>NC_142760.1:15348657-16584282 GCF_054948205.1 Urtica dioica subsp. dioica | reverse complement strand
ATAGTCATCTCTGCCCCCGTCGCCAACAACCTCGTCCGGAGAATCCTGATCGACAATGGAAGCTCCGCCGACATAATCTTCAAGTCGGCCTTGGACAGGATGAAGCTATCCGGGATGAGACCGACCCTGATCTCGACCCCGCTCTTCGGCTTCTCCGGGGAGAGGGTCATGACGGAGGGAACTATCGACCTCCCGGTTACCTTCGGTACCCCGGGGGGGCTCGAGGTTACCCACATCGTGTCGTTCCTAGTCGTGGATCAGCCATCGGCATACAATATCATCGTCGGCCGCCCGACTCTCAATCGGTTGAAGGCCATAACGTCCACACACCATCTAATGATGAAATTCCCGACCGAGAAGGGGATCGCCGTGATGCTGGGAGACCAGTCAATGGCAAGGATGTGCTACATCCAGGGCGTGGACGGAAAAGGGAAGAGAATGATGGTAAGCACCGTCTTCCAGCTCGGGGACAAATTCCCCTGCAAGATGGAGGAGGGAGGCACCTTCGGAGAGCTAGACCAAAGGGACGATGTCGAGCGTCGAAAGGTGGAGACACCAGACGACCTCGTTCCCGTCGTGTTGGACGACGCCAAGCCTGACCAAGTAGTCAAGGTAGGCGCCCAACTCTCATCTGAAGTCCGAACCGAGCTCGCCGCTTTCCTCCGAGAGCACAAAGATGTCTTTGCGTGGACACACGCCGACATGCCGGGGATCGACCACGGGATAATGGTTCATCGTCTCAACGACGACAAGAGAGTGGCCGAGAGCGTTCAACCGCGGCGGGCGTTCAGCGGGGAGAGGTACCAAGCCATTGGTGAAGAAGTTGACAAACTTCTCGCCGCCGACTTCATCAAGGAGGCGGAGCACCCCAAGTGGGTGTCCAATGTGGTGATGGTCAAGAAGCCAAACGGGAAGTGGCGGATCTGTATCGACTACAAAGATCTCAACAAAGCCTGCCCGAAAGACAGCTTCCCTCTCCCGAGGATCGAACAGCTCGTGGACGCCACAGCGGGCCACGAGTTGCTGAGCTTCATGGACGCCTATTCAGGCTACAACCAGATCCGTATGCACGAACCGGATCAGATCAAGACCACCTTTGTTACGAACCGCGGTCTTTACTGTTACAAGGTCATGCCCTTTGGCCTCAAAAACACGGGAGCAACGTATCAAAGGTTGGTGAACCGGATGTTCGCCAATCAAATTTGCAAAACCATGGAGGTCTATGTGGACGATATGCTTGTCAAAAGCCTCAAAGCCCACGACCACGTTCGAGACCTTAGGGAGATGTTCACGATCCTACGACGCTACAAGATGAAGCTCAACCCCAACAAGTGCGCTTTTGGGGTCGAGTCTGGAAAGTTTCTGGGCTACATGGTGAGCCGCCGCGGGATCGAAGCCAATCCTGAGAAGATTAAGGCGATCTTAGAGATGAGGTCGCCACAAAAAGTCAAAGAGGTTCAAAGCTTGACGGGAAGGATCGCCGCCCTGACGCGATTCGTTTCCAAAGCCACTGATAGGTGCCAACCGTTCTTCAAGGCACTGAAGAAGACCGACGGGTTCGTATGGACGGAGGAATGCGAGGAAGCATTCCGCGATATGAAAGCCTATTTCACCTCCCCCCCGTTCCTCGCGAAGCCGAAGAATGGCGAAACCTTGTACCTCTACCTCGCGGTTTCCGATAGGGCCGTGAGCGCGGTTCTCATACGCGAAGAAGACAAGGTACAATGGCCGGTTTATTACGTTAGCAAGGCGCTCCTCGACGCTGAAACCCGATACCCGGAAATCGAGAAACTGTCCCTCGCCCTCGTCATGAGCGTGAGAAAGCTCCGGCCTTACTTCCAAGCGCACCCCATTGTGGTCCGCTCGGGACATCCCATCGAGAAGGCCCTTCAAAAAGGAACCTCCTCTCGAATGGCGATATGGTCCCAAGAGTTGGGCGAGTATGGGATCGAGTTCCAGCCGAGAACCGCCATCAAGGGTCAAGCCCTCGCCGACTTCGTAGCCGAGTTCACAAGCACGCCCTCAACTGACGAGGGAGACAAAGGAGACAAGGAGGACGACCACAGTGAGTCGTCGAAGAAGAGAACCAACGACCCGATAGGGCCGGTCTGGGACTTGCACATGGATGGCGCGTCAAACGCCCGGGGGGCTAGCGCCGGCGTTGTGCTCACAAATCCCGATAGGGAAAAACTGAGATACGCCGTGCGGTTCGAGTTCAAGGCTTCCAACAACGAGGCAGAGTACGAGGCTCTGATCGTTGGCTTGGAACTAGCGAACAAACTAGGCGCCCAAAACCTGCGCATCCACTGCGACTCGCAGTTGATTGTGAACCAGGTTAAGGGCGACTACGCCGCAAAAGAGCCAAACATGGTCGCATACTTGTCCAAAGCCCAAAAGAACCTAGAGGCCCTGTCGTGGTTCGAGATCGTCCAAGTTCCCCGAGAGGCGAACATTGACGCTGACGCCCTTGCCCGCCTCGCGTCTGGGATAGACGAGGAGGGCGAAGGCAGCGTCTCGATCGAGGTATTGACCTGACCCTACGTCTCGATAGGCGACGTGGGGGTAGTTGACGAGACTCCGCCTCCCTCATGGATGACTCCGCTCGTGGAATTCCTTAAGCGAGGAGTCGTCCCCGAAGACAAAGAAGAGGCCAGAAAGCTGAGAAGCTTGGCGCCGAAGTACACAATGAAGGAGGATAACTTGTTCAAGAGAGGCTACTCCATGCCCCTTCTCCGCTGCCTGACCGAAGTCGAGGCGAGGAAAGCGCTCCGCGAGGTGCACGAAGGGGTGTGCGGAAACCACGCCACTGGGCAATCGTTGGCATTGAAGCTACTGAGACTCGGATATTTTTGGCCGACCTTGAAAAAGGACTCCCACGAGTGGGCCAAAAAATGCGTTAAGTGCCAAAGGTTCGCCCACATCCCGCGTCAAGCACCGGCCCCGCTGTGTCCAATCATTGTGCCGCGACCTTTCGCAAAGTGGGGAATCGACCTCATCGGTGAGCTACCTACGGCCCCGTGGCAGTACAAGCACGCGATCGTGGCTATCGATTACTTCAAAAAGTGGGTGGAGGCTGAGCCGCTAGCGAAGATCACCGAGGCAAACACGACAAGCTTCATTTGGAAAAGCATCATCTGCCGCTTCGGGATCCCTGCGTCAATTGTAACCGACAACGGGAAACAATTCGACAACGCGCGCCTCCGAGAAATGTGCGAACAACTGGGCATTAGCAAGACTTTCTCCTCCCCCCGCCACCCTCAAGCCAACGGTCAGGTCGAGGCGGTTAACAAGACAATCAAAGAGAACTTGAAGAAGAAGCTGGAGGAAAGAAAGGGGGCTTGGGCCGACGAGCTCCCTATGGTCTTATGGGCGTACCGCACCACCTCTCGAAACGCGACCGGCGAAACCCCTTTCGCTCTCGCATTCGGGGTCGAGGCCGTGGTACCCGTCGAGACCAAGCTACCGACCTTGCGCATCGAGGAGTATGAAGAAGCCGCCAACGACGACGCAATCAGGCTCGAGCTAGACCGCATAGACGAAAGGAGGGCGGACGCACTCACCCGGCTCGCTGCACAAAAGAGGAAAGTCGAAAAGTACTACAACTCCAAGATCAAGCTGCGGAAATTCGCCGACGGGAGCCTCGTTCTTCGAAGGGTGTTCCAAAACACCAAGGTGCAAGGTGCGGGAGTTCTAGGCCCCACCTGGGAAGGCCCGTACCGTGTGCGCCGAGCCATCCACAACGGCACGTACGAGCTCGAGAACCTGGAGGGACTCGTGTTCACACACCCGTGGAACGCGGAGCACCTTCGGCAATATTACCAATAGATGTCCATTCGTCCACTTTACACTTTGTTGTTCTCATGTAATTTTCGATTCTAGCAAAAACAATTCTAAAATTTCAAGTTCGGCCAACGGCCTGGGATGTAATTTTTTACCATTTCAACATTATAAGGAATTACATTTCGCTTCAAAGCATTGTGTTATAATTTCTAGTCTCCTCTACGAGCACCCAAGAAACTCGGGGGGCTAAGGAGGATAGAATGAAGGTAACAAGCTCATTTACTCCATTTTTCACGCTCCACCTTTCACGCACCGAGAGGTAGCTAAACGTCCACAAATCGGATCCGCGCACCGGACCTCCGACCCCGCGCTGAGAGATAGCGAAACGTCAACAAGTTGGATCCACGCACTGGACCTCCAACCTCGCACGTCTTTCGCTGTGACACTCTCGCGCAACGTCGCGCCTTGCACACCGATAGGCAGTAAGGTGTCGACGGATCACATCCGCGCACCGGATGGTCGATCCCGGCAGTCAAAACCCAAAACATGACACGCGTACCGACATGTACCACGCTCATTGGGAACTGCGAGCATGTCGCGATACGCACGCTGATAGGTAGCGTACTCGCTGGAAAATGAGCGCGATGGCCACCCAGCTCGTGCGCGCCGATAGGCAGCGAGTCACGAATGGATGGCCGAGAATCGCACCCGCAGGATGAAACTGGTCTAGCCAGCATCCACGGGAAACTTCGCCGCCAAATACGGCAGTAAGCCGTGCCAACCGGTTACGCTAAACATAGTAAGCCGAGTTCGTAAGACACGCACCAGTCAAATTGCGCAAATCGATTACACTAAGCATAGGAAGTCGAGAAAATAAGACGCACAATAAAAATAAAGCTTCCATCAAAGCAAAACGATGTTGCACAAACAACCCGACGAGAAAAGTACGAAAGTACGACACATGTCAAACATAACAGAAATCCTAAAGAAAGTGTAAAGCGAGCGCTAAACAAATGCGCAGAAAACCAAAGAAAACTTTGCTACTCTGAGCCATAGTCGATCTGCTCTTCATCGTCTTCGGGGCGAGGGGCGCCCGACCCGCCAATGGTTTCTCCACCGGACCGACAGTTTGACGACTGGGCAGCCTCCGCAGGGACTTCGGGAGGCAGGTCATCCTCTGGCAACTCGTCATCCAGGGGAGGAAACATGGCGTCGAAGGAGGAAAATGTGATCCCTCGAGACGCGTTCTCCTCCGCGGTCGCGTCTTTGACCCGCATGGCCACCTCGTAACGGGCCACCTCCAGCGAGAGATCCCAGTCCTCCTCCAACTCCGTCTTGGATCGCACGGCTTCATCCTTCTCCTCAACGAGGGTCTGCACCTCCGCTCGCAAGGTTTCCCTCTCCCTCTCGGCCTTGACCCGAGAGATCTCGCTCGCCGACAGTCGGGCGTGGACAACGTTCAGCTCCTCGTCTCGGCTCGAGAGTGCCGCCTGGAGTTTCTTTGTCTCCCCTAAGAAAGTATCGGCCGCCTGCTCAGCCTTCTCCCGAGACGCCTTCTCGGCCACCGCCTTCTCACGAGCTCGCTTCAGTTCCTCCTCAAGCGCTTGAAACTCTTGGACGGTGCGGACCCCCGCCAAAGTGGCGGCATGGGCGGCCGCCGTGCTCTCCTTGTCTTTCTCCATGATCTGCATGCGACGCAGCAAGTCCCGGAGAATACGGTCGCTCCGTTCTTGGCGCGCGAGCATCTGTGGAAACAAACAACGTACATACGATCGAAATAAGCACAATAATCACAAATAAGGCAAACAAGCAAATCGTACCTTTCGGGCGTCGCCGATCCCACTCTGGAAATGCTCAAGGTCGCTCGCCGTGAGGAGACTCTTGAAATCTCGTAGAAAGGTTTCAAGGATCCCTCGAGAACATTGGTCCCTCAGCTCCGCCGCCTCCGCCAAGAGCATCGATTCCATGCCGTCTGACGTCGCCGACGTATGAGCGCGCTTGTGGCCGGAGGACGAGCCGGGGAGGGTCGTCGACGATGGTCGCTTATTCAAGGAGTTCGCGTCGGTCCTCGCCCGCGTTGGAACCCCTCCATGGCGGGCCTCAGCTTGTGGTTGAGCCGCGGTCACGGCCTCGACGTCGGGCGCCACCCTCGGTACTTGCGTGCGTGGTCGATGTCGCCGGGTCATGGTATCTGAAAAAGATAAAGAGATGACAGGTTAGAATGCAATACAATGGAACGTGCACTAACTGGAAGCATGTGTGTGGTTGGTACCCCCCACGTCAGGGGGAGGAGCAGACGAGCCCCCCGCCTCTGATTCAGGGTCCTCCGTAGCCTTCGCGTCGAGGCCCGAGCACGGAGGAGCATCGTCTCCAGGCGTGAACCACCCAGTCCTTGCCATTAGGTCTGGGGATTCGAAGTGCGGCCCTTGCCGCCTCGATTCCGGGATCGCCCTGATCACCGCGTGAAGTTTAGAACCCTCGATATCGCCCACAGGTGGGAAATCAGCCGCGAGACCGAAGAAGAGAGGCGCGACCCCGATGGCTGACTCGGACACCCATATCCAAGGATATCTATGCTTCGAGTTAACCTTGCTAATGATGACGAAGCACTTACGATGTAGCGCTAGGTAGAAGCCCGGCTTCCCCGGCACCCCTCGTATCGTCATGAGGTCCTGGATGTCGTCGGCGGTGACGGCCCTCTTCTTCGCCCGATAAAGCATCATATGGCACGCCGCGACCAGCCGGTAGAAGGCCGGGGACATCTGTAAAGCGTGCACCCCCAGTCGAACTAACAACTCCTGGATAACCGGTTGAAAAGGCAACCTTAGTCCCCCACGAAGACTCGCCTCGTGGACCGCGGCATACCCCCTTCGAGGGCGGAACGGAAGATCGTCGGGCAGCGGTCTGAGGATTGACACAGAATCCGGAATACTGTAGCGTTTCCTGAGGCTCTTGAAGCTGGCGATGGATATCAAGCTCGGGACATCGACACCCGAGCAGTCGAGGTTGCCCCGCACGACTGACTCTCCTATCGGGAAGGTTGAGGTCCGCGTTTCCTCCCATGCAGTGGAAGAAAGTACCCTCGCCGTAGGTGCTGCACGACGGCTCGATGAGTCGCCGGAGTGTTTGGAGTCCGGGACGTTGCCCGAGCGCTCGACTGGTTGCCGGCCGGCCAGGTCACCGCCATCAGACCGGCCCATCCTGTGGCCGGCAACGCTCCCTCCCGTGTGCACGTCAAGCCCGAGGACCCAGCCCGTCTCCTGGCTGGGTGGCTCCTCCACGCGCGGCCCAGGCGACCTCCGGCCTTCAGCGCGCGCGTCAGGCCCGTCGGCCCGGCCCGGCTCTCGGCCAGTCGGGTCTCCGGCACTTGAGGCCTGCCCGGGCGTCCCAGCGCTCGTCCCAGGCGCGTTCGGCCCACCAACCCGGCCCAGCTCACGGCTCGCTGGGCCCTCCTCGCGCGCGCACAGCCCAGCGGCCCCATCCGGCCTCCAGCCGGTTGGGCTTTCCTCGCGCGCACCGGCCCAGCCCGGCTCCTGGCCGGCTGCACTCTCTTCGCCCAGGCCCGGCCCAATGAGGCCTAGGGTTTGCCCTAGGGCTGGGCAAGTAGCCGCCCCCTGGTCGGCGCTACCTGGCGGCGCCACCTCCTGCCCGGCACCGGCCCCTCCCTGGGTGGTGTCTCACGGCACCGGCGATCCTCCGGCGGCGCGTGCCATCGCCGGCGCACCCAGGCCCGGGGGGCTGTGCTCCCGCGCGTCATCTGCAGGCCACCCGGCGGCCGCCACCGGCCGAGCAGAGGCCTCCCCTGCGTCAAGACCGACCCAGACAACGTCGAGACCGGCCGGCGCGCCCCTTTCGGCGCCGGCTTCACCGCGTGCGACCGCCCCGGGGTCTCTCGCGCCGCCCGGGCGTTCTCCCTCGTCGGCGCGCCTGGCGAGCGCCTGGTCGGCCCGGCCAAGGCGGGGTAGGGCTTCCCCGGAGCTGGGGTCGACCCAGATCGCGTCATCCCTGGTCGGCGCGTCCCCCCCGACGTCGCCCTCCTCCGACACGTCTCCTCCAGCGCCGGCCGCTCCAGGCGTGGCCATCTCCGGCACACGCGCGCCGCCCAGGCCACCAGCGGGCAAAGGGGCTTCGTCTCCCGGCCTGGGCAGGTCCTCCCCGACGTCTCCGGCGCCGCCGGCGCCGTCCCGGTCCCGGGCGCCTCCTCTGGCGCGCGCGCTGTCCCAAGCGTCCCCCTGCCGGCGCTGGCCGTCTCCGGCACGCGCGCCCTCCTCCTCGTCGGCCAGCCACGCCTCCACCAGTGAAAGATCCTCTCCGGTCATCTCGATGGCGTTGAACGAATGCGACGAGTATCGTGTGTCGGGAATTGTTGATGGGGGCGAAAATTGAGCCCAAAAAGCATTCAAATCCACGTGGTTCTCCTCAAACAAATCGTGTAAGCCGTCATCAATGGTCCCACACCCCGATAGGTGGTCAATGGGGTCCATGGGCGCGAATAGCGAGGCAAGCATGATCGACAAAAAAAATAATAATAATATTAAAGGACGTCGGAGCATACCTCTTGGCGGCGGGCTTCTCCGATGGGCCAACGTCGGACTTTGAGTTTACCACGCGATTTACAATCGATGATAAACTCGGGGGGCTAATGTTACCGGTCCGTCTCGGCCCGGTAGATCGGCGACGGCCACGCTGGCGGCCGTCCTGTGGCCGGCGCTCATCCAAGGCCGGCTCTCAGCCAAGGCCGGCTCTCCAAGGCCGGCGCTCCAAGGCCGGCTCTCCAAGGCCGGCTCTCCAAGGCCGCCGCTCCAAGGCCGGCTCTCCAAGGCTGGCGCTCAAAGGCCGGCTCTCCAAGGCCGGCTCTCCAAGGCCGGCGCTCCAACGCCGGCTCTCCAAGGCCGGCGCTCCAAGGCCGGCTCTCCAAGGCCGGCTCTCCAAGGCCGGCGCTCCAAGGCCGGCTCTCCAAGGCCGGCTCTCCAAGGACGGTGCTCTCCAAGGCCGGCTCTCCAAGACCGGCTCTCCAAGGCCGGCGCTCGTCCAAGGCCGGCTCTCCAAGGCCGACTCTCCAAGGCCGGCGCTCGTCCAAGGCCGGCTCTCCAAGGCCGGCTCTCCAAGGCCGGCGCTCGTCCAATGGCGGCTCTCCAAGGCCGGCTCTCCAAGGTCGGCGCTCAGCCAAGGGGTTCCCTAAACACCCCTTGGCCGCCTATAAATATAAGGGTCTCTCCCTTGACCCAGGGAATCCAAAATTTGAGTACTGAAACGCTGCCGAACTCGTACCTCGCTCGTTTCTCTCAAGTCTCAACCCCTAAACACTAATCCCTCTACAAACCACCTCAATCCTACTAATGTTGAGCGTCGGAGAGGTAAACAGGGGCAACCCCCCTGTTTTCCCTTTGTAGTTCACACCTTTCTTGCTTGCTTTTCAGGTGCCTGGACGAGATAGATACCACAGACAGCTAAGGGACGGCTTGGGATACCGAGCCCGACACGCTCGAGCCGGAGTGAGACCACTTGGTCCGGCCTTGGGTCTAACCACTTAGGGCTCCTAAATCGTTGTCCGAAAAACTGCGACAACAGTTGTTAAAGCTTTTATTTGTATTTTATTAGCAAGGTAATAACATGGTATAAAAGAAAAAACAACATGCATAAAAAGATTCAAGTAAAAATAAGAAACTAGCAAGATAGCAAAACTAGTCACAAAATTTTACTCGAAATATCTCAAACCTTTAAAACACGTTTTTCAAAATAAAAAATTAAAAACTTTTAGAACTGATTCTAATGTGTTTTAAAAACATCCCAAACTCATAGAAAATCAACATGGTTTTTAATTTAAAGGCAAGAGCAATAAATTAAAAAAAAATCTAAGATTATAATTCTAACTTGTCACAAAATTAGTAAACTTTCGAAAACGATTTTCAAGCTCATAATTTTAAAAACATGTACATGCATATCTTTGACCATAGCTCTGATACCATTTGTTGGAATTGATCTAGGGTTTAATAAAAAGATTAAACGCTTCGGGAAGCGGCGGAATTTTAAAAAATTTATTTTCAAGTAAAAACAGTTTTTACTAACCTAGACAAAGAAGCAAGTACATGTAATTAAAAATCAATATGAGCTAAGAGTTTACTAACCTTTCTTGAAGCTTGAACCTTGAAGAAGCTTTTGGAAAGTTTGCAACGCTCGTCTCTTCTCGCAGCACGTCTCTCTTTCTTTCCTCGGCACCTCGAGCAACCACGATAGTTTCTATCACTAAATCACTCGAAATAAAAGGAATCAGTGAGTGGGCACTTTTATACACTACGACTTAAGAACAAGTCTTGAAGTCGCAGAGCTAAACACTAGGTCGAGTGAGGACCTAGGTGCCAAAACAAGAATAATCAAAAATAAACTAGAGAGAGAGAGAGAGGAGTTTCGGCCACAAGTTCTAGAGAGAGAGTCTCTCAAATCTCTTAAACTTGGATGGATAGAATGAGAGGAATGAGGGTCCTATTTATAGGAGAAGGGTTGGCCTTGGAAAGAAGTAGTTTCCTCTTTTTTTCCAAGCCTTTATGAGCAATCTTTATTGCCCATTCCCATCCAAGTCACACGGCCAACATGTGCCTTAATGACACCTTGGATTTGTTTCCTCTTTTATTCCTTGCTCTCTCTAAGCTTGTTTGGCCGAAATCCCTTATGCCTCTTACAGGAAACTTGTTTCCTCTTTTTCTTTTGGCAAGTATCTTCATACATTAATGCACAAAAGGAACTCTCTTTCTCTTGGGTTTTGGGCGCCCATTAAGTCTAGAAAAGGCATCTAGAATTTTCTTCACTTGTTCATGACAACATAAGAAAAGGCCCATTTAGAATTTTCAATAAAATTCTTATGAAACGAAATTAATTCACGAGGCCCAATGATCAAGTCATGGCCGAGTGACATTAAGTCATCAAATGAACTTGTCAAAAAATTTATTGACATTCATTTCATCCTTTGTCTCAAAAGACAAAAATACCCTTTTAACTATTTTCTTTCTTGTTTTGACTTAGCTTCCAGTTTAACTATTCCTATCGATGTGATTCGTGACAGTGACCTCATGGACCCAAATGAACAAAGCTTGAGCTAAACACTTGGACTCAAAAGTTCACAAACCTTTTCCAAGTTTAGCTTAATCCCAACTGACTCCACTAAAGAGCTGACACTGAAAATCTCTCGGTTCAAATGAATTTATTTTCTACTCAAGAATTCGACCCAATTATAATGAGCGGATCCACTGAATATTATCTATGTTTACCCTTCATGAATGTCATCAGCTAGTCGGGATTTACTAAAATACCATTTTACCCTTCTAGCTGTTATTTCCTCAACTCCTTTGTCGCTTGTGAATAAGTTAGAAACAATGTATTGACGAGGAGCTAACAAGTCACATTGTTTCATCCAAAAGAGTCAGGACTCAATTTGGACACTAGCCAGTTCATTTATTCACACTCCAAGGAACAAAGCATGAGGTGACATGCATTGCATTTCAGCAATCTTGTACATGAATTCCATATCTATGAGAACTTCACAAAGTTACTCATGACATACTCACAACTTAGTACTTCACCAATAGGCCCGATTCGGAATCACATAGTGAGTCCGAACTCTGACTTTCTCAAATGAGAATACTAAGGTGTGAAATGACATGTCTCATTTCAGGATTAAGGTAAGCATGATGCAATTCATACATAGTGACTTCGAGACATAAGAGGTTAAATGGTTTGTTCTTATCTTGTCTCTAGAAGTGCACTGGTGAATTCAGTACCTTCGGAAGATACCTAGAAGAACTATAGAGTCTCCAACTCTCAATGCCTCATAACCAGACATCATAGATTCTTCTAACAATCGTACTGAGGTCAATAGTCCTTTGACCCTAAGATTGCGAATATATCGTTTTAAGCAAACTACGAAGAGTTTGTTCATGAAAATCTACATTTGTCTCTTCGTAAGTTGTTAAGTTTGTTTATGGACTAAAAGACTAGGGTTTTATCATAAAGCTTCAAACAAAGAAAGAATGAATGAACGTTTCAACTTTATTATTAAATGAATAGGCAATTACAAGCAAGAGTCTTCGTAAGACTATATGACATCAAATGTACATAAATAGACACTACTACTCTTCTTGTGGGCACCATTGACAACACACACCTCTTTGCTTGCTTTTCAGGTGCTCGGACGTGATAGACACCACCAACAGTTAAGGGACGACTTGGGATTCCAAGTCCGACACGCTCGAGTCAAGACGAGACCACTTGGTCCACCCGGGCGTTTGACGCGCCATCTACGTGCAAATCCCAAACCGGCCCTATCGGGCTGTTGGTCCTCTTCTTCGACAGCACATTGCGGTCGTTCTCCTCATTCTCCTTGCTCTCACTATCTTTGTCTCCCTCGTCAGTTGAGGGTGCGCTTGTGAACTCGGCTATGAAGTCGGCGAGGGCTTGGCCCTTGATGGCGGTTCTCGGTTGGAATTCGACCCCGTACTCGCACAGCTCCTAGGACCATATGGCCATTCGAGAGGAGGTCCCTTCTTTAAGGGCCTTCTCGATGGGATGTCTTATGCGTACCACGATGGGGTGCGCTTGGAAGTAGGGTTGGAGTCTCCTCGCGCTCATGACGAGGGCGAGGGACAATCTCTCGATTTTCGGGTATCGGGTCTCGGCGTCGAGGAGCACCTTGTTAACGTAATAGACCGGCCATTGCACCTTGTCTTCTTCGCGTATGAGAACCGCGCTCACGGCCCTGTCGGAAACCGCGAGGTAGATGTACAAGGTTTCGCCATTCTTTGGCTTTGCGAGGAACGGGGGGATGTGAAATAGGCTTTCATTTCGCGGAACGCTTCCTCGCACTACTCCGTCCATACGAACCCGTCGGTTTTCTTCAGTGCCTTCAAAACGAATCGTGTCAGGGCGGCGATCCTTCCCGTCAAACTCTGAAATTCTTTCACTTTTTGCGGCGACCTCATCTCTAAGATCACCCTAATCTTCTCAGGGTTGGCCTCAATCCTACGACGGCTTACCATGTAGCCCGAGAACTTCCCGGACTCGACCCCAAAAGCACACTTGTTGGGGTTGAGCTTCAACTTGTAACGCCGCAGGATCGTAAACATCTCCGTCAGGTCTCGAACGTGGTCGTGGGCCTTGAGGCTTTTGACAAGCATATCGTCCACGTAGACCTCCATAGTTTTTCCAATTTGATTGGCGAACATTCGGTTCCCCAACCTCTGATACGTCGCTCCCGCGTTTTTGAGGCCAAATGGCATGACCTTGTAACAATAGAGTCTGCGGTTCGTAAGAAAGGTGGTCTTGTTCTGATCCGGCTCGTGCATGCGAATCTGATTGTAGCCTGAGTAGGCGTCCATGAAGCTCAACAACTCGTGGCCCGCCGTAGCGTCCACAAGTTGCTCGATCCTCGGGAGAGGAAAGCTATCTTTCGGGCAGGCTTTGTTGAGATCTTTGTAGTCGATACAGATCCGCCACTTCCCGTTTGGCTTCTTGACCATCACCACATTGGACACCCATTTGGGGTGTTCCGCCTCCCTGATGAAGTCGGCGGCGAGAAGTTTGTCAACCTCTTCACCAATGACCTGGTACCTCTCTCCGCTGAACGTCTGTGGCGGTTGAACGTCCTCCGCCACTCTCTTGTCGTCGTTGAGATGGTGAACCATTATCTCGGGGTCGATCCGCGGCATGTCGGCGTGTGTCCACGCAAAGACGTCTTTGTGCTCGCGGAGGAAGGTGGCGAGCTGGGTTCGGACTTCGGACGGGAGTTGGGCGCCTACCTTGACTACTTGGTTAGGCTTGGCGTCGTCCAACACAACGGGAACGAGGTCGTCCGGTGTCTCCACCTTCCGACGCTCGACATCGTCCCTTTGGTCCAGTTCTCCGAAGGTGCCTCCTTACTCTATCTTGCACGGGAACTTGTCCCCGAGCTGGAAGACGGTGCTCACCATCATTCCTTTCCCCTTTTCGTCCACGCCTTGGATGTAGCACATCCTTGCCATTGATTGGTCTCCCAACATTATGGCGATCCCCTTTTCGGTCGGGAACTTCATCATCAGATGGTAACTGGCCTTCAACCGATTGAGGGTCGGGCGGCCAATTATGATGTTGTAATTGCAGAGGGTTGGTCCACGACCAGGAACGACACGATGTGGGTGACCTCGAGCCACCCCGGTGTCCCGAAGGTGACCGGGAGATCGATGGTTCCCTCCGTCATGACCCTCTCCCCGGAGAAGCCAAAGAGTGGAGTCGAGACTGGGGTCGGTCTCATCCCAGATAGCTTCATCCTGTCCAGCGCCGACTTGAAGATTATATCGGTGGAGCTTCCATTGTCGATTAGGATTCTCCGGACGAGGTTGTTGGCGACCGGGGCCGAGACAACTATCGCGTCGTTGTGTGGGTGGAGGACTCGCGCCACCTCCTGGCCAGTGAAGAACATAGACTCGAATGGGGCCGGAGGAGGAGCCTCGTACGTATGGTTGATGTAGTGCGCTATTTTCCCTTGGGAAACTTCACGCACGTACTTCTTCCTTTGCGTGGACGAGTCCCCAAACTCCGGGCCGCCCATGATTGAGCCCACGACATGCAGTTGTGAGCTCTCCGGTTCTTCAATTGCTGCTTAGTCCGTGACGGTCACCGTCGCCGAACCCTTCCTTTCCTGCCGCGGGCGCTCACTGTGCGCCGTGGCCGTCCCGATCGTTCTAAGGATGTATTCTTTCAGTTTCCCGTCTTGAATGAGGGCCTCGATCTGACGCTTGAGTTGATAGCATTCGGATGTCAGATGCCCGTGATCTTGGTGGTATTCGCAGAACTTGTTTCGATCCCTCTTGGCGGGATCCTTCGTGAGAGGAGTTGGACTTCCTAGCTTATCACGGTGCAAAGCCAGGATCCGCTCCGGTGGAGTGTTCAGGGGGGTGAACGTCGAGAACTTTCGGAAGCTATCGACGTGTGACGGTCTCGGCCCGGGGAGGGAGCGACCGTTAGGGGCCTGGCCTCCCTTGTTCCTCCTCTTCCGAGGGTCGGGACGATCTCCATCTTGGTCGTCGCGGCGTCGACAACTTTGTCCCCCTGACTTCCGGCCATCTCGGCCATCGAGATAGTCCTCGATTCCCATATACGTGCGGGCTCTCGTCATCAGCTCCGCCATGTCCCGCGGGACTTTCCCAATAATGGACTAGAGGAAGTCGCTCGTGCGAACTCCCTCGGTGATCGCCATGATGGCGTCCTTGTCGTCGAACCCCTCGACTTTGTGAGACTCCTCGGTGAAGCAAGCGAGGTACTGTCTCAACGTTTCATCTCTCCCTTGCCGAATGGAGAGGAGGTGGGTCTTCGACTACTTTTGTGCCACGAGCGTGGCAAAGCGGGCAAGGAAAGCCTCTCGCAAGGCCCGGAAGGACGGTATGCTCCCAGGTCTCAAACTCCGGAACCACTCAAAGCCCGACCTTGTGAGGGTCAGGCTGAACGCCTGGCATAGGGTCGCGTCCAGCTGCCCTTGCATTGTCATCCATGTGTCGTAGTGTTGGATGTGGAAGTTTGGGTCAGTCCCTCCATCATAGGGAGGGATGGACGTGTTGGAATTGATCTAGGGTTTAATAAAAATATTAAACGCTTCGGGAAGCGGCGGAATTTTAAAAAATTTCTTTTCAAGTAAAAACAGTTTTTACTAACCTAGACAAAGAAGCAAGTACATGTAATTAAAATCCACTATGAGCTAAGAGTTTACTAACCTTTCTTGAAGCTTGAACTTTGAAGAAGCTTTTGGAAAGTTTGCAACGCTCGTCTCCCCTCGCAGCACGTCTCTCTTTCTTTCTTCGGCACCTCGAGCAACCACGAAAGTTTCTATCACTAAATCAATCGAAAAGAAGGAATCAGTGAGTGGGCACTTTTAAACACTACGACTTAAGAACGAGTCTCGAAGTCGCAGAGCTAAACACTAGGTCGAGTGAGGACCTAGGTGCCAAGACAAGAAAAAATCGAAAATAAACTAGAGAGAGGGACAGAGGATTTTCGGCCACAATGTCTAGAGAGAGAGTCTCTCAATCTCTAACTTGTGTGGAATGAATGGAATGAGAAGAATGAGGCTCCTATTTATAGGAGAGGTCTTACCTTCAATAAGGTAGTTTCCTCTTCTATAGAATATCACATATTCATGAGCAAAATAACCCTTATTTCTTATTCCATTTGGGCGCCCAAGGCAGCCTTCTAGAAGGCTAGGATTTGTTTCCGTTTTTGTTCCTTGGCTTGCCTATTACTCTCTTGGCCGAAATACCTTGTGCATCCTTATGCAAATTTGTTTCCTCTTTTTCTTTTGGCAAGTATCTAAATACATTTATGCACAAAATAATTTCCCTTTCTCTTTGGGTAGTGGGCGCCTATTATGTCTAGAAAAAGGCTTCTAGAATTTTCTTCACTTGTTCATGACAACATAAGAAAAGGCCCATTTAGAATTTTCAATAAAATTCTTATGAAATGAAATTAATTCACAAGGCCCAATGATCAAGTCATGGCCGAGTGACATTAAGTCATCAAATGAACTTGTCAAAAACTTTATTGAGATTCATTTCATCCTTTGTCTCAAAAGACAAAAATACCCTTTTAACTATTTTCGTTCTTGTTTTGACTTAGCTTCCAGTTTAACTATTCCTATCGATGTGATTCGTGACAGTGACCTCATGGACCCAAATGAACAAAGCTTGAGCTAAACACTTGGACTCAAAAGTTCACAAACCTTTTCCAAGTTTAGATTAATGCCAACTGACTCCACTAAAGAGCTGACACTGAAAATCTCTCGGTTCAAATGAATTTATTTTCTACTCAAGAATTCGACCTAATTATGATGAGCGGATCCACTGAATATTATCTATGTTTACCCTTCATGAATGTCATCAGCTAGTCGGGATTTACTAAATTACCATTTTACCCTTCTAGCTGTTATTTCCTCAACTCCTTTGTCGCTTGTGAATAAGTTAGAAACAATGTATTAACGAGGAGCTAACAAGCCACATTGTTTCATCCAAAAGAGTCAGGACTCAATTTGGACACTGGCCAGTTCATTTATTCACACTCCAAGGAACAAAGCATGAGGTGACATATATTGCATTTCAGCAATCTTGTACATGAATTCCATATCTATGAGAACTTCACAAAGTTACTCATGACAGACTCACAACTTAGTACTTCACCAATAGGCCTTGTTCGGAATCACATAGTGAGTCCGAACTTTGACTTTCTCAAATGAGAATACTAAGGTGTGAAATGGCATGTCTCATTTCAAGATTAATGTAAGCATGATGCAATTCATACATAGTGACTTCGAGACATAAGAGGTTAAATGGTTTGTTCTTATATTGTCTCTAGAAGTGCACTGGTCAATTCAGTACCTTCGGAAGATACCTAGAAGAACTATAGAGTCCCCAACTCTCAATGCCTCATAACCAGACATCATAGATTCTTCTAACAATCATACTGAGGTCAATAGTCCTTTGACCCTAAGATTGCGAATATATCGTTTTAAGCAAACTACGAAGAGTTTGTTCATGCAAATCTACATTTGTCTCTTCGTAAGTTGTTAAGTTTGTTTATGGACTAAAAGACAAAGGTTTTATCATAAAGCTTCAAACGAAGAAAGAATGAATGAACGTTTCAACTTTATTAATGAATAGATAGGCAATTACAAGCAAGAGTTTTCATGAGACTTTATTACATCAAATGTACGAAATAAAGACTTCAACTCTTCTTGTGGGCACCATTGACAACAAACTCCCACTTGACTCAAAGAAGATGTGTGTAGTCTTTCATGCCTAATCCGTCATGATGTTGGTCGAAGACCTTGTTCGCTAGGGCCTTGTTCGCATGGGCTCGTCGACGTTTGGAACAACTTCCAAATACTTAAGGAATTTTCTAAGCCATACAGCCTCTTTGGATGCTTCACAAGCAGCCACATATTCTGCTTCCACTGTGGAGTCAGCAATGCAAGATTGCTTAATACTTCTCCACACAACAGCTCCACCATTAAGGATGAACACAGATCCCGAAGTGGATTTCCTGGAATCCTTATCCGCTTGAAAATCGGAGTCGGTATATCCCGTCATAGTCAGGTCAGTACCTGAGTATGTAAGCATCAAGTTCCTAGTTCTTCGAAGATACTTAAGAACATGCTTAACAGCAATCCAGTGCTCGGGTCCAGGGTTGGATTGGAAACGACTAACTACGCCAACGGCGAAACATATATCAGGTCGGGTGCAAAGCATAGCATACATGAGGCTTCCTACGGCAGAGGCGTAAGGAATTTTCCTCATGTCTTCAATCTCTTGTGCAGTCTTGGGAGACTGGTCCTTAGAGAGTGAAACTCCATGCCTAAAGGGTGTTTGACCCCTCTTGCAGTCTTGCATCGAGAAGCGATCCATCACCTTATCAATATAAGATGCTTGAGAGAGCGACAGGGTCAGTCCATCGTTCATAAGGAGTACCAGGAACCGTTTTGGACGGAACTTGGTTCAGAATGTAGGCGGCTGTTTCGAGGGCATATCCCCAAAAGGAAAGCGGGAGTGATGAGTAACTCATCATCGATCTAACCATCTCCATAAGAGTTCGGTTTCTTCTCTCTAACACTCCGTTTTGTTGAGGTGTGCCAGGTGCGGTAAGCTGAGAAGTGATACCTTCTTCTTTAAGAAAGTCATCGAACTCTCCAGACATATACTCACCACCTCAATCAGATCGAAGGGTTTTGATCACTTTGCCAGTTTGCTTTTCCACTAAAGCCCTAAAGACCGTAAATACGTTAAAGGTCTCGGATTTGTGTTTGAGCAAATAGACAAACCCATATCGTGAGTAATCATCAGTGAAGGTAACGAAGTATTCGTATCCTCCACGTGCCTGTTGGCTGAGCGGACCACATACATCATAATGTATTAGTTCCAGCAACTAAGTGGCTCTTCGACCTTTATCAGAGAAAGGTCGCTTAGTCATTTTTCCTTCTATGCAGGATTCACAAGTAGGTAGTGAACCTATTGGAGAGGCTTGGAGTGGACCATCCCTCACAAGTCTCTTAATCCTTTCTAGACTGATATGACCAAGTCTTAAGTGCCATAGGTGTGTTGATTTTGTTAGATCGGAGAATTCAGAAAGCTTGATCCTCTTTGGCTCCCTAATTAGATCATTATCTATTTCTGTGTCTAAAAGAGAAGGTTGAGTGGGATAGATGTAGAAAAGAGCATTCTTCATACATGCATCAGTGACAAAAGAATTATCAGGAAACGAAATACGAATTCCATTCTTAATGAACTTTAAACAATAATCTTGCTCACGAAGACGAGCAACGGATATTAAGTTCTTCCCAAAGGTAGGAACAAAATAAACATTATTCAAGTTTAAAGTGCGGTCTTCAAAAGACAGTGTCACGGATCCCACAGCCTTTGCAGACACCAGGCTCCCATCACCCCATTTGAAATAGAACTCGCCTTCCTCTAAGCTTTTGGTTTTCTTGAAACCATTCAAGGAACAACAAATATGGTTAGTAGCAGCGGAGTCAAGAATCCACGTTGATACATTATCAGCTACTAAGCATGCTTCGGTAACTAGTACAATACTATGTTCCCTTGCTTTGAGATTGGCAGGACAGTTCTTTTTATCGGCCTTGTGAGGTCTCTTCTTAGTTCCAGAGGCGGAGGCTCTTTGCTCAGTAGCATGTGCCTCTCCTTGATTCCTCTTTCTCTTAGTGAGACCTTCAGCAGTGTGGAACTCCTTTATAAGCTTGGTAACAGTGTACTCTAGCTTGTTTATGGAGTAGTTCATCTTGGAGGTATCAAGACATGCGGGGAGAGTTTCTAAGATCATATCTATGACATTCTTCCCATCAATCTCAGATCCTAGGATTTCCATTTTATTCAGAAAACTAATGATCAGTATCATAAAGTCTCCAACAGGAGTCCTAGCCTTCATGTGACAGTTCATAAACTGTTGGACTGCTTGTTGCCTTGTTTGACGTCCTTGCCCTCCAAACATCTCAAGGAGATTGTAGAGCATTTCGGCGGCAGTCTCGATGTCACGATGTTGCTCTTTCAGCATATTGTTCATAGATGCCAAGATATAGCACCTCACAATCTCATCGGATCGAAGCCAGGCCGCTAAGGCGTCATTGTCCTCTTGAGTTGAATCATCATTCATCAGAGGAGGACACGGGGTGGTGAGTACCCATTTGTGCTTGTTAACGGTAGGTATTATGTCGAGGTTACGTTTCGAGTCTATGTAGTTTTCGTTTTCGAGTTTGTTCGAGGAAAGAATGAAAGAGAGAGAGTTGGGAGACATATTGCCTATAAAAGTTGAAACAAGTTTATGATTAGTCTTTGGTTTAGGATTTAAGTTTGTTTAAGACTTTATAAAATCCAAAGGTGTTATGAACGAAATGACACTTTACTCCTTCGAGGGAAGGCCGCAACGAGTCTCCTTTCATAAGTAAATGACTCATCATTAATGCATAGCCAAGATGTCAATACATCAATTTTGACTAGCCACCTTGTAAATTGGTTTGATCACTCACATCCTTTCGCAGGGCCTCGAGGGAGGATTACTAGGGATTGAGTCTATGTGTGTAACCAACCACTTAGTCCAAAAGATTGACTTTGAAAAACAATCCGCCGAGGGGAGGCCTTGTCATCATCGTCTCACTCTCGGACGTAGCTCATTGACCAATGATCAGAGCAAAGCGCCCTTGAGTACTCTCATTTAAGAGAGGGCCACGAGGGTGACTCTTAGTCCGGCGACACTTGCACTTTTCATTAGTGTTGGGGATCGTGGGTTACAAACAACAAGTATAACCCTCCCACTTAGTTTTTGGAGTTGGTTCATCGACTCTTATAAGTTCGGAAACAGATTTCCTAGTTAGAGAGCGACAGAGCGGACAACAAGAAGAGAATCCTAGATCGTCATGTTCAGAGTAGTATTAGTGCATAAAGGCACAAGGTACATACTCGATCTTTTCCTATTTTCTATTTCGGGAAAGTGCACGAGGGAAGTGTGAACTTCAACTCACTCGAACACTTGAAAGTTTGAGATTACACATCTTTTTATTTTTCGGCTTGTCTACAAAGAGACCTCCCACTCAAAATTTTCAAGAGCATATAGATTTTGAACATATGTGATATAGATATAGTTTTGAAAACATTTTGAAAACTTATTCGATTTGGGTGACAAAATATTTTCAAGTTTGAAAGTGAAAACGGTTTTTCAAAATTCAAACTAGTTTTGTAAAAACTCAATTTCAATTAATCTTTCAAGAATCAAAACTTTTAATCTTACACATCATGTTTATAATCATATGAAAAACATTTTTGCTCAAGAAAGTTTTCTCATTAGAGTTCTATAACTCATGGTAGTGGGGTTTGAAAATCCGAATTTCTAAAAAACTAGAGTTTCAGACTGCCGCGCACCTCGGAGTAAAATCGCCATATCTGGCGGCTCCGATGTCCTTTTGAGCCGAACCCGATGGCATTGGACAGAGGACAGATAGAGCTTTAATTTGATTCAAGAATCATTAAATTTCGATTTCTGACCAGAGATTTATGCCACTTTTAATGCGGGTTTACTCCAGCTCGAAGAAAAAGAAATAAATTAAAGCTTGGTCCTTTTTAGGTGCGAAAAAGAATCGAGTGTAACGGAACGTTTTAAGATGTTGTTTAAAGCTTCTATTTGTGTTTTATTAGTAGGGTAATAACATAGAATAAAAGAAATAACAACATGCATAAAACGATTCAAGTAAATAAACGAAACTAGCAACACAATATAACTAGTCACAAAATTTTACTCGAAATTTCTCAAACCTTTAAAACACGTTTTTCAATATAAAAAATTAAAAACTTTTAGAACTGATTCTAATGTGTTTTAAAAACATCCCAAACTCATAGAAAATCAACATGCTTTTTAATTTAAAGACATGAGCAATAAATTAAAAAAAAAAATCTAAGATAACAATTCTAACTTGTCACAAAATTAGTAAACTTTCGAAAACGATTTTCAAGCTCATAATTTTAAAAAACATGTACATGCTAATCTTTGACCATAGCTCTGATACCATTTGTTGGAATTGATCTAGGGTTTAAGAAAAAGGTTAAACGCTTCGGGAAGCGGCGGAATTTTAAAAAATTTATTTTCAAGTAAAAACAGTTTTTACTAACCTAGACAAAGAAGCAAGTACATGTAATTAAAAACCAATATGAGCTAAGAGTTTACTAACCTTTCTTGAAGCCTGAACTTTGAAGAAGCTTTTGGAAAGTTTGCAACGCTCGTCTCCCCTCGCAGCACGTCTCTCTTTCTTTCTTCGGCACCTCGAGCAACCACGAAAGTTTCTATCACTAAATCACTCGAAAAGAAGGAATCAGTGAGTGGGCACTTTTAAACACTACGACTTAAGAACGAGTCTCGAAGTCGCAGAGCTAAACACTAGGTCGAGTGAGGACCTAGGTGCCAAGACAAGAAAAAATCGAAAATAAACTAGAGAGAGGGAGAGAGGATTTTCGGCCACAATGTCTAGAGAGAGAGTCTCTCAATCTCTAACTTGTGTGGAATGAATGGAATGAGAAGAATGAGGCTCCTATTTATAGGAGAGGTCTTACCTTCAATAAGGTAGTTTCCTCTTCTATAGAATATCACATATTCATGAGCAAAATAACCCTTATTTCTTATTCCATTTGGGCGCCCAAGGCAGCCTTCTAGAAGGCTAGGATTTGTTTCCGTTTTTGTTCCTTGGCTTGCCTATTACTCTCTTGGCCGAAATACCTTGTGCATCCTTATGCAAATTTGTTTCCTCTTTTTCTTTTGGCAAGTATCTAAATACATTTATGCACAAAATAATTTCCCTTTCTCTTTGGGTAGTGGGCGCCTATTATGTCTAGAAAAAGGCTTCTAGAATTTTCTTCACTTGTTCATGACAACATAAGAAAAGGCCCATTTAGAATTTTCAATAAAATTCTTATGAAATGAAATTAATTCACAAGGCCCAATGATCAAGTCATGGCCGAGTGACATTAAGTCATCAAATGAACTTGTCAAAAACTTTATTGAGATTCATTTCATCCTTTGTCTCAAAAGACAAAAATACCCTTTTAACTATTTTCGTTCTTGTTTTGACTTAGCTTCCAGTTTAACTATTCCTATCGATGTGATTCGTGACAGTGACCTCATGGACCCAAATGAACAAAGCTTGAGCTAAACACTTGGACTCAAAAGTTCACAAACCTTTTCCAAGTTTAGATTAATGCCAACTGACTCCACTAAAGAGCTGACACTGAAAATCTCTCGGTTCAAATGAATTTATTTTCTACTCAAGAATTCGACCTAATTATGATGAGCGGATCCACTGAATATTATCTATGTTTACCCTTCATGAATGTCATCAGCTAGTCAGGATTTACTAAATTACCATTTTACCCTTCTAGTTGTTATTTCCTCAACTCCTTTGTCGCTTGTGAATAAGTTCGAAACAATGTATTGACGAGGAGCTAAAAAGTCACATTGTTTCATCCAAAAGAGTCAGGACTCAATTTGGACACTGGCCAGTTCATTTATTCACACTCCAAGGAACAAAGCATGAGGTGACATACATCGCATTTCAGCAATCTTGTACATGAATTCCATATCTATGAGAACTTCACAAAGTTACTCATGACAGACTCACAACTTAGTACTTCACCAATAGGCCTTGTTCGGAATCACATAGTGAGTCCGAACTTTGACTTTCTCAAATGAGAATACTAAGGTGTGAAATGGCATGTCTCATTTCAGGATTAAGGTAAGCATGATGCAATTCATACATAGTGACTTCGAGACATAAGAGGTTAAATGGTTTGTTCTTATATTGTCTCTAGAAGTGCACTGGTCAATTCAGTACCTTCGGAAGATACCTAGAAGAACTATAGAGTCCCCAACTCTCAATGCCTCATAACCAGACATCATAGATTCTTCTAACAATCATACTGAGGTCAATAGTCCTTTGACCCTAAGATTGCGAATATATCGTTTTAAGCAAACTACGAAGAGTTTGTTCATGCAAATCTACATTTGTCTCTTCGTAAGTTGTTAAGTTTGTTTATGGACTAAAAGACTAAGGTTTTATCATAAAGCTTCAAACGAAGAAAGAATGAATGAACGTTTCAACTTTAATAATGAATAGATAGGCAATTACAAGCAAGAGTCTTCATGAGACTTTATTACATCAAATGTACAAAATAAAGACTACAACTCTTCTTGTGGGCACCATTGACAACAGGACAGTAGTTTGAAGTTCCCCACGCAAGGTTGCGCGAGGATTTGCGCGGCGAAGGGAGAGTATGATTCCTCGATCCCTACGTACGGCCTTTGCCTCCCTGACTCCCTCATCTCGATGATTTGGTTCTTGAGGCTCTGAATCATCGTAACCATATCAAGCCCGTTAGCAGGGCTGACCGCCGGGGCCTCGGGAGTCACGGGTTGGCGCTCGTTGGATGCTTGGTCCACGACATTGGCCTGAGGCCGGCCGAGAGTTGCGGCGGGAAGCGCGTCCCTCTGAGAGTTGAGCCTTTGGCGGAGATCCTCCCCTCGGGAATTTCTCTGCGCCGTCAAGCGCTCTCTTAGGTCCACGCTCAGTGCGTGGCGAGGCGAGGTCGCCCTTGGTCGGACCGTCCAGCGAGCGCTTCGGCTATCGGCGCCATCATCCACCAGAGTCGCTCTCTCCTCGGCGAGGGGCCGTGTCCGGCCGCCTCTTGAAACCGAGGGGGCGAGTCCCCGGGAATGTGACCGTGCTTGTCGTCGCGCCGGGTGCGGAGGATCGGCCAATGCACCATTGGACCTCTCGGGCCGTGAATGGGTGAGGCTAGGAGTCGCCTCATCGGTCCTTGACTCCCCCATGTAGTCGGGGTCGGAGTCATCTCGGGCGGATCGATCCTCGACGTCGTAGTCGAGGAGATAGGCGATGAGCGAGCTGTCGACGCCGGTACGGTCAAGGAGCTTCGCAAGCCGCCGGGCCGTGTCCTCTTGGAGCTCGGCCTCGGGGTCATTCACCGGGTCTTGGGGCTGGCTCTCGCTATCGCGAGGTTGCCCTTCAAGATGGTGCGCGAGGCGTCGGAGACCGTACCTCGAGCTCGTCGCTCGAGTACCCGCGGAGGTAGTGGGAACATGACTCATCGTTCAAAAGTCGTGAGAGTAGTGGGAGTGAAAGTGGTAGAGGGAATGCGTCGCTAAGGCCGAGAGATGCCCTCCTTCTAGCGCCAAAATGTTGTCGCAGTTTTTCGGACAACGATTTAGGAGTCAAAGGCGGTTAGACCCAAGGCCGGACCAAGTGGTCTCGTCTTGACTCGAGTGTGTCGGACTTGGTATCCCAAGTCGTCCCTTAGTTGTCGGTGGTGTCTATCTCGTCCGAGCACCTGAAAAGCAAGCAAAGAGGTGTGAACTACAAAGGGGAAATAGAGGGGTTGCCTTTGTTTACCTCTCCGACGCTCAATATTAGTAGGATTGAGGTGGATATAGAGTGTTTATGTGTTTAGAGGCCGAGACTTGAGAGAAACGAGCGAGGTACGAGTTCGACAACGTTTCAGTACTCAAAATCGGATTACCTGGACCAGGGGAGGGACCCCGGCATTTATAGGCGACCAAGGGGCATTTTGGACATCCCCCTGGCCGAGGGCCGGCCCTGGGTCGGCCATAGAGCCGGAGGCCGGCCCTGGGTCGGCCATGGAGCCGAGGGCCGGCCCAGGATCGGCCATGGAGGCGAAGGCCGGCCCTGGGTCGGCCATGGAGCCGAGGGCCAGCCCTGGGTCGGCCGTGGAGGCGAAGGCCGGCCCTGGGTCGGCCATGGAGCCGAGGGCCGGCCCTGGGTCGGCCGTGGTGGCGAAGGTCGGCCCTGGGTCGGCCATGGAGCCGAGGGCCGGCCCTGGGTCGGCCGTGGAGGCGAAGGCCAGCCCTGGGTCGGCCATGGAGGGGAAGGCCGGCCCTGGGTCGGCCATGGAGCCGAGGGCCGACCCTGGGTCGGCCGTGGAGGCGAAGGCCGTGCTAATCGATCACGCCTTCATTGGTAGGTCGAGAAAATAAGACACGCACAATAAAGTCGTGCTAATCGATCACGCCTTGATTGGTGGGTCGAGAAAATAAGACACGCACAATAAAGTCGTGCTAATCGACCACGCCTTCATTGGTGGGTCGAGAAAATAAGACACGCACAATAAAGTCGTGCTAATCGACCACGCCTTCATTGGTGGGTAGAGAAAATAAGACACGCAGAATAAAGTCGTGCTAATCGACCACGCCTTAATTGGTGGGTCGAGAAAATAAGACACGCACAATAAAGTCGTGCTAATCGACCACGCCTTCATTGGTGGGTCGAGAAAATAAGACACGCACAATAAAGTCGTGCTAATCGATCACGCCTTCATTGGTGGGTCGAGAAAATAAGACACGCACAATAAAGTCGTGCTAATCGATCACGCCTTCGTTGGTGGGTCGAGAAAATAAGACACGCACAATAAAGTCGTGCTAATCGATCACGCCTTCATTGGTGGGTCGAGAAAATAAGACACGCACAATAAAGTCGTGGTAATCGATCACGCCTTCATTGGTAGGTCGAGAAAATAAGACACGCACAATAAAGTCGTGCTAATCAATCACGCCTTCATTGGTAGGTCGAGAAAATAAGACACGCACAATAAAGTTGTGCTAATCGATCACGCCTTCATTGGTGGGTCGAGAAAATAGGACACGCACAATAAAGTCGTGCTAATCGACCACGCCTTCATTGGTGGGTCGAGAAAATAAGACACGCACAATAAAGTCGTTCTAATCGATCACGCCTTCATTGGTGGGTCGAGAAAATAAGACACGCACAATAAAGTCGTGCTAATCGATCACGCCTTCATTGGTGGGTCGAGAAAATAAGACACGCACAGTAAAGTCGTGCTAATCGATCACGCCTTCATTGGTAAGTCGAGAAAATAAGACATGCACAATAAAGTCGTGCTAATCGATCACGCCTTCATTGGTGGGTCGAGAAAATAAGCCGCGCACAATAAACTGTGCAAATCGATCGCGCCTTTATTGGTAGATCGAGAAAGTAAGCCACGCACGATCGACTCAGAACAATAAGTCGTCCTTCGTGACGCACAAAGTCCGTCCCTCGCGACGCGCAAAGGCCGTTCCCCGTGACGCAAACCCGGGAGCATTCATCCCGCATCCGCATTAAAGCGTAGATTTTGAGTTTCCACTCGACCTATGCTCGACCAGAAACTCGGGGGGCTAATGTTGTCGGCCCGTCTAGGGCCGACGAGAACAAAGGCATCTCTTCGTCCCACGTGGCTGGTACGAGGCCTTGGGCGGCGAAACCCTGACTCAACCAGGGGCCGGCCCAAACCAATGGCCAAGACAAATTCCTTGCCCAGCCATGGGCCGAGTCAATGGCTCACTCGGCCATTGGGCAGTTCACTCGGCCAATGACCGAGTGAACCATCCAGCCACCAAGGCAGTTCACTCGGCCATTGGCCGAGTGAACCTTCCAGCAGTTAACTCGGCCAATGGCCGAGTGAACCATCCAGCCACCAAGGCAGTTCACTCGGCCATTGGCCGAGTGAACCTTCCAGCAGTTCACTCGGCCAATGGCCGAGTGAACCTTCCAGCCGCCCAGGCAGTTCACTCGGCCATTGGCCGAGTGAACCTTCCAGCAGTTCACTCGGCCAATGGCCGAGTGAACCCTTCAGCCGGCCATGCAGTTCACTCGGCCATTGGCCGAGTGAATCTTCCAGCAGTTCACTCGGCCAATGGCCGAGTGAACCTTCATCCGGCCAAGACTCCTCACTCGGCCATTGGCCGACCCAACCCTTCAGCCGGCCAATGGCCGACCCAAACTTGCTCACTCGGCCAAGGGGTCTTCAAACCACCCCTTGGCTGCCTATAAATACAGGGGCCGCTCCCCTAGTCAAGATAATCCATTCTTGAGTACTGAAACGCTGTCGAACTCGTACCTCGCTCGTTTCTCTCAAGTCTCGGCCTCTAAACACCCCTAAAACCTCTATACTCCACCTCAATCCCACTAATGTTGAGCGTCGGAGAGGTAAACAGGGGCACCCCCCTGTTTCCCCTTTGTAGTTCACAATCTCTTTTTTGCTTTCCAGGTATCGAGACGAGGTGAGCTTCACCCACAGCTAAGGGATGACTTGGGATACCAAGTCCGACACGCTCGAGCCGGAGTGAGACCACTTGGTCCGGCCTTGGGTCTAACCACTCTGGGCTCCTAAATAGTTGTCCAAAAATCAGCGACAACACTCAGTATGATTGTAGAAGAATCTATGATGTCTGGTTATGAGGCATTGAGAGTTGGAGACTCTATAGTTCTTCTAGGTATCTTTCGAAGGTACTGAATTGACCAGTGCACTTCTAGAGACAAGATAAGAACAAACCATTTAACCTCTTATGTCTCGAAGTCACTACGTATGAAATGCATCATGCTTACCTTAATCCTGAAATGAGACATGCCATTTCATAGCTTAGTACTCTCATTTGAGAAAGTCAGAGTTCGGACTCACTATGTGATTCCGAACAGGGCCTATTGGTGAAGTACTAAGTTGTGAGAATGTCATGAGTAACTTTGTGAAGTTCTCATAGATATGGAATTCATGTACAAGATTGCTGAAATGCAATGTATGTCACCTCATGCTTTGTTCCTTGGAGTGTGAATAAATTAACTGGCCAGTGTCCAAATTGAGTCCTGACTCTTTTGGATGAAACAATGTGACTTGTTAGCTCCTCGTCAATACATTGTTTCTAACTTATTCACAAGCGACAAAGGAATTGAGGAAATAACAGCTAGAAGGGTAAAATGGTAATTTAGTAAATCCCGACTAGCTGATGACATTCATGAAGGGTAAACATAGATAATATTCAGTGGATCCGCTCATTATGATTAGGTGAATTCTTCAGTAGAAAATAAATTCATTTGAACCGAGAGATTTTCAGTGTCAGCTCTTTAGTGGAGTCAGTTGGCATTAAGCTAAACTTGGAAAAGGTTTGTGAACTTTTGATTCCAAGTGTTTAGCTCAAGCTTTGTTCATTTGGGTCCATGAGGTCACTGTCACGAATCACATCGATAGGAATAGTTAAACTGGAAGCTAAGGCAAAACAAGAACGAAAATTGTCAAAAGGGTATTTTTGTCTTTTGAGACATATGATGAAATGAATGTCAATAAATTTTTTTGACAAGGTCATTTGATGACATGCATCACTCGGCCAAAATAAGATTTATTGGGCCTTGTAGATTAATTTCATTTCATAAGAATTTTATTGAAAATTCTTAATGGGCCTTTTTCATGTTGTCATGAACAAGTGTTAAAGCTTCTAGAAGGCCTTTCTAGTATTAGAATAGGCGCTCACCACCCAAGAGGAAAGAGAGAATATTTTGTGCATAAATGTATCAAGATACTTGCCAAAAGAAAAAGAGGAAACAAATTTGCATGTGTATGCATTAGGGTAATCGGCCAAGTGAGAAAAAGGCAAGCCAAGGAACAAAAAAAAGGAAACAAATCCAAGCCTCTAGGAGGCTGCCTTGGGCGCCCAAAATGGAATGGGAAATAAGGGATTTTTGCTAATGAATATGTGATATTCTATAGAAGAGGAAACTACCTTATTGAAGGTAAAACCTCTCCTATAAATAGGAGCCCCATTCCTCACTTTTCATTCGTCCAAAGTTTTAGAGATTGAGAGCTTCTCTCTCTAGACTTGGCCGCCCCTTCCTCTCTCTCTCTCTAGTTTATTTTCGATTTTTTGTTTTGGCACCTAGGTCCTCATTGTACCTAGTGTTTAGCTCTGCGACTTCAAGACTCGTTCTTAAGTCGTAGTGTTTAAAAGTGCCCACTCACTAATTCCTTTATTTCGAGTGATTTAGTGATAGAAACTTTCGTGGTTGCTCGAGGTGCCGAGGAAAGAAAGAGAGACGTGCTGCGAGGGGAGACGCGCGTTGCAAACTTTCCAAAAGCTTCTTCAAAGTTCAAGCTTCAAGAAAGGTTAGTAAACTTCTTAGCTCATAATAGTTTTTAATTACGTGTACTTGCTCTTTTGTCTAGGTTAGTAAAAAACCGTTTTTACTTGTAAAAGAAAATTTTTAAAATTCCGCCGCTTACCGAAGCATTAATTATTTTCTTAAACCCTAGATCGATTCCAACAAATGGTATCAGGGCTATGGTCAAAGATTAGCATGTACATGTATTTAAAAATATGAGCTTGAAAATCGTTTTCGAAAGTTTACTAATTTTTTGACAAGTTAGACTTGTTATCTTAGATTTTTTTTAATTTATTGCTCTTGCCTTTAAATTAAAAATCATGTTGTTTTTCTATGAGTATGGGATGTTTTTAAAACACATTATAATCAGTTCTAAAAGTTTTTAATTTTTTTATATTGAAAAACGTGTTTTAAAGGTTTCAGAAAATTTCGAGTAAAATTTTGTGACTAGTTATATTGTCTTGCTAGTTTCTTTTATTTACTTGAATCGTTTTATGCATGTTGTTATTTCTTTTATGCCTTGTTATTACCTTGCTAATAAAACACAAATAAAAGCTTTAACAACCTTCATAAAACGTTCCGTTACACTCGATTCTTTTTCGCACCTAAAAACGACCAAGCTGTAATTATTTCTTTTTCTTCGAGCTGGAGTAAACTCTCATTAAAAGTAGCATACCTCTCTACTCAGAAATCAAAATTTAATGATTCTTGACCCAAATTAAAGCTCTGTCTGTCCTCTATCCAATGCCACCGGTTTCGGCTCAAAAGGACATCGGAGCCGCCAGATATGGCGATTTTACTCCAAGGTGCGCGGCTGTACTGAAACTCCAGTTTTTTCGAAATCCGGATTTTCAAACCCTACTACCATGAGTTATAGAACTCCAATGAGAAAATTTTCTTGAGCAAAAATGTTTTTCATATGATTATAAATATGATGTGTAAGATTAAAATGTTTTGATTTTTGAAAGTTTAATTGAAATTGAGTTTTTACAAAACTAGTTTGAATTTTGAAAAACCGTTTTCACTTTCAAACTTGAAAATATTTTGTCATCCATATCAAATAAGTTTTCAAAATGTTTTCAAAACTATATCTATATCACATATGTTCAAAATCTATATGCTCTTTAAAATTTGAGTGGGAGGTCTCTTTGTAGGCAAGCCGAAAAATAAAAAGATGTGTAATCTCAAACTTTCAAGTGTTCGAGTGAGTTGAAGTTCACAGTTCCCTCATGCACTTTCCCGAAATAGAAAATAGGAAATGATCGAGTATGTACCTTGTGCCTTTATGCACTAATACTGCTCTGAACATGTCGATCTAGGATTCTCTTCTTGTTGTCCGCTCTGTCGCTCTCTAACTAGGAAATCTGTTTCCGAACTTATAAGAGTCGATGAACCAACTCCAAAAACTAAGTGGGAGGGTTATACTTGTTGTTTGTAACCCACGATCCCCAAGACTAATGAAAAGTGCAAGTGTCGTCGGACTAAGAGTCACCCTCGTGGCCCTCTCTTAAATGAGAGTACTCAAGGGCGCTTTGCTCTGATCATTGCTCAATGAGCTACGTCCGAGAGTGAGACGATGATGACAAGGCCTCCCCTTGGGGGATTGTTTTTCAAAGTTGACCTTTTGGACTAAGTGGTTGGTTGCACACTTAGACTCAATCCCTAGTAATCCTCCCTCGAGGCCCTGCGAAAGGATGTGAGTGATCAAACCAATTTACAAGGTGGCTAGTCAAAATGATGTACTCACATCTTGGCTAAGCATTAATGATGTGTCATTTACTTATAAATGGAGATTTTTTGCGGCCTTTTCTTGAGGGAGTAAATTATCGTTTAGTTTATAACACCTTTGGATTTTATCAAAAGTCTTAATAAAACTTAAATCCTAAACCAAAGACTAATCATAAACTTGTTTCAACTTATATAAGCAACATGTCTCGCAAACATCCCTCGATCATCCTTTCCTCGAACAAACTCGAAAACGAAAACTGCGTAGACTCGAAACTTAACCTCGACATAACCAATCACAAATGGGTACTCACCACCCCGTGTCTTCCTCTGATGAATAATGATTCAACTCAAGAGGACAAAGACGCCCTGGCGGCCTGGCTCTGCTCCGATGAGATTGTGAGGTGCTATATCTTAGCATCAATGAACAATGTGTTGCAACAACAACATCCTGACATCGAGTCTGCCGCCCATATGCTCACCAATCTCCATGAGATGTTTGGAGGGCAAAGGCGTCAAGCAAGGCAAAAAGCAGTCCGACAATTTATGAACTGTCGCATGAAGGCTAGGACTCCTGTTGGAGACTTTATGATATTGATCATTAGTCATCTGAGTAAAATGGAAATACTAGGATCTGAGATTGATGGGAAGAATGTCATAGATGTGATCTTAGAAACTCTCCCCGCATCTCTTGATACCTCCAAGATGAACTACTCCATTAACAAGCTAGAGTACACTGTTACCAAGCTTATGGAGGAACTTCACACTGCTGTAGGTCTCACTAAGAGAAAGAGGAATCAAGGAGAGGCACATGCTAGTGAGCAGAAAGCCTCCGCCTCTAGAACTAAGAAGAGACCTCACAAGGCCGATAAAAAGAACTGTCCCGCCTATCTCAAAGCAAAGGAACATAGTATTGTACTAGTTACCGAAGCATGCTTAGTAGTTGATAATGTATCAACGTGGATTCTTGACTCCGCTGCTACTAACCATATTTGTTGTTCCTTGAATGGTTTCAAGAAAACCAAAAGCTTAGAGGAAGGCGAGTTCTGTTTCAAATGGGGTGATGGAAGCCTGGTGGCTGTGGGATCCGTGACGCTGTCTTTTGAGGACCGCACTTTAAACTTGAATAATGTTTATTTTGTTCCTACCTTTGGGAAGAACTTAATATCCGTTGCTCGTCTTCTCGAGCAAGATTATTGTTTAAAGTTCATGAAGAATGGAATTCGTATTTCGTTTCCTGATAATTCTTTTGTCACTGATGCATGTATGAAGAATGCTCTTTTTTACATCTATCCCACTCAACCTTCTCTTTTAGACACCGAAATAGATAACGATCTAATTAGGGAGCCAAAGAGGATCAAACTTTCTGAATCCTCTGATCAAACAAAATCAACATACCTCTGGCACTTGAGACTTGGTCATATCAGTCTAGATAGGATTAAGAGACTTGTGAGGGACGGTCCACTCCAAGCCTCTGCAATAGGTTCACTACCTACTTGTGAATCCTGCATAGAAGGAAAAATGACTAAGCGACCTTTCTCCGATAAGGGTCGAAGAGCCACTGAGTTGCTGGAACTAGTACATTCTGATGTATGTGGTCCCCTCAGCGAACAGGCACGTGGAGGATACGAATACTTCGTTACCTTCACTGATGATTACTCGCGATATGGTTTTGTCTATTTGCTCAAACACAAATCCGAGACCTTTAACGTATTTAAGGTCTTTAGGGCTTTAGTGGAAAAGCAAACTGGCAAAGTGATCAAAACCCTTCGATCTGATCGAGGTGGTGAGTATATGTCTGGAGAGTTCAATGACTTTCTTAAAGAAGAACGTATCGCTTCTCAGCTTACCGCACCTGGCACACCTCAACAAAACGGAGTGTCAGAGAGAAGAAACCGAACTCTTATGGAGATGGCTAGATCAATGATGAGTTACTCATCACTCCCTCTTTCCTTTTGGGGATATGCCCTCGAAACAGCCGCTTACATTCTGAACCAAGTTCTGTCTAAAACGGTTCCTGGTACTCCTTATGAACGATGGACTGGCCGTAAAGTGAATCTTGGCCGCATCAGAATTTGGGGTTGCCCTGCACACGTGCTAAGGCAAAAAACTAGCAAGTTGGCTAGTAGGTCAGAATTGTGCTTGTTTGTGGGGTATCCAAAGGAAACCAAGGGTTTCATCTTCTATAGTCCCGAGGACGATAAGACTTTCATTAGGACGAATGCTCGTTTCCTTGAGGAGGACTTTATGAAGGATCCAAAACCTAGAAGCAAAATTGTGCTTGAAGAAAACTTGGGTGAGGAAGCTTCTACCTCATCTGTAAGAACTGTTCTTACCCCAACTGAAACACAACCTAACTCATCAGAATCTCGTCAAGTAGTACTTCGACGTAGTGGGAGGGCTACTCAAAAGCCTGATAGGTACATGTCTTATGGAGACTCTCTTGTAGCCGTCTCTGACTTGGATGATCCTATTTCCTATAACCAAGCGATGGCTTGTTCTGAATCAAACCTTTGGCTTGACGCCATGAAAGTTGAAATGCACTCGATGTATGTCAACAAAGTCTGGAAACTTGTATACCTTCCTGAAGTGATTAAACCCGTAGGGTGTAAGTGGATATACAAGAAGAAAAGGGGTCCTGATGGGAACGTCGAGACGTTCAAAGCACGACTTGTGGCGAAGGGTTATACCCAACAAGAAGGGATTGACTATGAAGAAACCTTCTCGCCAGTCGCGATGCTTAAATCCATCCGCATACTCCTATCCATAGCTGCTGCTCTCGACTATGAGATCTGGAAAATGGATGTCAAGACAGCCTTTCTGAATGGCAATCTTGACGAGCGCATTTACATGGCTCAACCTGACGGTTTTGTGGATAAAGGTCAAGAGACCAAGGTTTGTGAGTTTCTTAAGTCCATTTATGGATTAAAGCAAGCATCTAGGTCATGGAATATCAGATTCGATGAAACTGTGAAAAGCTTCGGCTTTGAACAGTCAATAGATGAGCCTTGTATTTACAAGTTAATACACGAAGGCAAAGTTGTGTTTCTGGTACTATATGTAGATGATATACTACTCATTGGTAATGACGTGGGTAAGTTATATGAGGTTAAGGTCTGGCTGGCAAAGCAATTCGATATGAAGGATCTAGGAGAAGCCGCGTACATTCTGGGAATCCAAATCTTTCGAGATAGGAAAAACCGGACCCTGTCACTCTCTCAAGCATCTTATATTGATAAGGTGATGGATCGCTTCTCGATGCAAGACTCCGAGAAGGGTCAAACGTCCTTTACGCATGGAGTTTCACTCTCTAAGGACCAGTCTCCCATGACTACACAAGAGATTGAAGACATGAGGAAAATTCCTTACGCCTCTGCCGTAGGAAGCCTCATGTATGCTATGCTTTGCACTAGACCTGATATATGTTTCGCCGTTGGCGTACTTAGCCATTTCCAATCCAACCCTGGACCCGAGCACTGGATTGCTGTTAAGCATGTTCTTAAGTATCTTCGAAGAATTAGGAACTTGATGCTTACATACTCAGGTACTGACCTGACTATGACGGGATATATCGACTCCAATTTTCAAGCGGATAAGGATTCCAGGAAATCCACTTCAGGATCTGTGTTCATCCTTAATGGTGGAGCTGTTGTGTGGAGAAGTATTAAGAAATCTTGCATTGCTGACTCCACAATGGAAGCAGAATATGTGGCTGCTTGTGAAGCATCCAAAGAGGCTGTATGGCTTAGAAAATTCCTTAAGTATTTGGAATTTGTTCCAAACGTTGACGAGCCCATGACCCTTTATTGTGATAATAGTAGGGCTATCGCTAACTCAAAGGAACCTCGAAGCCATAAGCGCTCTAAACATATTGATTGGATATACCATTTGATTCGAGAGATCGTGCAACGCGGAGACGTGGAGGTGAAGTAGATCTCTGGCAGATCCATTCACCAAGGCCCTAGCGAACATGGTCTTCGACCAACTTCGAGAGGGATTAGGCATGTAGGACTACTCACATCTTCTTTGAGTCAAGTGGGAGTTTATTGTCAATGTGCCCACATGAAGAGTAGTAGTGTCTATTTGGTGTAATATAGTCTCATGAAGACTGTTGCTTGTAATTGCTTATTCATTAATAAAAAGTTGAAACGTTCATTCAATCTTTCTTGTCTGAAGCTTTATGATAAAACCTTAGTCTTTTAGTCCATAAACAAACCAAACAACTTACGAAGAGACAAATGTAGAGACAAGATAAGAACAAACCATTTAACCTCTTATGTCTCGAAGTCACTACGTATGAATTGCATCATGCTTACCTTGATCCTGAAATGAGACATGCCATTTCACAGCTTAGTATTCTCATTTGAGAAAGTCAGAGTTCGGACTCACTATGTGATTCCGAACAGGGCCTATTGGTGAAGTACTAAGTTGTGAGAATGTCATGAGTAACTTTGTGAAGTTCTCATAGATATGGAATTCATGTACAAGATTGCTGAAATGCAATGTATGTCACCACATGCTTTGTTCCTTGGAGTGTGAATAAATGAACTGGCCAGTGTCCAAATTGAGTCCTGACTCTTTTGGATGAATCAATGTGACATGTTAGCTCTTCGTCAATACATTGTTTCTAACTTATTCACAAGCGACAAAGGAGTTGAGGAAATAACAGCTAGAAGGGTAAAATGGTAATATAGTAAATCCCGACTAGATGATGACATTCATGAGGGGTAAACATAGATAATATTCAGTGGATCCGCTCATTATAATTAGGTGAATTCTTGAGTAGAAAATAAATTCATTTGAACCGAGAGATTTTCAGTGTCAGCTCTTTAGTGGAGTCAGTTGGCATTAAGCTAAACTTGGAAAAGGTTTGTGAATTTTTGAGTCCAAGTGTTTAGCTCAAGCTTTGTTCATTTGGGTCCATGAGGTCACTGTCACGAATCACATCGATAGGAATAGTTAAACTGGAAGCTAAGTCAAAACAAGAACGAAAATTGTCAAAAGGGTATTTTTGTCTTTTGAGACATATGATGAAATGAATGTCAATAAATTTTTTTGACAAGGTCATTTGATGACATGCATCACTCGGCCAAAATAGGATTTATTGGGCCTTGTGGATTAATTTCATTTCATAAGAATTTTATTGAAAATTCTTAATGGGCCTTTTTCATGTTGTCATGAACAAGAGGAAAAGCTTTTAGAAGGCCTTTCTAGATTAGAATAGGCGCCCACCACCCAAGAGGAAAGAGAGAATATTTTGTGCATAAATGTATCAAGATACTTTCCAAAAAAAAAAGAGGAAACAAATTTGCATGTGTATGCATTAGGGTAATCGGCCAAGTGAGAAAAAGGCAAGCCAAGGAACAAAAACAAGGAAACAAATCCAAGCCTCTAGGAGGCTGCCTTGGGCGCCCAAAATGGAATGGAAAATAAGGCATTTTTGCTGATGAATATGTGATATTCTATAGAAGAGAAAACTAGCTTATTGAAGGTAAAACCTCTCCTATAAATAGGAGCCCCATTCCTCACTTTTCATTCGTCCAAAGTTTTAGAGATTGAGAGCTTCTCTCTCTAGACTTAGCCGCCCCTTCCTCTCTCTCTCTCTAGTTTATTTTCGATTTTTTGTTTTGGCACCTAGGTCCTCATTTGACCTAGTGTTTAGCTCTGCGACTTCAAGACTCGTTCTTAAGTCGTAGTGTTTAAAAGTGCCCACTCACTAATTCCTTTATTTCGAGTGATTTAGTGATAGAAACTTTCGTGGTTGCTTGAGGTGCCGAGGAAAGAAAGAGAGACGTGCTGCTAGGGGAGACGCGCGTTGCAAACTTTCCAAAAGCTTCTTCAAAGTTCAAGCTTCAAGAAAGGTTAGTAAACTTCTGAGCTCATAATAGTTTTTACTTGTAAAAGAAATTTTTTAAAATTCCGCCGCTTACCGAAGCGTGAATTATTTTCTTAAACCCTAGATCGATTCCAATAGCGAAGGCCGGCCCTGGGTCGGCCATGGAGGCGAGGGCCGGCCCTGTGTCGGCCATGGAGGCGAAGGCCGGCCCTGGGTCGGCCGTGGTCGAGCACCGGCCCTGGGTCGGCCATTGCCGGGCGCCGGCTCTGGGTCGGCCGTGGTCGGGCGCCGGCCCTGGGTCGGCCATGCGTCGAGGGAGTCCTAGGACGGCCGCTATCGCGGCCGTCGTCGCTATACCGGGCCGGGACGGACCGGTAACAGAGAGTTTCTAAGATCAGATCTATGACATTCTTGCCATCAATCTCAGATCCTAGATTTTCCATTTTATTCATAAAACTAATGATCAGTATCATAAAGTCACCAACAGGATTCCTAGCCTTCATATGACAGTTCATAAACTGTCGGACTCCTTGTTGCCTTGCTTGACGCTTTTGCACTCCAAACATCTCATGGAGATTGTTGAGCATGTTGGCGGCAGTCTCTATGTCACGATGTTGTTGTTGCAACACATTGTTCGTTGATGCTAAGATATAGCACCTCATAATCTCATCGGAGCGGAGCCAGGCCGCCAAGGCGTCTTTGTCCTCTTGAGTCGAATCATCATTCGTTAGAGGAGGACACGGGGTGGTGAGTACCCATTTGTGCTTGTTAATGGTAAGGATGATATCGCGGTTACGTTTCGAAATATCGTAGTTTTTGGTTTCGAGGAAAGGATGATTGAGAGATGTTTGAGAGACATGTTGCTTAATTAAGTTGAAACAAGTTTATGATTAGTCTTTGGTTTAGGATTTAAGTTTTATTTAAGACTTTATAAAATCCAAAGGTGTTATAAACCAAACGATAATTTACTCCCTCAAGAGAAGGCCGCAAAAAATCTTCATTTATAAGTAAATGACACATCATTAATGCTTAGCCAAGATGTCAATACACCAATTTTGACTAGCAACCTTTTAAATTGGTTTGATCACTCATATCCTTTCGCAGAGCCTCAAGGGAGGATTACTAGGGATTGAGCCTAAGTGTGCAACCAACCAATTAGTCCAAAAGGTCAACTTTGAAAAACAATCCCCCAAGGGGAGGCCTTGTCATCATCGTCTCACTCTCGGACGTAGCTCATTGAGCAATGATCGAAGCAAAAACGCCTTAGAGTACTCCCATTTAAGAGAGGGTCGCAAGAGCGGCTCTTAGTCCCACGTTAATTGCTTCTTTCATTAGTGTTGGGGATCGTGGGATACAAACAACGAATATAACCCTCCCACTTAGTTTTTGGAGTTGGTACATCGACTCTTATAAGTTCGGAAACAGATTTCCTAGTTAAAGAGAGATAGAGCGGACAACTAGAAAAGAATCCTAGATATTCATGTTCAGAGCAGTGTTAGTGCATAAAGGCACAAGGAACATACTCGATCTTTTCCTATTTTCTATTCGGGAAAGTGCATGAGGGAAGTGTGAACTTCAACTCACTCGAACACTTGAAAGTTTGAGATTACACATCTTTTTATTTTTCGGCTTGTCTACAAGGAGACCTCCCACTCAAATTTTCAAGAGCATATAGATTTTGAACATATGTGATATAGATATAATTTGGAAAACATTTTGAAAACTTATTTGATTTAGATGACAAAATATTTTCAAGTTTGAAAATGAAAACGGTTTTTCAAAATTCAAACTAGTTTTGTAAAAATCAATTTCAAGTTAAATTTTCAAAAATCAAAACATTTTAATCTTACACATCATGTTTATAATCTTATGAAAAACATTTTTGCTCAAGAAAAGTTTCTCATTAGAGTTCTATAACTTATGGTAGTGGGGCTGAAAATCCAGATTTCTAAAAAAAACTGGACTTTCGGAACAGCCGCGCACCTCGGAGTAAAATCACCATAACTGGCGGCTCCGATGTCCTTTTGACCTAAAACTAGTGGCATTGGAAAGAGGAGAGACAGAGTTACGCCACTTTTACTGCGAGTTTTACTCCAGCTCGAAGAAAAAGAAATAATTAAAGTTCGGTCTTTTTAGGTGCGAAAAAGAATCGAGTGTAACGAAACGTTTTAGGAAGTTGTTAAAGCTTTTATTTGTGTTTTATTAGCAAGGTAATAACATGATATAAAAGAGATAACAAAAAGCATAAAACGATTCAAGTAAATAAAAGAAACTAGTAAGACAAGAAAACTAGTCACAAAATTTACTCGAAATTTTCTCAAACTTTTCAAACACGTTTTTCAATATAAAAAATTAAAAACTATTAGAACTGATTCTAATGTGTTTTAAAAACATCCCATACTCATAGAAAATCAACATGATTTTTAATTTAAAGGCAACAGCAATAAATTAAAAAAAAATCTAAGATAACAATTCTAACTTGTCAAAAAATTAGTTGTCAAAAACGATTTTCAAGCTCATATTTTTAAATACATGTACATGCATATCTTTGATCATAGCTCTGATACCATTTGTTGGAATTGATCTAGGGTTCAAGAAAAAGTTTAACGCTTCGGTAAGCGGCGGAATTTTAAAAATTTTCTTTTAACAAGTAAAACATTTTTACCAACCTAGACAAAGAGCAAGCACATGTAAATAAAAACTATTATGAGCATAAAAGATTACTAACCTTTTGGAAGCTTTAACGTTGAGAAGCTTTTGAAAAAGGTTGCAACGTTCGTCTCCCCTCGCAGCGCGTCTCTCTTCCTTCCTCGGCAACTCGAGCAACCACGAAAGTTTCTATCACTAAATCACTCGAGAGAAAAGGACCTAGTGTGTGGGCACTTTTAAACACTACAACTTAAGAACGAGTCTTGAAGTCGAAGAGCTAAACACTAGGTCAAATGAGGACCTAGGTGCCAAAACAATAAAACGAAATTGAATAGAGAGAGAGAAGAGGGGCTGCCAAGTCTAGAGAGAGAAGCTCTCAATCTCTAAAACTTTGGATGAATTAAATGTGTGGAAAAAGGCTACTATTTATAGGAGAGGTCTCACCTTCAATAAGGTAGTTTCCTCTTCAATAGAATATCACATATTCATGAGCAAATATTGCCCATTTCCTCTTTGATTCACACGGCCAAGAAGACTTCATGAAGCCCTTGGATTTCTTTCCTATTTTGTTCTCTCCCTCTTTGGCCGAAATTCTCTATGACATGAATATGAAATTAGTTTCCTCTTTTTCTTTTGGCAAGTATCTTGATACATTTATGCACAAAATATTCTCTCTCTATTTGGGCAGTAGGCGCCCAACTCAATTTAGAAAAGGCTTCTAGAAGCTTTTCCATTTGTTCATGACAACATGAAAAAGGCCCATTAAGAATTTTCAATAAAATTCTTATGAAATGAAATTAATCCACAAGGCCTAATAAATCTAATTTTGGCCGAGTGACATTAAGTCATCAAATGACCTTGTTAAAAAATTTATTGACATTCATTTCATGTTATATCTTAAAAGACAAAATTACCCTTTTGACAATTTTCGTTCTCGTTTTGACTTAGCTTCTAGTTTAACTATTCCTACTCGATGTGATTCATGACAGTGACCTCATGGATCCAAATGAACAAAGCTTGATTTAAACACTTGGACTCAAAAGTTCACAAACCTTTTCCAAGTTTAGCTTAATGCCAACTGACTCCACTAAAGAGTTGACACTGAAAATCTCTATGTTCAAATGAATTTATTTTCTACTCAAGAATTCAACCAAATTATGATGAGCGGATCCACTGAATATTATCTATGTTTACCCTTCATGAATATCATCAGCTAGTCGGGATTTACGAAATTACCATTTTACCTTCCTAGCTGTTATTTCCTCAACTCCTTTGTCGCTTGTGAATAAGTTAGATACAATGTATTGACGAGGAGCTAACAAGTCACATTGTTTCATCCAAAAGAGTCAGGACTCAATTTGGTCATTGGCCAGTTCATTTATTCACACTCCAATGAACAAAGCATGAGGTGATATACATTGCATTTCAGCACTCTTGTACATGAATTCCATATCTATGAGAACTTCACAAAGTTACTCATGACATTCTCAAAACTTAGTACCTCACCAATAGGCCATGTTCGGAATCACATAGTGAGTCCGAACTCTGACTTTCTCAAATGAGAATACGTAAGCTGTGAAATGGCATGTCTCATTTCAGGATTAAGGTAAGCACGATGCAATTCATACGTAGTGACTTCGAGACATAAGAGGTTAAATGGTTTGTTCTTATTTTGTCTCTAGAAGTGCACTGGTCAGTTCAGTACCTTCGGAAGATACCTAGAAGAACTATAGAGTCTCCAACTCTCAATGCTTCATAACCAGACATCATGGATTCTTCTAACAATCATACTGAGGTCAATAGTCCTTTGACCCTTCGATTGCAAATTTATCATTTTAAGCAAACTACGAAGAGTTTGTTCATGCAAATCTAAATTTGTCTCTTCATAAGTTGTTAAGTTTGTTTATGGACTAAAGACTAATGTTTTATCATAAAGCTTCAAACAGACAAGGCGGAATGAATGAACGTTTCAACTTTTTATTAATGAATAAGCAATTACAAGCAAGAGTCTTCGTGAGACTTTATTACATCAAATGTATAAAATAAAGACTACAACTCTTCTTGTGGGCACCATTGACAACATGCCTCTCGAAGGGCTCGGAAGGATTCGATGTTCCGACATCTCAGACTCCTAAACCACTCGAACCCGGACCCGATGAGGGTTAGGCTGAATGTCTGGCATAGGGTGGCATCAAATTGCCCTTGCATAGTCATCCACATCTCGTACCTAATGCGCATCTCTGCGAATTCAGTCTTTGTCAGGGGTCCTCCCTTCGTGAGTTCCTTTGAGTAGTTAGGTGCTCCTAAGGTACCCATTGTGCACTTGGTGGGGAGGCGTAACTCATGCTCCAGCCCTTTGGCGGGCGTCCCGACTATCAGCTCCGTCGTCGCCGATGTCGACTCTATCCCCAGTGGCAAGTCGTGTCCGACCTCCCCTTGATGTCGACGGGGCCTGACCTCGAGAATGTTTAGATTTTTGACGCGCTGACGGGGCCGCTATTGTCAATGGTGCCCACAAGAAGAGTAGTATTGTCTATTTATGTACATTTGATGTAATATAATCTCACGAAGACTTTTGCTTGTAATTGCTGAATCATTAATAAAAGTTGAAACGTTCATTCATTCTTCCTTGTCTGTTTGAAGTTTTATGATAATCTATAGTCCTTAGTCCTTAAACAAACCTAACAACATATGAAGAGACAAATGTAGATTTGCATGAACAAACTCTTCATGGTTTGCTTAAAACAATATATTCGCAATCTAAGGATCAAAGGACTATTGATCTCACTACGATTGTTAGGAGAATCTATGATGTCTGGTTAAGGGACATTGAGAGTTGGAGACTCTATAGTTCTTCTAGGTATCTTCTAAAGATACTGAATTGACTAGTGTACTTCTAGAGACAGAATAAGAACAAACCATTAACCTCTTATGTCTCAGAGTCACTACATATGAATTGCATCATGTTTATCTCAATCCTGAAATGAGACATGTCATTTCATAGCTTACGTATTCTCATTTGAGAAAGTCAGAGTTCGGATTCACCATGTGATTCTGAACAGGACCTATTGGTGAAGTACTAAGTTATGAAGATGTCATTAGTAACTTTGTGAGATTTCATAGATATGGAATTCATGTAAAAAGATTGATGAAACATTGGAATGTGAATAATTGAACTGACCAGTGCCAAATTGAGTCATAACTCTTTTGGATGAATCACTGTGACTTGTTAGCTCCTCGTCAATACATTGTTTCTAATTTATTCGCCAGCGACAAAGGAGTTGAGGAAATAACAGCTACAAGGGTAAAATGCTAATTTTGTAAATCCTAACTAGTTGATGATATTCATGAAGGGTAAACATAGATAATATTAAGTGGATCCACTCATCACAATTAAGTTGAATTCTTGAGTAGAAAATAAATTCATTTGAACAGAGAGATTCTCAGTGTCAACTCTTTAGTGGTGTCAGTTGACATTAAGCTAAATTTGGAAAAGGTTTGTCAACTTTTGAGTCCAAGTGTGTTAGCTCAAGCTTTTTTCATTTTAATCCATGAGGTCACTTTCACAAGTCATATCGAGTAGGATTAGTTAAACTAGAAGCTAAGTCAAAACAAGAACGAGATAAGTTTTACAAAAATTGTCAAAAGGGTATTTTTGTCTTTTTGGACATAGGATGAAATGAATGTCATTAAATTTTTTGACATTGTCATATGATGACAAATATCACTCGGCCACAATGAGATTTTGCGGCTACATGGAAAGGAAGGGGGGCGGAAAACACAAGGCAAGAGATAAGCAAAATAAAAGAGGAAACAAATCCAAGGCTTCTAGAAGATAAGCCTAGGCCGTGTGACATAAGTGAGAAGGAGGGAATATTTGCTCATGAATATGTGATATTCTATAGAAGAGGAAACTACATTGTTGAAGGTAGTCCTTCACCTATTAATAGGGCCCTCATTCACATTATTTCTCATCCCACAATTTTAGAGATTGAGAGCTTCTCTCTCTAGAAAAACTAGCCGCCCATCTCCCTCTCTCTCTCTTGTTCTTTTCATTTTTGTTTTGGCACCTAGGTCCACATTTGACCTAGTGTTTTAGCTCTTCGACTCTTAGACTTGTTCTTGAGTCGTCGTGTTTAAAACTGCCAACACACTAATTCCTTCTTATCTCGACTGATTTATGTCATAGAAACTTTCGTGGTTACTCGAGTTCCCGAAGAGCGCAGAAAGACGAGCTGCGTGGAGAGATGAATGTTTCAACCTTCCTAAGGCTTCTCAACGTTCAAGCTTCACAAAGAACGCGTAATTTCTTTTAGATGTTTTAATAATAAACATGTGCTTGCTCTTTGTCTAGGTTAGTAAAATTGTTTTACATGTTTAAAAGAAAATTTTTGTTTTCTGCCGCTTGCTCGAATCGTTAAATCTTTTCTTAACCCTAGATCAATTCCAACAAATGGTATCAGAGCTATGGTCAAAGTTAAGCATGTACATGTGATTAAAACTATGAGTTTGAAAATCGTTTTCGAAAGATTACTTGTTTTTTGACAAGTTAGAATTGTTTTCTTAGATTTTTTTTAATTTATTGCTCGTGCCTTTAAATTAAAAAACATGTTGATTTTCTATGACTGTGGGATGTTATTAAAAAACTTTAGAATCAGTTCTAAAAGTTTTAAATTTTTTATAATGAAAACGTGTTTTTTAAAGTTTGAGAAATTTCATATATTTTTGTGACTAGTTATATTGTCTTGCTAGTTTCGTTTATTTACTCGATTCGTTTTATGTTTGTTGATATTTACTTTTATACCATGTTATTAGCATGTTAATACAACACATATAAAAGCTTTAACAACTCTCTAAAACGTTCCGTTACACTCGATTCTTTTGCACTCAAGTCCGAACTTTAATTATTTCCAGTTTTCTTCGAGCTCGAGAAAAACCCGCAGTAAAAGTGGCATAACTCTATGCTCAAAATTCGATTTTAATGAATCTTGAATCCAATTAAAGGTCTGTTTGTCCTCTTTCCAATGCATTTGGTTTTAGGTCGAAGGACATCAGAGCCCCCAGTTATGGCGCGATTTTACTCCGAAGTTCGCGCCTGTTCCGAAATTCCAATTTGTTAGAATTCCGGATTTCGGACCCCTCTCCATGAGTTATAGAACTCTAATAAGAAAATTTACTTGAGCAAAATTAGTTTTCATAAGATAATAAACATAATGTGAAAGATTAAAATGTTTTGATTTTTGAAAAATTTACCTGAATTGAAAGTTTACAAAACTAGTTTGAATTTTGAAAAACCGTTTTCACTTTCAAACTTGAAAATATTTTGTCATCCAAATCAAATAAGTTTTCAAAATGGTTTCAAAACTATATCTATATCACATATGTTCAAAATATATATGCTCTTGAAAATTTGAGTGGGAGGTCTCCTCGAAGACGAGCCGAAAAATAAAAGATGTGTAATTTCAAACTTTCAAGTGTTCGAGTGAGTTGAAGTTCACACTTCCCTCATGCACGTTCCCGAATAGAAAATAGAAAAATGTCCGAGTACGTACCTTGTGCCTTTATGCACTAACACTGCTCTTCCTTGAACAAGAAGATCTAGGATTCCTTTCTAGAAGTCCACTCTATCGCTTTATAACTAGAAAATTTGTTTCCGAACTTATAAGAGACTCTGTGCTAACTCCAAAAACTAAGTGGGAGGGTTATACTTGTTGTTTGTAACCCACGATCCCCAACTCTAATGAAAGAAGCAATTAAACGTTAGACTAAGAGTCACTCTTGTGGCCCTCTCTTCAATGAGAGTACTCTATGGCGTTTTTGCTTCGATCATTGCTCAATGAGCTGCGTCCGAGGGTGAGACGATGAAGACAAGGCCTCCTCTTGGGGGATTGTTTTTTCAAAGTTGACCTTTTGGACTAAGTGGTTGTTTGCATACTTAGACTCAATCCATAGGTAATCCTCTCCTGAGACTCTGCGAAAGGATGTGAGTGATCAAACCAATTTAAAAGGTGGCTAGTCAAAATTGGTGTATTGACATCTTGGCTAAGCATTAATGATGTGTCATTTACTTATAAATGAAGATTTTTTACGGCATTCTCTTGAGGGAGTAAATTGTCATTTTGTTTATAACACCTTTGGATTTTATCAAATCTTAAAAAACTTAAATCCTAAACCAAAGACTAATCATAAATTGTTTCAACTTTTATAGGCAAAATGTCTCTCAACCATCCTTTCCTCGAATAAACTCGAAGGCGAAAATTACGTTGACTGGAAACGTAACCTCGACATAGTCCTTATTGTCGACAAGCACAAATGGGTAGTCACCACCCCCCTGTCCTCAAACGAATGATGATTCGACACAAGAGGAAAAAGATGTCATGGCGGCCTGGCTCCGATCTGATGAGATTGCGAGGTGCTATATCTTAGCATCAATGAACAATGTGTTGCCAAAACCACATCGTGACATCGAGACTGCCGCTGACATGCTCTACAATCTCCATGAGATGTTTGGAGGACAAGGACGTCAAGCAAGGCAACAAGTGGTCCGACAGTTTAAGAACTGTCGTATGTAGGCTGGAACCCCTACCCGCATACTGCCCTCATCCCCCGCCGCCGCCCCACCTGCCCCTACCCGTCCTCAGCCCTCCCTCGGCCCAGCCCCGACCCGCCGCCGCTAAACCTCCCTCGGCCCAGCCCCGACGTGATCAGCCTTAACCCCGACACCGTGTTACCTTGCCGTTGAAGGCTAGTGACAATTTTTATATAATTGTTATTTAGATTTAAATTAAAATTGAATTTGAAATGGATATTTGTTGAAATTAGAATGTTGAGTTAAATGGTTGAAATTGAAATGGATATATGTTGAAATTGGAATGTTGAGTTAAATTGTTATATGTTTAAATTATAATGTTGAGTTGAATTGGAATGTTGAAATGGATATTCGTCTGTTAATTAGTTTTATGGATATATATTGATTTTAATTGTTCGTTTAGTTTGATTGAAATTTGTTGAAAATTTGATTAATTAGTTAATTAGTATCATATTTAGTTAGATTAATTAGTAATATATATGAATATATTTTAAAATGAAATAGTAACATGTTAAATTTAATGTAAACATATAAAAAATTTATTGCGACCGAGTCACGGAGGCTCGGTTTAGTATTTAGTATGTTAATAGGATAGTCCTGATTGGTTATATGTGTTTTTTTTTTAATTGCAGATTTTGGTTAGTCAATATTTTAGGGGAAACTCTACCGAATTTTCGGTAGAATAACACGTATTTGTCAAAAAAATTAACTCTTTCAATAATATAACGAATTCTAACCATTTTTCAAACTGAATACATGTCTTTCACAATTTCTCTTTCACTCTTACAAATTTGCTCTCAAATCTTTCAAATATTAACGATTCACTCACAATTTTGTAACAATTCATCACTCGTAATTTCATAACAATTCACTCTAAATTTAAAATATTAATGATTCACTCTCAATTTCCTAATCATTCATTTTTACCTCTCAATTTCCTAACAATTCACTCTTACAAAATGAATTCTAACGATTCATTTTTATCTCTCAATTTCCCCTCCCATTCAGCGGAATGTCAAATCCAAGTAGAGATTGGATTACCGAGAACAATCGGCTGAGTTTGCAATATAAACAGGGGTTAACGAGTTTATCCGCCTTGTAAGCAGACTCCCGAACGAAAACGGTCAATATCGTTGTCCTTGTAAGTATGGCAATAACGTGAGATGGCAGGACATCTGGATTGTAAAGAATCACTTTTTGAACAAGGGGTTTACCTCGGGATACACCGAATGGTATCATCACGGCGAACGTCATGTGCTTACCCGAGTAGAAGATGCCAGCGAGACTAACTAGAGAGGAGTCAGTGGATTGCATGATGCTCTCCATGATATAATGGATCACAAGGACTTCGACGATTTTACGGATCCGACTCCGAGTGAAGTCCGTGCAGAGGAGCAAGTCGAAGACTTATTCGTTGAGTTGGAAGTAGTATTGCACCCTGGATGTAAAAAGTTTTAGTTTTTGTCGTTCCTGGTTTTGTTGATGCACATCAAAGTCATGAACCATTGGACGAACAAGTCGTTTACAGAATTGTTGCAGCTCTTGCAGAGTGTCATCCAATTGGTAATAGAATTCCGGAAAAACACTACGAGGCCAAAACGAAGCTGAAGCGTTTCGGCATGGGATACGATATGATCGTTGTGTGCATCAACGATTGTGTGTTATTACGAAAAGATCTCTGTTGTTGGCCCGTCTAGGGCCAACGGGAACAAGGTCAACTCTTCGACCCACATGGCTGGTACGAGATCTTGGGCGGCGAAACCCTGACTCAACCAGGAGCCGGCCCAAACCAATGGCCAAGTCAAAGTTCCAGCCGGCCAATGGCCGGCCATATGCTCAGCCGGCCCATGGCCGGCCCAAGGGTGTCACTCGGCCATTGGCCGAGTCAAAGCCTCAGCAGGCCAATGGCCGGCCCAGTCCACTCGGCCATTGGCCGAGGCAAAGTTTCAGTCGGCCAATGGCCGACCCAAGGGTCTCACTCGGCCATTGGCCGAGGCAAAGCTTCAGCCGGCCAATGGCCGGCCCAGTTCACTCGGCCATTGGCCGAGGCAAAGTTTCAGTCGGCCGATGGCCGACCCAAGGGTCTCACTCGGCCATTGGCCGAGGCAAAGCTTCAGCCGGCCAATGGCCGGCCCAGTTCACTCGACCATTGGCCGAGGCAAAGCTTCAGTCGGCCAATGGCCGACCCAAGGGTCTCACTCGGCCATTGGCCGAGGCAAAGCTTCAGCCGGCCAATGGCCGGCCCAGTCCACTCGGCCATTGGCCGAGGCAAAGTTTCAGTCGGCCAATGGCCGACCCAAGGGTCTCACTCGGCCATTGGCCGAGGCAAAGCTTCAGCCGGCCAATGGCCGGCCCAGTTCACTCGGCCATTGGCCGAGGCAAAGCTTCAGTCGGCCAATGGCCGACCCAACATGCTCACTCGGCCATTGGCCGGCCCAACCCTTCAGCCGGCCAATGGACGACCCAACCTTGCTCACTCGGCCAAGGGGTCTTCAAACCACCCCTTGGCTGCCTATAAATACAAGGGTCCTTCCCTTGACCCAGGTAATCCATTCTTGAGCACTGAAACGCTGCCGAACTCGTACCTCGCTCATTTCTCTCAAGCTTTGGCCTCTAAACACCCCTAAAACCTCTATACTCCACCTCAATCACACTAATGTTGAGCGTCGGAGAGGTAAACAGGGGCACCCCCCTGTTTCCCCTTTGTAGTTCACGTGTTCTCTACTCCTTTTCAGGTACTCTGACAAACTCAAGGGACATCCACAGCTAAGGGACGACTTGGGATACCAAGTCCGACACGCTCGAGTCAAGACGAGACCACTTGGTCCGGCCTTGGGTCTAACCGTCTTTGGCTCCCAAATAGTTGTCCGAAAAACAGCGACAACATTTTGGCGCTAGAAGGAGGGCATCTCTCGACCTTGGCAACACATCCCCTCTACCGGTCTTCTTCTCACTTCTACGACTCTCGAGAGATGAGTCGTAGCCCCGCCACCTCCGTGGGCGCCCGAGCGACTAGCTCGAGGCGCGACCTCCAAAGCTCCGCGCACCGTCTCGAAGGGCAACCTCATGATAATGAGAGCCAGCCCCGAGACCCGGCGAATGACCTCGAGGCCGCAGTCCGAGAGGACACGGCTCGAAGGCTCGCCGAACTCCTAGACCGCCCCGGCGTCACCGGCGCGCTCATCGCCGACCTCCTCGACTCCAACAACGTCGGCGACATCAACCACGAGACCAACCTCGACCTCGTTATTCACGAAAGTGGACACGCGCGCACGCCTCCAAGGGGACACCCTCGGGCGGCCGCGTCAAAACGTCAACTTTCTGGTGAGCACGCACACACGCCCTCGAGGGGACACCCTCAGGCGACCACGTCAAGGCATCAAAGCTCGCACAACGCCCGAGGACGCTCGACCTCGAGGTCCCGAAAGGGACGCTTCAAGCTAACCGTCCGCGTCCAAAACCCTTGTGAAGGTGACGACGTCGATGGTCTCGGCCTCCGCCAAAGGCGTCGCCTGGGTAATGCGCCCTTAACAAGGGTGATAGGGACGGCCTCCGGAGACTTGAGAGACCGCCTCAACTCTCAAAGAACGGATCCCGAGTTCGACTTGAGAGAAAAGCTCAACGCCCGACGCGAGACCACGATCATCTTTCTGCAGCAACCACCCAACATTGATCGAGCACTCGATCAAGAGCGCGCAGCCACGCTTGTGATGCCGGCCGTTGGTCCCGAGTCACGAAGGAAAAGGCACCGGAAAGGTCAAGTCCCTAACGACCACCCTTCTCCAGCCCCGAAGCGATCCTTCATCCCGCTCAACACAACGCCCGACCGGATCCTGCGCTTACGCCGCGATGAGCTGGGAAGCCCCGCTCCACTCACAAAGGACCCCGCGAAGCGAGATCGAAGTCGGTTCTGCGAATACCACAAAGATCACGGGCACGCGACGGTCGAATGCAAGCAGCTCAAGAAGCGAATTGATTCCCTAATTCGAGTTGGGAATCTCAGGGAATTCGTCGCGTCTACTAGCAAGCCATGATGGTCGCGACTTCGACATTCACGCCCGAACTCGATCGGCTTCGTGGTCACTTTCATTTCAAAAGTGTAATTTCCTTTTTTCAAAGAAGGCCAAGTGCCATGACAAGCTGTAATGACCCCCTTATTGCAATAAAGAGTTATTTCACACATGAAAAAAATGCTATTGTATACCTCTAACGCGAGAGTTTCTCAACCTTTGTCTCACAAACGCAAGAAACTCGGGGGGCTAACAGGGACCAACGCTCAATCGAAACGCTCAATCAAAAAACAATTCAACAACAACTCAAAAAATAAAAATAAGAGAGACTCTTCACATGTCTCCTCGAGATGAATTCGTTCCTCGAGTCGAGCTACGAGTCCGCGAGTCGACCGATACTCCTCGCGCCGACTCTTCGCAAAACTCCTCGTGCAAGCTCTACGTGAGTCCTCGAGTCGAGTTCGAGTCCACGAGTCGACCAATACTCCTCGTGCCGACTCTTCACATGTCTCCTCGAGATGAATTCGTTCCTCGAGTCGAGTTACGAGTCCGCGAGTCGACCGATACTCCTCGCGCCGACTCTTCAAAAAACTCCTCGTGCCAACTCTTCGCATGTCTCCTCGAGATGAACTCATTCCTCGAGTCGAGTTCGAGTCCGCGAGTCGACCAATACTCCTCGTGCTAACTCTTCACATGTCTCCTCGAGATGAATTCGTTCCTCGAGTCGAGCTACGAGTCCGCACGTCGACCGATACTCCTCGCGCCGACTCTTCACAAAACTCCTCGTGCCAACTCTTCGCATGTCTCCTCGAGATGAACTCATTCCTCGAGTCGAGCTCCGAGTCCGCGAGTCGACCGATACTCCTCGCGACAACTCTTCACGAAACTCCTCGTGCAGACTCTACAAGAGCCCTCGAGTTGAGTCCCAAGTCCACAAGTCAACTAACTATTCCTCGTGCAGGCTCTACATGAGCCCTCGAGTTGAGTCTTGAGACCGCGCTCGCCGCCCAGCTCGTCGGCCGAAAGGCAACGAGTTACAAATGGGTTCAAGGCTTGCGTCCGCCAGGGCGTATCTGGTCAAGCCAGCGCCCACGGGAAACCTCACCACACAAATGTGGCATCGCGCTCGCCGCCCAGCTCATCGGCCGAAAGGCAACGAGTTACAAATGGGTTCAAGGCTTGCGTCCGCCAGGGCGTATCTGGTCAAGCCAGCGCCCACGGGAAACCTCGCCACACAAATGTGGCATCGCGCTCGCCGCCCAGCTCGTCGGCCGATAGGCAACGAGTTACAAATGGGTTCAAGGCTTGCGTCCGCCAGGGCGTATCTGGTCAAGCCAGCGTCCACGGGAAACCTCGCCACACAAATGTGGCATCGCGCTCGCCGCCCAGCTCGTCGGCCGATAGGCAGCGAGTTACAAATGGGTTCAAGGCTTGCGTCCGCCAGGGCGTATCTGGTCAAGCCAGCGTCCACGGGAAACCTCGCCACACAAATGTGGCATCGCGCTCGCCGCCCAGCTCGTCGGCCGATAGGCAGCGAGTTACAAATGGGTTCAAGGCTTGCGTCCGCCAGGGCGTATCTGGTCAAGCCAACGTCCACGGGAAACCTCGGCACACAAATGTGGCATCGCGCTCGCCGCCCAGCTTGTCGGCCGACAGGCAACGAGTTACAAATGGGTTCAAGGTCTGCGTCCCAACAAAAAAGACGTGCAAATCGATTATGCCTTCGTTGGCAAATCGAGAAAAGTAAGACGCGCACAAAACGACAAAGACGTGCAAATCGATTATGCCTTCGTTGGCAGGTCGAGAACATAAGACGCGCACAATACAACAAAGACGTGCAAATCGATTATGCCTTCGTTGGCAAGTCGAGAAAAGTAAGACGCGCACTACACAAAAAAGACGTGCAAATCGATTATGCCTTCGTTGGCAAGTCGAGAAAAGTAAGACGCGCACAATACAACAAAGACGTGCAAATCGATTATGCCTTCGTTGGCAAGTCGAGAAAAGTAAGACGCGCACTACACAAAAAAGACGTGCAAATCGATTATGCCTTCGTTGGCAAGTCGAGAAAAGTAAGACGCGCACGATACAACAAAGACGTGCAAATCGATTATGCCTTTGTTGGCGAGTCGAGAAAAGTAAGACGCGCACAATACGACAAAGACGTGCAAATCGATTATGCCCTCATTGGCAAGCCGAGAAAACAAGACGCGCACAACACAATAAAGCCGTGCTAACCGATCACGCCCTCATTGGTAGATCGAGAAAATGAGCCACGCACGATCAACCCGAAACAAAAAGTCGTCCCTCGCGACGCACAAAGGCCGTCCCTCGCGACGCGCGAAGGCCATTCCTCATGGCACGGACCCGAGAGCGTTCATCCCGCATCCGTATAAAGGTGTAGATTTTGAGTTTCCACTCGATCTACGCTCGACCGGAAACTCGGGGGGCTAATGTTGTTGGCCAGTCTAGGGCCAACGGGAACAAGGTCATCTCTTCGACCCACATGGCTGGTACGAGATCTTGGGCGGCGAAACCCTGACTCAACCAGGAGCCGGCCCAAACCAATGGCCAAGTCAAAGTTCCAGCCGGCCAATGGCCGGCCATATGCTCAGCCGGCCCATGGCCGGCCCAAGGGTGTCACTCGGCCATTGGCCGAGTCAAAGCCTCAGCAGGCCAATGGCCGGCCCAGTCCACTCGGCCATTGGCAGAGGTAAAGTTTCAGTCGGCCAATGGCCGACCCAAGGGTCTCACTCGGCCATTGGCCGAGGCAAAGCTTCAGCCGGCCAATGGCCGGCCCAGTTCACTCGGCCATTGGCCGAGGCAAAGTTTCAGTCGGCCGATGGCCGACCCAAGGGTCTCACTCGGCCATTGGCCGAGGCAAAGCTTCAGCCGGCCAATGGCCGGCCCAGTTCACTCGACCATTGGCCGAGGCAAAGCTTCAGTCGGCCAATGGCCGACCCAAGGGTCTCACTCGGCCATTGGCCGAGGCAAAGCTTCAGCCGGCCAATGGCCGGCCCAGTCCACTCGGCCATTGGCCGAGGCAAAGTTTCAGTCGGCCAATGGCCGACCCAAGGGTCTCACTCGGCCATTGGCCGAGGCAAAGCTTCAGCCGGCCAATGGCCGGCCCAGTTCACTCGGCCATTGGCCGAGGCAAAGCTTCAGTCGGCCAATGGCCGACCCAACATGCTCACTCGGCCATTGGCCGGCCCAACCCTTCAGCCGGCCAATGGCCGACCCAACCTTGCTCACTCGGCCAAGGGGTCTTCAAACCACCCCTTGGCTGCCTATAAATACAAGGGTCCTTCCCTTGACCCAGGTAATCCATTCTTGAGCACTGAAACGCTGCCGAACTCGTACCTCGCTCGTTTCTCTCAAGCTTTGGCCTCTAAACACCCCTAAAACCTCTATACTCCACCTCAATCACACTAATGTTGAGCGTCGGAGAGGTAAACAGGGGCACCCCCCCTGTTTCCCCTTTGTAGTTCACGTGTTCTCTACTCCTTTTCAGGTACTCTGACGAACTCAAGGGACATCCACACCTAAGGGACGACTTGGGATACCAAGTCCGACACGCTCGAGTCAAGACGAGACCACTTGGTCCGGCCTTGGGTCTAACCGTCTTTGGCTCCCAAATAGTTGTCCGAAAAACAGCGACAACAATCTCGAGAAAGATGAAGTGTTCCCAATTTGCAATTAGAGCAGATGGAAGCCAACCGGGAAGAATGTATCACAAAAGATATTACGATACTTTCCCTTGAAAGATCGATTGAAGCGATTGTATGCTTCTCGAAGTACGTCGCCTAAGATGCAGTGGCACGAACGAGATCTTGCAAAGAAGAAGGCGTTTTGCAACATCCTGCGGATGGTTCGACATGGTAGAATCTAGACGAGAGATACCCAGATTTTGCTGCAGAGCCTCATAACGTACATATGGGACTAGTTTCTGATGTGTTCAACCCGTTTGTGGAAATGAGTCTAGTATACAGTATGTGGCCCATGGTACTAACTGCGTACAACTTGCTGGTGGAATTGATCTAGGGTTTAAGAAAAAGTTTAACGCTTCGCAAAGCGGTGGAATTTTAAAAATTTTCTTTTCAAGTAAAAACAGTTTTTTTACTAACCTAGACAAAGAGCTAGTACATATAAATAAAAACTATTATGAGCTAAGAAGTTTACTAACCTTTCTTGAAGCTTGAACTTTGAGAAGTTTTTGGAAAGTTTGCAACGCTTGTCTCCCCTCGCAGCACGTCTCTCTTTCTTTCCTCGGCACCTCGAGCAACCACGAAAGTTTCTATCCCTAAATCACTCGAAATAAAGGAATTAGTGAGTGGGCACTTTTAAACACTACGACTTAAGAACGAGTCTTGAAGTCGCAGAGCTAAACACTAGGTCAAATGAGGACCTAGGTGCCAAAACAAAAAATCGAAAATAAACTAGAGAGAGAGAGGAGAGGGGCGGCCACAATGTCTAGAGAGAGAGTCTCTCAATCTCTAACTTGTGTGGAATGAGAAAAATGAGTAGAATGAGGCTCCTATTTATAGGAGAGGCCTTACCTTCAATAAGGTAGTTTCCTCTTCTATAGAATATCAAATATTCATGAGCCAATTTCCTCTTTTCCTCTATGACATACTCGGCCAAGGTAGGCTTCATTAAGCCTTGGATTTGTTTCCTATTTTGTTCCATGCCTTGCCTTTTGTCTCTCTCTTGGGTGCCTACCTCATTCCACTTCGGGGAAATTTGTTTCCTCTTTTTCTTTTGGCAAGTATCTTGATACATTTATGCACAAAATATTCTCTCTTCCTATGGGTATGTTGGGCGCCCATTATGTCTCTAGAAGGAGCTTCTAGAAGCTTCTTCATTTGTTCATGACAACATCAGAAAAGCCCATTAAGAATTTTCAATGAAATTCTTATGAAATGAAATTAATTCACAAGGCCCAATGATCAAGTCATGGCCGAGTGACATTAAGTCATCAAATGAACTTGTCAAAAAATTTATTGATATTTATTTCATGATTTGTCTCAAAAGACGAAAATACCCTTTTGACTATTTTCGTTTTTGTTTTGACTTAGCTTCCAGTTTAACTATTCCTAATCGATGTGATACGTGACAGTGACCTCATGGATCCAAATGAACAAAGCTTGAGCTAAAATACTAGGACTCAAAAGTTCACAAACCTTTTCCAAGTTTAGCTTAATGTCAACTGACTCCACTAAAGAGTTGACACTGAAAATCTCTCGGTTCAAATGAATTTATTTTCTACTCAAGAATTCAACCTAATTGTAATGAGTGGATCCACAAAATATTATCAGTGTTTACCCTTCATGAATATCATCAGCTAGTCGGGATTTACAAAATTACCATTTTACCCTTCTAGCTGTTATTTCCTCAACTCCTTTGTCGCTTGTGAATAAGTTAGAAACAATGTATTGACGAGGAGCTAACAAGTCACATTGTTTCATCCAAAAGAGTCAAGACTCAATTTGGACCCTGGCCAGTTCATTTATTCACACTCCAAGGAACAAAGCATGAGGTGATATATATTGCATTTCGGCAATCTTGTACATGAATTCCATATCTATGAGAACTTCACAAAGTTACTCATGACATACTCACAACTTAGTACTTCACCAATAGGCCTTGTTCGGAATCACATAGTGAGTCCGAACTCTGACTTTCTCAAATGAGAATACTAAGGTGTGAAATGACATGTCTCATTTCAGGATTAAGGTAAGCACGATGCAATTTATACATAGTGACTTCGAGACATAAGAGGTTAAATGGTTTGTTCTTATCTTGTCTCTAGAAGTGCACTGGTCAATTCAGTACCTTCGGAAGATACCTAGAAGAACTATAGAGTCTCCAACTCTTAATGCCTCATAACCAGACATCATAGATTCTTCTAACTATCATACTGGGGTCAATAGTCCTTTGACCCTTAAATAGCGAATATATCATTTTAAGCAAACTACGAAGAGTTTGTTCATGCAAATCTACATTTATCTCTTCGTAAGTTGTTTAGTTTGTTTATGGACTAAAGACTAAGGTTTTATCATAAAGCTTCAAACAAGGAAGATTGAATAAACGTTTCAACTTTTTATTAATGAATAAGCAATTACATGCAAGAGTCTTCATGAGACTTTATTACATCAAATGTAGAAATAAAGATTACAACTCTTCTTGTGGGCACCATTGACAACAAACTCCCACTTGACTCAAAGAAGATGTGTGTAGTCCTTCATGCCTAATCCCTCTCGATGTTGGTCGAAGACCTTGTTCGCTAGGGCCTTTGTGAATGGATCTGCTAGGTTGTCCACCGTTGAGATCTTCTTCACTTCCACGTCTTCGTGCTGCACGATCTCTCGAATCAAATGGTATTTCCTCTCAATATGCTTAGAGCGCTTATGGCTTCAAGGTTCCTTTGAGTTAGCGACAGCCCCACTATTATCACAATAAAGGGTCATGGGCTCGTCGACGTTTGGAACAATTTCCAAATACTTAAGGAATTTTCTAAGCCATACAGCCTCTTTGGATGCTTCACAACCAGCCACATATTCTGCTTCCATTGTGGAGTCAGCAATGCAAAATTGCTTAATACTTCTCCACCCAACAGCTCCACCATTAAGGATGAACACAGATCTCGAAGTGGATATCCTGGAATCCTTATCCGCTTGAAAATCAGAGTCGGTATATCCCGTCATAGTCAGGTCAGTACCTGAGTATGTAAGCATCAAGTTCCTAGTTCTTCGAAGGTACTTAAGAACATGCTTAATAGCAATCCAGTGCTCGGGTCCAGGGTTGGATTGGAAACGGCTAACTACGCCAACGGCGAAACAGATGTCAGGTCTAGTGCAAAGCATAGCATACATGAGGCTTCCTACGGTAGAGGCGTATGGAATTTTCCTCATATCTTCAATCTCTTGTGCAGTCTTGGGAGACTGGTCCTTAGAGAATGAAACTCCATGCCTAAAGGGTGTTTGACCCTTCTTGGAGTCTTGCATCGAGAAGCGATCCATCATCTTATCAATATAAGATGCTTGAGAGAGCGACAGGGTCCGGTTTTTCCTATCTCGAAATATTTGGATTCCCAGAATGTACGCGGCTTCTCCTAGATCCTTCATATCGAATTGCTTTGCCAGCCAGACCTTAACCTCAGATAACTTACCCACGTCATTACCAATGAGTAGTATATCATCTATTGACTGTTCAAAGCCGAAGCTCTTTACAGTTTCATCGAATCTGATATTCCATGACCTAGATGCTTGCTTTAGTCCATAAATGGACTTAAGCAACTCACAAACCTTGGTTTCTTGACCTTCTTCCATGAAACCGTCTGGTTGAGCCATGTAAATGCGCTCGTCAAGATTGCCATTCCGAAAGGCTGTCTTGACATCCATTTGCCTGATCTCATAGTCGAGAGCTACAGCTATGGATAGGAGTATGCGGATGGATTTAAGCATTGCGACTGGCGAGATTGTTTCTTCATAATCAATCCCTTCTTGTTGGGTATAACCCTTCGCCACAACTCGTGCTTTGAACGTCTCGACGTTCCCATCAGGACCCGTTTTCTTCTTGTATATCCACTTACACCCTATGGGTTTAATCCCTTCAGGAAGGTCTACAAGTTTCCAGAATTTGTTGACATACATCGAGTGCATTTCAACTTGCATGGCGTCCAGCCAAAGGTTTGATTCAGAACAAGCCATCGCTTGGCTATAGGAAACAAGATCATCAATGTCAGAGACGGCTACAAGAGAGTCTCCATAGGACATGTACCTGTCAGGCTTTTGAGTAGCCCTCCCACTACGTCGAAGTACTACTTGACGAGATTCTGATGAGTTAGGTTGTGTTTCAGTTGGGGTAAGAACAGTTCTTATAGATGAGGTAGAAGCTTCCTCACCCAACTTTTCTTCAAGCACAATTTTACTTCTAGGTTTTGCATCCTTCATAAAGTCCTCCTCAAGGAAACGGGCATTCGTGCTAACGAAAGTCTTATCGTCCTCGGGACTATAGAAGGTAAAACCCTTGGTTTCCTTTGGATATCCAACGAACAGACACAATTCTGACCTACTAGCCAACTTGCTAGTATTTTGCCTTAGCATGTGTGCAGGGCAACCCCAAATTTTGATGCGCCAAGATTCACTTTACGGCCAGTCCATCGTTCATAAGGAGTACCAGGAACCGTCTTGGACGGAACTTGGTTCTGAATAAAAGCGGCTGTTTCGAGGGCATATCCCCAAAAGGAAAGAGGGAGTGATGAGTAACTCATCATTGATCTAACCATCTCCATAAGAGTTCGGTTTCTTCTCTTTGACACTCCGTTTTGTTGAGGTGTGCCAGGTGCGGTAAGCTGAGAAGCGATACCTTCTTCTTTAAGAAAGTCATCGAACTCTCCAGACATATACTCACCACCTCGATCAGATCGAAAGGTTTTGATCACTTTGCCAGTTTGCTTTTCCACTGAAACCCTAAAGACCTTAAATACGTTAAAGGTCTCGAATTTGTGTTTGAGCAAATAGAAAAAACCATATCGTGAGTAATCATCGGTGAAGGTAACGAAGTATTCGTATCCTCCACGTGCCTGTTGGTTGAACGGACAACATACATCAGAATGTACTAGTTCCAGCAACTCAGTGGCTCTTCGACCCTTATCGGAGAAAGGTCGCTTAGTCATTTTTCCTTCTATGCAGGATTCACAAGTAGGTAGTGAACCTATTGCAGAGGCTTGGAGTGGACCGTCCCTCACAAGTCTCTTAATCCTATCTAGACTGATATGACCAAGTCTTAAGTGCCATAGGTATGTTGATTTTGTTAGATCGGAGGATTCAGAAAGTTTGATCCTCTTTGGCTCCCTAATTAGATCATTATCTATTTCGGTGTCTAAAAGAGAAGGTTGAGTGGGATAGATGTAAAAAAGACCATTCTTCATACATGCATCAGTGACAAAAGAAATAGAAAAAGAAATACGAATTCCATTCTTTATAAACTTTAAATAATAATCTTGCTCGAAAAGTTGAGCAACAGATATTAGGTTTTTCCCAAAGGAAGGAACATAATAAACATTATTCAAATTTAAAGTTCGATCTTCAAAAGATAGCGTCACGGATCCCACAGCCTTCGCAGACACCACGCTCCCATCACCCCACTTGAAGCAGAAGTCGCCATCCTCTCAGCTTTTGCTTTTCCTAAAACCAGTCAAGGAGCAGCAAATATGGTTAGTAGCAGCGGAGTCAATAATCCACGATGATTCATTATCAGCTACTAAACAAGCTTCAGTAACAAGTACAATACCTTTTACTTTGGTTTTGAGGTAGGCAGGACAGTTCCTATGCCAGTGACCAGGCTCGTTGCAGTGGTGGCATTTGTCGTTAGACTTATCCACTTTCGGAGCCTTCGGCGCCTTCTTCTTCGTTTGAACCTTAGGTTGGTTCTTCTTCTCGGCCTTGCGAGGTCTCTTCTTAGATCCAGAGGTGGAGGCAGTAGCATGTACCTCTCCTAGAGCCCTCTTTTTCTTAGTGAGTGCCTCAGCGGTTTGAAGTTCCTTCATGAGCTCGGTAACAGTGTACTCTAGCTTGTTCATGGAATAATTCAACTTGAAGGTATCAAAGGTTTTGGGGAGAGTTTCCAAGATCATATCTATTTTAGTCTCCCCATCAATCTCGGATCCAAGGATCTCCATTTCATTTAGATAGCTAATGATAAGCATCATATGATCTCTAACGGGAGTCCCAGCCTTCATGCGACAGTTCATAAACTGTCGGACCGCTTGTTGCCTAGCTTGACGTCCTTGCCCTCCAAACATCTCATGGAGATTATAGAGCATATCGGTGGCAGTTTCGTAGTCACGATGTTGTTGTTGCAACACATTGTTCATTGATGCCAAAATATAGCATCTCCCAATCTCATCTGATCGAAGCAGGGCGTCTTTTTCCTCTTGCGTCGAATCTTCATTCGTTTGAGGACAGGGGGTGGTGAGAATCCATTTGTGCTTGTCGACAGTAAGGACTATGTCGAGGTTACGTTTCCAGTCGACGTAATTGTCGCCTTCGAGTTTATTCGAGGAAAGAATGGTTGAGAGAGGGTTGAGAGACATATTGCCTAAAAAGGTTGAAACAAGTTTATGATTAGTCTTAGGTTTAGGATTTAAGTTTTATTTAAGACTTTGATAAAATCCAAAGGTGTTATAAACCAAACGATAATTTACTCCCTTAAGAGAAGGCCGCAAAAAATCTCCATTTATAAGTAAATGACACATCATTAATGCTTTGCCAAGATGTCAATACATCAATTTTGACTAGCCACCTTTTAAATTGGTTTGATCACGCACATCCTTTCCCAGAGCCTCAAGGGAGGATTACTAGGGATTGAGCCTAAGTGTGCAACCAACCACTTAGTCCAAAAGGTCAACTTTGAAAAACAATCCCACAAGGGGAGGCCTTGTCATCATCGTCTCACTCTCGGACGTAGCTCATTGAGCAATGATCGAAGCAAAAACGCCTTGGAGTACTCCCATTCAAGAGAGGGTATGAAGAGCGGCTCTTAGTCCCACGTTAATTGCTTCTTTCATTAGTGTTGGGGATCGTGGGTTACAAACAATAAGTATAACCCGCCCACTTAGTTTTTGGAGTTGGTTCATCGACTCTTATAAGTTCGGAAACAGATTTCCTAGTTAGAGAGCGACAGAGCGGACAACTAGAAGAGAATCCTAGATCGACATGTTCAGAGCAGTATTAGTGCATAAAGGCACAAGGTACATACTTGATCTTTTCCTATTTTCTATTTCGGGAAAGTGCGTGAGGGAAGTGTGAACTTCAACTCACTCGAACACTTGAAAGTTTGAGATTACACATCTTTTTATTTTTCGGCTTGTCTACAAGGAGAGCTCCCACTCAAATTTCAAGAGCATATAGATTTTGAACATATGTGATATAGATATAGTTTTGAAAACATTTTGAAAACTTATTTGATTTGGATGACAAAATATTTTTAAGTTTGAAAGTGAAAACGGTTTTTCAAAATTCAAACTAGTTTTGTCAACATTTAATCCAAACATTTTAATCTTACGCATCATGTTTATAATCTTATAAAAAACATTTTTGCTCAAGAAATTTTTTAGAGTTCTATAACTCATGGTAGTGGGGCTGAAAATCCGGAATTCTAAAAAAAAACTGGAGTTTCGGAACAGCCGCGCACCTCGGAGTAAAATCGCCATAACTGGCGGCTCCGATGTCCTTTTGACCTGAACCGGTGGCATTGGAGAGAGGACAGAAAGAGCCTTAATGTGATTCAAGAATCATTAAATTTCTATTTCTGAGCAGAGAGTTATGCCACTTTTACTGCGGGTTTTACTCCAGCTCGAAGAAAAAGAAATAATTAAAGCTTGGTCCTTTTTAGGTGCAGAAAGAATTGAGTGTAACGGAACGTTTTATGAGGTTGTTAAAGCTTTTATTTTTTTTTTATTAGCAAGGTAATAACATGATATAAAAGAAATAACAACAAGCATAAAACGATTCAAGTAAAAAAAAAAAAGAAACTAGTAAAACAAGAAAACTAGTCACAAAATTTTACTCGAAATTTCTCAAACCTTTAAAACACGTTTTTCAATATAAAAATTAAAAACTTTTAGAGCTGATTCTAATGTTTTTAAAAACATCCCAAACTCATAGAAAATCAACATGATATTTAATTTAAAGTCAAGAGCAATAAATTAAAAAAAATCTAAGATAACAATTCTAACTTGTCACAAAATTAGTAAACTTTCGAAACCGATTTTCAAGCTCATAATTTTAAATACATGTACATGCTAATCTTTGACCATAGCTCTGATACTACTTGTTGGAATTGATCTAGGGGTTAAGAAAAAGTTTAACGCTTCGCAAAGCGGCGGAATTTTAAAAATTTTCTTTACAAGTAAAAACAGTTTTTTTACTAACCTAGACAAAGAGCAAGTACATATAAATAAAAACTATTATGAGCTAAGAAGTTTACTAACCTTTCTTGAAGCTTGAACTTTGAGAAGCTTTTGGAAAGTTTGCAATGCTCGTCTCCCCTCGCAGCACGTCTCTCTTTCTTTCCTCGGCACCTCGAGCAACCACGAAAGTTTCTATCACTAAATCACTCGAAATAAAGGAATTAGTGAGTGGGCACTTTTAAACACTACGACTTAAGAACGAGTCTTGAAGTCGCAGAGCTAAACACTAGGTCAAATGAGGACCTAGGTGCCAAAACAAAATATCGAAAATAAACTAGAGAGAGAGAGAGGAAGGGGCGGCCAAGTCTAGAGAGAGAAGCTCTCAATCTCTAAAACTTTGGACGAATGAAAAGTGAGGAATGGGGCTCCTATTTATAGGAGAGGTTTTACCTTCAATAAGGTAGTTTCCTCTTCTATAGAATATCACATATTCATGAGCAAAAATCCCCTATTTCCCATTCCATTTTGGGCGCCCAAGGCAGCCTCCTAGAGGCTTGGATTAGTTTCCTTTCTTTTGTTCCTTGGCTTGCCTTTTTCTCACTTGGACGATTACCCTAATGAATACACATGCAAATTTGTTTCCTCTTTTTCTTTTGGCAAGTATCTTGATACATTTATGCACAAAATATTCTCTCTTTCCTCTTGGGTGGTGGGCACCTATTCTAATACTAGAAAGGCCTTCTAGAAGCTTTGACACTTGTTCATGACAACATGAAAAAGGCCCATTAAGAATTTCAATAAAATTCTTATGAAATGAAATTCAATAAAAACAATTTTTACTAACCTAGACAAAGAGCAAGTACATGTAATTAATAACTATTATGAGTATAGAAGTTTACTAACCTTTCTTGAAGCTTGAACTTTGAGAAGCTTTTGGAAAGTTTGCAACACTCGTCTCCCCTCGCAGCACGTCTCTCTTTCTTTCCTCGGCACCTCGAGCAACCACGAAATTTTCTATCACTAAATCACTCGAAATAAAGGAATTAGTGAGTGGGCACTTTTAAACACTACGACTTAAGAACGAGTCTTGAAGTCGCAGAGCTAAACACTAGGTCAAATGAGGACCTAGGTGCCAAAACAAAAAATCGAAAATAAACTAGAGAGAGAGAGGAGAGGGGCGGCCACAATGTCTAGAGAGAGAGTCTCTCAATCTCTAACTTGTGGAATGAGAAAAATGAGTAGAATGAGGCTCCTATTTATAGGAGAGGTCTTACCTTCAATAAGGTAGTTTCCTCTTCTATAGAATATCAAATATTCATGAGCCAATTTCCTCTTTTCCTCTATGACATACTCGGCCAAGGTAGGCTTCATTAAGCCTTGGATTTGTTTCCTATTTTGTTCCATGCCTTGCCTTTTGTCTCTCTCTTGGGCGCCTACCTCATTCCACTTAGGGGAAATTTGTTTCCTCTTTTTCTTTTGGCAAGTATCTTGATACATTTATGCACAAAATATTCTCTCTTCCTATGGGTATGTTGGGCGCCCATTATGTCTCTAGAAGGAGCTTCTAGAAGCTTCTTCATTTGTTCATGACAACATGAGAAAAGCCCATTAAGAATTTTCAATGAAATTCTTATGAAATGAAATTAATTCACAAGGCCCAATGATCAAGTCATGGCCGAGTGACATTAAGTCATCAAATGAACTTGTCAAAAAATTTATTGATATTCATTTCATCCTTTGTCTCAAAAGAGTTGACACTGACTCCACTAAAGAGTTGACACTGAAAACCTCTCGTTTCAAATGAATTTATTTTCTACTCAAGAATTCAACCTAATTGTAATGAGTGGATCCACAGAATATTATCAGTGTTTACCCTTCATGAATATCATCAGCTAGTCGGGATTTACAAAATTACCATTTTACCCTTCTAGTTGTTATTTCCTCAACTCCTTTGTCGCTTGTGAATAAGTTAGAAACAATGTATTGACGATGAGCTAACAAGTCACATTGTTTCATCCAAAAGAGTCAAGACTCAATTTGGACACTGGCCAGTTCATTTATTCACACTCCAAGGAACAAAGCGTGAGGTGATATATATTGCATTTCAGCAATCTTGTACATGAATTCCATATCTATGAGAACTTCACAAAGTTACTCATGACATACTCACAACTTAGTACTTCACCAATAGGCCATGTTCGGAATCACATAGTGAGTCCGAACTCTGACTTTCTCAAATGAGAATACTAAGGTGTGAAATGACATGTCTCATTTCAGGATTAAGGTAAGCACGATGCAATTCATACATAGTGACTTCGAGACATAAGAGGTTAAATGGTTTGTTCTTATCTTGTCTCTAGAAGTGCACTGGTCAATTCAGTACCTTTGGAAGATACCTAGAATAACTATAGAGTCTCCAACTCTCAATGCCTCATAACCAGACATCATAGATTCGTCTAACAATCATACTGGGGCCAATAGTCCTTTGACCCTTAGATTGCGAATATATCATTTTAAGCAAACTACGAAGAGTTTGTTCATGAAAATCTACATTTGTCTCTTCGTAAGTTGTTTAGTTTGTTTATGGACTAAAGACTAAGGTTTTATCATAAAGCTTCAAACAAGGAAGATTGAATGAACGTTTCAACTTTTTATTAATGAATAAGCAATTACAAACAAGAGTCTTCATGAGACTTTATTACATCAAATGTAGAAATAAAGATTACAACTCTTCTAATGGGCACCATTGACAACACTTGCCACCTTGGTTGTGAATGAAAAAAGAGTACATGATGCTAACGCTTCTAATACCTGGACCGAGCTCACTTGGAAAAGACATGGACGTGTTCTTCTAATTAGTAGTTGAAGAGCTTAAAGAATTGTGGGATACTGGGTTCCATGTGTGAGATGGGGCGAACGATGAAGTGTTTCGGTTGCGTGCTGCGCTTCTATGGACGATAAACGATTTTCCATCTCGATCGTAGTTTTCGGGATGGAGTGGCGACGGATATCTTGCGTGCCCCATGTGCAACCTTGAAACGCCATCTATGAAAGTCAGAAACAGGATCGTCTACTATAACCATCGTCGATTCTTGCCTATGTTGTCGGTCGTTTTCGGAAAACCCGAGACGCCAAGAAGACACGCCATTCAAAGGGCCGATGGTCAGGCCGGAGGTCCTAAAGAGCGGCGAGCCTTCTCTCACGAGTCGACTGACAAGTCCTCGTGCCAAATCCTCGTGCCCCTCGAGTCAAGCCCCGAGTTGTTCCTCGAGTCAAGCCTTGGGTTGTTCCTCGAGTCGAGCCTCGAGTCGGTCTCCTCGAGTCGAGCTTCACTCCTCGAGTCGAGCCTCGAGTCGCTCCTCGAATCGAGTCACTCTCGCCAAGTGGAAACCTTCATATTTCATGTGGCAAGAATGGTATTCGAAGGCCCGCAAGAGCCCGACGAGACGGGCCATGCACCGCGCGCGCAGCCGCGCCGGCCAACCAAGCACAGCAGCCCGCGCGCCGCGCCAGACAGGCCGCGCGCCGCGCCAGGCAGACCGCGCGTCGCGCGATGACACGCCCGCGCCGCACATCCAGCGCCGCGCATCGCGCGCCGCGCCTGGTGACCCGCGCGCCGCGCCCCCTGCGCCGCGCGCCGCGCGCCGCGCGTTGTGCGCCGCACTTTGTGCGCCACGCGCGCCGTGCGCCTCCAATTAATGCCACGCGCGTTCCTAGTCCCACATGGACCAAAAAGGAGCCTCCTAAGGCCCCCAAACACCTATAAATACCCCCTCCCATTGAGGGGAAAGCGATCCCATTCTTTCTCAAGGAACTTGAGACTTCTCTCCGCTTCTCTAGATGCCATCCTTCGCCTGAAGCGGATTCTCCACGATTTCTCGCTCTCGGAGATTCTGAAGCACTTTCCGGGGACTCCCGAGTGCCACCTCTCTTGATCGAGCGATTAATCTTGAGCCCACGAGTGCTCTAACGGTTTTCTACTGAAAATCGCCTACGCGTCTAGCCCCCTAGACGCGTCCGCCATTTCTGACAAGAAATCGCCTACGTGTCCGGGATTTCCGACTAGGAATCACCTACGCGTCCGGAATCTCCGCCACAACAAGGAACTCTTGACTTAGAGTCTTCCACGTCTCCACAAGAGAGAAAACACACATTCTCTCTCGCATACGCGATCTCCGAAGTCCTGAGACGCCGCCGAGGACTCCTCGATCCCCGTCTCCTTCGTTGAGCACGCCTCTCCACCAAGGCTCTGCGCCTCATACTGCGTCCTACACCCTTGAACTACGTTCTGACCTGATCCCACACACGGGTACGTAGGCAGCCGACAACCAAGGCACGGTCACTCCTCCTCCTCACCCCCTACCTCTCCCGAGAGGCGGGTTGATCGGAGAAAACCCTAGCTCGAGACTATCGGGTTCCCACTCTTGGATCGAACCGCCCAAGGTTTTAAATAGTTGTTCATTTTCGTGCGACAACATTTTGGCGCTAGAAGGAGGGGACTTCCCGACCTGTTCAGCCCGAAATCCCTTCTGTTCATCTTCTTCTTTTCTTCTACAAACTCAACTTTCTCAAACTTGAGAAAAGATGAGTACTCAACCACCCGTACGTTCTGAGGGCGTGAACAACCCCGAAAACGTCACTGGGACCAAGAAATACTTCTTGCGCTCCCGAGAGCATGGTGACGAAGAGTCGCTCCATGAAGAGAGCTCGACCCGCTCACCATCTCCATCTCCTGATAGCAGGGACCACCGCATCATGGAGTTAGAGGAGAACGTCCGCCAACTAAAGGCAAAGAACGCGAGGTACCACAGCCGACTGGCTGCGAAGCAACCCGCGCATAACGCAATGACCCCCAACGGGGATCCTGAGAATCTCAACGAGGAAAGCCACGACCGTGACCCTGACTATGAGGGTACTTGCGATCCGGAGGATATCGAGACTTCTCTCACGAAGGACGGAGGATTCCCCGCCATGTTTGAAGCCGGTCCTTCGAATCCCCTACCCCGGAAAGGCGACACGCCGGCTGCTTCTCAAGAGGGAAACTCCCGACGCTCGGCCCTCGACCGACTAGGTCGAAGGGAGAACGTTGAGGAGAGTCAGGGCACGCGGAGAGCGCGCCGTCGCAGACGAAGCCTGCGCCTCCGAATGACCAGCCCAGATCTTAGGGATCACCTCACCGCCCAATGCATCGAGCGCGGCGATGACCTAAGGGAGCGACTAAGCTCTCGGCCAAACATCCCCGCAGCAGCCCAAACTAACGGGAACCGCCGAACGGGTCAAGGGTCAAATGAAAGACGACAGGTGACTCCTCCCGAACAGGGAGTTACTCCGACTACCGGTCTCGATGTGATCACAATGATCCACAATCTTCGAAATGAAGTACGAGATCTTCGAGAGCACGGAATAGGCGGAAGTGCCTATGGGGTCGTTGAGGAGAAGTCCTCACCTTTCACGGCTCAGATATTGGCCGAGGTATGTACGGGAAATTTCAAACTCCCGAACCTCGCTCCATATAATGGAAAAGCAGATCCTGCTTACCACATCCAGCACTATGAAACCTGGATGACGATGCAGGGTGTCACTCCCGGCGCTATGTGCCAAGCTTTTAGTCTTACCCTCGCCGGACCCGGCTTTGAGTGGTTCAAGAACTTAAGGCCGGGAAGCATCCGCTCGTTCAAAGACCTGAAGGACATGTTCCTAGCACGGTTCGCTACGTCTATGGTCCAAAAGAAGACCAAGATGTACATGTGGTCAATCAGGCAAGAAGATGGCGAGTCTCTTAGACGATACCTCGCCCGATTCACTGAAGAATCGAATAAGGTCGATCGCTTTGACGACAAAGACGCAATCACCGCCATCACTGAAGGCTTGCGCACAAGTGACTTCCTTAAGTCCATCGTCGGCCGTGTCCCTTCTACCATGGCCGAGTTAATGACTCGAGCCAAGACCTTCATGGGAGTCGAAGATTACCTCGATGGTCGCAAGGGCAATGATCAAAGCCCTCACCACCGAGACGAGCCTAGCAACGAGCAAGGAAACTCCCGTAAAAGGCGAAACAGAGGAGGTCAGACTTTTAATAGACGACCTCCAATGCCCCAGAAGCCGCGACTTGCGGAAGACTTTAAGGGCTACTCGTCGTTCACACTGTTGAACACAACGCCTGAGCAAATCCTAGCTTTAGCGCGTGACAAGTTCACTCCCCCGGCTTCAACGAACAAAGATCCCGCGACTCGCGATAGATCTAAATATTACGAGTTCCATCAGGAATACGGTCACTTGACCTCTGAATGCTATAGTCTTAAAAGGCAGATCGAGGCATTGATCCAACGGGGTGAGCAAAAAGAGTTCGTGTTACGCATGATTAGCACTGCGGGCCCCACCTCGAACAGACCACAGTCTGGCAGGGGAGGGGGAACAGCCGCTTCTGCCGACCGAACCACGGCTACTGCCAATGCCAATCCACAACTCCACGTTGTGACCACCATATTGGGAGGTCCACAAGGTGGAGATTCGGCCCGACAACGGAAAAAATTCCTAAAGGCCGTGGCTCAAGAAGACGCTGCTATGCACGTCAACCTCACGTATGAAGAACCTCCGTCCATGCCTCACGAGACGATGCATTTCACCGACAAAGAGGCCAAGCGAGTTGTGCATCCGCACAATGACGCAATTGTGCTCAAAGCCCAAGTAGCTAATAACTTGGTGAAAAGAGTTCTCATCGACAACGGCAGTGCTGCCGACATAATTTTCAAGTCCACCCTAGAGCGCATGAAGCTCGGGGGGCTACGCCCAACTCCGACCCAAACGCCTCTATTCGGGTTCACTGGGAAGAGAGTCATGACTAAAGGCGTCATCGATCTGCCGGTCACCTTCGGAACTCCCGGAGGCATTGAAGTCGTTCACATGGTCCCATTCCTAGTGGTCGACCAAGAGTCCCCCTACAACGTAATCGTTGGGCGACCCACGTTGAACCGGCTAAGGGCAATCACTTCAACATACCACCTACTGGTGAAGTTCCCTACCAAGGATGGAATCGGCATCATGGCTGGAGATCAATCCCAAGCCAGAATATGCTACATCCAGGGAATCGATGGAAAGACCGCTAAAAAGACGGTTAACACGATCTCTCAGCTCAGAGATAGCGTCGAGTCGACCAAGGTCCTCCGCGAAGTCCATAAAGACACCTGCATGACACCCAAGTGCAAGGTAACGGCGTCCTCATCAGGGACCCCACACGGTCTACTAGGTCATACATGGACGAGACACCGATCTATCGCCTGTGGAATGCGGAACACTGGAAGAGAGTACTACCACTAGCCAGCGATCCCCCCATTTTATTTCTTTGCTTTCTAAACATTCAATAAGGCCTACGAGCCAACGTTTTAGGATTTCAAATTTTTTGCAATATTAATAAAGTTCGATGTTTTTCTTTCAAAATGCACTTTATCAAAGATTTTTAATCATCAAAGGTTACACTTGTAAACCCAAAACTCGGGGGGCTAGTGCCATAGGCAATGGAAAGTACGCTCAAAATCCTCAAGAAAGTACGCTCCACAAAAAGAAAGCACGCTCCATCAAAACAAAACACCCGAACACAAAAAGGGAACAGGCGTGCACGTAAGACGCCTCCGTGGCGCGCCGTAAGACATCCCCGAGATGCAGGCTAAAGACGCCCCCGTGGCGCGCCCAAGAGACATCCCCGAGATGCAGGCTAAAGACGCCCCCGTGGCGCGCCCAAGAGACATCCCAGAGATGCAGGCTAAAGACGCCCCCGTGGCGCGCCCAAGAGACATCCCCGAGATGCAGGCTAAAGACGCCCCCGCGGCGCACCCAAGAGACATCCCCGAGATGCAGGCTAAAGACGCCCCCGCGGCGCGCCCAAGAGACATCCCAGAGATGCAGGCTAAAGACGCCCCCGTGGCGCGCCCAAGAGACATCCCCGAGATGCAGGCTAAAGACGCCCCCGTGGCGCGCCCAAGAGACATCCCCGAGATGCAGGCTAAAGACGCCCCCGCGGCGCGCCCAAGAGACATCCCCGAGATGCAGGCTAAAGACGCCCCCGCGGCGCGCCCAAGAGACATCCCAGAGATGCAGGCTAAAGACGCCCCCGCGGCGCGCCCAAGAGACATCCCAGAGATGCAGGCTAAAGACGCCTCCGCGGCGTGCCCAAGAGACATCCCCGAGATGCAGGCTAAAGCCGTCCCTCGCGACGCACTTAAGACGCCTACATGGCGCACGTAAGACGCGTAAAGGCGCAACCCGTAAGACGCCTACATGGTGCAACCTAAGACGCCTACATGGCGCACGTAAGACGCGTAAAGGCGCAGCCCGTAAGACGCCTACATGGCGCAATATAAGACGCCTACATGGCGCACATAAGACGCCTACATGGCGCACTTAAGACGCCTACATGGGGCACGTAAGACACCTACGTGACGCACCTAAGACGCCTACATGGCGCACTTAAGACGCCCACATGGCGCAACCAAGTCGTCCCTCGTGACACACCCAAGTAACCTACATGCCGCATCTAGGCCATCCCTCATGGCGTGCCTACGATGCCTAAAACAACGCACGCAGCCGTCTCTAATGACGCGCTCTGAGTCACCGCAAGGCGCTGTGTATGATGACTAATCGGAACGCACCTGAACAGCCATACAAGGTGCAACTCATGTCATCTTCACCACCGCCGACTAAGCACAATCACACCCGCCTCTGAGCAAGAACCTCGCTCGGCCTGAACCAGCTGAGACCTCGCTCCTCGAGTTGAGTCATTCTCCTCGAGTCGAGCCTTGCTCCTCAAATCGAGTCAGTCTCCTCGAGTTGAGCTTCGCTCCTCGAGTCAAGTCATTCTCCTCGAGTCGAGCTTCGCTCCTCGAGTCGAGTCATCCCCCTCGAGTCGAGCTCCGCTTCTCGAGTCGAGTCATTTTCCTCGAGTTGAGCTTCGCTCCTCAAATCGAGTTATTCTCCTCGAAGTCGAGCTTTGCTCCTTGAGTCGAGTCATTCTCCTCGAGTCAAGCCTCGCTCCTCGAGTTGAGTCACGCTCCTTGAGTCGAGTCTCGCTCCTTGAGTCGAGTCATTCTCCTCGAGTCAAGCCTCGCTCCTCGAGTTGAGTCACGCTCCTTGAGTCGAGTCTTGCTCCTTGAGTCAAATCATTCTCCTTGAGTCGAGCACTGCTCCTCGAGTCAAGACATCCTCCTCAAGTCGAGTCACACCCTCCTCGAATCGAGCCATGCTCCTCGAGTCGAGTCGCTCTCCTCGAGTCATCCCTCTCGAGTCGAGCATCACTCATCAAGTCATTCTCCCCGAGTTGAGTCTTGCTCCTCGAATCGAGTTATACTCCTCGAGTCGAGCATCGCTCCTCGAGTGGAGTCATATTCCTTAATGACTAACCAGTCTCCTTGAGTCGAGTCTAGCCCCTCGAGTTGAGACTTGAGTTGGCTCCCCGAGTCGAGCCTAGCCCCTCGAGTTGAGACTTGAGTCGGCTCCCCGAGTTGAGCTTCGCTCCTTGAGTTGAGACTTGATTCAGTCTCCTCAAGTCGAGCTTCGCTCCTCGAGTCGAGCCTTGAGTCAGTATCCTCGAGTCGAGCTCCGCTCCTCGAATCGAGCCTTGAGTCAGTCTCCTCGAGTCGAGTCCCACTCCTCGAACAAACACCTGGAGCGACCTGAAGAACAGGTCAGCCAAAATAGAGACCCGCGCTCGCGCCTGGGGAATAAGGGCCGATCTTCCGAACGCAGACGAAGAAGCGTCACCGAGGCGAGAATGGCGGATGCCCCGTGAGGCCGACTTATGCTTGATGCGTGGTCAAACTTTTAGCGTTTATCCCCGAGCAGTCGAAGCCCTCCGGTGCGGCAGAGCCTTCCGCCAGGGGCCACTCCGTCTTCTCAAAGTATCAGCCCGCAGCATCAACCTCCGTCTTCGAGACCTCGGAATGAGCACGCCTTTGCGAAACGCAAAAGTGCAGTCGCCTTCCAAGCTGGCCGAGATGGACGCCATGATCTTCCCCTAAACAGGTCACGATTACACAATCGTCACCCTGCTAGTCACCGTCGAGTCCCATGGACTCCGGATTGATGATATTATCAAACAAACCGCCATCGAAGGTTAACTCGGACGTAACATTGCCAAAAGATCAATAAGCCGCGACACGCCGGCACGCCTCTACACAAATGCACGCCCCACTTGCGCATGCATATCCCATTTGCTCCGGGGCTAGAGCGACGAACGCAAGCGCGTTTGCCTCGCCCACGTTGAGCTACGCCTCCTATCCGCTTGGATCCTCCTCCACGTGTCGATCACACACTCGTGTCGAGAGAGACGGAAAAGCGAGAGAGAGCACTAGCAATTGTGAGAGTATTCTTTATAATCACAAAGGCTTCGCAACAGTGAAGCTCTGGAAAGTCTATTTTCCTCAAACACCCGGCGGAAACAACTAAAAGTTCACCGCCCGGGGCCTCCCGAGCAATGAACTTGGGGGGCTAATGTTGTCGGTCGTTTTCGGAAAACCCGAGACGCCAAGAAGACACGCCATTCAAAGGGCCGATGGTCAGGCCGGAGATCCTAAAGAGCGGCGAGCCTTCTCTCACGAGTCGACTGACAAGTCCTCGTGCCAAATCCTCGTGCCCCTCGAGTCAAGCCCCGAGTTGTTCCTCGAGTCAAGCCTTGGGTTGTTCCTCGAGTCGAGCCTCGAGTCGGTCTCCTCGAGTCGAGCTTCACTCCTCGAGTCGAGCCTCGAGTCGCTCCTCGAATCGAGTCACTCTCGCCAAGTGGAAACCTTCATATTTCATGTGGCAAGAATGGTATTCGAAGGCCCGCAAGAGCCCGACGAGATGGGCCATGCACCGCGCGCGCAGCCGCGCCGGCCAACCAAGCACAGCAGCCCGCGCGCCGCGCCAGACAGGCCGCGCGCCGCGCCAGGCAGACCGCGCGCCGCGCGATGACACGCCCGCGCCGCACATCCAGCGCCGCGCATCGCGCGTTGTGCGCCGCACTTTGTGCGCCACGCGCGCCGTGCGCCTCCAATTAATGCCACGCGCGTTCCTAGTCCCACATGGACGAAAAAGGAGCCTCCTAAGGCCCCCAAACACCTATAAATACCCCCTCCCATTGAGGGGAAAGCGATCCCATTCTTTCTCAAGGAACTTGAGACTTCTCTCCGCTTCTCTAGATGCCATCCTTGGCCTGAAGCGGATTCTCCACGATTTCTCGCTCTCGGAGATTCTGAAGCACTTTCCGGGGACTCCCGAGTGCCACCTCTCTTGATCGAGCGATTAATCTTGAGCCCACGAGTGCTCTAACGGTTTTCTACTGAAAATCGCCTACGCGTCTAGCCCCCTAGACGCGTCCGCCATTTCTGACAAGAAATCGCCTACGCGTCTGGGATTTCCGACTAGGAATCGGCTACGCGTCCGGAATCTCCGCCACAACAAGGAACTCTTGACTTAGAGTCTTCCACGTCTCCACAAGAGAGAAAACACACATTCTCTCTCGCATACGCGATCTCCGAAGTCCTGAAACGCCGCCGAGGACTCCTCGAGCCCCGTCTCCTTCGTTGAGCACGCATCTCCACCAAGGCTCTGCGCCTCATACTGCGTCCTACACGCTTGAACTACGTTCTGACCTGATCCCACACACGGGTACGTAGGCAGCCGACAACCAAGGCACGGTCACTCCTCCTCCTCACCCCCTACCTCTCCCGAGAGGCGGGTTGATCGGAGAAAACCCTAGCTCGAGACTATCGGGTTCCCACTCTTGGCCCGGGTGCGATCACTTGGTCCGGCCTTGGATCGAACCGCCCGAGGTTTTAAATAGTTGTTCATTTTCGTGCGACAATAGCCTACGCCTCACAGATTGAGTAAAAGCATTGATCACTACGTAGATCGCCACGAAAAGCGCCATAAACCTGTCAAGTTGACTACGCAAGACATACTCGATAAGTTGGCTAGTGTTTCTTGCACGAAAACTGGAAAAAATGCCGGTAAACAAAAACGTGCTGAGTGCGAATTGAATTGGACCAAAAAGAGCATCTTCTATGAGTTGTCTTACTGGTCAGAGTTTGAGTTGAAGCACAACATGGACGACATGCATATAGAGAAGAACGTGTGCGAGAATCTTCTCGGACGATGCTCAGCTTGGAAAAAGAAGAACTATGATACGGAGAAGTCGAGATTTGACTTGATGGACTTGAAAATCAAGTCTTCTCTATACTTGAGACAACAAAGGAATGGGTGGTACAAACCGCCTGCAGCGTACACGTTAACCCTTGAGCAGAGACATCGATTTACCGAGTTCCTCCAATCTGTTAAATTCCCAGACGGGCTCGCTTGAAATTTGAAGAAAAATGTGATTGTTGATAGAAAGTTCAAAGGTTTGAAGTCGTACGATTGTCACATGATCATGCAGAGGCTGTTCACTGATGGTACTCGCCCTTTTATGCCAAAATCGATACAGGAGACGATCTCCAAGCTCTACAACTTTACCAAGTTGATCAGTTCTAGAACCGTGAGAGTGGAAGATCTCGAAAAAGCACAAGATTCAATCATTGAGATATTGTGTAAGCTTGAGATGATATTTCCGCCAACTTTTTTCACGATCATGGTTCACGTGGCAATTCATCTACCAGATGAAGCGTTGTGTGGTGGTCCGGTGCATATGCGATGGATGTACCCAGTCAAGAGATAGGCCCGAAGGCTCCATTGCGGAAGCTACATTGTAGAAGAGCTAGGCTCGAAGGCTCCATTTGTTGGAATTGATCTAGGGTTTAAGAAAAAGTTTAACGCTTCGCAAAGCGGCGGAATTTTAAAAAATTTCTTTTCAAGTAAAAACAGTTTTTTTACTAACCTAGACAAAGAGCAAGTATATATAAATAAAAACTATTATGAGCTAAGAAGTTTACTAACCTTTCTTGAAGCTTGAACTTTGAGAAGCTTTTGGAAAGTTTGCAACGCTCGTCTCCCCTCGCATCACGTCTCTCTTTCTCTCCTCGGCGACTCGAGCAACCACGAAAGTTTATGTTGTCGCACAAAAATGAACAACGATTAAATACCTCGGGCGGTTCGATCCAAGGCCGGACCAAGTGATCGCGCCCGGGCCAAAAATGGGAGCTCGTAGACCGAGCTGCACCCTCCAGACCCTGAGGTGTGTTTTGGGGGGTGTGACCGTGCCAAAGGTTGGCGGCCTACGTACCCTTTAGTCGGGATCAGGTCAGAATGTAGTTCAATTTGTGTGGGGAGGCTATCTTGGGCTCGGAGGCTTTGTGTATCCAAGGCTTTAGAGGGGGACCGGGCTCGTAGCTTCTAGTGAAGACTTTAGAGGGGTCGCTTGCCTCGTAGCTCGGAGTTCTAGCTCAAGGGCCAAGAAGCTGGAGAGCAGTGCGTACTGCTGAAGCTCGGGTCGCAGAAGAGGACCGCGCTCCCTCTCGTGGAGGGGGGTCCTTGTTTCTGAGCCGAGGGAAGAGGAGTGCGCGCTCTTGGAATGTCACAAGAGCACGAGAGAATTCTTCAGAGAAGAGAAGTATTGTTCTCGAAAAATGTATGAATGTCTTCTTTTCCTCCCTTAGGGGGGGTATTTATAGTATTTGAGGGGAGGCCTTGGGCCGGCCCCTTGAGGCCCACCGGGTGGCCGGGAGCGAGGCGCGCGAGGCCTCACGCCCAAGAGGGCGTAGGACGCGCGAGACATGTCGCCTGGATGGGCGCGGGGCGTGCCAGGCGCAGGACTTGGCCGGGCGCGACGTGCCTCGCAGCGGGCGTGCCCGGCCGAGGTGGCAGAAACGCTCGGCCGAGGTGGCCGAGGTGGCAAAGACGCTCAGCCGAGGTGGCCGAGGTGGCAAAGACGCTCGGCCGAGGTGGCCGAGCTGATGAAGATGCTCGGCCGAGGTGGCCGAGCTGGCGAAGGCGCTCGGCCGAGGTGACCGAGCTGGCGAAGGCGCTCGACTGAGGTGGCCGAGCTGGCGAAGGCGCTCGACCGAGGTGGCCGATGTGGCAGGGACACCCGGCTGAGGCGGAAGGGGCGCTCGGCCGGGAGGTCGGGGCGCAGTGTAAGCGCGCGTCCCAGGCGCGATAGGGCACGCTGAGGCACGTTGGGCCGGGGGCCTCATGGCCGGGGGCGCAGGTGCGCGCGCGCCGGCTGTGCCGGGCCGTGGGTGCATCGGGGCGCTTGGGCCTGGTGGGCCGGGGCCCGTTGGGCTTCCGGCCGGCCTTGAATCGTTTTTGAATTTCCGGTGTCCCAAAAACGACCGGTAACATTAGCCCCCCAAGTTTATGGCTTACGGGACGTAAGTCGTGAACTTTAGAAAAGAAAAGGGCGTTGAGGTAATTTCACCTTCGATCACATGTGATCGTCCGCACGCATATCTTTTGTGGCCGGACCCCTGGAGGCCGGACCGGGCCAGTCGGGTAGCAAGACCCGCGCGCGGCCTGGCGTTAGGGGACTGACGCGCGCCCGAGGCCGGCCCGCGGGCCGGGCCTTGTGTCGCGCACGCAGGGGGAAGGAGCAAGGTTTGCTCCTTCCTCTCTATAAATAGGAGAGTTCCCGCTCTCTCTTATTCACACTGGCGGCCTGCGGGTAATCGGAAAATTCCTTTGAATTTGAAATTTCCCCCGGGCAGTTGACTTTTTTTCCTTTTTCTTGATGGGGAGTGAGCTTGTTTCCCATGTTGATGATCCCGAGGTTGACCCCTCTCCCAAATTTTGGGGGGGCGGCCAAGGGTCCCTTTGAGGAACTCGACGGGATTCCCATCTTTGTCGAGGAAGACTCTGGCGCGGCCGACCAATGGCTCGCGGAGTTGGAGACCGATGCCGCGGCGATCGCTGAGCTTGCGGGGCCCGGGAGCGGCCCACCTACTAGGGTTTAAGAAAAAGTTTAACGCTTCGCAAAAAGTTTAACGCGGCCCGAAGGGGAGGACGAGGGGTCCAAGGACCCGCGTTCGTCAAGGTTGGTGATCAACCTGGTCTCCCGCGAGGCGGCCTTTGACGCCCCCCTGCTCGAGCAGCGGGGTGATGCGGTGGTGAGTGTCGAGCTCCCCCGGGCGTCTAACTTGGACGCCTCGGGTGATGAGCTTGCAATAGTGCCATCCGAATCTTTCTTGGACGAAATTTACTCCGACGATCCCCAAGGGTCGGGCTCGGAGGCTCTTGAGGAGGACTCGGAGGCTCCTCTCACGCGGGGGAAGGAGAAACATGATGGTGAGGTGTTGGCGACGGCATGGCCGGCCCTCGAGTCCGCGGAGGCTTCGGGCTACACTTATGTCCGATCGCTGGAGAGGACTCGTATGTACGGAGTAGGCGACTCTGTCGCCCCCGTCGGCTTAGAATGCAAGGGAATCGATGCTGCGAGCACGCTCACTTCCCGAGTCTTCAGCACGCTTCGAGAGACGTATAACATCCCTCCCTTGGTGGGATTGCTTAGACCCGCTCCCGAGGACAGGCCCTCTCGCCCCAGGGACGGGTATGTGGCCGTGACGATCAAGAGTCTTGTCTGCGGGTTGCGTCTCCCGTTTCCCACGATCGTCCAACAGATCCTGACCCGACTAGGGGTCCATGCATGTCAGATGAGCCCGGCGTTCTATCGCCTGTTGGCTACATGTTTCATGGAGTGGCACTGCCAGACGCAGCGTGCCATGACTGTGGACGACTTCCGTAACCTGGTCGCCGTCTTCTCGGCGCCGGGGCAGCCGAGATTTCATATGGCCCGTGCTCGGGGCAATGCGAGGCTGGTCGAAGATTGTGACCCGCCTAGCCGCCGGGCGTGGGTGTGGGTCACCTCGGGCGCTTTTGGCGAGGCGCCCCTTCGCTTCGGTCGTCTGGCCGAATTTCCAGCGGACAAGGGGGCAGCGGAGCTCCCCTTTGTGAGAGAAATATCGGGGATGTCGGAAGCCCGCAAGGCTGGCGAGCAGTTTCGTTCCCCTGAGTTGATGGCGCTCACTGGGTGGTTCCCGCCCTTTGCTCCGGGAACTGAGGAGGCCGTCCGGGCGAGCAGGCCCCCGAGTCCCGTGGTTCAGTCAGCCGCTCCTGCTTCTCAAGGTAACTTTAACGGTTTTGTAAAAAATTTATGTTCGGCAGACCTTGACTTTCGTTACTTTGCCTTGCGCAGCTGCGAAGAGGCGAGCTAGAAGGTTGGCTCTCGCTTCTCGGGACCCCGAGTCGATGGCGGAGATTTGCTCTAAGGTCGCTGACCGCAAGGCGAAGGGAGAACGCGTCGAGACCGCCGGTCTAGTCGAACCGGAGTCTCGGGCTTCTTTAAAGAGGCTTCGACCTCGGCACCTCCTGACGAGCATTCCGAACCCAAGAGGGCGAACTCGGCGGTGGAGCTGGAGGCGATAGAGGCTTGAGGGGATTGTTTCCGCCACCTCGAGGGATCCCCATTATCCTGGTGGAAGGGCGTGGTGTCGAAGGGCGACATCGCTTTCTTCCACGCGGGTGTTACCGACACTCAGAGGGTCAGTACTTCTGTTTGTTTTGTTATAAGCTTGGGTTTTAGTTTTAACCCTTGCTTCTTTGTCGTCGCAGGCGTATGTGAGGGCTGTGCGAAGCAACTGGATTTTGCACGACTTCATCCTGCGCTTAGGGGCATCTCAGGAGGAGCTCGCCCGGACGAAGGCTAGGTTGGCTCAGGTCGAGCGAGGCTCGCACCCGGGGGCGGAGACCGAGACGCTTTGAGACCAGCTTCGAGAGGCCAAGGTGGAACTCTAGATCGCACAAGGCCAGCGCGACGGAGCCCAACTGTCAGTGGCCAAGATGGCGGGCAAGCTCACCGAAGAACGGCGAGCTTGCGAGGTGGCGACCCGGTCAGCGGAGATTTTTCGCACTGAGGTTACCGACCTTCGAAGGCAACTGGATGCTCTATCCGATGCCTTGGAGAAGTCGCACCACCAGCTTACTTCGACCGAAGCGGCGCGCGTTAGGGCGGAGCGTGAGCGCTACTCTCTGGCGAAGAGCGTCCGACTTGCAGGATGACTACGACATAGGGACCCAGGAAGCCCGGCGTGCCGGAGCGGTGGAATGTCGAGACGCGACCGCGACCGAGAACGAGGCCCGGGGGGTCACTTTTGACTTTTTCGACACCTTGTTCCCCCTGCTGGATGAGGGTGCTCCTTGAGCCGAGATGGCTTTCTTTTTCAGCGCGTATGTTTAGCGCTTTGTTTCTTTTCCTTTTCTACGATTTATTTATTTTTCACGTACTTTTTGTTCAGCACGTGTTTATCAGAGCCGTGGCTCTTTTTATTTATGAGATATTTTCGTTGCTTTCATGTTGAATGCTATCTCATTTTTCGAGCAATTTTTACTCGCATGTGCCTTCTTTGTGGGCTATCGTGGCCCAGCGACTTCGCTTCGTGCCTTTCGGCGATCGAAGAGGTCGTACCGGGTAGTCCCCAGGGGCTTTGCATCCGTGCCATTGGCGACTGGACGTGTAAGTCGCGCCGGGTTGGGCCGGCGTCTTTTGGAGCCCGTGCTTTTTAAGCGACCGAGCTCGTCGGGTTAGGCCGGCGTTTTCGAGCTCGCGCTGCTTGAGTGACCGAGCTCGCCGGGTAAGGCCGGCGTCTTTGAGCTCGCGCTGCTGAGCGACCGAGCTCGCCGGGTTAGGCCGGCGTCTTTGAGCTCGTGCTGTTTGAGCGACCGAGCTCACCGGTTTAGGCCGGCGTCTTTGGGTTCGTGCCCTGAAGCAAGCGAACGCGCTTTGCGTCGGGTTTAGGCCGACGTCTTTTTAGTGCTCGCGCCCTGGGGCGTCGGAACGTAGGTGCGCCGGGTTAGGCCGGCGTCTTTTTAGTGTTCGCGCCATTGAGCGTCGGAACATAGGTGCGCCGGGTTAGGCCGGTGTCTTTTTTGGTGTTCGCGCCATTGAGCGTCGGAACGTAGGTGCGCCGAGTTAGGCCGGCGTCTTTTTTGGTGTTCGCGCCATTGAGCGTCTATACATAGGTGCGCCGGGTTAGGCCGGCGTCTTTTTTTGGGCCCGCTCACCCTGGAGTGAGCGAAGCGGGTGCGTCGGGTTAGGCCGACGTCTTTTGGGCTCGCTCACCCTGGAGTGAGCGAACGCGGGTGCGTCGGGTTAGGCCGACGTCTTTTGGGCTTGCTCACCCTGGGGTAAGCGAACGCGGTTGCGCCGGGTTAGGCCGGCGTCTTTTACTCAAACCACATGCGCCGGGTTAGGCCGGCGTCTTTTGGTGTTCGTGCCCTGAGGCTAGCGAACCTTAGTTTGGCTCAAATTTGGCCTTTTTCGGGTTTCAGGTAGCGCCTTTACGTGACTTACATGCGTCTCGAAAGACGTCTTTCACCTGCGCCTTTACGCGTCTTACGGTACGCCGGGAAGGCCGACGTTTTACTCGAACCCGTATGCACGAAGGGCCGTCGGGGTCCGAGCTTCCTAAGTCTGTATCCCCGTGGGGGACTTAGGCCTTGTGCGTCGGGTTAGGCCGACGTCTTTTGGGCCCGCTCACCTTGGAGTGAGCGAACGCGGGTGCGTCGGGTTAGGCAGACGTCTTTTGGGCTCGCTCATTCACCCTGGGGTGAGCGAACGCGGGTGCGTCGGGGTATGCCGACGTCTTTTGGGCTCGCTCACCCTGGGGTGAGCGAACGCGGGTGCGTCGGGTTAGGCCGACGTCTTTTCTCGGACCCATAAGTCTGATGGGCCATCGGGGGCCCGAGCTTCTTAAGCCTTTGTCTCCCATGAGTAGGGGGCTTAAGGGTTTTTTTTTTGAAGGGTCGGTACGAGGAGTATCAGTCGACTCGTAGACTCGGAGCTCGACTCGAAGAGCGAGCTTGACCCGAGGAGGCGTAGATTCGGTGTGTAGAGTACCAGTCGGCTTGATGGACTCGGAGCTCGTCTCGAGGAGCGAGCTCGACTCGAGGAGCGAACTGGACTTAAGGAGCGAGCTCGACTCAAGGAGCGAGCTCGACTTGAGGAGCGAACTGGGCTCGAGGAGCGAGCTCGACTTGAGGAGCGAGCTTGACTCAAGGAGCGAACTCGAGCTCGACTCAAGGAGTGAGCTCGACTTGAGGAGCGAACTGGGCTCGAAGAGTGAGCTCGATTTGAGGAGCGAGCTCGACTCGAGGAGCGAACTTGAGCTCGACTCAAGGAGCGAGCTCGACTTGAGGAGCGAACTAGGCTCGAGGAGTGAGATCGATTTGAGGTGCGAGCTCGACTCGAGGAACGAACTTGAGCTCGACTCAAGGAGCGAACTCGACTTGAGGAGCGAACTTGAGCTCGACTCAAGGAGCGAGCTCGACTTGAGGAGCGAACTTGGCTCGAGGAGCGAGCTCGACTCGATGCCGGCCTTGTTAAGCTTGCTCTGGTGAGCGACCGAGCTCGCCGAGTTAGGTCGACCTAAGCCTCATCCCGGAAGTGGGGAGCTCAAGGTTTTTACCCCTTTTTTTTTTTGGCCGTGAATTCTTGAGTGTATGTCGCAGGACCCATTAGCCCCCCAAGTTTTTAGTTTACAGGCCGTGCCGTGATGACTAAAAACTTTTTTTTTATAAAGTGGGTAAAAAAGACCGCAAACTTTATTTTTTATTGATTTTTGCTAACGGGGAACATCCTTGAACAGTGGCACATAGGCTTTACTGAATAAGGGAAATCAGAGCAATAATGAGGGGACTTGATCACTGGTGGTAGTGCCGCAAGTGTTCGGCGTTCCACGGGTGCCGGATTAGAGTTCCGTCCGTGTGTTCGATGTACTAGGTCCCGTCGTGTATGACTTGTCGGACTCTATACGGTCCTTCTCAATTTGGGCCCAGGACTCCGGCGCCTTGCACTTGGGTGTTTTTGAACACGCGTCTGAGTACAAGGCTGCCGACGGCGAAGATCCGCCTTTTGACTTTGGCGTTGTAGTATCTCTCGACCTTTCGCTTTTGTGCAACGAGTCTGGTGAGAGCCTCGGATCTTTTCTTGTCAATTAGATCGAGTTCGAGGCGCATGGCTTCATCATTTTCTTTTTCGTCGAAAGTGTCAACCCGATAGGTGGGGACTTCCATTTCCACGGGGACCACCGCCTCCACCCAAAAAGCTAGGAAGAAGGGGGTCTCTCCGGTGGCGTTTCGAACGGTCGTTCGATAGGCCCATAGGATGAAAGGCAGTTCTTCAGCCCAGGCGCCTTTTTTGGCTTCGAGCTTTTTCTTGAGGTTGCTCTTAATTGTCTTGTTGACGGCTTCCACTTGGCCATTAGCCTGTGGATGTCGCGGGGATGAGAATGTCTTGCTTATCCCTAGTTGGGCGCAGATCTCTCTAACCCTCGTGTTGTCGAACTGCGTGCCGTTATCGGTCACGATTGACGCGGGGATGCCGTGGCGACAGATTATGGACTTCCAGATGAAGTTCGTAGTGTTGGCCTCGGTGATCCTGGCCAGAGGCTCGGCTTCGACCCACTTGGTGAAGTAGTCGATAGCGACGATGGCGTATTCATATTGTCTCGGGGCTTTGGGAAGCTTGCCGATAATGTCTACGCCCCATTTTGCGAAGGGGCGTGGAACAACGATGCTATTTAGGGGAGATGGCGGCTGTCGTGGAACGTTGGAGAAACGTTGACACTTGTCGCACTTTCTCGCCCAGTCGTAGGCGTCTTTTTTCATCGTTGGCCAGAAATAGCCTTGTCGAAGCGCTTTGAACGCGAGGGACCTCCCAGCGGCGTGGTTTCCGCAGAGGCCTTCGTGGATTTCGCGGAGGACCTTGGTCGACTCGACGCTGTTGAGACATCGGAGCAGCGGGGTTGAATACCCGCGCTTGTATAAGGCTTCGCCTCTCAACACGTATTTGGATGCGAGGGCTTTTAGCCTTTCGACTTCTTTGCGGTCTTCGGGAAGTACCCCTCTTCGCAAGAAGTCCGTAAGCGGGGTCATCCAAGTTGGATGAGCGGCGCTCTCAATCGTTCCCACCTCGTCACGTGAGACGGATGGTCGCGAGAGAGACTCGATTGGGATGGTTCCCAACCCGTCTTCGGCGATACCGGATCCGAGGCGAGCTAAGGCATCAGCCTCGGAGTTCTCTTCTCGTGGGATTTGGATGATCTCGAACCAGGAGAAGGCATCTAGCTTGGCGTTTGTCTTTGCCAAGTAGGCGATCATGTTAGGTTCTTAAGCAATGTAGTCGCCTTTAACCTGATTTACGATTAACTGCGAGTCAAAGTGTATTCGTAAATTCTGTACGTTGAGCTTTTGAGTGAGCTCCAGCCCTACGATGAGGGCTTCGTACTCGGCCTCATTGTTTGAGGCCTGGAATCCGTAGTGGAGGGCGTGGCGTAACTTTTCCCGGTCGGGGTTTGTTAGAATCACGCCGACGCCTGCTCCTTGGGCATTAGATGCCCCGTCTACGTGCAGTTCCCAGATGGGACCCGTAGGGTCGACCTTTCTCTTTCGAGCCGATAAGTCATCGGTCGAGAAGTCTTCTGCTCTTCCCATGTCGGGAGTGTAGGAGAATTCTGCCACGAAATCAGCTAAGGCTTGAGCCTTTATTGCCGGCCTCGGATGAAACTCAATCCCGTACTCGTTCAATTCTTGGGACCAGATCGCCATGCGAGTCGATGTTCCCTTTTGAAGAGCCTTACCGATGGGGTGTCTGGTTCGGACAACGATTGGGTGAGCCTGGAAGTATGGGCGTAGCTTTTTGGCGGCTACGAGGAGAGCAAGAGAGAGCTTCTCAATCTCTGTGTAACGGGTTTCTACGTCAAGTAGGGCTTTTCTTATGTAGAAGATGGGCCATTGAGCCCTATCTTCTTCACGAATCAGCACAGGCTCACAGCTCGTTCGGAGACGGCGAGGTATATGTAAAGCGTCTCGCCTTCTTTTGGCTTGGAGAGGAACGGAGGTTTCCCGAAGTAGGCCTTCATTTCTTGGAAGGCCTTTTCGCACTCGTCCGTCCATTCAAAGCCGTCCGTCTTCTTAATCGCTTTGAAGAACGGTTGACACTTGTCGGTTGCTTTGGCCACAAAACGCGATAGGGCGGCAATCCGACCGGTCAGACTTTGGACTTCCTTGACACGTCGCGGGGACTTCATGTCAAAGAGTGCCTTGATTTTCTCGGGGTTCGCTTCGATACCTCGACGGCTAACTATGTAGCCTAGGAACTTCCCGGACTCGACCCCGAACACACATTTGTTGGGGTTGAGCTTCATTTTCTACCGGCGGAGGATTAAGAACATCTCCCTCAGGTTGTCTACGTGGTTGGTAGCCAGTAGGCTTTTAACGAGCATGTCGTCCACGTACACTTCCATGGTCTTGCCGATTAGGTCGGCAAAGATCCGGTTTACCAATCGTTGGTAAGTACTGTTGTCGCTGTCTTTCGGACAACTATTTAGGAGCCAAAGACGGTTAGACCCAAGACCGGACCAAGTGGTCTCGTCTTGACTCGAGCGTGTCGGACCCGGTGTCCCGAGTCGTCCCTTAGCTGTGGATGTCCCTTGAGTTCGTCAGAGTACCAGAAAAGGAGTAGAGAACACGTGAACTACAAAGGGGAAACAGGGGGAGTGCCCCTGTTTACCTCTCCGACGCTCAACATTAGTGTGATTGAGGTGGAGTATAGAGGTTTTAGGGGTGTTTAGAGGCCAAAGCTTGAGAGAAACGAGCGAGGTACGAGTTCGGCAGCGTTTCAGTGCTCAAGAATGGGTTACCTGGGTCAAGGGAAGGACCCTTGTATTTATAGGCAGCCAAGGGGTGGTTGGGAGCCCCCTTGGCCGAGTGAACTTGCTTTGTTCGGCCATTGAGTGGCTGGGACGGCCAATGGCCGAGTGAACATGGTGGTGAGGTTCACTCGGCCATTGGCCGAGTGAACTGCTGGAAGGTTCACTCGGCCAATGGACGAGTGAACTGTAGGGGCGGCTGGAAGGTTCACTCGGCCATTGGCCGAGTGAACTGCTGGAAGGTTCACTCGGCCAATGGCCGAGTGAACTGCGGGGGCAGCTGGATGGTTCACTCGGCCGTTGGCCGAGTGAACTGCTGGAAGGTTCACTCGGCCAATGGCCGAGTGAACTGCGGGGGCAGCTGGATGGTTCACTCCGCCATTGGCCGAGTGAACTGCTGGAAGGTTCACTCGGCCAATGGCCGAGTGAACTGCGGGGGTAGCTGGATGGTTCACTCGGCCATTGGCCGAGTGAACTACTGGAAGGTTCACTCAGCCAATGGCCGAGTGAACTGCCTTGGCGGTTGGAGGGTTCACTCGGCCATTGGCCGAGTGAACTGTCCAATGGCCGAGTGAGCCATTTGACCCAGCCAATGGCCGAGCGAGCCATTGACTCGGCCCATGGCTGGGCTTTGACTTGGCCATTGGTTTGGGCCGGCTCCTGGTTGAGTCAGGGTTTAGCCGCCCAAGACCTCGTACTAGCCATGTGGGTCGAAGAGGTGCCCTTGTTCCCGTTGGCCCTAGACGGGACAACAACATTAGCCCCCCGAGGTTGCGGTCGAGCGTAGGTCGAGTGGAAACTCAAAATCTACGCTTTTATGCGGATGCGGGATGAATGCTCTCGGGTTTGCATCATGAGGAATGGCCTTCGCGCATCGCGAGGGGCGACTTTTTGTTTCGGGTTGATCGTGCGTGGCTCATTTTCTCGATCTACCAATGAGGGCGTGATCGATTAGCACGGCTTTATTGTGTTGTGCGCGTCTTATTTTCTCGACTTGCCAACGAAGGCATAACCGATTTGCACGTCTTTGTTGTCTTGTGCGCGTCTTGTTTTCTCGATTTGCCCACGAAGGCATAATCGATTTGCGCGTCTTTGTTGTTTTGTGCGCGTCTTGTTTTCTCGATTTGCCCACGAAGGCATAACCGATTTGCACGTCTTTGTTGTCTTGTGCGCGTCTTGTTTTCTCGATATGCCCACGAAGGCATAATCGATTTGCGCGTCTTTGTTGTTTTGTGCGCGTCTTGTTTTCTCGATTTGCCACCGAAGGCATAATCGATTTGCACGTCTTTGTTGTATTGTGCGCGTCTTATGTTCTCGATTTGCCACCGAAGGCATAATCGATTTGCACGTCTTTGTTGTCTTGTGCGCGTCTTGTTTTCTCGATTTGCCCACGAAGGCATAATCGATTTGCGCGTCTTTGTTGTTTTGTGCGCGTCTTGTTTTCTCGATTTGCCAACGAAGGCATAACCGATTTGCACGTCTTTGTTTTCTTGTGCGCGTCTTGTTTTCTCGATTTGCCCACGAAGGCATAATCGATTTGCGCGTCTTTGTTGTTTTGTGCGCGTCTTGTTTTCTCGATTTGCCACAGAAGGCATAATCGATTTGCACGTCTTTGTTGTGTGGACGCAGACCTTGAACCCATTTGTAACTCGTTGCCTATCCGCCGACGAGCTGGGCGGCGAGCGCGATGCCACATTTGTGTGGCGAGGTTTCCCGTGGACGCTGGCTAGACCAGATACGTCCTGCGGACGCAGACCTTGAACCCATTTGTAACTCGTTGCCTATCGGCCGACGAGCTGGGCGGCGAGCGCGATGCCACATTTGTGTGGCGAGGTTTCCCGTGGACGCTAGCTAGACCAGATACGCCCTGCGGACGCAGACCTTGAACCCATTTGTAACTCGTTGCCTATCGGCCGACGAGCTGGGCGGCGAGCGCGATGCCACTTTTGTGTGGCGAGGTTTCCCGTGGACGCTGGCTTGACCAGATACGCCCAGCGGACGCAGACCTTGAACCCATTTGTAACTCGTTGCCTTTCGGCCCACGAGCTGGGCGGCGAGCGCGATGCCACTTTTGTGTGGCGAGGTTTCCCGTGGACGCTGGCTAGACCAGATACGCCCAACGGACGCAGACCTTGAACCCATTTGTAACTCGTTGCCTATCGGCCGACGAGCTGGGCGGCGAGCGCGATGCCACTTTCGTGTGGCGAGGTTTCCCGTGGGCGTTGGCTTGACCAGATACGCCCAGCGGACGCAGACCTTGAACCCATTTGTAACTCGTTGCCTATCGGCCGACGAGCTGGGCGGCGAGCGCGGACTCAAGACTCAACTCGATGGCTCATGTAGAGCCTGCACGAGGAATAGTTAGTTGACTTGTGGACTTGGGACTCAACTCGAGGACTCATGTAAAGCCTGCAAGAGGAGTGGTTAGTTGGCTTGTGGACTTGGGACTCAACTCGAGGACTCACGTAGAGCCTGCACGAGGAGTTTCGTGAAGAGTCGGCGCGAGGAGTATCGGTCGACTCGCGGACTCGTAGCTCGACTCGAGGAACGAATTCATCTCGAGGAGACATGTGAAGAGTCTCTCTTATTTTTATTTTTCGAGTTGTTGTTGAATTGTTTTTTGATTGAGCGTTGGTCCCTGTTAGCCCCCCGAGTTTCTTGCGTTTGTGAGACAAAGGTTGAGAAACTCTCGCGTTAGAGGTATACAATAGTATGCGTTACATTTTTTCATGTGTGAAATAACTCTTTATTGCAATAAGGGGGTCATTACAGTTTGTCATGGCATTTGGCCTTCTTTGAAAAAAGGAAATTACATTTTCGAAATAAAAGCGATCACGAAGCCGATTGGGTTCGGGCGTGAATTTAAAGGTCGAAGCTGCGACAATCATGGCTCGCTAGCAGATGCGACGAATTCCTTGAGATCCCAACCTCGAATTAGGGAATCAATTCGCTTCTTAAGCTGTTTGCATTCGATCGTCACGTGCCCGTGATCCTGGTGGTATTCGCAGAACCTACTTCGATTTCGCTTCGCGGGGTCCTTTGTGAGTGGAGCGGGGCTTCCTAGCTCATCGCGGCGTAAGCTCAGGATCCTGTCGGGCGTTGTGTTGAGCGGGACGAAGGTTTGCTTCGGGGCTGGAGAAGGGTGGTCGTTAGGGACTTGACCCTTCCGGTGCCTTTTCCTTCCTGACTCGGGACCAACGGCCGGTTTCACACCCACGGCTACGCGCTTTTGGTTGGGTGCTTGATCAATGTTGGGTGGTCGCTGCCCCAAGACGATCGCGGTCTCACGTTGAGCGTCGAGTTTTTCTCTCAAGTCGAACTCGTGATCCTCTCTTTGAGAGTTGAGGCGGTCTCTCAAGTCTCCGGAGGCCGTCCCTATCACCCTTGTTAAGGGCGCGTCATTCAGGCGACGCCTTTGGCAGAGGCCGAGACCATCGACGTCGTCACCTTCACAGGAGTTTTGGACGCGGACGGTGAGCTTGGAGCGTCCCTTTCGGGACCTCGAGACCGAGCGTCCTCGGGTATTGCGCAAGTTTTGAGGCCTTGACGCGGTCGCCCGAGGGTGTCCCCTCGAGGGCGCGTGCGCGTGCTCATCAGAAAGTTGACGTCTCGGCGCGGCCGCCCGAGGGTGTCCCCTTGGAAGCGTGCGCGTGCGTCCCCTTTCGTGAACAACGTGGTCGAGGTCGGTCTCGAGGTTGACGTCGTCGACGTTGTTGGAGTCGAGGAGGTCGGCGATGAGTGCGCCGGTGACGCCGGGGCGGTCTAGGAGCTCGGCGAGCCTTCGGGCCGTGTCCTCTCGGACTGCGGCCTCGGGGTCATTCGCCGGGTCTCGGGGCTGGCTCTCGTTATCACGAGGTTGCCCTTCGAGACCGTGCGCGGAGCTTTGGAGGTCGCGCCTCGAGCTAGTCGCTCGGGCGCCCACGGAGGTGACGGGGCCATGACTCATCTCTCGAGAGTCGTAGGTGTAGTGATAGAGGAATGGAAGGGAGAGCGTCGAGGTCCCCTCCTTCTAGCGCCAAAATGTTGTCGCTGTTTTTCGGACAACTATTTAGGAGCCAAAGACGGTTAGACCCAAGGCCGGACCAAGTGGTCTCGTCTTGACTCGAGCGTGTCGGACCCGGTGTCCCGAGTCGTCCCTTAGCTGTGGATGTCCCTTGAGTTCGTCAGAGTACCTGAAAAGGAGTAGAGAACACGTGAACTACAAAGGGGAAACAGGGGGGGTGCCCCTGTTTACCTCTCCGACGCTCAACATTAGTGTGATTGAGGTGGAGTATAGAGGTTTTAGGGGTGTTTAGAGGCCAAAGCTTGAGAGAAACGAGCGAGGTACGAGTTCGGCAGCGTTTCAGTGCTCAAGAATGGGTTACCTGGGTCAAGGGAAGGACCCTTGTATTTATAGGCAGCCAAGGGGTGGTTGGGAGCCCCCTTGGCCGAGTGAACTTGCTTGGTTCGGCCATTAAGTGGCTGGGTCGGCCAATGGCCGAGTGAACATGGTGGTGAGGTTCACTCGGCCATTGGCCGAGTGAAAAGCTTGGGCCGGCTGAGGTTCACTCGGCCATTGGCCGAGTGAACTGCTGGAAGGTTCACTCGGCCAATGGCCAAGTGAACTGCAGGGGCGGCTGGAAGGTTCACTCGGCCATTGGCCGAGTGAACTGCTGGAAGGTTCACTCGGCCAATGGCCGAGTGAACTGCGGGGGCAGCTGGATGGTTCACTCGGCCGTTGGCCGAGTGAACTGCTGGAAGGTTCACTCGGCCAATGGCCGAGTGAACTGCGGGGGCAGCTGGATGGTTCACTCGGCCGTTGGCCGAGTGAACTGCTGGAAGGTTCACTCGGCCAATGGCCGAGTGAACTGCGGGGGCAGCTGGATGGTTCACTCGGCCATTGGCCGAGTGAACTGCTGGAAGGTTCACTCGGCCAATGGCCGAGTGAACTGCCTTGGCGGCTGGAGGGTTCACTCGGCCATTGGCCGAGTAAGCCATTTGACCCAGCCAATGGCCGAGCGAGCCATTGACTCGGCCCATGGCTGGGCTTTGACTTGGCCATTGGTTTGGGCCGGCTCCTGGTTGAGTCAGGGTTTAGCCGCCCAAGACCTCGTACTAGCCATGTGGGTCGAAGAGATGCCCTTGTTTCCGTTGGCCCTAGACGGGCCAACAACAAGTACCTCCTACATTCTTAAGGCCGAAAGTCATGACCTTGTAGCAGTAGAGGCCGCGATCAGTGACAAAGGTTGTCTTGATCTTATCGGGCTCATGCATTCGTATCTGGTTATAGCCCGAGTAGGCGTCCATGAAACTTAGGAGTTCATGTCCTGCCGTGGCGTCGACCAATTGTTCGATGCGTGGGAGTGGAAAGCAATCTTTCGGGCATGCTTTGTTAAGATCTTTGTAATCTATGCAAATGCGCCACTTCCCGTTGGGCTTTTTGACCATGACCACATTGGCCACCCACGTTGGGTACTTGGCTTCTCGGATGAAATCAGCGGAGAGAAGTTTTTCGACTTCCTCGTTTATTGCTAGGTACCGTTCGGGGTTGAACGCACGTCTAGCTCGTACCTTTTTAGCGATGGTTTTATCGTCGTTCAATTGGTGCACAATCACATCGGGGTCTATGCCAGGCATGTCTGCATGTGTCCATGCAAAGACATCCTTAAACTCCCGAAGGAAGGACGCGAGTTGAGTTTTGATGGCGAGAGGGAGTTGTCCACCGATCTTTACTACCTGGTCAGGTTTAGCTTCGTCGAGAACGATCGAAGTGAGATCATCGGGGGTGTGAAATTTCAACCTCTCGACATCGTCGCGGTGGTCTAATTCCCCGAGTTGCCGTGCGTCTTTTTGATCACACGGGTAGTCGTCTTCCAGTTGGTAGATCGTGTTAACCCTTTTTTCAGCGGGCTTGCCGTCTACGCCTTGGACGTAGCATATCCTCGCATGGGTTTGATCACCGGCCATGACGCCAATTCCCTCTTCGGTGGGGAATTTCACTAGTAGGTGATAAGTGGACGTGATAGCCCTTAGTTTGTTCAACGTGGGTCGCCCAATGATAACATTGCAGGGCGACTCCTGGTCGACCACAAGAAAGGGGACCATGTGAACGACTTCGATGCCTCCGGTAGTTCCGAAGGTGACTGGTAAATCAATGATTCCTTCAGTCATGACCTTTTCTCCCGTGAACCCAAACAGTGGTGTCTGAGTTGGGACAGGGCGGAGCCCCCCGAGCTTCATGCGCTCGAGGGTGGTCTTAAAGATTATATCGGCCGCGCTGCCGTTATCAATAAGAACTCTTTTTACCAAGTTGTTGGCCACCTGGGCCTTGAGGACTATAGCGTCATTGTGCGGGTGCACAACTCGCTTGGCCTCTTCATTGGTGAATTGTATCGTCTCGTAAGGTACGGACGGAGGTTCCTCGTAGGCGAGGTTAACCTGCCCGGCAAGGCCTTCTTAGGAGGCAGCTCTGAGGAGCTTTTTCCTTTGCCTGGCCGAGTCCCCGTCTTGCAAGCCACCTAGTATGGTGGTGACGACGTGGAGCTGCGCATCAGCCGTAGTTGTGACAGCTGTGCGGTCGGCGTTTGCATTGGACCCTCCACCTTTCTCAGGCTGTGGCCTGTTATCGGCGGGGGCTGCCGCTCCTACCAAGCGAACGACGAACTCTTTGAGCTCTCCCTTCTGGATTAATGTCTCAATTTGTTTCCTAAGATGGAAGCATTGAGCGGTCGTGTGACCGTAATCCCGGTGGAAATCACAATAATGGGACCGGTCGCGAGATGCGGGGTTACCCCTTATTGGAGCCGGAGCGACGAACTTGTCACGCGCCACAGCGTAGATTTGCTCTACCGGGGCGTTCAAGGGAGTGTAACCCGAGTAGTCTCTAAAATTGCTCGCAAGACGCGGCTTTTGAGACGTAGGGGGCCGGCCATCGGTAGTGTGACCGCCCTTGTTCATCCTTTTGCGAGGGTTACTCGGCTCGTTGCCGGACTCATCCCGACGGCGGGAGCTTTGGCTGCTGCTCCTGCGGCCGTCGAGGTAATCTTCTACCCCCATAAAGGTTTTGGCTCAGTTCATTAACTCGGCCATCATAGAAGGGACTCTGCCGACGACGGACTTTAGGAAGTCTCCAGTGCGCAAGCCCTCGATGATGGCTGTAATTGCGTCACTGTCGTCAAAGCGGTCGACCTTGTTCGATTCGGTGGTGAATCGAGTGAGATACTGTCTCAAGGACTCGTTATTCTCTTGCCTGATTGACCATAAGTACATCTTGGTCTCCTTTTGGACCATGGATGTAGCAAATCGTGCCAGGAACATGTCCTTCAGGTCTTTGAACGATTGGACCCTCCCTGGTCTTAAATTCTTAAACAACTCGAAACCGGGTCCGGTGAGGGTAAGACTAAAAGCTTGGCATAGAGCCCCAGGTGAGACACCCTGCATCGTCATCCAAGTTTCGTAATGTTGGATGTGATACGTGGGATCAGATTTCCCATTGTATGGAGGGAGATTCGGGAGTTTGAAGTTTCCCGTGCACACCTCAGCAAGGATTTGGGGGGTGAAGGGAGAGGAATGTTCTTCCACGACCCCGTATGTATCACCGGCCAAGCCGCCTTCACGCAGGTCACGCACCTCGTTACGAAGATTGTGAATCATGGTGACGACGTCGAGGCCAGTGTTGGGGGTCACTCCTTGTTCAGGAGGAGTCACATGTCGCCTTTCGTTCGACCCTTGAGCCGTGCGAGGGTCCCCATTGATTGGGGCCGTAGGGTTATGACCCTTACGAGCGCTCAGCCTCTCTCGGAGGTCTTCGCCACGGTTGTTCCGTTGGGCGGTAAGTCGATCTCTAAGATCCGGCCCGGCGGTATGGGGGTGTGAGCTTCGAGCCACGCGCCTTACTCGCCGAGTCGTTGTACCTTCCCTGACATTGCCTCTTTGACCGAGTCGGTCATGGGCCGAACGTCGGGAGGTCTCTTCTTGAGAGGAGAGCGGTATTGCTTTCGTTTTCGACGGACCGGCTTCGATCTCAACAGGGAGTCCCCCGTCCTTGGTGAGAGAAGTCTCGATGTCAGCCAAATTTTCCAAGCCTTCATAGTCGGGGTCATAATCATATCCCTCGTCCATGAGGTCCTCCGATTCCCCGTGTGGGGCGCCGTGTGCAGGTGCCTTGCCCGCCAGTTGGCGGTGGTACCTCGCATTAACTATCTTTAGCTGGCGGATTTTCTCCTCCATTTCAAGGATGCGGTCGTCCCGACTGTCCTGAAGAGGAGGGGGCGAGGGAGTGTGACTCTCGTCGTTGAGAGACTCCTCGTCGCCTTGCACTCAGGAGCACAGGAAGTATTCCTTCACCGCGGTTGCGTTTTCGAGGTTATTCATGCCCTCAGAATGAACGGGTGGTTGACCACTCATGTCTTTCTCGAGTCGAGAAGAAAGGGGTCGAGCCGTAGAAGGGATTTCGGGCTGTGTAAGTCGGGAAGTCCCCTCCTTCTAGCGCCAAAATGTTGTCGCACGAAAATGAACAACGATTAAATACCTCGGGCGGTTCAATCCAAGGCCGGACCAAGTGATCGCGCCCGGGCCAAAAATGGGAGCTCGTAGACCGAGCTGCACCCTCCAGACCCTGAGGTGTGTTTTGGGGGGTGTGACCATGCCAAAGGTTGGCTGCCTACGTACCCTTTAGTCGGGATCAGGTCAGAGTAGTTCAATTTGTGTGGGGAGGCTATCTTGGGCTCGGAGGCTTTGTGAATCCAAGGCTTTAGAGGGGGACCGGGCTCGTAGCTTCTAGTGAAGACTTTAGAGGGGTCGCTTGCCTCGTAACTCGGAGTTCTAGCTCAAGGGCCAAGAAGCTGGAGAGCAGTGCGTACTGCTGAAGCTCGGGTCGCAGAAGAGGACCGCGCTCCCTCTCGTGGAGGGGGGTCCTTGTTTCTGAGGCGAGGGAAGAGGAGTGCGCGCTCTTGGAATGTCACAAGAGCACGAGAGAATTCTTCAGAGAAGAGAAGTATTGTTCTCGAAAAATGTATGAATGTCTTATTTTCCTCCCCTAGGGGGGGGGGGGGGGGGGTATTTATAGTATTTGAGGGGAAGCCTTGGGCCGGCCCCTTGAGGCCCACCGGGTGGCCGAGAGCGAGGCGCGCGAGGCCTCACGCCCAAGAGGGCGCAGGGCGCGCGGGACATGTCGCCTGGATGGGCGCGGGGCGTGCCAGGCGCGGGACTTGGCCGGGCGCGACGTGCCCGGCAGCGGGCGTGCCCAGCCGAGGTGGCAAAAACGCTCGGCCGAGGTGGCAAGGACGCTCGGCCGAGGTGGCCGAGGTGGCAAAGACGCTCGGCCGAGGTGGCCGAGGTGGCAAAGACGCTCGGCCGAGGTGGCCGAGCTGATAAAGACTCTCGGCCGAGGTGGCCGAGCTTGCGAAGGCGCTCGGCTGAGGTGGCCGAGCTGGCGAAGGCGCTCGACTGAGGTGGCCAAGCTGGTGAAGGCGCTCGACCGAGGTGGCCGATGTGGCAGGGACACCCGGCTGAGGCAGCAGGGGCGCTCGGTCGGGACGCCGAGGCGCGCGCAGGCCGGGAGGCCGGGGTGCGCGGGAGTGCGCGCGCGGGCCGGGAGCGATAGGGCGCGCTGAGGCCCATTGGGCCGGGGGCGCAGGTGCGCGCGCGCCGGCCGTGGCCCATTGGGCCGGGGGCGCAGGTGCGCGCGCGCGTCGGGGCGCTTGGGCCTGGTGGGCCGGGGCCCATTGTGCTTTCGGCCGGCAAAGCCCGGCCGGCCTTGAATCGTTTTTGAATTTCCGGTGTCCCGAAAACGACCGGTAACAATTTCTATCACTAAATCACTCGAAATAAAAGGAATCAGTGAGTGGGCACTTTTAAACACTGCGACTTAAGAACGAGTCTTGAAGTCGCAGAGCTAAACTCTAGGTCAAATGAGGACCTAGGTGCCAAAACAATAAAACGAAATTGACTAGAGAGAGAGAGGAGAGGGGCGGCCACAATGTCTAGAGAGAGAGTCTCTCAATCTCTAACTTGTGTGGAATGAGAAAACAATGAGAATGAGGGCCCTATTTATAGGAGAAGGGTTAGCCTTAGAAATGGGAGTTTCCTCTTTTTTCCAAGCATTCATGAGCAATCTCTTATTGCCGATTTTCTCCATATGCGCCCATGTCTCATTCCCTTAAGGGATTTGTTTCCTAATTTGTTCCTTCTCTAGGTTGGCCGATTCCCCTATGCATCCATATGCAAATTTGTTTCCTCTTTTTCTTTTGCCAAGTATCTTGATACATTTATGCACAAAATATTCTCTCTTCCTATGGGTATGTTGGGCGCCTATTTCTCATCTAGAAGGAGCTTCTAGAAGCTTCTTCATTTGTTCATGACAACATGAAAAAGGCCCATTAAGAATTTTCAATAGAATTCTTATGAAATGAAATTAATCCACAAGGCCCAATAAGACTAATATTGGCCGAGTGAAACATGTCATTAAATGACCTTGTCAAGAAATTTATTGACATTCATTTCATCCTATGTCTCAAAAGACAAAAATACCCTTTTGACTATTTTCGTTCTTGTTTTGACTTAGCTTCCAGTTTAACTATTCCTAATCGATGTGATTCGTGACATTGACCTCATGGATCCAAATGAACAAAGCTTTAGCTAAATACTTGGACTCAAAAGTTCACAAACCTTTTCCAAGTTTAGCTCAATGTCAACTGACTCCACTAAAGAGTTGACACTGAAAATCTCTCGGTTCAAATGAATTTATTTTATACTCAAGAATTCAACCTAATTGTAATGAGTGGATCCACAGAATATTATCAGTGTTTACCCTTCATGAATTTCATCAGCTAGTCGGGATTTACAAAATTATTATTTTACCCTTCTACCTGTTATTTCCTAAACTCCTTTGTCGCTTGTGAATAAGTTAGAAACAATGTATTGACAAGGAGCTAACAAGTCACATTGTTTCATCCAAAAGAGTCAGGACTCAATTTGGACACTGGCCAGTTGATTTATTCACACTGCAAGGAACAAAGCATGAGGTGATATACATTGCATTTCTGCAATCTTGTACATGAATTCCATATCTATGAGAACTTCACACAGTTACTCATGACATACTCACAACTTAGTACTTCACCAATAGGCCTTGTTCGGAATCACATATTGAGTCCGAACTCTGACTTTCTCAAATGAGAATACTAAGGTGTGAAATGACATGTCTCATTTCAGGATTAAGGTAAGTACGATGCAATTCATACATAGTGACTTCGAGACATAAGAGGTTAAATGGTTTGTTCTTATCTTGTCTCTAGAAGTGCACTGGTCAATTCAGTACCTTCGGAAGATACCTAGAAGAACTATAGAGTCTCCAACTCTCAATGCCTCATAACCAGACATCATGGATTCTTCTAACAATCATACTGGGGTCAATAGTCCTTTGACCCTTAGATTGCGAATATATCCTTTTAAGCAAACTACGAAGAGTTTGTTCATGCAAATCTACATTTGTCTCTTCGTAAGTTGTTTAGTTTGTTTATGGACTAAAGACTAATGTTTTATCATAAAGCTTCAAATAGACACGGAAGAATGAATGAACGTTTCAACTTTTTATTAATGAATAAGCAATTACAAGCAAGAGTCTTTGTAAGACTATATGACATCAAATACACACTACAACTCTTCTTGTGGGCACCATTGACAACACCATTGTGGAAGCGTACATTGTAGAAGAGGCATTGACATTTGTTGCAAGGTATCTCGAAGATAATAAAACCGTCGATGAAGTTCCAGTGCGGGAAATTTATGTTTTCCGGTCTGAAAACTGTGTGCCTTACGGGATGATGAAGCCGATAGTTTTAGACGACAACCAGAAAGTGAAGCGAAGTGGTACATTTATAGCAATTGTCCATAAATCGATCTGTATTTTATGTAAGTGAATCATTCATTTAAATATGTACAATACCTAGCTCATTGATATATATCTAATTACGTAACGTTAACAGTGAGCATTTGGAACTTATTCAAAATAACTCTAAAGCGGGAACTGAAGATTCTAATATCGAAGCAATGCATAGAAAAGAATACAAAATTTGGTTTGCGAAAAAGGTAAAATGAAAGGATTCATTTGCTGAAAGCATACTAAAAATGCTAACAACAAGTGCCACCACTGTAACGAGCCTGGTCATTGGTGTAGGAACAGTCCTGCCTACCTCAAAACTAAGGAAAACGGTATTGTACTTGTTACCGAAGCTTGCTTAGTAGCTGATAATGTAGCATCGTGGATTATTAACTCCGCTGCTACTAACCATATTTGCTGCTCCTTGACTGGTTTTAGGAAACGCAAAAGCTTGGAGGAAGGCGGCTTCTGCTTCAAGTGGGGTGATGGGAGCTTAGTGTCTACGAGGGCTGTGGGATCCATGACGCTGTCTTTTGAAGTCCGCACTTTAAATTTGAATAATGTTTATTATGTTCATTCCTTTGGGAAAAACTTAATATCTGTTGCTCGTCTTTTAGAGCAAGATTATTGTTTAGAGTTTATAAAGAATGGAATTCGTATTTCTTTTTCAAATTCTTTTGTCATTGATGCGTGTATGAAGAATGCTCTTTTCTACATTTATGTCACGCAACCTTCTCTTTTAGACACTGAAATAGATAATGATCTAGTTAGGGAGCCAAAGAGGATCAAACTATCTGAATCATCCTATCTAATAAAATCAACATATCTGTGGCACTTAATACTTGGTCATATCAGTCTAGATAGGATTAAGAGACTTGTGAGGGATGGTCCACTCCAAGCCTCTGCAATAGGTTCCCTACCTACTTGTGAATCTTGTATAGAAGGAAAAATGACTAAGTGACCTTTCACAGCTAAGGGTCGAAGAGCCACTGAGTTGCTGGAGCTTGTACATTCTGATGTAAGTGGTCCGCTCAGTACACAGGCACAAGGAGGATACGAATACTTCGTTACCTTCACCGATGATTACTCAAGATATGGTTTAATCTATTTGCTCAAACACAAATCCGAGAACTGTAACGATTTAAGGTGTTTAGAGCTTTAGTGGAAAAGCAAACTGGCAGAGAGACCAAAACTCTGCGATCCAATCAAGGTGGTGAGTATATGTCTGGAGACTTCGATGACTTTCTTAAAGAAGAAGGTATCGCTTCTCAGCTTACATCACCTGACACACCTCAACAAAACGGAATGTCAGAGAGAAGTAACCGAACTCTAATGGCGATGGTTAGATCAATGATGAGTTACTCATCACTCTCTCTTTCCTTTTGGGGATACGCCCTCAAAACAGCTATTGGAATTGATCTAGGGTTTAAGAACAAGTTTAACGCTTCGCAAAGCGGCGGAATTTTAAAATTTTTCTTTTCAAGTAAAAACAATTTTTTACTAACCCAGACAAAGAGCAAGTACATATAAATAAAAACTATTAAGAGCTAAGAAGTTTACTAACCTTTCTTGAAGCTTGAACTTTGAGAAGCTTTTGGAAAGTTTGCAACGCTCGTCTCTCCTCGCAGCACGTCTCTCTTTCTTTCCTCGGCACCTCGAGCAACCACGAAATTTTCTATCACTAAATCACTCGAAATAAAGGAATTAGTGAGTGGGCACTTTTAAACACTACGACTTAAGAACGAGTCTTGAAGTCACAGAGCTAAACACTAGGTCAAATGAGGACCTAGGTGCCAAAACAAAAAATCGAAAATAAACTAGAGAGAGTGACGAAGGGGCGGCAACCACAAGTTCTAGAGAGAGAGTCTCTCAATCTCTAACTTATGTGGAATGAGAAAAATGAGTAGAATGAGGCTCCTATTTATAGGAGAGGTCTTACCTTCAATAAGGTAGTTTCCGCTTCTATAGAATATCACATATTCATGAGCCAATTTCCTCTTTTCCTCTATGACATACTCGGCCAAGGTAGGCTTCATTAAGCCTTGGATTTGTTTCCTATTTTGTTCCATGCCTTGCCTTTTGTCTCTCTCTTGGGCGCCTACCTCATTCCTCTTAGGGGAAATTTGTTTCCTCTTTTTCTTTTGGCAAGTATTTTGATACATTTATGCACAAAATATTCTCTGTTCCTTTGGGTATGTTGGGCGCCCATTATGTCTCTAGAAGGAGCTTCTAGAAGCTTCTTCATTTGTTCATGACAACATGTGAAAAGCCCATTAAGAATTTTCAATAAAATTCTTATGAAATGAAATTAATTCACAAGGCCCAATGATCAAGTCATGGCCGAGTGACATTAAGTCATCAAATGAACTTGTCAAAAATTTTATTGACATTCACTTCATCTTTTGTCTTAAAAGACAAAAATACCCTTTTGACTATTTTGGCAAGTATCTTGATACATTTATGCACAAAATATTCTCTCTTCCTATGGGTATGTTGGGCGCCCATTATGTCTCTAGAAAGAGCTTCTAGAAGCTTCTTCATTTGTTCATGACAACATGTGAAAAGCCCATTAAGAATTTTCAATAAAATTCTTATGAAATGAAATTAATTCACAAGGCCCAATGATCAAGTCATGGCCGAGTGACATTAAGTCATAAAATGAACTTGTCAAAAAGTTTATTGACATTCATTTCATCTTTTGTCTTAAAAGACAAAAGTACCCTTTTGACTATTTTGTTTTTGTTTTGACTTAGCTTCCAGTTTAACTATACCTAATCGATGTGATTCGTGACAGTGACCTCATGGATCCAAATGAACAAAGCTTGAGCTAAAATACTTGGACTCAAAAGTTCACAAACCTTTTCCAAGTTTAGCTTAATGTCAACTGACTCCACTAAAGAGTTGACAATGAAAATCTCTCGGTTCAAATGAATTTATTTTCTACTCAAGAATTCAACCTAATTGTAATGAGTTTACCCTTCTAGCTGTTATTTCTTCAACTCCTTTTTCGCTTGTGAATAAGTTAGAAACAATGTATTGACGAGGAGCTAACAAGTCACGTTGTTTCATCCAAAAGAGTCAAGACTCAATTTGGAGACTAGCCAGTTCATTTATTCACACTCCAAGGAACAAAGCAAGAGGTGATATATATTGCATTTCAGCAATCTTGTACATGAATTCCATATCTATGAGAACTTCACAAAGTTACTCATGACATTATCACAACTTAGTACTTCACCAATAGGCCCTGTTCGGAATCACATAGTGAGTCCGAACTCTGACTTTCTCAAATGAGAATACTAAGCTGTGAAATGGCATATCTCATTTCAGGATTAAGGTAAGCATGATGTAATTCATACATAGTGACTTCGAGACATAAAAGGTTAAATGGTTTGTTCTTATCTTGTCTCTAGAAGTGCACTGGTCAATTCAGTACCTTCGAAAGATACCTAGAAGAACTATAGAGTCTCCAACTCTCAATGCCTCAGAACCAGACATCATAGATTCTTCTAACAATCATACTGAGGTCAATAGTCCTTTGACCCTTAGATTGCGAATATATCGTTTTAAGCAAACTACGAAGAGTTTGTTCATGCAAATCTACATTTGTCTCTTCGTAAGTTGTTAAGTTTGTTTATGGACTAAAAGACTAAGGTTTTATCATAGAGCTTCAAACAAAGAAAGAATGAATGAACGTTTCAACTTTATTAATGAATGAATAGGAAATTACAATCAAGAGTCTTCATGAGACTTATTACATCAAATTTACAAAATAAAGATTACAACTCTTCTTATGGGCACCATTGACAACACATAGTGACTTCGAGACATAAGAGGTTAAATGGTTTGTTCTTATCTTGTCTCTAGAAGTGCACTGGTCAATTCAGTACCTTCGGAAGATACCTAGAAGAACTATAGAGTCTCCAACTCTCAATGCCTCATAACCAGACATCATAGATTCTTCTAACAATCATACTGGGGTCAATAGTCCTTTGACCCTTAGATTGCGAATATATCGTTTTAAGCAAACTACGAAGAGTTTGTTCATGCAAATCTACATTTGTCTCTTCGTAAGTTGTTTAGTTTGTTTATGGACTAAAGACTAATGTTTTATCATAAAGCTTCAAACAGACACGGAAGAATGAATGAACGTTTCAACTTTTTATTAATGAATAAGCAATTACAAGCAAGAGTCTTCATGATACTTTATTACATCAAATGTAAAATATAAAGATTACAACTCTTCTTGTGGGCACCATTGACAACAACAGTTGCTTACATTCGGAACCAAGTTCCGTCTCAAAAACGGTTCCTGGTACTCCTTATGAACGATGGACTGGCCGTAAAATAAATCTAGGCCGCATCAAAATTTGGGGTTGCCCTGCACACGTGCTGAGGCAAAAGACTAGCAAGTTGGCTAGTAGGTCAGAATTGAGTCTGTTCGTTGGATATCCAAAGGAAACCAAAGGTTTCACATTCTATAGTCCCGAGGACGATAAGAATTTCGTTAGCATGAATGCTTGTTTCCGTGAGGAGGACTTTATGAAAGATGTAAAACCTAGAAGCAAAATTGTGCTTGAAGAAAAGTTGGGTGAGGAAGCTTCTACCTCATCTGTAAGAGCTGTTCTTACCCCAACTGAAACACAACCTAACTCATCAGATCCTCGTCAAGTAGTACTTCGACGTAGTGGGAGGGCTTCTTAAAAGCCTGACAGGTACATGTCTTATGGAGACACTCTCGTAGCCATCTCTGACATGGATGATCCTGTTTCCTATAGCTAAGCGATGGCTTGTTCTGAATCAAACCTTTGGCTTGATTCCATGAAAGTTGAAATGCACTCGATGTATGTCAACAAAGTTTGGAAACTTGTAGACCTTCCTGAAAGGATTAAACCCGTAGGGTGTAAGTGGATATACAAGAAGAAAAGGGGTCCGGATGGGAACGTCGAGACGTTAAAAGCACGACTAGTGGCTAAGGGTTATACGCAAAAAGAAGGGATTGACTATGAAGAAACCTTCTCGCCAGTCGCGATGCTTAAATCCATCCGCATACTTCTATCAATAGGTGCAGCTCTCGATTATGAGATTTGGCAAATGAATTGTGAATGAGGTGGGGTATTTGTAGGAGGAGGTTTACCTTCAAAAGATAGTTTCCTCTTTTCTATAGAATATCACATATTCATGAGAAAATATTTGCTTTCCCTTCCTCATGTCACATGTCCAAGGCATGCTTCTAGAAGGCCTTGGATTTGTTTCCTCTTTTGTTTTCCTTCTCCTTGGCCGCCCAAAATCATCCCTCATAGAGGAAATTTGTTTCCTCTTTTTCTTTTGGCAAGTATCATCATACATCATTGCCCAAAATAATTTCTCTTTGTCCCATGGTTATGGACGGTTTTGAGCTTCTAGATGTTTCTTTATTTGTTCATTACAACATAAGAAAAGCCCATTAAAAATTTTCAAATAATATTCCATGAAATGAAATTAATCCTCAAGGCCCAATATTCTCAACATGGCCATGCGATCCAATTTCAATAGTCATCATATGACAATGTCAAAAACTTATTTATTGACATTCATACCATCATATGTCCAAAAAGACAAAACTACCCTTCAGACAATTTTCGTAAAACTTGTCTTGTTCTTGTTTTGACTTAGCTTCTAGTTTAACTAATCCTACTCGAAATGACTTCTGACAGTGACCTCATGGATCCAAGTAAACAAAGCTTGAGCTAACGTACTTGGACTCAAAAGTTGACAAACCTTTTCCAAGTTTTGCTTAATGTAAACTTGACTCCACTAAAGAGTTGAAATGAATTTATTTTCTACTCAAGATTTCAACTTAATTGTGATGAGTGGATCCACTGAATATTATCTAGGTTTACCCTTCATGAATATCATAAGCTAGTCAGGATTTACAAAATTACCATTTTAGCCTTCTAGCTGTTATTTCCTCAACTCCTTTGTCGCTTGTGAATAAGTTAGAAACAATGTATTGACGATGAGCTAACAAGTCACATTGATTCATCCAGAAGAGTCATGACTTTATTCGGGCACTAGCCAGTTCATTTATTCACATTCAAAGGAACAAAGCATGAGCTGATATACATTGCATTTCAAAAATCTTGTACATGAATTCCATGTGTATGAGATCTTCACAAAGTTACACATGACATCTTCATAACTTAGTACTTCACCAATAGGTCCGGTCTATATAACATAGTGAATCTAGAACTCTGACTTTCTCAAATGAGAATATGTAAGCTATGAAATGACATGTCTCATTTCAGGATTGACGTAAGCACGATGTAACGTAGTGACTTCGAGACATAAGATGTTAAATGGTTTGTTCTTATTCTGTCTATAGAAGTGCACTGGTCAATTTAGTACCTTTAGAAGATACCTAGAAGAACTATAGAGTCTCCGACTCTCAATGTCCCATAAACAGACATCATAGATTCTCCTAACAATCATACTGGGATCACTAGCCCTTTGACCCTTAGATTGCGAACATACTTGTCGTCGCTCGTTTTTGGACAACTATTTAGGAGCCCCAAACGGTTCGACCCTAGGCCGAACCAAGTGGTCGCGTTCGGGCTAGAGCGTCTTGAACTCGGTATCCCGAGTTCTCTCTAGCTGTGAATGGTGTTTGCCTCGTCCGCCGTTGGTCCTGCAAAAGAAGGAAACGATGAACTACAAAGGGGAAATAGAGGGGGTGCCTCTGTTTACCTCTCCGACGCTCAACATTAGGAGGATTGAGGTGGATATAGAGGGTTTAGTGTTTAGAGGATTGAAGCTTGAGAGAAACGAGTGAAGTATGAGTTCAACAGCGTTTCAGTACTCAATTTTGGATTACTTGACACGAGGGGTCGAGCCTCGTATTTATAGGCGACCAACGGGCATTTGGAGAACCCCTTGGCCGAATGAAAGTGGGCCGTCCATTGGACGAGTGAAGCTCGGTCGGCAAATGGTCGGGTGAGGGCATTGGACCGGCCAATGGCTAGGTGAAGACAGAGCCGGCCATTGGCCGGGTGAGTATGCTGGGCCGGCCATTGGCCGAGTGAAGCTCGGTCAGCCAATGGCCGGGAGAAGGAGTTGGGCCGGACAATGGTCGAGTGAAGGCCGGGCCGGCCATTGGCCGAGTGAGAATTCTGGGCCGGCCATTGGCCGAGTGAAACTCAGTCGGCCAATGGCCGGGTGAAAGAGTTAGGCCGGCCAATGGCTGGGTGAAGGCTGGGCCGGCCATTGGCCGAGTGAAACTCGGTCGGCCAATGGCCGGGTGAAAGAGTGATGCAGTGGAAGTTAGAGAAATAAGTGACAACTTCAATCGTTGATTCGGCGCACGAATGCCCAACCAAAGTTCCTCCAAGTGCTGTTGATTCGTCGGGCGAATACCCAAAACTCAGGCAACAAAATTCGATTCCAAATAAGGGAAAACGAATATTGGATTTCAGGAAATATTTCTTAATCAAAGTATGCCCCACAAAGTCTGAAACACAGCCTTTAAATACACAACAAAGAAACCCAATGATTGGGAAAAACCAAAAGACAACAACCGAAAATTAAACACGAAATTAAACACAAAACATTAAACGCGAATTAAGTGCAGTAAATGGCATTTTTAGGAGCCGAAAAGTTGTTGCTGCTCCATGTAGATAACGTCCGTAGCTTCGAAACGAACGGCGCCAATAGCAAAACTGACGCTCGAGTCAACCGGTGCGCCCCCTCAAAGTCGCGCGTGCTTGGACCGTTTCTCAAATCGTTCCAGAAACGTCAAAGCGTGTTCGATGTGGAGTTGGACTGCATCAAAGAGTTGGGCCGATCGATGGCCGGGCGAAGGCTGGGCCGGCCATTGGCCGGGTGAGAACGTCCGGTCGACCAACGGGGCCAATAGCGCTGCCGGATCGTACCAGGCCGATAACAGTACTGTTTTAAGCAAACCATGAAGAGTTTGTTCATGCAAATATATATTTGACTCTTCATTTTTTGTTAGGTTTGTTTAAGGACTAAAGACTATAGTTTATCATAAAGCTTCAAACAGACAAGGAAGAATGAATGAACGTTTCAACTTTTATTAATAATTAAGCAGTTACAAGCAGGAGTCTTCGTGAGACTTTATTACATCAAATATACATAAATAAAGACTACTACTCTTCTTGTGGGCACCATTGATAACAATGACGATCTTTGCCCGAAAGTTTCGAAGTGAAGGGCAAAGATGAGCTTGTGTGCAAGCTCCAGAAGATTCTCTACGGGCTGAAACGAGCTCTAAGGTAGTGGTATAAGAAGTCCAACAACGTCATGAAGCAAGATGATTTCTGCAGATGTAAGGCCGATCATTGCTGATCGTAGGTGTTGACCTACACGATATCGATGAGCTAAAGAAGAGACTCTCCGAAGAGTTCACGATGAAGGATTTGGGAGCCGCAAAGCACATCCTTGGGATGAGTAATAAGAGGATCAGAGAAGGCATCGAGCTCTCACGATAAAAGTACAAGAACAAGGTACTCCAGCGCTTCAACATGGAGGATGCAAGATCAGTCAGCACGCCACTGGCTAGCCACTTCAAATTGTCCATGCAACAATTTTTGGTGACGGAGGACGAGCTGGCATACATGGACAATAGCCCCTATACTTTGGCCATCAAAAGCTTGATGTATGCAATAGTATGTACAAAGACGGACATTGCTCATGTAGTAGGAGTTGTGAGCAGGTTTATGAGTAACTTGGGGAGAGAGCAATTGGAGGCAGTGAAGTGGATCCTCCAATACCTGAGAGGCAGCTCATCCTCAGCGTTGATATTCAGGAAGTCCAAGCTGGGACTTCAAGGCTACATCGATGCTGACAATAGCGGCGATGTCGACAACAGTAAGATCACGTCTGGGTACGTCTACACGTTTGGAGGGACCACTATATGTTAGGTGTCGAGGTTGCAGAAGATTGTTGTCTTGTCGAGGTGCGAGGCGGAGTACGTAGCCATCGCCGATGCCACGAACGAGATGATATGGCTACAGACATTTGTCCACGAGATGGATCACAACCATGACGGGAGTATGCTATGCAGTGATAGCCAAAGTGTCATTCAGTTGGCAAAGAACCTGGTGTATCATGCTCGGATGAAGCTTATACAGCTGCGATATCACTTCATCATATCACCATTGTAATATAGAGTACTAGTGCTTGAGAATATCATAGGAAGTCAAAATCCAGCTGACATGTTGACAAAGTCAGTGTCATATGATAAACTGAAGTTGTGCTCGAATTCAGTTGGACTCATTGCTTGAGGATTGGAGTCGCCGCTGCAAATGGAGATATGTGATGAGATTGGTCTCCAAGTCGGAGATTGTTGGTGTGTGAAGCCTAGTCAATCACCGAGCTGGCGAGCTAAAGACCTTTCGACGATAATTCGCGGATCCATCGGACATGTTGACAACGTCAGTGCCATATGATAAACTCTTGACAAGTTAGGAGTCCTTCGAGCTTCCGAAGGTGACGTAGTAATCTAGCGTATGCCTATGTTTGGCATTGTGTCTTGCTCGTTTTTCAAGAATTGCAAAAAAAAAATCTGTTGAATGGGTTCGAAGGAGTTCTTGACGGCTTATGATACTGCTCGACTGAATAGATCATTGTCTCATTTATTTTACTTTATCTATCTTCTGCTTTCCAAATTTATTTTAGAGCATTTAATCGTTTGAATGAAATATCAATTTTCGTCTCTAATTTTTTTCGGAATTCTTTATATGGCTGCAGTAAGTTCTATTTCTTAAGACACTAAAAAAAATTGTATGTGCCTGAAACATAGAGATTGATGATATTATTTTATATAGATTGACGGAGTTTATATATCAAAGACGGAATGAAGTACTTTATTACATGTTTTCGAGAAAGAAACTAAAGCACATGGGGAATATATTCTAAAATACAAACAACCATGACAACATCGATCTGGTGTTGGAGATTTTCCCAAGAAAATCGTCCTAATGAGCAAATAGAATTATTTTTACTATTTATTACAAACTATATATATATATATATATATATATATATATATGTATGTATATATATATATATGTATATATTATTTAACTCTCTGAGATATTGTAACTTACTGTTTACATTATTTAGCAATCGCATGTGTATGAGCAATATCATGAAGATTATTATGGTTCAAAATTTTACTTTAAAATGTTTTGAATAAAAATTATAAAATTGGAACAAAATGAATCTTGTACCACTTAATCAAGCAATATTGGGATCAATTGAGGTATCTCAAGTTGTGAAGGCATCTCCAACCACAACATTAAATTTGATGTTAAAAATACACTAATTTTGTGTGTTTTTAACACCAATTTTTTTTTTCTACTCCAATCATAACATCAAATCTCACACAAAAAATAATATTCCTTATTATTATATTATTAAAAATAAATAATTATCATTTATTATTAATATTTCAATAAATATTATACTTCTTATATTTATTAATTAGCTGATTAAACATTCCAATATTCAATGAAAAATTAAATGTACTAAATTTTAAAATAATAAAATTAATATTGTATTACTTAAAAAAATCACAATACATTTAAATAATCTAAATTAATACATTACATTTTTTGATGTAGTCAATTTGTAAATTTGGTTATTTATAAAAGGGAAAATGGTGACAAAAATACTCAATATTCAGACAAAACACTACTTATGTTTTCATTTTTTTTCATTGGCAAAAATACTCAAAGATTCAAATTTAGTTACACGTAAATACTTTGCCGTTAAAATTTATGTTTGAACTTAACGGTCCAAGTAGTAACGGACTCACTATAACGTAACATATGATATTTTTACCAAAGAAATTTTTTTTTGAGTATATAAATAGTATTTTTGACCAAACATTGAGTATTATTGTCACCATTTTCCCTTTATAAAAATGTATATAGTTTAAATATATTTATATACATATTAATATTTTTTTTAGTAAAAGTTCATTACTTATATTAAACTGGTTGCTCCCCTGTGATTAAAGGGCAAAGACAGTGTATATACATATTAATATTAGTAGTCAAATAAAGCCCAAAAAAAAAACAATTTGCCGTGTATACAGTATCACGCCAAATATGACGTGATACTGTCCAAACACTAAATTATATCGTGTGGTTTGCAGTGTGATTGGAGGACTTTATGCACTAAATTTAATGTTATGCCGTTGGATATTAATTTTAGTTTGTGAGTTCGCATCATAATCCTGATACTTTTTTCGTTATAAATGTTTAGCGTGACTTTCCGTTTTGTTTTAAAACTAACATTTCTATGAAATATTTAACATAATAGGCAAAAAAAAATCTAGTATTTAATAAATACAAAACTAAAAAATAAACTGATAAATTATATTAAAAAAAAACTAGTTGTGTATATACAACTATGCTCCTTTCTTCTTTCTCTTCGTCGTTGTACTTGTGGAAGCGAAGCAGCAGTGGAATTGAGTAAAAATGATTATAAATATAAAATATAAGATTTTAGATAGAATTGCGTAAGAAGGGTTGGAAAGATAGTAAGATTGATGTTGTATTTATTTGAAACAGTTATTATTATTATTTTTTTTTGTAATATTATCGCTATGATAATAGGATAAATTTCATTTTTGCCCCCTGAACTATAACACCCTGTAACAACATATATCTTACTTTTTTTTTTCTTATAACCGTTTCCCTCGAATATTACAAGTGTTTTAACTTTGCTCATTCCGTCTATTTTTTTTAACAAAGTTAGTCACGTGTCAACATATAAATAAGTTTAAAATATAATTTACCGATGTACCCCTTAATATATGTTATTAATACCTTTTTTATATTAAAATACTATTACTAATATATATATATATATATATATATATATATATATTGATTAATAAAAATTTAAAACATCCTCGCTCTGCATTTTGAACATACAAAAAAAATTGTATATATATATATATATATAAAAAATCAAACGCCCTAACGACTCGATTTGTTTCTTCTTTTTTGTTTAATTATCTTTAAAAATTTATAATGTTCGTCTGTTTGTATTTAAAAAAATAAAGAGGGAGTAAATTATGTTAAATATTTTATTTTTAATATTTAAAATGATTAGAAAATGAAAAATATGATTTCAATATTTATTTTTAATATTAATATGATAAAAAATTGAAAATACGATTTTATCCTTGAATTATGTTAAATATTTGACCGATGACTTGTTTATTAAACAAACAAAAATACTCTAGAGGAACGGTTGTAAGAAAAAATAAAGATAAAATAGAAGTTGTTACATGCGTTATACTTGGGGACAAAGATGAAAATTTTCCTTAATGATATCAATATATGTTGGTCTCATATATCAACACATAAGAATTTCAAAGTAAAAGTTTTCATTCTAAACAAATTAAAGTACTTATATTATTTGGTGTTCGACTGTTTCTCAATTAATTCTTGTTCTTACTATTTTCATTTATACATTCACATACATACTATGTATACTTGATTAGTATTTTCCATTCATACATATATTCAAATACAGTGTAACTTGATTATATAAAATATATTTAAGTTCAGCCGAAAGTTTTTAAACTTCAATAACGAATCACTATTAATAACAAAATTTTATTTGTAGTGTAGCTGTTACTGTTATTAATAATAAATATAAAGTTCGTCAATAATATGATAGCATTTCGTGAAATCAGGAAAAACTCGTTAAAGCACTTTTATTGCCTATTAAACTTGATTGTAAATTTCTAGAATTTTTTTTTCAAACTTTGCAAGTAAAATATATTCATTATTTTCGGCCTACAGTTTGTATCGGATATTAAAAAACCATATTATTTATTTTCTCTCTATTTTTTTTATTTGCTCATAAATGTATACAATAAAGCTTACTTGATACTTCGTCAATAAATACAAAACCTAAAAAATACAAAACCTAGAATATGCTTGTCCGTGGACCGCGATATATCTCAATATATCTCAGTTATTATCTTTCTCTCAAATCAATCATACACACACACACACAGAAATATAATTCCATGAGAACCCTGAGTTGGCAGATATATGAAGAACTAGATTTGGGGTATCGAGATTTCATATCCAATAATTTGTACGTATGACGCATCAACTTTTTATTTATAAATCCTAACATATATACTTCTTGCTTCTTGGGGATGAATTTCTTAACACTTTCCCTTGAGCTGTTAGACGTGCAAACATGTTACCAAACTGTTTAGTTTGTCAGAATTATTATTTATCTGAAAAAGTCAAGCCATAAGCGTAGTGAAAAAATATCTCAGTTTTATTAGCTTTTTTTTTAATCACTTATTTTAGTCGACGAATCGGTAATAAAAGATTTCATGAATTTGACATAGTAAGCCTATATTCGAGAAAAACAAATAAAAAAATATGCCTATAGAATGTGAGAATTAATTTTTTCATATTAAAGAAAAAGAAGCTAAAAGCATGATTATCAAACTTATAAAGACATACATAACATTGGTATAGGATATAACCAAATGTTTATTATATTTACGTCAATTTCTTTCAACGAAGGCCATGATACAAGTCATATGTACAATAATGCAAAAACTGAATGAACTAGCAAAGTTTACAAGCTTTTTAGGCCTCTAGGCGATTTCATTCTTATTCTAATTAATAACAGCAGGTTTATATAAGTGGTTATTGTTATGCCGTCTTTTTCTTATGGTAAAAAACGACACCCCAATTGCAAAAACGACGTTACGATATAAAATGACAGTTTAGTCAAACACGCATGACTAAAAAACCAAGCATCAACCAAGCTTCAACCAAGCACCAACCAAGCATCAACCAAGCGCCAACCAAGCATCAACCAATCATCAAGCACCGGTTTCTTTTCCTATAAATAGTTCACTCATTCTCAACTCGAAAAGAGAAAAAAGAGAATCCTCAGAACTCAAAAACTCTCTCAACCCCACAATTCACTCAGCCAAATACTCTCCCAACTCAAGAGGACTCCGAACTCAGAATTCATTCCGAACTAGAAAGAAGAAGGAGGTCCAGGATTCACTCTGAACTCAAGATACACTAAACCCCAAAAAATTTCACTCTCAACTCTGGAATAGAGTCGGAATCGAGAATCCCCTGAACTACGTCATGACCTGATCCCGCAAGGTGGGTACGTAGGCAGCTCACGAAGAGCACGGTCACGCCCCCTAGGCGAGCTCAATCTCCAGGCAGGGGCGATCTCCAGGCGAGCTCGATCTCTAGGCGAGCTCGACCCCCCAGGCGAGCTCACCCTCCAGGCAGGGGCGATCTCCAGGCGAGCTCGACCTCCAGCCGAGCTCAACCCCCAGGCGAGCTCAACATCCAGGCAGGGGCGATCTCCAGGCGAGCTCGACCCCCCAGGCGAGCTCAACCTCCAGGCAGGGGCGATCTCCAGGCGAGCTCGACCTCCAGCCGAGCTCGACCCCCCAGGCGAGTTCACCCTCCAGGCAGGGGCGATCTCCAGGCGAGCTCGACACCCAGGCGAGCTCACCCTCCAGGCAAGGGCGATCTCCAGGCGAGCTCGACCTCCAGCCAAGCTCGACCCCCCAGGCGAGCTCACCGTCCAGGCAGGGGCGATCTCCAGGCGAGCTCGACCCCCTAGGCGAGCTCAACCTCCAAGCAGGGGCGATCTCCAGGCGAGCTCGACCTCCAGCCGAGCTCGACCCCAGGCGAGTTCACCCTCCAGGCTGGGGCGATCTCCAGGCGAGCTCGACCTCCAGCCGAGCCCGACCACCCCAGGCGAGCTCACCCTCCAGGCAGGGGCGATCTCCAGGCGAGCTCGACCTCCAGCCAAACTCGACCCCCTGGCGAGCTCACCCTCCAGGCAGGGGCGATCTCCAGGCGAGCTCGACTCTCCAGCCGAGCTCGACCCCCCCAGGCGAGCTCAACCTCCAGGCAGGGGCGATCTCCAGGCAAGCTCGACCTCCAGCCGAGCTCGACCCCCCAGGTGAGCTCACCCTCCAGACAGGGGCGATCTCCAGACGAGCTCGACCTCCAGGCGAACTCAACCTCCAGACGAGCTCGACCCTCCAGGCGAGCTCGACCTCCAGCCAGGTTCGACCTCCAGGCGAGCTCGACCCCCAGCCAGGTTCGACCTCCAGCCGAGCTCAACCTCCAGACGAGCTTGACCCTCCAGGCGAGCTCGACCTCCAGGGAAGCTCGACCTCCGGGCGAGCTCAACATCCCAGCAAGACCGACCTCCAGGCGAGCTCGACCCCCCCCCCCCCCCAGGCGAGCTCGACCTCTAGTTAAGCTCGACCCCTAGGCGAGCTCGACCTCCAGGCCAGGAATCTAAGACGAAGAACGCATTCCCGACGAAGAAGAAGGCAAAGCATTGTTTCCCTTTTTACAATTCTAAGATCCTCTGAAGCTCCTGGACGCTTTGGGCTTTGTCAAGAACTTCCTTGAGCCCTTTGGACTCTTGAAAAGTAATTTGGGCCGACCCAATACTAGGCACGTGACTATTCCAGGCACGCCACGTGTCCTCGAATGTGAAATCCAAAAAACGGCTTAACAGTTATTAACATGCTGACCTATTTTCTAAAGCGGGTCATCAACCCCAAAATAGTGAAAAACTATATGAGACGTGAGGTTTATTATATTATTATGAGGAAACTCAATTTAAAATATTTTCAAACAATTATAATAATAATGAGGATCGCAAGACTACTTTACCTAATTACAGTTCCTTTCTGAAGTATTTTATGATAAGTAAGAGATATTAGGTACAATTTTTACTTTTTGATTAATTATAATATTGTAGTAAACTCGGGTAAAAAATTAATAGTGAGTTGCAAGTCTCTGGAGCTATGAATAAAAAAAATGAGATCCAAAGATACGGAATTGTATTATTTTAGTGGTACCAAACCGGCATATTCCATAATGTACCAACCTTGGGAGACCCGGTAAGAAATTGTTAATGGCTCAATGATCAATTCCATCTTTGATATATCCAAAGTTTACCTGAGCAAGTGGAATTCTGAAAAAAAAAAAAAAAAAAAAAAAAAACAAAACAAAAAAAAAATACAAAAAACAAAAAAACGAAAAACACAAAAAAACAAACAAACCAAGACCAACCTTTTATGAAATTTTAATATAATAGCCAGATCAGATATGATGAATATTTCTAAATTATTTAATACCGGATATGGCTTTAATAATAGTCACTAATTTTTTTAAATTAATAAATGTAATGTTTTAGTTTTTATTTATGTAATCCTAGCAAGTATATGTCACGTTTGATCGATTTCAAGATTTTTCTTTTTTCTTTTTTTATTTCTTTTTTCTTTTGAACTTCAATCTTATGGGTGCCTTTCTCCTTCTCAGTCATTTTTTTTTTCAATTTTGACGGTAAAATTTTAACTAAGTCCATTTTCAGACATGTTCGGAAGATATCAACCATATGTATATATAATAAGTTTAGATGTATGTTTGTGTTCTTGGGCTATTTCGGTCTAGTTTTTCTTTATTTTTGTTCTTAATATTCGATTGATTTGCTGAAAGGATCCACTCTTCGTCTCATACACTGTTTATTTTCAAATTTTGTGGCAAAAATTTGACTCATTTTGAGATTCGTACTAGGATATATATTGTTATGGTATGATTTTGGATGCTGTAAAAAGAAAGTTGAAAAATGGGCCCATGCAAAAGTCCAAACAACAAGTCATAATAGTCCGACCCAAGCACTAGCCCCTCAAATGCGGGTCCCGGCTAACTGGCCTATTACGAGAAATCCGGTCAGGAGGCTCATCAGCCTACCCAAGCGTGCGTCTCGGCTGGCCAGCCTATGCCAAGACACCCGATTGGCAGGCATACTAACCAATGATTGGCCGGGCCATGTCAAAAGCCTCCAGGCCCCCTCTCCACTCTCGGATACAAACCCCTCGACCACGAGAACATACAGCCTCCGGCCGGCCGGCTCCTCGGCTACTCTCGGATGCAGCCACTGTTCAACAGGCCAACGTCAAGGGCCTCGGCCGGCCATCCGGCCACAGTATCTCGGCCACGTGGGGCAATGTCTTGGACGCCCAGGATTATTCCGAGAAAGTTACTTGTGGCTTTTCTCACCTATAAATACCCATTTTCACAAGGAAAGGTAACAAATTTTGACACTTTCGAAACTTCGCAAAAATTAAATTCTCATTGATATCAATCTTGATAATTCTTACACCCCCAACGCAATCACACTAATATTGAGCGTCGGAGAGCGCGTCAAAGAAACTGCCTTCGTGCCCCAATAGTTCATTTCTTCTTTCTTTCTCAGGAACACACAAGAAGCTGGAGCGAACTCAATAGTTGGAGCAGCGATCGTTAACATAGACTTTGGTGTTTAAGATTTTCATACCATTTTTGTCTAAGTGCGGTCATATGGTCCGACCTTTGGATCGAACTATTTATGTTCTAAGTGTTGATTCGAAAACAAGCATTAACATATATGTTTAACAAGTATATATATATATATATATATATATATATATATATATATATATATATATATATATATATATACACATACATATTATATATATCTTAAGCATCTAGATTATCTATTGTCTGTGGGGTCTTCTCCTGAGCAAGGGTACGATTTCAATCTCCTGAAACAACGTTGTCTTTATTTTTCGAAGTTTAAAGAGTTTTGATATAATTTGAGCCTAAAATTATTCCATATAATTAAATACACACTCTATTTGAATTCTCGAATGAAAAAAAAAAAGTATATTATGCATATGCATGTTCTTAATTTGTAGACTTATTTCGATTGTTGATATTACCCTATACAAACAACTCTAACTTTTACTACAAATGTTTCTCTCCTTATGGTATCATTTCTTAATCCATTTTTATTTTGTTAATTGATTTATTGATGTTAACCTCTATAAACACCAATAAACATAGATAATGCACTACAAAATTATCTTAGGTACCTTTAGAATTTTAAAGTTATGAAATTGAGGCTCCTGAAGTAAATGCATATGAAATAATTATCTTGTGTGACGAATATATATGCCAAAAACGCTTTCTGTTGCAAAACATCTTTGCGTAGCATAGTTATATGTCTGTTAAATCCGAATATCACGGGTGAAAACCATCACCTAATTCCACGATCAAATCATATTGAATAGTTAAGAAAGCATGAATCGATCGTGAAAGTGTACTTGATGAATCCATGACAGTCGGTCTTCTAGATCAATACTTATATCTTAAAGAGCTATTTGTTTCTCTCTTGATTAACTATGACGGCGAGACATCAGAATGTGACAAGACATGTCATGTGATCTAGGGACCAACCATATTTATAAGCAATCATTAGGTTAACCTATCGGGCTTCCTATTTTAGCCTATCACAAAAATAGAAGCTAAAGTGGTCTGCACATTAAAGGCCCAAAACCTATTAGATACATTATTGCCCAATATTCGTAAACCAAATTAGATCACTTTCAACGAGCAATTTTTATTGACAGTATACAACACATAATTATTTACATATAAGCCGAACATTGGATTAAGGATCCAACTTTCAACGAGCTATTTTTATTGACAGTTTACAACACATAATTATTTAAATATAAGTCAAACGTTGGATTAAGGATCCAACATGTTGGATTAAAGATCCAATATGCTGGATTAAATATCCAACAATCTCTCACTTGGGATATATGTTTAACTTTATAATTATGTATCGCAAAAATAACTGAAGAACCTCAACTTTAATGTCATTACCAAAATGTATCTCATAACCAATCCGGTCCATCAACCATATCAATATAGGATCAAAGCGGCATTTGCCACCTATCGTAGTTATACCCATCAATGGTCACATATATCTATACATCTGAACGACAGGATCATGATGTGGATGTGTAGTATGGAAATTTCATGTTAAATGACCTCAACATGCCTATTCCCATTTGGTCCTCCTTAATCCTTTGTGAGATCAAACCATATACTCGAAAACAAAGTCTAAATAAACAAAAACTTTATTTATGCAGAAGATCTCAATAATCATGAGCTGAAATAACACCCATATGAGCAATGTGCTTGGGTGGTAGTCCCTTAGTAAGCAGATCCGCAATCATGGAGTTTATTACGATGTGCTCGATAGACAACTATCTACTATGAATTCTTTCTTTCACAACCAAGAACTTGATGTCGATGTGTTTCGACTTCGTAGAGCTCGTGTTGTTGTTGGAGTATAATACGACAGATTTATTGTTACAAAATAACCGGAGTGCTCTTTCAGTACCATCTACTATGCGCAGCTTGGTGACAAACTTCTACAACTATATCCCTTGATTGGACGCCTCATAACAAGCTACAAATTCTGCTGCCATGGTGGAAGATGCTATAAGAGATTGTTTAGCACTCTTCTGTTTTCAATGGTGCCCACAAGAAGAGTTGTAGTGTGTATTTATGTACATTTGATGTCATATAGTCTTACGAAGACTCTTGCTTGTAATTGCTTATTCATTAATAAAAAGTTGAAACGTTCATTCATTCTTCCGTGTCTGTTTGAAGCTTTATGATAAAACATTAGTCTTTAGTCCATAACCAAACTAAACAACTTACGAAGAGACAAATGTAGATTTGCATGAACAAACTCTTCGTAGTTTGCTTAAAACGATATATTCGCAATCTAAGGGTCAAAGGACTATTGACCTCAGTATGATTGTTAGAAGAATCTATGATGTCAGGTTATGAGGCATTGAGAGTTGGAGACTCTATAGGTCTTCTAGGTATCTTCCGAAAGTACTGAATTGACCAGTGCACTTCTAGAGACAAGATAAGAACAAACCATTTAACCTCTTATGTCTCGAAGTCACTATGTATGAATTGCATCATGCTTACCTTAATCCTGAAATGAGACATGCCATTTCACAGCTTACATATTCTCATTTGAGAAAGTCAGAGTTCGGACTCACTATGTGATTCTGAACAGGGCCTATTGGTGAAGTACTAAGTTGTGAGAATGTCATGAGTAACTTTGTGAAGTTCTCATAGATATGGAATTCATGTACAAGATTGCTGAAATGCAATGTATGTCACCTCATGCTTTGTTCCTTGGAGTGTGAATAAATGAACTGGCCAGTGTCCAAATTGAGTCCTGACTCTTTTGGATGAAACAATGTGACTTGTTAGCTCCTCGTCAATACATTGTTTCTAACTTATTCACAAGCGACAAAGGAGTTGAGGAAATAACAGCTAGAAGGGTAAAATGGTAATTTACTAAATCCCGACTAGCTGATGACATTTATGAAGGGTAAACATAGATAATATTCAGTGGATCCGCTCATCATAATTAGGTTGAATTCTTGAGTAGAAAATAAATTCATTTGAACCGAGAGATTTTCAGTGTCAACTCTTTAGTGGAGTCAGTTGGCATTAAGCTAAACTTGGAAAAAGGTTTGTGAACTTTTGAGTCCAAGTGTTTAGCTCAAGCTTTGTTCATTTGGGTCCATGAGGTCACTGTCACGAATCACATCGATTAGGAATAGCTAAACTGGAAGCTAAGTCAAAACAAGAACGAAAATTGTCAAAAGGGTATTTTTGTCTTTTGAGACATAGGATGAAATGAATGTCAATAAATTTTTGGACATGGTCATTTGATGACAAGTAACACTCGGCCATAATATGATTAATTGGGCCTTGTGGATTAATTTCATTACATAAGAATTTTATTGAAAATTCTTAATGGGCCTTTTTCATGTTGTCATGAACAAATGGAAAAGCTTCTAGAAGCCCATTCTAGAAGGACATAGGCGCCCAACATACCCAACCAAGAGAGAATATTTTGTGCATAAATGTATCAAGATACTTGCCAAAGGAAAAAGAGGAAACAAAGAGAATCGGCCAAGGCAACCAAGAGGGAAACAAAAGAGGAAACTAATCCCTTGGGGATTGACTTGATGTAGGCGCCCATGTTGGAGATTTGGGCAATAAAGGATTGCTCATAAAGGCTTGGAAAATAAGAGGACACTACTTTTTTCCAAGGCCAACCCTTCTCCAATAAATAGGCACCTCATTCCTCTCATTTCACTCATTCCACATAAGTTAGAGATTGAGAGCCTCTCTCTCTAGAACTTGTGGTTGCCGCCCCTTCCTCTCTCTCTCTAGTTTATTTTCGATTTTTGTTTTGGCACCTAGGTCCTCAATTGACCTAGTGTTTAGCTCTGCGACTTCAAGACTCGTTCTTAAGTCGTAGTGTTTAAAAGTGCCCACTCACTAATTCCTTTATTTCGAGTGATTTAGTGATAGAAACTTTCGTGGTTGCTCGAGGTGCCGAGGAAAGAAAGAGAGACGTGCTGCGAGGGGAGACGAGCGTTGCAAACTTTCCAAAAGCTTCTCAAAGTTCAAGCTTCAAGAAAGGTTAGTAAACTTCTATGCTCATTATAGTTTTTGTTTATATGTACTTGCTCTTTGTCTGGGTTAGTAAAAAACTGTTTTCACTTGAAAAGAAAATTTTTAAAATTCCGCCGTTTTGCGAAGCGTTAAACTTTTTCTTAAACCCTAGATCAATTCCAACAAATGGTATCAGAGCTATGGTCAAAGATTAGCATGTACATGTATTTAAAAATATGAGCTTGAAAATCATTTTCGAAAGTTTACTAATTTTGTGACAAGTTAGAATTGTTATCTTAGATTTTTTTTTAATTTATTTCTCTTGCCTTTAAATTAAAAATCATGTTGATTTTCTACGAGTTTGGGATGTTTTTAAAACAAATTAGAATCAGTTCTAAAAGTTTTCTTGTCTTACTAGTTTCTTATTTTTACTTGAATCGTTTTATGCTTGTTGTTATTTCTTTTATGCCTTGTTATTACCTTGCTAATAAAACACAAATAAAAGCTTTAACAACCTTCATAAAACGTTCCGTTACACTCGATTCTTTTTCGCACATAAAAAGGACCAAGCTTTAATTATTTCTTTTTCTTTGAGCTAGAGTAAACCCGCATTAAAAGTGGCATAACTCTTTGCTCAGAAATCTAAATTTAATTATTCTTGAATCAAATTAAATCTCTGTCTGTTCTCTGTCCAATGCCACCAGTTTCAGGTCAAAAGGACATCGGAGCCGCCAGTTATGGCGATTTTACTCCGAGGTGCGCGGCTGTTCCGAAACTCCAGTTTTTTAGAACTCCGGATTTTCAGCCCCACTACCATGAGTTATAGAACTCTAATGAGAGAATTTTCTTGAGCAAAATTGTTTTTTATAAGATTATAAACATGATGTGTAAGATTAAAAAGTTTTGATTTTTGAAAGATTAATTGAAATCGAGTTTTTACAAAACTAGTTTGAATTTTGAAAAACCGTTTTCACTTTCAAACTTGAAAATATTTTGTCATCTAAATCAAATAAATTTTCAAAATGTTTTCAAAACTATATCTATATCACATATGTTCAAAATCTACATGCTCTTGAAAATTTGAGTGGGAGGTCTCCTTGTAGACAAGCCGAAAAATAAAAAGATGTGTAATCTCAAACTTTCAAGTGTTCGAGTGAGTTGAAGTTCACACTTCCCTCACGCACTTTCCCGAAATAGAAAATAGGAAAAGATCGAGTAAGTACCTTGTGCCTTTATGCACTAAATACTGCTCTGAACATGTTGATCTAGGATTCTCTTCTAGTTGTCCGCTCTGTCGCTCTTTAACTAGGAAATCTGTTTCCGAACTTATAAGAGTCGACGAACCAACTCCAAAAACTAAGTGGGAGGGTTATACTTGTTGTTTGTAACCCACGATCCCCAACACTAATGAAAGAAGCAATTAACGTGGGACTAAGAGCCGCTCTTGCGACCCTCACTTAAATGGGAGTACTCCAAGGCGTTTTTGCTTCGATCATTGCTCAATGAGCTACGTCCGAGAGTGAGACGATGATGACAAGGCCTCCCCTTGGAGGATTGTTTTTCAAAGTTGATCTTTTGGACTAAGTGGTTGGTTACACACTTAGTAATCCTCCCTAGTAATCCTCCCTTGAGGCTCTGCGAAAGGATGTGAGTGATCAAACCAATTTAAAAGGTGGCTAGTCAGAATTGATGTATTGACATCTTGGCTTAGCATTAATGATGTGTCATTTACTTATAAATGGAGATTTTTTGCGGCCTTCTCTTGAGGGAGTAAATTATCGTTTAGTTTATAACACCTTTGGATTTTATCAAAGTCTTAAACAAACTTAAATCCTAAACCAAAGACTAATCATAAACTTGTTTCAACTTTTATAGGCAATATGTCTCCCAACTCTCTCTCTTTCATCCTTTCCTCGAACAAACTCGAAAACAAAAACTACGTTAATTGGAAACATAACCTCAACATAATACCTACCTTTAACAAGCACAAATGGGTACTCACCACCCCGTGTCCTCCTCTGATGAATGATGATTCGACTCAAGAAGACAAAGACGCCTTGGCGGCCTGGCTCTGCTCCGATAAGATTGTGAGGTGCTATATCTTGGCATCAATGAACAATGTGTTGCAACAACAACATCGTGACATCGAGACTGCCGCCGACATGCTCAACAATCTCCATGAGATGTTTGAAGGGCAAAGGCGTCAAGCAAGGCAAAAAACAGTCCGACAGTTTATGAACTGTCACATGAAGGCTAGGACTCCTGTTGGAGACTTTATGATACTGATCATTAGTCATCTGAGTAAAATGGAAATCCTAGGATCTGAGATTGATGGGAAGAATGTCATAGATGTGATCTTAGAAACTCTCCCCGCATCTCTTGATACCTCCAAGATGAACTGCTCCATAAACAAGCTAGAGTACATTGTTACCGAGCTTATGAAGGAGCATCATACTGCTGTAGGTCTCACTAAGAGAAAGAGGAATCAAGGAGAGGCACATGCTACTGAGCAAAAAGCCTCCGCCTCTGGAACTAAGAAGAGACCTCACAAGGCCGATAAAAAGAACTGTCCTGCCTATCTCAAAGCAAAGGAACATTGTATTGTACTAGTTACTGAAGCATGCTTAGTAGCTGATAATGTATCATCGTGGATTATTGACTCCGCTGCTACTAACCATATTTGCTGCTCCTTAACTGGTTTTAGGAAAAGCAAAAGCTTAGAGGATGGCGACTTCTGCTTTAAGTGGGGTGATGGGAGCGTGGTGTCTGCGAAGGCTGTGGGATCCGTGACGCTATCTTTTAAAGATCACACTTTAAATTTGAATAATGTTTATTATGTTCCTTCCTTTGGGAAAAACTTAATATCTGTTGCTCAACTTTTAGAGCAAAATTATTATTTAAAGTTTATAAAGATTGGAATTCGTATTTCTTTTTCTAATTCTTTTGTCACTGATGCATATATGAAGAATGGTCTTTTTTACATCTATTCCACTCAACCTTCTCTTTTAGACACCGAAATAGATAATGATCTTATTAGGGAGCCAAAGAGGATCAAACTTTCTGAATCCTCCGATCTAACAAAATCAACATACCTATGGCACTTAAGACTTGGTCATATCAGCCTAGATAGGATTAAGAGACTTGTGAGGGACGGTCCACTCCAAGACTCTGCAATAGGTTCTCTACCTACTTGTGAATCCTTCATAGAAGGAAAAATGACTAAGCGACCTTTCTCCGATAAGGGTCGAAGAGCCACTGAGTTGCTGGAACTAATACATTCTGATGTATGTGGTCCGCTCAGCCAACATGCACGTGGGGGATACGAATACTTCATTACCTTCACCGATGATTACTCACGATATGGGTTTGTCTATTTGCTAAAACACAAATCCGAGACCTTTAACGTATTTAAGGTCTTTAGGGCTTTAGTGGAAAAGCAAACTGGCAAACAGATCAAAACCCTTCGATCCGATCGAGGTGGTGAGTATATGTCTGGAAAGTTCGATGACTTTCTTAAAGAAGAAGGTATCGCTTCTCAGCTTACAGCACCTGGCATACCTCAACAAAACGGAGTGTCGGAGAGAAGAAACCGAACTCTATTGGAGACAGTTAGATCAATGATGAGTTACTCATCACTCACTCTTTCGTTTTGGGGGTATGCCCTAGAAACAGCCGCTTACATTCTGAACCAAGTTCCGTCCAAGACGGTTCCTGGTACTCCTTATGAACGATGGACTGGCCGTAAAGTGAATCTTGGCCGCATCAGAATTTGGGGTTGCCCTGCACACGTGCTAAGGCAAAAGACTAGCAAGTTGGCTAGTAGGTCAGAATTATGCTTGTTTGTGGGATATCCAAAGTACACCAAGGGTTTCATCTTCTATAGTCCCGAGGACGATAAGACTTTCGTTAGCACGAATGCTCGTTTCCTTGAGGAGGACTTTATGAAGGATGCAAAACCTAGAAGCAAAATTGTGCTTGAAGAAAAGTTGGGTGAGGAAGCTTCTACCTCATCTGTAAGAACTGTTCTTACCCCAACTGAAACACAACCTAACTCATCAGAATCTCGTCAAGTAGTACTTCGACGTAGTGGGAGGGCTACTCAAAAGCCTGACAGGTACATGTCTTATGGAGACTCTCTTGTAGCCGTCTCTGACATGGATGATCCTGTTTCCTATAGCCAAGCGATGGCTTGTTCTGAATCAAACCGTTGGCTTGACGCCATGAAAGTTGAAATGCACTCGATGTATGTCAACAAAGTCTGGAAACTTGTAGACCTTCCGGAAGGGATTAAACCCGTAGGGTGTAAGTGGATATACAAGAAGAAAAGGGGTCCTGATGGGAACGTCGAGACGTTCAAAGCACGACTTGTGGCGAAGGGTTATACCTAACAAGAAGGGATTGACTATGAAGAAACCTTCTCGCCAGTCGCGATGCTTAAATCCATCCGCATACTTCTATCCATAGCTGCAGCTCTCGACTATGAGATCTGGCAAATGGATGTCAAGACAGCCTTTCTGAATGGCAATCTTGACGAGCGCATTTACATGGCTCAACCAGATGGTTTCGTGGAAGAAGGTCAAGAGACCATGGTTTGTGAGTTGCTTAAGTCCATTTATGGACTAAAGCAAGCATCTAGGTCATGGAATATTAGATTCGATGAAACTGTAAAGAGCTTCGGCTTTAAACAGTCAATAGATGAGCCTTGTGTTTACAAGTTAATACACGAAGGCAAAGTTTTGTTTCTGGTGCTTTATGTCGATGATATACTACTCATTGGTAATGACGTGGGTAAGTTATCTGAGGTTAAGGTCTGGCTGGCAAAGCAATTCGATATGAAGGATCTAGGAGAAGCCGCGTACATTCTGGGGATCCAAATCTTTCGAGATAGGAAAAACCGGACCCTGTCGCTCTCTCAAGCATCTTATATTGATAAAAAATGGATCGCTTCTCGATGCAAGACTCCAAGAAGGGCCAAACACCCTTTAGGCATGGAGTTTCACTCTCTAAGGACCAGTCTCCCATGACTGCACAAGAGATTGAAGACATGAGGAAAATTCCTTACGCCTCTGCCGTTGGAAGCCTCATGTATGCTATGCTTTGCACTAGACCTGACATCTGTTTCACCGTTGGCGTAGTTAGCCGTTTCCAATCCAACCCTGGACCCGAGCACTGGATTGCTGTTAAGCATGTTCTTAAGTATCTTCGAAGAACTAGGAACTTGATGCTTACATACTCAGGTACTGACCTGACTATGACGGGATATACCGACTCCGATTTTCAAGCGGATAAGTATTCCAGGAAATCCACTTCGGGATCTGTGTTCATCCTTACTGGTGAAGCTGTTGTGTGGAGAAGTATTAAGCAATCTTGCATTGCTGACTCCACAATGGAAGCAGAATATGTGGCTGCTTGTGAAGCATCCAAAGAGGCTGTAAAGGCTTAGAAAATTCCTTAAGTATTTGGAAGTTGTTCCAAACGTCGATGAGCCCATGACCCTTTATTGTAATAATAGTGGGGCTGTCGCTAACTCAAAGGAACCTCGAAGCCATAAGCGCTCTATGCATATTGAGAGGAAATACCATTTGATTCGAGAGATCGCGCAGCGCGGAAACGTGGAGGTGAAGTAGATCTCTGGCAGATCCATTCACCAAGGCCCTAGCGAACAAGGTCTTCGACCAACATCGAGAGGGATTAGGAATGAACGACTACACACATCTTCTTTGAGTCAAGTGGGAGTTTGTTGTCAATGCTGCCCACAAGAAGAGTTGTAGTGTGTATTTATGTACATTTGATGTCATATAGTCTTACGAAGACTCTTGCTTGTAATTGCTTATTCATTAATAAAAAGTTGAAACGTTCATTCATTCTTCTGTGTCTGTTTGAAGCTTTATGATAAAACATTAGTCTTTAGTCCATAAACAAACTAAACAACTTACGAAGAGACAAATGTAGATTTGCATGAACAAACTCTTCGTAGCTTGCTTAAAACGATATATTTGCAATCTAAGGGTCAAAGGACTATTGACCTCAGTATGGTTGTTAGAAGAATCTATGATGTCTGGTTATGAGGCCTTGAGAGTTGGAGACTCTATAGTTCTTCTAGGTATCTTCCGAAAGTACTGAATTGACCAGTGCACTTCTAGAGACAAGATAAGAACAAACCATTTAACCTCTTATGTCTCGAAGTCACTATGTATGAATTGCATCATGCTTACCTTAATCCTGAAATGAGACATGCCATTTCACAGCTTACGTATTCTCATTTGAGAAAGTCAGAGTTCGGACTCACTATGTGATTCCGAACAGGGCCTATTCGTGAAGTACTAAGTTGTGATAATGTCATGAGTAACTCAGTGAAGTTCTCATAGATATGGAATTCATGTACAAGATTGCTGAAATGCAATGTATGTCACCTCATGCTTTGTTCCTTGGAGTGTCAATAAATGAACTGGCCAGTGTCCAAATGGAGTCCTGACTCTTTTGGATGAAACAATGTGACTTGTTAGCTCCTCGTCAATACATTGTTTCTAACTTATTCACAAGCGACAAAGGAGTTGAGGAAATAACAGCTAGAAGGGTAAAATGGTAATTTAGTAAATCCCGACTAGCTGATGACATTTATGAAGGGTAAACATAGATAATATTCAGTGGATCCGCTCATCATAATTAGGTTGAATTCTTGAGTAGAAAATAAATTCATTTGAACCGAGAGATTTTCAGTGTCAACTCTTTAGTGGAGTCAGTTGACATTAAGCTAAACTTGGAAAAGGTTTGTGAACTTTTGAGTCCAAGTGTTTAGCTCAAGCTTTGTTCATTTGGGTCCATGAGGTCACTGTCACGAATCACATCGATTAGGAATAGTTAAACTGGAAGCTAAGTCAAAACAAGAACGAAAATTGTCAAAAGGGTATTTTTGTCTTTTGAGACATAGGATGAAATGAATGTCAATAAATTTTTTGACATGGTCATTTAATGACAAGTAACACTCGGCCATAATATGATTGATTGCGCCTTGTGGATTAATTTCATTTCATAAGAATTCTTAATGGGCCTTTTTCATGTTGTCATGAATAAATGGAAAAGCTTCTAGAAGCCCATTCTAGAAGGACATAGGCGCCCAACATACCCAACCAAGAGAGAATATTTTGTGCATAAATGTATCAAGATACTTTCCAAAAGAAAAAGAGGAAACAAATTTCCTCAATGAGGAAACAAAGAGAATCGGCCAAGGCAACCAAGAGGGAAACAAAAGAGGAAACTAATCCCTTGGGGATTGACTTGATGTAGGCGCCCATGTTGGAGATTTGGGCAATAAGGGATTGCTCATAAAGGCTTGGAAAATAAGAGGAAACTACTTTTTTCCAAGGCCAACCCTTCTCCTATAAATAGGCACCTCATTCCTCTCATTTCACTCATTCCACATAAGTTAGAGATTGAGAGCCTCTCTCTCTAGAACTTGTGGTTGCCGCCCCTTCCTCTCTCTCTCTCTAGTTTATTTTCGATTTTTGTTTTGGCACCTAGGTCCTCATTTGACCTAGTGTTTAGCTCTGCGACTTCAAGACTCGTTCTTAAGTCGTAGTGTTTAAAAGTGCCCACTCACTAATTCCTTTATTTCGAGTGATTTAGTGATAGAAACTTTCGTGGTTGCTCGAGGTGCCGAGGAAAGAAAGAGAGACGTGCTGCGAGGGGAGACGAGCGTTGCAAACTTTCCAAAAGCTTTTCAAAGTTCAAGCTTCAAGAAAGGTTAGTAAACTTCTATGCTCATTTTAGTTTTTATTTATATGTACTTGCTCTTTGTCTAGGTTAGTAAAAAACTGTTTTTACTTGAAAAGAAAATTTTTAAAATTCCGCCGCTTTGCGAAGCGTTAAACTTTTTCTTAAATCCTAGATCAATTCCAACATCTTCTAGGAGATAGCACCTCCAGCCAATAAATGAATATAGCTTGATGTAGATTTCATACTGTCTTGGCATCAGCAAAATCAGAATCAGTATACCCAACAATCTTGATCTGATCCGACCTCCGATATGTGAGCATTGAGTCTTTTGTTCTATGTAAGTACCGAATGACCTGTTTAGCTTCTTTCCAATGGTCCATACCTGAGTTGCTTAAGTTTCAACCCAACATTTTTGTAATGTACGTAATGTCTGGACGCGTACAAACCTGAGCATACAACAGACTTCCTAGAACTAAAGCATAGGGAATCTTTTGCAGCTCCTTTTCTTCAAAGTCATTCTTAGGGCACTGATTGAGACTGAATCTGTCTCCTTTAGCCATAAGGGTATCACCTGGTTTACATTCCTGCTTGCCATATATTTTTCGAACCTTTTCAATATAGCTCTTTTGTGATAATCCAAGAATCCCCCAAGAGCAATCTCGATATATCTGGACTCCTAATACAAAAAAGGCGTCACCAAGATCTTTCATCTAAAAATTCTTGGCAAGAATTCTCTGTTGGAATCGATCTAGGATTTGAGAAAATAATTAACGCTTCGGTAAGCGGCGGAATTTTAAAAATTTTCTTTTACAAGTAAAACATTTTTTACTAACCTAGACAAGTGCAAGTACATGTAATTAAAAACCAATATGAGCTAAGAGTTTACTAACCTTTCTTGAAGCTTGAACTTTGAAGAAGCTTTTGGAAAGTTCGCAACGCTCGTCTCCCCTCGCAGCACGTCTCTCTTTCTTTCCTCGGCACCTCGAGCAACCACGAAAGTTTCTATCACTAAATCACTCGAAAAGAAGGAATCAGTGAGTGGGCACTTTTAAACGCTACGACTTAAGAACGAGTCTCGAAGTCGCAGAGCTAAACACTAGGTCGAGTGAGGACCTAGGTGCCAAGACAAGAAAAAATCGAAAATAAACTAGAGAGAGAGAGAGAGGATTTTCGGCCAACAATGTCTAGAGAGAGAGTCTCTAAATCTCTAACTTATGTTGAATGAATGAAATGAAGGGAATGAGGGTCCTATTTATAGGAGAGGGGTTGACCTTGGAAAGAAGTAGTTTCCTCTTATTTTCCAAGCCTTTATGAGCAATCTTTTATTACCCATACCTATCAAAATAGGCGCCCATCTCATACAATCCACAAGGGATTAGTTTCCTCTTTTGTTTCCCTTCTTGGTTGCCTTGGCCGATTCTCCTTGTTTCCTCATAGAGGAAATTTGTTTCCTCTTTTTCTTTTGGCAAGTATCCTGATACATTTATGCACAAAATATTCTCTTTCTCTTGGGTATTTTGGGCGCCCATCTCTCATCTAGAAGGAGCTTCTAGAAGCTTCTTCATTTGTTCATGACAACATGAGAAAAGCCCATTAAGAATTTTCAATAAAATTCTTATGAAATGAAATTAATCCACAAGGCCCAATAATCAAGTTATGGCCGAGTGACATTAAGTCATCAAATGAACTTGTCAAAAAATTTATTGACATTCATTTCATCACATGTCTCAAAAGACAAAAATGTTGTCAATGGTGCCCACAAGAAGAGTTGTAGTCTTTATTTTGAACATTTGATGTAATAAAGTCTCATGAAGACTCTTGCTTGTAATTGCCTATTCATTCATTAATAAACTTGAAACGTTCATTCAATCTTCCTTGTCTGAAGCTTTATGATAAAACCATAGTCTTTTAGTCCATAAAGAAACTTAACAACTTGCGAAGAGACAAATGTAGATTTGCATGAACAAACTCTTCGTAGTTTGCTTAAAACGATATATTCGCAATCTTAGGGTCAAAGGACTATTGACCTCAGTATGATTGTTAGAAGAATCTATGATGTCTGGTTATGAGGCATTGAGAGTTTGGGACTCTATAGTTCTTCTAGGTATCTTCCGAAGATACTGAATTGACCAGTGCACTTCTAGAGACAATATAAGAACAAACCATTTAACCTCTTATGTCTCGAAGTCACTATGTATGAATTGCATCATGCTTACCTTAATCCTGAAATGAGACATGCCATTTCACACCTTAGTATTCTCATTTGAGAAAGTCAAAGTTCGGACTCACTATGTGATTCCGAACAAGGCCTATTGGTGAAGTACTAAGTTGTGAGTCTGTCATGAGTAACTTTGTGAAGTTCTCATAGATATGGAATTCATGTACAAGATTGCTGAAATGCAATGTATGTCACCTCATGCTTTGTTCCTTGGAGTGTGAATAAATGAACTGGCCAGTGTCCAAATTGAGACCTGACTCTTTTGGATGAAACAATGTGACTTGTTAGCTCCTCGTCAATACATTGTTTCTAACTTATTCACAAGCGACAAAGGAGTTGAGGAAATAACAGCTAGAAGGGTAAAATGGTAATTTAGTAAATCCCGACTAGCTGATGACATTCATGAAGGGTAAACATATATAATATTCAATGGATCCGCTCATCATAATTAGGTGAATTCTTGAGTAGAAAATAAATTCATTTGAACCGAGAGATTTTCAGTGTCAGCTCTTTAGTGGAGTCAGTTGGCATTAAGCTAAACTTGGAAAATGTTTGTGAACTTTTGAGTCCAAGTGTTTAGCTAAAGCTTTGTTCATTTGGGTCCATGAGGTCACTGTCACGAATCACATCGATAGGAATAGTTAAACTGGAAGCTAAGCCAAAACAAGAACGAAAATAGTCAAAAGGGTATTTTTGTCTTTTGAGACAAAGGATGAAATGAATGTCAACAAATTTTTTGACAAGGTCATTTTATGACATGTTTCACTCGGCCATGACTTGATCATTGGGCCTTGTGAATTAATTTCATTTCATGAGAATTTTATTTGAAAATTCTAAATGGGCATTTTCTTATGTTGTCATGAACAAGTGAAGAAAATTCTAGAAGCCTTTTCTAGAACATGTTGGGCGCCCATAATACCCAAGATAGAGAGATTATTTTGTGCATAAATGTATCAAGATACTTGCCAAAAGAAAAAGAGGAAACAAATTTGCATGAGGATGCTATATGGAATTCGGCCAAGAGAGAGACAAGGCAAGGCATGGAACAAAATAGGAAACTATTCCAAGACTTAATGAAGTCTATTTTGGCCGAGCTTCTCAAGGAAAAGAAAGAGGAAATTGACTCATTTTATAGAAGAGGAAACTACCTTATTGAAGGTGAGACCTCTCCTATAAATAGGAGCCTCATTCTTCTCATTTTGATTCATCCAAGTTTAAGAGATTTGAGAGACTCTCTCTCTAGAACTTGGCCGAAAATCCTCTCTCTCTCTCTCTAGTTTATTTTCGATTATTTCTTGTCTTGGCACCTAGGTCCTCACTCGACCTAGTGTTTAGCTCTGCGACTTCGAGACTCGTTCTCAAGTCGTAGTGTTTAAAAGTGCCCACTCACTGATTCCTTCTTTTCGAGTGATTTAGTGATAGAAACTTTCGTGGTTGCTCGAGGCGCCGAGGAAAGAAAGAGAGACGTGCTGCGAGGGGAGACGAGCGTTGCAACTTTCCAAAAGCTTCTACAAGGTTCAAGCTTCAAGAAAGGTTAGTAACTTTAATAGCTCATATTAGTTTTTATTTACATGTACATGCTCTTGTCTAGGTTAGTAAAAACTAGTTTTACTTAAAAAGAAAATTTTTAAAATTCCGCCGCTTAACGAAGCGTTAAACTTTTTCTTAAACCCTAGATCGATTCCAACAAAAAATACCCTTTTGACTATTTTCGTTCTTGTTTTGACTTAGCTTCCAGTTTAACTATTCCTATCGATGTGATTCGTGACAGTGACCTCATGGACCCAAATGAACAAAGCTTGAGCTAAAAACTTGGACTCAAAAGTTCACAAACCTTTTCCAAGTTTAGCTTAATGCCAACTAACTCCACTAAAGAGCTGACACTGAAAATCTCTCGGTTCAAATGAATTTGTTTTCTACTCAAGAATTCGACCTAATTATGATGAGCGGATCAACTGAATATTATCTATGTTTACCCTTCATGAATGTCATCAGCTAGTCGGGATTTACTAAATTACCATTTTACCCTTCTAGCTGTTATTTCCTCAACTCCTTTGTCGCTTGTGAATAAGTTTGAAACAATGTATTGACGAGGAGCTAACAAGTCACATTGTTTCATCCAAAAGAGTCAGGACTCAATTTGGACACTGGCCAGTTCATTTATTCACACTCCAAGGAACAAAGCATGAGGTGACATACATTGCATTTCAGCAATCTTGTACATGAATTCCATATCTATGAGAACTTCACAAAGTTACTCATGACAGACTCACAACTTAGTACTTCGCCAATAGGCCTTGTTCGGAATCACATAGTGAGTCCGAACTTTGACTTTCTCAAATGAGAATACTAAGGTGTGAAATGGCATGTCTCATTTCAGGATTAAGGTAAGCATGATGCAATTCATACATAGTGACTTCGAGACATAAGAGGTTAAATGGTTTGTTCTTATATTGTCTCTAGAAGTGCACTGGTCAATTCAGTACCTTCGGAAGATACCTAGAAGAACTATAGAGTCTCCAACTCTCAATGCCTCATAACCAGACATCATAGATTCTTCTAACAATCATACTGAGGTCAATAGTCCTTTGACCCTAAGATTGCGAATATATCGTTTTAAGCAAACTACGAAGAGTTTGTTCATGCAAATCTACATTTGTCTCTTCGTAAGTTGTTACGTTTGTTTATGGACTAAAAGACTAAGGTTTTATCATAAAGCTTCAAACAAAGAAAGAATGAATGAACGTTTCAACTTTATTAATGAATAGATAGGCAATTACAAGCAAGAGTCTTCATGAGACTTTATTACATCAAATGTACAAAATAAAGACTACAACTCTTCTTGTGGGCACCATTGGCAACATTCTCTTGGTTACGTGCAATAAGCCTATATCATTACTGGCAAGCAAAATTTCATCCACATATAAAATCAAAAAAATACACTTACTCCCATAGAACTTATGGTATATACATTCATCCACCAAGTTCATTTCAAAATCGAACGAAATAATCAAGATGCTTGTTTGAGTCCTCTATGGATTTTCTTAAGTTTGCATACCAAATCAGTTGCGTCTTTGGACACATAATGTTCTGATTGCACCATATATAGCGTTTCCTCGATGTCACTATTGAGGAACGCAGTCTTCACATCCATCTGATGCAACACAGGATCAAAATGCACCACTATTGTCATTATAAATCTAAAAGAGTCTTGTGGAAAACGGAGAGAAAGTCTCCTTATACTCGATGCATTTTTTTTTGTGTGAAACCTTTTGCAAGAAGACGAGCTTCACCTTTCGAATCCCTTTTGGTCATAAATATGTTGGAATTGATCTAATGTTAAGAAAAGATTTAACGCTTCGAGCAAGCGGCGGAAAATAAAAATTTTCTTTTAAACAAGAAAAACGATTTTACTAACCTAGACAAAGAGCAAGCACATGTTAATATTTAAATTAAAACTATTAAAGAGCATTACTCGTTTACTAACCTTTATCGAAGCTTGATTGTTGAGAAGCCTTTGGAAAGGTTGAATCGCTCGTCTCCCCACTAAGCTCGTCTTTCTTCCTTCTTAGGGAACTCGAGTAACCACGAAAGTTTATATCACATAAATCACTCGATGTAAGAAGGAATAAGTGTGAGGGCACTTTTAACACGACGACTCAAGAACAAGTATAAGAGTCGAAGAGCTAAAACATTAGGTCAAATGTGGACCTAGATGCTAAAATAAAAACGAAAAAGAACTAGAGAGAGAGAGAGGGAGATGGGCAGCCAAGTCTAGAGAGAGAAGCTCTCCATCTCTAAAACTTTGGGATGAGAAAACAATGAGAATGAGGGCCCCATTTATAGGAGAAAGGTTGACCTTAGAAAGAAGAGTTTCCTCTTTTTTCCAAGCATTCATGAGCAATCCCTTATTGCCCATTTTCTCCCATATGCGCCCAACATGACTCATTCCCTCAAGGGATTTGTTTCCTATTTTGTTTCCCTCTCTTTGGCCGTGTGACTCATTCCCTCTAGAGGAATATTTGTTTCCTCTTTTTCTTTTGGCGATACTTCTCGGCAAAAAATAATCTCTTTCACAGTATGGCATGCACAAAATTTAGTCTCTCTTTCCTTTGGTTGGACGTCCAAAGGGGCTTCTAGAAGGAGCTTCTAGATGTTTCTTCATTTGTTCATGACAACATAAGAAAAGCCCATTGAGAATTTTCAAGTAAAATTCCATGAAATGAAATTAATCCTCAAGGCCCAAAAATCTCATCATGGCCGAGTATTTCATTTGTCATCATATGACAATGTCAAAAAAATTATTGACATTCATTTCGACCTATGTCCAAAAAGACAAAATACCCTTTAGACAATTTTCGTAAAACTTGTCTCGTTCTTGTATTGACTTAGCTTCTAGTTTAATTAATCCTACTGGATATGACTTGTGACAGTGACCTCATGGATCTAAATGAACAAAGCTTGAGCTAACACACTTTGACTAAAAAATTCACAAACCTTTTTCAAGTTTGGCTTAATGTCAACTGACTCCACTAAAGAGTTAACACTGAGAATCTCTCAGTTCAAATGAATTTATTTTCTACTCAAGAATTCAACATAATTTTGATGAGTGGATCCATTGAATGTTATCTATGTTTACCCGTCATGAATATCATCAGCTAATCGGGATTTACAAAATTATCATTTTACCCTTCTAGCTGTTATCTCCTCAACTCCATTGTCGCTTGTATATAAGTTAGAAACAATGTATTGACGAAGAGCTAACAAGTCACATTGATTCATCCAAAAGAGTCATGACTCGATTTGGACACTGGCCAATTCATTTATTCACATTCCAAGGAACAAAGCATGAGGTGATATTCATTGCATTTCAGCAATCTTGTACATGAATTCCATATATATGAGATCTTCACAAAGTTACTCATGACATCTTCATAATTTAGTACTTCACCAATATGTCCTGTTCATAATCACATAGTGAATCCGAAATATGACTTTCTCAAAGGACAATACATAAGCTATGAAATGACATGTCTCATTTCAGGATTGAGGTTAGCATGATTCAATTCATACGTAGTAACTTCGATACATAAGAGGTTAAATGGTGTGTTCTTATTCTGTCTCTAGAAGTGCACTGGTCAATTCAGTACCTTTAGAAGATACCTAGAAGAACTGTAGAGTCTCCAACTCTCATGATCCCATAACCAGACATCATAGATTCTCCTAACAATCGTACTGAGATCAATAGCCTTTTGATCCTTAGATTGAGAATATATTGTTTTAAGCAAACCATGAAGAGTTTGTTCATGCAAATCTACATTTGTCTCTTCATGTGTTGTTAGGTTTTTTTAAGGACTAAAGACTATAGATTTTCATAAAGCTTCAAACAGACAAGGAAGAATGAATGAACCTTTCAACTTTTAATGATTGAGCAATTACAAGCAAGAGCCTTCATGAGACTATATTACATCAAATGTACATAGATAGACACTACTACTCTTCTTGTGGGCATCATTGACAACAAACTCCCACTTGACTCAAAGAAGATGTGAGTAGTCCTTCATGCCCAATCCATCCTGATGCTGGTCGAAGACCTTGTTCGCTAGGGCCTTGGTGAATTGATCTACCAGGTTGTCAACCGTTGAGATATTGTTCACCACCATGTCTCCGCGCTGCACGATCTCTCGAATCAAATGGTATTTCCTCTCAATATGGTTAGAGCGCTTATGGATTCGAGGTTCCTTTGAGTTAGCAACAGCCCCACTATTATCACAATAAAGGGTCATGGGCTCGTCGACGTTTGGAACGACTTCCAAATACTTAAGGAATTTTCTAAGCCATACAGCCTCCTTGGACGATTCAGAAGCAGCCACATATTCTGCTTCCATTGTGGAGTCAGCAATGCAAGATTGCTTAATACTTCTCCACATAATAGCTCCACCATTAAGGATGAACACGGATCCCAAAGTAGATTTCCACCAGTCCTTATCCGCTTGAAAATAGGAGCCAATATATCCCATCCTAGTCAGGTCAGTACCTGAATATGTAAGCAACAAGTTCTTAGTTCTTCGAAGATACTTAAGAACATGCTTAGCAGCAATCTAGTGCTCGGGTTTAGGGTTGGATTGAAAACAGCATTGCATACATGAGACTTCCTACGGCCGAGGCGTAAGGATTTTTTCTCATGTTTTCAATCTCTTGTGCAATATTGGGAGACAGGTCCTTAGAGAGTGAGACTCCATGCCTAAAGGGTGTTTGGCCCTTCTCGGAGTCTTGCATCGAGAAGCAATCCATCAACTTATCAATATAAGATGCTTGAGAGAGCGATAAAGTCCGGTTTTTCTGATCTCAAAAGATTTGGATCCCCAGAATGTACGCGGCTTCTCCTAGATTCTTCATATTGAATTACTTTGCTAGCTAGATCTTAACCTCAGATAATTTACCCACATCATTACCGATAAGTAATATATCATCGACATATAGTACCAGAAACACAACTTTGCCTTCGTTTATTTACTTGTAAACACACGGCTCATCTATTGACTGCTCAAAACCGAAGCTCTTCATAGTTTCATCGAATCTAATGTTCCATAACCTAGATGCTTTCTTTAATCCGTAAATGGGTTAAATCAACTCACAAACCTTGGTCTCTTGACCTTCTTCCACGAAACCATCTAGTTGAGCCACATAAATGCGCTTGTCAAGATTGCCATTCAGGAAGGTAGTCTTGACATCCATTTGCTAGATCTCATAATCGAGAGCTGCAGCTATGGATAAAAGTATGCGGATGGATTTAAGCATTGCGACTGACGAGAAGGTTTCTTCATAATCAATCTCTTCTTTTGGGGTATAAACCTTAGCCACTAGTCGTGCTTTGAACATCTCGACATTCCCATACGGACTCCTTTTCTTCTTGTATATCCATTTACACCCTACGGATTTAATCCCTTCAGGAAGGTCTACAAGTTTTCAAATTTTGTTGACATACATCGAGTGCATTTCAACTTTCATGGTGTCAAGCCAAAGGTTTGATTTAGAACAAGCCATCGCTTGGCTATAGGAAACATGATCATCCATGTTAGAGACGGCTACGAGAGTGTCTCCATAAGACATGCACCTGTCAGGCTTTTGAGAAGCCCTGCCACTACGTCAAAGTACTACTTGATGAGGTTCTGATGAGTTAGGTTGTGTTTAAGTTGGGGTAAGAACAGTTCTTACAGATGAGGTAGAAGCTTCCTCACCCAACTTTTCTTCAAGCACAATTTTGCTTCTAGGTTTTACATCTTTCATAAAGTCCTCCTCAAGGAAACGAGCATTCGTGCTAACGAAGTCTTGTCGTCCTTGGGACTATAGAATTTCAAACCTTTGGTTTCCTTTGGATATCCAACGAACAGACACAATTCTGACCTACTAGCCAACTCGCTAGTCTTTTGCCACAGCACGTGTGCAGGGCAACCCCAAATTTTGATGCGGCCTAGGTTTACGTTACAGCCAATCCATCATTCATAAGGGGTACCAAGAACCGTTTTAGATGAAACTTGGTTCAGAATATATGCGGCTGTTTGGAGGGCATATTCCCAGGTGCGGTAAGCTGAGAAGTGATACCTTCTTCTTTAAGAAAGTCATCGAACTCTTCGGAGAAAGGTCGCTTAGTCATTTTTCCTTCTATACAAGATTCACAAGTAGGTTGTGAACCTATTGCAGAGGCTTGGAGAGAACCGTTCCTCACAACTCTCTGAATCCTGTCTAGATTAATATGACCAAGTTTTAAGTGCCAGAGATATGTTGAGTTTGTTAGATCAGAGGAATAAGAAAGTTTGATCCTCTTTGGCTCCCTAACTAGATCTACATCTATTTCAGTGTCTAAAAGAGAAGGTTGAGTGGGATAAATGTAGAAAAGAGCATTCTTCATACATGTATCACAGACAAAAGAATTATCATGAAACGAAATACGAATTCCATTCTTAATGAACTTTAAACAATAATCTTGCTCACGAATACGAGCAACAGATATTAAGTTCTTCCCAAATGAAGGAATGAAATAAACATTATTCAAGTTTAAAGTGCGGTCTTCAAAAGACAGCATCACAGATCCCACAGCCTTCACAGACACAAGGCTCCCATCACCCCATTTGAAACAGAAATCGCCATCCTCTAAGCTTTTGGTTTTCTTGAAAGCAGTCAAGGAACAACAAATATGGCTAGTAGCAGCGGAGTCAAGAATCCACGTTGATACATTATCAACTACTAAACATGCTTCTGTAATTAGTACAATACTATGTTCCTTTGCTTTGAGATAGGCAGGACAGTTCTTCTTCTCGGCCTTGTGAGGTCTCTTCTTAGATCCAGAGGCAGAGGCTTTGTGCTCAGTAGCATATGCCTCTGTTGGAATTGATCTAGGGTTAAGAAAAGATTTAACGCTTTGAGCAAGCGGCGGAATTTAAAAAATTTCTTTAGAACAAGTAAAACGATTTTACTAACCTAGACAAAGAGCAAGTACATGTAAATAAAAACTATTGTGAGCATAAATATTTACTATCCTTTTTAGAAGCTTGAACGTTGAGAAGCCTTTGGAAGGTTGAAACGTTCGTCTCCCCTCGCAACACGTCTCTCTTCTTTCCTCGGGAACTCGAGCAATCTCGAAAGTTTCTATCACAAGAATCACTCGAGAAAGAAAGGAATTAGTGTGTGGGCACTTTTAAACACGACGACTCAAGAACAAGTCTAAGAGTCGACGAGCTAAAACTCTAGGTCGAATGTGGACCTAGGTGCCAAAACAAAAACCAAAAATAACTAGAGAGAGAGGGAGGATCGGCCACAATGTCTAGAGAGAGAAGCTCTCAATCTCTAACTTATGTTGAATGAGAAAACAATGAGAATGAGGCCTGTTGTCGCACGAAAATGAACAACTATTTAAAACCTCGGGCGGTTCGATCCAAGGCCGGACCAAGTGATCGCACCCGGGCCAAGAGTGAGAACTCGATAGTCTCGAGCTAGGGTTCTCTCCGATCAACCGCCTCTCGAGAGAGGTAGGGGGTGAGGAGGAGGAGTGACCGTGCCTTGGTTTTCGGCTGCCTACGTACCCGTGCGTGGGATCAGGTCAGAACGTAGTTCAAGCGTGTAGGACGCAGTATGAGGCGCGGAGCCTTGGCGGAGAGGCGTGCTCGACGAAGGAGACGAGGCACAGAGGAGTCCTCAGCGACGTCTCAGAACTTCGGAGATCGCGTATGCGAGAGAGAACATGTGTTTTCTCTCTTTTGGAGACGTGGAAAACTCTAAGTCAAGAGTTCCTTGTTGTGGCGGAGATTCCGGACGCGTAGGCGATCCCTAGTCGGAAATGCCGGACGCGTAGGCGATTTCTTGTCAGAAATGGCGGACGCGTAGGCGATTTCTTGTCAGAAATGGCGGACGCGTCTAGGGTGCTAGACGCGTAGGCGATTTTCAGTCGAAAACCGTTAGAGCACTCGTGGGCTCAAGATTAATCGCTCGATCAAGAGAGGCGGCACTCGGGAGTCCCCGGAAAGCGCTTCAGAATCTCCGAGAGCGAGAAATCGTGGAGAATCCGCTTCAGGCCATGGATGGCATCTAGAGAAGCGGAGAGAAGTCTCAAGTTCCTTGAGAAAGAATGGGATGGCTTTCCCCTCAATGGGAGGGGGTATTTATAGGTGTTTGGGGGCCTTAGAAGGCTTCTTTTTCGTCCATGTGGGACTAGGAACGCGCGTGGCATTAATTGGAGGCGCACGGCGCGCGCGGCGCACAAAGAGCGGCGCACAACGCGCGGCGCGCGGCGCAGGGGGCGCGGCGCGCGGGTCATCTAGCGCGGCGCGCGGGTCTTTGGACGCGGCGCAGGATGCGCGGCGCATGGAGCGCGCGGCGCGGGCGCGTCTTGGCGCGGCGCGCGTTCTGCCTGACGCGGCGCGCGGCCTGTCTGGCGCGGCGCGCAGGCTGCTGTGCTTGGTTGGCCGGCGTAGCTGCGCGCGCGGCGCACGGCCCGTTTCGTCGGGCTCTTGCGAGCCTTTGAATACCATTCTTGCCACATGAAATATGAAGGTTTCCATTTGACGAGAGTGACTCGACTCGAGGAGCAAAGCTCGACTCGAGGAGACTGACTCAAGGCTCAACTCGAGGAGCGAAGCTCGACTCGAGGAGACTGACTCAAGGCTCAACCCAAGGAGTGAAGCTCAACTCGGGGAGCCGACTCAAGTCTCAACTCGAGGGGCTAGGCTCGACTCAAAGAGTCAAGAGTTTGGGCGAAGGCTTGAAGACTTGCCGCTCTTCAGGACCTCCGGCCTGACCATCGGCCCTTTGAGCGACGTGCCTTCTTGGCGTCTTGGGTTTTCCGAAAACGACCGACAACATTAGCCCCCCAAGTTCATTGCTCGGGAGGCCCTGGGCGGTGAACTTTTAGTTGTTTTCGCCGGGTGTTTGAGGAAAATATGCTTCCCAGGGCTTCAGTGTTGCGAAGCCTTTGTGATTATAAAGAATACTCTCACAATTGTAAGTGCTCTTTCTCGCTTTTCCATCTTTGTCGACACGAGTGTGTGATCGACACGTGGAGGAGGATCCAAGCGGATAGGAGACGTAGCTCGACGTGGGCGAGGCAAACGCGTTGGCGTCCGTCGCTGTAGCCCCGGAGCAATGGGGATATGCGTGCACAAGTAGGGCGTGCATTTATGTAGAGGCGTGCCGGCGTGTCGCGGCTTATTGATCTTTGGGCGAGGTCATGCCCAAGTCTATCTTCGACGGCGTTTTGCTTGATGATATCATCAACCCGGAGTCCATGGGACTCGACGGTGACTAGCAGGGTGACGATTGTGTAATCGTGTTCTATTAGGGGAAGATCATGGCTTCCGTCTCGGCCAGCTTGAAAGGCGACTGCACTTTTGCATTTTGCAAAGGCGTGCTCATTCCGAGGTCTCGAAGACGGAGGTTGATGCTGCGGGCTGATGCTTCGAGAAGACGGAGTGGCACCTGGCGGAAGGCTCTGCCGCACCGGAGGGCTTCGACTGCTCGGGGATAAACGCTAAAAGTTTGACCACGCATCAAGCATAAGTCGGCCTCACGGGGCATCCGCCATTCCCGCCTTGGTGACGCTTCTTCGTCTGCGTTCGGAAGATCGGCCCTTATTCCCCAGGCGCGAGCGCGGGTCTCTATTTTGGCTGACCTGTTCTTCAGGTCGCTCCAGGTGTTTGTTCGAGGAGTGGGACTCGACTCGAGGAGACTGACTCAAGGCTCGATTCGAGGAGCGGAGCTCGACTCGAGGATACTGACTCAAGGCTCGACTCGAGGAGCGAAGCTCGACTTGAGGAGACTGAATCAAGTCTCAACTCAAGGAGCGAAGCTCAACTCGGGGAGCCGACTCGAGTCTCAACTCGAGGGGCTAGGCTCGACTCGGGGAGCCGACTCAAGTCTCAACTCGAGGGGCTAGACTCGACTCAAGGAGACTGGCTGGACATTAAGGAATATGACTCTACTCGAGGAGCGATGCTCGACTCGAGGTGTATGACTCAATTCGAGGAGCAAGACTCAACTCGGGGAGAATGACTTGATGAGAGGGGTGATGCTCGACTCGAGGGGGATGACTCGAAGAGAGTGACTCGACTCAAGGAGCATGGCTCGACTCGAGGAGGGCGTGACTCGACTTGAGGAGGATGTCCTGACTCGAGGAGCAAGGCTCGATTCAAGGAGAGCGGCTCGACTTTAAGGAGCGATGCTCGACTCAAGGAGAATGGCTCAACTCAAGGAGCGAAGCTCGACTCGAGGAGGATGACTCGTCTCGAGGAGCAGAGCTCGACTCGAGGAGAATGGCTCAACTCGAGGAGCGAAGCTCGACTCGAGGAGGATGACTCGTCTCGAGGAGCAGAGCTCGACTCGAGGAGAATGGCTCAACTCGAGGAGCGAAGTTCGACTCGAGGAGAATGGTTCGATTTGAGGAGCAAGGCTCGACTCGAGGAGAGTGACTCGACTCGGGGAGCGAGGCTCGACTCAAGGGGAATGACTCGACTCGAGGAGCGAAGCTTGACTCGAGGAGAATGACTCGACTCGAGGAGCGAAGTTCGACTCGAGGAGAATGGTGCGATTTAAGGAGCAAGGCTCGACTCGAGGAGAATGACTCAACTCAAGGAGCGAGGCTCGACTCAAAGGGAATTACTTGACTCGGGGAGCGAAGCTCGACTCGAGGAGAGTGACTTGACTCGAGGAGCATGACTCGACTCGAGGAGCGAAGTCTTAGCTAGTTCAGGCTGAGCGAGGTTCTTGCTCAGAGGCGGGGCTTGCGAGTTTTTGCGAGCAGCTTCAATTAACTCGCATGGAACGGGGATTCTCCCACGGTGATCGTGTTTAGTTGGCGATGGCGAAGATGGCATGAACTGCGCCTCGTACGGCGGTTCAGGTGCGTTGCGATTTAGTCATCATATGCAACACCTCGTCGCGACTCAGAGCGCGTTGCGAGAGACGGTTTTGTGCGTCGTTTAGGTGTCTTAGGCTGCGCAATGTAGGCGTCTTAAGTGAGCCATGTAGGCGTCTTAGGTTGCGCCATGTAGGCGTCTTACGTGCGCCAGGTAGGCGTCTTAAGTGCGCCATGTAGGCGTCTTAGGTTGCGCCATGTAGGCGTCTTACGGGCTGCGCCTTTACGCGTCTTATGTGCGCCATGTAGGCGTCTTAGGTTGCGCCATGTAGGCGTCTTAGGTTGCGCCATTACGCGTCTTACGTGCGCCATGTAGGCGTCTTTGGTGCGTCGCGAGGGACGGCTTTAGCCTGCATCTCGGGGATGTCTCTTGGGCGCGCCGCGGATGTTGGAATCGATCTAGGGTTTGAGAAAAAGTTTAACGCTTCGTTAAGCGGCGGAATTTTAAAAATTTTCTTTTAAAGTAAAACTAGTTTTTACTAACCTAGACAAGAGCATGTGCATGTAAATAAAAACTAATATGAGCTATAAAAGTTACTAACCTTTCTTGAAGCTTGAACCTTGTAGAAGCTTTTGGAAAGTTGCAACGCTCGTCTCCCCTCGCAGCACGTCTCTCTTTCTTTCCTCAGCACCTCGAGCAACCACGAAAGTTTCTATCACTAAATCACTCGAAAAGAAGGAATCAGTGAGTGGGCACTTTTAAACACTACGACTTGAGAACGAGTCTCAAAGTCGCAGAGCTAAAGACTAGGTCGAGTGAGGACCTAGGTGCCAAGACAAGAGAAAACCGAAAATAAACTAGAGAGAGAGAGAAGAGGACTTCGGCCAAAGTTCTAGAGAGAGAGTCTCTCAAATCTTTTAAACTTGGATGAATGAAAATGAGAAGAATGAGGCTCCTATTTATAGGAGAGGTCTCACCTTCAATAAGGTAGTTTCCTCTTCTATAGAATATCACATATTCATGAGCAAAATAACCCTTATTTCCCATTCCTCTTACGCGCCCAAGGCAGCCTTCTAGAAGGCTAGGATTTGTTTCCTTTTTTGTTCCTTGGCTTGCCTATTAGTCTCTTGGCCGATTCCCTTGTGCATCTAATATGCAAATTTGTTTCCTCTTTTTCTTTTGGCAAGTATCTAAATACATTTATGCACAAAATAATTTCTCTTTCTTGGGTATTATGGGCGCCCAACATGTCTAGAAAAAGGCTTCTAGAATTTTCTTCACTTGTTCAAGACAACATAAGAAAAGGCCCATTTAGAATTTTCAATAAAATTCTTATGAAATGAAATTAATTCACAAGGCCCAATGATCAAGTCATGGCCGAGTGAAACATGTCATAAAATGACCTTGTCAAAAATTTATTGACATTCATTTCATCGTTTGTCTCAAAAGACAAAAATACCCTTTTAACTATTTTCGTTCTTGTTTTGGCTTAGCTTCCAGTTTAACTATTCCTATCGATGTGATTCGTGACAGTGACCTCATGGACCCAAATGAACAAAGCTTTAGCTAAACACTTGGACTCAAAAGTTCACAAACCTTTTCCAAGTTTAGCTTAATGCCAACTGACTCCACTAAAGAGCTGACACTGAAAATCTCTCGGTTCAAATGAATTTATTTTCTACTCAAGAATTCGACCTAATTATGATGAGCGGATCCACTGAATATTATCTATGTTTACCCTTCATGAATGTCATCAGCTAGTCGGGATTTACTAAATTACCATTTTACCCTTCTAGCTGTTATTTCCTCAACTCCTTTGTTGCTTGTGAATAAGTTAGAAACAATGTATTGACGAGGAGCTAACAAGTCACATTGTTTCATCCAAAAGAGTCAGGACTCAATTTGGACACTGGCCAGTTCATTTATTCACACTCCAAGGAACAAAGCATGAGGTGACATACATTGCATTTCAGCAATCTTGTACATGAATTCCATATCTATGAGAACTTCACAAAGTTACTCATGACAGACTCACAACTTAGTACTTCACCAATAGGCCTTGTTCGGAATCACATAGTGAGTCCGAACTTTGACTTTCTCAAATGAGAATACTAAGGTGTGAAATGGCATGTCTCATTTCAGGATTAAGGTAAGCATGATGCAATTCATACATAGTGACTTCGAGACATAAGAGGTTAAATGGTTTGTTCTTATCTTGTCTCTAGAAGTGCACTGGTCAATTCAGTACCTTCGGAAGATACCTAGAAGAACTATAGAGTTCCTAACTCTCAATGCCTCATAACCAGACATCATAGATTCTTCTAACAATCATACTGAGGTCAATAGTCCTTTGACCCTAAGATTGCGAATATATCGTTTTAAGCAAACTACGAAGAGTTTGTTCATGCAAATCTACATTTGTCTCTTCGTAAGTTGTTTAGTTTGTTTATGGACTAAAAGACTATGGTTTTATCATAAAGCTTCAGACAAGGAAGTTTGAATGAACGTTTCAACTTTATTAATGAATGAATAGGCAATTACAAGCAAGAGTCTTCATGAGACTTTATTACATCAAATGTTCAAAATAAAGACTACAACTCTTCTTGTGGGCACCATTGACAACAAACTCCCACTTGACTCAAAGAAGGTGTGTGTAGTAATTCATGCCTAATCCCTCACGATGTTGGTCGAAGACCTTGTTCGCTAGGGCCTTGGTGAATGGATCTGCGAGGTTGTCCACTGTTGAGATCTTCTTCACTTCCACGTCTCCGCGCTGCACGATCTCTCGAATCAAATGGTATTTCCTCTCAATATGCTTAGAGCGCTTATGGCTTCTAGGTTCCTTTGAGTTAGCGACAGCCCCACTGTTATCACAATAAAGGGTCATGGGCTCGTCGACATTTGGAACAATTTCCAAATACTTAAGGAACTTTCTAAGCCATACAGCCTCTTTGGATGCTTCACAAGCAGCCACATATTCTGCTTCCATTGTTGAGTCAGCAATGCAAGATTGCTTAATACTTCTCCACACAACAGCTCCACCATTAAGGATGAACATAGATCCCGAAGTGGATTTCCTGGAATCCTTATCCGCTTGAAAATCGGAGTCGGTATATCCTGTCATAGTCAGGTCAGTACCTGAGTATGTAAGCATCAAGTTCCTAGTTCTTCGAAGATACTTAAGAACATGCTTAACAGCAATCCAGTGCTCGGGTCCAGGGTTGGATTGGAAACGACTAACTACTCCAACGGCGAAACATATATCAGGTCGGGTGCAAAGCATAGCATACATGAGGCTTCCTACGGCAGAGGCGTAAGGAATTTTCCTCATGTCTTCAATCTCTTGTGCAGTCTTGGGAGACTGGTCCTTAGAGAGTGAAACTCCATGCCTAAAGGGTGTTTGACCCCTCTTGCAGTCTTGCATCGAGAAGCGATCCATCACCTTATCAATATAAGATGCTTGAGAGAGCGACAGGGTCCGGTTTTTCCTATCTCGAAAGATTTGGATTCCCAGAATGTATGCAGCTTCTCCTAGATCCTTCATATCGAATTGCTTTGCCAGCCAGACCTTAACCTCAGATAACTTACCCACGTCATTACCAATGAGTAGTATATCATCGACATATAGTACCAGAAACACAACTTTGCCTTCGTGTATTAACTTGTAAACACAAGGCTCATCTATTGACTGTTCAAAGCCGAAGCTCTTTACAGTTTCATCGAATCTAATATTCCATGACCTAGATGCTTGCTTTAGTCCATAAATGGATTTAAGCAACTCACAAACCTTGGTCTCTTGACCTTTATCCACGAAACCGTCTGGTTGAGCCATGTAAATGCGCTCGTCAAGATTGCCATTCAGAAAGGCTGTCTTGACATCCATTTGCCAGATCTCATAGTCGAGAGCTGCAGCTATGGATAGGAGTATGCGGATGGATTTAAGCATCGCGACTGGCGAGAAGGTTTCTTCATAGTCAATCCCTTCTTGTTGGGTATAACCCTTCGCCACAAGTCGTGCTTTGAACGTCTCAACGTTCCCATCAGGACCCCTTTTCTTCTTGTATATCCACTTACACCCTACGGGTTTAATCCCTTCAGGAAGGTCTACAAGTTTCCAGACTTTGTTGACATACATCGAGTGCATCTCAACTTTCATGGCGTCAAGCCAAAGGTTTGATTCAGAACAAGCCATTGCTTGGCTATAGGAAACAGGGTCATCCATGTCGGAGACGGCTACAAGAGAGTCTCCATAAGACATGTACCTGTCAGGCTTTTGAGTAGCCCTCCCACTACGTCGAAGTACTACTTGACGAGATTCTGATGAGTTAGGTTGTGTTTCAGTTGGGGTAAGAACAGTTCTTACAGACGAGGTAGAAGCTTCCTCACCCAACTTTTCTTCAAGCACAATTTTGCTTCTAGGTTTTGCATCTTTCATAAAGTCCTCCTCAAGGAAACGAGCATTCGTGCTAATGAAAGTCTGATCGTCCTCGGGACTATAGAAAGTAAAACCTTTGGTTTCCTTTGGATATCCCACAAACAGGCACAATTCTGACCTACTAGCCAACTTGCTAGTCTTTTGCCTCAGCACGTGTGCAGGGCAACCCCAAATTCGGATGCGGCCAAGATTCACTTTACGGCCAGTCCATCGTTCATAAGGAGTACCAGGAACCGTTTTGGACGGAACTAGGTTCAGAATATAGGCGGCTGTTTCGAGGGCATATCCCCAAAAGGAAAGCGGGAGTGATGAGTAACTCATCATTGATCTAACCATCTCCATAAGAGTTCGATTTCTTCTCTCTGACACTCCGTTTTGTTGAGGTGTGCCAGGTGCGGTAAGCTGAGAAGCGATACCTTCTTCTTTAAGAAAGTCATCGAACTCTCCAGACATATACTCACCACCTCGATCGGATCGAAGGGTTTTGATCACTTTGCCAGTTTGCTTTTCCACTAAAGCCCTAAAGACCTTAAATACGTTAAAGGTCTCGGATTTGTGTTTAAGCAAATAGACAAACCCATATCTTGAGTAGTCATCAGTGAAGGTAACAAAGTATTCGTATCCTCCACGTGCCTGTTGGTTGAGCGGACCACATACATCAGAATGTATTAGTTCCAGCAACTCAGCGGCTCTTCGACCCTTATCGGAGAAAGGTCGCTTAGTCATTTTTCCTTCTATGCAGGATTCACAAGTAGGTAGTGAACCTATTGCAGAGGCTTGGAGTGGACCATCCCTCACAAGTCTCTTAATCCTATCTAGACTGATATGACCAAGTCTTAAGTGCCAGAGGTATGTTGATTTTGTTAGATCGGAGGATTCAGAAAGTTTGATCCTCTTTGGCTCCCTAATTAGATCGTTATCTATTTCGGTGTCTAAAAGAGAAGGTTGAGTGGGATAGATGTAAAAAAGACCATTCTCCATACATGCATCAGTGACGAAAGAATTAGAAAAAGAAATACGAATTCCATTCTTTATAAACTTTAAACAATAATCTTGCTCACGAAGACGAGCAACGGATATTAAGTTCTTCCCAAAGGTAGGAACAAAATAAACATTATTCAAGTTTAAAGTGCGGTCTTCAAAAGACAGCGTCACGGATCCCACAGCCTTTGCAGACACCAGGTTCCCATCACCCCATTTGAAACAGAACTCGCCTTCCTCTAAGCTTTTGGTTTTCTTGAAACCATTCAAGGAACAACAAATATGGTTAGTAGCAGCGGACTCAATAATCCACGATGATACATTATCAGCTACTAAGCATGCTTCGGTAACTAGTACAATACTATGTTCCTTTGCTTTGAGATAGGCGGGACAGTTCTTTTTATCGGCCTTGTAAGGTCTCTTCACAGTTCCAGAGGCGGAGGCTTTTTGCTCAGTAGCATGTGCCTCTCCTTGATTCCTCTTTCTCTTAGTGAAACCTACAGCAGTGTGAAGTTCCTCCATAAGCTTGGTAACAGTGTACTCTAGCTTGTTAATGGAGTAGTTCATCTTGAAGGTATCAAGAGATGCGGGGAGAGTTTCTAAGATCACATCTATGACATTCTTCCCATCAATCTCAGATCCTAGGATTTCCATTTTACTGAGATGACTAATGATCAATATCATAAAGTCTCCAATAGGAGTCCTAGCCTGCATATGACAGTTCATAAACTGTCAGACTGCTTGTAGCCTTGTTTGACGCCTTTGCCCTCCAAACATCTCAAGGAGATTGTAGAGCATGTCAGCGGCAGTCTCGATGTCACGATGTTGCTCTTTCAGCATATTGTTCATAGATGCCAAGATATAGCACCTCACAATCTCATCGGATCGAAGCCAGGCCGCTAAGGCGTCATTGTCCCCTTGAGTTGAATCATCATTCGTCAGAGGAGGACACGGGGTGGTGAGTACCCATTTGTGCTTGTTAACGGTAGGTATTATGTCGAGGTTACGTTTCGAATCTACGTAGTTTTCGTTTTCGAGATTGTTCGAGGAAAGAAAGATAGAGAGATGGTTGAGAGACATATTGCCTATATAAGTTGAAACAAGTTTATGATTAGTCTTTGGTTTAGGATTTAAGTTTCATTAAGACTTTTGTAAAACCCAAAGGTGTTATAAACCAAACGATAATTTACTCCCTCAAGAGAAGGCCGCAAAAAATCTCCATTTATAAGTAAATGACACATCATTAATGCTAAGCCAAGATGTCAATACATCTATTTTGACTAGCCACCTTGTAAATTGGTTTGATCACTCACATCCTTTTGCAGAGCCTTAAGGAAGGATACTAGGGATTGAGCCTAAGTGTGCAACCAACCACTTAGTCCAAAAGATCAGCTTTGAAAAACAATCCCCCAAGGGGAGGCCTTGCCATCATTGCATCACTCTCGGACGTAGCTCATTGAGCAATGATCGAAGCAATAACGCCTTGGAGTACTCACATTTAAGTGAGGGTCGCAAGAGCGGCTCTTAGTCCCACGTTATTGCATCTTTCACTAGTGTTGGGGATCGCGGGTTACAAACAACGAATATAACCCTCCCACTTAGTTTTTGGAGTTGGTTCATCGACTCTTATAAGTTCGGAAACAAATTTCCTAGTTAGAGAGCGACAGAGCGGACAACTAGAAGAGAATCCTATATCGACATGTTCAGAGCAGTATTAGTGCATAAAGGCACAAGGGACATACTCGATCTTTTCCTATTTTCTATTTCGGGAAAGTGCGTGAGGGAAGTGTGAACTTCAACTCACTCGAACACTTGAAAGTTTGAGATTACACATCTTTTTATTTTTCGGTTTTGTCTACAAAGAGACCTCCCACTCAAAATTTCAAGAGCATATAGATTTTGAACATATGTGATATAGATATAGTTTTGAAAACATTTTGAAAACTTATTTGATTTGGATGACAAAATATTTTCAAGTTTGAAAGTGAAAACGGTTTTTCAAAATTCAAACTAGTTTTGTAAAAATTCAATTTCAATTAAACTTTCAAAAATCAAAACATTTTAATCTTACGCATCATGTTTATAATCATATGAAAAACATTTTTGCTCAAGAAAGTTTTCTCATTAGAGTTCTATAACTCATGGTAGTGGGGTTTGAAAATCCGGATTTCTAAAAAACTGGAGTTTCAGACAGCCGCGCATCTCGGAGTAAAATCGCCATAACTGGCGGCTCCGATGTCCTTTTGAGCCGAAACCGGTGGCATTGGACAGAGGACAAACAGAGATTTAATTTGATTCAAGAATCATTAAATTTCGATTTCTGAGCAGAGAGTTATGCTGCTTTTAATGCGGGTTTACATTCCAGCTCGAAGAAAAAGAAATAAATTAAAGCTTCGTCCTTTTAGGTGCGAAAAAGAATCGAGTGTAACGGAACGTTTTAAGATATTTTTTAAAGCTTTTATTTGTGTTTTATTAGCAGGGTAATAACATAGAATAAAAGAAATAACAACATGCATAAAACGATTCAAGTAAATAAACGAAACTAGCAAGAAAATAAAACTAGTCACAAAAATTACTCGAAAATTCTCAAACCTTTAAAACACGTTTTTCAATATAAAAAATTAAAAACTTTTAGAACTGATTCTAATGTGTTTTAACATCATCCCAAACTCATAGAAAATCAACATGGTTTTTAATTTAAAGGCATGAGCAATAAATTAAAAAAAATCTAAGATTACAATTCTAACTTGTCACAAAATTAGTAAACTTTCGAAAACGATTTTCAAGCTCATAATTTAAAAACATGCACATGCATTCCTTTGACCATAGCTCTGATACCATTTGTTGGAATCGATCTAGGGTTTGGGAAAAAGTTTAACGCTTCGTTAAGCGGCGGAATTTTAAAAATTTTCTTTTAAAGTAAAACTAGTTTTTACTAACCTAGACAAGAGCATGTGCATGTAAATAAAAACTAATATGAGCTATAAAAGTTACTAACCTTTCTTGAAGCTTGAACCTTGTAGAAGCTTTTGGAAAGTTGCAACGCTCGTCTCCCCTCGCAGCACGTCTCTCTTTCTTTCCTCGGCACCTCGAGCATCCACGAAAGTTTCTATCACTAAATCACTCGAAAAGAAGGAATCAGTGAGTGGGCACTTTTAAACACTACGACTTGAGAACGAGTCTCAAAGTCGCAGAGCTAAAGACTAGGTCGAGTGAGGACCTAGGTGCCAAGACAAGAGAAAACCGAAAATAAACTAGAGAGAGAGAGAAGAGGACTTCGGCCAAAGTTCTAGAGAGAGAGTCTCTCAAATCTCTTAAACTTGGATGAATGAAAATGAGAAGAATGAGGCTCCTATTTATAGGAGAGGTCTCACCTTCAATAAGGTAGTTTCCTCTTCTATAGAATATCACATATTCATGAGCAAAATAACCCTTATTTCCCATTCCTCTTAGGCGCCCAAGGCAGCCTTCTAGAAGGCTAGGATTTGTTTCCTTTTTTGTTCCTTGGCTTGCCTATTAGTCTCTTGGCCGATTCCCTTGTGCATCTAATATGCAAATTTGTTTCCTCTTTTTCTTTTGGCAAGTATCTAAATACATTTATGCACAAAATAATTTCTCTTTCTTGGGTATTATGGGCGCCCAACATGTCTAGAAAAAGGCTTCTAGAATTTTCTTCACTTGTTCAAGACAACATAAGAAAAGGCCCATTTAGAATTTTCAATAAAATTCTTATGAAATGAAATTAATTCACAAGGCCCAATGATCAAGTCATGGCCGAGTGAAACATGTCATAAAATGACCTTGTCAAAAATTTATTGACATTCATTTCATCGTTTGTCTCAAAAGACAAAAATACCCTTTTAACTATTTTCGTTCTTGTTTTGGCTTAGCTTCCAGTTTAACTATTCCTATCGATGTGATTCGTGACAGTGACCTCATGGACCCAAATGAACAAAGCTTTAGCTAAACACTTGGACTCAAAAGTTCACAAACCTTTTCCAAGTTTAGCTTAATGCCAACTGACTCCACTAAAGAGCTGACACTGAAAATCTCTCGGTTCAAATGAATTTATTTTCTACTCAAGAATTCGACCTAATTATGATGAGCGGATCCACTGAATATTATCTATGTTTACCCTTCATGAATGTCATCAGCTAGTCGGGATTTACTAAATTACCATTTTACCCTTCTAGCTGTTATTTCCTCAACTCCTTTGTCGCTTGTGAATAAGTTAGAAACAATGTATTGACGAGGAGCTAACAAGTCACATTGTTTCATCCAAAAGAGTCAGGACTCAATTTGGACACTGGCCAGTTCATTTATTCACACTCCAAGGAACAAATCATGAGGTGACATACATTGCATTTCAGCAATCTTGTACATGAATTCCATATCTATGAGAACTTCACAAAGTTACTCATGACAGACTCACAACTTAGTACTTCACCAATAGGCCTTGTTCGGAATCACATAGTGAGTCCGAACTTTGACTTTCTCAAATGAGAATACTAAGGTGTGAAATGGCATGTCTCATTTCAGGATTAAGGTAAGCATGATGCAATTCATACATAGTGACTTCGAGACATAAGAGGTTAAATGGTTTGTTCTTATCTTGTCTCTAGAAGTGCACTGGTCAATTCAGTACCTTCGGAAGATACCTAGAAGAACTATAGAGTTCCTAACTCTCAATGCCTCATAACCAGACATCATAGATTCTTCTAACAATCATACTGAGGTCAATAGTCCTTTGACCCTAAGATTGCGAATATATCGTTTTAAGCAAACTACGAAGAGTTTGTTCATGCAAATCTACATTTGTCTCTTCGTAAGTTGTTTAGTTTGTTTATGGACTAAAAGACTATGGTTTTATCATAAAGCTTCAGACAAGGAAGTTTGAATGAACGTTTCAACTTTATTAATGAATGAATAGGCAATTACAAGCAAGAGTCTTCATGAGACTTTATTACATCAAATGTTCAAAATAAAGACTACAACTCTTCTTGTGGGCACCATTGACAACAGTGGAGGCGTCTTTAGCCTGCATCTCGGGGATGTCTCTTGGGCGCGCCGCTGGGGCATCTTTAGCCTGCATCTCGGGGATGTCTCTTGGGCGCGCCACGGGGGCGTCTTTAGCCTGCATCGCGGGGATGTCTCTTGGGCGCGCCGCGGGGGCATCTTTAGCCTGCATCTCGGGGACGTCTCTTGGGCGCGCCGCGGGGGCATCTTTAGCCTGCATCTCGGGGATGTCTCTTGGGCGCGCCGCGGGGGCGTCTTTAGCCTGCATCTCTGGGATGGCTTATGGCGCGCCGCGGAGGCGTCTTTAACCTGCATCTCGGGGATGTCTCTTGGGCGCACCACGGGGGCGTCTTTAGCCTGCATCTCTGGGATGTCTCTTGGGCGCGCCGCGGAGGCGTCTTTAGCCTGCATCTCGGGGATGTCTCTTGGGCACGCCGCGGGGGCGTCTTTAGCCTGCATCTCGGGGATGTCTCTTGGGCGCGCCACGGGGGCGTCTTTAGCCTGCATCTCGGGGATGTCTTACGGCACGCCACGGAGGCGTCTTACGTGCACGCCTGTTCCCGTTTTGTGTTCGGGTGTTTTGTTTTGATGGAGCGTGCTTTCTTTTTGTGGAGCGTACTTTCTTGAGGATTTTGAGGGTACTTTCCATTGCCTATGGCACTAGCCCCCCGAGTTTTGGGTTTACAAGTGTAACCTTTTGTTGTCGCCGTTTTTCGGACAACGATTTAGGAGTCGTAGACGGTTAGACCCAAGGCCGGACCAAGTGGTCTCGTCTCGACTCGAGCGTGTCGGGCTTGGTATCCCAAGCCGTCCCTTAGCTGTAGATGATCTCTATCTCGTCCAAGCACCTGAAACGTGAACAGAGGGGTTGCCTCTGTTTACCTCTCCGACGCTCAACATTAGTAGGATTGAGGTGGTTTGTAGAGGGTTTAGTGTTTAGAGGTCGAGACTTGAGAGAAACGAGCGAGGTACGAGTTCGACAGCGTTTCAGTACTCAAATTCGGATTACCTGGACCAAAGGGGGTGCCTTGGTATTTATATGCGGCCAAGGGGTGGTTTGAAGACCCCTTGGCCGAGTGAGCATGTTTGGGTCGGCCTTGGAGGAGGCTGGGTCGGCCAATGGCCGAGTGAACATGGTGGTGAGTTTCACTCGGCCATTGGCCGAGTGAAGGTCTTGGGCCGGCTGAGGTTCACTCGGCCATTGGCCGAGTGAACTGCTGGAAGGTTCACTCGGCCAATGGCCGAGTGAACTGCTGAGGCAGCTGGGAGGTTCACTCGGCCATTGGCCGAGTGAACTGCTGGAAGGTTCACTCGGCCAATGGCCGAGTGAACTGCCTTGGTGGCTGAAGGGTTCACTCGGTCATTGGCCGAGTGAACTGCTAGAAGGTTCACTCGGCCAATGGCCGAGTGAACTGCCTTGGTGGCTGAAGGGTTCACTCGGCCATTGGCCGAGTGAACTGTCCAATGGCCGAGTGGGCCATTTGACCCAGCCAATGGCCGAGTGAGCCATTGACTCGGCCCACGGCTAGGCTTTGACTTGGCCATTGGTTTGGGCCGGCTCCTGGTTGAGTCAGGGTTTCGCCGCCCAAGACCTCGTACTAGCCATGTGGGTCGAAGAGATGCCCTTGTTCCCGTTGGCCCTAGACGGGCCAACAACATTAGCCCCCCGAGTTTCCGGTCGAGCGTAGGTCGAGTGGAAACTCAAAATCTACGCTTTTATGCTGACGCGGGATGAATGCTCTCGGGTTTGCATCATGAGGAATGGCCTTCGCGCGTCGCGAGGGACGACTTTTTGTTTCGGGTTGATCGCGCGTGGCTCATTTTCTCGATCTACCAATGAGGGCGTGATCGATTAGCACGGCTTTACTGCGTTGTGCGCGTCTTATTTTCTCGACTTGCCAACGAAGGCATAATCGATTCGCACGTCTTTGTTGGTTTGTGCGCGTCTTGTTTTCTCGACCTGCCAACGAAGGCATAATCGATTTGCGCGTCTTTTTTGTTTTGTGCGCGTCTTGTTTTCTCGATTTGCCAACGATGGCATAATCGATTTGCACGTCTTTGTTGTTTTGTGCGCGTCTTGTTTTCTCGATTTGCCAACGAAGGCATAATCGATTTGCGCGTCTTTGTTGTTTTGTGCGCGTCTTGTTTTCTCGATTTGCCAACGAAGGCATAATCGATTTGCACGTCTTTTTTGTATTGTGCGCGTCTTGTTTTCTCGATTTGCCAACGAAGGCATAATCGATTTGCACGTCTTTTTTTTTTTTTTTTTTTGTTGAGCGAGCGAGCCCTAGTTTCGTTGAGCATTGTTTCCCATTAGCCCCCCGAGTTTCTCGTGTACTCGTAGAGGAGACTAGGAATTATAATGCAGCAAGATAAAGACTTCGAGGTGAAATGTGATACAATTATCATGCAAAAATAGTCAAAAATTACATCCCTGGGCCATTGGCCTTATTGAAATTCGAGATTGTCTTAAAACCGGAAATACAATGACATAATGAGAAAAGGGGACGGGCTTAGCCCACGACATGCAGCTGTGAGCTCTCCGGTTCTTCAATCGCTGCCTGGTCCATGACAGTCACCGTCGCCGGACCCTTCCTTCCCTGCCGCGGATGGCCTTCGTGCATCGTGGCCGCCCCGACCGTTCTCAGGACATACTCTTTTAATTTCCCGTCCTGAATCAGGGCCTCGATCTGACGCCTAAGATGATAGCACTCGGACGTCAGATGCCCGTGATCCTGGTGGTACTCACAGAACTTGTTCCGATCCCTCTTCGCGGGATCCTTCGCTAGAGGAGCTGGACTTCCTAGCTTTTCGCGGTGCAGAGCTAGGATCCGCTCTTGCGGAGTGTTCAGAGGGGTGTATGTTGATGACGCTCGGAAGCTATCAACGTGCGACGATCTTGGACCGGAGAGGGGGCGACCGTTAGGGGCCCGGCCTCCCTTGCTCCTCTTGCTTTGAGGGTCGGGGCGATCTTCGTCCCGTTCTTCGCGATGGCGACTACCTTGTCCTCCCGACTTTCGGCCATCGCGGCCATCGAGATAGTCCTCGATTCCCATATGTGTGCGGGCTCTCGTCATCAGCTCCGCCATGTCTCGCGGGACTTGCCCGACAATGGACTTGAGGAAGTCGCTCGTGCGAACTCCCTCGGTGATCGCCGTGATGGTGTCCTTGTCGTCGAAGCCCTCGACTTTGTGAGACTCCTCGGTGAAGCGAGCGAGGTATTGTCTCAATGTCTCATCTCTCCCCTGCCGAATGGAGAGGAGGTGGGTCTTCGATTTCTTTTGTGCCACAAGCGTGGCAAAGCGAGCGAGGAAAGCCTCTCGCAAGGCCCGGAAGGACGGGATGCTTCCAGGCCTCAAACTTCGGAACCACTCAAAGCCCGACCCTGTGAGGGTCAGGCTGAAGGCTTGGCAGAGGGTGGCGTCCGTCTGCCCTTGCATCGTCATCCACGTCTCATAGTGTTGGACGTGGAAGTGGGGGTCCGTACGTCCATCATAGGGGGGAATGGACGGTAACTTAAAGTTTCCCAAGCATGGCTGCGCGAGGACCTGTGCGGCGAAGGGAGAGTATGATTCCTCGATCCCTCCGTACGGCCTTTGCCTCCCTGACTCCCTCATCTCGATGATTTGATTCTGGAGGCTCTGAATCATCGTGACCACGTCAAGCCCGTTAGCAGGGCCGACCGTCGGGGCCACGGGAGTCACCGGTCGGCGTTCGTTGGATGCTTGGTCCATGACATTGGCCTGAGGTCGGCCAAGAGTTGCGGCGGGGAGCGCGTCCCTTCGAGAATTTAGCCTTTGGCGGAGATCCTCCCCTCGGGAGTTTCTCTGCGCCGTCAAGCGTTCTCTAAGGTCCACGCTTGGTGCGTTACGAGGCGAGGTCGCCCTTGGTCGGGTCGTCCGGCGAGCGCTTCGGCTATCGGCTCCATCGTCGACCAGAGTCGCTCTCTCCTCGGCGAAGGGCCGTGTCCGGCCACCTCTTGAAACCGAGGGGGCGAGTCCCCGGGACTGTGACCGTGCCTGTTGTCGCGCCGGGTACAAAGGATCGGCCAACGCACCGTTGGCCCTCTCGGGTCGCGCTTGAGCGAGGCTAGGGGTGGCCTCGTCGGTCCTCGACTCCTCCACGTATTCGGGGTCGGAGTAATCCTGAGCAGATCGATCCTCGACGTCGTAGCCGAGGAGACCGGCGATGAGGGAGCCGTTAACGCCGGGACGGTCAAGGAGCTCCGCGAGCCGCCGGGCCGTGTCCTCTCGGAGCTCGGCCTCGGGGTCGTTCACCGGGTCTTGGGGCTGGCTCTCGCTATCGCGAGGTTGCCCTTCAAGACGGTGTGCGAGGAGTCGGAGACCGTACCTCGAGCTCGTCGCTCGGGTACCCGCGGAGGTAGTGGGTAGGTGACTCATCTCTCGAGAGTCGTAGGTGTAGTGAAAGTGTGGAATGGAAGGGAGAGCGTGCTAAGGTCGGTGGTCCCCTCCTTCTAGCGCCAAAATGTTGTCGCCGTTTTTCGGACAACGATTTAGGAGTCGTAGACGGTTAGACCCAAGGCCGGACCAAGTGGTCTCGTCTCGACTCGAGCGTGTCGGGCTTGGTATCCCAAGCCGTCCCTTAGCTGTAGATGATCTCTATCTCGTCCAAGCACCTGAAACGTGAACAGAAAGGTGTGAACTACAAAAGGGAAACAGAGGGGTTGCCTCTGTTTACCTCTCCGACGCTCAACATTAGTAGGATTGAGATGGTTTGTAGAGGGTTTAGTGTTTAGAGGTCGAGACTTGAGAGAAACGAGCGAGGTACGAGTTCGACAGCGTTTCAGTACTCAAATTCGGATTACCTGGACCAAAGGGGGTGCCTTGGTATTTATAGGCGGCCAAGGGGTGGTTTGAAGACCCCTTGGCCGAGTGAGCATGTTTGGGTCGGCCTTGGAGGAGGCTGGGTCGGCCAATGGCCGACTGAACATGGTGGTGAGGTTCACTCGGCCATTGGCCGAGTGAAGGTCTTGGGCCGGCTGAGGTTCACTCGGCCATTGGCCGAGTGAACTGCTGGAAGGTTCACTCGGCCAATGGCCGAGTGAACTGCTGAGGCAGCTGGGAGGTTCACTCGGCCATTGGCCGAGTGAACTGCTGGAAGGTTCACTCGGCCAATGGCCGAGTGAACTGCCTTGGTGGCTGAAGGGTTCACTCGGTCATTGGCCGAGTGAACTGCTGGAAGGTTCACTCGGCCAATGGCCGAGTGAACTGCCTTGGTGGCTGAAGGGTTCACTCGGCCATTGGCCGAGTGAACTGTCCAATGGCCGAGTGGGCCATTTGACCCAGCCAATGGCCGAGTGAGCCATTGACTCGGCCCACGGCTGGGCTTTGACTTGGCCATTGGTTTGGGCCGGCTCCTGGTTGAGTCAGGGTTTCGCCGCCCAAGACCTCGTACTAGCCATGTGGGTCGAAGAGATGCCCTTGTTCCTGTTGGCCCTAGACGGGCCAACAACACCTTTGATGATTAAAAATCTTTGATAAAGTGGATTTTGAAAGAAAAACATCGAACTTTATTAATATTGCAAAAAATTTGAAATCCTAAAACGTTGGCTCGTAGGCCTTATTGAATGTTTAGAAAGCAAAGAAATAAAAATGGGGGGATTGCTGGCTAGTGGTAGCACTCTCTTCCAGTGTTCCGCATTCCACAGGCGATAGATCGGTGTCTCGTCCATGTATGACCTGGTAGACCGTGTGGGGTCCCTGATGAGGACGCCGTTACCTTGCACTTGGGTGTCATGCAGGTGTCTTTATGGACTTCGCGGAGGACCTTGGTCGACTCGACGCTATCTCTAAGTTGAGAGATCGTGTTAACCGTCTTTGTAGCGGTCTTTCCATCAATTCCTTGGATGTAACATATTCTGGCTTGGGATTGGTCTCCAACCATGATGCCGATTCCATTCTTGGTAGGGAACTTCACCAGTAGGTGGTATGTTGAAGTAATTGCCCTTAGCCGGTTCAACGTGGGTCGCCCAACGATTACGTTGTAGGGGGACTCTTGGTCGACCACTAGGAATGGGACCATGTGAACGACTTCAATGCTTCCGGGAGTTCCGAAGGTGACCGGTAGATCGATGATGCCTTCGGTCATGACTCTCTCCCCAGTGAACCCGAATAGAGGCGTTTGGGTCGGAGTTGGGCGTAGCCCCCCGAGCTTCATGCGCTCTAGGGTGGACTTGAAGATTATGTCGGCAGCACTGCCGTTGTCGATGAGAACTCTTTTCACCAAGTTATTAGCTACTTGGGCTTTGAGCACAATTGCGTCATTGTGCGGATGCACAACTCGCTTGGCCTCTTTGTTGGTGAAATGCATCGTCTCGTGAGGCACGGACGGAGGTTCTTCATACGTGAGGTTGACGTGCATAGCAGCGTCTTCTTGAGCCACGGCCCTTAGGAATTTTTTCCGTTGTCGGGCCGAATCTCCATCTTGTGGACCTCCCAATATGGTGGTCACAACGTGGAGTTGTGGATTGGCATTGGCAGTAGCCGTGGTTCGGTCGGCAGAAGCGGTTGTTCCTCCTCCCCTGCCAGACTGTGGTCTGTTCGAGGTGGGGCCCGCAGCGCTAATCATGCGTTACACGAACTCTTTTAGCTCACCCCGTTGGATCAATGCCTCGATCTGCCTTTTAAGACTATAGCATTCAGAGGTCAAGTGACCGTATTCCTGATGGAACTCGCAATACTTAGATCTATCACGAGTCGCGGGATCTTTGTTCATTGGAGCCGGGGGAGTGAACTTGTCACGCGCTAAAGCTAGGATTTGCTCCGGCGTTGTGTTCCACGGTGTGAACGACGAGTAGCCCTTAAAGTCTTCCGCAAGTCGCGGCTTCTGGGGCATCGGACATCGTCTATTAAAAGTCTGACCTCCTCTGTTTCGCCTTTTACGGGAGTTTCCTTGCTCGTTGCTAGGCTCGTCTCGGTGGTGAGGGCTTTGATCATTGCCCTTGCGACCATCGAGGTAATCTTCGACTCCCATGAAGGTCTTGGCTCGAGTCATTAACTCGGCCATGGTAGAAGGGACACGGCCGACGATGGACTTAAGGAAGTCACTTGTGCGCAAGCCTTCAGTGATGGCGGTGATTGCGTCTTTGTCGTCAAAGCGATCGACCTTATTCGATTCTTCAGTGAATCGGGCGAGGTATCGTCTAAGAGACTCGCCATCCTCTTGCCTGATTGACCACAGGTACATCTTGGTCTTCTTTTGGACCATAGACGTAGCGAACCGTGCTAGGAACATGTCCTTCAGGTCTTTGAACGAGCGGATGCTTCCCGGCCTTAAGTTCTTGAACCACTCGACGCCGGGTCCGGCGAGGGTAAGACTAAAAGCTTGGCACATAGCGCCGGGAGTGATACCCTGCATCGTCATCCAGGTTTCATAGTGCTGGATGTGGTAAGCAGGATCTGCTTTTCCATTATATGGAGCGAGGTTCGGGAGTTTGAAATTTCCCGTACATACCTCGGCCAATATCTGAGCCGTGAAAGGCGAGGACTTCTCCTCAACGACCCCATAGGCACTTCCGCCTATTCCGTGTTCTCGGAGATCTCGTACTTCATTTCGAAGATTGTGGATCATTGTGATCACATCGAGACCTGTAGTTGGAGTAACTCCCTGTTCGGGAGGAGTCACCTGTCGTCTTTCATTTGACCCTTGACCCGTTCGGCGGTTCCCGTTAGTTGGGGCTGCTGCGGGGATGTTTGGCCGAGAGCTTAGTCGCTCCCTTAGGTCATCGCCACGCTCGATGCGTTGGGCGGTGAGGTGATCCCTAAGATCTGGGCTGGTCGTTCGGAGGCGCAGGCTTCGTCTGCGACGGCGCGCTCTCCGCGTGCCCTGACTCTCCTCAACGTTCTCCCTTCGACCTAGTCGGTCGAGGGCCGAGCGTCGGGAGTTTCCCTCTTGAGAAGCAGCCGGCGCGTCGCCTTTCCGGGGTAGGGGATTCGAAGGACCGGCTTCAAACATGGCGGGGAGTCCTCCGTCCTTCGTGAGAGAAGTCTCGATATCCTCCGGATCGCAAGTACCCTCATAGTCAGGGTCACGGTCGTGGCTCTCCTCGTTGAGGTTCTTAGGATCCCCGTTGGGGGTCATTGCGTTATGCGCGGGTTGCTTCGCAGCCAGTCGGCTGTTGTCAATGGTGCCCACAAGAAGAGTAGTAGTGTCTATTTATGTACATTTGATGTAATAAAGTCTCATGAAGACTCTTGCTTGTAATTGCCTATTCATTCATTAATAAAGTTGAAACGTTCATTCAATCTTCCTTGTCTGAAGCTTTATGATAAAACCATAGTCTTTTAGTCCATAAACAAACTTAACAACTTACGAAGAGACAAATGTAGATTTGCATGAACAAACTCTTCGTAGTTTGCTTAAAACGATATATTCGCAATCTTAGGGTCAAAGGACTATTGACCTCAGTATGATTGTTAGAAGAATCTATGATGTCTGGTTATGAGGCATTGAGAGTTAGGAACTCTATAGTTCTTCTAGGTATCTTCCGAAGGTACTGAATTGACCAGTGCACTTCTAGAGACAAGATAAGAACAAACCATTTAACCTCTTATGTCTCGAAGTCACTATGTATGAATTGCATCATGCTTACCTTAATCCTGAAATGAGACATGCCATTTCACACCTTAGTATTCTCATTTGAGAAAGTCAAAGTTCGGACTCACTATGTGATTCCGAACAAGGCCTATTGGTGAAGTACTAAGTTGTGAGTCTGTCATGAGTAACTTTGTGAAGTTCTCATAGATATGGAATTCATGTACAAGATTGCTGAAATGCAATGTATGTCACCTCATGCTTTGTTCCTTGGAGTGTGAATAAATGAACTGGCCAGTGTCCAAATTGAGTCTTGACTCTTTTGGATGAAACAATGTGACTTGTTAGCTCCTCGTCAATACATTGTTTCTAACTTATTCACAAGCGACAAAGGAGTTGAGGAAATAACAGCTAGAAGGGTAAAATGGTAATTTAGTAAATCCCGACTAGCTGATGACATTCATGAAGGGTAAACATAGATAATATTCAGTGGATCCGCTCATTATAATTAGGTGAATTCTTGAGTAGAAAATAAATTCATTTGAACCGAGAGATTTTCAGTGTCAGCTCTTTAGTGGAGTCAGTTGACATTAAGCTAAACTTGGAAAAGGTTTGTGAACTTTTGAGTCCAAGTGTTTAGCTAAAGCTTTGTTCATTTGGGTCCATGAGGTCACTGTCACGAATCACATCGATAGGAATAGTTAAACTGGAAGCTAAGTCAAAACAAGAACGAAAATAGTCAAAAGGGTATTTTTGTCTTTTGAGACAAAGGATGAAATGAATGTCAATAAATTTTTTGACAAGTTCATTTGATGACTTAATGTCACTCGGCCATAATATGATTAATTGGGCCTTGTGGATTAATTTCATTTCATAAGAATTTTATTGAAAATTCTTAATGGGCCTTTTTCATGTTGTCATGAACAAAATGGAAAAGCTTCTAGAAGCCCTTTCTAGATGGTGTAGGCGCCCATATTACCCAAGAGGAAAGAGAGTTTATTTTGTGCATAAATGTATTAAGATACTTGCCAAAAGAAAAGAGGAAACAAATTTCCCCTAAGGGGAAAGCATGGTAGGCGCCCAAAAGGATCAAGAGAGAAGCAAATAAAAGAGGAAACAAATCCAAGGACTTACTTGCTTAGTCTTGGCCGTGTGACTCTTTGAAGGAAAAGGGAAATTGGCTCATGAATATGTGATATTCTATAGAAGAGGAAACTACCTTATTGAAGGTGAGACCTCTCCTATAAATAGGAGCCTCATTCCTCACTTTTCATTCAGGCAAAGTTTTAGAGATTGAGAGCTTCTCTCTCTAGACTTGGCCGCCCCTTCCTCTCTCTCTCTCTAGTTTATATTTTCGATTTTTCTTGTCTTGGCACCTAGGTCCTCACTCGACCTAGTGTTTAGCTCTGCGACTTCGAGACTCGTTCTTAAGTCGTAGTGTTTAAAAGTGCCCACTCACTGATTCCTTCTTTTCGAGTGATTTAGTGATAGAAACTTTCGTGGTTGCTCGAGGAGCCGAGGAAAGAAAGAGAGACGTGCTGCGAGGGGAGACGAGCGTTGCAACTTTCCAAAAGCTTCTACAAGGTTCAAGCTTCAAGAAAGGTTAGTAAACTTCTAGCTCATATTGGTTTTTAATTACATGCATATGCTCTTGTCTAGATTAGTAAAAACTAGTTTTACTTAAAAAGAAAATTTTTAAAATTCCGCCGCTTAACGAAGCGTTAAACTTTTTCTTAAACCCTAGATCGATTCCAACAAATGGTATCAGAGCTATGGTCAAAGGAATGCATGTGCATGTTTTTAAATTATGAGCTTGAAAATCGTTTTCGAAAGTTTACTAATTTTGTGACAAGTTAGAATTGTAATCTTAGATTATTTTTAATTTAGTGCTCTTGTCTCTAAATTAAAAACCATGTTGATTTTCTATGAGTTTGGGATGATGTTAAAACACATTAGAATCAGTTCTAAAAGTTTTTAATTTTTTATATTGAAAAACGTGTTTTAAAGGTTTGAGTTTTTTCGAGTAAATTTTGTGACTAGTTTTATTTTCTTGCTAGTTTCGTTTATTTACTTGAATCGTTTTATGCATGTTGATTATTTCTTTTATTCTATGTTATTACCCTGCTAATAAAACACAAATAAAAGCTTTAAACAACATCTTAAAACGTTCCGTTACACTCGATTCTTTTTCGCACCTAAAAGGACGAAGCTTTAATTTATTTCTTTTTCTTCGAGCTGGAATGTAAACCCGCATTAAAAGCGGCATAACTCTCTGCTCAGAAATCGAAATTTAATGATTCTTGAATCAAATTAAAGCTCTGTCTGTCCTCTGTCCAAATCCACCGGTTTCGGCTCAAAAGGACATCGGAGCCGCCAGATATGGCGATTTTACTCCGAGGTGCGCGGCTGTCTGAAACTCCAGTTTTTTTTTTAGAAATCCGGATTTTCAAACCCCACTACCATGAGTTATAGAACTCTAATGAGAAAATTTTCTTGAGCAAAAATGTTTTTCATATGATTATAAACATGATGTGTAAAGATTAAAAGTTTTGATTTTTGAAAGATTAATTGAAATTGAATTTTTACAAAACTAGTTTGAATTTTGAAAAACCGTTTTCACTTTCAAACTTGAAAATATTTTGTCATCCAAATCAAATAAGTTTTCAAAATGTTTTCAAAACTATATCTATATCACATATGTTCAAAATCTATATGCTCTTGAAATTTTGAGTGGGAGGTCTCTTTGTAGACAAAGCCGAAAAATAAAAAGATGTGTAATCTCAAACTTTCAAGTGTTCGAGTGAGTTGAAGTTCACACTTCCCTCACGCACTTTCCCGAAATAGAAAATAGGAAAAGATCGAGTATGTCCCTTGTGCCTTTATGCACTAATACTGCTCTGAACATGTCGATCTAGGATTCTCTTCTAGTTGTCCGCTCTGTCGCTCTCTAACTAGGAAATTTGTTTCCGAACTTAAAAGAGTCGATGAACCAACTCCAAAAACTAAGTGGGAGGGTTATACTTGTTGTTTGTAACCCACGATCCCCAACACTAATGAAAAGTGCAAGTGTCGCCGGACTAAGAGTCACCCTCGTGGCCCTCTATTAAATGAGAGTACTCAAGGGCGCTTTGCTCTGATCATTGCTCAATGAGCTACGTCCGAGAGTGAGACGATGATGACAAGACCTCCCCTCGGCGGATTGTTTTTCAAAGTCAATCTTTTGGACTAAGTGGTTGGTTACACACTTAGACTCAATCCCTAGTAATCCTCCCTCGAGGCCCTGCGAAAGGATGTGAGTGATCAAACCAATTTACAAGGTGGCTAGTCAAAATTGATGTATTGACATCTTGGCTATGCATTAATGATGAGTCATTTACTTATGAAAGGAGACTCGTTGCGGCCTTCCCTCGAAGGAGTAAAGTGTCATTTCGTTCATAACACCTTTGGATTTTACAAAAGTATTAATGAAACTTAAATCCTAAACCAAAGACTAATCATAAACTTGTTTCAACTGTTATAGGCAATATGTCTCTCAACCCTCTCTCTATCTTTCTTTCCTCGAACCAACTCGAAAACGAAAACTACATAGATTCGAAACGTAACCTCGACATAATACCTACCGTTAACAAGCACAAATGGGTACTCACCACCCCGTGTCCTCCTCTGACGAATGATGATTCAACTCAAGAGGACAATAACGCCTTAGCGGCCTGGCTTCGATCCGATGAGATTGTGAGGTGCTATATCTTAGCATCTATGAACAATATGCTGAACAAGCAACATCGTGACATCGAGACTGGCGCTGACATGCTCTACAATCTCCTTGAGAGTTTTGGAGGGCAAAGGCGTCAAGCAAGGCAAAAAGCAGTCCGACAGTTTATGAACTGTCATATGAAGGCTAGGACTTCTGTTAGAGACTTTATGATACTGATCATTAGTTTTCTAAATAAAATGGAAATCCTAGGATCTGAGACTGATGGGAAGAATCTCATAGATATGATCTTAGAAACTCTCCCCGCGTCTCTTGATACCTCCAAGATGAACTACTCCATAAACAAGCTAGAGTACACTGCTACCAAGCTTATGAAGGAACTTCACACTGCTGTAGGTTTCACTAAGAGAAAGAGGAATCAAGGAGAGGCACATGCTACTGAGCAAAAAGCCTCCGCCTCTGAAACTGTGAAGAGACCTTACAAGGCCGACAAAAAGAACTGTCCCGCCTATCTCAAAGCAAAGGAACATAGTATTGTACTAGTTACCGAAGCATGCTTAGTAGCTGATAATGTATCAACGTGGATTCTTGACTCCGCTGCTACTAACCATATTTGCTGTTCCTTGAATGGTTTCAAGAAAACCAAAAGCTTAGAGAAAGGCGAGTTCTGTTTCAAATGGGGTGATGGGAGCCTGGTGTCTGCAAAGGCTGTGGGATCTGTGACGCTGTCTTTTGAAGACCGCACTTTAAACTTGAATAATGTATATTTTGTTCCTACCTTTGGGAAGAACTTAATATCCGTTGCTCGTCTTCGTGAGCAAGATTATTGTTTAAAGTTTATAAAGAATGGAATTCGTATTTCTTTTTCTAATTCTTTCGTCACTGATGCATGTATGAAGAATGGTCTTTTTTACATCTATCCCACTCAACCTTCTCTTTTAGACACCGAAATAGATAACGATCTAATTAGGGAGCCAAAGAGGATCAAACTTTCTGAATCCTCCGATCTAACAAAATCAACATACCTCTGGCACTTAAGACTTGGTCATATCAGTCTAGATAGGATTAAGAGACTTGTGAGGGATGGTCCACTCCAAGCCTCTGCAATAGGTTCACTACCTACTTGCGAATCCTGCATAGAAGGAAAAATGACTAAGCGACCTTTCTCCGATAAGGGTCGAAGAGCCACTGAGTTGCTGGAACTAATACATTCTGATGTATGTGGTCCGCTCAACCAACAGGCACGTGGAGGATACGAATACTTCGTTACCTTCACTAATGACTACTCAAGATATGGGTTTGTCTATTTGCTTAAACACAAATCCGAGACCTTTAACGTATTTAAGGTCTTTAGGGCTTTAGTGGAAAAGCAAACTGGCAAAGTGATCAAAACCCTTCGATCTGATCGAGGTGGTGAGTATATGTCTGGAGAGTTCGATGACTTTCTTAAAGAAGAAGGTATCGCTTCTCAGCTTACCGCGCCTGGCACACCTCAACAAAACGGAGTGTCAGAGAGAAGAAACCGAACTCTTATGGAGATGGTTAGATCGATGATGAGTTACTCATCACTCCCGCTTTCCTTTTGGGGATATGCCCTCGAAACAGCCGCCTACATTCTGAACCAAGTTCCGTCCAAAACGGTTCCTGGTACTCCTTATGAACGATGGACTGGCCGTAAAGTGAATCTTGGCCGCATCCGAATTTGGGGTTGCCCTGCACACGTGCTGAGGCAAAAGACTAGCAAGTTGGCTAGTAGGTCAGAATTGTGCCTGTTTGTAGGATATCCGAAAGAAACCAAAGGTTTTACTTTCTATAGTCCCGAGGACGATAAGACTTTCGTTAGCACGAATGCTCGTTTCCTCGAGGAGGACTTTATGAAGGATGCGAAACCTAGAAGCAAAATTGTGCTTGAAGAAAAGTTGGGTGAGGAAGCTTCTACCTCATCTGTAAGAACTGTTCTTACCCCAACTGAAACACAACCTAACTCGTCAGAATCTCGTCAAGTAGTACTTAGACGTAGTGGGAGGGCTACTCAAAAGCCTGACAGGTACATGTCTTATGGAGACTCTCTTGTAGCCGTCTCCGACATGGATGATCCTGTTTCCTATAGCCAAGCAATGGCTTGTTCTGAATCAAACCTTTGGCTTGACGCCATGAAAGTTGAGATGCACTCGATGTATGTCAACAAAGTCTGGAAACTTGTAGACCTTCCTGAAGGGATTAAACCCGTAGGGTGTAAGTGGATATACAAGAAGAAAAGGGGTCCTGATGGGAACGTTGAGACGTTCAAAGCACGACTTGTGGCAAAGGGTTATACCCAACAAGAAGGGATTGACTATGAAGAAACCTTCTCGCCAGTCGCGATGCTTAAATCCATCCGCATACTCCTATCCATAGCTGCAGCTCTCGACTATGAGATCTGGCAAATGGATGTCAAGACAGCCTTTCTGAATGGCAATCTTGACGAGCGCATTTACATGGCTCAACCAGACGGTTTCGTGGATAAAGGTCAAGAGACCAAGGTTTGTGAGTTGCTTAAATCCATTTATGGACTAAAGCAAGCATCTAGGTCATGGAATATTAGATTCGATGAAACTGTAAAGAGCTTCGGCTTTGAACAGTCAATAGATGAGCCTTGTGTTTACAAGTTAATACACGAAGGCAAAGTTGTGTTTCTGGTACTATATGTCGATGATATACTACTCATTGGTAATGACGTGGGTAAGTTATCTGAGGTTAAGGTCTGGCTAGCAAAGCAATTCGATATGAAGGATCTAGGAGAAGCCGCGTACATTCTGGGAATCCAAATCTTTCGAGATAGGAAAAACCGGACCCTGTCGCTCTCTCAAGCATCTTATATTGATAAGGTGATGGATCGCTTCTCGATGCAAGACTGCAAGAGGGGTCAAACACCCTTTAGGCATGGAGTTTCACTCTCTAAGGACCAGTCTCCCAAGACTGCACAAGAGATTGAAGACATGAGGAAAATTCCTTACGCCTCTGCCGTAGGAAGCCTCATGTATGCTATGCTTTGCACCCGACCTGATATATGTTTCGCCGTTGGCGTAGTTAGTCGTTTCCAATCCAACCCTGGACCCGAGCACTGGATTGCTGTTAAGCATGTTCTTAAGTATCTTCAAAGAACTAGGAACTTGATGCTTACATACTCAGGTACTGACCTGACTATGACGGGATATACCGACTCCGATTTTCAAGCGGATAAGGATTCCAGGAAATCCACTTCGGGATCTGTGTTCATCCTTAATGGTGGAGCTGTTGTGTGGAGAAGTATTAAGCAATCTTGCATTGTTGACTCCACAATGGAAGCAGAATATGTGGCTGTTTGTGAAGCATCCAAAGAGGCTGTATGGCTTAGAAAGTTCCTTAAGTATTTGGAAGTTGTTCCAAACGTCGACGAGCCCATGACCCTTTATTGTGATAATAGTGGGGCTGTCGCTAACTCAAAGGAACCTAGAATCCATAAGCGCTCTAAACATATTGAGAGGAAATACCATTTGATTCGAGAGATCGCGCAACGCGGAGACGTGGAGGTGAAGTAGATCTCTAGAAGATCCATTCACCAAGGCCCTAGCGAACATGGTCTTCGACCAACTTCGAGAGGGATTAGGCATGTAGGACTACTCACATCTTCTTTGAGTCAAGTGGGAGTTTGTTGTCAATGGTGCCCACAAGAAGAGTAGTAGTGTCTATTTATGTACATTTGATGTAATAAAGTCTCATGAAGACTCTTGCTTGTAATTGCCTATTCATTCATTAATAAAGTTGAAACGTTCATTCAATCTTCCTTGTCTGAAGCTTTATGATAAAACCATAGTCTTTTAGTCCATAAACAAACTTAACAACTTACGAAGAGACAAATGTAGATTTGCATGAACAAACTCTTCGTAGTTTGCTTAAAACGATATATTCGCAATCTTAGGGTCAAAGGACTATTGACCTCAGTATGATTGTTAGAAGAATCTATGATGTCTGGTTATGAGGCATTGAGAGTTAGGAACTCTATAGTTCTTCTAGGTATCTTCCGAAGGTACTGAATTGACCAGTGCACTTCTAGAGACAAGATAAGAACAAACCATTTAACCTCTTATGTCTCGAAGTCACTATGTATGAATTGCATCATGCTTACCTTAATCCTGAAATGAGACATGCCATTTCACACCTTAGTATTCTCATTTGAGAAAGTCAAAGTTCGGACTCACTATGTGATTCCGAACAAGGCCTATTGGTGAAGTACTAAGTTGTGAGTCTGTCATGAGTAACTTTGTGAAGTTCTCATAGATATGGAATTCATGTACAAGATTGCTGAAATGCAATGTATGTCACCTCATGCTTTGTTCCTTGGAGTGTGAATAAATGAACTGGCCAGTGTCCAAATTGAGTCTTGACTCTTTTGGATGAAACAATGTGACTTGTTAGCTCCTCGTCAATACATTGTTTCTAACTTATTCACAAGCGACAAAGGAGTTGAGGAAATAACAGCTAGAAGGGTAAAATGGTAATTTAGTAAATCCCGACTAGCTGATGACATTCATGAAGGGTAAACATAGATAATATTCAGTGGATCCGCTCATTATAATTAGGTGAATTCTTGAGTAGAAAATAAATTCATTTGAACCGAGAGATTTTCAGTGTCAGCTCTTTAGTGGAGTCAGTTGGCATTAAGCTAAACTTGGAAAAGGTTTGTGAACTTTTGAGTCCAAGTGTTTAGCTAAAGCTTTGTTCATTTGGGTCCATGAGGTCACTGTCACGAATCACATCGATAGGAATAGTTAAACTGGAAGCTAAGTCAAAACAAGAACGAAAATAGTCAAAAGGGTATTTTTGTCTTTTGAGACAAAGGATGAAATGAATGTCAATAAATTTTTTGACAAGTTCATTTGATGACTTAATGTCACTCGGCCATAATATGATTAATTGGGCCTTGTGGATTAATTTCATTTCATAAGAATTTTATTGAAAATTCTTAATGGGCCTTTTTCATGTTGTCATGAACAAAATGGAAAAGCTTCTAGAAGCCCTTTCTAGATGGTGTAGGCGCCCATATTACCCAAGAGGAAAGAGAGTTTATTTTGTGCATAAATGTATTAAGATACTTGCCAAAAGAAAAGAGGAAACAAATTTCCCCTAAGGGGAAAGCATGGTAGGCGCCCAAAAGGATCAAGAGAGAAGCAAATAAAAGAGGAAACAAATCCAAGGACTTACTTGCTTAGTCTTGGCCGTGTGACTCTTTGAAGGAAAAGGTAAATTGGCTCATGAATATGTGATATTCTATAGAAGAGGAAACTACCTTATTGAAGGTGAGACCTCTCCTATAAATAGGAGCCTCATTCCTCACTTTTCATTCAGGCAAAGTTTTAGAGATTGAGAGCTTCTCTCTCTAGACTTGGCCGCCCCTTCCTCTCTCTCTCTCTAGTTTATATTTTCGATTTTTCTTGTCTTGGCACCTAGGTCCTCACTCGACCTAGTGTTTAGCTCTGCGACTTCGAGACTCGTTCTTAAGTCGTAGTGTTTAAAAGTGCCCACTCACTGATTCCTTCTTTTCGAGTGATTTAGTGATAGAAACTTTCGTGGTTGCTCGAGGAGCCGAGGAAAGAAAGAGAGACGTGCTGCGAGGGGAGACGAGCGTTGCAACTTTCCAAAAGCTTCTACAAGGTTCAAGCTTCAAGAAAGGTTAGTAAACTTCTAGCTCATATTGGTTTTTAATTACATGCATATGCTCTTGTCTAGATTAGTAAAAACTAGTTTTACTTAAAAAGAAAATTTTTAAAATTCCGCCGCTTAACGAAGCGTTAAACTTTTTCTTAAACCCTAGATCGATTCCAACATCGGCTGTGGTACCTCGCGTTCTTTGCCTTTAGTTGGCGGACGTTCTCCTCCAACTCCATGATGCGGTGGTCCCTGCTATCTGGAGATGGAGATGGTGAGCGGGTCGAGCTCTCTTCATGGAGCGACTCTTCGTCACCATGCGCTCGGGAGCGCAAGAAGTATTTCTTGGTCCCAGTGACGTTTTCGGGGTTGTTCACGCCCTCAGAACGTACGGGTGGTTGAGTACTCATCTTTTCTCAAGTTCGAGAAAGTTGAGTTTGTAGAAGAAAAGAAGAAGATGAACAGAAGGGATTTCGGGCTGAACAGGTCGGGAAGTCCCCTCCTTCTAGCGCCAAAATGTTGTCGCACGAAAATGAACAACTATTTAAAACCTCGGGCGGTTCGATCCAAGGCCGGACCAAGTGATCGCACCCGGGCCAAGAGTGAGAACTCGATAGTCTCGAGCTAGGGTTCTCTCCGATCAACCCGCCTCTCGGGAGAGGTAGGGGGTGAGGAGGAGGAGTGACTGTGCCTTGGTTGTCGGCTGCCTACGTACCCGTGCGTGGGATCAGGTCAGAACGTAGTTCAAGCGTGTAGGACGCAGTATGAGGCGCGGAGCCTTGGCGGAGAGGCGTGCTCGACGAAGGAGACGAGGCACGGAGGAGTCCTCGGCGACGTCTCAGAACTTCGGAGATCGCGTATGCGAGAGAGAACGTGTGTTTTCTCTCTTTTGGAGACGTGGAAAACTCTAAGTCAAGAGTTCCTTGTTGTGGCGGAGATTCCGGACGCGTAGGCGATCCCTAGTCGGAAATGCCGGACGCGTAGGCGATTTCTTGTCAGAAATGGCGGACACGTCTAGGGTGCTAGACGCGTAGGCGATTTTCAGTCGAAAACCGATAGAGCACTTGTGGGCTCAAGATTAATCGCTCGATCAAGAGAGGCGGCACTAGGGAGTCCCCGGAAAGCGCTTCAGAATCTCCGAGAGCGAGAAATCGTGGAGAATCCGCTTCAGGCCATGGATGGCATCTAGAGAAGCGGAGAGAAGTCTCAAGTTCCTTGAGAAAGAATGGGATGGCTTTCCCCTCAATGGGAGGGGGTATTTATAGGTGTTTGGGGGCCTTAGAAGGCTTCTTTTTCGTCCATGTGGGACTAGGAACGCGCGTGGCATTAATTGGAGGCACACGGCGCGCGCGGCGCACGAAGAGCGGCGCACAACGCGCGGCGCGCGGCGCAGGGGGCGCGGCGCGCGGGTCATCTAGCGTGGCGCGCGGGTCTTTGGACGCGGCGCAGGATGCGCGGCGCATGGAGCGCGCGGCGCGGGCGCGTATTGGCGCGGCGCGCGGTCTGCCTGACGCGGCGCGCGGCCTGTCTGGCGCGGCGCGCAGGCTGCTGTGCTTGGTTGGCCGGCGTAGCTGCGCGCGCGGCGCACGGCCCGTTTCGTCGGGCTCTTGCGAGCCTTTGAATACCATTCTTGCCAAATGAAATATGAAGGTTTCCATTTGACGAGAGTGACTCGACTCGAGGAGCAAAGCTCGACTCGAGGAGATTGACTCAAGGCTCAACTCGAGGAGCGAAGCTCGACTCGAGGAGACTGACTCAAGGCTCAACCCAAGGAGCGAAGCTCAACTCGGGGAGCCGACTCAAGTCTCAACTCGAGGGGCTAGGCTCGACTCAAAGAGTCAAGAGTTTGGGCGAAGGCTTGAAGACTTGCCGCTCTTCAGGACCTCCGGCCTGACCATCGGCCCTTTGAGCGACGTGCCTTCTTGGCGTCTCGGGTTTTCCGAAAACGACCGACAACAAGGCCTCTATTTATACGGGAGGGATTACCTTCAACAAGGTAGTTTCATCTTCTATAGAATATCACATATTCATGAGCAAATATTGGCTTCCCTTTCTCTATCTTGGACGTGCAAGCTATAGGAGCAAGTCCTTGGATTTGTTTCCTCTTTTATCTTGCTTCTCCCTTGACCCATTTGGCCGAAATCCTCTTTCCTTGTATAGGAAATTTGTTTACTCTTTTTCTTTTGGCAAGTATCTTCATACATAAATGCACAAAACAAATTCCTCTTTCTCTCTAGGGTATGCACGAAATTGGCATTATAGAACATGCTTCTAGATGTTTCTTTATTTGTTCATGACAATATAAGAAAAGCCCATTAAGAATTTTCAAGTAAAATTCCATGAAATGAAATTAATCCTCAAGGCCCAAATTCTTTAATATGGCCGAGTGGTTTTTTAAATCATTTGTCATCATATGACAATGTCAAAAAATTTATTGACATTTATTTCGTCCTATGTCCTAAAAGACAAAAATACCATTTAGACAATTTTCGTAAAACTTGTCTCGTTCTTGTTTTGACTTAGCTTCTAGTTTAACTATTCCTACTCGATATGATTTGTGACAGTGACCTCATGGATCCAAATGAACAAAGGTTGAGCTAAATACTTGGACTCAAAAGTTCACAAACCTTTTCCAAGTTTAGCCTAATGTCAACTGACTCCACTAAAGAGTTGACACTGAAAATCTCTCGGTTCAAATGAATTTATTTTCTACTCAAGAATTCAACCTAATTGTGATGAGTTGATCCACAGAATATTATCAATGTTTACCCTTCATGAATATCATCAGCTAGTCGGGATTTAAAAAATTACCATTTTACCCTTCTAGCTGTTATTTCCTCAACTCCTTTGTCGCTTGTGAATAACTTAGAAACAATGTATTGACGAGGAGCTAACAAGTCACATTGTTTCATCCAAAAGAGTCAAGACTCAATTTAGACACTGGCCAGTTCATTTATTCACATTCCAAGGAACAAAGCATGATGTGATATACATTGCATTTATGCAATCTTGTACATGAATTCCATATCTATGAGAATTTCACAAAGTTACTCATGATATCTTCATAACTTAGTACTTCACCAATAGGTCCTATTCGGAATCACATAGTGAGTCCGAACTCTGACATTCTCAAATGAGAATACGTAAGCTATGAAACGACATGTCTCATTTCAGGATTAAGGAAAGCATGATGCAATTCATACGTTGTGACCTCGAGCCATAAGAGGTTAAATGGTTTGTTCATATTTTGTCTCTAGAAGGGTACTGGTCAATTCAGTACCTTCGGAAGATACCTAAAAGGACTATAGAGTCTCCAACTCTCAATGTCCCATAACCAGACATCATAGATTCTCCTAACAATCGTACTGAGGTCAATAGTCCTTTGACCCTTAGATTACGAATATATTGTTTTAAGCAAACCATGAAGAGTTTGTTCATGGAAATCTACATTTGTCTCTTCATGTGTTGTTAGGTTTGTTTGTGGACTAAAGACTAAGGTTTTATCATAAAGCTTCAGAAAAGGAAGAATGAATGAACGTTTCAACTTTTATTGATTATTCCGCAGTTTCAAGCAAGAGTCTTCGTAAGACTATATGACATCAAATGTACATAAATAGTCACTACTACTCTTCTTGTGGGCACCATTGACAACAAACTCCCACTTGATTCAAAGAAGATGTGAGTAGTCCTTCATGCCTAATCCATTTCGATGTTGGTCGATGACCTTGTTCGCTAAGGCCTTAGTGAATGGATCTGTGAGGTTGTTCACCGTTGAGATCTTTTTCACCTCCACGTCTCCGCGCTGTACGATCTCTCGAATCAAATGGTATTTCCTCTCAATATGCTTAGAGCGCTTATGGCTTCGAGGTTCCTTTGAGTTAGCGACAACCCCACTATTATTGCAATAAAGGGTCATGGGCTCGTCGACGTTTGGAACAACTTCCAAATACTTAAGGAATTTTCTAAGCCATACAGCCTCTTTGGATGCTTCACAAGCAAGAACATATTATGCTTCCATTGTGGAGTCAGCAATGCAAGATTACTTAATACTACTCCACACAACAGCTCCACCATTAAGGATGAACACAGATCCGGAAGTGGATTTCCTGGAATCCTTATCCGCTTGAAAATCGGAGTCAGTATATCCTGTCATAGTCAGGTCATTACCTGAGTATGTAAGCATCAAGTTCCTAGTTCTTCGAAGATACTTAAGAACATGCTTAACAGCAATCCAGTGCTCGGGTCCATGGTGGGATTAGAAACGGCTAACTACGCCAACGGCGAAAGAGATGTAAGGTCTAGTGCAAAGCATAGCATACATGAGGCTTCCTACGGCAGAGGGGTAAGGAATTTTCCTCATGTCTTCAATCTCTTGTGTAGTCTTGGGAGACTAGTCCTTAGAGAGTGAGACTCCATGCCTAAAGGGTGTTTTGCCCTTCTTCATGTCGTGCATCGAGAAACGATCCTTTACCTTATCAATATAAGATGCTTGAGAGAGAGACAGAGTCCGGTTCTTCCTATCTCGAAAGATTTGGATCCCCAAAATGAACGCGGCTTCTCCTAGATCCTTCATATCGAATTGCTTTGCTAGACAGACCTTAACCTCAGATAACTTACCCATATCATTACCTATGAGTAGTATATCATCGACATACAGTACTAGAAACACAACTTTACATTCGTGCATTAACTTGTGAACACACGGCTCATCTATTGACTGCTCAAAGCCGAAGCTCTTTACAGTTTCATCGAATCTAATATTCCATGACCTAGATGCTTGCTTTAATCCATATATGGATATAAGCAACTCACAAAACTTGGTCTCTTGACCTTCTTCCACGAAACCTCTGGTTGAGCCATATAAATGCGCTCGTCAAGATTGCCATTCAGGAAGGCAGTCTTGACATCCCTACCAATGCTGGTCGAAGACCTTGTTCGCTAGGGCCTTGGGGAATGGATCTGCCACATTGTTCACCGTTGAGATCTTCTTCACCACCACGTCTCCACGCTGAACGATCTCTCGAATCAAATTGTATTTCCTCTCAATATGTTTAGAGCACTTATGGCTTCGAAGTTCCTTTGAGTTAGCGACAGCCCCACTAGTATCACAATAAAGGGTCATGGGCTCGTCGACGTTTGGAACGACTTCCAAATACTTAAGGTGCTTGAGAGAGCGATAAAGTCCAGTTTTTTCTATCTCGAAAGATTTGGATCTCCAGAATGTACGCGGCTTCTCCTAGATCCTTCATATCAAATTGCTTTGCGAGCCAGATCTTAACCTCATATAATTTACACACACCATTACCTATGAGTAATATAACATCGACATATAGTACCAGAAACACAACTTTGCCTTCGTCTATTAACTTGTAAACACACGGCTCATCTATTGACTGCACTAACTGAAGCTCTTCACAGTTTCATCGAATCTAATATTCCATGACCTAGATGCTTGCTATAATCCGTAAATGGACTTAAGCAACTCACAAACCTTGGTCTCTTGACCTTCTTCTATGAAACCGTCGGGTTGAGCCATATAAATGCGCTCGACAAGATTTCCATTCAGGAAGGCAGTCTTGACATCCATTTTCCAGATCTCATAGTCGAGAGCTGCAGCTATGGATAGAAGTATGCGGATGGATTTAAGCATTGCGACTGGCGAGAAGGTTTCTTCATAGTCAATCCCTTCTTGTTGGGTATAACCCTTAGCCACAAGTCGTGTTTTGAACGTCTCGACGTTCCCATCCGGACCCCTTATCTTCTTGTATATCCACTTACACCCTACAGGTTTAATCCCTTCAGGAAGGTCTACAAGTTTCCAAACTTTGTTGACATACATCGAGTGCATTTCAACTTTCATGGTGTCAAGCCAAAGGTTTGATTCAGAACAAGCCATCGCTTGGCTTATAGGAAACAGGATCATCCATGTCAGAGACGGCTACGAGAGAGTCTCCATAGGACATGTACCTGTCAGGCTTTTGAGTAGCCCTCCCACTACGTCGAAGTACTACTTGACGAGATTCTTATGAGTTAGGTTATGTTTCCGTTGGGGTAAGAACAGTTCTTACAGATGAGGTAGAAGCTCCCTCACCCAACTTTTCTTCAAGAACAATTTTGCATCTAGGTTTTACATCTTTCATAAAGTCCTCCTCAAGGAAACGAGCATTCGTGCTAACGAAAGTCTTATTGTCCTCAGGACTATAGAAAGTAAAACCTTTGGTTTCCTTTGGATATCCAACGAACAGACATAATTCTGACCTACTAGCCAACTTGCTAGTCTTTTAACTTAGCACATGTGCAGGGCAACCCCAAATTCGGATGTGGCCAAGATTTACTTTACGGCCAGCCCATCTTTCATAAGGAGTACAAGGAACCGTTTTAGACGGAACTTGGTTCAGAATGTAAGCGGCTGTTTCTAGGGCATACCCCCAAAAGGAAAGAGTGAGTGATGAGTAACTCATCATTGATCTAACTGTCTCCATTAGAGTTCGGTTTCTTCTCTCTGACACTCCGTTTTGTTGAGGTGTGCCAGGTGCTGTAAGCTGAGAAGCGATACCTTCTTCTTTAAGAAAGTCATCGAACTCTCCAGGCATATACTCACCACCTCGACCGGATCGAAGGGTTTTGATCTGTTTGCCAGTTTGCTTTTCCACTAAAGCCGTAAAGACCTTAAATACGTTAAAGGTCTCGGATTTGTGTTTGAGCAAATAGACAAAACCGTAACTTGAGTAATCATCAGTGAAGGTAACGAAGTATTCGTATCCTCCATGTGCTTGTTGACTGAGCGGACCACATACATCAGAATGTACTAGTTCCAGCAACTCAGTGGCTCTTCGACCCTTGGCTGAGAAAGGTCGCTTAGTCATTTTTCCTTCAATACAAGATTCACAAATAGGTAGTGAAACTATTGCAGAGGCTTGGAGTGGACCGTCCCTCACAAGTCTCTTAATCCTGTCTAGACTGATATGACCAAGTCTTAAGTGCCAGAGATATGTGGATTTTATTAGATCGGAGGATTCAGAATGTTTGATCCTCTTTGGCTCCCTAACTAGATCATTATCTATTTCGGTGTTTAACAGAGAAGGTTGAGTGGGATAGATGTAGAAAAGAGCATTCTTCATACATATGCATAAGTGACAAAAGAATTATCACGAAACGAAATACGAATTCCATTCTTAATGAACTTTAAACAACAATCTTGCTCACGAAGACGAGCAACAGATATTAAGTTCTTCCGAAAGGAAGGAACGAATTAAACATTATTCAAGTTTAAAGTGCGGTCTTCAAAAGACAGCGTCACGGATCCTACAGCCTTCGTAGACACCAGGCTCCCATAACCCCATTTGAAACAGAACTCGCCTTCCTCTAAGATTTTGGTTTTCTTGAAACTAGTCAAGGAACAATAAATATGGTTAGTAGCAGCGGAGTCAAGAATCCACGTTAATACATTATCAGCTACTAAGCATGATTCGGTAACTAGTACAATACTATGTTCCTTTGCTTTGAGAGGGGCAGGACAGTTTTTCTTTTCGGCCTTGTGAGGTCTCTTCTTTGATCCAGAGGTGGGGGCTTTGTGCTCAGTAGCATGAGCCTTTCTTTGATTCCTCTTTCTCTTAGTGAGACCTTCAGCAGTGTGAAGCTCTTTCATAACCATGGTAACAATGTACTCTATCTTGTTCATGGAGTAGTTCAACTTGAAGGTATCAACAGATTCGGGGAGAGTTGCCAAGATCATATCTATTTTGGTCTCCTCGTCAATCTTAGATCCTAGGACTTCCATCTTATTTAGTTAACTAATGATCAGCATCATATGGTCCCTAACAGAAGTCCTATCCTTCATCCGCAAGTTCATAAACTGTCGGACTGCTTGTTGCCTTGCTTGACGCTTTTGCCCTCCAAACATCTCAAGGAGATTGTAGAGCATGTCGGCGGCAGTCTCGATGTCATGATGTTGTTGTTACAACACATTGTTCATCGATGCTAAGATATAGTACCTCACAATATCATCGGATCGAAGCCAGGCCGCTAAGGCGTCTTTGTCCTCTTGGGTTGAATCATCATTCGTTTGAGGACAGTGGGTGGTGAGTACCCATTTGTGGTTGTTAACGGTAAGGACGATGTCGAGGTTGCGTTTTAAATCTACGTAGTTTTCGTTTTCGAGTTTGTTCGAGGAAAGGATGAAAGAGAGAGAGTTGGGAGACATTATGCTGTAAAGTTGAAACAAGTTTATGATTAGTCTTTGGCTTAGGGTTTATGTTTCTTTAATACTTGATAAAAACTCAAAGGTGTTATAAACCAAACGATAATTTGCTCCCTCAAGAGAAGGCAGCAAAAAATCTCCATTTATAAGTAAATGACACATCATTAATGCTTAGCCAAGATGTCAATACACCAATTTTGACTAGCCACCTTTTAAATTGGTTTGATCACTCACATCCTTTCGCAGGGCCTCGAGGGAGGATTACTAGGGATTGAGTCTAAGTGTGTAACCAAGCACTTAGTCCAAGAGATCGACTTTGAAAAAACAATCCACCGAGGGGATTCCTCGTCTCATTGTCTAACTCTCGGACTTAGCTCATTGAGCAAAGCGCCGTTGAGTACTCTCATTTAAGAGAGGGTCACGAGGGTGACTCTTAGTCTGGCGACAATTACTAGATTCATTAGTGTTGGGGATCGTGGGTTACAAACAATGAGTATAACCTTCCCACTTAGTTTTTGGAGTTGGTACATCGACTCTTATAATTTCGGAAACGGATTTCCTAGTTACAGAGCGACAGAGCGGACAACTATAAAAGAATTCTAGATCTTCATGTTCAGAGCAGTGTTAGTACATAAAGGCACAAGGTACATACTCTGATATTTTCCTATTTTCTAATCGGGGAAAGTGCACGAGGGAACTGCGAACTTCAACTCACTCGAAAACTTGAAAGTTTGAGATTACACATCTTTTTATTTTTCAGCTTTGTCTACGAAGAGACCTCCCACTTAAATTTTAAAAAGCATATAGATTTTGAACATATTTGATATAGATATAGTTTTGAAAACATTTTGAAAACTCATTTGATTTGGATGAAAAAATATTTTCAAGTCTGAAAATGAAAACGGTTTTTCAAAAATCAAACTAGTTTTGTAAAATTCTATTTCAATAAAACTTTCAAAAATCAAAACATTTGAATCTTTCACATTATGTTTATAATCTTATAAAAGACATTTTTGCTCAAGAAAACTTTCTCATTAGAGTTCTATAACTCATGGTAGTGGGGCTGAAAATCCGGATTTCCAAAAAAAACTGGAGTTTCGGAACAGCCGCGTACCTTGGAGTAAAATCGCCATAACTGGTGGCTCCGTTGTTCTTTTGACCCAAAACCGGTGGCATTGGATAGAGGACAGAGAGACCTTTAATTTTATTCATAACGCATTAAATTTAGAATTTGGAGCAGAGAGTTATGCAACTTTTACTGCGGGTTGTACTCCAGCTCGAAGAAAACATAAATAATTAAAGTTCGGTCTTTTAGTGCGTAAAAAGAATCGAGTGTAACGGAACGTTTTAGGAAGTTGTTAAAGCTTTTATTTGTGTTTTATTAACATGGTAATAACATGGTATAAAAGAAATAACAACAAGCATAAAACGATTCAAGCAAATAAAAGAAACTAGTAAGACAAGAAAACAAGTCACAAAATTTACTCGAAATTTTCTCAAACTTAAAAACACGTTTTTTAGTATAAAAAATTAAAAACTTTTAGAACTGATTCCAATGTGTTTTAATAACATCCCAAACTCATAGAAAATCAACATGATTTTTAATTTAAATGCAAGAGCAATAAATTAAAAAAAAATCTAAGATAACAATTCTAACTTGTCACAAAATTAGTAAATTTTTTAAAACGATTTTCAAGCTCATAATTTTAATTACATGTAGATGCATATCTTTCACCATACCTCTGATATTATTTGTTGGAATTGATCTAGGGTTAAGAAAAGATTTAACGCTTCGAGCAAGTGGCGGAATTTAAAAGTTTTCTTTAGAACAAGTAAAACGATTTTACTACCCTAGACAAAGAGCAAGTACATGTAAATAAAAACTATTACGAGCATAAATATTTACTATCCTTTTTTTACTATTACGAGCATAAATATTGAACGTTGAGAAGCCTTTGGAAGGTTGAAACGTTCGTCTCCCCTCGCAACACGTCTCTCTTCTTTCCTCGGGAACTCGAGCAATCACGAAAGTTTCTATCACAAGAATCACTCGAGATTAGAAGGAATTAGTGTGTGGGCACTTTTAAAGACGACGACTCAAGAACAAGTCTAAGAGTCGAAGAGCTAAAATTCTAGGTCGAATGTGGACCTAGGTGCCAAAACAAAAACTAAAAATAACTAGAGAGAGAGAGGGAGGATCGGCCACAATGTGTAGAAAGAGAAGCTCTCAATGTCTAACTTCTGTGGAATGAGAAAACAATGAGAATGAGGCCTCTATTTATAGGGGAGGGATTACCTTCAACAAGGTAGTTTCATCTTCTATAGAATATCACATATTCATGAGCAAATATTGGCTTCCCTTTCTCTATCTTGGACGTACAAGCTATAGGGGCAAGTCCTTGGATTTGTTTCCTCTTTTATCTTGCTTCTCCCTTGACCCATTTGGCCGAAATCCTCTTTCCTTGTATAGGAAATTTGTTTACTCTTTTTCTTTTGGCAAGCATCTTCATACATCAATGCACAAAACAAATTCCTCTTTCTCTCTAGGGTATGCACGAAATTGGCATTCTAGAACATGCTTCTAGATGTTTCTTTATTTGTTCATGACAATACAAGAAAAGCCCATTAAGAATTTTAAAGTAAAATTCCATGAAATGAAATTAATCCTCAAGGCCCAAATCCTTTAATATGGCCGAGTGGTTTTTTAAATCATTTGTCATCATATGACAATGTCAAAAAAATTATTGACATTCATTTCGTCCTATGTCCTAAAAGACAAAAATACCATTTAGACAATTTTCGTAAAACTTGTCTCGTTCTTGTTTTGACTCAGCTTCTAGTTTAACTATTCCTACTCGATATAATGTGTGACAGTGACCTCATGGATCCAAATGAACAAAGCTTGAGCTAAATACTTGGACTCAAAAGTTCACAAACCTTTTCCAAGTTTAGCCTAATGTCAACTGACTACACTAAAGAGTTGACACTGAAAATCTCTCGGTTCAAATGAATTTATTTTCTACTCAAGAATTCAACCTAATTGTGATGAGTTGATCCACAGAATATTATCAATGTTTACCCTTCATGAATATCATCAGCTAGTCGGGATTTACAAAATTACCATTTTACCCTTCTAGCTGTTATTTCCTCAACTCCTTTGTCGCTTGTGAATAAGTTAGAAACAATGTATTGACGAGGAGCTAACAAGTCACATTGTTTCATCCAAAAGAGTCAAGACTCAATTTAGACACTGGCCAGTTCATTTATTCACATTCCAAGGAACAAAGCATGAGGTGATATACATTGCATTTATGCAATCTTGTACATGAATTCCTTATCTATGAGAATTTCACAAAGTTACTCATGATATCTTCATAACTTAGTACTTCACCAATAGGTCCTGTTCGGAATCACATAGTGAGTCCGAACTCTGACTTTCTCAAATGAGAATACGTAAGCTATGAAATGACATGTCTCATTTAAGGATTAAGGTAAGCATGATGCAATTCATACGTTGTGACCTCGAGCCATAAGAGGTTAAATGGTTTGTTCTTATTTTGTCTCTGGAGTGCACTGGTCAATTCAGTAACTTCGGAAGATACCTAAAAGGACTATAGAGTCTCTAACTCTCAATGTCCCATAGCCAGACATCATAGATTCTCCTAACAATAGTACTTAGGTCAATAGTCCTTTGACCCTTAGATTGCGAATAAATTGTTTTAAGCAAACCATGAAGAGTTTGTTCATGGAAATCTACATTTGTATCTTCATGTGTTGTTAGGTTTGTTTGTGGACTAAAGACTAAGGTTTTATCATAATGCTTCAGACAAAGAAGAATGAATGAACGTTTCAACTTTTATTGATTATTCAGCAGTTTCAAGCAAGAGTCTTCGCAAGAGTATATGACATCAAATGTACATAAATAGTCACTACTACTCTTCTTGTGGGCACCATTGAAAACAACCTCTCCTTGGTTCCTCTTTCTCTTAGTGAGACCTTCAGCAGTGTGAAGCTCCTTCATTAGCTCGGTAACAATATACTCTAGCTTATTTATGGAGTAGTTCAGCTTGAAGGTGTCGAAAGATTCGGAGAGAGTCTCCAAGATCATATCTATTTTGGTCTCCCTGTCAATCTCAGATACTAGGATTTCCATCTCATTCGGGTAACTAATGATCAGCATCATATGGTCTCTGGCAGGAGTCTCAGCCTTTATCCGACAATTCATAAACTGTCGGACTGCTTGTTGCCTTGCTTGACGCATTTTGCCCTCCTAAATTCCCATGGAGATTTTTGAGCATGTCGACGGCAGTCTTGATGTCACGATGTTGTTTTTGCAACATATTGTTCAGGTAAAGTAGAATGACAAATCATACTTCTTACCATGTCTTTAGGCATTCTGTTTTGTCTTTCAGCAACACCGTTCATAGTGGGCGAACCTGGCATAGTGTTCTGTGGGACGATACCATATTCCTCTAGAAATTTAGCAAACGGTCCTAGACGTTGTTCACCTGAGCTGTCATATCTACCGTAATACTAATCACCACGATCAGATCTGACGCTTTTAATTCTTTTGCTGATTTTCAACTTCAGCTTTGAACTTCTTGAACACCTCCAATGACTGTTACTTTTCATGAATGAGATATATACATCCATATCTTGAAAAATTGTTTATTAACATTATAATATATTGTTGACCATTCCAAGAAGATGTTGTAAAAGGTCCACAAATGTCTGTATGAGTAAGTTCTAAGACGTCTGAAGTCATGTTGGCTTCAAATCTCCTCGTATAGGTTTGTTTTCCCTTTATGCAATTTACAGAGTTATCAAAGTCCGTGAAATCTAAGGGATCTAGAATTTCATATGATACAAGTCTCTCTATTCTCCTTTGCGAGATGTGACCTAATCGTTTGTGCCATAACGCGGCCAAAATCGCTAGTTAATTTTCTCACACTTCGAGTACTTAAATGCAAGGATTCATTAAATGAAACATTTATATCAATGGAATATAGGTTATCATATCCTGAGCCGGAACCAACCATATTTTAACTGTGAAACAAACTAAAATTTTCATTCTCAAATGAACAAGAATAACCAAATTTGTCCAAACAAGAAACAGAAATCACATTTCGTTTAAAAGACAGTACCACAAAAGTTTCATCAAGAATCAAATAAAATCTAGTCTTCAACAATAATCTAAAATTTTCAATTGCTTCAACTTCAACCTTCTTGTGAAGTGTTACATTTAAATTTTCAGTTGCTTCAACTTCAACCTTCTTGTGAAGTGTTACATTTAAAGTTAGTTTTGATGAAGAAAAAAAAACATGAAAAAATAAGTAATACAAGTATTTAAAAGGGAGTTAGACATATAGCTTATTTAACTCCATAAAATAAAATCATAGTAAAAATTTTTAAAAATTAAAAAAATAGCCCAAACTCAAAGAAGACGCATGCGTCGTAATATAAAAAGTGTAGGCATGAGTTGGATTATTTCTTTAATATTTGAATAATTAATCTATAATTTAATTAAAAATAGCTATTTGACTATCTCATAATTTGATTATTATTTAATAATCTATAATTATGTATTCTTTGTTTAGACGGAAACCAAAATTTTGTACTAAATGGTACTGAAAAACGAAGGCATACAAATTAAAGAACTAGTTTCTTAGTAAATAAGTGAGGTTCAAAATTGTAGACGACTAATACGATTAGGTTGAAGGTAGTTTTGGAAAAGTGGAAAAAGCAGGCCAAATAATGTTTTTTTTTTAAATAAAATAATATAATAGTTCTATTAGTTCACAGTACAACGGTTAGAAAAAACTAAACTGCTTATCCGGTGTTTGAAAAAACTTTTTTTAATAAAAAACTTCAAAAACAATTTTAGATTTTGTACACGAGATGGAAAAGCTAGGATTCCTAGCTGTTGGAAAAAGTGTTTTTAAGTTTGCTATACAAATTATTGTAATATCCTCGTACAAAGTGTTTCTAAGTCATTTGTATTTTGCCCAGTATGATATTCTAAATTCTATCTCCCCTCTTAAATTGTGAGGAATTTTGTACCATAATACATAATTTTTTCTCTGCCTCATCTTTTTTTTTTTTTTTCTATCTAAGAGTGAAACTTGTTCAAAAATGATTTCTGCATTTTATTGGAATATCGTTGGTCGTTTTTGTCTTGTTACGTTATCTTTTTTTCTCTTTGCTTTTTTTAATAAAAAAATATTATTCATATATATATGCATATAAATAAGCATATTAATATTTATTATTTAATTTTTAAGAACATGTCTATTTTAGTCATTTTATTATAATATATTTATTTTACCAAACGTTAAATCAACTTTTGTTACTAGCAACAATTGTTTTATAAACAATTTACCAAACACCTGTCAGTTTTTGAAAAAAACAGTTGTTTTGAAAAACTGAATCTAAAAGCACTTTTTTTAATAACAAAACTATGCCAAGCGGGACTCATATAAAAAAAACTAAATATTCGGTTATACATAGTTAGAATACAATATACAAGAATTTATGGTTTGCAAAAAAATTGAATATTGTAATTTGGACTAGATTATTGATTTTTAAACCATTAATTAGGTCTGTGACTCTAGCTTTTTTATTCCCGATTTGATCATGTTAGAGGTTTTTAAAAATATATTTATTTTCTAGACCTTCTAAATACCAAATAATCGTAAATAGATTTTTTATTTACACACCTTAAAATATAAACTTTTATCATATTTTTTTTTAGAAAAGGTCATCCAAACTCTCTCTCTTTCTCTCGCACGCACGCAGAATTTTAAAATATCAAAAGCTAGATGTTTTATAGAAAATCCATCAAGAAAATTGGTATCTATATCCGTTTCCCCATTTTTTTGGCTTCATTCCTAGTTAAATATCAAAATAGTAACACCGACTTCGTTCACTTCTTGTTGTTATTCTAAAAATGCCTTGTTTTATTCTGAAAATGCCTTATTTTATGACAAAAACCTTGTTGTATAAAGTTTTATTAGGCTCATCTTTTTATTTTTATTTTTTTTAATTTAACAGTTTCATGTCAATTTTTATTATTTGTTTACTGTCTCTAAAATTAGCCCGATAGCGTATGCATAATGAAGGGGGTGGTGGAACAGTTTTATTACTACATGTAGTATGTGGGCTGGGCTTGAACTCAAGCCGAAGCTATCGAAGAATTGGGCTGCTTCAAAGGCCCAAGTAGAGGTTCATTTAGTCGACATGGATTATTTAGTCCCCATTAATTTTGGACCAAAATCCATTAAGTCCAAATTAATCCAAATCTATGACCTCATAAATTGGGCAATTACATTTTTAACCCTCTTTCTCTCTTTACCAAAAAAAAAAAAAAACCAAATCAACAGAGGAATACCACCTCCAGGAAGAGCGTCGTTCTGTGACTCATCGGCGTCGGATATAAGCATCTCAATCAATGACCCAATCGTCCTCTCCACCGCTCTGAAGATCCCCCGGCGCTTGAGAATTTTGAAAACCACCTTCATTACTCGCCAGAGACTTCCCTCTCGGCCACGTTGCATCGCCGGAGTTCAGACGACGCTGAGAGTTCCGGCAGAAGACCTCAACGACGAGGCCAATGTCAATAAATCTTCAAAGGAATTTTCCAGAATTATTGAAGATTTATTGACATTAATGTCAATAAAAATGCATATTTATTGACATCAATGTCAATAAATCTTCAACGCAAACCCAGATATTTATCAAGAAACTGTTTCTGAAAATTTCTGGGTTTTCGTTGAAGATTTATTGACATTGATGTCAATAAAAATGCATATTTATTGACATCAATGTCAATAAATCTTCAACGAAAATCCAGATATTTATCAATAAACTGTTTCTTAAAATTTATGGGTTTTCGTTGAAGATTTATTGACATTGGCCTCGGCGTTGAGGTCTTCTGCCGGAACTCTCAGTGTCGTTTGAACTCCGGCGATGCAGTGTGGCCGAAAGGGAAGTCTCTGGCGAGTAATGAAGGTGGTTTCAAAATTCTATAGCGTCGGAGGATCTTCAGAGCGGCGGAGAGGAAGATTGGGTCGTGGATTGAGGTGCTTGGATCCGACACCGATGAGTCACAGAACGAGCTCTTCCTGGATGTGGTATTCCTCTGTTGATTTGGGTTTTTTTTCGTTGATTTGGGTAAAGAGAGAAAAAAGGGTTAAAAATATAATTGCCCAATTTATGGGATCATAGATTTGGATTAATTTGGAATTAATGGATTTTGGTCCAAAATTAATGGGGAGATCATACTTTAGGAATAATCCCTTAGTCGACAAGAGCAACCTTGAATATACATGCAAAGTGATGGCCATTTGGGACAGAATGGAATTGTTCCTTTCCATTCTACAGAGAACAATTATGTTATGGAATATTTTATTTATATTTTAGGCATATTTCAAGATTTAATACTTTTTATCTGTCGAAATTCGAAATTCTAAAAAAAAAGGGAATTTTGGCAAAAATTCTGATAGGAATGGATTGAAATTTCCGTCCCATCCAAGCGTCAAGCTTAATCCAAAAAGAGGAGCTAAACCCATTTTTTTTGCAAAAACTCAACTCTTTTTTTATTGTTTAATTTATGGAAAAGTTTTGAAACAATGATCATACAATTTTTTTGTATCGGAATCTATTAGTTATTTCTAATTAGAACTAGGACCCAGTTTGTCAGTAAACACAGTTGTTTATTCACATATTTATCAATAAACACAGTTATGTAATGATAAGTTTGTCAATAAAAATTGGAAGAAACTCAACTCTTTTTTTATTGTTTAATTTATGGAAAAGTTTTGAAACAATGATCATACAATTTTTTTGTATCGGAATCTATTAGTTATTTCTAATTAGAACTAGGACCCAGTTTGTCAGTAAACACAGTTGTTTATTCACATATTTATCAATAAACACAGTTATGTAATGATAAGTTTGTCAATAAAAATTGGAATTAGAAGCAATTAATTAATTTTGGTATAAAAAATGATAATAATCCCTTAATTTATTGGGTTAATTAAAGACGTGTTGTACTTGTGGTTGAGGGAGGAGAATGAGACTATTTAAGGAAATCCATATTAGGTTTTTCGCTATGCAATAATTATTATGATATATTGTTAGTTTTAGAGATCGGAATTTGGCTTGTAGGATAGACATATATATTTGTTGGTGATTATGAACCCAAAAATAATAACCTTGCAGAAAAAATAATTTATTACGCTATCATAAACTAATCAAATTAATGATTATTAAAACAAGATCTAGTCTTGTTTAATTAATTTAACCATGAGAGCATATATGTCAAGCAACCAATTTAAAGAGACGAGTTATAGAAAACTTACGGGTATCTCCATAAGATTTGAAGATCGGAATCTCCTCGAGCACCTCATCTTCTTTGTTACCGGTTGTTTTCCGGAAACCGAAAAAATAAAAACAAACGGCACCGGCCGGACTTCACCGGTTGGATCGCCTACCGGGCATTCGGCCCATGCGCGCGTCGGTCCGCGTGCACCCTAGGCCAGCCCTCGACGGGCCTTCGGCCCGCGCACGCGTGCCTCACTGGGTCCCCGGCCTGCGCGCGCACCCTGCCAGTCCACCAGCCCACGAGCGCCCTGCTCCCCCGACCGGGCCTCCTGCCCGCGCATGCGCACCCTGCCGGCCCACTGGCCCATGCGCGCGCCCTGCTCCCTCTGCCCGTGCGCCCTGCGCCCTCAGCCCGCACGCGCGCGCTGCCGGCCTCCTCGTTCTCATGCACCCTGAGAGTGAGGAAATGTCGAGGAAGGTCAGGGAACTCGGAAAGTGAGGCGTGATACTCAAAACTCACACCCCCGTGCCGCTAACCGAGACCCTAGGGATCAGATTACTGCCCAACGAAACAGTCGTGGCGAAGACATGTGGGAGAGGCTGAGTGCCCGCCAAAACAACAATGTCGCGGCCCCAATCAATGGGAATCTCCGCACGGCGCAAGGGTCGAACGAAAGGCGTCAGGTGACTCCTCCTGAACAGGGAGTGACCCCTAATACTGGCCTCGATGTTGTCACAATGATTCACAATCTTCGTAATGAAGTACGTGATCTACGTGAAGGCGGCTTGGCCGGTGATACATACTGGGTTGTAGAAGAACATTCCTCGTCATTCACCGCCCAAATCCTTGCTGAGGTATGCACGGGAAACTTCAAACTCCCGAACTTCCCTCTCTACAGTGGGAAAACCGACCCCACTTACCACATCCAACACTACGAAACTTAGATGCGATGCAGGGTGTTGCACCTGGGGCTCTATGCCAAGCTTTTAGTCTTACCCTCACTGGACCCGGTTTTGAGTGGTTGAAGAATTTAAGACCAGGAAGCATCCAATCGTTCAAAGACCTGAATGACATGTTCCTAGCGCGATTTGCTACATCAATCGTTCAAAAGAAAACCAAGATGTACTTATGGTCAATCAGGCAAGAGAATAATGAGTCCCTGAGACAATATCTCACTTGATTTAGGAATCGAACAAGGTCGATCACTTCGACGACAGTGACGTAATTACAACAATCATTGAGGGCTTGCGCACTGGAGACTTCTTAAAGTCTGTCGTAGGCAGAGTCCCATCTACAATGGCTTAGTTAATGAACCGAGCCAAGACTTTGTTGGGAGTTGAAGATTAGCTCGATGGCCATAGGGCGGTAACCAAAACTCCCGCTGTCGAGACGAGCCCGGCAACGAGCAGGGCAACCCCAGAAAGAAAGTGAATAAGGGAGGTCAAGCTTCTGATAGCCGACCCCATACGTCTCAGAAACCGCGTCTTGCGAACAATTTCAGAGACTATTCGCAATTCACGCCATTGAACGCCCCGGTAGATCGAATCTACGCTGTGGCGCATGACAAATTCACCACTCCCAGCTCCAATGAAAGGAGACCCCGCGTCTTGCGACCGATCTCGCTATTGTGAGTTCCACCAGGATTATGGTCATTTGACCGCTCAATGCTTCACGCTCAAGAGGCAGATTGAAGCATTGATTCAAACAGGTGAGCTTAAAGAGTTCGTTCTCCGAATGATAAGTGCTGCGGTCCCCACCACTAACAGGCAATAGCCTAGAAAGGATGGAGGAACCAACACTAACACCGACCATGTTATGGTTGCGGCTACAACCAACACACAGCTCCACGTCGTCACCACCACACTGGGTGGTCCGCAAGACAGAGATTCAGACCGACAAAGAAAAAATCTCATGTAGGCTGCCTCTCAAGAGGGCATTGCCGGGCAAGTCAACCTCACCTATGAGGAACCTCTGTCCGTACCATACGAGACAGTACAGTTCACCAATCACCTGGGTAAGCGAGTTGTGCATCCACACAATGACTCAATAGTCCTCAAAACGCAAGTGGCTAACAACTTGGTGAAAAGGGTACTTATTGATAACGGCAACGTAGCCGATATAATCTTTAAGACGATCCTAGAGCGCATGAATCTCGAGGAGCTCTGCCCCGTCCCGACTCGAACACATTTGTTTGGGTTTACGAGAGAAAAAGTCACGATCGAAGAAAACATTGATTTGCCGGTCACCTTCGGAACTGCCAGAGGAATTGAAGTCGTTCACATAGTCCCCTTTCTTGTGGTTGACCAGGAGTTGCCCTACAATGTTATCATCGGGTGACCCACGCTGAACAGAATGAGGGCTATCATGTCCACATATCACCTATTGGTGAAATTCTCCACCGAAGAAGGGATTAGGGTCATGGCTCGGGATCAAACCCAAGCGAGGATATGCTACATCCAAGGAGTGGACAGCAAGCCAGCTTAAAAAAAGGGTTAACACGATCTACCAGTTGGAAGACGACTATGTTGGAATTGATCAAGGGTTAAGAAAAGATTTAACGCTATGAGAAAGCGGCGGACTTTAAAAAATTTCTTTTAAACAAGTAAAACGATTTTACTAGCCTAGCAAAGAGCAAGTACATGTTCATTTAAAACTATTACAAGCATTACTCATTTACTAACCTTTGTGAAGCTTGAACGTTGAGAAGCCTTAGGAAGATTGAAACGTTCATCTCCCCACACGGCTCGTGTTTCTTCGTTCTTTGGAATCTTGAGTTACCACGACAGTTTCTATCACATGACTCACTCGAGATTAGAAGGAATTAGTGTGTGGGCACTTTTTAACACGACGACTCAAGACCAAGTCTAAGAGTCAAAGAGCTACAACACTAGGTCAAATGTGGACCTAGGTGCCAAAACAAAAACGAAAAGAACTTAGAGAGAGAGGGAGAGGGGCGGCCAAATTCTAGAGAGATAGGCTCTCAATCTCTTAAACTTTTGAAAGAATGAAATGAGAGGAATGAGGCCTGTATTTGTAGGAGAGGAATTACCTTCAACAATGTAGTTTCCTCTTCTATAGAATATCACATATTCATGAGCAAAATTGCCCTTATTTCCTTAGACTCACACGGCAAAGACTTGCTGTCATGACCCGTAGGACACCCATCGTCCTCGGATCGCGACCTTTACCTATACTCATCTAATATCAACTCATTCATTATTTATAAACCACATTTTATGAAAAGAGTAGCACAGAAGTCATGAGTAGTTTGTAGAAAAATACGGTCTAATTTTTTCTTTTTTCTTTTAAATGCTTTATAAACTACTTATGACCGCTACTCGTAAACACGGCCTAGGCATTCAGCGCGTGTTTACATTTTACAAAACTTTATGAAAATACTTAATATCAAAAGAACTAGAAACAAAGTTCAAGCTGATTTTAAAGAAAATAAAACATTACATGTCTTTGATACATGTATCCGTCCTTGCCGCAGGTCGTCATGAGATCTACGTTGACTAGCACTTCCGCATCGCCTGAGCTTCCTTCAACTATAGGGATGGGGTATTGTGGGTTGTGGGGTGAGTCACACCGACTCAGTAAGCAGGATATCAAACCTAGTGCTACATGAGATGCATAGATGCAGATGATGAACGCAAATGACAGATTCAGAAGAATAACGATCATTCAGCATCAAAGAAATTATCTAACTGGCTAACAAGAGCAATTCATATCGAAGTTCATTCATTCATTCAGGAATCCGGCATCCCGGCGCCTTACATCAGTGGACTAGGCCCAATCGACACTTCAGTCCGCAGCCGCTCATGAGAGATGAGTAAGCTATTCCGATAACTCGAGCCTAGCTCTCGGAAAGCCGAAGTTTTGATATCTGGGATCCACTAGCACATGTAGGAGGGCCTTAACGTACGTTTGGTGGAGGGAATCAAACCCTTACCAATCCCTGGTTGCTCTAGGGTTCATATTTCCCTCAGGACAGGTAAGCCACCCATCGACTCACCTGAATCCACCCATCGACTTCTTATTAAAGGGCCTTTGGGAATGCCACCCGCTACATTGTCGACAAGGGTTCATTACGTTTTACAGGAGCTGTCTACAGCCTACCTGTCTATCTTATTACAGGAGGAGATCTTATCGGGATAAAGCCCGTCATTAACATTATTAATTTCATTGCATGGCTCTTTAAGTATTTTAGAAGGAGTTGTCAACAACTGTGAGGCTGGACCTTCTCCTAGAACAGTTCCTCTCGGAATTGAATCTGGAGGACACCGTCTTTCCTCCTCCTATTGTCCTCTTCATCAGAATGAAGGGGTAAAACCTATTACCGAAGCTTAACATAGTTTTAAAGGCTTCAAGGTTCTTAACTCGCTAATCGTTTAATCCTACAATTTTATTATCTTATTAGTTAGTGGCCGAAGCCTTATTCGGTCGTCTTGTCTAACTGGGGGTTTCTCTTGGTTATGATTAAACGAATAAACATAAAAAATTATTCCACTAGGCACCATTCCCCTTATGGCGCCTCAAACCTAAATCCCATTTACCCTGAAAAGTTCGTTCGAGAACTTAATGAATTCCAGAGCCTCTTTGCTTTACATGCTTCTCGAGACTTTAGCACATCCTGAAGCGTTGAGAGAAGAGTGAGATCGAGATCCACTCTTTCTTGAATTCTTTAACCTCCGGCTTCGTTGTGTACGGTAATCGGCTCTTGCTTGTCTCGATTCGATCTTTCAAAAAGCAATCCTCGTGGAAGGCTGCGATGGAAATCCTCGTAGCTCGCGACGGAGCTGGCGGCGATGGAGGCAGCGGACCGGCAGCTCGACGGTGTTGGACTCGGCTGCGATGGCTTCTCTTCCGCCACTTACTCTTCTTCCTCGCTCTCTCTCAGCTCTCTGTACCTTTCTCTCCCGGCGATCTCTTCTCGGCCGGTGTCCGCGGTGGCTCGCGGCGGCTCTTTTCCTCGGCGGAGCGCGCGCGGTAAGTGGGTCTCGGTGGCTTTCTGTCGGCCGACCTCTTCCTCCGCGAACTCACCCTCGCCGCTCACTCCCTCGCTCTCTTTCTCTCTCTCGCTCTCTCGGCTTCGGTCTGCTCTCTCTCTCTCTGTCTCCCGCTCGGTTCTCTTCTTCTTCTTCTTCTCTTTCTTACTTTCGGTCTTTCTTTCATTTTTTTTCCTGATTCGTTTGGTGTGTGTGCGTGTGTATTGCCGAGTGATATGTATCACATAAGAAGAGGTTTCTAGTCACCAATGACGTGGAGAGTGTTGTCGCTGATTTTTGGACAACTATTTAGGAGCCCAGAGTGGTTAGACCCAAGGCCGGACCAAGTGGTCTCACTCCGGCTCGAGCGTGTCGGACCCGGTATCCCGAGTCGTCCCTTAGCTGTGGATGTCCCTTGAGTTCGTCAGAGTACCTGAAAAGGAGTAGAGAACACGTGAACTACAAAGGGGAAACAGGGGGGTGCCCCTGTTTACCTCTCCGACGCTCAACATTAGTGGGATTGAGGTGGAGTATAGAGGTTTTAGGGGTGTTTAGAGGCCAAAGCTTGAGAGAAACGAGCGAGGTACGAGTTCGGTAGCGTTTCAGTACTCAAGAATGGATTACCTGAACTAGGGGAGCGGCCCCTGTATTTATAGGCAGCCAAGGGGTGGTTTGAAGACCCCTTGGCCGAGTGAACAAGTTTGGGTCGGCCAATGGCCGAGGGAAGGCTCTAGAGCCGGCCATTGGCCGAGGGAAGGCTCTAGAGCCGGCCATTGGCCGAGGCAAGACTCTAGAGCCGGCCAATGGCCGAGGGAAGGCTCTAGAGCCGGCCATTGGCCGAGGCAAGGCTCTAGAGCCGGCCAATGGCCGAGGCAAGGCTCTAGAGCCGGACAATGGCCGAGGCAAGGCTCTAGAGACGGCCATTGGCCGAGGCAATGCTCTAGAGCCGGCCATTGGCCGAGGCAAGGCTCTAGAGCCGGCCAATGGCCGAGGCAAGGCTCTAGAGCCGGCCAATGGCCGAGGCAATGCTCTAGAGCCGGCCATTGGCCGAGGCAAGGCTCTAGAGCCGGCCATTGGCCGATGCAATGCTCTAGAGCCGGCCATTGGCCGAGGCAAGGCTCTAGAGCCGGCCAATGGCCGAGGCAAGGCTCTAGAGCCGGCCATTGGCCAAGGCAATGCTCTAGAGCCAGCCATTGGCCGAGGCAAGCCTTGGGCCGGCCAATGGCCGAGGCAAGCCTTGGGCCGGCCATTGGCCGAGGCAAGCCTTGGGCCGGCCAATGGCCGAGGCAAACCTTGGGCCGGCTGCATGGGCATTTGACTTGGCCCTTGGTTTGGGCCGGCCCCTGGTTGGGTCAGGGCCTCGCCGTTCAAGACCTCGTACCGGCCACGAGGGTCGAGGAAATGCCTTTGTCCTCGTCGGCCCTAGACGGGCCGACAACATTAGCCCCCCGAGTTTCTGGTCGAGCGTAGGTCGAGCGGAAACTCAGTGCTTGCGTTAATGTGCGGACCCAGGACAAACACTCTCGGGTTTGTGGTCGCACTGTAGAAGGGCTTTCAATGCATCGCGAGGGATGGCATCGGTGCGTCACGAGGGACGGCTTTTACGCGTCACGAGGGACGGCTTTTGTTGCGCGTGGCTTATTTCCTCGACTTACCAACGAAGGCGTAATCGATTTGCACGTCTTTGTTGTGCGCGGCTTGTTTTCTCGACCTACCAATAAAGGCATGATCGATTAGCACGGCTTGGGCCTCGGGGGGCCTCGGTGTCACGTTGCGTGACCGGGTTTTCTGTGGACGCTGGCTAGGCCAGATACGCCCTGGCGGACGCAAGCCTTTGAACCCATTTAAAACTCGTTGCCTATCGGCTCACGAGCTGGGCGGCGAGCGTGATGCCACATTTGTGTGGCCAGGTTTCCCGTGGACGCTGGCTAGACCAGATACGCCCAGCGGACGCAAACCTTGAACCCATTTGTAACTCGTTGCCTCTCGGCCCACGAGCTGGGCGGCGAGCGCGATGCCACATTTGTGTGGCGAGGTTTCCCGTGGACGCTGGCTCGACCAGATACGCCCAGCGGACGCAGACCTTGAACCCATTTGTAACTCGTTGCCTTTCGGCCCACGAGCTGGGCGGCGAGCGCGATGCCACTTTTGTGTGGCGAGGTTTCCCGTGGACGCTGGCTCGACCAGATACGCCCAGCGGACGCAGACCTTGAACCCATTTGTAACTCGTTGCCTTTCGGCCCACGAGCTGGGCGGCAAGCGCGATGCCACATTTGTGTGGCGAGGTTTCCCGTGGACGCTGGCTCGACCAGATACGCCCAGCGCAGACCTTGAACCCATTTGTAACTCGTTGCCTTTCGGCCCGCGAGCTGGGCGGCGAGCGCGATGCCACTTTTGTGTGGCGAGGTTTCCCGTGGACGTTGGCTAGACCAGATACGCCCAGCGGACGCAGACCTTGAACCCATTTGTAACTCGTTGCCTCTCGGCCCACGAGCTGGGCGGCGAGCGCGATGCCACTTTTGTGTGGCGAGGTTTCCCGTGGACGCTGGCTAGACCAGATACGGCCAGCGGACGCAGACCTTGAACCCATTTGTAACTCGTTGCCTCTCAGCCCACGAGCTGGGCGGCGAGCGCGATGCCACTTTTGTGTGGCGAGGTTTCCCGTGGACGCTGGCTCGACCAGATACGCCCAGCGGACGCAGACCTTGAACCCATTTGTAACTCGTTGCCTTTCGGCCCACGAGCTGGGCGGCGAGCGCGATGCCAGATTTGTGTGGCGAGGTTTCCCGTGGACGCTGGCTCAACCAGATACGCCCAGCGGACGCAGACCTTGAACCCATTTGTAACTCCTTGCCTTTCGGCCCACGAGCTGGGCGGCGAGCGCGATGCCACATTTGTGTGGCGAGGTTTCCCGTGGACGCTGGCTCGACCAGATACGCCCAGCGGACGCAGACCTTGAACCCATTTGTAACTCGTTGCCTTTCGGCCCACGAGCTGGGCGGCGAGCGCGATGCCACATTTGTGTGGCGAGGTTTCCCGTGGACGCTGGCTCGACCAGATACGCCCAGCGGACGCAGACCTTGAACCCATTTGTAACTCGTTGCCTATCGGCGGACGAGCTGGGCGGCGAGCGCGAACTCAAGACTCAACTCGAGGGCTCATGTAGAGCCTGCACGAGGAATAGTTAGTTGACTTGTGGACATGGGACTCAACTCGAGGGCTCTTGTTGAGCCTGCACGAGGAGTGGTTAGTTGGCTTGTGGACTCGGGCTCAACTCGAGGACTCATGTAGAGCCTGCACGAGGAGTTGTTAGTTGGCTTGTGGGCTTGGGACTCAACTCGAGGGCTCTCGTAGAGCCTGCACGAGGAGTTTCGTGAAGAGTCGTCGCGAGGAGTATCGGTCGACTCGTGGACTCGAAGCTCGATTCGAGGAATGAATTCATCTCGAGGAGACATGTGAAGAGTCGGCACGAGGAGTATTATTCGACTCGTGGACTCGAACTCGACTCGAGGACTTACGTAACGCCTGCACGAGGAGTTACGTGGAGAGTCAGCGCGAGGAGTATCGGTCGACTCGCGGACTCGGAGCTCGACTCGAGGAATGAACTCATCTCGAGGAGACATGTGAAGAGTCGGCAAGAGGAATATTAGTCGACTCGTGGACTCGAGCTCGACTCGAGGACTCACGTAGAGCCTGCACGAGGAGTTTCGTGGGGAGTCAGCGCGAGGAGTATCGGTCGACTCGCGGACTCGGAGCTCGACTCGAGGAATGAACTCATCCCGAGGAGACATGTGAAGAGTCGGCACGAGGGATATTAGTCGACTCGTGGACTCGAGCTCGACTCGAGGACTCACGTAGAGCCTGCACGAGGAGTTTCGTGGGGAGTCAGCGCGAGGAATATCGGTCGACTCGCGAACTCGGAGCTCGACTCGAGGAATGAACTCATCCCGAGGAGACATGTGAAGAGTCGGCACGAGGAGTATTAGTCGACTCGTGGATTCGAACTCGACTCGAGGACTCACGTAGAGCCTGCACGAGGAGTTTCGTGAAGAGTCATCGCGAGGAGTATCGGTCAACTTGCGGACTCGGAGCTCGACTCGAGGAATGAATTCATCTCGAGGAGACATGTGAAGAGTCGGCACGAGGAGTATTAGTCGACTCGTGGACTCGGGCTCAACTCGAGGACTCATGTAAAGCCTGCACGAGGAGCTACGTGATGAATCGGGACGAGGAGTATCGGTCGACTCGTGGATTCGAACTCGACTCGAGGGATGAACTCATCTCGAGGAGTTACGTGAAAAGTATTTCTTTGGGGCCTCCGGCCTAACCATCGGCCCCATGAGACTTTATTATGCTTTTATCTGTTTTTTGTTTTTGAGGGAGTTAGCCCAACACGGTTGGGCGAACTGATGAACCGAATCCAAAGATGTTTGGACGAAGCGATGAAGTCGCTCCAGCTCGTCTAGACGAAGTGCCGAGCTCGACCAGGCGAGGCAACGAACTCAGCCAGACGAGGTGACGAGCTCGACCAGACGAGCTTGGCCAGGCGAAATCAACCAGGCGAGTTGACGAGCTCGGCCAGGCGAGGCGAGCTGATGAGCTCGGCCAGGCGAGGCGAGCTGCTGAGCTCGGCCAGGCGAGGCGAGCTGATGAGCTCGGCCAGGCGAGGCGAGCTGATGAGCTCGGCCAGGGCGAGGCGAGCTGATGAGCTCGGCCAGGCGAGGCGAGCAGATGAGCTCGGCCAGGTGAGGCGAGCTGATGAGCTCGGCCAGGGCGAGGCGAGCTGACGAGCTCGACATCCCGAAAATTCGTGAGAATCGGCACGAGGAGTATCAGTCGACTCGTGGACTCGTGCTTAACTCGAGGACTCATGTAAAGCCTGCACGAGGAGCTACGTGATGAATCGGCACGAGGAGTATCGGTCGACTCGTGGATTCAAACTCGACTCGAGGAATGAACTCATCTCGAGGAGTTACGTGAAAAGTCTTTCTTTGGGGCCTCCGGCCTAACCATCGGCCCAATGAGACTTTATTATTATTATTATATTTTTTTTTTTGAGTTGTTGTTGAGTTGTTTTTGATTGAGCATTGATCCCTGTCAGCCCCCCGAGTTTCTTGCGTTTGTGAGACGAAGGCCAAGAAACTCTCGTATTAGAGGTATACAATAGTGTGCGTTACACTTTTTCATGTGTGAAATAACTCTTTATTGCAATAAGGGGGTCGTTACAGTTTGTCATGGCACTTGGCCTTCTTTGAAAACGGGAAATTACATTTTCGAAATAAAAGCGATCGCGAAGCCGATTGGGTTCGGGCGTGAATTTAAAGGTCGAAGCTGCGACAATCACGGCTTGCTAGTAGATGCGACGAATTCCTTGAGATCCCCACCTCGAATTAGGGAATCAATTCGCTTCTTAAGCTGCTTGCACTCGATCGTCGCGTGCCCGTGATCTTTGTGGTATTCACAGAACCGACTTTGATCTCGCTTCGCCCCGTCCTTTGTGAGTGGAGCGGGGCTTCCCAGCTCATCGCGGCGTAAGCGCAGGATCCGGTCGGGAGTTGTGTTGAGCGGGACGAAGGATCGCGTCGGGGCTGGAGAAGGGTGGTCGTTAGGGACTTGACCCTTCCGGCGCCTTTTCCTTCGTGACTCGGGACCAACGGCCGGCATCACAAGCGTGGCTGCGCGCTTTTGGTTGGATGCTTGATCAGTGTTGGGTGGTTGCTGCCCCAAGACGATCGCGGTCTCACGTTGAGCGTTGAGTTTTTCTCTCAAGTCGAACTCGTGATTCTCTCTTTGAGAGTTGAGGCGGTCTCTCAAGTCTCCGGAGGCCGTCCCTATCACCCTTTTTAAGGGCTCGTCATTCAGGCGACGCCTTCGGCAGGGGCCGAGACCATCGACGTTGTCACCTTCACAAGGGTTTTGGACGCGGACGGTGAGCTTGGAGCGTCCCTTTCGGGACCTCGAGACCGAGCGTCCTCGGGTACTGTGCGAGCTTTGACGCCTTGACGTGGTTGCCCGAGGGTGTCCCCTCGAGGGCGCGTGCGCGTGCTCATCGGAAAGTTGACGTCTTGACGCGGTCGCCAGAGGGTGTCCCCTTGGAAGCGCGCGTGCGCGTCAACTTTCGTGGACAGCGTGGTCGAGGTTGGTCTCGTGGTTGATGTCGCCGACGTTGTTGGAGTCGAGGAGGTCGGCGATGAGCGCGCCGGTGACGCCGGGGCGGTCTAGGAGTTCGGCGAGCCTTCGAGCCGCGTCCTCTCGGACTGCAGCCTCGAGGTCATTCGTCGGGTCTCGGGGCTGGCTCTCATTATCATGAGGTTGCCCTTCGAGACGATGCGCGGAGCTTCGGAGGTCGCGCCTCGAGCTAGTCGCTCGGGCGCCCACGGGGGTGGCGGGGCTACGACTCATCTCTCGAGAGTCGTAGAAGTGAGAAGAAGACTGGTAGAGGGGATGTGTTGCCAAGGTCGAGAGATCCCCTCCTTCTAGCGCCAAAATGTTGTCGCTGATTTTTGGACAACTATTTAGGAGCCCAGAGTGGTTAGACCCAAGGCCGGACCAAGTGGTCTCACTCCGGCTCGAGCGTGTCAGACCCCGTATCCCGAGTCGTCCCTTAGCTGTGGATGTCCCTTGAGTTCGTCAGAGTACCTGAAAAGGAGTAGAGAACACGTGAACTACAAATGGGACACAAGGGGGGTGCCCCTGTTTACCTCTCCGACGCTCAACATTAGTGGGATTGAGGTGGAGTATAGAGGTTTTAGGGGTGCTTAGAGGCCAAAGCTTGAGAGAAACGAGCGAGGTACGAGTTCGGCAGCGTTTCAGTACTCAAGAATGGATTACCTGAACTAGGGGAGCGGCCCATGTATTTATAGGCAGCCAAGGGGTGGTTTGAAGACCCCTTGGCCGAGTGAACAAGTTTGGGTCGGCCAATGGCTGAGGGAAGGCTCTAGAGCCGGCCATTGGCCGAGGGAAGGCTCTAGAGCCGGCCATTGGCCGAGGCAAGACTCTAGAGCCGGCCAATGGCCGAGGGAAGGCTCTAGAGCCGGCCATTGGCCGAGGCAAGGCTCTAGAGCCGGCCAATGGCCGAGGCAAGGCTCTAGAGCCGGCCAATGGCCGAGGCAAGGCTTTAGAGCCGGCCATTGGCCGAGGCAATGCTCTAGAGCCGGCCATTGGCCGAGGCAAGGCTCTAGAGCCGGCCAATGGCCGAGGCAAGGCTCTAGAGCCGGCCAATGGCCGAGGCAAGGCTCTAGAGCCGGCCATTGGCCGAGGCAATGCTCTAGAGCCAGCCATTGGCCGAGGCCAGGCTCTTGTTGTCGGTCCGTCTCGGACCGACGGGGACTAAGGCGTCACTTCGACCCACGCGACCGGTGCAAGGCCTCGAGGGGCGAACCCTTGCCTCGGCCTTTGGCCGGCCCAAACCAATGGCCGGGCCAAGGGTCAGCCGGCCAGTGGCCGGCCATATGCTCAGCCGGCCAGTGGCCGTTCATATGCTTGACCGGCCTGTCGCCGGCCCAAAGGTCAGTCGGCCACGTCCAAGGCCGGTCCTCCTCCATGGCCGGCACTCCAAGGCCGGCCCTCCTCCAAGGCCGGCTCTCCATGGCCGGCACTCCAAGGCCGGCCCTCGTCCAAGGCCAGCTCTCCAAGGCCGGCACTCCAAGGCCGGCCCTCCTCCATGGCCGGCTCTCCATGGCCGGCACTCCAAGGCCGGCCCTCCTCCAAGGCCGGCTCTCCATGGCCGGCACTCCAAGGCCGGCCCTCCTCCAAGGCCGGCTCTCCATGGCCGGCACTCCAAGGCCGGCCCTTCTCCAAGGCCGGCTCTCCAAGGCCGGCACTCCAAGGCCGGCCCTCCCCCATGGCCGGCTCTCCATGGCCGGCACTCCAAGGCCGGCCCTCCTCCAAGGCCGGCTCTCCATGGCCGGCACTCCAAGGCCGGCCCTCCTCCAAGGCCGGCTCTCCAAGGCCGGCACTCCAAGGCCGGCCCTCCTCCAAGGCCGGCCCTCTTCCAAGGCCGGCCCTCCTCCATGGCCGGCTCTCCATGGCCGGCCCTCCTCCAAGGCCGGCCCAACCTTGCTCACTCGGCCAAGGGGTCTTCAAACCACCCCTTGGCTGCCTATAAATACAGGGGCCGCTCACCTAGTCCAGGTAATCCATTCTTGAGTACTGAAGCGCTGTCGAACTCGTACCTCGCTCGTTTCTCTCAAGTCTCGGCCTCTAAACACCCCTAAAACCTCTATACTCCACCTCAATCCCACTAATGTTGAGCGTCGGAGAGGTAAACAGGGGCACCCCCCCTGTTTCCCCTTTGTAGTTCACAATCTCTTGCTTGCTTTTTAGGTATCGAGACGAGGTGAGCTTCACCCACAGCTAAGGGACGACTTGGGATACCAAGTCCGACACGCTCGAGCCGGAGTGAGACCACTTGGTCCGGCCTTGGGTCTAACCACTCTGGGCTCCTAAATAGTTGTCCAAAAATCAGCGACAACATTTTGGCGCTAGAAGGAGGGGGTCTCTCGACCTTGGCAACACATCCCCTCAACCAGTCTTCTTCTCACTTCTACGACTCTCGAGAGATGGGTCGTAGCCCCGCCACCTCCGTGGGCGCCCGAGCGACTAGCTCGAGGCGCGACCTCCAAAGCTCCGCGCGCCGTCTCGAAGGGCAACCTCGTGATAACGAGAGCCAGCCCCGAGACCTGGCGAATGACCCCGAGGCCGCAGTCCGAGAGGACACGGCTCGAAGGCTCGCCGAGCTCCTAGATCGCCCCGGCGTCACCGGCGCGCTCATCGCCGACCTCCTCGACTCCAACAATGTCAATGACATCAACCACGAGACCGACCTCGACCACGCTATTCACGAAAGTGGACACGCGCGCACGCCTCCAAGGGGACACCCTCGAGCGGCCGCGTCGAAACATCAACTTTCTGATGAGCACGCGCACGCGCCCTCGAGGGGACACCCTCGGGCGACCACGTCAAGGCTCCGAAGCTCACGCAATACCCGAGAACGCTCAGTCTCGAGGTCCCGAAAGGGACGCTCCAAGCTCTCTATCCGCGTCCAAAACCCTCGTGAAGGTGACAACGTCGATGGTCGCGGCCTCCGTCAAGGGCGTCGCCTGAACGACGCACCTCTAACAAGGGTGATAGGGACGGCCTCCGGAGACTTGAGAGACCGCCTCAGTTCTCAAAGAGAGAATCACGGGTTCGACTTGAGAGAAAAGCTCAACGCCCGACGCGAGACCGCGATCATCTTGGGGCAGCAACCACCCAACATTGATCGAGCACTCGACCAAGAACGCGCAGCCACGCTTATGATGCCGGCCGTTGGTCTCGAGCCTCCAAGGAAAAGGCGCCGGGAGGGTCAAATCCCTAACGACCACCCTTCTCCAGCCCCGAAGCGATCCTTCGTCCCGCTCAACACAACGCCCGACCGGATCCTGAGCTTACGCCGCGATAAGCTGGGAAGCCCCGCTCCACTCACAAAGGACCCCGCGAAGCGAGATCGAAGTAGGTTCTGCGAATACCACAAAGATCACCCTCACGCGACGATCGAGTGCAAGCAGCTTAAGAAGCGAATTGATTCCCTAATTCGAGGTGGGGATTTCAAGGAATTCGTCGCGTCTGCTAGCAAGCCATGAGTGCCGTTACTTCGACCCTTAAACTCGCGACCGAGCTCGATCGACCTCGTGATTGCTTTCATTTCAAAAATGTAATTTTCTTTTTTTCATAAAAGAAGGCCAAATACCATGACCACCTGTAACGACCCCCTTATTGCAATAAAGAGTTATTTCACACATGAAAAAGTGTAACGCACACTATTGTACACCTCTAATACGAGAGTTTCTTGGCCTTCGTCTCACAAACGCAAGAAACTCGGGGGGCTAACAGGGATCAATGCTCAATAAAAAAACAACTCAACAACAACTAAAAAAAAACAATAATAATAAAGTCTCAAGGGGCCGATGGTTAGGTCGGAGGTCCCAAAGAAAGACTTCTCACACGTCTCCTCGAGATGAGTTCATCCCTCGAGTCGAGCTCCGAGTCTGCGAGTCGACCGATATTCCTCGCGACGACTCTTCACGAAACTCCTCGTGCAGGCTCTACGTGAGTCCTCGAGTCGAGTTTGAGTCCACGAGTCGATTGATACTCCTCGTGCCAACTCTTCACATGACTCCTCGAGATAAGTTCATCCCTCGAGTCGAGCTTCGAGTCCACGAGTCGACCGATGCTCCTCGCGCTGACTCTTCACGGAACTCCTCGTACAGGCTCTACGTGAGTCCTCGAGTCAAGTTCGAGTCCACGAGTCGACTGATACTCCTCGTGCCGACTCTTCACATGTCTCCTCGAGATGAATTTATTCCTCGAGTCGAGCTTCGAGTCCGCGAGTCGACCGATACTCCTCGCGACGACTCTTTACGAAACTCCTCGTACAGGCTCTACGTGAGTCCTCGAGTCGAGTTCGAGTCCACGAGTCGACTGATACTCCTCGTGCCGACTCTTCACATGTCTCCTCGAGATGAATTCATTCCTCGAGTCGAGCTCCGAGTCCGCGAGTCGACCGATACTCCTCGCGCCGACTCTTCACGAAACTCCTCGTGCAGGCTACATAAGCCCTCGAGTCGAGTTCGAGTCCACGAGTCGACAGACACTCCTCGTGGCAACTCCACATGTGTCCTCGAGATGCGTTCATTCCTCGAGTCGAGTTTGAATCCATGAATCGACGAGCTACTCCTCGTGGCAACTCCACATGTCTCCTCGAGATGCGTTCATTCCTCGAGTCGAGTTTGAATCCACGAATCGACGAGCTACTCCTCGTGGCAACTCCACATGTCTCCTCGAGATGCGTTCATTCCTCGAGTCGAGTTCGAATCCACGAGTCGACAAGCCACTCCTCGTGCCGACTTCACACGCCTCCTCGAGACGAGTTCATTCCTCGAGTCGAGTTCGAGTCGACAAGTCGACAAAGCTACGCCTTGTGCCTGTTGTCAATGGTGCCCACAAGAAGAGTAGTAGTGTCTATTTATGTACATTTGATGTCATATAGTCTTACGAAGACTCTTGCTTGTAATTGCTTATTCATTAATAAAAAGTTGAAACGTTCATTCAATCTTCCTTGTCTGAAGCTTTATGATAAAACCATAGTCTTTTAGTCCATAAACAAACTTAACAACTTACGAAGAGACAAATGTAGATTTGCATGAACAAACTCTTCGTAGTTTGCTTAAAACGATATATTCGCAATCTTAGGGTCAAAGGACTATTGACCTCAGTATGATTGTTAGAAGAATCTATGATGTCTGGTTATGAGGCATTGAGAGTTAGGAACTCTATAGTTCTTCTAGGTATCTTCCGAAGGTACTGAATTGACCAGTGCACTTCTAGAGACAAGATAAGAACAAACCATTTAACCTCTCATGTCTCGAAGTCACTATGTATGAATTGCATCATGCTTACCTTAATCCTGAAATGAGACATGCCATTTCACACCTTAGTATTCTCATTTGAGAAAGTCAAAGTTCGGACTCACTATGTGATTCCGAACAAGGCCTATTGGTGAAGTACTAAGTTGTGAGTCTGTCATGAGTAACTTTGTGAAGTTCTCATAGATATGGAATTCATGTACAAGATTGCTGAAATGCAATGTATGTCACCTCATGCTTTGTTCCTTGGAGTGTGAATAAATGAACTGGCCAGTGTCCAAATTGAGTCCTGACTCTTTTGGATGAAACAATGTGACTTGTTAGCTCCTCGTCAATACATTGTTTCTAACTTATTCACAAGCGACAAAGGAGTTGAGGAAATAACAGCTAGAAGGGTAAAATGGTAATTTAGTAAATCCCGACTAGCTGATGACATTCATGAAGGGTAAACATAGATAATATTCAGTGGATCCGCTCATTATAATTAGGTGAATTCTTGAGTAGAAAATAAATTCATTTGAACCGAGAGATTTTCAGTGTCAGCTCTTTAGTGGAGTCAGTTGGCATTAAGCTAAACTTGGAAAAGGTTTGTGAACTTTTGAGTCCAAGTGTTTAGCTAAAGCTTTGTTCATTTGGGTCCATGAGGTCACTGTCACGAATCACATCGATAGGAATAGTTAAACTGGAAGCTAAGTCAAAACAAGAACGAAAATAGTTAAAAGGGTATTTTTGTCTTTTGAGACAAATGATGAAATGAATGTCAATAAATTTTGACAAGTTCATTTGATGACTTAATGTCACTCGGCCATAATATGATTAATTGGGCCTTGTGGATTAATTTCATTTCATGAGAATTTTAATGAAAATTCTTAATGGGCCTTTTTCATATTGTCATGAACAAGTGGAAAAGCTTCTAGAAGGCCTTTCTAGAATAGGGATAGGCGCCCAACACACCCAAGGAAAGAGAGAATATTTTGTGCATGAATGTATGAAGATACTTGCCAAAAGAAAAAGAGGAAACAAATTTCCCCTAAGGGGAAAGCAAGGTAGGCGCCCAAAAGAGTCAAGAGAGAAGCAAACTAAATGAGGAAACAAATCCAAGGCTTATTGAAGCACATGTTGGACGTGTAAAGCAAGGGAAAAAGGGGAAATAAGATTTCCTCATAAAGGCTTGGAAAATAAGAGGAAACTACTTCTTTCCAAGGCCAACCCTTCTCCTATAAATAGGACACTCATTCCTCTCATTCTATTCATTCCACATAAGTTAGAGATTGAGAGCTTCTCTCTCTAGACCTTGTGGTGGCCGAAATCCTCTCTCTCTCTCTTTCTATTTTATTTTCGATTTTTCTTGTTTTGGCACCTAGGTCCTCACTCGACCTAGTCTTTAGCTCTGCGACTTTGAGACTCGTTCTCAAGACGTAGTGTTTAAAAGTGCCCACTCACTGATTCCTTCTTTTCGAGTGATTTAGTGATAGAAACTTTCGTGGTTGCTCGAGGTGCCGAGGAAAGAAAGAGAGACGTGCTGCGTGGGGAGACGAGCGTTGTAACTTTCCAAAAGCTTCTACAAGGTTCAAGCTTCAAGAAAGGTTAGTAACTTTTATAGCTCATATTAGTTTTTATTTACATGCATATGCTCTTGTCTAGGTTAGTAAAAACTAGTTTTACTTAAAAAGAAAATTTTTAAAATTCCGCCGCTTTGCGAAGCGTTTAATCTTTTTCTTAAACCCTAGATCGATTCCAACAAATGGTATCAGAGCTATGGTCAAAGGAATGCATGTGCATGTTTTTAAATTATGAGCTTGAAAATCGTTTTCGAAAGTTTACTAATTTTGTGACAAGTTAGAATTGTAATCTTAGATTTTTTTTTAATTTATTGCTCATGCCTTTAAATTAAAAACCATGTTGATTTTCTATGAGTTTGGGATGATGTTAAAACACATTAGAATCAGTTCTAAAAGTTTTTAATTTTTTATATTGAAAAACGTGTTTTAAAGGTTTGAGATTTTTCGAGTAAATTTTGTGACTAGTTTTGTTTTCTTGCTAGTTTCGTTTATTTACTTGAATCGTTTTATGCATGTTGTTATTTCTTTTATTCTATGTTATTACCCTGCTAATAAAACACAAATAAAAGCTTTAAACAACTTCATAAAACGTTCCGTTACACTCGATTCTTTTTCGCATCTAAAAGGACAAAGCTTTAATTTATTTCTTTTTCTTCGAGCTGGAATGTAAACCCGCATTAAAAGCGGCATAACTCTCTGCTCAGAAATCGAAATTTAATGATTCTTGAATCAAATTAAAGATCTGTCTGTCCTCTGTCCAATGCCACCGGTTTCGGCTCAAAAGGACATCGGAGCCGCCAGTTATGGCGATTTTACTCCGAGGTGCGCGGCTGTCTGAAACTCCAGTTTTTTAGAAATCCGGATTTTCAAACCCCACTACCATGAGTTATAGAACTCTAATGAGAAAACTTTCTTGAGCAAAAATGTTTTTCATATGATTATAAACATGATGTGTAAAGATTAAAAGTTTTGTTTTTGAAAGATTAATTGAAATTGAATTTTTACAAAACTAGTTTGAATTTTGAAAAACCGTTTTCACTTTCAAACTTGAAAATATTTTGTCATCCAAATCAAATAAATTTTCAAAATGTTTTCAAAACTATATCTATATCACATATGTTCAAAATCTATATGCTCTTGAAATTTTGAGTGGGAGGTCTCTTTGTAGACAAAACCGAAAAATAAAAAGATGTGTAATCTCAAACTTTCAAGTGTTCGAGTGAGTTGAAGTTCACACTTCCCTCACGCACTTTCCCGAAATAGAAAAAAGGAAAAGATCGAGTATGTCCCTTGTGCCTTTATGCACTAATACTGCTCTGAACATGTCGATCTAGGATTCTCTTCTAGTTGTCCGCTCTGTCGCTCTCTAACTAGGAAATTTGTTTCCGAACTTATAAGAGTCGATGAACCAACTCCAAAAACTAAGTGGGAGGGTTATACTTGTTGTTTGTAACCCACGATCCCCAACACTAATGAAAAGTGCAAGTGTCGCCGGACTAAGAGTCACCCTCGTGGCCCTCTCTTAAATGAGAGTACTCAAGGGCGCTTTGCTCTGATCATTGCTCAATGAGCTACGTTCGAGAGTGAGACGATGATGACAAGACCTCCCCTCGGCGGATTGTTTTTCAAAGTCAATCTTTTGGACTAAGTGGTTGGTTACACACTTAGACTCAATCCCTAGTAATCCTCCCTCGAGGCCCTGCGAAAGGATGTGAGTGATCAAACCAATTTACAAGGTGGCTAGTCAAAATTGATGTATTGACATCTTGGCTATGCATTAATGATGAGTCATTTACTTATGAAAGGAGACTCGTTGCGGCCTTCCCTCGAAGGAGTAAAGTGTCATTTCGTTCATAACACCTTTGGATTTTACAAAAGTCTTAATGAAACTTAAATCCTAAACCAAAGACTAATCATAAACTTGTTTCAACTTATATAGGCAATATGTCTCTCAACCCTCTCTCTATCTTTCTTTCCTCGAACCAACTCGAAAACGAAAACTACATAGATTCGAAACATAACCTCGACATAATACCTACCGTTAACAAGCACAAATGGGTACTCACCGCCCCGTGTCCTCCTCTGACGAATGATGATTCAACTCAAGAGGACAATGACGCCTTGGCGGCCTGGCTTTGATCCGATGAGATTGTGAGGTGCTATATCTTAGCATCTATGAACAATATGCTGAACAAGCAACATCGTGACATCGAGACTGCCGCTGACATGCTCTACAATCTCCTTGAGAGTTTTGGAGGGCAAAGGCGTCAAGCAAGGCAAAAAGCAGTCCGACAGTTTATGAACTGTCATATGAAGGCTAGGACTCCTGTTAGAGACTTTATGATACTGATCATTAGTTTTCTAAATAAAATGGAAATCCTAGGATCTGAGACTGATGGGAAGAATCTCATAGATATGATCTTAGAAACTCTCCCCGCGTCTCTTGATACCTCCAAGATGAACTACTCCATAAACAAACTAGAGTACACTGCTACCAAGCTTATGGAGGAACTTCACACTGCTGTAGGTTTCACTAAGAGAAAGAGGAATCAAGGAGAGGCACATGCTACTGAGCAAAAAGCCTCCGCCTCTGAAACTGTGAAGAGACCTTACAAGGCCGATAAAAAGAACTGTCCCGCCTATCTCAAAGCAAAGGAACATAGTATTGTACTAGTTACCGAAGCATGCTTAGTAGCTGATAATGTATCAACGTGGATTCTTGACTCCGCTGCTACTAACCATATTTGCTGTTCCTTGAATGGTTTCAAGAAAACCAAAAGCTTAGAGGAAGGCGAGTTCTGTTTCAAATGGGGTGATGGGAGCCTGGTGTCTGCAAAGGCTGTGGGATCCGTGACGCTGTCTTTTGAAGACCGCACTTTAAACTTGAATAATGTTTATTTTGTTCCTACCTTTGGGAAGAACTTAATATCCGTTGCTCGTCTTCGTGAGCAAGATTATTGTTTAAAGTTCATTAAGAATGGAATTCGTATCTCGTTTCCTGATAATTCTTTTGTCACTGACACATGTGTGAAGAATGCTCTTTTCTACATCTATCCCACTCAACCTTCTCTTTTAGACACTGAAATAGATAATGATCTAATTAGGGAGCCAAAGAGGATCAAACTTTCTGAATCCTCCGATCTAACAAAATCAACACACCTATGGCACTTAAGACTTGGTCATATCAGTCTAGAAAGGATTAAGAGACTTGTGAGGGATGGTCCACTCCAAGCCTCTGCAATAGGTTCACTACCTACTTGTGAATCCTGCATAGAAGGAAAAATGACTAAGCGACCTTTCTCTGATAAAGGTCGAAGAGCCACTGAGTTGCTGGAACTAATACATTCTGATGTATGTGGTCCGCTCAGCCAACAGGAACGTGGAGGATACGAATACTTCGTTATCTTCACTGATGATTACTCACGATATGGGTTTGTCTATTTGCTCAAACACAAATCCGAGACCTTTAACGTATTTAAGGTCTTTAGGGCTTTAGTGGAAAAGCAAACTGGCAAAGTGATCAAAACCCTTCGATCTGATCGAGGTGGTGAGTATATGTCTGGAGAGTTCGATGACTTTCTTAAAGAAGAAGGTATTGCTTCTCAGCTTACCGCACCTGGCACACCTCAACAAAACGGAGTGTCAGAGAGAAGAAACCGAACTCTTATGGAGATGGTTAGATCGATGATGAGTTACTCATCACTCCCGCTTTCCTTTTGGGGATATGCGCTCGAAACAGCCGCTTACATTCTGAACCAAGTTCCGTCTAAAACGGTTCCTGGTACTCCTTATGAAAGATGGACTGGCCGTAAAGTAAGTTTGGGCCACATCTGAATTTGGGGTTGCCCTGCACATGTGCTAAGGCAAAAGACTAGCAAGTTGGCTAGTAGGTCAGAATTGTGCCTGTTTGTAGGATATCCAAAGGAAACCAAAGGTTTCATTTTCTATAGTCCCGAGGACGATAAGACTTTCGTTAGCACGAATGCTCGTTTCCTCGAGGAGGACTTTATGAATGATGCAAAACCTAGAAGCAAAATTGTGCTTGAAGAAAAGTTGGGTGAGGAAGCTTCTACCTCATCTGTAAGAACTGTTCTTACCCCAACTGAAACACAACCTAACTCATCAGAATCTCGTCAAGTAGTACTTAGACGTAGTGGGAGGGCTACTCAAAAGCCTGACAGGTACATGTCTTATGGAGACTCTCTTGTAGCCGTCTCCGACATGGATGACCCTGTTTCCTATAGCCAAGCGATGGCTTGTTCTGAATCAAACCTTTGGCTTGACGCCATGAAAGTTGAAATGCACTCGATGTATGTCAACAAAGTCTGGAAACTTGTAGACCTTCCTGAAGGGATTAAACCCGTAGGATGTAAGTGGATATACAAGAAGAAAAGGGGTCCTGATGGGAACGTCGAGACGTTCAAAGCACGACTTGTGGCGAAGGGTTATACCCAACAAGAAGGGATTGACTATGAAGAAACCTTCTCGCCAGTCGCGATGCTTATATCCATCCGCATACTCCTATCCATAGCTGCAGCTCTCGACTATGAGATCTGGCAAATGGATGTCAAGACAGCCTTTCTGAATGGCAATCTTGACGAGCGCATTTACATAGCTCAACCAGACGGTTTCGTGGATAAAGGTCAAGAGACCAAGGTTTGTGAGTTGCTTAAATCCATTTATGGACTAAAGCAAGCATCTAGGTCATGGAATATTAGATTCGATGAAACTGTAAAGAGCTTCGGCTTTGAACAGTCAATAGATGAGCCTTGTGTTTACAAGTTAATACACGAAGGCAGAGTTGTGTTTCTGGTACTATATGTCGATGATATACTACTCATTGGTAATGACGTGGGTAAGTTATCTGAGGTTAAGGTCTGGCTAGCAAAGCAATTCGATATGAAGGATCTAGGAGAAGCCGCGTACATTCTGGGAATCCAAATCTTTCGAGATAGGAAAAACCGGACCCTGTCGCTCTCTCAAGCATCTTATATTGATAAGGTGATGGATCGCTTCTCGATGCAAAACTGCAAGAGGGGTCAAACACCCTTTAGGCATGGAGTTTCACTCTCTAAGGACCAGTCTCCCAAGACTGCACAAGAGATTGAAGACATGAGGAAAATTCCTTACGCCTCTGCCGTAGGAAGCCTCATGTATGCTATGCTTTGCACCCGACCTGATATATGTTTCGCCGTTGGCGTAGTTAGTCGTTTCCAATCCAACCCTGGACCCGAGCACTGGATTGCTGTTAAGCATGTTCTTAAGTATCTTCGAAGAACTAGGAACTTGATGCTTACATACTCAGGTACTGACCTGACTATGACGGGATATACCGACTCCGATTTTCAAGCGGATAAGGATTCCAGGAAATCCACTTCGGGATCTGTGTTCATCCTTAATGGTGGAGCTGTTGTGTGGAGAAGTATTAAGCAATCTTGCATTGCTGACTCCACAATGGAAGCAGAATATGTGGCTGCTTGTGAAGCATCCAAAGAGGCTGTATGGCTTAGAAAATTCCTTAAGTATTTGGAAGTTGTTCCAAACGTCGACGAGCCCATGACCCTTTATTGTGATAATAGTGGGGCTGTCGCTAACTCAAAGGAACCTAGAAGCAATAAGCGCTCTAAGTATATTGAGAGGAAATACCATTTGATTCGAGAGATCGCGCAACGCGGAGACGTGGAGGTGAAGTAGATCTCTGGAAGATCCATTCACCAAGGGCCTAGCGAACATGGTCTTCGACCAACTTCGAGAGGGATTAGGCATGTAGGACTACTCACATCTTCTTTGAGTCAAGTGGGAGTTTGTTGTCAATGGTGCCCACAAGAAGAGTAGTAGTGTCTATTTATGTACATTTGATGTCATATAGTCTTACGAAGACTCTTGCTTGTAATTGCTTATTCATTAATAAAAAGTTGAAACGTTCATTCAATCTTCCTTGTCTGAAGCTTTATGATAAAACCATAGTCTTTTAGTCCATAAACAAACTTAACAACTTACGAAGAGACAAATGTAGATTTGCATGAACAAACTCTTCGTAGTTTGCTTAAAACGATATATTCGCAATCTTAGGGTCAAAGGACTATTGACCTCAGTATGATTGTTAGAAGAATCTATGATGTCTGGTTATGAGGCATTGAGAGTTAGGAACTCTATAGTTCTTCTAGGTATCTTCCGAAGGTACTGAATTGACCAGTGCACTTCTAGAGACAAGATAAGAACAAACCATTTAACCTCTCATGTCTCGAAGTCACTATGTATGAATTGCATCATGCTTACCTTAATCCTGAAATGAGACATGCCATTTCACACCTTAGTATTCTCATTTGAGAAAGTCAAAGTTCGGACTCACTATGTGATTCCGAACAAGGCCTATTGGTGAAGTACTAAGTTGTGAGTCTGTCATGAGTAACTTTGTGAAGTTCTCATAGATATGGAATTCATGTACAAGATTGCTGAAATGCAATGTATGTCACCTCATGCTTTGTTCCTTGGAGTGTGAATAAATGAACTGGCCAGTGTCCAAATTGAGTCCTGACTCTTTTGGATGAAACAATGTGACTTGTTAGCTCCTCGTCAATACATTGTTTCTAACTTATTCACAAGCGACAAAGGAGTTGAGGAAATAACAGCTAGAAGGGTAAAATGGTAATTTAGTAAATCCCGACTAGCTGATGACATTCATGAAGGGTAAACATAGATAATATTCAGTGGATCCGCTCATTATAATTAGGTGAATTCTTGAGTAGAAAATAAATTCATTTGAACCGAGAGATTTTCAGTGTCAGCTCTTTAGTGGAGTCAGTTGGCATTAAGCTAAACTTGGAAAAGGTTTGTGAACTTTTGAGTCCAAGTGTTTAGCTAAAGCTTTGTTCATTTGGGTCCATGAGGTCACTGTCACGAATCACATCGATAGGAATAGTTAAACTGGAAGCTAAGTCAAAACAAGAACGAAAATAGTTAAAAGGGTATTTTTGTCTTTTGAGACAAATGATGAAATGAATGTCAATAAATTTTGACAAGTTCATTTGATGACTTAATGTCACTCGGCCATAATATGATTAATTGGGCCTTGTGGATTAATTTCATTTCATGAGAATTTTAATGAAAATTCTTAATGGGCCTTTTTCATATTGTCATGAACAAGTGGAAAAGCTTCTAGAAGGCCTTTCTAGAATAGGGATAGGCGCCCAACACACCCAAGGAAAGAGAGAATATTTTGTGCATGAATGTATGAAGATACTTGCCAAAAGAAAAAGAGGAAACAAATTTCCCCTAAGGGGAAAGCAAGGTAGGCGCCCAAAAGAGTCAAGAGAGAAGCAAACTAAATGAGGAAACAAATCCAAGGCTTATTGAAGCACATGTTGGACGTGTAAAGCAAGGGAAAAAGGGGAAATAAGATTTCCTCATAAAGGCTTGGAAAATAAGAGGAAACTACTTCTTTCCAAGGCCAACCCTTCTCCTATAAATAGGACACTCATTCCTCTCATTCTATTCATTCCACATAAGTTAGAGATTGAGAGCTTCTCTCTCTAGACCTTGTGGTGGCCGAAATCCTCTCTCTCTCTCTTTCTATTTTATTTTCGATTTTTCTTGTTTTGGCACCTAGGTCCTCACTCGACCTAGTCTTTAGCTCTGCGACTTTGAGACTCGTTCTCAAGACGTAGTGTTTAAAAGTGCCCACTCACTGATTCCTTCTTTTCGAGTGATTTAGTGATAGAAACTTTCGTGGTTGCTCGAGGTGCCGAGGAAAGAAAGAGAGACGTGCTGCGTGGGGAGACGAGCGTTGTAACTTTCCAAAAGCTTCTACAAGGTTCAAGCTTCAAGAAAGGTTAGTAACTTTTATAGCTCATATTAGTTTTTATTTACATGCATATGCTCTTGTCTAGGTTAGTAAAAACTAGTTTTACTTAAAAAGAAAATTTTTAAAATTCCGCCGCTTTGCGAAGCGTTTAATCTTTTTCTTAAACCCTAGATCGATTCCAACAGTGCCGACCCCACGTGGCTCCTCGAGATGAGTTCATTCCTCGAGTCGAGTTCGAACCCACGAGTCGACTGATAGTCCTCGTGCCGATTCTTCACGAAACTCCTCGTGCAGGCTCTACGTGAGTCCTCGAGTCGAGTTCGAGTCCACGAGTCGATTGATACTCCTCGTGCAGGCTCTACGATGTCTCCTCGACATGAGTTAATTCCTCGAGTCGAGCTCCGAGTCCGCGAGTTGACCGATACTCCTCGCGACGACTCTTTACGAAACTCCTCGTGCAGGCTACATAAGCCCTCGAGTCGAGTTCGAGTCCACGAGTCGACAGACACTCCTCGTGGCAACTCCACATGTCTCCTCGAGATGCGTTCATTCCTCGAGTCGAGTTTGAATCCACGAATCGACGAGACACTCCTTGTGGCAACTCCACATGTCTCCTCGAGATGCGTTCATTCCTCGAGTCGAGTTTGAATCCACGAATCGACGAGCTACTCCTCGTGGCAACTCCACATGTCTCCTCGAGATGAATTCATTCCTCGAGTCGAGCTCCGAGTCCGCGAGTCGACCGATACTCCTCGCGCCGACTCTTCACGAAACTCCTCGTGCAGGCTACATAAGCCCTCGAGTCGAGTTCGAGTCCACGAGTCGACAGACACTCCTCGTGGCAACTCCACATGTCTCCACGAGATGCGTTCATTCCTCGAGTCGAGTTTGAATCCACGAATCGACGAGCTACTCCTCGTGGCAACTCCACACGTCTCCTCGAGATGCGTTCATTCCTCGAGTCGAGTTTGAATCCACGAATCGACGAGCTACTCCTCGTGGCAACTCCACATGTCTCCTCGAGATGCGTTCATTCCTCGAGTCGAGTTCGAATCCACGAGTCGACAAGCCACTCCTCGTGCCGACTTCACACGCCTCCTCGAGACGAGTTCATTCCTCGAGTCGAGTTCGAGTCGACAAGTCGACAAAGCTACGCCTTGTGCCGACCCCACGTGGCTCCTCGAGATGAGTTCATTCCTCGAGTCGAGTTCGAACCCACGAGTCGACTGATAGTCCTCGTGCCGATTCTTCACGAAACTCCTCGTGCAGGCTCTACGTGAGTCCTCGAGTCGAGTTCGAGTCCACGAGTCGATTGATACTCCTCGTGCAGGCTCTACGATGTCTCCTCGAGATGAGTTAATTCCTCGAGTCGAGCTCCGAGTCCGCGAGTTGACCGATACTCCTCGCGACGACTGTTTACGAAACTCCTCGTGTAGGCTCTATGTGAGTCCTCGAGTCGAATTCATTCCTCGAGTCGAGCTCCGAGTACGCGAGTCGACCAATACTCCTCGCGACGACTCTTCATGAAACTTCTCGTGCAGGCTCTACATGGGTCCTCGAGTTGAGTCCCAAGTCCACAAGTCAACTAACTATTCCTCGTGCAGGCTCTACATGAACCCTCGAGTTGAGTCTTGAGTCCGCGCTCGCCGCCCAGCTCGTCGGCCGATAGGCAACGAGTTACAAATGGGTTCAAGGTCTGCGTCCGCAGGGCGTATCTGGTCTAGCCAGCGTCCACGGGAAACCTCGCCACACAAATGTGGCATCGCGCTCGCCGCCCAGCTCGTCGGCCGATAGCCAACGAGTTACAAATGGGTTCAAGGTCTGCGTCCGCAGGGCGTATCTGGTCTAGCCAGCGTCCACGGGAAACCTCGCCACGCAAAAGTGGCATCGCGTTCTCCGCCCAGCTCGTCGGCCGATAGGCAACGAGTTATAAATGGGTTCAAGGTCTGCGTCCGCAGGGCGTATCTGGTCTAGCCAGCGTCCACGGGAAACCTCGCCACACAAATGTGGCATCGCGCTCGCCGCCCAGCTCGTCGGCCGATAGGCAACGAGTTACAAATGGGTTCAAGGTCTGCGTCCGCAGGGCGTATCTGGTCTAGCCAGCGTCCACGGGAAACCTCGCCACACAAATGTGGCATCGCGCTCGCCGCCCAGCTCGTCGGCCGATAGGCAACGAGTTACAAATGGGTTCAAGGTCTGCGTCCGCAGGGCGTATCTGGTCTAGCCAGCGTCCACGGGAAACCTCGCCACACAAATGTGGCATCGCGCTCGCCGCCCAGCTCGTCGGCCGATAGGCAACGTGTTACGAATTGGTTCAAGGTCTGCGTCCGCAGGGCGTATCTGTACTAGCCAGCGTCCACGGGAAACCTCGCCACACAAATGCGGCATCGCGCTCGCCGCCCAGCTCGTCGGCCGATAGGCAACGAGTTACAAATGGGTTCAAGGTCTGCGTCCGCAGGGCGTATCTGATCTAGCCAGCGTCCACGGGAAACCTCGCCACACAAATGTGGCATCGCGCTCGCCGCCCAGCTCGTCGGCCGATAGGCAACGAGTTACGAATTGGTTCAAGGTCTGCGTCCGCAGGGCGTATCTGGTCTAGCCAGCGTCCACGGGAAACCTCGCCACACAAATGCGGCATCGCGCTCGCCGCCCAGCTCGTCGGCCGATAGGCAACGAGTTACAAATGGGTTCAAGGTCTGCGTCCGCAGGGCGTATCTGGTCTAGCCACCGTCCACGGGAAACCTCGCCACACAAATGTGGCATCGCGCTCGCCGCCCAGCTCGTGGGCCGATAGGCAACGAGTTACAAATGGGTTCAAGGTATGCGTCCAGACAAAAAAGACGTGCAAATCGATTATGCCTTCGTTGGCAAGTCGAGAAAACAAGACGCGCACAATACAACAAAGACGTGCAAATCGATTATGCCTTCGTTGGCAAGTCAAGAAGATAAGACGCGCACAACACAAAGAAGTCGTGCTAATCGATCACGCCTTCATTGGCAAGTCGAGAAAATAAGACACGCACAATAAAGTTGTGCGAATCGATTATGCCTTCGTTGGCAAGTCGAGAAAATAAGACGCGCACAACACAAAGAAGTCGTGCTAATCGATCACGCCTTCATTGGCAAGTCGAGAAAATAAGACACACACAATAAAGTCGTGCAAATCGATTATGCCTTCGTTGGCAAGTCGAGAAAATAAGACGCGCACAACACAAAGAAGTCGTGCTAATCGATCACGCCTTCATTGGCAAGTCGAGAAAATAAGACACGCACAATAAAGTCGTGCTAATCGATCACGCCTTCATTGGTAAGTCGAGAAAATAGGACACGCACGATCAACCCGAAACAATAAGTCGTCCCTCGCGACGCCAAAAGGCCGTTCCTCATGACGCAAACCCAATCCATATGAAAGCGTGGATTTTGAGTTTCCACTCGATCTACGCTCGACCAGAAACTCGGGGGGCTAATGTTGTCGGTCCGTCTCGGACCGACGGGGACTAAGGCGTCACTTCGACCCACGCGACCGGTGCAAGGCCTCGAGGGGCGAACCCTTGCCTCGGCCTTTGGCCGGCCCAAACCAATGGCCGGGCCAAGGGTCAGCCGGCCAGTGGCCGGCCATATGCTCAGCCAGCCAGTGGCCGGTCATATGCTTGACCGGCCTGTCGCCGGCCCAAAGGTTAGTCGGCCACGTCCAAGGCCGTTCCTCCTCCATGGCCGACACTCCAAGGCCGGCCCTCCTCCAAGGCCGGCTCTCCATGGCCGGCACTCCAAGGCCGGCCCTCGTCCAAAGCTGGCTCTCCAAGGCCGGCACTCCAAGGCCGGCACTCCAAGGCCGGCCCTTCTCCATTGCCGGCTCTCCATGGCCGGCACTCCAAGGCCGGTCTTCCTCCAAGGCCGGCTCTCCATGGCCGGCACTCCAAGGCCGGCCCTCCTCCAAGGCCGGCTCTCCATGGCCGGCACTCCAAGGCCGGCCCTCCTCCAAGGCCGGCTCTCCAAGGCCGGCACTCCAAGGCCGGCCCTCCCCCATGGCCGGCTCCCCATTGCCGGCACTCCAAGGCCGGCCCTCCTCCAAGGCCGGCTCTCCATGGCCGGCACTCCAAGGCCGGCCCTCCTCCAAGGCCGGCTCTCCAAGGCCGGCACTCCAAGGCCGGCCCTCCTCCAAGGCCGGACCTCTTCCAAGGCCGGCCCTCCTCCATGGCCGGCTCTCCATGGCCGGCCCTCCTCCAAGGCCGGCCCAACCTTGCTCACTCGGCCAAAGGGTCTTCAAACCACCCCTTGGCTGCCTATAAATACAGGGGCCGCTCCCCTAGTCCAGGTAATCCATTCTTGAGTACTGAAGCGCTATCGAATTCGTACCTCGCTCGTTTCTCTCAAGTCTCGGCCTCTAAACACCCCTAAAACCTCTATACTCCACCTCAATCCCACTAATGTTGAGCGTCGGAGAGGTAAACAGGGGCACCCCCCCTGTTTCCCCTTTGTAGTTCACAATCTCTTGCTTGCTTTTTAGGTATCGAGACGAGGTGAGCTTCACCCACAGCTAAGGGACGACTTGGGATACCAAGTCCGACACGCTCGAGCCGGAGTGAGACCTCTTGGTCCGGCCTTGGGTCTAACCACTCTGGGCTCCTAAATAGTTCTCCAAAAATCAGCGACAATAGCTCTAGAGCCGGCCATTGGCCGAGGCAATGCTCTAGAGCCGGCCATTAGCCGAGGCAAGGCTCTAGAGCCGGCCAATGGCCGAGGCAAGGCTCTAGAGCCGGCCAATGGCCGAGGCAATGCTCTAGAGCCGGCCATTGGCCGAGGCAAGCCTTGGGCCGGCCAATGGCCGAGGCAAGCCTTGGGCCGGCCATTGGCCGAGGCAAGCCTTGGGCCGGCCAATGGCCGAGGCAAACCTTGGGCCGGCTGCATGGGCATTTGACTTGGCCCTTGGTTTGGGCCGGCCCCTGGTTGGGTCAGGGCCTCGCCGTTCAAGACCTCGTACCGGCCACGAGGGTCGAGGAAATGCCTTTGTCCTCATCGGCCCTAGACGGGCCGACAACAGAGAGGATAAGAACAAGTTTGAGAAATTTCCATAATTCTCACTTGGCATTTTTTTTGCCACTTTTTTTTCAAATTTGTCCCGAAAACATTATAATTTAATCCTTATCATATAATTATTTAATTAAATCCATAACCAAGCGGATTATAATTATATGATTCGAACCGAGAATTTTCTCATTGCTTCTCGATTAATTCAAATATATTCAAGGTTTCTCGGAAATAATTCTCGTTCTTGAGAATTTATTTCTTAAATTATCTCCCGAAAATATTTCCTCGGAAATACTTTATTAATTGAGATAACTCGATAATTCCTTTACTCCTTCCGAGATTTCTCATTACCTTAATATATTTAAATTACTCGATAAACTCATTAGACCATAATTCACTCGAGATACGGAAAAATATAACGAGGAATTTACTTCACTAATTTCCTTCAGGATTCCTTTCACGTTGAAATTAGTTAGGTCGTTAAAATATATTTTCACTTTCACAATCCTTCTTACATTCGTGAAAATATTCTAAAATCTTATCGACCTTGATATTCTTAATTTCCCACTCACAATTATTTCCTCCTTCCTTCGAGAAATTCCTTGATATTATTTCCTTTGAAATCGTGAGATCTCACTTGAAATGTGAAACGAGGGAGTACAGAGAAAATCTTCTCGTTTATCCTAAACAAGAGAGGAATGAAATTCTATATAAATTCAAACGAGAGAGAGAAATATAATCTCATTTATTTATTTGCGAGAGAGAGAATCATATGGAGACGGCGTTTAGAAAATTAGGTTGTGCGGGTCTCACACTTGCCAAGCAAGTCCTTGGATTTGATTCCTCTTGTGTCTTGCTCTCTCCTTGGCTTGCATTGCCACCTGTTGTCGTACGAAAATGAACAACGATTAATTACCTCGGGCGGTTCGATCCAAGGCCGGACCAAGTGATCGCACCCGTGCCAAAAATGTGAACTCGTGGACCGAGTTGCGTCCCCCATACCTTGAGGTGTGTTTTGGGGGGTGTGACCGTGCGAAAGGTTGGCTGCCTACGTACCCTTTAGTCAGAATCAGGTAAGAACGTAGTTTAATTTGAATGTTGTGGGCTATCTTGGGCTCGGAGACTTGAGAATCCAAGGCTTTAGAGTAGGACCCGGCTCGTAGCTTCTAGTGAAGACTTTAGAGGGGTCGCTTGCCTCGTAGCTCGGAGTTCTAGCTCAAGGGCCAAGAAGCGGGAGAACAGTGTGTACACTGCAGAGACTCGGGTCGCAGAAAAGGAGCGCGCTCCCTCTCGTGGAGGGCGGTCCTTGAATTTCCGAGCCGAGGGAGGAGGAGCGCGCGCTCTTGGAATGTCACAAGAGCACGGGAGAGAAGAGAGTTCTCGAGTGAGAGAGTGTGGTGTGGAGAAGAAATTGTGTGTGTGAGTGTGAATTGGGATGCCTTTCCCTCCCCCAAAGGGGGGGTATTTATAGCGTTGGAGGAGGCCTTGGGCCGGCCCCCTCAAGGCCCATTGGATGGCCGGGAGCGGGATACGCGAGACACAACGCCCGGACGGGCGCATGGCATGCTGTCTGGATGGGCGCGGGGCGCGCAGGGTGAGACGCATGGACGGGCGCGGGGTGCCCGGCCTAGGGAGCAGGCGCGCCCGGCCGAGGCAGCAGGAGCTCTCGGCCAGGGCAGCAGGGGCACCCGACCGAGGTAGCAGGAGCGCTCGGCCGGGAAGCTCGTGGGGCGTGGGAGCACGCGCGGGGCGGGACTCCGGAGGGGCAGGGCACGCGCGGGCCGGGACGGCCGGGAGCACTAGGGAACGCGCGCATGCCTACTGGGCCGGGGGTGCAGGTGCGCACGCGGGCCGGGGCGTGGGTTGGATGGCACGCGTGCAGGCCCAACGGGCCCGGAGCGCAGGTGCGAGCGCGGGCTCGTCGGGCCTTTGGTGCGCTATAGCGCTCGGGCCTAGTGGGTCGCAGCCTATTGGGCTTTTCGGCCGGCGAAGCCCGGCCGGCCTTAATGTTACCGGTCCGTCTCAGCCCGGTAGATCGACGACAGCCACGTTGGCGGCCGTCCTGAGACTCCCCCGCCCGCGGCCGACTCAGAGCCGGCGCCCGTCCAAGGCCGGCTCAGAGCCGGTGCTCGTCCAAGGCCGACTCAGAACCGGTGCTCGTCCAAGGCCGCCTCAGAGCCGGCGCTCGTCCAAGGCCGCCTCAGTGCCGGCGCTCGTCCAAGGCCGAATCAGAGCCGGAGCTCGTCCAAGGCCGCCTCAGAGCCGGCGCTCGTCCAAGGCCGCCTCAGAGCCGGCGCTCGTCCAAGGCCGCCTCAAAGCCGGCGTTCGTCCAAGGCCGCCTCAGAGCCAGCGCTCGTCCAAGGCCGCCTCAGAGCCGGCGCTCGTCCAAGGCTGCCTCAGAGCCGGCGCTCGTCCAAGGCCGGCTCAGAGCCGGCGCTCGTCCAAGGCCACCTCAGAGCCGGTGCTCGTCCAAGGCCGCCTCAGAGCCGGCGTTCGTCCAAGGCCGCCTCAGAGCCGGCGCTCGTCCAAGGCCGCCTCAGTGCTGGCCTTCACCTCCATGGCCGGCTCAGAGCCGCCCCTCGGACAAAGGGGTGCCCGAAATGCCCTTTTGGTCGCATATAAGTACCAGGGTCCCTCTCTCGGTCCAGGTAATCCAAAATTTGAGTACTGAAATGCTGCCGAACTCGTACCTCGCTCGTTTCTCTCAAGTCTCGACCCCTTAACACTAAACCCTCTACAAACCACCTCAATCCTACTGATGTTGAGCGTCGGAGAGGTAAACAGGGGAAACCCCCTGTTTTCCCTTTGTAGTTCACACCTTTCCTGCTTACTTTTCAGGTGCCTGGACGAGATAGATACCACAAACAGCTAAGGGACGACTTGGGATACCAAGTCCGACACGCTCGAGCCGAAGTGAGACCACTTGTTCCGGCCTTGGGTCTAACCACTTTGGATTCCTAAATTGTTGTCCGAAAAACTGCGACAACATTTTGGCGCTAGAAGGAGGGGATCTCTCGACCTTGACGACGCATTCCCTCTACCAGTTTTCTCTCCTTGTTCTCACGACTCTCGAAAGATGAGTCACATTCCCACCAACTCCGCGGGTACCCGAGCGACGAGCTCGAGGTACGGCCTTCGAAGCCTCGCATATCGTCTTGAAGGGCAACCTCGTGATAGCGAGAGCCAGCCCCAAGACCCGATGAATGACCCCGAGGCCGAGCTCCGAGAGGACACGGCCCGGCGGCTTGCAGAGCTCCTTGACCGTCCCGGCGTCGACGGTACGCTCATAGCCAACCTCCTTGGCTATGACATTGAAGATAGGTCCGCTCGAGACGACTCCGACCCCGACTATGTGGGGGAGTCGAGGACCGATGAGGCAATGCCTAGCCTTGCCCCTTCGCGGCCCGAGAGGTCTAACGATGCTTTGGCCGGGCCGTCGCACCTTGCGCGACAGCAGGCGCAGTCACATTCCCGGGGACTCGCCCCCTCGGTTTCAAGAGGCGGCCGGACACGGCCCCTCACCGAGGAGAGAGCGACTCTGGTAGATGATGGGGCCGATAGCCGAAGCGCTCGCCGGACGGTCCGACCAAGGGCGACCTCGCCCCGCCACGCACCGAGTGTGGACCTTAGAGAGCACCTGACGGCGCAGAGAAACTCCCGAGGGGAGGATCTCCGCCAAAGGCTAAACTCTCGAAGGGACGCGCTCCCCGCCGCAACTCTCGGCCGGCCTCAGGCCAATGTCGTGGACCAAGCATCCAACGAGCGCCAACCGGTGACTCCCGTGGCCCCGACGGTCGGCCCTGCTAACGGGCTTGACATGGTCACAATGATTCAGAGCCTCCAAAATCAAATCATCGAGATGAGGGAGTCAGGGAGGCAAAGGCCGTACGGAGGGATCGAGGAATCATACTCTCCCTTCGCCGCACAAGTCCTCGCGCAACGTTGCGTGGGAAACTTCAAATTACCGTCCATTCCCCCCTACGATGGACGATCGGAACCCCACTTCCATGTCCAACACTAGGAGACGTCGAGACAATACCTCGCTCGCTTCACTGAGGAGTCTCACAAGGTCGAAGGGTTCGACGACAGAGACGCCATCACGGCGATCACTGAGGGAGTCCGCACGAGCGACTTCCTCAAGTCTATTGTTGGCAAAGTCCCACGAGACATGGCGGAGCTAATGGCGAGAGCCCGCACGTATATGGGAATCGAGGACTATCTCGATGGCCGAGATGGCCGAAAGTCAGGAGGACAGGGGAGTCGCCGCCGCGATGATCAAGACGGAGATCTCCCCGACCCTCGAAAGAGGAGGAATAAGGGAAGTCAGGCCCTTAACGGCCGCTCCCTCCCTGGGCCGAGGCCGCCACATATCGATAGCTTCCGAAGGTTCTCGACATTTACTCCTCTAAACACATCGCCGGAGCGGATCCTGGCTCTGCACCGTGACAAGCTGGGGAGTCCAACCCCTCTCACGAAGGATCCCGCCAAGAGGGATCAAAGTAAGTACTGTGACAACCATCAGGATCATGGGCATCTGACGTCCGAATGCTATCAACTCAAACGTCAGATCGAGGCCCTGATTCAAGATGGGAAACTGAAAGAATACGTCCTCATAACTATCGGGACGGCCGCGGCACACGGAGGCTGCCCACGGCAAGAAAAGAAAGGTCCGGCGACGGTGACTGTCACGGACCGAGCGGCAATCGAAGAACCGGAGAGTTCGCAACTACACATCGTGGGCGCGATCTTGGGCGGCCCAGAGTTCGGAGACTCGGCCACGCAGAGGAAGAAGTACGTGCGCGAAGTTTCCCAAGGGAAAATAGCACACTACATCAGCCACACGTACGAGGCCCCTCCTCCGGCCCCGTTCGAATCCATGTTCTTCACCGGCCAAGAAGCGGCACGAGTGCTCCATCCACACAATGACGCGATAGTCGTCTCTGCCCCCGTCGCCAACAACCTCGTCCGGAGAATCCTAATCGACAATGGGAGCTCCGCCGACATAATCTTCAAGTCGGCGTTGGACAGGATGAAGCTATCCGGGATGAGACCGACCCCGATCTCGACCCCGCTCTTCGGCTTCTCCGGGGAGAGGGTCATGACGGAGGGAACTATCGACCTCCCGGTTACCTTCGGTACCCTGGGAGGGCTCGAGGTTACCCACATCGTGTCGTTCCTTGTCGTGGATCAGCCCTCGGCATACAATATCATCGTCGGCCGCCCGACTCTCAATCGGTTGAAGGCCATAACGTCCACGTACCATCTGATGATAAAATTCCCGACCGAGAAGGTGTTGTCAATGGTGCCCACGAGAAGAGTTGTAGTCTTTATTTTGTACATTTGATGTAATAAAGTCTCATGAAGACTCTTGCTTGTAATTGCCTATCTATTCATTAATAAAGTTGAAATGTTCATTCATTCTTTCTTTGTTTGAAGCTTTATGACAAAAACCTTAGTCTTTTAGTCCATAAACAAACTTAACAACTTACGAAGAGACAAATGTAGATTTGCATGAACAAACTCTTCGTAGTTTGCTTAAAACGATATATTCGCAATCTTAGGGTCAAAGGACTATTGACCTCAGTATGATTGTTAGAAGAATCTATGATGTCTGGTTATGAGGCATTGAGATTTGGGGACTCTATAGTTCTTCTAGGTATCTTCCGAAGGTACTGAATTGACCAGTGCACTTCTAGAGACAATACAAGAACAAACCATTTAACCTCTTATGTCTCGAAGTCACTATGTATGAATTGCATCATGCTTACCTTAATCCTGAAATGAGACATGCCATTTCACACCTTAGTATTCTCATTTGAGAAAGTCAAAGTTCGGACTCACTATGTGATTCCGAACAAGGCCTATTGGTGAAGTACTAAGTTGTGAGTCTGTCATGAGTAACTTTGTGAAGTTCTCATAGATATGGAATTCATGTATAAGATTGCTGAAATGCAATGTATGTCACCTCATGCTTTGTTCCTTGGAGTGTGAATAAATGAACTGGCCAGTGTCCAAATTGAGTCCTGACTCTTTTGGATGAAACAATGTGACTTGTTAGCTCCTCGTCAATACATTGTTTCTAACTTATTCACAAGCGACAAAGGAGTTGAGGAAATAACAGCTAGAAGGGTAAAATGGTAATTTAGTAAATCCCGACTAGCTGATGACATTCATGAAGGGTAAACATAGATAATATTCAGTGGATCCGCTCATTATAATTAGGTGAATTATTGAGTAGAAAATAAATTCATTTGAACCGAGAGATTTTCAGTGTCAACTCTTTAGTGGAGTCAGTTGGCATTAAGCTAAACTTGGAAAAGGTTTGTGAACTTTTGAGTCCAAGTGTTTAGCTCAAGCTTTGTTCATTTGGGTCCATGAGGTCACTGTCACGAATCACATCGAGTAGGGATAGTTAAACTGAAAGCTAAGTCAAAACAAGAACGAGACAGTTTCACGAAAATTGTCAAAAGGGTATTTTTGTCTTTTTGGACATAGGACGAAAAAAATGTCAATAAATTTTTTTTGACATTGTCATATGATGACAAATGAAATAAATATTACTCAGCCATATTAGTGTAATTGGGCCTTGAGGATTAATTTCATTTCATAGAATTTTACTTGAAAATTCTTAATGGGCTTTTCTTATGTTGTCATGAACAATTGAAGAAACATCTAGAAGCTCCTTCTAGAAGCTCAAATTTCGTCCAACCCAAGGAAAATAAGGCTGAATTTCGTTCATGCCATAGTGGGAAAGAGAGTTTATTTTGTGCATTGATGTATGAAGATACTTGCCAAAAGAAAAAGGGGAAACAAATTTCCTTAAGAAGGAAAGTGCATTTTCGGCCAACTAAGAGGAAATCAAATGAGGAAACAAATCCTAAGCCTTCATGAGGCATGTTGGACGTGCAAGGCAATAGGAAAAGAGGAAACTACCTTTTGAAGGTAATCCTCCTCCTATAAATAGGAGCCTCATTCCTCACATTTCATTCATCCAAGTTTAAGAGATTTGAGAGACTCTCTCTCTAGAACTTTGGCCGAACTCCTCTCTCTCTCTAGTTTATTTTCGATTTTGTTTTGGCACCTAGGTCCTCATTTGACCTAGAGTTTAGCTCTGCGACTTCAAGACTCGTTCTTAAGTCGTAGTGTTTAAAAGTGCCCACTCACTGATTCCTTTTATTTCGAGTGATTTAGTGATAGAAACTATCGTGGTTGCTCGAGGTGCCGAGGAAAGAAAGAGAGACGTGCTGCGAGGAGACGAGCGTTGCAAACTTTCCAAAAGCTTCTACAAAGTTCAAGCTTCAAGAAAGGTTAGTAAACTTCTATACTCATAATAGGTTTTAATTACATGTACTTGCTCTTTGTCTAGGTTAGTAAAAACTGTTTTTACTTGAAAAGAAATTTTTTAAAATTCCGCCGCTTCCCGAAGCGTTTAATCTTCTTCTTAAACCCTAGATCAATTCCAACATAAAGATCTTAACAAAGCTTGCCCGAAAGATAGCTTCCCTCTCCCGAGGATTGAGCAACTCGTGGATGCCACGGCAGGCCACGAGTTGCTGAGCTTCATGGACGCCTACTCAGGCTACAATCAGATCCGCATGCACGAACCATATCAGATCAAGACCACCTTTGTTACGAACCGCGGACTTTACTGTTACAAGGTCATGCCCTTTGGCCTCAAAAACGCGGGGGCAACGTATCAAAGGTTGGTGAATCGCATGTTCGCCAATCAAATTGGAAAAACCCTGGAGGTCTACGTGGACGACATGCTTGTCAAAAGCCTCAAGGCCCATGACCACGTTCGAGACCTTAGAGAGATGTTCACGATCCTGCGGTCGAGTCTGGAAAGTTCCTGGGCTACATGGTGAGCCGCCGCGGGATCGAAGCCAATCCTGAAAAAATTAGGGCGATCTTAGAGATGAGGTCGCCACAGAAAGTAAAAGAAGTTCAAAGTTTGACGGGATGGATCGCCGCCCTGACGCGATTCGTTTCCAACTGACAAGTGTCAGCCGTTCCTCAAGGCACTTAAAAAGACCGACGGGGTCGTATGGACGGAGGAGTGCGAGGAAGCGTTCCGCGAAATGAAAGCCTATTTCACCTCCCCCCCATTCCTCGCAAAGCCAAAGAATGGCGAAACTTTTGTTGGAATCGATCTAGGGTTTAAGAAAAAGTTTAACGCTTCGTTAAGCGGCGGAATTTTAAAAATTTTCTTTTTAAGTAAAACTAGTTTTTACTAACCTAGACAAGAGCATATGCATGTAAATAAAAACTAATATGAGCTATAAAAGTTACTAACCTTTTTGATGCTTGAACGTTGATGAGCCTTTGGAAGGTTGGCAACGTTCGTCTCCCCTCGCAGCACGTCTCTCTTTTCTTTCCTCGGGAACTCGAGCAACCACGATAGTTTCTATCACTAAATCACTCGAAAAGAAGGAATCAGTGAGTGGGCACTTTTAAACACTACGACTTGAGAACGAGTCTCGAAGTCGCAGAGCTAAAGACTAGGTCGAGTGAGGACCTAGGTGCCAAGACAAGAGAAAACCGAAAATAAACTAGAGAGAGAGAGAAGAGGACTTCGGCCAAGTTCTAGAGAGAGAGTCTCTCAAATCTCTTAAACTTGGATGAATGAATTGTTAGGAAATGAGGCTCCTATTTATAGGAGAGGTCTCACCTTCAATAAGGTAGTTTCCTCTTCTATAGAATATCACATATTCATGAGAAAATATTGCCTTATTTCCTCATGAGTCACTCGGCCAAGGCAGCCTTCTAGAAGGCTTGGATTTGTTTCCTTTTTTGTTCCTTGCCTTGCCTTTGACTCACTTGGCCGAATTCCCTTAAGCATCCTCATGCAAATTTGTTTCCTCTTTTTCTTTTGGCAAGTATCTTGATACATTTATGCACAAAATATTCTCTCTTTCTTGGGTATGTTGGGCGCCCAAGGCCTTCTAGAAAAGACTTCTAGAAGCTTTTCCATTTGTTCATGACAACATGAAAAAGGCCCAATAAGAATTTTCAATAAAATTCTTATGAAATGAAATTAATTCACAAGGCCCAATGATCAAGTCATGGCCGAGTGAAACATGTCACAAAATGATCTTGTCAAAAAATTTATTGACATTCATTTCATCCTTTGTCTCAAAAGACAAAAATACCCTTTTAACTATTTTCGTTCTTGTTTTGGCTTAGCTTCCAGTTTAACTATTCCTATCGATGTGATTCGTGACAGTGACCTCATGGACCCAAATGAACAAAGCTTTAGCTAAACACTTGGACTCAAAAGTTCACAAACCTTTTCCAAGTTTAGCTTAATGCCAACTGACTCCACTAAAGAGCTGACACTGAAAATCTCTCGGTTCAAATGAATTTATTTTCTACTCAAGAATTCGACCTAATTATGATGAGCGGATCCACTGAATATTATCTATGTTTACCCTTCATGAATGTCATCAGCTAGTCGGGATTTACTAAATTACCATTTTACCCTTCTAGCTGTTATTTCCTCAACTCCTTTGTCGCTTGTGAATAAGTTAGAAACAATGTATTGACGAGGAGCTAACAAGTCACATTGTTTCATCCAAAAGAGTCAAGACTCAATTTGGACACTGGCCAGTTCATTTATTCACACTCCAAGGAACAAAGCATGAGGTGACATACATTGCATTTCAGCAATCTTGTACATGAATTCCATATCTATGAGAACTTCACAAAGTTACTCATGACAGACTCACAACTTAGTACTTCACCAATAGGCCTTGTTCGGAATCACATAGTGAGTCCGAACTTTGACTTTCTCAAATGAGAATACTAAGGTGTGAAATGGCATGTCTCATTTCAAGATTAAGGTAAGCATGATGCAATTCATACATAGTGACTTCGAGACATAAGAGGTTAAATGGTTTGTTCTTATCTTGTCTCTAGAAGTGCACTGGTCAATTCAGTACCTTCGGAAGATACCTAGAAGAACTATAGAGTTCCTAACTCTCAATGCCTCATAACCAGACATCATAGATTCTTCTAACAATCATACTGAGGTCAATAGTCCTTTGACCCTAAGATTGCGAATATATCGTTTTAAGCAAACTACGAAGAGTTTATTCATGCAAATCTACATTTGTCTCTTCGTAAGTTGTTAAGTTTGTTTATGGACTAAAAGACTATGGTTTTATCATAAAGCTTCAGACAAGGAAGATTGAATGAACGTTTCAACTTTATTAATGAATGAATAGGCAATTACAAGCAAGAGTCTTCATGAGACTTTATTACATCAAATGTTCAAAATAAAGACTACAACTCTTCTTGTGGGCACCATTGACAACAAACTCCCACTTGACTCAAAGAAGGTATGTGTAGTCCTTCATGCCTAATCCCTCACGATGTTGGTCGAAGACCTTGTTCGCTAGGGCCTTGGTGAATGGATCTGCGAGGTTGTCCACCGTTGAGATCTTCTTCACTTCCACGTCTCCGCGCTGCACGATCTCTCGAATCAAATGGTATTTCCTCTCAATATGCTTAGAGCGCTTATGGCTTCTAGGTTCCTTTGAGTTAGCGACAGCCCCACTATTATCACAATAAAGGGTCATGGGCTCGTCGACGTTTGGAACAACTTCCAAATACTTAAGGAATTTCTTAAGCCATACAGCCTCTTTGGATGCTTCACAAGCAGCCACATATTCTGCTTCCATTGTGGAGTCAGCAATGCAAGATTGCTTAATACTTCTCCACACAACAGCTCCACCATTAAGGATGAACACAGATCCCGAAGTGGATTTCCTGGAATCCTTATCCGCTTGAAAATCGGAGTCGGTATATCCCGTCATAGTCAGGTCAGTACCTGAGTATGTAAGCATCAAGTTCCTAGTTCTTCGAAGATACTTAAGAACATGCTTAACAGCAATCCAGTGCTCGGGTCCAGGGTTGGATTGGAAACGACTAACTACGCCAACGGCGAAACATATATCAGGTCGGGTGCAAAGCATAGCATACATGAGGCTTTCTACGGCAGAGGCGTAAGGAATTTTCCTCATGTCTTCAATCTCTTGTGCAGTCTTGGGAGACTGGTCCTTAGAGAGTGAAACTCCATGCCTAAAGGGTGTTTGACCCCTCTTGCAGTCTTGCATCGAGAAGCGATCCATCACCTTATCAATATAAGATGCTTGAGAGAGCGACAGGGTCCGGTTTTTCCTATCTCGAAAGATTTGGATCCCCAGAATGTACGCGGCTTCTCCTAGATCCTTCATATCGAATTGCTTTGCTAGCCAGACCTTGACCTCAGATAACTTACCCACGTCATTACCAATGAGTAGTATATGATCGACATATAGTACCAGAAACACAACTTCGCCTTCGTGTATTAACTTGTAAACACAAGGCTCATCTATTGACTGTTCAAAGCCGAAGCTCTTTACAGTTTCATCGAATCTAATATTCCATGACCTAGATGCTTGCTAAAGTCCATAAATGGATTTAAGCAACTCACAAACCTTGGTCTCTTGACCTTTATCCACGAAACCGTCTGGTTGAGCCATGTAAATGCGCTCGTCAAGATTGCCATTCAGAAAGGCTGTCTTGACATCCATTTGCCAGATCTCATAGTCGAGAGCTGCAGCTATGGATAGGAGTATGCGGATGGATTTAAGCATCGCGACTGGCGAGAAGGTTTCTTCATAGTCAATCCCTTCTTGTTGGGTATAACCCTTTGCCACAAGTCGTGCTTTGAACGTCTCGACGTTCCCATCTGGACCCCTTTTCTTCTTGTATATCCACTTACACCCTACGGGTTTAATCCCTTCAGGAAGGTCTACAAGTTTCCAGACTTTGTTGACATACATCGAGTGCATTTCAACTTTCATGGCGTCAAGCCAAAGGTTTGATTCAGAATAAGCCATCGCTTGGCTATAGGAAACAGGGTCATCCATGTCGGAGACGGCTACAAGAGAGTCTCCATAAGACATGTACCTATCAGGCTTTTGAGTAGCCCTCCCACTACGTCTAAGTACTACTTGACGAGATTCTGATGAGTTAGGTTGTGTTTCAGTTGGGGTAAGAACAGTTCTTACAGACGAGGTAGAAGCTTCCTCACCCAACTTTTCTTCAAGCACAATTTTGCTTCTAGGTTTTGCATCTTTCATAAAGTCCTCTTCGAGGAAACGAGCATTCGTGCTAACGAAAGTCTTATCGTCCTCGGGACTATAGAAAGTAAAACCTTTGGTTTCCTTCGGATATCCTACAAACAGGCACAATTCTGACCTACTAGCCAACTTGCTAGTCTTTTGCCTCAGCACGTGTGCAGGGCAACCCCAAATTCGGATGCGGCCAAGATTCACTTTACGGCCAGTCCATCGTTCATAAGGAGTACCAGGAACCGTCTTGGACGGAACTTGGTTCAGAATGTAGGCGGCTGTTTCGAGGGCATATCCCCAAAAGGAAAGCGGGAGTGATGAGTAACTCATCATTGATCTAACCATCTCCATAAGAGTTCGGTTTCTTCTCTCTGACACTCCGTTTTGTTGAGGTGTGCCAGGTGCGGTAAGCTGAGAAGCGATACCTTCTTCTTTAAGAAAGTCATCGAACTCTCCAGACATATACTCACCACCTCGATCAGATCGAAGGGTTTTGATCACTTTGCCAGTTTTCTTTTCCACTAAAGCCCTAAAGACCTTAAATACGTTAAAGGTCTCGGATTTGTGTTTAAGCAAATAGACAAACCCATATCTTGAGTAATCATCAGTGAAGGTAACGAAGTATTCGTATCCTCCACGTGCCTGTTGGTTGAGCGGACCACATACATCAGAATGTATTAGTTCCAGCAACTCAGTGGCTCTTCGACCCTTATCGGAGAAAGGTCGCTTAGTCATTTTTCCTTCTATACAGGATTCACAAGTAGGTAGTGAGCCTATTGCAGAGGCTTGGAGTGGACCATCCCTCACAAGTCTCTTAATCCTATCTAGACTGATATGACCAAGTCTTAAGTGCCAGAGGTATGTTGAATTTGTTAGATCGGAGGATTCAGAAAGTTTGATCCTCTTTGGCTCCCTAATAAGATCGTCATCTATTTCGGTGTCTAAAAGAGAAGGTTTAGTGGGATAGATGTAGAAAAGAGCATTCTTCATACATGCATCAGTGACAAAAGAATTATCAGGAAACGAAATACGAATTCCATTCTTAATGAACTTTAAACAATAATCTTGCTCTAGAAGACGAGCAACGGATATTAAGTTCTTCCCAAAGGTAGGAACAAAATAAAAATTATTCAAGTTTAAAGTGCGGTCTTCAAAAGACAGCGTCACGGATCCCACAGCCTTCGCAGACACGAGGCTCCCATCACCCCATTTGAAACAGAACTCGCCTTCCTCTAAGCTTTTGGTTTTCTTGAAACCATTCAAGGAACAACAAATATGGTTAGTAGCAGCGGAGTCAAGAATCCACGTTGATACATTATCAGCTACTAAGCATGCTTCGGTAACTAGTACAATACTATGTTCCTTTGCTTTGAGATAGGCGGGACAGTTCTCTTTATCGGCCTTGTGAGGTCTCTTCTTAGTTCCAGAGGCGGAGGCCTTTTTGCTCAGTAGCATGTGCCTCTCCTTGATTCCTCTTTCTCTTATTGAGACCTACAGCAGTGTGAAGCTCCTTCATAAGCTCGGTAACAGTGTACTTTAGCTTTGTAATGGAGTAGTTCAGCATGAAGGTATCAAGAGACTCGGGGAGAGTTTCTAAGATCATATCTATGATATTCTTCCCATCAATCTCAGATCCTAGGATTTCCACTTCATTTAGGTAACTAATGATCAGCATCATATGGTCCCTAACAGGAGTCTTAGCCTTCATGCGACAGTTCATAAACTGTCGGACTGCTTGTAGCCTTGTTTGACGCCTTTGCCCTCCAAACATCTCAAGGAGATTGTAGAGCATGTCAGCGGCAGTCTCGATGTCACGATGTTGCTCTTTCAGCATATTGTTCATAGATGCCAAGATATAGCACCTCACAATCTCATCGGATCGAAGCCAGGCCGCTAAGGCGTCATTGTCCTCTTGAATTGAATCATCATTCGTCAGAGGAGGACACGGGGTGGTGAGTACCCATTTGTGCTTGTTAACGGTAGGTATTATGTCGAGGTTACGTTTCGAATCTACGTAGTTTTCGTTTTCGAGTTTGATCGAGGAAAGAAAGATTGAGAGATGTTTGCGGGACATAAAGCCTATTGAAGTTGAAACAAGTTTATGATTAGTCTTTGGTTTAGGATTTAAGTTTCATTAAGACTTTTGTAAAACCCAAAGGTGTTATAAACCAAACGATAATTTACTCCCTCAAGAGAAGGCCGCAAAAAATCTCCATTTATAAGTAAATGACACATCATTAATGCTAAGCCAAGATGTCAGTACATTATTTTGACTAGCCACCTTGTAAATTGGTTTGATCACTCATATCCTTTCGCAGAGCCTTAAGGAAGGATACTAGGGATTGAGCCTAAGTGTGCAACCAACCACTTAGTCCAAAAGATCAGCTTTGAAAAACAATCCCCCAAGGGGAGGCCTTGCCATCATTGCATCACTCTCGGATGTAGCTCATTGAGCAATGATCGAAGCAATAACGCCTTGGAGTACTCACATTTAAGTGAGGGTCGCAAGAGCGGCTCTTAGTCCCACGTTATTGCATCTTTCATTAGTGTTGGGGATCGCGGGTTACAAACAACGAGTATAACCCTCCCACTTAGTTTTTGGAGTTGGTTCATCGACTCTTTTAAGTTCGGAAACAGATTTCCTAGTTAGAGAGCGACAGAGCGGACAACTAGAAGAGAATCCTAGATCGACATGTTCAGAGCAGTATTAGTGCATAAAGGCACAAGGTACATACTCGATCTTTTCCTATTTTCTATTTCGGGAAAGTGCGTGAGGGAAGTGTGAACTTCAACTCACTCGAACACTTGAAAGTTTGAGATTACAGATCTTTTTATTTTTCGGTTTTGTCTACAAAGAGACCTCCCACTCAAAATTTCAAGAGCATATAGATTTTGAACATATGTGATATAGATATAGTTTTGAAAACATTTTGAAAACTTATTTGATTTGGATGACAAAATATTTTCAAGTTTGAAAGTGAAAACGGTTTTTCAAAATTCAAACTAGTTTTGTAAAAATTCAATTTCAATTAAACTTTCAAAAAATCAAAACATTTTAATCTTACACATCATGTTTATAATCATATGAAAAACATTTTTGCTCAAGAAAGTTTTCTCATTAGAGTTCTATAACTCATGGTAGTGGGGTTTGAAAATCCGGATTTCTAAAAAACTGGAGTTTCAGACAGCCGCGCACCTCGGAGTAAAATCGCCATATCTGGCGGCTCCGATGTCCTTTTGAGCCGAAACCGGTGGCATTGGACAGAGGACAGACAGAGCTTTAATTTGATTCAAGAATCATTAAATTTCGATTTCTGATAAGAGAGTTATGCCGCTTTTAATGCGGGTTTACATTCCAGCTCGAAGAAAAAGAAATAAATTAAAGCTTTGTCCTTTTAGGTGCGAAAAAGAATCGAGTGTAACGGAACGTTTTATGAAGTTGTTTAAAGCTTTTATTTGTGTTTTATTAGCAGGGTAATAACATAGAATAAAAGAAATAACAACATGCATAAAACGATTCAAGTAAATAAACGAAACTAGCAAGAAAATAAAACTAGTCATAAAATTTACTCGAAAAAACTCAAACTTTTAAAACACGTTTTTCAATATAAAAAATTAAAAACTTTTAGAACTGATTCTAATGTGTTTTAACATCATCCCAAACTCATAGAAAATCAACATGGTTTTTAATTTAAAGGCATGAGCAATAAATTAAAAAAAATCTAAGATTACAATTCTAACTTGTCACAAAATTAGTAAACTTTCGAAAACGATTTTCAAGCTCATAATTTAAAAACATGCACATGCATTCCTTTGACCATAGCTCTGATACCATTTGTTGGAATCGATCTAGGGTTTAAGAAAAATTTTAACGCTTCGTTAAGCGGCGGAATTTTAAAATTTTTCTTTTTAAGTAAAACTAGTTTTTACTAACCTAGACAAGAGCATATGCATGTAAATAAAAACTAATATGAGCTATAAAAGTTACTAACCTTTTTGATGCTTGAACGTTGATGAGCCTTTGGAAGGTTGGCAACGTTCGTCTCCCCTCGCAGCACGTCTCTCTTTTCTTTCCTCGGGAACTCGAGCAACCACGATAGTTTCTATCACTAAATCACTCGAAAAGAAGGAATCAGTGAGTGGGCACTTTTAAACACTACGACTTGAGAACGAGTCTCGAAGTCGCAGAGCTAAAGACTAGGTCGAGTGAGGACCTAGGTGCCAAGACAAGAGAAAACCGAAAATAAACTAGAGAGAGAGAGAAGAGGACTTCGGCCAAGTTCTAGAGAGAGAGTCTCTCAAATCTCTTAAACTTGGATGAATGAATTGTGAGGAAATGAGGCTCCTATTTATAGGAGAGGTCTCACCTTCAATAAGGTAGTTTCCTCTTCTATAGAATATCACATATTCATGAGAAAATATTGCCTTATTTCCTCATGAGTCACTCGGCCAAGGCAGCCTTCTAGAAGGCTTGGATTTGTTTCCTTTTTTGTTCCTTGCCTTGCCTTTGACTCACTTGGCCGAATTCCCTTAAGCATCCTCATGCAAATTTGTTTCCTCTTTTTCTTTTGGCAAGTATCTTGATACATTTATGCACAAAATATTCTCTCTTTCTTGGGTATGTTGGGCGCCCAAGGCCTTCTAGAAAAGACTTCTAGAAGCTTTTCCATTTGTTCATGACAACATGAAAAAGGCCCAATAAGAATTTTCAATAAAATTCTTATGAAATGAAATTAATTCACAAGGCCCAATGATCAAGTCATGGCCGAGTGAAACATGTCACAAAATGATCTTGTCAAAAAATTTATTGACATTCATTTCATCCTTTGTCTCAAAAGACAAAAATACCCTTTTAACTATTTTCGTTCTTGTTTTGGCTTAGCTTCCAGTTTAACTATTCCTATCGATGTGATTCGTGACAGTGACCTCATGGACCCAAATGAACAAAGCTTTAGCTAAACACTTGGACTCAAAAGTTCACAAACCTTTTCCAAGTTTAGCTTAATGCCAACTGACTCCACTAAAGAGCTGACACTGAAAATCTCTCGGTTCAAATGAATTTATTTTCTACTCAAGAATTCGACCTAATTATGATGAGCGGATCCACTGAATATTATCTATGTTTACCCTTCATGAATGTCATCAGCTAGTCGGGATTTACTAAATTACCATTTTACCCTTCTAGCTGTTATTTCCTCAACTCCTTTGTCGCTTGTGAATAAGTTAGAAACAATGTATTGACGAGGAGCTAACAAGTCACATTGTTTCATCCAAAAGAGTCAAGACTCAATTTGGACACTGGCCAGTTCATTTATTCACACTCCAAGGAACAAAGCATGAGGTGACATACATTGCATTTCAGCAATCTTGTACATGAATTCCATATCTATGAGAACTTCACAAAGTTACTCATGACAGACTCACAACTTAGTACTTCACCAATAGGCCTTGTTCGGAATCACATAGTGAGTCCGAACTTTGACTTTCTCAAATGAGAATACTAAGGTATGAAATGGCATGTCTCATTTCAGGATTAAGGTAAGCATGATGCAATTCATACATAGTGAATTCGAGACATAAGAGGTTAAATGGTTTGTTCTTATCTTGTCTCTAGAAGTGCACTGGTCAATTCAGTACCTTCGGAAGATACCTAGAAGAAGTATAGAGTTCCTAACTCTCAATGCCTCATAACCAGACATCATAGATTCTTCTAACAATCATACTGAGGTCAATAGTCCTTTGACCCTAAGATTGCGAATATATCGTTTTAAGCAAACTACGAAGAGTTTGTTCATGCAAATCTACATTTGTCTCTTCGTAAGTTGTTAAGTTTGTTTATGGACTAAAAGACTATGGTTTTATCATAAAGCTTCAGACAAGGAAGATTGAATGAACGTTTCAACTTTATTAATGAATGAATAGGCAATTACAAGCAAGAGTCTTCATGAGACTTTATTACATCAAATGTTCAAAATAAAGACTACAACTCTTCTTGTGGGCACCATTGACAACAACTTTGTACCTCTACCTCGCGGTCTCCGACAAGGCCGTGAGCGCGGTCCTCATACGCGAGGAAGACAAGGTGCAATGGCCGGTCTATTACGTGAGCAAGGCGCTCCTCGATGCCGAGACCCGATACCCGGAAATCGAGAGATTGTCCCTCGCCCTCGTCATGAGCGCAAGAAAACTCCGACCCTACTTCCAAGCGCACCCCATCGTGGTGCGCACGGGACATCCCATCGAGAAGGCCCTTCAAAAAGGGACCTCCTCTCGAATGGCCATATGGTCCCAGGAGTTGGGCGAGTACGTGTTGTCAATGGTGCCCACAAGAAGAGTAGTAGTGTCTATTTATGTACATTTGATGTCATATAGTCTTACGAAGACTCTTGCTTGTAATTGCTTATTCTTTAATAATAAAGTTGAAACGTTCATTCATTCTTTCTTTGTTTGAAGCTTTATGATAAAACCTTAGTCTTTTAGTCCATAAACAAACTAAACAACTTACGAAGAGACAAATGTAGATTTGCATGAACAAACTCTTCGTAGTTTGCTTAAAACGATATATTCGCAATCTTAGGGTCAAAGGACTATTGACCTCAGTATGATTGTTAGAAGAATCTATGATGTCTGGTTATGAGGCATTGAGAGTTTGGGACTCTATAGTTCTTCTAGGTATCTTCCGAAGATACTGAATTGACCAGTGCACTTCTAGAGACAATATAAGAACAAACCATTTAACCTCTTATGTCTCGAAGTCACTATGTATGAATTGCATCATGCTTACCGTAATCCTAAAATGAGACATGCCATTTCACACCTTAGTATTCTCATTTGAGAAAGTCAAAGTTCGGACTCACTATGTGATTCCGAACAAGGCCATTTGGTGAAGTACTAAGTTGTGAGTCTGTCATGAGTAACTTTGTGAAGTTCTCATAGATATGGAATTCATGTACAAGATTGCTGAAATGCAATGTATGTCACCTCATGCTTTGTTCCTTGGAGTGTGAATAAATGAACTGGCCAGTGTCCAAATTGAGTCCTGACTCTTTTGGATGAAACAATGTGACTTGTTAGCTCCTCGTCAATACATTGTTTCTAACTTATTCACAAGCGACAAAGGAGTTGAGGAAATAACAGCTAGAAGGGTAAAATGGTAATTTAGTAAATCCCGACTAGCTGATGACATTCATGAAGGGTAAACATAGATAATATTCAGTGGATCCGCTCATCATAATTAGGTCGAATTCTTGAGTAGAAAATAAATTCATTTGAACCGAGAGATTTTCAGTGTCAGCTCTTTAGTGGAGTCAGTTGGCATTAAGCTAAACTTGGAAAAGGTTTGTGAACTTTTGAGTCCAAGTGTTTAGCTAAAGCTTTGTTCATTTGGGTCCATGAGGTCACTGTCACGAATCACATCGATAGGAATAGTTAAACTGGAAGCTAAGTCAAAACAAGAACGAAAATAGTGAAAAGGGTATTTTTGTCTTTTGAGACAAACGATGAAATGAATGTCAATAAATTTTTGACAAGGTCATTTTATGACATGTTTCACTCGGCCATGACTTGATCATTGGGCCTTGTGAATTAATTTCATTTCATAAGAATTTTATTGAAAATTCTTAATGGGCCTTTTTCATGTTGTCATGAACAAATGGAAAAGCTTCTAGAGGCCTTTTCTAGAAGGCCTTGGGCGCCCAACCCTAAGAAAGAAGGGGAGTTTATTTTGTGCATAAATGTATTTAGATACTTGCCAAAATAAAAAGAGGAAACAAATTTGCATGTAGATGCACTAGGGTAATCGGCCATGTTGAGAGAAAAGGCAAGCCATGAACAAAATTGGAAACAAATCAAGGCTTCTAGAAGCTTTGTTTGGCCGAGTTTCTCAAGTGGGAAAGAGGCAATATTTGCTCATGAATATGTGATATTCTATAGAAGAGGAAACTACCTTATTGAAGGTAAAGCCTCTCCTATAAATAGGAGCCTCATTTCCTCACAATTCATTCATCCAAGTTTAAGAGATTTGAGAGACTCTCTCTCTAGAACTTGGCCGAAGTCCTCTTCTCTCTCTCTCTAGTTTATTTTCGGTTTTCTCTTGTCTTGGCACCTAGGTCCTCACTCGACCTAGTCTTTAGCTATGCGACTTCGAGACTCGTTCTCAAGTCGTAGTGTTTAAAAGTGCCCACTCACTGATTCCTTCTTTTCGAGTGATTTAGTGATAGAAACTATCGTGGTTGCTCGAGTTCCCGAGGAAAGAAAAGAGAGACGTGCTGCGAGGGGAGACGAACGTTGCCAACCTTCCAAAGGCTCATCAACGTTCAAGCATCAAAAAGGTTAGTAACTTTTATAGCTCATATTAGTTTTTATTTACATGCATATGCTCTTGTCTAGGTTAGTAAAAACTAGTTTTACTTAAAAAGAAAATTTTTAAAATTCCGCCGCTTAACGAAGCGTTAAACTTTTTCTCAAACCCTAGATCGATTCCAACAAATGGTATCAGAGCTATGGTCAAAGGAATGCATGTGCATGTTTTTAAATTATGAGCTTGAAAATCGTTTTCGAAAGTTTACTAATTTTGTGACAAGTTAAAATTGTAATCTTAGATTTTTTTTTTAATTTATTGCTCATGCCTTTAAATTAAAAACCATGTTGTTTTTCTATGAGTTGGGGATGATGTTAAAACACATTAGAATCAGTTCTAAAAGTTTTTAATTTTTTATATTGAAAAACGTGTTTTAAAGGTTTGAGATTTTTCGAGTAAATTTTGTGACTAGTTTTATTTTCTTGCTAGTTTCGTTTATTTACTTGAATCGTTTTATGCATGTTGTTATTTCTTTTATTCTATGTTATTACCCTGCTAATAAAACACAAATAAAAGCTTTAAACAACTTCATAAAACGTTCCGTTACACTCGATTCTTTTTCGAACCTAAAAGGACAAAGCTTTAATTTATTTCTTTTTCTTCGAGCTGGAATGTAAACCCGCATTAAAAGCGGCATAACTCTCTGCTCAGAAATCGAAATTTAATGATTCTTGAATCAAATTAAAGCTCTGTCTGTCGTCTGTCCAATGCCACCGGTTTCGGCTCAAAAGGACATCGGAGCCGCCAGTTATGGCGATTTTACTCCGAGGTGCGCGCCTGTCTGAAACTCCAGTTTTTTAGAAATCCGGATTTTCAAACCCCACTACCATGAGTTATAGAACTCTAATGAGAAAACTTTCTTGAGCAAAAATGTTTTTCATATGATTATAAACATGATGTGTAAGATTAAAATGTTTTGATTTTTGAAAGTTTAATCGAAATTGAATTTTTACAAAACTAGTTTGAATTTTGAAAAACCGTTTTCACTTCCAAACTTGAAAATATTTTGTCATCCAAATCAAATAAGTTTTCAAAATGTTTTCAAAACTATATCTATATCACATATGTTCAAAATCTATATGCTCTTGAAATTTTGAGTGGGAGGTCTCTTTGTAGACAAAACCGAAAAATAAAAAGATGTGTAATCTCAAACTTTCAAGTGTTCGAGTGAGTTGAAGTTCACACTTCCCTCACGCACTTTCCCGAAATAGAAAATAGGAAAAGATCGAGTATGTACCTTGTGCCTTTATGCACTAATACTGCTCTGAACATGTCGATCTAGGATTCTCTTCTAGTTGTCCGCTCTGTCGCTCTCTAACTAGGAAATCTGTTTCCGAACTTAAAAGAGTCGATGAACCATCTCCAAAAACTAAGTGGGAGGGTTATACTCGTTGTTTGTAACCCGCGATCCCCAACACTAGTGAAAGATGTAATAACGTGGGACTAAGAGCCGCTCTTGCGACCCTCACTTAAATGTGAGTACTCCAAGGCGTTATTGCTTCGATCATTGCTCAATGAGCTAGGTCCGAGAGTGATGCAATGATGGCAAGGCCTCCCCTTGGGGGATTGTTTTTCAAAGCTGATCTTTTGGACTAAGTGGTTGGTTGCACACTTAGGCTCAATCCCTAGTATCCTTCCTTAAGGCTCTGCGAAAGGATGTGAGTGATCAAACCAATTTACAAGGTGGCTAGTCAAAATGATGTACTGACATCTTGGCTTAGCATTAATGATGTGTCATTTACTTATAAAAGGAGATTTTTTGCGGCCTTCTCTTGAGGGAGTAAATTATCGTTTGGTTTATAACACCTTTGGGTTTTACAAAAGTCTTAATGAAACTTAAATCCTAAACCAAAGACTAATCATAAACTTGTTTCAACTTATATAGGCAATATGTCTCTCAACCATCTCTCTATCTTTCTTTCCTCGATCAAACTCGAAAACGAAAACTACGTAGATTCGAAACGTAACCTCGACATAATACCTACCGTTAACAAGCACAAATGGGTACTCACCACCCCGTGTCCTCCTCTGACGAATGATGATTCAATTCAAGAGGACAATGACGCCTTAGCGGCCTGGCTTCGATCCGATGAGATTGTGAGGTGCTATATCTTGGCATCTATGAACAATATGCTGAAAGAGCAACATCGTGACATCGAGACTGCCGCTGACATGCTCTGCAATCTCCTTGAGATGTTTGGAGGGCAAAGGCGACAAACAAGGCTACAAGCAGTCCGACAGTTTATGAACTGTCGCATGAAGGCTAGGACTCCTGTTAGGGACCATATGATGCTGATCATTAGTTACCTAAATGAAATGGAAATCCTAGGATCTGAGATTAATGGGAAGAATATCATAGATATGATCTTAGAAACTCTCCCCGAGTCTCTTGATACCTTCATGCTGAACTACTCCATTACAAAGCTAAAGTACACTGTTACCGAGCTTATGAAGGAGCTTCACACTGCTGTAGGTCTCAATAAGAGAAAGAGGAATCAAGGAGAGGCACATGCTACTGAGCAAAAGGCCTCCGCCTCTGGAACTAAGAAGAGACCTCACAAGGCCGATAAAGAGAACTGTCCCGCCTATCTCAAAGCAAAGGAACATAGTATTGTACTAGTTACCGAAGCATGCTTAGTAGCTGATAATGTATCAACGTGGATTCTTGACTCCGCTGCTACTAACCATATTTGTTGTTCCTTGAATGGTTTCAAGAAAACCAAAAGCTTAGAGGAAGGCGAGTTCTGTTTCAAATGGGGTGATGGGAGCCTGGTGTCTGCGAAGGCTGTGGGATCCGTGACGCTGTCTTTTGAAGACCGCACTTTAAACTTGAATAATGTTTATTTTGTTCCTACCTTTGGGAAGAACTTAATATCCGTTGCTCGTCTTCTAGAGCAAGATTATTATTTAAAGTTCATTAAGAATGGAATTCGTATTTCGTTTCCTGATAATTCTTTTGTCACTGATGCATGTATGAAGAATGCTCTTTTCTACATCTATCCCACTAAACCTTCTCTTTTAGACACCGAAATAGATGACGATCTAATTAGGGAGCCAAAGAGGATCAAACTTTCTGAATCCTCCGATCTAACAAAATCAACATACCTCTGGCACTTAAGACATGGTCATATCAGTCTAGATAGGATTAAGAGACTTGTGAGGGATGGTCCACTCCAAGCCTCTGCAATAGGTTCACTACCTACTTGTGAATCCTGCATAGAAGGAAAAATGACTAAGCGCCCTTTCTCCGATAAGGGTCGAAGAGCCACTGAGTTGCTGGAACTAATACATTCTGATGTATGTGGTCCGCTCAACCAACAGGCACGTGGAGGATACGAATACTTCGTTACCTTCACTGATGATTACTCAAGATATGGGTTTGTCTATTTGCTTAAACACAAATCCGAGACCTTTAACGTATTTAAGGTCTTTAGGGTTTTAGTGGAAAAGCAAACTGGCAAAGTGATCAAAACCCTTCGATCTGATCGAGGTGGTGAGTATATGTCTGGAGAGTTCGATGACTTTCTTAAAGAAGAAGGTATCGCTTCTCAGCTTACCGCACCTGGCACACCTCAACAAAACGGAGTGTCAGAGAGAAGAAACCGAACTCTTATGGAGATGGTTAGATCGATGATGAGATACTCATCACTCCCGCTTTCCTTTTGGGGATATGCCCTCGAAACAGCCGCTTACATTCTGAACCAAGTTCCGTCCAAAACGGTTCCTGGTACTCCTTATGAACGATGGACTGGCCGTAAAGTGAATCTTGGCCGCATCCGAATTTGGGGTTGCCCTGCACACGTGCTGAGGCAAAAGACTAGCAAGTTGGCTAGTAGGTCAGAATTGTGCCTGTTTGTAGGATATCCGAAGGAAACCAAAGGTTTTACTTTCTATAGTCCCGAGGACGATAAGACTTTCGTTAGCACGAATGCTCGTTTCCTTGAGGAGGACTTTATGAAGGATGCGAAACCTAGAAGCAAAATTGTGCTTGAAGAAAAGTTGGGTGAGGAAGCTTCTACCTCATCTGTAAGAACTGTTCTTACCCCAACTGAAACACAACCTAACTCATCAGAATCTCGTCAAGTAGTACTTAGACGTAGTGGGAGGGCTACTCAAAAGCCTGACAGGTACATGTCTTATGGAGACTCTCTTGTAGCCGTCCCCGACATGGATGACCCTGTTTCCTATAGCCAAGCAATGGCTTGTTCTGAATCAAACCTTTGGCTTGACGCCATGAAAGTTGAAATGCACTCGATGTATGTCAACAAAGTCTGGAAACTTGTAGACCTTCCTGAAGGGATTAAACCCGTAGGGTGTAAGTGGATATACAAGAAGAAAAGGGGTCCTGATGGGAACGTCGAGACGTTCAAAGCACGACTTGTGGCAAAGGGTTATACCCAACAAAAAGGGATTGACTATGAAGAAACCTTCTCGCCAGTCGCGATGCTTAAATCCATCCGCATACTCCTATCCATAGCTGCAGCTCTCGACTATGAGATCTGGCAAATGGATGTCAAGACAGCCTTTCTGAATGGCAATCTTGACGAGCGCATTTACATGGCTCAACCAGACGGTTTCGTGGATAAAGGTCAAGAGACCAAGGTTTGTGAGTTGCTTAAATCCATTTATGGACTAAAGCAAGCATCTAGGTCATGGAATATTAGATTCGATGAAACTGTAAAGAGCTTCGGCTTTGAACAGTCAATAGATGAGCCTTGTGTTTACAAGTTCATACACGAAGGCAAAGTTGTGTTTCTGGTACTATATGTCGATGATATACTACTCATTGGTAATGACGTGGGTAAGTTATCTGAGGTTAAGGTCTGGCTAGCAAAGCAATTCGATATGAAGGATCTAGGAGAAGCCGCGTACATTCTGGGGATCCAAATCTTTCGAGATAGGAAAAACCGGACCCTGTCGCTCTCTCAAGCATCTTATATTGATAAGGTGATGGATCGCTTCTCGATGCAAGACTGCAAGAGGGGTCAAACACCCTTTAGGCATGGAGTCTCACTCTCTAAGGACCGGTCTCCCAAGACTGCACAAGAGATTGAAGACATGAGGAAAATTCCTTACGCCTCTGCCGTAGGAAGCCTCATGTATGCCATGCTTTGCACTAGACCTGATATATGTTTCGCCGTTGGCGTAGTTAGCCGTTTCCAATCCAACCCTGGACCCGAGCACTGGATTGCTGTTAAGCATGTTCTTAAGTATCTTCGAAGAACTAGGAACTTGATGCTTACATACTCAGGTACTGACCTGACTATGACGGGATATACCGACTCCGATTTTCAAGCGGATAAGGATTCCAGGAAATCCACTTCGGGATCTGTGTTCATCCTTAATGGTGGAGCTGTTGTGTGGAGAAGTATTAAGCAATCTTGCATTGCTGACTCCACAATGGAAGCAGAATATGTGGCTGCTTCTGAAGCATCCAAAGAGGCTGTATGGCTTAGAAAATTCCTTAAGTATTTGGAAGTTGTTCCAAACGTCGACGAGCCCATGACCCTTTATTGTGATAATAGTGGGGCTGTCGCTAACTCAAAGGAACCTCGAAGCCATAAGCGCTCTAAGCATATTGAGAGGAAATACCATTTGATTCGAGAGATCGCGCAACGCAGAGACGTGGAGGCGAAGTAGATCTCTGGCAGATCCATTCACCAAGGCCCTAGCGAACATGGTCTTCGACCAACTTCGAGAGGGATTAGGCATGTAGGACTACTCACATCTTCTTTGAGTCAAGTGGGAGTTTGTTGTCAATGGTGCCCACAAGAAGAGTAGTAGTGTCTATTTATGTACATTTGATGTCATATAGTCTTACGAAGACTCTTGCTTGTAATTGCTTATTCTTTACTAATAAAGTTGAAACGTTCATTCATTCTTTCTTTGTTTGAAGCTTTATGATAAAACCTTAGTCTTTTAGTCCATAAACAAACTAAACAACTTACGAAGAGACAAATGTAGATTTGCATGAACAAACTCTTCGTAGTTTGCTTAAAACGATATATTCGCAATCTTAGGGTCAAAGGACTATTGACCTCAGTATGATTGTTAGAAGAATCTATGATGTCTGGTTATGAGGCATTGAGAGTTTGGGACTCTATAGTTCTTCTAGGTATCTTCCGAAGATACTGAATTGACCAGTGCACTTCTAGAGACAATATAAGAACAAACCATTTAACCTCTTATGTCTCGAAGTCACTATGTATGAATTGCATCATGCTTACCTTAATCTTGAAATGAGACATGCCATTTCACACCTTAGTATTCTCATTTGAGAAAGTCAAAGTTCGGACTCACTATGTGATTCCGAACAAGGCCTATTGGTGAAGTACTAAGTTGTGAGTCTGTCATGAGTAACTTTGTGAAGTTCTCATAGATATGGAATTCATGTACAAGATTGCTGAAATGCAATGTATGTCACCTCATGCTTTGTTCCTTGGAGTGTGAATAAATGAACTGGCCAGTGTCCAAATTGAGTCCTGACTCTTTTGGATGAAACAATGTGACTTGTTAGCTCCTCGTCAATACATTGTTTCTAACTTATTCACAAGCGACAAAGGAGTTGAGGAAATAACAGCTAGAAGGGTAAAATGGTAATTTAGTAAATCCCGACTAGCTGATGACATTCATGAAGGGTAAACATAGATAATATTCAGTGGATCCGCTCATCATAATTAGGTCGAATTCTTAAGTAGAAAATAAATTCATTTGAACCGAGAGATTTTCAGTGTCAGCTCTTTAGTGGAGTCAGTTGGCATTAAGCTAAACTTGGAAAAGGTTTGTGAACTTTTGAGTCCAAGTGTTTAGCTAAAGCTTTGTTCATTTGGGTCCATGAGGTCACTGTCACGAATCACATCGATAGGAATAGTTAAACTGGAAGCTAAGTCAAAACAAGAACGAAAATAGTGAAAAGGGTATTTTTGTCTTTTGAGACAAACGATGAATTGAATGTCAATAAATTTTTGACAAGGTCATTTTATGACATGTTTCACTCGGCCATGACTTGATCATTGGGCCTTGTGAATTAATTTCATTTCATAAGAATTTTATTGAAAATTCTTAATGGGCCTTTTTCATGTTGTCATGAACAAATGGAAAAGCTTCTAGAAGCCTTTTCTAGAAGGCCTTGGGCGCCCAACCCTAAGAAAGAAGGGGAGTTTATTTTGTGCGTAAATGTATTTAGATACTTGCCAAAATAAAAAGAGGAAACAAATTTGCATGTAGATGCACTAGGGTAATCGGCCATGTTGAGAGAAAAGGCAAGCCATGAACAAAATTGGAAACAAATCAAGGCTTCTAGAAGCTTTGTTTGGCCGAGTTTCTCAAGTGGGAAAGAGGCAATATTTGCTCATGAATATGTGATATTCTATAGAAGAGGAAACTACCTTATTGAAGGTAAAGCCTCTCCTATAAATAGGAGCCTCATTTCCTCACAATTCAATCATCCAAGTTTAAGAGATTTGAGAGACTCTCTCTCTAGAACTTGGCCGAAGTCCTCTTCTCTCTCTCTCTCTAGTTTATTTTCGGTTTTCTCTTGTCTTGGCACCTAGGTCCTCACTAGACCTAGTCTTTAGCTCTGCGACTTCGAGACTCGTTCTCAAGTCGTAGTGTTTAAAAGTGCCCACTCATTGATTCCTTCTTTTCGAGTGATTTAGTGATAGAAACTATCGTGGTTGCTCGAGTTCCCGAGGAAAGAAAAGAGAGACGTGCTGCGAGGGGAGACGAACGTTGCCAACCTTCCAAAGGCTCATCAACGTTCAAGCATCAAAAAGGTTAGTAACTTTTATAGCTCAGATTAGTTTTTATTTACATGCATATGCTCTTGTCTAGGTTAGTAAAAACTAGTTTTACTTAAAAAGAAAATTTTTAAAATTCCGCCGCTTAACGAAGCGTTAAACTTTTTCTCAAACCCTAGATCGATTCCAACAGTACGGGGTCGAGTTTCAGCCGAGAACCGCCATCAAAGGCCAAGCCCTCGCCGACTTCATAGCGGAGTTCACAAGCGCACCCTCGATCGGCGAAGGGGGCAAGGATAATGGGAACGAGGAAGATGATGAGAACGACCACATCGAGTCGTCAAAGAAGAGGACCAGCAGCCCGATAGGGTCGGTCTGTTACTTGCACGTAGATGGTGCGTCAAACGCCCGGGGGGCTGGCGCTGGCGTTGTACTCACGAATCCTGATAGGGAAAAATTGAGATACGCCCTGCGGTTCGAGTTCAAGGCTTCCAACAACGAGGCGGAGTACGAAGCTCTGATCGTTGGCTTGGAGCTGGCGAACAAGCTAGGCGCCCAAAACCTGCGCATCCACTACGACTCGCAGTTGATTGTGAACCAGGTCAGGGGCGACTACGCCGCTAAAGAGCCAAACATGATCGCGTACTTGTCAAAGGCCCAAATGAATCTGGAGGCCCTATCGTGGTTTGAGATCGTCCAAGTTCCCCGAGAAGCGAACATCAACGCCGACGCTCTGGCACGCCTCGCATCTGGGATAGACGAGGAGGTTGAAGGAAGTGTCCCGATTGAAGTGCTGACTCGACCCTACGTCTCGAGAGGTGACGTGGGGTTAGTCGACGTAGTTCCGCCACCCTCATGGATGACGCCGCTCGTGGAATTCCTGAAGCGAGGAGTCGTCCCCGAAGACAAAGAAGAGGCCAAAAAGCTGAGAAGCTTAGCGCCAAAGTACACGATGAGGGAGGATAACTTGTTCAAGAGAGGCTACTCCATGCCCCTTCTCCGCTGCCTGACCGAAGTCGAGGCGAGGAAGGCGCTCCACGAGGTGCACGAGGGGGTTTGCGGAAACCACGCCGCCGGACAATCTTTGGCATTGAAGCTGCTAAGACTTGGATATTTTTGGCCGACCTTGAAAAAGGACTCCCACGAGTGGGCCAAAAAATGTGATAAGTGCCAAAGGTTCGCCCACATCCCGCGTCAAGCACCGGCCCCATTGTGTCCAATCATTGTGCCGCGACCTTTCGCGAAGTGGGGAATCGACCTCATCGGTGAGCTAGCTACGGCCCCGAGGCAATACAAGCACGCGATCGTGGCCATCGATTACTTCACAAAGTGGGTAGAAGCTGAGCCGCTGGCGAAGATCATCGAGGCGAACACGACGAGCTTCATTTGGAAAAGCATCGTCTGCCGCTTCGGGATCCCCGCGTCAATTGTAACCGACAACAGGAAACAATTCGACAATGCACGCCTCCGAGAAATGTGCGAACAACTGGGCATTAGCAAGACTTTCTCCTCTCCCCGCCATCCTCAAGCCAACGGTCAGGTCGAGGCAGTTAACAAGACAATCAAAGAGAACTTGAAGAAGAAGCTGGAGGAAAGAAAGGGGGCCTGGGCCGACGAGCTCCCCATGGTCTTATGGGCGTACCGCACCACCGCTCAAAATGCGACCGGCGAAACCCCTTTCGCTCTCGCGTTTGGCGTCGAGGCCGTGGTACCCGTCGAGACCAAGCTACCGACCTTGCGCATCGAGGAGTACGAAGAAGTCACCAACAACGACGCAATCAGGCTCGAGTTAGACCTCATAGATGAGAGGAGGGTGGACGCACTCACCCGGCTTGCTGCACAAAAGACGAAGGTCGAGAAGTACTACAATTCCAAGATCAAGCTGCGGAAGTTCGCCGACGGGAGCGCCTCGTTCTTCGAAGGGTGTTCCAAAACACCAAGGTGCAAGGTGAGGGAGTTCTAGGCCCCACCTGGGAAGGCCCGTACCGTGTGCGCCGAGCCATGCACAACGGCATGTACGAGCTCGAGAACCTGGAGGGACTCGTGTTCACGCACCCGTGGAACGCGGAGCACCTTCGGCAATACTACCAATAGATGTTCATTCGTCCACTTTACGTTTTTTTGTTTTCATGCTATTTTCGACTTTAGCAAAGACAATTTTAAATTTCAAGTTCGGCCAACGGCCTGGGATGTAATTTTTTAACCATTTCAACATTATAATGAATTACATTTCGCTTCAAAGTATTGTATTATAATTTCTAGTCTCCTCTACGAGCACCCAAGAAACTCGGGGGGCTAAGGAGGATAGAATGAGGGTAACAAGCTCATTTACTCCAGTTTTCACGCACCAAGAGGTAGCGAAACGTCCACAAATCGGATCCGCGCACCGGACCTCCGACCCCGCACGTCCCTCGTGCAACGCTCTCTCACGAGTCAAATCCGTACGCCGAGAGATAGCGAAACGTCGACAAGTTGGATCCGCGCACCAGACCTCCGACCTCGCACGTCTTTCGCTGAGCCACTCTTGCGCAACGTTGCGCCTTGCACACCGATAGGCAGTAAGGCGTCAACGGATCACGTCCGCGCACTGGATCGTCGATCCCGGTAGTCAAAACCCAAAACGTGACACGCGTACCGACAAGTACCACGCTCTCTGGGAACTGCAAGCTCGTCCCGATACGCACGCTGATAGGTAGCGTACTCGCCGGAAGATGAGCGCGACGGCCGCCCAGCTCGCACACGCCGATAGGCAGCGAGTCACGAAGGTGTTATCGGCCCAACCCCGACAGCGGACGAACGAAGGCGGAGCAACGTCGGACGCGTCTCGGCAGCTCGCCCCGGCCATTGGCCGGCCCTAGGGCCAGCCTCGGCCAATGGCCGGCCCAAACGGCCTCGTCCATTGGCCGGCCCAGAGGCCAGCCTCGGCCAATGGCCGACTCAAGGTGCTCCCGGCCATTGGCCGACCCTAGGGCCAGCCTCGGCCAATGGCCGGCCCAAATAGCCTCGGCCATTGGCCGGCCCAAGGGCCAGTCTCGGCCAATGGCCGACTCGGTCTACTCCCGGCCATTGGCCGGCCCTAGGGCCAGCCTCGGCCAATGGCCGGCCCAGATAGCCTCGGCCATTGGCCGGCCCAAGGGCCAGTCTCGGCCAATGGCAGACTCACTCTACTCCCGGCCATTGGCCGGCCCTAGGGCCGGCCCAAATAGCCTCGGCCATTGGCCGGCCCAAGGGCCAGTTTCGGCCAATGGCCGACTCAAGCTACTCCCGGCCATTGGCCGGCCTTAGGGCCAGCCTCGGCCAATGGCCGGCCCAGATAGCCTCGGCCATTGGCCGGCCCAAGGGCCAGTCTCGGCCAATGGTCGGGCCAAGACAATTCTCGGCCAAGGGGTTGCCCATAACACCCCTTGGTCGCCTATAAATAAAGGGGCCGCTCCCCTAGTCCAGGTAATCCGAATTTGAGTACTGAAACGCTGTCGAACTCGTACCTCGCTCGTTTCTCTAAAGTCTCGACCTCTAAGCACTAAACCCTCTACAAACCACCTCAATCCTACTAATGTTGAGCGTCGGAGAGGTAAACAGAGGCAACCCCTCTGTTTCCCCTTTGTAGTTCACACCTTTCTGTTCACGTTTCAGGTGCTTGGACGAGATAGACATCACCTACAGCTAAGGGACGGCTTGGGATACCAAGCCCGACACGCTCGAGTCGAGACGAGACCACTTGGTCCGGCCTTGGGTCTAACCGTCCGCGACTCCTAAATCGTTGTCCGAAAAACTGCGACAACATTTTGGCGCTAGAAGGAGGGGATCTCTCAACCTTGACGACGCATTCCCTTTACCAGTTTTCTCCCTTTGTTCTCACGACTCTCGAGAGATGAGTCACATTCCCACTACCTCCGCGGGTACCCGAGCAACAGGCTCGAGGTACGGTCTTCGACGCCTCGCACATCGTCTTGAAGGGCAACCTCGCGATAGCGAGAGCCAGCCCCAAGACCCGATGGGTGACCCCGAGGCCGAGCTCCGAGAGGACACGGCCCGGCGGCTTGCGGAGCTTCTTGACCGTCCCGGCGTCGACGGTACGCTCATAGCTAATCTCCTCGGCTATGACATCGAAGATAGGTCCGCCAAAGACTACTCCGACTCCGAATATGTGGGGGAGTCGAGGACCAACGAGGCAACGCCTAGCCTCGCCCCTTCACGGCCCGAGAGGCCCGGCGATGCTTTGGCCGGGCCGTCGCACCTAGCGCGGCAGCAGGCACGGTCACACTCCCGGGGACTCGCCCCCTCGGTTTCAAGAGGCGGCCGGACACGGCCCCTCGCCGAGGAGAGAGCGACTCCGGTCGATGATGGGGCCGATAGCCGAAGCGCCCGCCGGACGGTCCGACCAAGGGCGACCTCACCTCGCCCCGCACCGAGTGCGGAGCTTAGAGAGCGCTTGATGGCGCAGAAAAACTCCCGAGGGGAGGATCTCCGCCAAAGGCTAAACTCTCGAAGGGACGCGCTCCCCGCCGCAACTCTCGGCCGGCCGCAGGCCAATGTCGTGGACCAAGCGTCCAACGAACGCCAACCGGTGACTCCCGTGGCCCCGACGGTCGGCCCCGCTAACGGGCTCGACATGGTCACGATGATTCAAAGCCTCCAGAATCAAATCATCGAAATGAGGGAGTCGGGGAGGCAAAGGCCGTACGGAGGGATCGAGGAATCATACTCTCCCTTCGCCGCGCAAATCCTCGCGCAACCATGCGTGGGGAACTTCAAATTACCGTCCATTCCCCCCTACGATGGACGTACGGACCCCCACTTCCACGTCCAACACTATGAGGCGGACGCCACCCTCTGTCAAGCCTTCAGCCTGACCCTTACAGGCTCGGGGTTTGAATGGTTCCGAAGCTTGAGGCCGGGAAGCATCCCGTCTTTCCGGGCCTTGCGAGAGGCTTTCCTCGCCCGATTCGCAACCCTCGTGGCGCAAAAGAAGCCGAAGACCCACCTCCTCTCTATCCGACAAGGAAGAGACGAGACGTTGAGACAATACCTCGCTCGCTTCACCGAGGAGTCTCACAAGGTCGAAGGGTTCGACGACCGGGACGCCATCACGGCGATCACCGAGGGAGTGCGCACGAGCGACTTCCTCAAGTCTATTGTTGGTCAAGTCCCGCGTGACATGGCGGAGCTGATGACAAGAGCCCGCACATATATGGGGGTCGAGGACTATCTCGATGGCCGAGATGGCCGGAAGTCAGGAGGACAGGGGAGTCGCCGCCGCGACGATCGGGATGAAGATCGTCCCGATCCCCGAAAGAGGAGGAATAAGGGAAACAAGGCCCCTAACGGCCGTTCCGTCCCCGGGCCGAGGCCGTCACATGTCGACAGCTTCCGAAAGTTCTCGCCATTCACTCCTCTGAACACCCCGCCGGAGCAAATCCTGGCTCTGCACCGTGACAAGTTGGGGAGCCCAACCCCTCTCACGAAGGATCCCGCCAAGAGGGACCAAAGCAAGTACTGTGACTACCATCAAAATCACGGGCACCTGACATCCGAATGCTATCAACTCAAGCGTCAGATTGAGGGCCTGATTCAAGATGGTTAGCTTAAAGAGTACGTCCTGAGAACTATCGGGACGGCCGCGGCGCACAGAGGTCGCCCGCGGCAAGGGAAGAAAGGTCCGGCGACGGTGACTGTCACGGACCGCGCGACAAATGAAGAGCCGGAGAGCTCGCAACTTCACGTTGTGGGTGCAATCTTAGGTGGCCCGGAGTTCGGAGACTCGGCTACGCAAAGGAAGAAGTACGTGCGCGAAGTTTCCCAGGGGAAAATAGCGCACTACATCAACCATACGTACGAGGTCCCTCCTCCGGCCCCCTTCGAGTCCATGTTCTTCACCGGACAAGAAGCGGCGCGAGTTCTCCATCCACACAACGACGCGATAGTCGTCTCTGCCCCGGTCGCCAACAACCTCGTCCGGAGAATCCTGATCGACAATGGGAGCTCCGCCGACATAATCTTCAAGTCGGCATTGGACAGGATGAAACTTTCCGGGGTAAGACCGACCCCGATCTCACCCCCGCTCTTCGGCTTCTCTGGGGAGAAGGTTATGACGGAGGGAACACTCGACCTCCCGGTTACCTTCGGTACCCCGGGGGGGCTCGAGGTTACCCACATCGTATCGTTCCTAGTGGTGGATCAGCCCTCGGCTTACAACATCATCGTCGGCCGCCCGACTCTCAATCGGTTGAAGGCCATAACGTCCACGTACCACCTGATGATGAAGTTCCCGACCGAGAAAGGGATTGCCGTGATGTTGGGAGACCAATCCATGGCAAGGATGTGCTACATCCAGGGCGTGGACGGAAAAGGGAAGGGGAAGATGGTGAGCACCGTCTTCCAACTCGGAGTCAAATTCCCGTGCAAGTTAGAGGAAGGAGGCACCTTCGGAGAGCTAGACCAAAGGGACGAAGTCGAGCGTCGAAAGGTGGAGACACCGGACGACCTCGTTCCCGTCGTGTTGGACGACGCCAAACCTGACCAAGTAGTCAAGGTAGGCGCCCAACTCCCGTCTGAGACCCGAAACGAGCTCGCCGCTTTCCTCCGAGAGCACAAAGATGTCTTTGCGTGGACACACGCCGACATGCCGGGGATCGACCCCGAGATCATGGTTCACCGTCTCAACGACGACAAGAGGGTGGCCGAGCGCGTTCAACCGCGGCGGGCGTTCAGTGGGGAGAGGTACCAAGCCATTGGTGAAGAAGTTGACAAACTTCTCGCCGCCGACTTCATCAGGGAGGCGGAGCACCCCAAGTGGGTGTCCAACGTGGTTATGGTCAAGAAGCCAAACGGGAAGTGGCGGATCTGTATCGATTACAAAGTTCTCAACAAAGCCTGCCCGAAAGACAGCTTCCCTCTCCCGAGGATCGAGCAGCTCGTGGACGCCACGGCGGGCCACGAGTTGCTGAGCTTCATGGACGCCTATTCAGGCTACAACCAGATCCGCATGCACGAGCCGGATCAGATCAAGACCACCTTTGTTACGAACCGCGGACTCTACTGTTACAAGGTCATGCCATTTGGCCTCAAAAACGCGGGGGCAACGTATCAAAGGTTGGTGAACCGCATGTTCGCCAATCAAATTGGCAAGACTATGGAGGTCTACGTGGATGACATGCTTGTCAAAAGCCTCAAAGCCCGCGACCACGTTCGAGACCTTAGGGAAATGTTCACGATCCTGCGGCGCTACAAGATGAAGCTTAACCCCAACAAGTGCACTTTCGGGGTCGAGTCTGGAAAATTTCTGGGCTACATGGTGAGCCGCCGCGGGATCGAGGCCAATCCTGAGAAGATTAAGGCGATCTTAGAGATGAGGTCGCCACAAAAGGTCAAAGAAGTTCAAAGCTTGACGGGAAGGATCGCCGCCCTGACGCGATTTGTTCACACACCCGTGGAACGCGGAACATCTCCGGCAATATTACCAGTAGACGTTCATTCGTCCTTCTTTCGCTTTTTGTTTTCATGTAATTTTCGATTCTAGCAAAGACAATTTACAATTTCAAGTTTGGCCGACGGCCTGGGATGTAATTTTTGAACCATTTCAATAATTTAATGAATTACATTTCACTTCAAAACATTGTATCTTAGTTTCTAGCCTCCCCTACGAGCACCCAAGAAACTCGGGGGGCTAAGGGGGATAAGGCGAGAGTAACGAGCTCGCTTACTCCACTTTCCACGCGCCAAGCGGTAACAAAACACCCATAAATCGGATCCGCACTCCGGACCTCCGACTTCATACCCTCCTCGTGCGACGCTCTCGCACGGGTTGAGGCCGTATGCCGAGAGATAGCGAAATGTCGATGAGTTGGATCCGCGCACCGGACCTCCGGCCTCGCACGTCTTTTGCTGCGACCCTCTCGTGCACCGATGCACCTTGCGCACCGATAGGCGGCAAGTCATCGATGGATCACGTCCGCGCACCGGATTGTCGATCTCGGCAGTCAAAACCCAAAACGTGACACGCGTACCGACGAGTACCACGCTCACTGGGAGCTGCAAACCCATCCCGATACGCACGTCGATAGGTAGCGTACTCGTCGGAGGATGAGCGCGACGGCCACCCAGCTCGCGCGCGCCGATAGGCAGCGAGTCACAAATGGATGGCCGGAAATCGCACCCGCCGGATGAAACTGGTCTAGCCAGTGTCCGAGGGAAACTTCGCCCCCAAATGCGGCAGTAAGCCGTGCCAACCGGTTACGCTAGGCATAGTAAGCCGGGCTCGTAAGACACGCACTATTCAAATTGCGCAAACCGATTACACTAAGCGTAGCAAGTCGAGAAAATAAGACGCACGATGAAAAGAAAGCTTCAATCAAAGCAAAACGATATTGCGTAAACAACCCAACAAGAAAAATACGAAAGTACGACGCAAACATAACAATAATCCGAAAGAAAGCATAAGGCGAGCGCTAAACAATTGCGCGTAAAACTAAAGAGAAGTTGGCTACTCCGAGCTGAAATCGATCTGCTCCTCGTCTTCGTCGGGGCAAGAAGTGCCGAACCCGCAGACGGTTTCTCCGTCCGGTTGATGGGTCGTCGATTGCGCAGCCTCAGCGGGGATTCGGGGATTCGGGGATGCGGGTCGTCCTCCGGCATCTCGTCGTTGTAACGAGGGAACATGGTGTTGAAAAAGGAAAACGTGGTCCCGCGAGACGCGTTCTCCTTTTTGGTCGCTTCCCGAACTCGCCGGGCCGCCTCGTAACGAGCCGCCTCCAACGCCAGGTCCCAGTCGTCCTCCAAGTCGGTCTTGGATCGCACGGCGTCTTCCTTCTCCTCGGCAAGGGTCTGCATCTCCGTCCGGAGGGTATCCCTCTCCCTCTCGACCTTAACCCGAGCGATCTCGCTCGCCGATAGTCGAGCGTGAACAATGCTCAGCTCTGCATCCCGGCTCGAGAGCGCCGTCTGAAGCTTCTTCGTTTCCCCCAGGAAGGTGTCGGCTGCCTGCTCCGCCTTCTCACGAAGCGCCTTCTCGGTGGCCAGTTCCCCGCGAGCTCGCTCCAACTCCCCCTCGAGCGCCTCGAACTCTCGGGCGGTGCGGGCCCCTGCTAGGGCGGCAGCGTGCGCGGCCGCCATGCTCGTCTTCTCCTTCTCCATGAGTTGCATACGTCGTAGCATATCTCGGAGAATGCGATCGCTCCGCTCTTGGCGCGCGAGCATCTGCAAGTAAATGAAACGCGGATAATTACAATAAGCACGACAGTCATACATAACACAAGCAAACGAGTCATACCTTTCGGGCGTCGCCGATCCCGTTCTGGAAGTGCTCGAGGTCGCTCGTCGTCAGCAGACCCTTGAAATCCCGCAAGGAGGTCTCAAGGATCCCTCGGGAGCATTGGTCTCTCAGCTCTGCCGCCTCCGCTAGGAGCATAGAGTCCAAGCTGTCAGGCACCGTCGATATGTGAGCGTGTTTGTGGCCGGACGGTGACCCGAGAGAAGCCGACGATGATGGTCGCTTGTTGGAGGAGATCGCTTCATTCCTCGCCCGCGATGGCGACCCCCCACGATGAACCTCAGCTGGAGGACGGGCCACGGTCGTGGCATCGTCGGTGGGCGTTGTTTTCGGCATTTGTGTGCGTGGTCGATGACGCCGAGCCATGATACCTGTAGAGAAGGAAAGAACGTCTGTCAGCTAAAGCATAAAAATAAGCGTAAATAACGAAAAACGACGATGGCGCGGTAACGCGAAAGTATGCGCGGCCAGTACCCCCCGCGTCGGGGGAAGGAGCTGACGCACCCCCCTCCTCGGTCTCGGGATCCTCCGTGGCCCCCGCGTCGAGGCCGGGGGGCGAAGGAACGTCGTCACTAGGCACGAACCACCCGGTCCTCGCCATGATTCTGGAATCGCCCTAATCACCGCGACGAGCTCGGAGCCTTCGATATCACCCACGGGTGGGAAGTCGGCCGCGGGGCCGAAGAAGAGAGGCGCGTTCCCAAAGGCTGACTCGGACACCCACACCCAAGGGTATCGGTGCTTCGAGGTAACCTTGGTAACGACAGAGATGCGCTTCCGAGTAAACGCCGTGTAGAAGCCTGGTTTCCCCGGAACCCGGCGAACGAGCACGAGATCTTGGATGTCGTCCGCAGTAACCGCCCTTCTCTTCGCCCGATAAAGCATCATGTAGCACGCGGCGATTACCCGGTAGAAGGTCGGAGACATTTGCGACGCGTGCACCCCCAACCGAACCAACAACTCTTGGATCACCGGCTGGAAGGGTAACCGTAACCCTCCGCGAAGGCTCGCCTCACGAACGGTGGCGTGTCCTTTCCGGGGGCGAGACGGAAGATCGTCGGGCAACGGTCGCAAGATCGTCACGGAGTCCGGGATGCCGTATCGCCTCCTCAAGCTCGTAAAACTAGCGATCGAGAGCGAGCTCGGAGTGTCGACTCCCGAGCAATCCAGGCCGCCACGTATAGCCGATTCCCCGGTCGGAAAGGCTAGAGCTCGTGCCTCCTCCCGCGCTGTTAAAGAAGACGTCGCAGCGGGTGCGACACGACGGTCCGACGACTCGCTCAAGCACTCGACGCCGGAAGCGATCCCCGGCCCGGCAGATCCTTCGTGGCGATCGCCTAGGCCGGCCGGCGGGACCGTGGCGTGGGCGCTCGGCTCGGCGGGCCTTGTTCCCCCAGTGGTCGGCCCGGCAATGGACCCGTCATCGGCGCCCGGCCTCGGACCCGGCAAGCTTCCCTCGGCGAGGCCTATCTCGCCCGTGCTCCCTCGGTGGGTGCCCAAGGCATTTGGGTCGACTCCACCGGCCTACGGCCCGGGTAGGAGGTCCCCTCGCCAGCGCCCGGTCCAGGGAGGCAGCCCTCTCGCGCGCCCAAGTCATCTGGGCCCCTGGGAGTCTCGCTCGACCCAGTGGCGAAAGCACCTGGCCCAGCAGAGCGGCCCGGCCCGCTAGGTGAGCTCCCCCCTTGCAGCCCTAGCCCGCCAGCTCCTAGGGCTAGGGCGACCAATGCCTCGGCCGCCGCCCCCCGGCCGGCGCTGTCCGGCCGGCCCTCCTCGTCACCGGCGCCGGCGCTCCCTTCGGCAGCGCCGCCCACCTCCGGCGGCCCTCCAGCGGCGCCGCCCACCTCCGGCGGCCCTTCAATGGCGCCGCCCGCCTCCAGTCGGGCTCCACCAGCGCGCCCCTCCTCGGGAAAGGCCGGGCCCGGGCCGCCCAGGCCTCCTTCGTCGCCGCCCGCCTGCCAAACAAGCCCAGCGTCGCCGCCCAGGACCGGCGCGACGCTCCTGACGCCCGACTCGGCCGGCGCGGCCCCCCCCGGGGCGAGCGCTCCTCCTGCGCTGCTTGGATCTCCCCCGGCGGCGCCTCCAGTGCAGACAGCGCCGACGAAGACCGGCGCACCATGGCCCAGGCCTGCCTCGCCGAACGCGACTTCACCCGGGCCGCGCGCGTCCCCAGCGCCGCCTGGGGCTCCTCCGGCGACGCTCCCAGCACAGACGGCGCCGACAGGGGCCGGCGCATCTCCTCCCGGGCCCAGTTCGCCAAGCGCGCCCCCGCGCTGGTCGGCCCAGCGCTCCCCGACGCCCGGCGCTCTTGGGCCGGCGTTCCCTTGGCGGCCGGGGCCGTCCCCAGTGCACATATACTCCTCCCCGTCGGCCAGCCATGCTTCGACCGTGTGAAAATCTCCCTCGGCCATCTCTGTCACGTGGTGGCTCAAAGGGCGTGAAGGCGGCCCGATGTTGGTAACCGATGGAGGTGAAAGTTGCGCCCACAATTCGTCTAAATTCGCATCTTGGTTCTCGAACAAAGAGAAGAGGTCGTCATCAATGGACCCAGTCCCCGACAGGTGGTTGGTAGGGTCCATTGACGCGTTTAACGAGACAAGGCAAAAGTGACCGGAGAATAAAAATAATAATAATTAAAGGAACCGAGCCAAACCTTGTCGCGACAGGTTGCTCCGGTGGGCCGACGACGGCGAGAGTCTTGAGTTTACCGCATGAGTTTCACTCGGCTGTAAACTCGGGGGGCTAATGTTATCGGCCCAACCCCGACAGTGGACGAACGAAGGCGGAGCAACGTCGGACGCGTCTCGGCAGCTCGCCCCGGCCATTGGCCGGCCCTAGGGCCAGCCTCGGCCAATGGCCGGCCCAAACGGCCTCGGCCATTGGCCGGCCCAGAGGCCAGCCTCGGCCAATGGCCGACTCAAGATGCTCCCGGCCATTGGCCGGCCCTAGGGCCAGCCTCGGCCAATGGACGGCCCAAATAGCCTCGGCCATTGGCCGGCCCAAGGGCCAGTCTCGGCCAATGGCCGACTCGGTCTACTCCCGGCCATTGGCCGGCCCTAGGGCCAGCCTCGGCCAATGGCCGGCCCAGATAGCCTCGGCCATTGGTCGGCCCAAGGGCCAGTCTCGGCCAATGGCCGACTCACTCTACTCCCGGCCATTGGCCGGCCCTAGGGCCAGCCTCGGCCAATGGCCGGCCCAAATAGCCTCGGCCATTGGCCGGCCCAAGGGCCAGTCTCGGCCAATGGCCGACTCAAGCTACTCCCGGCCATTGGCCGGCCCTAGGGCCAGCCTCGGCCAATAGCCGGCCCAGATAGCCTCGGCCATTGGCCGGCCCAAGGGCCAGTCTCGGCCAATGGCCGGGCCAAGACAATTCTCGGCTAAGGGGTTGCCCATAACACCCCTTGGTCGCCTATAAATAAAGGGGCCGCTCCCCTAATCCAGGTAATCCGAATTTGAGTACTGAAACGCTGTCGAACTCGTACCTCGCTCGTTTCTCTAAAGTGTGGACCTCTAAGCACTAAACCCTCTACAAACCACCTCAATCCTACTAATGTTGATCGTCGGAGAGGTAAACAGAGGCAACCCCACTGTTTCCCCTTTGTAGTTCACACCTTTCTGTTCACGTTTCAGGTGCTTGGACGAGATAGAGATCACCTACAGCTAAGGGACGGCTTGGGATACCAAGCCCGACACGCTCGAGTCGAGACGAGACCACTTGGTCCGGCCTTGGGTCTAACCGTCTGCGACTCCTAAATCGTTGTCCGAAAAACTGCGACAACAGAAGGCATGGCCGAGAATCGCACCCGCCGGATGAAACTGGTCTACCCAGCGTCCGCGGGAAACTTCGCCGCCAAATGCGGCAGTATGCCGTGCAAACCGGTTACGCTAGACATAGTAAGCCGAGTTCGTAAGACAGGCATTGTTAAATTGCGCAAATCGATTAGACTAAGCATAGCAAGTCGAGAAAATAAGACGCATAACGAATAAAAAGGCTTCAATCAAAGCAGGGCAATGTTGCACAATCAACCCAACAAGAATAGCACGAAATTACGATACATGTCAAACATAACAAAAATCCGGAAGGAAGCGTAAAGCGAGCGCTAAACAAGTGCGCAGAAAAATCAAAGAAAACTTGGCTACTCTGAGCTGAAGTCGATCTGCTCTTCGTCGTCTTCGGGGCGAGGGGCGCCCGGCCCGCCAACGGCTTCTCCATCAGACCGACAGTTTGACAACTGGGCGGCCTTCGCAGGGACTTCGGGAGGCAGGTCGTCCTCCGGCAACTCGTCATCCCGAGGAGGAAACATGGCATCAAAGAAGGAAAACGTGATCCCGCGAGATGCGTTCTCCTTCGCGGTCGCGTCTTTGACCCGCATGGCCACCTCGTAACGGGCCACCTCCAGCGAGAGGTCCCAGTCCTCCTCCACCTCCGTCTTGGATCGCACGGCGTCGTCCTTCTCCTCGGCGAGGGTCTGCACCTCCGCTCGTAAAGTATCCCTCTCCCTCTCGGCCTTGACCCGGGAGATCTCGCTCGCCGACAATCGAGCATGGACGATGTTCAGCTCCTCGTCCCGGCTCGAGAGCACCGCCTGGAGCTTCTTTGTCTCCCCTAAGAAGGTGTCAGCCGCCTGCTCAGCCTTCTCCCGAGACGCCTTCTCTCCCATACGGAGCAATTTCTCGGCCGCCGCCTCCTCGCGAGCTCGCTTCAGTTCCTCCTCGAGCGCTTGAAACTCTTGGGCGTTGCGGACCCCCGCCAGAGTGGCAGCATGGGCGGTCGCCATGCTCTCCTTGTCCTTCTCCATGATCTGCATGCGACGCAGCAAGTCCCGGAGGATACGGTCGCTCCGTTCTTGACGCGCGAGCATCTGTGGAAACAAACAATATACGTGCGATCGAAATAAGCATAATGGTTGCACATAAGACAAACAAGCGAATCGTACCTTTCGGGCGTCGCCAATCCCACTCTGGAAATGCTCGAGGTGGCTCGCCGTCAGGAGACTCTTGAAATCCCGTAGAGAGGTTTCAAGGATCCCTCGAGAGCATTGATCCCTCAGCTCCGCCGCCTCCGCTAGGAGCATCGATTCCATGCCGTCTGGCGCCGCCGACGTACGAGCGCGCTTGTGGCCGGAGGACGAGCCGGGGAGGGTCGTCGACGATGGTCGCTTGTTCGAGGAGTTCGCCTCGTTCCTCGCCCGCGTTGGAAACCCCCCATGGTGAGCCTCGGCTTGTGGTTGAGCCGCGGTCACGGCTTCGACGTCGAGTGCCACCCTCGGTACTTGCGTGCGCGGTCGATGTCGCCGGGTCATGGTATCTGAAAAAGATAAAGAGACGACGGGTTAGAATGCAATACAATGGAACGTACAATAACGGAAAGCATATGTATGGTTAGTACCCCCCACATCGGGGGGAGGAGCAGAAGAGCCCCCCGCCTCTGATTCGGGGTCCTTCGTAGCCTCCGCGCTGATACCCGGGCACGGGGGAGCGTCGTCACCAAGCGTGAACCACCCGGTCCTCGCCATTAAGTCTGGGGATTCGAAGTGCGGTCCTTGCCGCCTTGATTCCGGGACCGCCCTGATCACCGCGTCAAGCTCAGAACCCTCGATATCGCCCACGGGTGGAAAATCAGCCGTGGGGTCGAAGAAGAGAGGCGCGATCCCGAAGGCTGACTCAGACACCCATATCCAAGGGTATCTGTGCTTCGAGTTAACCTTGTTAATGATGGCGACGCGCTTACGTTGTGACGCTAAGTAGAAGCCCGGCTTCCCGGGCACCCCTCGTACCATCATATGAGGCCCTGGATGTCGTCGGCAGTGACGACCCTCTTCTTCGCCCGATAAAGCATCATGTGGCACGCCGCGACCAGTCGGTAGAAGGCCGGGGACATCTGCAAAGCGTATACCCCCAATCGAACCAACAACTCTTGAATAACCGGTTGAAAAGGCAACCTTAATCCCCCGCGAAGACTCGCCTCGTGGACCGCGGCATACCCCTTTCGAGGGCGGGTCAGAAGATCGTCGGGCAACGGTCTGAGGATTGACACAGACTCCGGGATGCTGTAGCGTTTCCTCAGACTCACGAAGCTGGCAATGGAAATCAAGCTCGGGACGTCGACACCCGAGCAGTCGAGGTTGCCCCATGCGGCTGACTCTCCTATCGGGAAGGTTGAGGCCCGCGTTTCCTCCCGCGTAGTGGAAGAAAGTACCCTCCCCGCAGGTGCTACGCGACGGCTTGACGAGTCACCGGAGCGTTCGGAGTCCGGGACATTGCCCGAGCAGGGGGTGACCCCCTCGCGGCCGCCCGCTTGAGCCGGACGGCTCCCCTCGGTCCCGGCAGAGTTGCCCGAGCGCCCGACCGGCTCCCGGCCGGCGGCGCTCCCTCCTGTGCGTGCGTCAAGCCCGAGGACCAAGCCCATCTCCTGGCTGGGTGGCTCCTCCACGCGCGGGTCCGGCCCAGGCGACCTCCGGCCTCCAGCGCGCGCGTCAGGCCTGTCGGCCCGGTCCAGCTCTCGGCCAGTCGGGTCTCCGGCCCATGAGCCCTGCTTGGGCGTCCCAGCACTCGTCCCAGGCGCGTCCAGCCCACCAGCCCGGCCCGGCTCGCGGCTGGCCAGGCCCTCCTCGCGCGCACGCAACCCAGCGGCCCCGTCCGGCCCCCAGCCGGTTGGGCCTTCCTCGCGCGCACCGGCCCAGCCCGGCTCCTGGCCGGCTGCGTTCTCCTCGCCCATGCCCGGCCCAATGGGCCCTAGGGTTTGCCCAAGGGCTAGGGAAGCGGCCGCCCCCTGGCCGGCGCCACCTGGCCGGGCCGCCTCCTGCCCGGCGTCGGCCCCTCCCTGGGCGGTGTCGCCCGGCGCCGGCGACCCTTCAGCGGCGCGCGCCATCGCCGGAGCGGCCAGGCCCCGGGGGCTGTCCTCCCGCGCGCGATCTAAAGGCCACCCGACTGCCGCCACCGGCCGAGCAGAGGCTTCCCCCACGTCAGGATCGACCCAGACGACGTCGAGGTCGCCGGCGCGCCCCTCTCGGCGCCGGCTTCGCCGCGCGCGGCCACCCCGGGTTCGCTCGCGCCGCCCGGGCGTTCTCCCTCGTCAACGCGCCTGGTGAGTGTTGTCAATGGTGCCCACAAGAAGAGTAGTAGTGTCTATTTATGTACATTTGATGTCATATAGTCTTATGAAGACTCTTGCTTGTAATTGCCTATTCATTCATTAATAAAGTTGAAACGTTCATTCAATCTTCCTTGGCTGAAGCTTTATGATAAAACCATAGTCTTTTAGTCCATAAACAAACTTAACAACTTACGAAGAGACAAATGTAGATTTGCATGAACAAACTCTTCGTAGTTTGCTTAAAACGATATATTCGCAATCTTAGGGTCAAAGGACTATTGACCTCAGTATGATTGTTAGAAGAATCTATGATGTCTGGTTATGAGGCATTGAGAGTTAGGAACTCTATAGTTCTTCTAGGTATCTTCCGAAGGTACTGAATTGACCAGTGCACTTCTAGAGACAAGATAAGAACAAACCATTTAACCTCTTATGTCTCGAAGTCACTATGTATGAATTGCATCATGCTTACCTTAATCCTGAAATGAGACATGCCATTTCACACCTTAGTATTCTCATTTGAGAAAGTCAAAGTTCGGACTCACTATGTGATTCCGAACAAGGCCTATTGGTGAAGTACTAAGTACAAGATGAACTACTCCATTAACAAGCTAGAGTACACTATTACCAAGCTTATGGAGGAACTTCACACTGCTGTAGGTTTCACTAAGAGAAAGAGGAATAAAGGAGAGGCACATGCTGCTGAGCACAAAGCCTCCGCCTCTGGAACTAAGAAGAGACCTTACAAGGCCGATAAAAAGAACTGTCCCGCCTATCTCAAAGCAAAGGAACATAGTATTGTACTAGTTACCGAAGCATGCTTAGTAGCTGATAATGTATCATCGTGGATTATTGACTCCGCAGCTACTAACCATATTTGTTGTTCCTTGAATGGTTTCAAGAAATCCAAAAGCTTAGAGGAAGGCGAGTTCTGTTTCAAATGGGGTGATGGGAGCCTGGTGTCTACAAAGGCTGTGGGATACGTGATGCTGTCTTTTGAAGACCGCACTTTAAACTTGAATAATGTTTATTTTGTTCCTACCTTTGGGAAGAACTTAATATCCGTTGCTCGTCTTCGTGAGCAAGATTATTGTTTAAAGTTCATTAAGAATGGAATTCGTATTTCGTTTCCTGATAATTCTTTTGTCACTGATGCATGTATGAAGAATGCTCTTTTCTACATCTATCCCACTCAACCTTCTCTTTTAGACACCGAAATAGATAATGATCTAATTAGGGAGCCAAAGAGGATCAAACTTTCTGAATCCTCCGATCTAACAAAATCAACACACCTATGGCACTTAAGACTTGGTCATATCAGTCTAGAAAGGATTAAGAGACTTGTGAGGGATGGTCCACTCCAAGCCTCTGCAATAGGTTCACTACCTACTTGTGAATCCTGCATAGAAGGAAAAATGACTAAGCGACCTTTCTCTGATAAAGGTCGAAGAGCCACTGAGTTGCTGGAACTAATACATTCAGATGTATGTGGACCGCTCAGCCAACAGGCACGTGGAGGATACGAATACTTCGTTACCTTCACTGATGATTACTCAAGATATGGGTTTGTCTATTTGCTCAAACACAAATCCGAGACCTTTAACGTATTTAAGGTCTTTAGGGCTTTAGTGGAAAAGCAAACTGGCAAAGTGATCAAAACCCTTCGATCCGATCGAGGTGGTGAGTATATGTCTGGAGAGTTCGATGACTTTCTTAAAGAAGAAGGTATCGCTTCTCAGCTTACCGCACCTGGCACACCTCAACAAAACGGAGTGTCAGAGAGAAGGAACCGAACTCTAATGGAGATGGTTAGATCAATGATGAGTTACTGATCACTCTCTCCTTCCTTTTGGGGATATGCCCTCGAAACAGCCGCTTACATTCTGAACCGAGTTCCGTCTAAAATGGTTCCTGGTACTCCTTATGAACGATGGACTCGCCGTAAAGTGAATCTTGGCCGCATCCGAATTTGGGGTTGCCCTGCACACGTGCTGAGGCAAAAGACTAGCAAGTTGGCTAGTAGGTCAGAATTGTGCCTGTTTGTAGGATATCCGAAGGAAACCAAAGGTTTTACTTTCTATAGTCCCGAGGACGATAAGACTTTCGTTAGCACAAATGCTCGTTTCCTCGAGGAGGACTTTATGAAAGATGCAAAACCTAGAAGCAAAATTGTGCTTGAAGAAAAGTTGGGTGAGGAAGCTTCTACCTCATCTGTAAGAACTGTTCTTACCCCAACTGAAACACAACCTAACTCATCAGAATCTCGTCAAGTAGTACTTACACGTAGTGGGAGGGCTACTCAAAATCCTGACAGGTACATGTCTTATGGAGACTCTCTTGTAGCCGTCTCCGACATGGATGACCCTGTTTCCTATAGCCAAGCGATGGCTTGTTCTGAATCAAACCTTTGGCTTGACGCCATGAAAGTTGAAATGCACTCGATGTATGTCAACAAAGTCTGGAAACTTGTAGACCTTCCTGAAGGGATTAAACCCGTAGGGTGTAAGTGGATATACAAGAAGAAAAGGGGTCCTGATGGGAACGTCGAGACGTTCAAAGCACGACTTGTGGCGAAGGGTTATACCCAACAAGAAGGGATTGACTATGAAGAAACCTTCTCGCCAGTCGCGATGCTTAAATCCATCCGCATACTCCTATCCATAGCTGCAGCTCTCGACTATGAGATCTGGCAAATGGATGTCAAGACAGCCTTTCTGAATGGCAATCTTGACGAGCGCATTTACATGGCTCAACCAGACGGTTTCGTGGATAAAGGTCAAGAGACCAAGGTTTGTGAGTTGCTTAAATCCATTTATGGACTAAAGCAAGCATCTAGGTCATGGAATATTAGATTCGATGAAACTGTAAAGAGCTTCGGCTTTGAACAGTCAATAGATGAGCCTTGTGTTTACAAGTTAATACACGAAGGCAAAGTTGTGTTTCTGGTACTATATGTCGATGATATACTACTCATTGGTAATGACGTGGGTAAGTTATCTGAGGTTAAGGTTTGGCTGGCAAAGCAATTCGATATGAATGATCTAGGAGAAGCCGCGTACATTCTGGGGATCCAAATCTTTCGAGATAGGAAAAATCGGACCCTGTCGCTCTCTCAAGCATCTTATATTGATAAGGTGATGGATCGCTTCTCGATGCAAGACTGCAAGAGGGGTCAAACACCCTTTAGGCATGGAGTTTCACTCTCTAAGGACCAGTCTCCCAAGACTGCACAAGAGATTGAAGACATGAGGAAGATTCCTTACGCCTCTGCCGTAGGAAGCCTCATGTATGCTATGCTTTGCACTAGACCTGATATATGTTTCGCCGTTGGCGTAGTTAGCCGTTTCCAATCCAACCCTGGACCCGAGCACTAGATTGCTATTAAGCATGTTCTTAAGTATCTTCGAAGAACTAGGAACTTGATGCTTACATACTCAGGTACTGACCTGACTATGACGGGATATACCGACTCCGATTTTCAAGCGGATAAGGATTCCAGGAAATCCATTTCAGGATCTGTGTTCATCCTTAATGGTGGAGCTATTGTGTGGAGAAGTATTAAGCAATCTTGCATTGCTGACTCCACAATGGAAGCAGAATATGTGGCTGCTTGTGAAGCATCCAAAGAGGCTGTATGGCTTAGAAAATTCCTTAAGTATTTGGAAGTTGTTCCAAACGTCGACGAGCCCATCACCCTTTATTGTGATAATAGTGGGGCTGTCGCTAACTCAAAGGAAACTAGAAGCCATAAGCACTCTAAACATATTGAGAGGAAATACCATTTGATTCGAGAGATCGCGCAACGCGGAGACGTGGAGGTGAAGTAGATCTCTGGCAGATCCATTCACCAAGGCCCTAGCGAACATGGTCTTCGACCAACTTCTAGAGGGATTAGGCATGTAGGACTACTCACATCTTCTTTGAGTCAAGTGGGAGTTTGTTGTCAATGGTGCCCACAAGAAGAGTAGTAGTGTCTATTTATGTACATTTGATGTCATATAGTCTTATGAAGACTCTTGCTTGTAATTGCCTATTCATTCATTAATAAAGTTGAAACGTTCATTCAATCTTCCTTGTCTGAAGCTTTATGATAAAACCATAGTCTTTTAGTCCATAAACAAACTTAACAACTTACGAAGAGACAAATGTAGATTTGCATGAACAAACTCTTCGTAGTTTGCTTAAAACGATATATTCGCAATCTTAGGGTCAAAGGACTATTGACCTCAGTATGATTGTTAGAAGAATCTATGATGTCTGGTTATGAGGCATTGAGAGTTAGGAACTCTATAGTTCTTCTAGGTATCTTCCGAAGGTACTGAATTGACCAGTGCACTTCTAGAGACAAGATAAGAACAAACCATTTAACCTCTTATGTCTCGAAGTCACTATGTATGAATTGCATCATGCTTACCTTAATCCTGAAATGAGACATGCCATTTCACACCTTAGTATTCTCATTTGAGAAAGTCAAAGTTCGGACTCACTATGTGATTCCGAACAAGGCCTATTGGTGAAGTACTAAGTTGTGAGTCTGTCATGAGTAACTTTGTGAAGTTCTCATAGATATGGAATTCATGTACAAGATTGCTGAAATGCAATGTATGTCACCTCATGCTTTGTTCCTTGGAGTGTGAATAAATGAACTGGCCAGTGTCCAAATTGAGTCTTGACTCTTTTGGATGAAACAATGTGACTTGTTAGCTCCTCGTCAATACATTGTTTCTAACTTATTCACAAGCGACAAAGGAGTTGAGGAAATAACAGCTAGAAGGGTAAAATGGTAATTTAGCAAATCCCGACTAGCTGATGACATTCATGAAGGGTAAACATAGATAATATTCAGTGGATCCGCTCATCATAATTAGGTCGAATTCTTGAGTAGAAAACAAATTCATTTGAACCGAGAGATTTTCAGTGTCAGCTCTTTAGTGGAGTCAGCTGGCATTAAGCTAAACTTGGAAAAGGTTTGTGAACTTTTGAGTCCAAGTGTTTAGCTAAAGCTTTGTTCATTTGGGTCCATGAGGTCACTGTCACGAATCACATCGATAGGAATAGTTAAACTGGAAGCTAAGCCAAAACAAGAACGAAAATAGTTAAAAGGGTATTTTTGTCTTTTGAGACAAAGGATGAAATGAATGTCAATAAATTTTTTGACAAGGTCATTTTATGACATGTTTCACTCGGCCATGACTTGATCATTGGGCCTTGTGAATTAATTTCATTTCATAAGAATTTTATTGAAAACTCTTAATGGGCCTTTTTCATGTTCTCATGAATAAATGAAGAAGCTTCTAGAAGCTCCTTCTAGAAGTGAAATGGGCGCCCATAATACCCAAGGAAAGAGAGTTTATTTTGTGCATAAATGTATTTAGATACTTGCCAAAAGAAAAAGAGGAAACAAATTTCCCACACATGCTTGTAGGAAATTCGGCCAAGTGAGAAAAGGGAAAGCCAAGGAACAAAAAAGGAAACAAATCCTAGCCTCTAGGAGGCAGCCTTGGGCGCCCAACATGGAATGGGAAATGAAGGATTTTTGCTCATGAATATGTGATATTCTATAGAAGAGGAAACTACCTTATTGAAGGTGAGACCTCTCCTATAAATAGGAGCCCCATTTCCTCACAATTCATTCATCCAAAGTTTTAGAGATTGAGAGCTTCTCTCTCTAGACTTGGCCGCCCCTTCCTCTCTCTCTCTCTAGTTTATATTTTCGATTTTTCTTGTCTTGGCACCTAGGTCCTCACTCGACCTAGTGTTTAGCTCTGCGACTTCGAGACTCGTTCTTAAGTCGTAGTGTTTAAAAGTGCCCACTCACTGATTCCTTCTTTTCGAGTGATTTAGTGATAGAAACTTTCGTGGTTGCTCGAGGAGCCGAGGAAAGAAAGAGAGACGTGCTGCGAGGGGAGACGAGCGTTGCAACTTTCCAAAAGCTTCTACAAGGTTCAAGCTTCAAGAAAGGTTAGTAACTTTAATAGCTCATATTAGTTTTTATTTACATGCACATGCTCTTGTCTAGGTTAGTAAAAACTAGTTTTACTTAAAAAGAAAATTTTTAAAATTCCGCCGCTTAACGAAGCGTTAATTATTTTCTCAAACCCTAGATCGATTCCAACAAATGGTATCAGAGCTATGGTCAAAGATTAGCATGTACATGTTTTTAAAATTATGAGCTTGAAAATCGTTTTCGAAAGTTTACTAATTTTGTGACAAGTTAGAATTGTAATCTTAGATTTTTTTTAATTTAATGCTCTTGTCTTTAAATTAAAAAGCATGTTGATTTTCTATGAGTTTGGGATGTTTTTAAAACACATTAGAATCAGTTCTAAAAGTTTTTAATTTTTTATATTGAAAAACGTGTTTTAAAGTTTTGAGAAATTTCGAGTAAAATTTTGTGACTAGTTTTGATAGCTTGCTAGTTTCTTATTTTTACTTGAATCGTTTTATGCTTGTTGTTATTTCTTTTATTCTATGTTATTACCCTGCTAATAAAACACAAATAAAAGCTTTAAACAACATCTTAAAACGTTCCGTTACACTTGATTCTTTTTCGCACCTAAAAAGGACCAAAGTTTTAATTTATTTCTTTTTCTTCGAGCTGGAGTAAACCCGCATTAAAAGTGGCATAACTCTCTGCTCAGAAATCGAAATTTAATGATTCTTGAATCAAATTAAAACTCTGTCTGTCCTCTGTCCAATGCCACCGGTTTCGGCTGAAAAGGACATCGGAGCCGCCAGATATGGCGATTTTACTCCGAGGTGCGCGGCTGTCTGAAACTCCAGTTTTTTTAGAAATCCGGATTTTCAAACCCCACTACCATGAGTTATAGAACTCTAATGAGAAAATTTTCTTGAGCAAAAATGTTTTTCATATGATTATAAACATGATGTGTAAGATTAAAATGTTTTGATTTTTGAAAGTTTAATTGAAATTGAATTTTTACAAAACTAGTTTGAATTTTGGAAAACCGTTTTCACTTTCAAACTTGAAAATATTTTGTCATCCAAATCAAATATATTTTTCAAAATGTTTTCAAAACTATATCTATATCACATATGTTCAAAATCTATATGCTCTTGAAAATTTGAGTGGGAGGTCTCCTTGTAGACAAGCCGAAAAATAAAAAGATGTGTAATCTCAAACTTTCAAGTGTTCGAGTGAGTTGAAGTTCACACTTCCCTCACGCACTTTCCCGAAATAGAAAATAGGAAAAGATCGAGTATGTACCTTGTGCCTTTATGCACTAATACTGCTCTGAACATGTCGATCTAGGATTCTCTTCTAGTTGTCCGCTCTGTCGCTCTCTAACTAGGAAATCTGTTTCCGAACTTATAAGAGTCGATGAACCAACTCCAAAAACTAAGTGGGAGGGTTATACTTGTTGTTTGTAACCCACGATCCCCAACACTAATGAAAAGTGCAAGTGTCGCCGGACTAAGAGTCACCCTCGTGGCCCTCTCTTAAATGAGAGTACTCAAGGGCGCTTTGCTCTGATCATTGCTCAATGAGCTACGTCTGAGAGTGAGACGATGATGGCAAGGCCTCCCCTTGGGGGATTGTTTTTCAAAGTTGATCTTTTGGACTAAGTGGTTGGTTACACACTTAGGCTCAATCCCTAGTAATCCTCCCTCGAGGCCCTGCGAAAGGATGTGAGTGATCAAACCAATTTACAAGGTGGCTAGTCAAAATAGATGTATTGACATCTTGGCTTAGCATTAATGATGTGTCATTTACTTATAAAAGGAGATTTTTTGCGGCCTTCTCTTGAGGGAGTAAATTATCGTTTGGTTTATAACACCTTTGGATTTTACAAAAGTCTTAATAAAACTTAAATCCTAAACCAAAGACTAATCATAAACTTGTTTCAACTTATATAGGCAATATGTCTCTCAACCATCTCTCAATCTTTCTTTCCTCGATCAAACTCGAAAACGAAAACTACATAGACTCGAAACGTAACCTCGACATAATACCTACCGTCAACAAGCACAAATGGGTACTCACCACCCCGTGTCCTCCTCTGACGAATGATGATTCAACTCAAGAGGACAATGACGCCTTAGCGGCCAGGCTTCGATCCGATGAGATTGTGAGGTGCTATATCTTGGCATCTATGAACAATATGCTGAAAGAGCAACATCGTGACATCGAAACTACCGCTGACATGCTCTACAATCTCCTTGAGATGTTTGGAGGGCAAATGCGTCAAACAAGGCTACAAGCAGTCCGACAGTTTATGAACTGTCATATGCAGGCTAGGACTCCTGTTGGAGACTTCATGATACTGATCATTAATTTTCTGAATAAAATGGAAATCCTAGGATCTGAGATTGATGGGAAGAATGTCATAGATGTGATCTTAGAAACTCTCCCCGCATCTCTTGATACCTTCAAGATGAACTACTCCATTAACAAGCTAGAGTACACTATTACCAAGCTTATGGAGGAACTTCACACTGCTGTAGGTTTCACTAAGAGAAAGAGGAATAAAGGAGAGGCACATGCTGCTGAGCACAAAGCCTCCGCCTCTGGAACTAAGAAGAGACCTTACAAGGCCGATAAAAAGAACTGTCCCGCCTATCTCAAAGCAAAGGAACATAGTATTGTACTAGTTACCGAAGCATGCTTAGTAGCTGATAATGTATCATCGTGGATTATTGACTCCGCAGCTACTAACCATATTTGTTGTTCCTTGAATGGTTTCAAGAAATCCAAAAGCTTAGAGGAAGGCGAGTTCTGTTTCAAATGGGGTGATGGGAGCCTGGTGTCTACAAAGGCTGTGGGATACGTGACGCTGTCTTTTGAAGACCGCACTTTAAACTTGAATAATGTTTATTTTGTTCCTACCTTTGGGAAGAACTTAATATCCGTTGCTCGTCTTCGTGAGCAAGATTATTGTTTAAAGTTCATTAAGAATGGAATTCGTATTTCGTTTCCTGATAATTCTTTTGTCACTGATGCATGTATGAAGAATGCTCTTTTCTACATCTATCCCACTCAACCTTCTCTTTTAGACACCGAAATAGATAATGATCTAATTAGGGAGCCAAAGAGGATCAAACTTTCTGAATCCTCCGATCTAACAAAATCAACACACCTATGGCACTTAAGACTTGGTCATATCAGTCTAGAAAGGATTAAGAGACTTGTGAGGGATGGTCCACTCCAAGCCTCTGCAATAGGTTCACTACCTACTTGTGAATCCTGCATAGAAGGAAAAATGACTAAGCGACCTTTCTCTGATAAAGGTCGAAGAGCCACTGAGTTGCTGGAACTAATACATTCAGATGTATGTGGACCGCTCAGCCAACAGGCACGTGGAGGATACGAATACTTCGTTACCTTCACTGATGATTACTCAAGATATGGGTTTGTCTATTTGCTCAAACACAAATCCGAGACCTTTAACGTATTTAAGGTCTTTAGGGCTTTAGTGGAAAAGCAAACTGGCAAAGTGATCAAAACCCTTCGATCCGATCGAGGTGGTGAGTATATGTCTGGAGAGTTCGATGACTTTCTTAAAGAAGAAGGTATCGCTTCTCAGCTTACCGCACCTGGCACACCTCAACAAAACGGAGTGTCAGAGAGAAGGAACCGAACTCTAATGGAGATGGTTAGATCAATGATGAGTTACTGATCACTCTCTCCTTCCTTTTGGGGATATGCCCTCGAAACAGCCGCTTACATTCTGAACCGAGTTCCGTCTAAAATGGTTCCTGGTACTCCTTATGAACGATGGACTCGCCGTAAAGTGAATCTTGGCCGCATCCGAATTTGGGGTTGCCCTGCACACGTGCTGAGGCAAAAGACTAGCAAGTTGGCTAGTAGGTCAGAATTGTGCCTGTTTGTAGGATATCCGAAGGAAACCAAAGGTTTTACTTTCTATAGTCCCGAGGACGATAAGACTTTCGTTAGCACAAATGCTCGTTTCCTCGAGGAGGACTTTATGAAAGATGCAAAACCTAGAAGCAAAATTGTGCTTGAAGAAAAGTTGGGTGAGGAAGCTTCTACCTCATCTGTAAGAACTGTTCTTACCCCAACTGAAACACAACCTAACTCATCAGAATCTCGTCAAGTAGTACTTACACGTAGTGGGAGGGCTACTCAAAATCCTGACAGGTACATGTCTTATGGAGACTCTCTTGTAGCCGTCTCCGACATGGATGACCCTGTTTCCTATAGCCAAGCGATGGCTTGTTCTGAATCAAACCTTTGGCTTGACGCCATGAAAGTTGAAATGCACTCGATGTATGTCAACAAAGTCTGGAAACTTGTAGACCTTCCTGAAGGGATTAAACCCGTAGGGTGTAAGTGGATATACAAGAAGAAAAGGGGTCCTGATGGGAACGTCGAGACGTTCAAAGCACGACTTGTGGCGAAGGGTTATACCCAACAAGAAGGGATTGACTATGAAGAAACCTTCTCGCCAGTCGCGATGCTTAAATCCATCCGCATACTCCTATCCATAGCTGCAGCTCTCGACTATGAGATCTGGCAAATGGATGTCAAGACAGCCTTTCTGAATGGCAATCTTGACGAGCGCATTTACATGGCTCAACCAGACGGTTTCGTGGATAAAGGTCAAGAGACCAAGGTTTGTGAGTTGCTTAAATCCATTTATGGACTAAAGCAAGCATCTAGGTCATGGAATATTAGATTCGATGAAACTGTAAAGAGCTTCGGCTTTGAACAGTCAATAGATGAGCCTTGTGTTTACAAGTTAATACACGAAGGCAAAGTTGTGTTTCTGGTACTATATGTCGATGATATACTACTCATTGGTAATGACGTGGGTAAGTTATCTGAGGTTAAGGTTTGGCTGGCAAAGCAATTCGATATGAATGATCTAGGAGAAGCCGCGTACATTCTGGGGATCCAAATCTTTCGAGATAGGAAAAATCGGACCCTGTCGCTCTCTCAAGCATCTTATATTGATAAGGTGATGGATCGCTTCTCGATGCAAGACTGCAAGAGGGGTCAAACACCCTTTAGGCATGGAGTTTCACTCTCTAAGGACCAGTCTCCCAAGACTGCACAAGAGATTGAAGACATGAGGAAGATTCCTTACGCCTCTGCCGTAGGAAGCCTCATGTATGCTATGCTTTGCACTAGACCTGATATATGTTTCGCCGTTGGCGTAGTTAGCCGTTTCCAATCCAACCCTGGACCCGAGCACTAGATTGCTATTAAGCATGTTCTTAAGTATCTTCGAAGAACTAGGAACTTGATGCTTACATACTCAGGTACTGACCTGACTATGACGGGATATACCGACTCCGATTTTCAAGCGGATAAGGATTCCAGGAAATCCATTTCAGGATCTGTGTTCATCCTTAATGGTGGAGCTATTGTGTGGAGAAGTATTAAGCAATCTTGCATTGCTGACTCCACAATGGAAGCAGAATATGTGGCTGCTTGTGAAGCATCCAAAGAGGCTGTATGGCTTAGAAAATTCCTTAAGTATTTGGAAGTTGTTCCAAACGTCGACGAGCCCATGACCCTTTATTGTGATAATAGTGGGGCTGTCGCTAACTCAAAGGAAACTAGAAGCCATAAGCACTCTAAACATATTGAGAGGAAATACCATTTGATTCGAGAGATCGCGCAACGCGGAGACGTGGAGGTGAAGTAGATCTCTGGCAGATCCATTCACCAAGGCCCTAGCGAACATGGTCTTCGACCAACTTCTAGAGGGATTAGGCATGTAGGACTACTCACATCTTCTTTGAGTCAAGTGGGAGTTTGTTGTCAATGGTGCCCACAAGAAGAGTAGTAGTGTCTATTTATGTACATTTGATGTCATATAGTCTTATGAAGACTCTTGCTTGTAATTGCCTATTCATTCATTAATAAAGTTGAAACGTTCATTCAATCTTCCTTGTCTGAAGCTTTATGATAAAACCATAGTCTTTTAGTCCATAAACAAACTTAACAACTTACGAAGAGACAAATGTAGATTTGCATGAACAAACTCTTCGTAGTTTGCTTAAAACGATATATTCGCAATCTTAGGGTCAAAGGACTATTGACCTCAGTATGATTGTTAGAAGAATCTATGATGTCTGGTTATGAGGCATTGAGAGTTAGGAACTCTATAGTTCTTCTAGGTATCTTCCGAAGGTACTGAATTGACCAGTGCACTTCTAGAGACAAGATAAGAACAAACCATTTAACCTCTTATGTCTCGAAGTCACTATGTATGAATTGCATCATGCTTACCTTAATCCTGAAATGAGACATGCCATTTCACACCTTAGTATTCTCATTTGAGAAAGTCAAAGTTCGGACTCACTATGTGATTCCGAACAAGGCCTATTGGTGAAGTACTAAGTTGTGAGTCTGTCATGAGTAACTTTGTGAAGTTCTCATAGATATGGAATTCATGTACAAGATTGCTGAAATGCAATGTATGTCACCTCATGCTTTGTTCCTTGGAGTGTGAATAAATGAACTGGCCAGTGTCCAAATTGAGTCTTGACTCTTTTGGATGAAACAATGTGACTTGTTAGCTCCTCGTCAATACATTGTTTCTAACTTATTCACAAGGGACAAAGGAGTTGAGGAAATAACAGCTAGAAGGGTAAAATGGTAATTTAGCAAATCCCGACTAGCTGATGACATTCATGAAGGGTAAACATAGATAATATTCAGTGGATCCGCTCATCATAATTAGGTCGAATTCTTGAGTAGAAAACAAATTCATTTGAACCGAGAGATTTTCAGTGTCAGCTCTTTAGTGGAGTCAGCTGGCATTAAGCTAAACTTGGAAAAGGTTTGTGAACTTTTGAGTCCAAGTGTTTAGCTAAAGCTTTGTTCATTTGGGTCCATGAGGTCACTGTCACGAATCACATCGATAGGAATAGTTAAACTGGAAGCTAAGCCAAAACAAGAACGAAAATAGTTAAAAGGGTATTTTTGTCTTTTGAGACAAAGGATGAAATGAATGTCAATAAATTTTTTGACAAGGTCATTTTATGACATGTTTCACTCGGCCATGACTTGATCATTGGGCCTTGTGAATTAATTTCATTTCATAAGAATTTTATTGAAAACTCTTAATGGGCCTTTTTCATGTTCTCATGAATAAATGAAGAAGCTTCTAGAAGCTCCTTCTAGAAGTGAAATGGGCGCCCATAATACCCAAGGAAAGAGAGTTTATTTTGTGCATAAATGTATTTAGATACTTGCCAAAAGAAAAAGAGGAAACAAATTTCCCACACATGCTTGTAGGAAATTCGGCCAAGTGAGAAAAGGGAAAGCCAAGGAACAAAAAAGGAAACAAATCCTAGCCTCTAGGAGGCAGCCTTGGGCGCCCAACATGGAATGGGAAATGAAGGATTTTTGCTCATGAATATGTGATATTCTATAGAAGAGGAAACTACCTTATTGAAGGTGAGACCTCTCCTATAAATAGGAGCCCCATTTCCTCACAATTCATTCATCCAAAGTTTTAGAGATTGAGAGCTTCTCTCTCTAGACTTGGCCGCCCCTTCCTCTCTCTCTCTCTAGTTTATATTTTCGATTTTTCTTGTCTTGGCACCTAGGTCCTCACTCGACCTAGTGTTTAGCTCTGCGACTTCGAGACTCGTTCTTAAGTCGTAGTGTTTAAAAGTGCCCACTCACTGATTCCTTCTTTTCGAGTGATTTAGTGATAGAAACTTTCGTGGTTGCTCGAGGAGCCGAGGAAAGAAAGAGAGACGTGCTGCGAGGGGAGACGAGCGTTGCAACTTTCCAAAAGCTTCTACAAGGTTCAAGCTTCAAGAAAGGTTAGTAACTTTAATAGCTCATATTAGTTTTTATTTACATGCACATGGTCTTGTCTAGGTTAGTAAAAACTAGTTTTACTTAAAAAGAAAATTTTTAAAATTCCGCCGCTTAACGAAGCGTTAATTATTTTCTCAAACCCTAGATCGATTCCAACAGTGAGCACCTGGTCGGTCCAGCCCAGTCGGGTTAGGGCTTCTTCGGAGCTGGGGTCGAGCCAGATCGCGCCGCCCCTGGTCGGGGCGTCCCCCCCGACGTCGCCCTCCTCCGGCGCGTCTCCTCCAGCACAGGCCGCTCCAGGCGCGGCCGTCTCCGGCACATGCGCGTCGCCCAGGCCACCAGCAGGCAGAGGGGCGTCGTTCCCCGGCCTTGGCGGGTCCTCCCCGACGTCTCCAGCACCACCGGCGCTGCCCCGAGCCCAGGCGCCTCCTCCGGCGCGCGCGCTGTCCCCGGCGTCCCCCTGCCGGCGCTGGCCATCTCCGGCATGCGCGCCCTCTCCCTCGTCGGCCAGCCACGCCTCCACCAATGAGAGATCCTCTCCGGTCATCTCGATAGCGTTTATCGAATGCGACGAATACCGTGTATCGGGGATCGTTGGTGGGGGCGACAATTGAGCCCAAAAAACATCCAAGTCCACGTGGTTGTCCTCAAACAAATCATGCAGGTCGCCTTCAATGGTCCCACACCCCGATAGGTGGTCAATGGGGTCCATGGGCGCGAATAACGAGGCAAGCGTGATCGACAAAAAAATAAAAATAATATTAAAAGACGTCGGAACATACCTCTTGGCGACGGGCTTCTCCGATGGGCCAACGTTAGACTTTGAGTTAACCATGCGATTTACAATCGATGATAAACTAGGGGGGACTAATGTTAACGGTCCGTCTCGGCCCGGTAATCGACGACAGCCACGCTGGCGGCCGTCCTGAGACTCCCCCACCCGCGGCCGACTCAGAGCCGGCGCCCATCCAAGGCCGGCTCAGAGCCGGCGCTCGTCCAAGGCCAGCTCAGAGCCGGCGCTCGTCCAAGGCCGCCTCAGAGCCGGAGCTCGTCCAAGGCCGCCTCAGAGCCGGCGCTCGTCCAAGGCCGCCTCAGAGCCGGCGCTCGTCCAAGGCCGCCTCAGAGCCGGCGCTCGTCCAAGGCCGCCTCAGAACCGGCGCTCGTCCAAGGCCGCCTCAGAGCCGGCGCTCGTCCAAATCCGCCTCAGAGCCGGCGCTCGTCCAAGGCCGCCTCAGAGCCGGCGCTCGTCCAAGGCCGCCTCAGAGCCGGCGCTCGTCCAAGGCCGCTTCAGAGCCGGCGCTCGTCCAAGGCCGCCTCAGAGCCGGCGCTCGTCCAAGGCCGCCTCAGAGCCGGCGCTCGTCCAAGGCCGCCTCAGAGCCGGCGCTCGTCCAAGGCCGCCTCAGATTCGGCGCTCGTCCAAGGCCGCCTCAGAGCCGGCGCTCGTCCAAGGCCGCCTCAGAGCCGGCGCTCGTCCAAGGCCGCCTCAGAGCCGGCGCTCGTCCAAGGCCGCCTCAGAGCCGGCGCTCGTCCAAGGCCGCCTCAGAGCCGGCGCTCGTCCAAGGCCGCCTCAGAGCCGGCGTTCTCCCAAGGCCGCCTCAGAGCTGGCACTTGTCCAAGGCCGCCTCAGTGCCGGCCTTCACCTCCATGGCCGGTTCAGAGCCGGCCCTCGGACAAAGGGGTGCCCGAAATGCCCTTTTGGTCGCCTATAAGTACCGGGGACCCTCTCCCGGTCCAGGTAATCCGAAATTTGAGTACTGAAACGCTGCCGAACTCGTACCTCGCTTGTTTCTCTCAAGTCTCGACCCCTAAACACTAAACCCTCTACAAACCACCTCAATCCTACTGATGTTGAGCGTCGGAGAGGTAAACAGGGGCAACCCCCCTGTTTTCCCTTTGTAGTTCACACCTTTCCTGCTTGCTTTTCAGGTGCCTGGACGAGATAGATACCACAAACAGCTAAGGGACGACTTGGGATACCAAGTCCGACACGCTCGAGCCGAAGTGAGACCACTTGGTCCGGCCTTGGGTCTAACCACTTTGGGCTCCTAAATCGTTGTCCGAAAAACTGCGACAACACTTAAATCGTTTTCATATTTCCGGTTTCACGAAAATGACCGGTAACATTAGCCACCCAAGTTTACGGCTTGCGGGACGCGAGTCGTGAACTTCAGTTTTTGAAAAAGGGCGTTGAGGTCATTTTAACCTTTGATCATGAGTGACAAAATTTTGTTTTTTTTACTCGGCCGGACCCAGGGGGGTCGGACCGGGCCGGCTGGGCAGCAAGGCCCGCGTGTGGCCTGATGCCGGCGGGCCAGTGCGCACACGCGGCCGGCGCACGGGCCGGGCCCATTGTGCGCGCACGAAGGGGGATGGAAGGAGCAGGGTTAGATCCTTCTTCTCCTATAAATAGGAGGGTTCCACTCCCCCTTTCTTCACACTGGCAGCCTTTTGGAGATGGTAAAATTCCTTTGAATTTGAAATTTCCCTTGGGCAGCCGATTTTTACCCTATTTAAATGGGGAGTGAACTTTTTTCCAACGTTGATGATCCCAAAGTTGACTCTTCTTGCCCTTCCCAAGATTTTGGGAGGGCGGCCAAGGGTCCCTTTGAGGAACTCGACGGGATTCCCGTCTTCATCGAGGAAGACTCTCGCGCTGCAGATTAGTGGCTCGCAGAGTTGGAGACTGACGCCGTGGTGGTTGCCGAGCTGGCGGGGCCCGGGAGCGGCCTACCTACCGGTTGCGGCTCCAAAGGGGAGGACGAAGGGTCTAAAGACTCGCGTTTGTCACAACTAGTGATCAACCTAGTTTCCCGCAAGGCGTCCTTTGACACCCCTTTGCTCAGGGCTTCCCCGGGCGTCTAACCTAGATGCCTCGGGCGCCGCACTTGCGATAGTACCATCCGAATCTTTCTTGGACGAGATTTACTATGACGATCCCTTAGGATCGGGCTCGGATGGCCTTGGAGAGGACTCGGAGGCTCGTCCCGCGAGGGGGAAGGAGAAGCGTAGCATAAAAGTTTTGGAGACGGCCTGGACGACCTTTGAGTCAGCGGAGTCTTCGGGCTATACCTACGCCAAGTCTCTAGAAAGGACTCGCCTGTACGGAGTAGGGGACTCTGTTGCCCCCGTCGGCTTAGACTGCAAGGGGGTCGATGCTGCAAGCACGCTCACTACCCGAGTCTTTAGCGCGCTTCGGGAGACATATGACATTCCTCCCTCAGTAAGGCTGCTTAGGCCTGCCCCCGAGGACAGGCCCTCTCACCCGAGGGATGGGTTTGTGTCCGTGATGATCGGGAGCCTTATCCGTGGGCTGCGCCTCCCGTTCCCGACGATCGCCTAGTAGATTCTGACTCGACTAGGAGTCCATGCATGTTAAATGAGCCCGGCGTTCTATTGCCTTTTTGCTACATGCTTCATGGAGTGGCACTGCCAGACGCAGCACGCCATGACTGTGGACGACTTCCGCAATCTGGTTGCTGTCTTCCCGGTGCCGGGGTAGCCGGGCTTCCACATGGATCGCGCTCGGGGCAACGTGAGGCTGGTCGACGATAGCGACCCGCCTAGTTGTAGGTCGTGGGTGTGGGTCTTGACAGATGCTTTTGGTGAAGCGCCTCTTCGCTTTGGTCGTCTGGCGGACTTCTCAGCAGATGAGGGGGCGGTGGAGCTCCCTTTTGTGAGAGATATACCGGGGATGTCGGAAGCCCGCAAGGCAGGTGAGCGGTTTTGTTCTCCCGAGCTGATGGCGCTTACTGGGTGGTTCCCGCCCTTTGCTCCAGGCACCGAGGAGGCGCGCCGGGTGAGCAGGCCCCCGAGTCCGGAGGCTCAGCCAGCCGTTCCCACTTCTCGAGGTAATCTTGTGGTTTAGAAATCTTTTCGTCGACAGAAATCTGACTTTTGTTGTTTTGTCTTGTGTTGTTGCGAAGAGGCAAGCTCGGAGACTAGCTTCCGCTTCTCGAAACCCCGAGAGGATGGTGGAGATCCGCACCAGGGTCGCAGACCACAGGGCGAGAGAAGATCATGTCGAGGCTGTTGGTTCGGTTGAGCAAGAGCCCCGTGCCTCTTTGAAGAGGGCTTCGACCTTAGCGCCTTTCGATGAGCGCTCTGAGCCCAAGAGGGTGAACTCGGCGGTGGAGCTGGAGGCGATAGAGTCTCGAGGACACTATTTTCGACATCTCGAGGAGTCCCCGATGTCCTGGTGGAAAGGCGTGGTGTTGAAAAACGACATCTCCTTCTTTCAAGCAGGGGTTACCGACGCTCAAAGGGTCAGTACTCTTTTTTATCCTTTTGTGAACATAAGTTCAGTTTTAACCCTTGCTTTTTTGTCGCCGCAGGCGTACGCGAGGGCCGTGTGGAGCGACAGGATTCTGCGTGACTTCATCCGGCGCTTGGGGGTCGCCCAGGAAGAGCTTGCCCAGACGAGGGCTAGGCTGGTTCAGGTCGAGCGAGGTTCACACCCGGGGGTGGAACTCGAGACACTTCGAGACCAACTTCGCAAGACAAAGGTGGAACTCCAGATCGCCTGAGATCAGCGCGATGGAGCCCAGATGTCAGTGGCCAAGATGGCGGGGGAGCTGACCGAAGAACGGCGAGCTTGCGAGGTGGCGTCTCCATCGGCGTAGGTTTTTCGCACCGAGGTTGCCGACCTCCAGAGACAGCTAGATACCCGGTCCGACGCCTTGGAGATGTCTCACCGTTAGCTCACATTGAGCGAAGCGGCGCGTGTTCGGGCTGAGCGCGAGCGTGACTCTTTGGCCGAGGAGAACACTCGCCTCTCTTCCCAAGTTGTTGAGGCGGAGCAAAGAGCGTCCGACTTACAAGATGACTACGACATAGGGACCGAGGAGGCCCGTCGAGCCAGATCGGTAGAGTGTCGGGAGGCGACCGCGACCGAGAACGAAGCCCGGGGGGTCACCTTTGACTTCTTCGACACCTTGTTTCCCCTACTAGATGAGGGTGCAGTGTGAGCCATGTGGCTTCTTTTTTATTTATTTTATATAGCGCACCTGTTTAGCGCTTTGCTTTTTCCTTTTTCAGGATTTTATTTATTTTCTGCACGTTTTTATTTGGCACGTGTTTATCGGATTTAGAGCAGTGGCTCCCTTTTTTTATGAGATATTTTGTCGCTTTCAAGTTGAATGGTATCTCGTGTTTGAGCATTTTTGCCCGTATATGCCTTCTTTGTGAGCTAACGTGGCCCGAAGGACTTGTACCCTTCCCAATAGTTTTGGTAGGTTTGCATCCCTAGTTGGGATTCGTCCCCCGCTCATGTAGCATTACGATCCGTCGTCGTTTAGCATTTGAGGCGAGGAGACGTTCGTGCCTAGTTAGGAGTTTGCTCAGTACTCGTTGCTAGGGGCAACTCGATGTACTTGACCGACCCGTGATGAACGGCGATATCGGTACGTCGGGTTAGGCCGACGGTTTGTGTTCGTGCTATTTGAGCGTCCGAACATATGCGTGGCGCCGGGCTGAGCCGGTGACTTTGGTTCGTGCTACAAAGCGTCCGAACATGTATGTTGCACCGGGTTAGGCCGACGTCTTTTGAGTTCATGCTATTGAGCGACCGAACATATATGTTGCGCCGGGTTAGGCCGCCGTCTTTGAGTTCGTGCTATTGAGCGACCGAACATATATGTTGCACCGGGTTAGGCCGGCGTCTTTGAGTTCGTGCTTTTGAGCGACGGAACATATATATGGCGGACATAGTGGCCCTTCCCCCTTTATATGCGCCTTTATGCGACTTACGGCACGCCGGGTTAGGCCGACGATTTTTCTCAAACCCGTATGCTTGACGGGCCGTCGGGGTTTGAGCTTCTTAAGCCTCTGTATCCCATGAGTTGGGGGCTTAAGGTTTTTTTTGTTAGGCCGTGAATTCTTGAGTGTACGTCGCAGGACCCATCTAGCCCCCCCAAGTTTTTAGTTTACAGTCGTGTCATGATGACTAAAAACTTAATAAAGCGGATAAAACATCACGAACTTTATTATTCTTTGCTAATAGAGAACATCCTCAAACATTGGCACGTAGGCCTTATCGAATAAGGGAAATCGGAGCAATAAATGGGGGAGCTTAGTCACTGGTGGTAGTGCCTCAAGTGTACGGCGTTCCAAGGGCGTCGGATCGGAGTTCCGTACGTATGTTCGATGTGTTATCAATGGTGTCCACAAGAAGAGTTGTAGTCTTTATTTTGTACATTTGATGTAATAAAGTTTCACGAAGACTCTTGCTTGTAATTGCTTATTCATTAATAAAAAGTTGAAACGTTCATTCATTCTTCCTTGTATGTTTGAAGCTTTATGATAAAACATTAGTCTTTAGTCCATAAACAAACTTAACAACTTACGAAGAGACAAATGTAGATTTGCATGAACAAACTCTTCGTAGTTTGCTTAAAACGATATATTCGCAATCTAGGGGTCAAAGGACTATTGACCTCAGTACGATTGTCAGGAGAATCTATGATGTCTGGTTATGGGGCATTCAGAGTTGGAGACTCTATAGTTCTTCTAGGTATCTTCCGAAGGTACTGAATTGACCAATACACTTCTAGAGACAAAATAAGAACAAACCATTTAACCTCTTATGTCTCGAAGTCACTACGTATGAATTGCATCGTGCTTACCTTAATCCTGAAATGAGACATACCATTTCACAGCTTACGTATTCTCATTTGAGAAAGTCAGAGTTCGAACACACTATGTGATTCTGAACAAGGCCTATTGGTGAAGTACTAAGTTGTGAGAATGTCATGAGTAACTTTGTGAAGTTCTCATAGATATGGAATTCATGTACAAGATTGCTGAAATGCAATGTATATCACGTCATGCTTTGTTCCTTAGAATGTGAATAAATGATCTGGCCAGTGTCCAAATTGAGTCCTGACTCTTTTGGATGAAACAATGTGACTTGTTAGCTCCTTGTCAATACATTGTTTCTAACTTATTCACGAGCGACAAAGGAGTGTAGGAAATAACAGCTAGAAGGGTAAAATGGTAATTTTGTAAATCCCGACTAGCTGATGATATTCATGAAGGGTAAACATAGATAATATTCAGTGGATCCGCTCATCATAATTTGGTTGAATTCTTGAATAGAAAATAAATTCATTTGAACCGAGAGATTTTCAGTGCCAACTCTTTAGTGGAGTCAGTTGACATTAAGCTAAACTTGGAAAAGGTTTGTGAACTTTTGAGTCCAAGTGTTTAGCTCAAGCTTTGTTCATTTGGGTCCATGAGGTCACTGTCAAGAATCACATCGAGTAGGAATAGTTAAACTAGAAGCTAAGTCAAAACAAGAACGAGACAAGTTTTGTGAAAATTGTCAAAAGGGTATCTTTGTCTTTTGAGACGTAGGATGAAATGAATGTCAATAAATTTTTTGACATGGTCATTTGATGACATGCATCACTCGGCCAATATTAGTTTTATTGGGCCTTGTGGATTAATTTCATTTTATAAGAATTTTATTGAAAATTCTTAATGTTGGGTGCCTACTACCTGTTATCGGCCCGATCCCGATCGAAGCTATTCAAAGGGAAAAAAGCAATCGGGTTTGCCCTAGCCGTTAATCGGCCCTTGGGCCGGCTCGGCCAAAGGCCGGCCCAATGGCCTCGGCCCAAGACCGAGCTCGACCTCGGTCTCACGAGCGACCTCGGCCTCGCGAGCTCAACCTCGGCCTGGAGAGCTCGACCCCGGCCTCAGCTCGGCCTCGGCCTGGCGAGCTCGACCTCGGCCTCTGCTCGACCTCGGCCTGGCGAGCTCGACCTCGGCCTGACGAGCTAGACCCCGGCCTCAGCTCGACCCCGGCCTCAGCTTGGCCTCGGCCTGACGAGCTCGACCTCGGCCTCAGCTCGACCTCGGCCTGGCGAGCTCGACCTCGGCCTGACGAGCTCGACCTCGGCCTCAGCTCGACCTCGGCCTGGCGAGCTCGACCTCGGCCTCAGCTCGACCTCGGCCTGGCGAGCTCGACCTCAGCCTCAGCTCGACCTCGGCCTGACGAGCTCGTTTCTCTCAAGTCTCGGCCCCTAAACACTTAAACCCTCCATTATCCACCTCAATCCCACTAATGTTGAGCGTCGGAGAGGTAAACAGAGGCACCCCCTCTGTTTCCCCTTTTTAGCTCACGGTTCTCTCATCCTTTCTAGGTACCCCGGCGAGCTCAGACACCACCGATAGCCAAGGGAAGATCTGGGCAACCAGGTCCGACACGCTTGAGCCTAGGCGAGGCCACTTGGTCTGGCCTTGGGTCTAACCGCCTGTGGCTCCTGAATTTTTGTCCGAAAAACGGCGACAAAATTTTGGCGCTAGAAGGAAGGGATCTCTCGACCTTGGCGACATATTCCCTCTACCACTTTCACCCCGACTATTGAACGATGAGTCACATTCCCACTACCTCCGCGGGTACTCGGGCAACGACCTCGAGGTACGGTCTCCGACGCCTCGCACACCATCTTGAAGGGCAACCTCGCGATAGTGAGAGCCAGCCCCAAGACCCGGTGAACGACCCCGAGGCCGAGCTCTGAGAGGACACGGAGCGGCGGCTTGCGGAGCTCCTTGACCGTCCCGGCGTTGACGGTTCGCTCATTGCCGGTCTCCTCGGCTACGATGTCAAGGATCGATCCGCCCATAGCGACTCCGACCCCGACTATATGGGGGAGTCGAGGACCGACGAGGCGACTCCTAGCCTCGCCCATTCGCGGTCCGAGAGACCCAATGGCGCTTTGGCCGACCCGTCGCGTCCGGCGTGACGGCAGGCACGGTCGCGTTCCTAGGGACTCGCCCCTTCTGTTTCAAGAGGCGGCCGGACACGGCCCCTTGCCGAAGAGAGAGCGACTCTGGACAGTGATGGGGCCGATAGCCGAAGCGCTTGCCGCACGGCCCGACCAAGGGCGAACTCGCCCCACCGCGCGCCGAGCGTGGACCTTAGAGAGCGCTTGACGGCGCAGAGAAACTCCCGGGGGGAGGATCTCCGCCAAAGGCTCAACTCTCGGAGGGATGCGCTCCCCGCTGCAACTCTCGGCCAACCTCAGGCCTATATCGTGGACCAAGCGTCCAACGAGCGCCAGCCAGCGACTCCCGTAGCCCCGGCGGTCAGCCCGGCTAACGGGCTCGACATGGTCACGATGATTCAGAGCCTCCAAAACCAAATCATCGAGATGAGGAAGTCGGGGAGGCAGAGGCCATATGGGGGGATCGAGGAATCATACTCTCCCTTCGTCGCGCAAATCCTCGCGCAGCCTTGCGTGGGAAACTTCAAATTGCCATCCATCCCTCCCTATGATGGGCGGACTGACTCGGACTTCCACATCCAACACTACGAGACATGGATGACAATGCAAGGGCAGCCGGACGCGACCCTATGCCAAGCCTTCAGCCTAACCCTCACGGGGTCGGGCTTTGAGTGGTTCCGGAGCCTGAGACCCGGGAGCATCCCGTCCTTCCGGGCTTTGCATGAGGCTTTCCTTGCCCGCTTCGCCACGCTCGTGGCACAAAAGAAGTCAAAGACCCACCTCATCTCCCTTCGGCAAGGGAGAGACGAGACGTTGAGGCAATACCTCGCTCGCTTCACCGAGGAATCTCACAAAGTCGAGGGCTTCGACGACAAGGACGCCATCACGGCGATCACTGAAGGAGTTCGCACGAGCGACTTCCTCAAGTCCATTGTGGGGAAGGTCCCGCGAAGCATGGCAGAGCTGATGACGAGAGCCCGAACGTATATGGGAATCGAGGACTATCTCGATGGCCGAGATGGCCGGAAGTCGAGGGGACAAGGTAGTCGACGCCGCGATGACCCAGACGGAGATCGTCCCGACCCTCGAAAGAGGAGTAACAAGGGAGGCCAGGCCCCTAACGGCCGCTCCCTCCCCGGGCCGAGACCGGAACGCGTCGATAGCTTCCGAAAGTTCTCGACGTTCACCCCTTTGAACACCCCACCGGAGCGGATCCTAGCTCTGCACTCCGACATGCTAGGGAGCCCTAGTCCTCTCACAAAGGATCCTGCAAAGAGGGATCGAAACAAGTTCTGCGAATACCACCAAGATCACGGGCATCTGACATCCGAATGCTATCAACTCAAGCGTCAGATCGAGGCCCTGATTCAAGACGGGAAACTGAAGGAATACGTCCTTAGAACGATCGGGATGGCCGCGGCGCACGATGAGCACTCGCGGCAAGAAAGAAAGGGTCCAGTGACGGTGACCGTCACGGACCGAGCAGCCATTGAAGAACCAGAAAGCTCGCAACTGCACATCGTGGGCGCAATCCTGGGAGGCCCGGAGTTTGGAGACTCGGCCACGCGAAGGAAGAAGTACGTGCGCAAAGTTTCCGAAGGGAAAATAGCGCACTACATCAACCACACATACGAGGCTCCTCCCCCGGCCCCGTTCGAGTCCATGTTCTTCACTGGCCAAGAGGCGGCGCGAGTCCTCCACCCACATAACGACGCGATAGTCGTCTCGGCCCCGGTCGCCAACAACCTCGTCCGGAGAATCCTAATCGACAATGGGAGCTCCGCCGATATAATCTTCAAGTCGGCGTTGGACAAGATGAAGCTATCCGGGATGAGACCGACCCCGATATCGACCCCGCTCTTCGGCTTCTCCGGGGAAAGGGTCATGACGGAGGGAACTATCGACCTCCCGGTTACCTTCGGTACACTGGGGGGGCTCGAGGTGACCCACATTGTGTCGTTCTTGGTCGTGGACCAGCCCTCGGCATACAACATCATCGTCGGCTGCCCGACTCTCAATCGGTTAAAGGCCATCACTTCCACTTACCACCTGATGATGAAGTTCCCGACGGACAAAGGGATAGCCATAAGTGCTACATCCAAAGCGTGGACGGGAAAGAAAAGGGAAAAATGGTGAGCACCGTCTTCCAACTCGAGGACAAGTTCCTGTGCGAAATAGGGAAAGGAGTAATCTTCGTAGAACTGGACCAGAGAGACGATGTCGAGCGTCGAAAGGTGGAGACACCGGACGACCTTGTTCCCGTCGTGTTGGATGACGCCAAACCTGACCAGGTAGTCAAGGTAGGCGCCCAACTCCCGTCCGAAGTTCGAACCTGGCTCGCCACCTTCCTTCGCGAGCACAAAGACGTCTTCGCATGGACACACGCCGACATGCCGGGCATCGACCCCGAGATAATGGTTCACCGTCTCAACGACTACAAGAGAATGGCTTAGCGCGTTCTGTTGTCAATGGTGCCCACAAGAAGAGTTGTAGTCTTTATTTTGTACATTTGATGTAATAAAGTCTCATGAAAACTCTTGCTTGTAATTGCCTATCTATTCATTAATAAAGTTGAAACGTTCATTCATTCTTTCTTTGTTTGAAGCTTTATGATAAAACCTTAGTCTTTTAGTCCATAAACAAACTTAACAACTTACGAAGAGACAAATGTAGATTTGCATGAACAAACTATTCGTAGTTTGCTTAAAACGATATATTCGCAATCTTAGGGTCAAAGGACTATTGACCTCAGTATGATTGTTAGAAGAATCTATGATGTCTGGTTATGAGGCATTGAGAGTTGGGGACTCTATAGTTCTTCTAGGTATCTTCCGAAGGTACTGAATTGACCAGTGCACTTCTAGAGACAATATAAGAACAAACCATTTAACCTCTTATGTCTCGAAGTCACTATGTATGAATTGCATCATGCTTACCTTAATCCTGAAATGAGACATGCCATTTCACACCTTAGTATTCTCATTTGAGAAAGTCAAAGTTCGGACTCACTATGTGATTCCGAACAAGGCCTATTGGTGAAGTACTAAGTTGTGAGTCTGTCATGAGTAACTTTGTGAAGTTCTCATAGATATGGAATTAATGTACAAGATTGCTGAAATGCAATGTATGTCACCTCATGCTTTGTTCCTTGGAGTGTGAATAAATGAACTGGCCAGTGTCCAAATTGAGTCGTGACTCTTTTGGATGAAACAATGTGACTTGTTAGATCCTCGTCAATACATTGTTTCTAACTTATTCACAAGCGACAAAGGAGTTGAGGAAATAACAGCTAGAAGGGTAAAATGGTAATTTAGTAAATCCCGACTAGCTGATGACATTCATGAAGGGTAAACATAGATAATATTTAGTGGATCCGCTCATCATAATTAGGTCGAATTCTTGAGTAGAAAACAAATTCATTTGAACCGAGAGATTTTCAGTGTCAGCTCTTTAGTGGAGTCAGTTGGCATTAAGCTAAACTTGGAAAAGGTTTGTGAACTTTTAAGTCCAAGTTTTTAGCTCAAGCTTTGTTCATTTGGGTCCATGAGGTCACTGTCACGAATCACATCGATAGGAATAGTTAAACTGGAAGCTAAGTCAAAACAAGAACGAAAATAGTCAAAATGGTATTTTTGTCTTTTGAGACATATGATGAAATGAATGTCAATAAATTTTTTGACAAGTTCATTTGATGACTTAATGTCACTCGGCCATAACTTGATTATTGGGCCTTGTGAATTAATTTCGTTTCATAAGAATTTTATTGAAAATTCTAAATGGGCTTTTCTCATGTTGTCATGAACAAATGAAGAAGCTTCTAGAAGCTCCTTCTAGATGAGAATAGGCGCCCATAATACCCAAGGAAAGAGAGTTTATTTTGTGCATAAATGTATTTAGATACTTGCCAAAAGAAAAAGAGGAAACAAATTTGCATGTAGATGCACAAGGAATTTCGGCCAAGAGAGTAATGGGCAAGGCAAGGAACAAAAAAGGAAACAAATCCAAGCCTGTAGGAGGCAGCCTTGGGCGCCCAACATGGAATGGGAAATAAGGGATTTTGGCTCATGAATATGTGATATTCTATAGAAGTGGAAAGTACCTTATTGAAGGTAAAACCTCTCCTATAAATAGGAGCCCCATTCCTCACATTTCATCCATCCTAAGTTTAAGAGATTGAGAGACTCTCTCTCTAGAACTTGGCCGAAAATCCTCTCTCTCTCTCTAGTTTATTTTCGATTTTTTCTTGTCTTGGCACCTAGGTCCTCACTCGACCTAGTGTTTAGCTCTGCGACTTCGAGACTTGTTCTTAAGTCGTAGTGTTTAAAAGTGCCCACTCACTGATTCCTTCTTTTCGAGTGATTTAGTGATAGAAACTTTCGTGGTTGCTCGAGGTGCCGAGGAAAGAAAGAGAGACGTGCTGCGAGGGGAGACGAGCGTTGTGAACTTTCCAAAAGCTTCTTCAAAGTTCAAGCTTCAAGAAAGGTTAGTAAACTCTTAGCTCATATTGATTTTTAATTACATGTACTTGCTTCTTTGTCTAGGTTAGTAAAAACTGTTTTTACTTGAAAAGAAATTTTTTAAAATTCCGCCGCTTCCCGAAGCGTTTAATCTTTTTTCTTAAACCCTAGATCAATTCCAACAGATGGTATCAGAGCTATGGTCAAAGATTAGCATGTACATGTTTTTAAAAATATGAGCTTGAAAAGCGTTTTCGAAAGTTTACTAATTTTGTGACAAGTTAGAATTGTTATCTTAGTTTTTTTTAATTTATTGCTCATGTCTTTAAATAAAAAAGCATGTTGATTTTCTATGAGTTTGGGATGTTTTTAAAACACATTAGAATCAGTTCTAAAAGTTTTTAATTTTTTATATTGAAAAACGTGTTTTAAAGGTTTGAGAAATTTCGGTAAATTTTGTGACTAGTTACTTTGTCTTTCTAGTTTCTTTTATTTACCGTATTCGTTTTATGCTTGTTGTTATTTCTTTTATTCTATGTTATTACCCTGCTAATAAAATACAAATAAAAGCTTTAAACAACATCTTAAAACGTTCCGTTACACTTGATTCTTTTTCGCACCTAAATAGGACCAAGCTTTAATTTATTTCTTTTTCTTCGAGCTGGAGTAAACCCGCATTAAAAGTGGCATAACTCTCTGGTCAGAAATCGAAATTTAATGATTCTTGAATCAAATTAAAGCTCTGTCTGTCCTCTGTCCAATTCAACCTGTTTCGGCTCAAAAGGACATCGGAGCCGCCAGATATGGCGATTTTACTCCGTGGTGCGCGGCTGTCTGAAACTCCAGTTTTTTAGAAATCCGGATTTTCAAACCCCACTACCATGAGTTATAGAACTCTAATGAGAAAATTTTCTTGAGCAAAAATGTTTTTCATATGATTATAAACATGATGTGTAAGATTAAAATGTTTTGATTTTTGAAAGTTTAATTGAAAATTGAGTTTTTACAAAACTAGTTTGAATTTTGAAAAATCGTTTTCACGTTCAAACTTGAAAATATTTTGTCATCCAAATCAAATAAATTTTCAAAATGTTTTCAAAACTATATCTATATCACATATGTTCAAAATCTATATGCTCTTGAAAATTTGAGTGGGAGGTCTCTTTGTAGACAAGCCGAAAAATAAAAAGATGTGTAATCTCAAACTTTCAAGTGTTCGAGTGAGTTGAAGTTCACACTTCCCTCATGCACTTTCCCGAAATAGAAAATAGGAAAAGATCGAGTATGTACCTTGTGCCTTTATGCACTAATACTGCTCTGAACATGTCGATCTAGGATTCTCTTCTAGTTGTCCGCTCTGTCGCTCTCTAACTAGGAAATTTGTTTCCGAACTTATAAGAGTCGATGAACCATCTCCAAAAACTAAGTGGGAGGGTTATATTCGTTGTTTGTAACCCGCGATCCCCAACACTAGTGAAAGATGCAATAACGTGGGACTAAGAGCCGCTCTTGCGACCCTCACTTAAATGTGAGTACTCCAAGGCGTTATTGCTTCGATCATTGCTCAATGAGCTACGTCCGAGAGTGATGCAATGATGACAAGGCCTCCCCTTGGGGGATTGTTTTTCAAAGCTGATCTTTTGGACTAAGTGGTTGGTTACACACTTAGGCTCAATCCCTAGTAATCCTCCCTTGAGGCTCTGCGAAAGGATGTGAGTGATCAAACCAATTTAAAAGGTGGCTAGTCAAAATAGATGTATTGACATCTTGGCTTAGCATTAATGATGTGTCATTTACTTATAAATGGAGATTTTTTGCGGCCTTCTCTTGAGGGAGTAAATTATCGTTTGGTTTATAACACCTTTGGATTTTACAAAAGTCTTAATAAAACTTAAATCCTAAACCAAAGACTAATCATAAACTTGTTTCAACTTTTATAGGCAATATGTCTCCCAACTCTCTCTCTTTCATTCTTTCCTCGAACAAACTCGAAAACAAAAACTACATATATTCGAAACATAACCTCGACATAATACCTACCATTAACAAGCACAAATGGGTACTCACCACCCCGTGTCCTCCTCTGACGAATGATGATTCAACTCAAGAGGATAATGACGCCGTAGCGGCCTGGCTTCGATCCGATGAGATTGTGAGGTGCTATATCTTGGAATCTATGAACAATATGCTGAAAGAGCAACATCGTAACATCGAGGCTGCCGCCGAAATGCTCTATAATCTCCTTGAGATGTTTGGAGGGCAAGGGCGTCAAACAAGGCAACAAGCAGTCCGACAGTTTATGAACTGTCACATGAAGGATAGGACTCCTGTTGGAGACTTTATGATATTGATCATTAGTCATCTGAGTAAAATCGAAATCCTAGGATCTAAGATTGATGGGAAGAATATCATAGATATGATCTTAGATACCCTCCCCGCATCTCTTTATACCTCCAAGATGAACTACTCCATAAACAAGCTAGAGTACACTGTTACCAAGCTTATGATGGAACTTCACACTGCTGTAGGTCTCACTAAGAGAAAGAGGAATCAAGGAGAGGCACATGCTACTGAGCACAAAGCCTCCGCCTCTAGAACTGAGAAGGGACCTCACAAAGCCGATAAAAAGAACTGTCCTGCCTATCTCAAAGCAAAGGAACATAGTATTGTACTAGTTACCGAAGCATGCTTAGTAGCTGATAATGTATCAACGTGGATTCTTGACTCCGCTGCTACTAACCATATTTGTTGTTCCTTGAATGGTTTCAAGAAAACCAAAAGCTCAGAGGAGGGCGAGTTCTGTTTCAAATGGGGTGATGGGAGCCTGGTGTCCGCGAAGGCTGTGGGATCCGTGACGCTGTCTTTTAAAGACCGTACTTTAAACTTGAATAATGTTTATTTTGTTCCTACCTTTGGGAAGAACTTAATATCCGTTGCTCGTCTTCTTGAGCAAGATTATTGTTTAAAGTTCATTAAGAATGAAATTCGTATTTCGTTTCCTGATAATTCTTTTGTCACTGATGCATGTATGAAGAATGCTCTTTTCTACATCTATCCCACTCAACCTTCTCTTTTAGACACCGAAATAGATAACGATCTAATTAGGGAGCCAAAGAGGATCAAACTTTCTGAATCCTCCGATCTAACAAAATCAACATACCTCTGGCACTTAAGACTTGGTCATATCAGTCTAGATAGGATTAAGAGACTTGTGAGGGATGGTCCACTCCAAGCCTCTGCAATAGGTTCACTACCTACTTGTGAATCCTGTATAGAAGGAAAAATGACTAAGCGACCATTCTCCAATAAGGGTCGAAGAGCCACTGAGTTGCTGGAACTAATACATTCTGATGTATGTGGTCCGCTCAACCAATAGGCACGTGGAGGATACGAATACTTCGTTACCTTCACTGATGATTACTCAAGATATGATTTTGTCTATTTGCTTAAACACAAATCCGAGACCTTTAACGTATTTAAGGTCTTTAGGGCTTTAGTGGAAAAGCAAACTGGCAAAGTGATCAAAACCCTTCGATCTGATCGAGGTGGTGAGTATATGTCTGGAGAGTTCGATGACTTTCTTAAAGAAGAAGGTATCGCTTCTCAGCTTACCGCACCTGGCACACCTCAACAAAACGGAGTGTCAGAGAGAAGAAACCGAACTCTTATGGAGATGGTTAGATCAATGATGAGTTACTCATCACTCCCGCTTTCCTTTTGGGGATATGCCCTCGAAACAGCCGCCTACATTCTGAACCAAGTTCCGTCCAAAACGGTTCCTGGTACTCCTTATGAACGATGGACTGGCCGTAAGGTGAATCTTGGCCGCATCCGAATTTGGGGTTGCCCTGCACACGTGCTGAGGCAAAAGACTAGCAAGTTGGCTAGTAGGTCAGAATTGTGCCTGTTTGTAGGATATCCGAAGGAAACCAAAGGTTTTACTTTCTATAGTCCCGAGGATGATAAGACTTTCGTTAGCACGAATGCTCGTTTCCTTGAGGAGGACTTTATGAAGGATGCGAAACCTAGAAGCAAAATTGTGCTTGAAGAAAAGTTGGGTGAGGAAGCTTCTACCTCATCTGTAAGAACTGTTCTTACCCCAACTGAAACACAACCTAACTAATCAGAATCTCGTCAAGTAGTACTTAGACGTAGTGGGAGGGCTACTCAAAAGCCTGACAGGTACATGTCTTATGGAGACTCTCTTGTAGCCGTTTCCGACATGGATGACCCTGTTTCCTATAGCCAAGCGATGGCTTGTTCTGAATCAAACCTTTGGCTTGACGCCATGAAAGTTGAAATGCACTCGATGTATGTCAACAATGTCTAGAAACTTGTAGACCTTCCTGAAGGGATTAAACCCGTAGGGTGTAAGTGGATATACAAGAAGAAAAGGGGTCCTGATGGGAACGTCGAGACGTTCAAAGCACGACTTGTGGCGAAGGGTTATACCCAACAAGAAGGGATTGACTATCAAGAAACCTTCTCGCCAGTCGCGATGCTTAAATCCATCCGCATACTCCTATCCATAGCTGCAGCTCTCGACTATGAGATCTGGCAAATGGATGTCAAGACAGCCTTTCTGAATGGCAATCTTGACGAGCGCATTTACATGGCTCAACCAGACGGTTTCGTGGATAAAGGTCAAGAGACCAAGGTTTGTGAGTTGCTTAAATCCATTTATGGACTAAAGCAAGCATCTAGGTCATGGAATATTAGATTCGATGAAACTGTAAAGAGCTTTGGCTTTGAACAGTCAATAGATGAGCCTTGTGTTTACAAGTTAATACACGAAGGAAAAGTTGTGTTTCTGGTACTACATGTCGATGATATACTTCTCATTGGTAATGACTTGGGTAAGTTATCTGAAGTTAAGGTCTGGCTAGCAAAGCAATTTGATATGAAGGATCTAGGAGAAGCCTCGTACATTCTGGGAATCCAAATCTTTCGAGATAGGAAAAAACGGACCCTGTCGCTCTCTCAAGCATCTTATATTGATAAGGTGATGGATCGCTTCTCGATGCAAGACTGCAAGATGGGTCAAACACCCTTTAGGCATAGAGTTTCACTCCCTAAGGACCAGTCTCCCAAGACTGCACAAGAGATTGAAGACATGAGGAAGATTAATTACGCCTCTGCCGTAGGAAGCCTCATGTATGCTATGCTTTGCACTAGACTTGATATATGTTTCGCCGTTGGCGTAGTTAGCCGTTTCCAATCCAACCCTGGACCCGAGCACTGGATTGCTGTTCAGCATGTTCTTAAGTATCTTCGAAGAACTAGGAACTTGATGCTTACATACTTAGGTACTCACCTGACTATGACGGGATATACCGACTCCGATTTTCAAGCGGATAAGGATTCCAGGAAATCCACTTCGGGATCTGTGTTCATCCTTAATGGTGGAGCTGTTGTGTGGAGAAGTATTAAGCAATCTTGCATTGCTGACTCCACAATGGAAGCAGAATATGTGGCTGCTTGTGAAGCATCCAAAGAGGCTGTATGGCTTAGAAAGTTCCTTAAGTATTTGGAAGTTGTTCCAAACGTCGACGAGCCCATGACCCTTTATTGTGATAATAGTGGGGCTGTCGCTAACTCAAAGGAACCTAGAAGCCATAAGCGCTCTAAGCATATTGAGAGGAAATACCATTTGATTCGAGAGATCGTGCAGCGCAGAGACGTGGAAGTGAAGAAGATCTCAACGGTGGACAACCTCGCAGATCCATTCACCAAGGCCCTAGTGAACAAGGTCTTCGACCAACATCGTGAGGGATTAGGCATGAAGGACTACACACACCTTCTTTGAGTCAAGTGGGAGTTTGTTGTCAATGGTGCCCACAAGAAGAGTTGTAGTCTTTATTTTGTACATTTGAAGTAATAAAGTCTCATGAAGACTCTTGCTTGTAATTGCCTATCTATTCATTAATAAAGTTGAAACGTTCATTCATTCTTTCTTTGTTTGAAGCTTTATGATAAAACCTTAGTCTTTTAGTCCATAAACAAACTTAACAACTTACGAAGAGACAAATGTAGATTTGCATGAACAAACTCTTCGTAGTTTGCTTAAAACGATATATTCGCAATCTTAGGGTCAAAGGACTATTGACCTCAGTATGATTGTTAGAAGAATCTATGATGTCTGGTTATGAGGCATTGAGAGTTGGGGACTCTATAGTTCTTCTAGGTATCTTCCGAAGCTACTGAATTGACCAGTGCACTTCTAGAGACAATATAAGAACAAACCATTTAACCTCTTATGTCTCGATGTCACTATGTATGAATTGCATCATGATTACCTTAATCCTGAAATGAGACATGCCATTTCATAGCTTAGTATTCTCATTTGAGAAAGTCAGAGTTCGGACTCACGATGTGATTCCGAACAGGGCCTATTGGTGAAGTACTAAGTTGTGAGTATGTCATGAGTAACTTTGTGAAGTTCTCATAGATATGGAATTCATGTACAAGATTGCTGAAATGCAATGCATGTCACCTCATGCTTTGTTCCTTGGAGTGTGAATAAATGAACTGGCCAGTGTCCAAATTGAGTCCTGACTCTTTTGGATGAAACAATGTGACTTGTTAGCTCCTCGTCAATACATTGTTTCTAACTTATTCACAAGCGACAAAGGAGTTGAGGAAATAACAGCTAGAAGGGTAAAATGGTAATTTAGTAAATCCCGACTAGCTGATGACATTCATGAAGGGTAAACATAGATAATATTTAGTGGATCCGCTCATCATAATTAGGTCGAATTCTTGAGTAGAAAACAAATTCATTTGAACCGAGAGATTTTCAGTGTCAACTCTTTAGTGGAGTCAGTTGGCATTAAGCTAAACTTGGAAAAGGTTTGTGAACTTTTAAGTCCAAGTTTTTAGCTCAAGCTTTGTTCATTTGGGTCCATGAGGTCACTGTCACGAATCACATCGATAGGAATAGTTAAACTGGAAGCTAAGTCAAAACAAGAACGAAAATAGTCAAAAGGGTATTTTTGTCTTTTGAGACATATGATGAAATGAATGTCAATAAATTTTTTGACAAGTTCATTTGATGACTTAATGTCACTCGGCCATAACTTGATTATTGGGCCTTGTGAATTAATTTCGTTTCATAAGAATTTTATTGAAAATTCTTAATGGGCTTTTCTCATGTTGTCATGAACAAATGAAGAAGCTTCTAGAAGCTCCTTCTAGATGAGAATAGGCGCCCATAATATCCAAGGAAAGAGAGTTTATTTTGTGCATAAATGTATTTAGATACTTGCCAAAAGAAAAAGAGGAAACAAATTTGCATGTAGATGCACAAGGAATTTCGGCCAAGAGAGTAATGGGCAAGGCAAGGAACAAAAAAGGAAACAAATCCAAGCCTGTAGGAGGCAGCCTTGGGCGCCCAACATGGAATGGGAAATAAGGGATTTTTGCTCATGAATATGTGATATTCTATAGAAGAGGAAAGTACCTTATTGAAGGTAAAACCTCTCCTATAAATAGGAGCCCCATTCTTCACATTTCATCCATCCTAAGTTTAAGAGATTGAGAGACTCTCTCTCTAGAACTTGGCCGAAAATCCTCTCTCTCTCTCTCTCTAGTTTATTTTCGATTTTTTCTTGTCTAGGCACCTAGGTCCTCACTCGACCTAGTGTTTAGCTCTGCGACTTCGAGACTTGTTCTTAAGTCGTAGTGTTTAAAAGTGCCCACTCACTGATTCCTTCTTTTCGAGTGATTTAGTGATAGAAACTTTCGTGGTTGCTCGAGGTGCCGAGGAAAGAAAGAGAGACGTGCTGCGAGGGGAGACGAGCGTTGCGAACTTTCCAAAAGCTTCTTCAAAGTTCAAGCTTCAAGAAAGGTTAGTAAACTCTTAGCTCATATTGATTTTTAATTACATGTACTTGCTTCTTTGTCTAGGTTAGTAAAAACTGTTTTTACTTGAAAAGAAATTTTTTAAAATTCCGCCGCTTCCCGAAGCGTTTAATCTTTTTCTTAAACCCTAGATCAATTCCAACACGTTCAACCACGACGGACGTTCAGTGGAGAGAGGTACCAAGCCATTGGTGAAGAGGTTGACAAACTTCTCGCCACCGACTTCATCAGGGAGGCGGAACACCCCAAGTGGGTGTCCAACGTGGTGATGGTCAGAAAGCCAAACCGGAAGTGGCGGATCTGTATCGACTACAAAGATCTCAACAAAGCCTGCCCGAAGGACAGCTTCCCTCTCCCGAGGATCGAGCAACTAGTGGATGCCACGGCGGGCCACGAGTTATTAAGCTTCATGGACGCCTACTCAGGCTACAATAAGATCCGCATGGACGAACCGGATCAGATCAAGACCACCTTTGTTACAAACCGCGGACTCTACTGTTACAAGGTCATACCTTTTGGCCTCAGAAACGCGGGGGCGACGTATCAAAGGTTGGTGAACCGAATATTTGCCGATCAAATCGGCAAAACTATGGAGGTCGACGTTGACGATATGCTCGTCAAAAGCCTCAAGACCCACGACCATGTTCGAGACCTGGGAGAAATGTTTGCGATCCTGCGATGCTACAAGATGAAGCTCAACCCCAACAAGTGCGCTTTTGGGGTCGAGTCCGGAAAATTCTTGGGCTACATGGTTAGCCGCCGCGGGATCGAGGCTAACCCCGAGAAGATTAGGGCGATCTTAGAGATGAGGTCGCCGCAGAAAGTGAAAGAAGTTCAGAGTCTGACAGGAAGGATCGCCGCCCTAACGCGATTCGTGTCCAAGGCCACCGACAAGTGCCAACCGTTTTTTAAGACACTAAAGAAGACCGACGGGTTCGTGTGGACGGAGAAGTGCGAGGAAGCATTTCGTGAAATGAAAGCCTACTTCGCCTCCCCCCCGTTCCTTGCAAAGCCAAAGAAGGGCGAAACCTTGTACATCTACCTCGCGGTTTCCGACAGGGCCGTGAGCGCGGTTCTCATACGCGAAGAAGACAAGGTGTAGTGGCCGGTCTAATATGTTAGCAAGGCGCTCCTCGATGCCGAGACTCGATACCCGGAAATCGAGAGATTGTCCCTCGCCCTTTTCATGAGCGCGAGAAAACTCCGACCCTACTTTCAGGCGCACCCCATTGTGATCCGCACGGGACATCCCATCGAGAAGGCCCTTCAAAAAAGGACCTCCTCTCGAATGGCCGTGTGGTCCCAGGAGTTGGGCGAGTACGGGGTCGAGTTCTAGCCAAGAACCGCCATCAAGGGCCAGGCCCTTGCCGACTTCGTCGCCGAATTCACAACGCCCCCGACCGACAATGGCGACGAGGGTAGTAAGGGCACGAAAGACAAGGAGGACGACCACGGCGAGCCGTCAAGGAAGAGGGCCAGCGGCCCGATAGGGCCGGTCTGGGACTTGCACATAGATGGGGCGTCAAATGCCCGGGGGGCTGGCGCCGGCGTGGTGCTCACAAATCCCGATAGGGAAAAACTGAGATATGCCATGCGGTTCGAGTTCAAGGCTTCCAACAACGAGGCGGAGTACGCGGCTCTGATCGTTGGCTTGGAGCTGGCGGACAGGCTACGCGCCCAAAACCTGCGCATCCACTACGACTCGCCGTTGATCGTGAACCAGGTTAAGGGCGACTACGCCGCTAAAGAACCGAACATGGTCGCGTACTTATCCAAAACCCGAAAGAACCTAGAGGCACTGTCATGGTTCGAGATCGTCCAAGTTCCCCGATAAGCGAACATCGACGCTGACGCCCTAGCTCGCCTCGCGTCCGGGATAGACGAGGAGGGCGAAGGCAGCGTCCCGATCGAGGTGCTGACCCGACCCTACGTCTCGAGAGGCGACGTAGGGGTAGTTGAAGAGACTCCGCCTCCCTCGTGGATGACACCGCTCGTAGAATTCCTTAAGCAAGGAGTCGTCCCCGAAGACAAAGAGGAGGCCAAAAAGCTGAGAAGCTTGGCGCCGAAATACACGATGAGGGAGAACAACCTGTTCAAAAGAGGCTATTCCATGCCCCTCCTCCGCTGCTTGACCGAGGTCGAGGAGAAGAGGGCGCTCCGCGAGGTGCATGAGGGGGTGTGCGGAAACCTCGCCCACATCCCGCGCCAAGCACTGACACCGCTATGTCCGATAATCGTACCGCGCCCCTTCGCAAAATGGGGAATCGATCTTATCGGCGAGCTACCTATGGCTCCGAGACAGTACAAGCATGCGATCGGGGCAATCGACTATTTCACGAAGTGGGTAGAGGCCGAACCGCTGGCAAAGATCACCGAGACAAACACAACGAACTTCATCTGGAAGAACATTGTCTGCCGCTTCGGGATTCCCGCGTCTCCTAGTCGAGCTCGTCACTTAGCCTAGTCGAGCTCGCCACTGCTCCTAGTCGAGCTCGCCTAGTCGAGCTCCTAGTCGAGCTCGCCACTGCTCCTAGTCAAGCTCGCCACTTCGCCTGGTCGAGCTCCTAGTCGAGCTCGCCACTGCTCCTAGTCGAGCTCGCCTGGTCGAGCTCCTAGTCGAGCTCGCCACTGCTCCTAGTCGAGCTCGCCACTTCGCCTGGTCGAGCTCCTAGTCGAGCTCGCCACTGCTCCTAGTCGAGCTCGCCACTCCGCCTGGTCGAGTTCCTAGTCGAGCTCACCACTGCTCCTGGTCGAGCCCCCGGTCGAGCTCGTCGCTTCGCCTAGTCGAGCTGGCGACCTCGTCACTACGAGCTGGTCACTCCGCCTAGTCAAACTTATCGCGTCGTCTAGCCGAGCTCATCGCCTCGTCTAGTCGGGCTCGAACAATGACACGTTTTACACACCGAAAGGTAGCTAAATACCAACAAATCGGATCCGCGCACCGGACCTCCGACCCCCGCGCAACACTCTCGCGCAATTCCACACCCCGTACACCGATAAGCAATGGGGTGTCGGTAGATCACGTCCGCGCGCCGGACCGTCGATCTCGGCAGTCAAAACCCAAAACATGACGCGCGTACCTACTACAAGTACCACGCTCACTGGAAACTGCAACCTCGTCCCGATAAGTAGCGTACTCGCCGCAAGACGACGAGTCACGAATGAATGGCCAAAGGTCGCACCCGCCAGGCGAATCTGGTCCAGCCAGCGTCGGCGGGAAGCTTCGCCGCCAAGTGCGGCAGTAAGCCGTGCGAACCGGTTATGCTAGGTAAGGCAAGCCGGGCTCGTGAGACACGCACCAATCACAAAGCGCGAATCGATTACGCTAAGCATGGCAAGTCGAGAAAATGAGACGCATAACAGACAGAAAAGCGCTGACTAAGGCGAACAATGTTGTACGAACAACCCAAAAAGAAAAGTATAAGAACACGACAAACTTCTAGCGGAAGAAAGACATAACAAAATTCCGGAAGAATGCATGATGCAAGCGCTAAACAAGTACGCGGAAAACCGAAGAAAACCCGGCTACTCCGAGCCGAAGTCGATCTGCTCTTCATCTTCCTCGGGGCAGGGGGCGCCAAACCCACCGATGACTTCTCCGTCAAGTTGGAGGTTCGCCGACTGAGCGGCTTCCGCGGGGGCTTGAGTATGCAGGTCGTCCTCGGGCGACTCGCCGTCCAGAAGAGGAAACATGACGTCGAAGAAGGAAAACGTGGTCCCGCGAGACACGTTCTCCTTCACGGTCGCATCTCGGACCCGTTTGGCTGGCTCATACCGGGCTGCCTCCAGCGCGAGGTCCCAGTCATCCTCCAGGTCCGTCTTGGATTGCACGGCGTCGTCTTTCTCCTCGGCAAGGACCTGCACCTCCGCCCGCAAAGTATCCCTCTCCCTCTCGGCCTTGACCCGGGAGATCTCACTCGCTGACAGCCGGGCGTGGACGATGTTCAGCTCCTCGTCCCGACTCGAGAGCGCCGCCTGGAGCTTCTTTGTCTCCTCTAAGAAGGTGTCGGCCGCCTGCTCCGCCTTCTCCTGAGATGCCTGCCCGGCCGTGCGAAGCAATTTCTCGGTCGCCAACTCCTCGCGAGCTCGCTTCAGCTCCTGCTCGAGTGCTTGGAATTCTGAAGCAGTACGGGCTCCCGCTAGGGCGTCAGCGTGGGCAGCCGCCGTGCTCTCCTTGTCCTTCTCCATAATCTGCATGCGCCGCAGCAGGTCCCGAAGAATGCAACCGCTTCGCTCTTGACGTGCGAGCATCTGCAAAGACAAGCGATATACGTATAATCGAAGTAAGCATAAGGGTTACACATGAAATAAGCAGGCGTATCTTACCTTTCGGGCATCGCCGATTCCATTTTTGAAATGCTCCAGATCGCTTGCCATCAGCAAAATCTTGAAGTCCCGCAGAGAGGTCTCAAGAATCCCTCGGGAGCACTGATCCCTCAACTCCGCCGCCTCCGCCAGGAGCATCGAATCCATGCCATCCGACACCGTCGATGTGTGGGCGCGCTTGTGGCCGGAGGGTGGCCCGAAGGGAATCGACGACGATGATCGCTTGTTAGAAGAGATCGCCTCATTCCCCGCCCGCGGCGCCGACCCTCGGCGGCAAACCTCGGCTCGGGGGCAAGCCGCGGTCGTGGCTTCAGCGATAGGTGCCACTGTCGGCACGTGTGTGCGCGGCCGATGTCGTCTGGGCATGGTATCTGAAAGAGAGAGAGACGGCAGTAAGTTGGAATACACACGATAAGCTTAATACAACAGAGAGCGCGATAACGCGAGAGCGTGTGAACAGATAGTACCCCCCGCGTCGGGGGGAGGGGCGGACGAACCCCCCGCCTCTGATATAATGTCCTCTGCAACCTCCACGCCATGACCGAGGCACGGAGGGACGTTGCCACAAGGCACGAACCACCCGGTCCTCGCCATGAGGTCCGGGGACTCGAACAGTGACCCCTGCCGCCTCGAATCCGGGATCGCTTTGATCACAGATACGAGTTCGGAATCTTCTACGTCCCCGACGGAGGGAAAGTCGACCGCGGGCCCAAACGCTAAGGGCGCGGACCCAAAGGCCGACTCGGAAACCCACACCCAAGGGTACCGATGCTTCGAGGTAACCTTGGTAACGATGGAGATGCGCTTTCGATGGCACGCGCAGTAGAAGCCCGGTTTTCCCGGGACCCCGCGAACGACCACGAGATCCTGGATATCGTCGGCGGTGACTGCCCGCTTCTTCGCTCGGTAGAGCATCATATGGCACGCGGCGACCGCCCGATAGAAGGAGGGAGACATCTGCCACGCGTGCACCCCCAACCGAATCAATAGCTCTTGAATCACCGGCTGGAAGGGTAACCGTAGCCCCCCGCGAAGACTCGCCTCGTGGATGGCCGCGTGTCCATTCGGAGGACGGGTCGGGCGATCGTCGGGCAACGGCCTCAGGATTGACACCGAGTCCGGGATGCCGTAACGCTTCCTCAAACTCGTGAAGCTAACGACCGAGAGCGAGCTCGGGACATCAACGCCCGAGCAGTCCAGGTCGCCACGGATTGCAGACCCCTCACGGCGGCCGCCCGAGCCAGCCGGCCCTATCTCCTCCTTGTCCGGCCCTGCAGCGGGCCCACCGTCGGTGCCCGGCCTGTCCAGAGAATTCCCTCGTGCGCCCAGGCCACCCGGGCTCCTTGGGCTCTCGCCCGGCCCATTAGCGCTTGCGCCTGGCCCGGTGGCACAGTCCGACTCGCCAGGTGGGACGCCACCGACCCCTAGGGCTAGGGCAACCAGCGCCTTGGCCGGCGCCCCTTGGCCGGCATTCCTCGTCTCTAGTGCCGGCGTTATCGCCAGCAACGCCGCCCGCCTCCGATCGACCTCCACCGATGCATCCCTCCTCGAAGGAGGCCGGACCCAGAGTACCCGGGCCTCCCTCGCCGCCGCTCGACTGCCTGACAGTCCCAGCGTCGCCGCCCGGGACCGGCGCGACTCTCCCTGCGTCCGGCTCGGCCGACGCGACTCCTTCCAGGGCGGGTGCTCCACCAGCACAGTTTGGGCCTCTCCTGGCAACACCTCCAGCACAGACAAGGCCGACGGGGGTCGGCCCGCCTCCGCACGGACTCGCCTCGCCGGGCGCACCTCCCCCTAGGCCACGCGCATCCCCGACGACCTCGGGGTCCCCTCTGGCGACGACTCCGGTGCGCGTACCCTCCTCCGCGTCGGCCAGCCGCGCATCGACCTAACGAGGATCGCCTCCAGCCCTCTCAACCGACCCGGTGCCCGAAGGCGGTGATGAGGGCGCTGCGTTTTGGGTATCCACAGGGGGTAAGAATTGCGCCCAAAGATCATCTAGGTTTGCATCTTGATCCACGAGCAGAGGGAAGAGGTCATCTTCAACGGACCCACGCCCCGACAGATGGTTAGTGGGGACCATTGGCACGTGTAGCGAGGCAAAAAACGAAAAGAAACCAGAGAAGGGAAATTAAATAGTGAAGGAGGCTCGGGTCGAACCTTTTTCGCGATAGGTCGCTTCAGTGGGCTGGCGATGACGGGAATCTTGAGTTTACCGCACAAGCTTCGCTCGACAATAAACTCGGGGGGCTAATGTTATCGGCCCGATCCCGATCGAAGCTATTCAAAGGGAAAAAAGCAATCGGGCTTGCCCTAGCCGTTAATCGGCCCTTGGGCCGGCTCGGCCAAAGGTCGGCCCAATGGCCTCTGCCCAAGACCGAGCTCGACCTCGGTCTCACGAGCGACCTCAGCCTCGCGAGCTCGACCTCGGCCTGGCGAGCTCGACCCCGGCCTCAGCTCGGCCTTGGCCTGGCGAGCTCGACCTCGGCCTCAGCTCGACCTCGGCCTGGCGAGCTCGACCTCGGCCTGATGAGCTCGACCCCGGCCTCAGCTCGACCCTGGCCTCAGCTCGGCCTCGGCCTGGCGAGCTCGACCTCGGCTTCAGCTCGACCTCGGCCTGGCGAGCTCGACCTCGGCCTGACGAGCTCGACCTCGGCCTCAGCTCGACCTCGGCCTGGCGAGCTCGACCTCGGCCTCAGCTCGACCTCGGCCTCAGCTCGACCTCGGCCTGACGAGCTCGACCTCGGCCTGAGCTCGACCCCGGCCTCAGCTCGACCCCGGCCTGGCGAGCTCGACCTTGGCCTCACAGGCCTATCCTTGGCCCTATGCCATCCTCAGCCGAGCCTGTGTTATCCTCGGCCAAGGGGCCCACCAATGACGCCAGCCCGTCTTGTCCTCAGCCCAGGGGCATGCAAATGACGCCAGCCTATGTTATCCTCGGCCAGGGGGGACATCAATAGCGCCAGTCTATGTTATCCCCTGCCGAGCCCATGCTATCCCCAGCCGAGGGGCCCACCAATGACGCCACCCTTTGCTATCCTCGGCCGGGCCTATGCTATCCTCGGCCAAGGGCCGAACCCTATGCTATCCTCGGCCGGGCCTATGCTATCCTCGGCCAAGGGCCGAACCCATGCTATCCTCGGCCGAGGGGCCCACCAATGGCCCCTTGGTCGCCTATAAATACAAGAGGCCCTCCCTCTTCGCCAGGTAATCCAAGTTTGAGGACTGAAACGCTGCCGAACTCACCCTTCGCTCGTTTCTCTCAAGTCTCGACCCCTAAACACTTAAACCCTCCATTATCCACCTCAATCCCACTAATGTTGAGCGTCGGAGAGGTAAACAGAGGCACCCCCTCTGTTTCCCCTTTTTAGCTCACGGTTCTCTCATCCTTTCTAGGTACCCCGACGAGCTCAGACACCACCGACAGCCAAGGGAAGATCTGGGCAACCAGGTCCGACACGCTTGAGCCCAGGCGAGGCCACTTGGTCCGGCCTTGGGTCTAACCGCCTGTGGCTCCTGAATCGTTGTCCGAAAAACGGCGACAACACTACCCAAGAGAAAAGAGAGAATATTTTGTGCATAAATGTGTCAAGATACTTTCCAAAAGAAAAAGAGGAAACAAATTTCCCATGCATGCATAAGGGAATTCGGCCAAGCATTTCAAAGGCAAGGCAAGGGAATAAAAGAGGAAACAAATCCATGCCTTCTAGAAGGCTGCCTTAGCCGTGTTACATAAGTGGGAAGGAGGCAATATTTCCTCATGAATATGTGATATTCTATAGAAGAGGAAACTACCTTATTGAAGGTGAGACCTCTCCTTTAAATAGGAGCCTCATTCCTCACATTTTATTCATCCAAGTTTTAGAGATTTGAGAGCTTCTCTCTCTAGCTTGGCCGACTCCTCTCTCTCTCTCTATTCGATTTCGTTTTTGGTGCAAGGCTGTTCCGAAAGTCCAGTTTTTTTTAGAAATCCGGATTTTCAGCCCCACTACTATGAGTTATAGAACTCTAATGAGAAAATTTTCTTGAGCAAAAATGTTTTTATATAAGATTATAAACATAATGTGAAAGATTAAAATATTTTGATTTTTGAAAGTTTAATTGAAATTGAATTTTTACAAAACTAGTTTGAATTTTGAAAAACCGTTTTCATTTTCATACTTGAAAATATTTTGTCATCCAAATCAAATAAGTTTTCAAAATGTTTTCAAAACTATATCTATATCACATATGTTCAAAATCTATATGCTCTTGAAAATTTAAGAGGGAGGTCTCCTTGTAGACAAGCCGAAAAATAAAAAAATGTGTAATCTCAAACTTCCAAGTGTTCGAGTTAGTTGAAGTTCACACTTCCCTCATGCACTTTCCCCGAATAGAAAATACGAAAAGATCCGAGTATGTCCCTTGTGCCTTTATGCACTAACACTGCTCTGAACATGAATGTTGTCGCAGTTTTTCGGACAACTATTTAGGTGTCAAAGGCGGTTAGACCCAAGGTCGGACCAAGTAGTCTCGCCTTGACTCGAGCGTGTCGGACTCGGTATCCCAAGTCGTCCCTTAGCTGCCGGTAGTGTCTATCTCGTCCAAGCACCTGAAAAGCAAGCAGAGAGGTGTGAACTACAAAGGGGAAACAGAGGGGTTGCCTCTGTTTACCTCTCCGACGCTCAATATTAGTAGGATTAAGGTGGATATAGAGGGTTTATGTGTTTAGAGGCCGAGACTTGAGAGAAACGAGCGAGGTACGAGTTCGACATCATTTCAGTACTCAAATTCGGATTACCTGGACCAGGGGTGGGACCCCGGCATTTATAGGCGACCAAGGGGCGTTTTGGGCATCCCCTTGGTCGAGGGCCGGCTCTGGGTCGGCCACGGAGGCGAAGGCCAGCCCTGGGTCGGCCATGGAGGCGAAGGCCGGCCCTGGGTCGGCCATGGAGGTGAAGGCCGGCCCTGGGTCGGCCATGCAGGGGAAGGCCGGCCCTGGGCCGGCCGTTGGCCGGGCGCGGCGCCGGCTCTGGGCCGGCCATTGGTGGCGCGGCGCCAGCTCTGGGTCGGCTGAACTTGGGCGGCCGGTGGCCGGGAATCGACCGGACGGGACTTGGCCGGCCGGGAGGTGCTGTGCGGTCCTCGGCTGGCCAGGAGAAGGTCACTGGCTGACCGGCCAGGAATCGTCGCGACGGTTCCGCCTATGTTGGTCCGAATTGGCTAGAAACACATCGCTTCCTCGCGGTTCCTTGAACCGTGGCGCGTTTTGACTCTTTTGCCCTTGTCGGTCGTTGACGGGCCGACAACATTAGCCCCCTGAGTTTCTGGTCGACCGTAGGTCGAGTGGAAACTCAAGAATCTCATCGACACGAGGACTTCAGACGTTCACTCTCAGGTTCGCGAGGGCATCGTAGAGCGGCTCTAGCGCATCACGAGGGACGGCTTTTGTTCGGCGCGAGGGATGACTTTCGTGCGTCGCGAGGGATGGCCTTGGTGCGTTGCGTGGGACGGCTTTGATGCGTCGCAAGGGACGGGTTTGATGCGTCGCGAGGGACGGTTTTGGTGCGTCGCGAGGGGCGACTTTGATGCGACGCAAGAGACAGCTTTGATGCGTCGCGAGGGACGGTTTTGGTGCGTCGCAAGGGCCAGCTTTGATGCATCGCGAGGGACAGTTTTGGTGCGTCGCAAGGGACGGCTTTATTGCGTCACGAGGGATGGTTTTGGTGCGTCGCAAGGAACGGCTTTCATGCGTCGCGAGGGATGGTTTTGGTGCGTCGTGAGGGACGGCTTTGATGCGTCGCGAGGGATGGCTTTTGTCGTCTTTCGCTCTATATGCCTTATGTTCTCGATGTGCCGACGAGGGCGTAATCGATTTGCACGGGTTTATCGTGCGTGGCTTATTTCTCGACCTACCAATGAAGGCGTGATCGATTTGCACGGTTTGATTGTGCGTGGCTTATTTTCTCGACCTACCAATGAAGGCGTGATCGATTTGCATGGCTTGGGCCTCGGGGGGCCTTGGTGTCACACTGGTGTGAGCGGGTTTTCCGTGGACGCTGGCTAGACCAATTACGTCCGGCGGGCGCAGGCCGTTGAAACCCATTTGTGACTCGCTGCCTGTTGGCGCACGAGCTGGGCGGCGAGCGTGGCGCCACATTTGTGTGACCAGGTTTCCCGTGGACGCTGGCTAGACCAGGTACGTCCAGCGGACGCAAGCCTTTGAAACCCATTTGTGACTCGCTGCCTATCGGTGCACGAGCTGGGCGGCGAGCGCGGTGCCACATTTGTGTGGCCAGGTTTCCCGTGGACGTTGGCTAGACCAGGTACGCCCGACGGATGCAAGCCTTTGAAACCCATTTGTGACTCGTTGCCTATCGGCGCATGAGCTGGGCGGCGAGCGCGGTGCCACATTTGTGTTGCCAGGTTTCCCGTGGACGCTGGCTAGACCAGGTACGTCTGGCGGACGCAAGCCTTTGAAACCCATTTGTGACTCGCTGCCTATCGGCGCACGAGCTGGGCGGCGAGCGCGGTGCCACATTTGTGTGGCCAGGTTTCCCGTGGACGCTGGCTAGACCAAGTACGTTCGGCGGACGCAAGCCTTTGAAACCCATTTGTGAATCGCTGCCTGTCGGCGCACGAGCTGGGCGGCGAGCGCGGTGCCATAGTTGTATGGTCGTACCACCTTATGAGCGTGGCACCCTTGGGTGCGCGTGTCATGCGATAGGCGGGATTAGGTGTAGACTTGATCCCCTGGCGAGTGTGGCACCTTAGTGCGCTGGTCGCGTTTTCGGGTTGAGTCTCTAGGGTCGAGTCTTGTGACCTTGTGAGCGCGACGCCCATGGCGCGCATGTCACCTTTGGGGACTCAGTTGGCCCATTCTTTCTCTCACTATAGCGTTGTAGAGAGAATTTTGGTGCGTCGTTAGGGGCGATTTTTGTTGCTTGTGGGAGAGCATTTAGATTTATCATTGAGTCTTGTGAGCCTACCGTTGATTGGCGGCCGAGGAAGTTCTGGATTTTTGACACGAGGAGTTTCAAGTCGATTCGTGGGTTTTGGGACTCAACTTGAGGAATAGACTCGACTCGATGAGTTACACGTAAGGTCGACTCGAGGGCTAGTCATGTGTAGAGTTGGCATGAAGACTTATTAGCCGACTCGTGGACTCGGAACTCAACTCGAGGAGCCATCTAAACTCGAGGAGTTGTGAAGAGTTGGCACGAGGACTTATCAGCCGACTCGTGGACTTGGTATTCGGCTCAAGGAGCGAACTCAACTCGAGGAGTCATGTAGAGTCGGCACGAGGAGCAGTTAGTCGACTCGTGGACTCGGTATTCGGCTCGAGGAGTGAACTCAACTAGAGGAGTCGCGTGGAGTCGGCACGAGGGGTAGTTAGTCGACTCGTGGACTCGTTACTCAACTCGTGGAATGAACTCATCTCGAGGAGTCGTGTAGAGTCGGCACGAGGAGTATTAGTCGACTCGTGAACTCGAACTCAACTCGAGGAATAAACTCATCTCGAGGAGTTACGTGAAGAGTCGGCACGAGGACTATCAGTCGGCTCGCGGACTCGGAACTCAACTCGAGGAGTGAACTCTACTCGAGGAGAAATGTAGAGTCGGCACGAGGAGTAGCTTGTCGACTCGTGGACTCGGTGCTCGACTCGAGGAGTGAACTCTCCTCGAGGAGAAATGATGAGTCGGCACGAGGAGTAGCTTGTCGAGTCGTGGACTCGGTACTCGACTCGAGGAATGAACTCTACTCGAGGAGAAATGTGGAGTCGGAACGAGGATTAGCTTGTCGACTCGTGGACTCGGTACTCGACTCGAGGAGTGAACTCTACTCGAGGAGAAATGTGGAGTCGGCACGAGGAGTAGCTTGTCGACTCGTTGACTCGGTATCCGACTCGAGGAGTGAACTCAACTCGAGGTGACATGCTGAGTCGGCACGAGGAGTAGCTAGTCGACTCGTTGACTGAATATCCGACTCGAGGAGTGAACTCAACTCGAGGTGACATGCTGAGTCGGCACGAGGAGTAGCTAGTCGACTCGTTGACTCGGTATCCGACTCGAGGAGTGAACTCAACTCGAGGTGACATGCAGAGTTGGCACGAGGAGTAGCTAGTCGACTCGTGGACTCGGTATTCGACTCGAGGAGTGAACTCAACTCGAGGTGACATGCTGAGTCGGAATGAGGAGTAGCTAGTCTACTCGTTGACTCGGTATCCGACTCGAGGAGTGAACTCATTTCGAGGTGACATGCAGAGTCGGCATGAGGAGTAGCTAGTCGACTCGTTGACTCGGTATCCGACTAGAGGAGTGAACTCAACTCGAGGTGACATGCAGAGTCGGCACGAGGAGTAGCTAGTCGACTCATGGACTCGGTATTTGACTCGAGGAGTGAACTCAACTCGAGCAGACATGTGTAGACTGTCTCTCTTTGGGACCTCCGGCCTAACCATCGGCCCCTTGAGACTTTGTTATACTTTTACTTTTTTTTGAGTTGTCGAGTTGTTGTTGAGTTGTTTTGATTGCGTATTGCTCCCTGTTAGCCCCCCGAGTTTCTTGCGTTTTTGAGACGAAGACCAAGAAACTCTCGTGTTGAAGGTGTACAATAGTGTGTTTTGCCATGTGTAGAATAACTCTTTATTGCAATAAGGGGGTCGTTACAGGTTGTCATGGCACTTGGCCTTCTTTGAAAAAAGAAAATTACATTCTTGAAATAAAGTGATCACGAAGTCGAGCGAGTTCGGGAATGAGTTTGAGGGCGGAAGCTGTGACAGTCATGGCTTGCTAGCAGATGCGACGAATTCCTTGAGGTCTCCACCTCGAATCAGGGAATCAATTTGCTTCCTAAGTTGGTAGCATTCAGTTGTCGCGTGCCCGTGGTCATGGTGATATTCGCACCGTTTGCTCTTGTTTCGCGTTGTGGGGTCCTTCTTCGTCGGGATCGGGGATCCCAGCTTCTCTCTGTGTAAGCTTAGGATCCTGTCGGGTGTCGCACTAAGAGGGACAAAGGATTGCCTCGGGGTTGGAGAAGGATGGTCATTATGGACTTGACCATTTCTACGCCTCTTCGTTCGCGAGCCGGGACCGGTGGCCGGTGCCATGAGTGTGGCGGCGCGCTTTTTGTTGGATGCGCGGTCAACAACGTTAGGCGATTGGTGTCCCAGGGCAGCTTCTCTCGCGGTCTCGCGTCGGGCGTTGAGTTTCTCTCTCAGGTCGCATCCATGGGATTCCCTTCGAGAATCGAGGTGGTCTCTCAAGTCTCCATTGGCCGTCCCTATCACCCTTGGCAAGGATATGTCGTTCGAGCGACGTCCTCGGCGGGCGCCACAACCCTCGGTGTCGTTGCCCATCCGGGGGTCTTGGACGCGAATGATGAGCTCAGAGCATCCCTTTCGGGCCCTTGAGACTGAGCGTCCTCGGGTGTTGTGCGATCTCCGACGCCTCGATGTGGTCTCTCGAGGGTGTCCCCTCGAGGGCGCATGGGTGCGTTCAACCATTGATTGATGTTTTGGTACGGTCGCCTGAGGGTGTCCCCTCAAAGGCGTGCATGCGCGTTCACTTTCGTGAATAGCGTGGTTGAGGTTGGTCTCATTGGTTCTCGACTTTGCCATGCGGTTGGTGTCGTGGTTGACGTCGTCGACGTTGTTGGAGTCGAGGAGGTCGGCGATGAGGGCGTTGCTGACGTCGTGGCGGTCTAAGAGCTCGGCGAGCCTTCGAGCTGTGTCCTCTCGGACTGCGGCCTCAGGGTCATTCGCCGGGTCTCGGGGCTGGCTCTCGTTATCACGAGGTTGCCCTCCTAGACGATGCGCAGGGCTTCGGAGGCCGTACCTCGAGCTAGTCGCTCGGGCACCCACGGAGGTGGCGGGGACATGACTCATCTCTCGAGAGTCGTAGAAGTAGCAAGAAAGAGGAATGGAAGGGAGAGCGTCACCAAGGTCGGGAGGTCCCCTCCTTCTAGCGCCAAAATGTTGTCGCAGTTTTTCGGACAACAATTTAGGAGTCAAAGGCGGTTACACCCAAGGCCAGACCAAGTGGTCTCGCCTTGACTCGAGCATGTCGGACTTGGTATCCCAAGTCGTCCCTTAGCTACAAAGGGGAAACAGAGGGGTTGCCTCTGTTTACCTCTCTGACGCTCAACATTAGTAGGATTGAGGTGGATATAGAGGGTTTAGGTGTTTAGAGGCCGAGACTTGAGAGAAACGAGCGAGGTACGAGTTCGACAACGTTTCAGTACTCAAATTCGGATTACCTGGATCAGGGGTGGGACCCCGGCATTTATAGGCGACCAAGGGGCATTTTGGGCGTCCCCTTGGTCGAGGGCCGGCTCTGGGTCGGCCACGGAGGCGAAAGCCGGCCCTGGGTCGGCCATGGAGGCGAAGGCCGGCCCTGGGTCGGCCATGGAGGCAAAGGCCGGCCCTGGGCCAGCCGTTGGCCGAGCGCGGCGCCGGCTCTGGGCCGGCCATTGGCCGGGCGCCGGCCCTGGGCTGGCCATTGGTGGCCGGGCGCCGTCTCTGGGCCGGCTGAACTTGGGCCGGCCAGTGGCCGGGAATCGAACGGACGTGACTTGGCCGGTCGGGAGGTGTTGTGCGGTCCTCGGCCGGCCGGGAGAAGGGCACTGGCTGACCGGACGGGAATCGTCGCGACGGTTCCGCCGATGTTGGTCCGAATTGGCTAGCAACACCTCGCTTCCTCGTGGTTCTTTGAACCATGGCGCGTTTTGACTCTTTTTCCCCTGTTGGTCGTTGACGGGCCGACAACAACAAAGTGGGAGGGTTATACTTGTTGTTTGTAACCCACGATCCCCAACACTAATGAAAAGTGCAATTGTCGCCAGACTGAGAGTCACGCCCTCTCTTAAATGAGAGTACTCAAGGGTGCTTGGCTCTGATCATTACTCAATGAGCTAAGTCCGAGAGTGAGACGATGAGACAAGACCTCCCCTCGGTGGATTGTTTTTTCAAAGTCGATCTTTTGGACTAAGTGGTTGGTTACACACTTAGACTCAATCCCTAGTAATCGTCCCTCGAGGCTCTGCGAAAGGATGTGAGTGATCAAACCAATTTAAAAGGTGGCTAGTCAAAATTGGTGTATTGACATCTTGGCTAAGCATTAATGATGTGTCATTTACATATAAATGGAGATTTTTGCGGCCTTCTCTTGAGGGAGTAAATTATCGTTTGGTTTATAACACCTTTGGATTTTATCAAATCTTAAAGAAACTTAAATCCTAAACCAAAGACTAATCATAAACTTGTTTCAACTTTTATAGGCAAAATGTCTCCCAACTCTCTCTCTTTCATCCTTTCCTCGAACAAACTCGAAAACGAAAACTACGTTAATTGGAAACATAACCTCGACATAATACCTACCTTTAACAAGCACAAATGGGTACTCACCACCCCGTGTCCTCCTCTGACGAATGATGATTCGACTCAAGAGGATAAAGACGCCTTGGCGGCCTGGATCTGCTCCGATGAGATTGTGAGGTGCTATATCTTAGCATCAATGAACAATGTGTTGCAACAACAACATCGTGATATTAAGATAGCCGCCGACATGCTCAATAATCTCGATGAGATGTTTGGAGGGAAAAGGCGTCAGGCAAGGCAACAAGCAGTCCGACTGTTTAAGAACTGTCATATGAAGGCTAAGATTCCTATTGGAGACTTTATGATACTGATCATTAGTTTTCTGAATAAAATGGAAATCCTAGGATATGAGATTGATGGGAAGAATGTCATAGATATGATCTTGGAAACTCTCCCCGCATCTCTTGATACCTCCAAGATGAACTACTCCATAAACAAGCTAGAGTACACAGTTACCAAGCTTATGAAGGAACTTCACACTGCTGTAGGTCTCACTAAGAAAAAGAGGAATCAAGGAGAGGCACGTGCTACTGAGCAAAAAGCCTCGCCTCTGGAACTAAGAAGAGACCTCATAAGGGCAATAAAAAGAACTGTCCTGCCTATCTCAAAGCAAAGGAACATAGTATTGTACTAGTTACTGAAGCATGTTTAGTAGCTGATAATGTATCAACGTGGATTTTTGACTCCGCTGCTACTAACCATATTTGTTGTTCCTTGAATGGTTTCAAGAAAACCAAAAGCTTAGAGGAAGGCGAGTTCTGTTTCAAATGGGGTGATCGGAGCCTGGTGTCTGCGAAGGCTGTGGGATCCGTGACGCTGTCTTTTGAAGACCGCACTTTAAAGTTTAATAATGTTTATTTCGTTCCTACCTTTCGTAAGAACTTAATATCCGTTGCTCGTCCTCTTGAGCAAGATTATTGTTTAAAGTTCATTAAGAATGGAATTCGTATTTCGTTTCCTGATAATTCTTTTGTCACTGATGCATGTATGAAGAATGCTCTTTTCTACATCTATCCCACTCAACCTTCTCTTTTAGACACAAAAATAGATAATGATCTAATTAGGGAGCCAAAGAGGATCAAACTTTCCGAATCCTCCGATCTAACAAAATCAACATACCTCTGGCACTTGAGACTTGGTCATATCAGTCTAGATAGGATTAAGAGACTTGTGAGGGATGATCCACTCCAAGCCTCTGCAATAGGTTCACTACCTACTTGTGAATCCTGCATAGAAAGAAAAATGACTAAGCGACCTTTCTCTGATAAGGGTCGAAGAGCCACTGAGTTGCTGGAACTAATACATTCTGATGTATGTGGACCGCTCAACCAACAGGCACGTGGAGGATACGAATACTTCGTTACCTTCACTGATGATTACTCAAGATATGGGTTTGTCTATTTGCTTAAACACAAATCCGAGACCTTTAACGTATTTAAGGTCTTTAGGGCTTTAGTGGAAAAGCAAACTGGCAAAGTGATCAAAACCCTTCGATCTGATCGAGGTGGTGAGTATATGTCTGGAGAGTTCAATGACTTTCTTAAAGAAGAAGGTATCGCTTCTCAGCTTACCGCACCTGGCACACCTCAACAAAGCGGAGTGTCAGAGAGAAGAAACCGAACTCTTATGGAGATGGTTAGATCAATGATGAGTTACTCATCACTCCCGCTTTCCTTTTGGGGATATGCCCTTGAAACAGCCGCCTACATTCTGAACCAAGTTCCGTCCAAAACGGTTCCTGGTACTCCTTATGAACGATGGACTGGCCGTAAAGTGAATCTTGGCCGCATCCGAATTTGGGGTTGCCCTGCACACGTGCTGAGGCAAAAGACTAGCAAGTTGGCTAGTAGGTCAGAATTGTGCCTGTTTGTAGGATATCCGAAGGAAACCAAAGGTTTTACTTTCTATAGTCCCGAGGACGATAAGACTTTCGTTAGCACGAATGCTCGTTTCCTCGAGGAGGACTTTATGAAAATGCAAAACCTAGAAGCAAAATTGTGCTTGAAGAAAAGTTGGGTGAGGAAGCTTCTACCTCATAATAACTTATAATTAATTAAAAACAAAATAGACTTACTCCTTTTCGAATCAAAGCAACTCAGGGTTAATGGGGACGGACTGTAAATTCGTTGGCAATATGTCTACGCTGGTTCAAATCCAGCTCGGCCCAATAATTCGCGGATCCACCATGAAATGATAGAACCTATGTGTTGGTCTTCAAAAATGCGCGATCTCAATAGAAAAAACGTCAAATTTGTTCTTACCCCAACTGAAACACAACCTAACTCATCAGAATCTCGTCAAGTAGTACTTCGACGTAGTGGGAGGGCTGTTCAACAGCCTGACAGGTACATGTCTTATGGAGACTCTCTCGTAGCCGTCTCCGACATGGATGACCCTGTTTCCTATAGCCAAGCGATGGCTTGTTCTGAATCAAACCTTTGGCTTGACACCATGAAAGTTGAAATGCACTCGATGTATGTCAACAAAGTCTGGAAACTTGTAGACCTTCCTGAAGGGATTAAACCCGTAGGGTGTAAGTGGATATACAAGAAGAAAAGGGGTCCTGATGGGAACGTCGAGACATTCAAAGCACGACTTGTGGCGAAGGGTTATACCCAACAAGAAGGGATTGACTATGAAGAAACCTTCTCGCCAGTCGCGATGCTTAAATCCATCCGCATACTCCTATCCATAGCTGCAGCTCTCGACTATGAGATCTGGAAAATGGATGTCAAGACAGCCTTTCTGAATGGCAATCTTGACGAGCCCATTTACTGTTGGAATCGATCTAGGGTTTGAGAAAATAATTAACGCTTCGGTAAGCGGCGGAATTTTAAAAATTAATATGAGCTAGAAGTTTACTAACCTTTCTTGAAGCTTGAACTTTGAAGAAGCTTGTGGAAAGTTTGCAACGCTCGTCTCCCCTCGCAGCACGTCTCTCTTTCTTTCCTCGGCACCTCGAGCAACCACGAAAGTTTATATCACTAAATCACTCGAAAAGAAGGAATCGGTGAGTGGGCACTTTTAAACGCTACGACTTAAGAACGAGTCTCGAAGTCGCAGAGCTAAACACTAGGTCGAGTGAGGACCTAGGTGCCAAGACAAGAAAAATCGAAAATATAAACTAGAGAGAGAGAGAGGAAGGGGCGGCCAAGTCTAGAGAGAGAAGCTCTCAATCTCTAAAACTTTGGAATGAATCAATTGTGAGGAAATGAGGCTCCTATTTATAGGAGAGGCTTTACCTTCAATAAGGTAGTTTCCTCTTCTATAGAATATCACATATTCATGAGCAAATATTGCCTCTTTCCCACTTCAGTCACACGGCCAAGGCTGCCTTCTAGAAGGCTTGAATTTGTTTCCTTTTTTGTTCCTTGCCTTGCCTTGACTCTACTTGGCCGAAATTCCTTGTGCATCTACATGCAAATTTGTTTCCTCTTTTTCTTTTGGCAAGTATCTAAATACATTTATGCACAAAATAAACTCTCTTTCCTTGGGTATTATGGGCGCCTATTCTCATCTAGAAGGAGCTTCTAGAAGCTTCTTCATTTGTTCATGACAACATGAGAAAAGCCCATTAAGAATTTTCAATTCTTATGAAACGAAATTAATTCACAAGGCCCAATAAATCTTATTTTGGCCGAGTGAAACTTGTCATCAAATGACCATGTCAAAAAATTTATTGACATTCATTTCATCCTATGTCTCAAAAGACAAAAATACCCTTTTGACTATTTTCGTTCTTGTTTTGACTTAGCTTCCAGTTTAACTATTCCTATCGATGTGATTTGTGACAGTGACCTCATGGACCCAAATGAACAAAGCTTGAGCTAAACACTTGGACTCAAAAGTTCACAAACCTTTTCCAAGTTTAGCTTAATGCCAACTGACTCCACTAAAGAGCTGACACTGAAAATCTCTCGGTTCAAATGAATTTATTTTCTACTCAAGAATTCCACCTAATTATGATGAGCGGATCCACTGAATATTATCTATGTTTACCCTTCATGAATGTCATCAGCTAGTCGGGATTTACTAAATTACCATTTTACCCTTCTAGCTGTTATTTCCTCAACTCCTTTGTCGCTTGTGAATAAGTTAGAAACAATGTATTGACGAGGAGCTAACAAGTCACATTGTTTCATCCAAAAGAGTCAGGACTCAATTTGGAAACTGCCCAGTTCATTTATTCACACTCCAAGGAACAAAGCATGAGGTGACATACATTGCATTTCAGCAATCTTGTACATGAATTCCATATCTATGAGAACTTCACAAAGTTACTCATGACAGACTCACAACTTAGTACTTCACCAACAGGCCTTGTTCGGAATCACATAGTGAGTCCGAACTTTGACTTTCTCAAATGAGAATACTAAGGTGTGAAATGGCATGTCTCATTTCAGGATTAAGGTAAGCATGATGCAATTCATACATAGTGACTTCGAGACATAAGAGGTTAAATGGTTTGTTCTTATCTTGTCTCTAGAAGTGCACTGGTCAATTCAGTACCTTCGAAAGATACCTAGAAGAACTATAGAGTCTCCAACTCTCAATGCCTCATAACCAGACATCATAGATTCTTCTAACAATCGTACTGAGGTCAATAGTCCTTTGACCCTAAGATTGCGAATATATCATTTTAAGCAAACTACGAAGAGTTTGTTCATGCAAATCTACATTTGTCTCTTCGTAAGTTGTTAAGTTTGTTTATGGACTAAAAGACTAAGGTTTTATCATAAAGCTTCAAACAAAGAAAGAATGAATGAACGTTTCAACTTTATTATTAAAGAATAAGCAATTACAAGCAAGAGTCTTCGTAAGACTATATGACATCAAATGTACATAAATAGACACTACTACTCTTCTTGTGGGCACCATTGACAACAAACTCCCACTTGACTCAAAGAAGATGTGAGTAGTCCTACATGCCTAATCCCTCTCGAAGTTGGTCGAAGACCATGTTCGCTAGGGCCTTGGTGAATGGATCTTCCAGAGATCTACTTCACCTCCACGTCTCCGCGTTGCGCGATCTCTCGAATCAAATGGTATTTCCTCTCAATATGTTTAGAGTGTTTATGGCTTCTAGGTTCTTTGAGTGAGCGACAGCCCCACTATTATCATAATAAAGGGTCATGGGCTCGTCGACGTTGGGAACAACTTCCAAATACTTAAGGAACTTTCTAAGCCATACAGCCTCTTTGGATGCTTCACAAGCAGCCACATATTCTGCTTCCATTGTGGAGTCAGCAATGCGAGATTGCTTAATACTTCTCCACACAATAGCTCCACCATTAAGGATGAACACAGATCCCGAAGTGGATTTCCTGGAATCCTTATCCGCTTGAAAATCGGAGTCGGTATATCCCGTCATAGTCACGTCAGTACCTGAGTATGTAAGCATCAAGTTCCTAGTTCTTCGAAGATACTTAAGAACATGCTTAACAACAATCCAGTGCTCGGGTCCAGGGTTCGATTGGAAACGGATAACTACGCCAACGGCGATGTTGGAATCGATCTAGGGTTTGAGAAAAAGTTTAACGCTTCGTTAAGCGGCGGAATTTTAAAAATTTTCTTTTTAAGTAAAACTAGTTTTTACTAACCTAGACAAGAGCATGTACATGTAAATAAAAACTAATATGAGCTATTAAAGTTACTAACCTTTCTTGAAGCTTGAACCTTGTAGAAGCTTTTGGAAAGTTGCAACGCTCGTCTCCCCTCGCAGCACGTCTCTCTTTCTTTCCTCGGCAACTCGAGCAACCACGAAAGTTTCTATCACTAAATCACTCGAAAAGAAGGAATTAGTGAGTGGGCACTTTTAAACACTACGACTTAAGAACGAGTCTCAAAGTCGCAGAGCTAAAGACTAGGTCGAGTGAGGACCTAGGTGCCAAGACAAGAGAAAACCGAAAATAAACTAGAGAGAGAGAGAAGAGGACTTCGGCCAAAGTTCTAGAGAGAGAGTCTCTCAAATCTCTTAAACTTGGATGAATGAATTGTGAGGAAATGAGGCTCTTATTTATAGGAGAGGCTTTACCTTCAACAAGGTAGTTTCCTCTTCTATAGAATATCATATATTCATGAGCAAATATTGCCTCTTTCCCACTTGAGAAACTCGGCCAAACAAGGCTTCTAGAAGCCTTGATTTGTTTCCAATTTTGTTCAAGGCCTTGCCTTGTCTCTCACTTGGCCGATTACCCTAAAGCATCCTCATGCAAATTTGTTTCCTCTTTTTCTTTTGGCAAGTATCTTGATACATTTATGCACAAAATATTCTCTCTTGGTTGGGTATGTTGGGCGCCCAAGGTCTTCTAGAAAAGACTTCTAGAAGCTTTTCCATTTGTTCATGACAACATGAAAAAGGCCCAATAAGAATTTTCAATAAAATTCTTATGAAATGAAATTAATTCACAAGGCCCAATGATCAAGTCATGGCCGAGTGAAACATGTCACAAAATGACCTTGTCAAAAAATTTATTGACATTCATTTCATCCTTTGTCTCAAAAGACAAAAATACCCTTTTAACTATTTTCGTTCTTGTTTTGGCTTAGCTTCCAGTTTAACTATTCCTATCGATGTGATTCGTGACAGTGACCTCATGGACCCAAATGAACAAAGCTTTAGCTAAACACTTGGACTCAAAAGTTCACAAACCTTTTCCAAGTTTAGCTTAATGCCAACTGACTCCACTAAAGAGCTGACACTGAAAATCTCTCGGTTCAAATGAATTTATTTTCTACTCAAGAATTCGACCTAATTATGATGAGCGGATCCACTGAATATTATCTATGTTTACCCTTCATGAATGTCATCAGCTAGTCGGGATTTACTAAATTACCATTTTACCCTTCTAGCTGTTATTTCCTCAACTCCTTTGTCGCTTGTGAATAAGTTAGAAACAATGTATTGACGAGGAGCTAATAAGTCACATTGTTTCATCCAAAAGAGTCAGGACTCAATTTGGACACTGGCCAGTTCATTTATTCACACTCCAAGGAACAAAGCATGAGGTGACATACATTGCATTTCAGCAATCTTGTACATGAATTCCATATCTATGAGAACTTCACAAAGTTACTCATGACAGACTCACAACTTAGTACTTCACCAATATGCCTTGTTCGGAATCACATAGTGAGTCCGAACTTTGACTTTCTCAAATGAGAATACTAAGGTGTGAAATGGCATGTCTCATTTCAGGATTAAGGTAAGCATGATGCAATTCATACATAGTGACTTCGAGACATAAGAGGTTCAATGGTTTGTTCTTATCTTGTCTCTAGAAGTGCACTGGTCAATTCAGTACCTTCGGAAGATACCTAGAAGAACTATAGAGTTCCTAACTCTCAATGCCTCATAACCAGACATCATAGATTCTTCTAACAATCATACTGAGGTCAATAGTCCTTTGACCCTAAGATTGCGAATATATCGTTTTAAGCAAACTACGAAGAGTTTGTTCATGCAAATCTACATTTGTCTCTTCGTAAATTGTTAAGTTTGTTTATGGACTAAAAGACTATGGTTTTATCATAAAGCTTCAGACAAGGAAGATTGAATGAACGTTTCAACTTTATTAATGAATAGGCAATTACAAGCAAGAGTCTTCATGAGACTTTATTACATCAAATGTTCAAAATAAAGACTACAACTCTTCTTGTGGGCACCATTGACGACAGGCGAAAAATATATCAGGTCTAGTGCAAAGCACAGCATACATGAGGCTTCCTACGGCAGAGGCGTAAGGAATTTTCCTCATGTCTTCAATCTCTTGTGCAGTCTTGGGAGACTGGTCCTTAGAGAGTGAAACTCCATGCCTAAAGGGTGTTTGGCCCTTCTTGGAGTCTTGCATCGAGAAGCGATCCATCACCTTATCAATATAAGATGCTTGAGAGAGCGACAGGGTCCGGTTTTTCCTATCTCGAAAGATTTGGATCCCCAGAATGTACGCGGCTTCTCCTAGATCCTTCATATCGAATTGCTTTGCTAGCCAGACCTTAACCTCAGATAATTTACCCACGTCATTACCAATGAGTAGTATATCATCGACATATAGTACCAGAAACACAACTTTGCCTTCGTGTATCAACTTGTAAACACAAGGCTCATCGACATATAGACGAAGCTCTTTACAGTTTCATCGAATCTAATATTCCATGACCTAGATGCTTGCTTTAGTCCATAAATGGATTTAAGCAACTCACAACCCTTGGTCTCTTGACCTTTATCCACGAAACCGTCTGGTTGAGCCATGTAAATGCGCTCGTCAAGATTGCCATTCAGAAAGGCTGTCTTGACATCCATTTGCCAGATCTCATAGTCGAGAGCTGCAGCTATGGATAGGAGTATTCGGATGGATTTAAGCATCGCGACTGGCGAGAAGGTTTCTTCATAGTCAATCCCTTCTTGTTGGGTATAACCCTTCGCCACAAGTCGTGCTTTGAACGTCTCGACGTTCCCATCAGGACCCCTTTTCTTCTTGTATATCCACTTACACCCTACGGGTTTAATCCCTTCAGGAAGGTCTACAAGTTTCCAGACTTTGTTGACATACATCGAGTGCATTTCAACTTTCATGGCATCAAGCCAAAGGTTTGATTCAGAACAAGCCATCGCTTGGCTATAGGAAACAGGGTCATCCATGTCAGAGACGGCTACAAGAGAGTCTCCATAAGACATGTACCTGTCAGGCTTTTTAGTAGCCCTCCCACTACGTCGAAGTACAACTTGACGACATTCTGATGAGTTAGGTTGTGTTTCAGTTGGGGTAAGAACTGTTCAAAGCCGAAGCTCTTTACAGTTTCATCGAATCTAATATTCCATGACCTAGATGCTTGCTTTAGTCCATAAATGGATTTAAGCAACTCACAAACCTTGGTCTCTTGACCTTTATCCACGAAACCGTCTGGTTGAGCCATGTAAATGCTGTCAATGATGCCCACAAGAAGAGTAGTAGTGTCTATTTATGTACATTTGATGTCATATAGTCTTACGAAGACTCTTGCTTGTTATTGCTTATTCATTAATAAAAAGTTGAAACGTTCATTCATTCTTTCTTTGTTTGAAGCTTTATGATAAAACCTTAGTCTTTTAGTCCATAAACAAACTTAACAACTTACGAAGAGACAAATGTAGATTTGCATGAACAAACTCTTCGTAGTTTGCTTAAAACGATATATTCGCAATCTTAGGGTCAAAGGACTATTGACCTCAGTACGATTGTTAGAAGAATCTATGATGTCTGGTTATGAGGCATTGAGAGTTGGAGACTCTATAGTTCTTCTAGGTATCTTTCGAAGGTACTGAATTGACCAGTGCACTTCTAGAGACAAGATAAGAACAAACCATTTAACCTCTTATGTCTCGAAGTCACTATGTATGAATTGCATCATGCTTACCTTAATCCTGAAATGAGACATGTCATTTCACACCTTAGTATTCTCATTTGAGAAAGTCAGAGTTCGGACTCACTATGTGATTCCGAACAGGGCCTATTGGTGAAGTACTAAGTTGTGAGAATGTCATGAGTAACTTTGTGAAGTTCTCATAGATATGGAATTCATGTACAAGATTGCTGAAATGCAATGTATGTCACCTCATGCTTTGTTCCTTGGAGTGTGAATAAATGAACTGGCCAGTGTCCAAATTGAGTCCTGACTCTTTTGGATGAAACAATGTGACTTGTTAGCTCCTCGTCAATACATTGTTTCTAACTTATTCACAAGCGACAAAGGAGTTGAGGAAATAACAGCTAGAAGGGTAAAATGGTAATTTAGTAAATCCCGACTAGCTGATGACATTCATGAAGGGTAAACATAGATAATATTCAGTGGATCCGCTCATCATAATTAGGTCGAATTCTTGAGTAGAAAATAAATTCATTTGTACCGAAAGATTTTCAGTGTCAGCTCTTTAGTGGAGTCAGTTGGCATTAAGCTAAACTTGGAAAAGGTTTGTGAACTTTTGAGTCCAAGTGTTTAGCTCAAGCTTTGTTCATTTGGGTCCATGAGGTCACTGTCACGAATCACATCGATAGGAATAGTTAAACTGGAAGCTAAGTCAAAACAAGAACGAAAATAGTCAAAAGGGTATTTTTGTCTTTTGAGACATAGGATGAAATGAATGTCAATAAATTTTTTGACATGGTCATTTGATGACAAGTTTCACTCGGCCAAAATAAGATTTATTGGGCCTTGTGAATTAATTTCGTTTCATAAGAATTGAAAATTCTTAATGGGCTTTTCTCATGTTGTCATGAACAAATGAAGAAGCTTCTAGAAGCTCCTTCCAGATGAGAATAGGCGCCCATAATACCCAAGGAAAGAGAGTTTATTTTGTGCATAAATGTATTTAGATACTTGCCAAAAGAAAAAGAGGAAACAAATTTGCATGTAGATGCACAAGGAATTTCGGCCAAGTAGAGTCAAGGCAAGGCAAGGAACAAAAAAGGAAACAAATCCAAGTCTTCTACAAGGCAGCCTTGGCCGTGTGACTTAAGTGGGAAAGAGGCAATATTTGCTCATGAATATGTGATATTCTATAGAAGAGGAAACTACCTTATTGAAGGTAAAGCCTCTCCTATAAATAGGAGCCTCATTTCCTCACAATTGATTCATTCCAAAGTTTTAGAGATTGAGAGCTTCTCTCTCTAGACTTGGCCGCCCCTTCCTCTCTCTCTCTCTAGTTTATATTTTCGATTTTTCTTGTCTTGGCACCTAGGTCCTCACTCGACCTAGTGTTTAGCTCTGCGACTTCGAGACTCGTTCTTAAGTCGTAGCGTTTAAAAGTGCCCACTCACTGATTCCTTCTTTTCGAGTGATTTAGTGATATAAACTTTCGTGCTTGCTCGAGGTGCCGAGGAAAGAAAGAGAGACGTGCTGCGAGGGGAGACGAGCGTTGCAAACTTTCCACAAGCTTCTTCAAAGTTCAAGCTTCAAGAAAGGTTAGTAAACTTCTAGCTCATATTGGTTTTTAATTACATGTACTTGCACTTGTCTAGGTTAGTAAAAACTGTTTTACTTGTAAAACAAAATTTTTAAAATTCCGCCGCTTACCGAAGCGTTAATTATTTTCTCAAACCCTAGATCGATTCCAACAAATGGTATCAGAGCTATGGTCAAAGATTAGCATGTACATGTTTTTAAAATTATGAGCTTGAAAATCGTTTTCGAAAGTTTACTAATTTTGTGACAAGTTAGAATTGTTGTCTTTGATTTTTTTTAATTTATTGCTCATGTCTTTAAATTAAAAAGCATGTTGATTTTCTATGAGTTTGGGATGTTTTTAAAACACATTAGAATCAGTTCTAAAAGTTTTTAATTTTTTATATTGAAAAACGTGTTTTAAAGGTTTGAGAAATTTCGAGTAAAATTTTGTGACTAGTTATATTGTCTTGCTAGTTTCGTTTATTTACTTGAATCGTTTTATGCATGTTGTTATTTCTTTTATTCTATGTTATTACCCTGCTAATAAAACACAAATAAAAGCTTTAAACAACATCTTAAAACGTTCCGTTACACTTGATTCTCTTTCGCACCTAAGTAGGACCAAGCTTTAATTTATTTCTTTTTCTTCGAGCTGGAGTAAACCCGCATTAAAAGTGGCATAACTCTCTGCTCAAAAATCGAAATTTAATGATTCTGAAATCAAATTAAAGCTCTGTCTGTCCTCTGTCCAATGCCACCGGTTTCGGCTCAAAAGGACATCGGAGCCGCCAGATATGGCGATTTTACTCCGAGGTGCGCGGCTGTCTGAAACTCCAGTTTTTTTTTAGAAATCCGGATTTTCAAACCCCACTACCATGAGTTATAGAACTCTAATGAGAAAATTTTCTTGAGAAAAAATGTTTTTCATATGATTATAAACATGATGTGTAAGATTAAAAGTTTTGATTTTTGAAAGATTAATTGAAATTGAGTTTTTACAAAACTAGTTTGAATTTTGAAAAACCGTTTTCACTTTCAAACTTGAAAATATTTTGTCACCCAAATCAAATAAGTTTTCAAAATGTTTTCAAAACTATATCTATATCACATATGTTCAAAATCTATATGCTCTTGAAATTTTGAGTGGGAGGTCTCTTTGTAGACAAGCCGAAAAATAAAAAGATGTGTAATCTCAAACTTTCAAGTGTTCGAGTGAGTTGAAGTTCACACTTCCCTCATGCACTTTCCCGAAATAGAAAATAGGAAAAGATCGAGTATGTACCTTGTGCCTTTATGCACTAATACTACTCTGAACATGTCGATCTAGGATTCTCTTCTAGTTGTCCGCTCTGTCGCTCTCTAACTAGGAAATTTATTTCCGAACTTATAAGAGTCGATGAACCAACTCCGAAAACTAAGTGGGAGGGTTATACTTGTTGTTTGTAACCCACGATCTCCAACACTAATGAAAAGTGCAAGTGTCGCCAGACTAAGAGTCACCCTCGTGGCCCTCTCTTAAATGAGAGTACTCAAGGGCGCTTTGCACTGATCATTGCTCAATGAGCTAAATCCGAAAGTGAGACAATGAGACAAGACCTCCCCTCGGCGGATTGTTTTTCAAAGTCAATCTTTTGGACTAAGTGGTTGGTTACACACTTAGACTCAATCCCTTGTAATCCTCCCTCGAGGCCCTGCGAAAGGATGTGAGTGATCAAACCAATTTAAAAGGTGGCTAGTCAAAATTGGTGTATTGACATCTTGGCTTAGCATTAATGATGTGTCATTTACTTATAAATGGAGATTTTTTACGGCCTTCCCTTGAAGGAGTAAATTATCGTTTGGTTTATAACACCTTTGGATTTTATAAAGTCTTAAACAAACTTAAATCCTAAACCAAAGACTAATCATAAACTTGTTTCAACTTTTATAGGCAATATGTCTCCCAACTCTCTCTCTCTTTCGTCCTTTCCTCGAACAAACTCGAAAACGAAAACTACGTAGATTCGAAACATAACCTCGACATAATCCTTACCAAGCACAAATGGGTACTCACCACCCCGTGTCCTCCTCTGACGAATGATGATTCGACTCAAGAGGTCAATGACGCCTTAGCGGCCTGGCTTCGATCCGATGAGATTGTGAGGTGCTATATCTTGGCATCTATGAACAATATGCTGAAAGAGCAACATCGTGACATCGAGACTGCCGCCGAAATGCTCTACAATCTCCTTGAGATATTTGGAGGGCAAAGGCGTCAAGCAAGGCAAAAAGCAGTCCGACAGTTTATGAACTGTCATATGAAGGCTAGGACTCCTGTTAGAGACTTTATGATACTGATCATTAGTTTTCTAAATAAAATGGAAATCATAGGATCTGAGACTGATGGGAAGAATGTCATAGATATGATCTTAGAAACTCTCCCCGCATCTCTTGACACCTCCAAGATGAACTACTTCATAAACAAGCTAGAGTACACTGTTACCAAGCTTATGAAGGAACTTCACACTGCTGTAGGTCTCACTAAGAGAAAGAGGAATCAAGGAGAGGAACATGCTACTGAGCAAAAAGCCTCCGCCTCTAGAACTAAGAAGAGACCTCACAAGGCCGATAAAAAGGACTGTCCTGCAAATCTCAAAGCAAAGGAACATAGTATTGTACTAGTTACCGAAGCATGCTTAGTAGCTGATAATGTATCAACGTGGATTCTTGACTCCGCTGTTACTAACCATATTTGTTGTTCCTTAAATGGTTTCAAGAAAACCAAAAGCTTGGAGGAAGGCGAGTTCTGTTTCAAATGGGGTGATGGGAGCCTGGTGTCTGCGAAGGCTGTAGGATCCATGACACTGTCTTTTGAAGACCGCACTTTAAACTTGAATAATGTTTATTTTGTTCCTACCTTTGGGAAGAACTTAATATCCGTTGCTCGTCTTCGTGAGCAAGATTATTGTTTAAAGTTTATTAAGAATGGAATTCGTATTTCGTTTCCTGATAATTCTTTTGTCACTGATGCATGTATGAAGAATGCTCTTTTCTACATCTATCCCACTCAACCTTCTCTTTTAGACACCGAAATAGATAATGATCTAATTAGGGAGCCAAAGAGGATCAGACTTTCTGAATCCTCCGATCTAACAAAATCAACATACCTCTGGCACTTGAGACTTGGTCATATCAGTCTAGATAGGATTAAGAGACTTGTGAGGGATGGTCCACTCCAAGACTCTGCAATAGGTTCACTACCTACTTGTGAATCCTGCATAGAAGGAAAAATGACTAAGCGACCTTTCTCTGATGAGGGTCGAAGAGCCACTGAGTTGCTGGAACTACTACATTCTGATGTATGTGGTCCACTCAGCCAACAGGCACGTGGAGGATACGAATACTTCGTTACCTTCACCGATGACTACTCACGATATGGGTTTGTCTATTTGCTCGAACACAAATCCGAGACCTATAACGTATTTAAGGTCTTTAGGGCTTTAGTGGAAAAGCAAACTGGCAAAGTGATCAAAACCCTTCGATCCGATCGAGGTGGTGAGTATATGTCTGGAGAGTTCGATGACTTTCTTAAAGAAGAAGGTATCGCTTCTCACCTGGCACACCTCAACAAAACGGAGTGTCAGAGAGAAGAAACCGAACTCTTATGGAGATGGTTAGATCGATGATGAGTTACTCATCACTCCCGCTTTCCTTTTGGGGATATGCCCTCGAAACAGCCGCTTACATTCTGAACCAAGTTCCGTCTAAAACGGTTCCTGGTACTCCTTATGAAAGATGGACTGGCCGTAAAGTAAGTTTGGGCCACATCCGAATTTGGGGTTGCCCTGCACATGTGCTAAGGCAAAAGACTAGCAAGTTGGCTAGTAGGTCAGAATTGTGCCTGTTTGTGCGATATCCAAAGGAAACCAAAGGTTTCATTTTCTATAGTCCCGAGGACGATAAGACTTTCGTTAGCACGAATGCTCGTTTCCTTGAGGAGGACTTCATGAAGGATGCGAAACCTAGAAGCAAAATTGTGCTTGAAGAAAAGTTGGGTGAGGAAGCTTCTACCTCATCTGTAAGAACTGTTCTTACCCCAACTGAAACACAACCGAACTCATCAGAATCTCGTCAAGTTGTACTTCGACGTAGTGGGAGGGCTACTAAAAAGCCTGACAGGTACATGTCTTATGGAGACTCTCTTGTAGCCGTCTCTGACATGGATGACCCTGTTTCCTATAGCCAAGCGATGGCTTGTTCTGAATCAAACCTTTGGCTTGATGCCATGAAAGTTGAAATGCACTCGATGTATGTCAACAAAGTCTGGAAACTTGTAGACCTTCCTGAAGGGATTAAACCCGTAGGGTGTAAGTGGATATACAAGAAGAAAAGGGGTCCTGATGGGAACGTCGAGACGTTCAAAGCACGACTTGTGGCGAATGGTTATACCCAACAAGAAGGGATTGACTATGAAGAAACCTTCTCGCCAGTCGCGATGCTTAAATCCATCCGAATACTCCTATCCATAGCTGCAGCTCTCGACTATGAGATCTGGCAAATGGATGTCAAGACAGCCTTTCTGAATGGCAATCTTGACGAGCGCATTTACATGGCTCAACCAGACGGTTTCGTGGATAAAGGTCAAGAGACCAAGGTTTGTGAGTTGCTTAAATCCATTTATGGACTAAAGCAAGCATCTAGGTCATGGAATATTAGATTCGATGAAACTGTAAAGAGCTTCGGCTATATGGCGATGAACCTTGTGTTTACAAGTTGATACACGAAGGCAAAGTTGTGTTTCTGGTACTATATGTCGATGATATACTACTCATTGGTAATGACGTGGGTAAATTATCTGAGGTTAAGGTCTGGCTAGCAAAGCAATTCGATATGAAGGATCTAGGAGAAGCCGCGTACATTCTGGGAATCCAAATCTTTCGAGATTCGAAAAACCTGACCCTGTCGCTCTCTCAAGCATCTTATATTGATAAGGTGATGGATCGCTTCTCGATGCAAGACTGCAAGAGGGGTCAAACACCCTTTAGGCATGGAGTTTCACTCTCTAAGGACCAGTCTCCCAAGACTGCACAAGAGATTGAAGACATGAGGAAAATTCCTTACGCCTCTGCCGTAGGAAGCCTCATGTATGCTATGCTTTGCACTAGACCTGATATATGTTTCGCCGTTGGCGTAGTTAGCCGTTTCCAATCGAACCCTGGACCCGAGCACTGGATTGTTGTTAAGCATGTTCTTAAGTATCTTCGAAGAACTAGGAACTTGATGCTTACATACTCAGGTACTGACGTGACTATGACGGGATATACCGACTCCGATTTTCAAGCGGATAAGGATTCCAGGAAATCCACTTCGGGATCTGTGTTCATCCTTAATGGTGGAGCTATTGTGTGGAGAAGTATTAAGCAATCTCGCATTGCTGACTCCACAATGGAAGCAGAATATGTGGCTGCTTGTGAAGCATCCAAAGAGGCTGTATGGCTTAGAAAGTTCCTTAAGTATTTGGAAGTTGTTCCCAACGTCGACGAGCCCATGACCCTTTATTATGATAATAGTGGGGCTGTCGCTCACTCAAAGAACCTAGAAGCCATAAACACTCTAAACATATTGAGAGGAAATACCATTTGATTCGAGAGATCGCGCAACGCGGAGACGTGGAGGTGAAGTAGATCTCTGGAAGATCCATTCACCAAGGCCCTAGCGAACATGGTCTTCGACCAACTTCGAGAGGGATTAGGCATGTAGGACTACTCACATCTTCTTTGAGTCAAGTGGGAGTTTGTTGTCAATGGTGCCCACAAGAAGAGTAGTAGTGTCTATTTATGTACATTTGATGTCATATAGTCTTACGAAGACTCTTGCTTGTAATTGCTTATTCTTTAATAATAAAGTTGAAACGTTCATTCATTCTTTCTTTGTTTGAAGCTTTATGATAAAACCTTAGTCTTTTAGTCCATAAACAAACTAAAAAACTTACGAAGAGACAAATGTAGATTTGCATGAACAAACTCTTCGTAGTTTGCTTAAAACGATATATTCGCAATCTTAGGGTCAAAGGACTATTGACCTCAGTATGATTGTTAGAAGAATCTATGATGTCTGGTTATGAGGCATTGAGAGTTGGGGACTCTCTAGTTCTTCTAGGTATCTTCCGAAGGTACTGAATTGACCAGTGCACTTCTAGAGACAATATAAGAACAAACCATTTAACCTCTTATGTCTCGAAGTCACTATGTATGAATTGCATCATGCTTACCTTAATCCTGAAATGAGACATGCCATTTCACACCTTAGTATTCTCATTTGAGAAAGTCAAAGTTCGGACTCACTATGTGATTCCGAACAAGGCCTGTTGGTGAAGTACTAAGTTGTGAGTCTGTCATGAGTAACTTTGTGAAGTTCTCATAGATATGGAATTCATGTACAAGATTGCTGAAATGCAATGTATGTCACCTCATGCTTTGTTCCTTGGAGTGTGAATAAATGAACTGGGCAGTTTCCAAATTGAGTCCTGACTCTTTTGGATGAAACAATGTGACTTGTTAGCTCCTCGTCAATACATTGTTTCTAACTTATTCACAAGCGACAAAGGAGTTGAGGAGATAACAGCTAGAAGGGTAAAATGGTTATTTAGTAAATCCCGACTAGCTGATGACATTCATGAAGGGTAAACATAGATAATATTCAGTGGATCCGCTCATCATAATTAGGTCGAATTCTTGAGTAGAAAACAAATTCATTTGAACCGAGAGATTTTCAGTGTCAGCTCTTTAGTGGAGTCAGTTGGCATTAAGCTAAACTTGGAAAAGGTTTGTGAACTTTTGAGTCCAAGTGTTTAGCTCAAGCTTTGTTCATTTGGGTCCATGAGGTCACTGTCACGAATTACATCGATAGGAATAGTTAAACTGGAAGCTAAGTCAAAACAAGAACGAAAATAGTTAAAAGGGTATTTTTGTCTTTTGAGACAAAGGATGAAATGAATGTCAATAAATTTTTTGACAAGTTCATTTGATGACTTAATATCACTCGACCAAGACTTGATCATTGGGCCTTGTGAATTAATTTCATTTCATAAGAATTTTATTGAAAATTCTGAATGGGCTTTTTCTTATGTTGTCATGAACAAGTGAAGAAAATTCTAGAAGCCTTTTCTAGAAGCCATAGGCGCCCAACACTACCCAAGAGGAAAGAGAGATTATTTTGTGCATAAATGTATCAAGATACTTGCCAAAAGAAAAAGAGGAAACAAATTTGCATATTAGATGCACAAGGGAATCGGCCAAGAGAGTAATAGGCAAGCCAAGGAACAAAAAAAGGAAACAAATCCTAGCCTTCTAGAAGGCTGCCTTGGGCGCCCAAAAGGAATGAGAAATAAGGGTTATTTTGCTCATGAATATGTGATATTCTATAGAAGAGGAAACTACCTTATTGAAGGAAAGACCTCTCCTATAAATAGGAGCCTCATTTCCTCACATTTCATTCATCCAAAGTTTTAGAGATTGAGAGCTTCTCTCTCTAGACTTGGCCGCCCCTTCCTCTCTCTCTCTCTAGTTTATATTTTCGATTTTTCTTGTCTTGGCACCTAGGTCCTCACTCGACCTAGTGTTTAGCTCTGCGACTTCGAGGCTCGTTCTTAAGTCGTAGCGTTTAAAAGTGCCCACTCACTGATTCCTTCTTTTCGAGTGATTTAGTGATAGAAACTTTCGTGGTTGCTCGAGGTGCCGAAGAAAGAAAGAGAGACGTGCTGCGAGGGGAGACGAGCGTTGCAAACTTTCCACGAGCTTCTTCAAAGTTCAAGCTTAAAGAAAGGTTAGTAAACTTCTAGCTCATATTGGTTTTTAATTACATGTACTTGCTTCTTTGTCTAGGTTAGTAAAAACTGTTTTTACTTGAAAAGAAATTTTTTAAAATTCCGCCGCTTCCCGAAGCGTTTAATCTTTTTCTTAAACCCTAGATCAATTCCAACAATGCCCTCGAAACAGCCACATACATTCTGAACCAAGTTCCGTCTAATTTGGTCCCTGGTACTCCTTATGAAAGATGGACTGGCCGTAAAGTAAATCTGGGCCACATCAAAATTTGGGGTTGCCCTGCACACGTGCTAAGGCAAAAGACTAGCAAGTTGGCTAGTAGGTCAGAATTGTGTTTGTTTGTTGGATATCCAAAGGAAACAAAAGGTTTTACTTTCTATAGTCCCGTGGACGATAAGACTTTCATTAGCACGAATGCTCGTTTCCTTGAGGAGGACTTTATGAAGGATGCAAAACCTGGAAGCAAAATTGTGGTTGAAGAAAAGTTGGGTGAGGAAGCGCTTCTACCTCATTTGTAAGAACTGTTCTTACCCCAACTGAAACACAACCTAACTCATCAGAATCTCGTCAAGTAGTACTTACACGTAGTGGGAGGGCTACTCAAAAGCCTGACAGGTACAATGGTGCCCACAAGAAGAGTTGTAGTCTTTATTTTGTAAAGTCTCATGAAGACTCTTGCTTGTAATTGCCTATTCTTTTAATAATAAAGTTGAAACGTTCATTCATTCTTTCTTTGTTTGAAGCTTTATGATAAAACCTTAGTCTTTTAGTCCATAAACAAACTTAACTACTTACGAAGAGACAAATGTAGATTTGCATGAAAAAGCTCTTCGTAGTTTTCTTAAAACGATATATTCGCAATCTTATGATCAAAGGACTATTGACCTCAGTACGATTGTTAGAAGAATCTATGATGTCTGGTTATGAGGCAGTGAGAGTTGGAGACTCTATAGTTCTTCTAGGTATCTTCCGAAGGTACTGAATTGACCAGTGCACTTCTAGAGACAATATAAGAACAAACCATTTTACCTCTTATGTCTCGAAGTCACTATGTATGAATTGCATCATGCTTACCTTAATCCTGAAATGAGACATGCCATTTCACACCTTAGTATTCTCATTTGAGAAAGTCAGAGTTTGGACTCACTATGCGATTCCGAACAGGGCCTATTGGTGAAGTACTAAGTTGTGAGAATGTCATGAGTAACTTTGTGAAGTTCTCATAGATATGGAATTCATATACAAGATTGCTGAAATGCAATGTATGTCACCTCATGCTTTGTTCCTTGGAGTGTGAATAAATGAACTGGCCACTGTACAAATTGAGTCCTGACTCTTTTGGATGAAACAATGTGACTTGTTAGCTCCTCGTCAATACATTGTTTCTATCTTATTCACAAGCGACAAAGGAGTTGAGGAAATAACAGCTAGAAGGGTAAAATGGCAATTTAGTAAATCCCGACTAGCTGATGACATTCATGAAGGGTAAACATAGATAATATTCAGTGGATCCGCTCATCATAATTAGGTTGAATTCTTGAGTAGAAAATAAATTCATTTGAACCGAGAGATTTTTAGTGTCAACTCTTTAGTGGAGTCCGTTGGCATTAAGCTAAACTTGGAAAAGGTTTGTGAACTTTTGAGTCCAAGTGTTTAGCTCAAGCTTTGTTCATTTGGGTCCATGAGGTCACTGTCACGAATCACATCGAGTGGGAATAGTTAAACTGGAAGCTAAGTCAAAACAAGAACGAAAATTGTCAAAAGGATATTTTTGTCTTTTGAGACATATGATGAAATGAATGTCTATAAATTTTTTGACATGGTCATTTGATGACAAGTAAAACTCGGCCATAATATGATTAATTGGGCCTTGTGGATTAATTTCATTTCATAAGAATGTTATTGAAAATTCTTAATGGGCTTTTTTCATGTTCTCATGAACAAATAAAGAAGCTTCTAGAAGCTCCTTCTAGAGGACATGTTGGGCGCCTACTACCCAAGAGATAGAGAGAATATTTTGTGCATAAATGTATCAAGATACTTGCCAAAAGAAAAAGAGGAAACAAATTTGCATGAGGATGCAACTGGGGAATCGGCCAAGGCTAGAAAGGAACAAAAAATGAAACAAATCAAGGCCTCTAGAAGGCTTGTGTTGGCCGAGTATCTCAAAGGGAAAAAGAGGAAATTGGCTCATGAATATGTGATATTCTATAGAAGAGGAAACTACCTTATTGAAGGTGAGACCTCTCCTATAAATAGGAGCCTCATTTCCACACATTTCATTCATCCAAGTTTAAGAGATTTGAGAGACTCTCTCTCTAGAACTTTGGACGAACTCCTCTCTCTCTCTAGTTTATTTTCGATTTTGTTTTGGCACCTAGGTCCTCATTTGACCTAGAGTTTAGCTCTGCGACTTCAAGACTCGTTCTTAAGTCGTAGTGTTTAAAAGTGCCCACTCACTAATTCCTTTTCTCTCGAGTGATTTAGTGATAGAAACTTTCGTGGTTGCTCGAGGTGCCGAGGAAAGAAAGAGGGACGTGCTGCGAGGGGAGACGAGCGTTGCAACTTTCTAAGAGCTTCTCAAAGATCAAGTCTCAAGAAAGGTTAGTAAACTTCTTAGCTCATAATGGTTTTTAATTACGTGTACTTGCTGTTTTGCCTAGGTTAGTAAAAACTGGTTTTACTTGTAAAAGAAAATTTTTAAAATTCCGCCGCTTACCAAAGCGTTAATTATTTTCTTAAACCCTAGATCGATTCCAACAAATGGTATCAGAGCTATGGTCTAAGATAAGCATGTACATGTATTTAAAAATATGAGCTTGAAAATTGTTTTCGAAAGTTTACTAATTTTGTGACAAGTTAGAATTGTTATCTTAGATTTTTTTTAATTTATTGCTCTTGCCTTTTAATTAAAAATCATGTTGATTTTCTATGAGTTTGGGATGTTATTAAAACACATTAGAATCAGTTCTAAAATTTTTTAATTTTTTATACTGAAAAACGTGTTTTAAAAGTTTGAGAAATTTGGAGTAAAATTTTGTGACTAGTTATATTGTCTTGCTAATTTCTTTTATTTACTTGAATCGTTTTATGCATGTTGTTATTTCGTTTATGCCTTGTTATTACCTTGCTAATAAAACACAAATAAAAGCTTTAACAACCTTCATAAAACGTTCCGTTACACTCGATTCTTTTTCGCACCTAAAAAGGACCAAGCATTAATTATTTCTTTTTCTTCGAGCTGGAGTAAACCCGCATTAAAAGTGGCATAACTCTCTGCTAAAAAACGAAATTTAATGATTCTTGAATCAAATTAAAGCTCTGTATGTCCTCTGGCCAATGCCACCGGTTTCGGCTCAAAAGGACATCGGAGCCGCCAGATATGGCGATTTTACTCCGAGGTGCGCGGCTGTGCTGAAACTCCAGTTTTTTAGAAATCCGGATTTTCAAACCCCACTACCATGAGTTATAGAACTCTAATGAGAAAATTTTCTTGAGCAAAAAAAGTTTTTCATATGATTATATACATGATGTGTAAGATTAAAATGTTTTGATTTTTGAAAGTTTAATTGAAATTGAGTTTTTACAAAACTAGTTTGAATTTTGAAAAACCGTTTTCACTTTCAAATTTGAAAATATTTTGTCATCCAAATCAAACAAGTTTTCAAAATGTTTTCAAAACTATATCTATATCACATATGTTCAAAATCTTTATGCTCTTGAAAATTTGAGTGGGAGGTCTCTTTGTAGACAAGCCGAAAAATAAAAAGATGTGTAATCTCAAACTTTCAAGTGTTCGAGTGAGTTGAAGTTCACACTTCCCTCACGCACTTTCCCGAAATAGAAAATAGGAAAAGATCGAGTATGTACCTTGTGCCTTTATGCACTAATACTGCTCTGAACATGTCGATCTAGGATTCTCTTCTAGTTGTCCGCTCTGTCGCTCTTTAACTAGGAAATCTGTTTCCAAACTTATAAGAGTCGATGAACCAACTCCAAAAACTAAGTGGGAGGGTTATACTTGTTGTTTGTAAGCCACGATCCCCAACACTAATGAAAGAAGCAATTAACGTGGGACTAAGAGCCGCTCTTGCGACCCTCTCTTAAATGGGAGTAATCTAAGGCGTTTTTGCTTCGATCATTGCTCAATGAGCTACGGCCGAGAGTGAGACGATGATGACAAGGCCTCCCCTTGGGGGATTGTTTTTCAAAGTTGACCTTTTGGACTAAGTGGTTGGTTGCACACTTAGTCTCAATCCCTAGTAATCCTCCCTCGAGGCCCTGCGAAAGGATATGAGTGATCAAACCAATTTACAAGGTAGCTAGTCAAAAATGATGTATTGACATATTGGCTAAGCATTAATGATGTGTCATTTACTTATAAATGGAGATTTTTTGCCGCCTTCTCTTGAGGGAGTAAATTATCGTTTGGTTTATAACACCTTTGGATTTTATCAAAGTCTTAAATAAAACATAAATCCTAAACCAAAGACTAATCATAAACTTGTTTCAACTTAAATAAGCAACATGTCTCGCAAACATCTCTCGTTCATCCTTTCCTCGAACAAACTCGAAAACGAAAACTACGTAGATTCGAAACATAACCTCAACATAATCCTTACCAAGCACAAATGGGTACTCACCACCCCATGTCCTCCTCTGACGAATAATGATTCAACTCAAGAGGACAAAGACGCCTTGACGGCCTGGCTTTGCTCCGATGAGATTGTGAGGTGCTATATCTTAGCATCAATGAACAATGTGTTGCAACAACAACATCGTGACATCGAGACTGCCGTCGACATGCTCACCAATCTCCATGAGATGTTTGGAAGGCAAATGCGTCAAGCAAGGCAAAAAGCAGTCCAACAATTTATGAACTGTCGCATGAAGGCTAGGACTCCTGTTGGAGACTTTATGATATTGATCATTAGTCATCTGAGTAAAATGGAAATCCTAGGATCTGAGATTGATGGGAAGAATGTCATAGATATGATCTTAGAAACTCTCCCCGCATCTCTTGATACCTCCAAACTGAACTACTCCATACACAAGCTAGAGTACACTGTTACCAAGCTTATGATGGAACTTCACACTGCTGTAGGTCTCACTAAGAGAAAGAGGAATCAAGGAGAGGCACATGCTGTTGAGCACAAAGCCTCCGCCTCTAGAACTGAGAAGGGACCTTACAAGGCCGATAAAAAGAACTGTCCCGCCTATCTCAACGTGGATTTTTGACTCCGCTGCTAGTTACCGAAGCATGTTTAGTAGCTGATAATGTATCAACGTGGATTTTTGACTCCGCTGCTACTAACCATATTTGTTGTTCCTTGAATGGTTTCAAGAAAACCAAAAGCTTAGAGGAATGCGAGTTCTGTTTCGAATGGGGTGATGGGAGCCTGGTGTCTGCGAAGGCTGTGGGATCCGTGACGCTGTCTTTTGAAAACCACATTTTAAACTTGAATAATGTTTATTTGGTTCCTACCATTGGGAAGAACTTAATATCCGTTGCTCGTCTTCTTGAGCAAGATTATTGTTTAAAGTTCATTAAGAATGGAATTCGTATTTCGTTTCCTGATAATTCTTTTGTCACTGATGCATGTATGAAGATTGCTCTTTTTTACATCTATCCCACTCAACCTTCTCTTTTAGACACCGAAATAGATAACGATCTAATTAGGGAGCCAAAGAGGATCAAACTTTCTGAATCCTCTGATCTAACAAAATCAACATACCTCTGGCACTTGAGACTTGGTCATATCAGTCTAGATAGGATTAAGAGACTTGTGAGGGACGGTCCACTCCAAGCCTCTGCAATAGGTTCACTATCTACTTGTGAATCCTGCATAGAAGGAAAAATGACTAAACGACCTTTCTCCGATAAGGGTCGAAGAGCCACTGAGTTGCTGGAACTAGTACATTCTGATGTATGTGGTCCGCTCAGCCAACAGGCACGTGGAGGATACGAATACTTCGTTACCTTCACCGATGATTACTCGCGATATGGTTTTGTCTATTTTCTCAAACACAAATCCGAGACCTTTAACGTATTTCAGGTCTTTAGGGCTTTAGTGGAAAAGCAAACTTGCAAAGTGATCAAAACCCTTCGATCTGATCGAGGTGGTGAGTATATGTCTGGAGAGTTCGATGACTTTCTTAAAGAAGAAGGTATCACTTCTCATCTTACCGCACCTGGCACACCTCAACAAAACGGAGTGTCAGAGAGAAGAAACCGAACTCTTATGGAGATGGTTAGATCAATGATGAGTTACTCATCACTCCCTCTTTCCTTTTGGGGATATGCCCTCGAAACAGCCGCTTACATTCTGAACCAAGTTCCGTCCAAAACGGTTCCTGGTACTCCTTATGAACGATGGACTGGCCGTAAAGTGAATCTTGGCCGCATCAGAATTTGGGGTTGCCCCGCACACGTGCTAAAGCAAAAGACTAGCAAGTTGGCTAGTAGGTCAGAATTGAGCTTGTTTGTGGGATATCCAAAGGAAACAAAGGGTTTCATCTTTTATAGTCCCGAGGATGATAAGACTTTCGTTAGCACGAATGCTCGTTTCCTTGAGGAGGACTTTATGAATGATGCAAAACCTAGAAGCAAAATTGTGGTTGAAGAAAAGTTGGGTGAGGAAGCTTCTACCTCATCTGTAAGAACTGTTCTTACCCCAACTGAAACACAACCTAACTATCAGAATCTCGTCAAGTAGTACTTAGACGTAGTGGGAGGGCTACTCAAAAGCCTGACAGGTACATGTCTTATGGAGACTCTCTTGTAGCCGTCTCTGACATGGATGATCCTGTTTCCTATAGCCAAGCAATGGCTTGTTCTGAATCAAACCTTTGGCTTGACGCCATGAAAGTTGAAATGCACTCGATGTATGTCAACAAAGTCTGGAAACTTGTAGACCTTCCTGAAGGGATTAAACCCGTAGGGTGTTAGTGGATATACAAGAAGAAAAGGGGTCCTGATGGGAACGTCGAGACGTTCAAAGCACGACTTGTGGGAAAGGGTTATACCCAACAAGAAGGGATTGACTATGAAGAAACTTTCTCGCCAGTCGCGATGCTTAAATCCATCCGCATACTCCTATCCATAGCTGCAGCTCTCGACTATGAGATCTGGCAAATGGATGTCAAGACAGCCTTTCTGAATGGCAATCTTGACGAGCGCATTTACATGGCTCAACCAGACGGTTTCGTGGAAGAAGTTCAAGAGACCAAGATTTGTGAGTTGCTTAAGTCCATTTATGGATTAAAGCAAGCATCTAGGTCATCGAATATTAGATTCGATGAAACTGTAAAGAGCTTTGGCTTTGAATAGTCAATAGATGAGCCTTGTGTTTACAAGTTAATACACGAAGGCAAAGTTGTGTTTCTGGTACTATATGTCGATGATATACTACTCATTGGTAATGACGTGGGTAAGTTATCATAAGTTAAGGTCTGGCTAGCAAAGCAATTCGATATGAAGGATCTAGGAGAAGCCGCGTACATTCTGGGGATCCAAATCTTTCGAGATAGGAAAAACCGGACCCTGTCGCTCTCTCAAGCATCTTATATTGATAAGGTAATGGATCGCTTCTCGATGCAAGACTCCAAGAAGGGCAAAACACCCTTTAGGCATGGAGTTTCACTCTCTAAGGACCAGTCTCCCAAGACTGCACAAGAGATTGAAGACATGAGGAAATTCCTTACGCCTCTACCGTAGGAAGCCTCATGTATGCTATGCTTTGCGCTAGACTTGACATCTGTTTCGCCGTTGGCGTAGTTAGCCGTTTCCAGTCCAACCCTGGACCCGAGCACTGGATTGCTGTTAAGCATGTTCTTAAGTATCTTCGAAGAACTAGGAATTTGATGCTTACATACTCAAGTACCGACCTGACTATGTCGGGATATACCGACTCCGATTTTCAAGCGGATAAGGATTCCAGGAAATCCACTTCGGGATCTGTGTTCATCCTTAATGGTGGAGCTGTTGTGTGGAGGAGTATTAACAAATCTTGCATTGCTGACTCCACAATGGATGCAGAATATGTTGCTGCTTGTGAAGCATCCAAAGAGGCTGTATGGCTTAGAAAATTCCTTAAGTATTTTGAAGTTGTTCGAAACGTCGACGAGCCCATGACCCTTTATTGTGATAATAGTGGGGCTGTCGCTAACTCAAAGGAACCTAGAAGCCATAAGCGCTCTAAGCATATTGAGAGGAAATACCATTTGATTCGAGAGATCGTGCAGGGCGGAGACGTGGAAGTGAAGAAGATCTCAACGGTGGACAACCTCGCAGATCCATTCACCAAGGCCCTAGCGAACAAGGTCTTCGACCTACATCGTGAGGGATTAGGCATGAAGGACTACACACATCTTCTTTGAGTCAAGTGGGAGTCACCAGGGATTAGGCATGCTTCGGTAACTACAAGAAGAGTTGTAGTCTTTATTTTGTACATTTGATGTAATAAAGTCTCATGAAGACTCTTGCTTGTAATTGCCTATTCTTTTAATAATAAAGTTGAAACGTTCATTCATTCTTTCTTTGTTTGAAGCTTTATGATAAAACCTTAGTCTTTTAGTCCATAAACAAACTTAACAACTTACGAAGAGACAAATGTAGATTTGCATGAACAAACTCTTCGTAGTTTGCTTAAAACGATATATTCGCAATCTTAGGGTCAAAGGACTATTGACCTCTGTACGATTGTTAGAAGAATCTATGATGTCTGGTTATGAGGCATTGAGAGTTGGAGACTCTATAGTTCTTCTAGGTATCTTCCGAAGGTACTGAATTGACCAGTGCACTTCTAGAGACAAGATAAGAACAAACCATTTAACCACTTATGTCTCGAAGTCACTATGTATGAATTGCATCATGCTTACCTTAATCCTGAAATGAGACATGTCATTTCACACCTTAGTATTCTCAATTGAGAAAGTTAGAGTTCGGACTCACTATGTGATTCCGAACAGGGCCTATTGGTGAAGTACTAAGTTGTGAGAATGTCATGAGTAACTTTGTGAAGTTCTCATAGATATGAAATTCATGTACAAGATTGCTGAAATGCAATGTATGTCACCTCATGCTTTGTTCCTTGGAGTGTGAATAAATGAACTGGGCAGTTTCCAAATTGAGTCCTGACTCTTTTGGATGAAACAATGTGACTTGTTAGCTCCTCGTCAATACATTGTTTCTAACTTATTCACAAGCGACAAAGGAGTTGAGGAAATAACAGCTAGAAGGGTAAAATGGTAATTTAGTAAATCCCGACTAGCTGATGACATTCATGAAGGGTAAACATAGATAATATTCAGTGGATCCCCTCATCATAAGTAGGTTGAATTCTTGAGTAGAAAATAAATTCATTTGAACCGAGAGATTTTCAGTGTCAACTCTTTAGTGGAGTCAGTTGGCATTAAGCTAAACTTGGAAAAGGTTTGTGAACTTTTGAGTCCAAGTGTTTAGCTCAAGCTTTGTTCATTTGGGTCCATGAGGTCATTGTCACGAATCACATCGAGTAGGAATAGTTAAACTGGAAGTTAAATTAAAACAAGAACGAAAATTGTCAAAAGGATATTTTTGTCTTTTGAGACATATGATGAAATGAATGTCAATAAATTTTTTGACATGGTCATTTGATGACAAGGAAAACTCGGCCATAATATGATTAATTGGGCCTTGTGGATTAATTTCATTTCATAAGAATTTTATTGAAAATTCTTAATGGGCTTTTTTCATGTTCTCATGAACAAATAAAGAAGCTTCTAGAAGCTCCTTCTAGAGGACATGTTGGGCGCCTACTACCCAAGAGATAGAGAGAATATTTTGTGCATAAATGTATCAAGATACTTGCCAAAAGAAAAAGAGGAAACAAATTTGCATGAGGATGCAATAGGGGAATCGGCCAAGGCTAGAAAGGAACAAAAAATGAAACAAATCAAGGCCTCTAGAAGGCTTGTGTTGGCCGAGTATCACAAAGGGAAAAAGAGGAAATTGGCTCATGAATATGTGATATTCTATAGAAGAGGAAACTACGTTATTGAAGGTGAGACCTCTCCTATAAATAGGAGCCTCATTTCCACACATTTCATTCATCCAAGTTTAAGAGATTTGAGAGACTCTCTCTCTAGAACTTTGGCCGAACTCCTCTCTCTCTCTAGTTTATTTTCGATTTTGTTTTGGCACCTAGGTCCTCATTTGACCTAGAGTTTAGCTCTGCGACTTCAAGACTCGTTCTTAAGTCGTAGTGTTTAAAAGTGCCCACTCACTAATTCCTTTTCTCTCGAGTGATTTAGTGATAGAAACTTTCGTGGTTGCTCGAGGTGCCGAGGAAAGAAAGAGGGACGTGCTGCGAGGGGAGACGAGCGTTGCAACTTTCTAAGAGATTCTCAAAGATCAAGCTTCAAGAAAGGTTAGTAAACTTCTTAGCTCATAATGGTTTTTAATTACGTGTACTTGCTCTTTTGTCTAGGTTAGTAAAAACTGGTTTTACTTGTAAAAGAACATTTTTAAAATTCCGCCGCTTACTGAAGCGTTAATTATTTTCTTAAACCCTAGATCGATTCCAACACGCTTCTCGATGCAAGACTCCAAGAAGGGCCAAACATCCTTTAGGTATGGAGTCTCACTCTCTAAGGACCAGTCTCCCAAGACTGCACAAGAGATTGAAGACATGGGGAAAATTCCTTACGCCTCTACCGTAGGAAGCCTCATGTATGCTATGCCTTGCACTAGACCTGGTATATGTTTCGCCGTTGGCGTAGTTAGCCGTTGGAGTAGGAATAGTTAAACTAGAAGCTAAGTCAAAACAAGAACGATACAAGTTTTGTGAAAATTGTCAAAAGGGTATCTTTGTCTTTTGAGACATAGGATGAAATGAATGTCAATAAATTTTTTGACATGGTCATCATCACTCGGCTAATATTAGTTTTATTGGGCCTTGTGGATTAATTTTATTTCATAAGAATTTTATTGAAAATTCTTAATGGGCCTTTTTCATGTTGTCATGAACAAATGGAAAAGCTTCTAGAAGCCCTTTCTAGAAGATGTTGGGCGCCTACTACCCAAGAGAAAAGAGAGAATATTTTGTGCATAAATGTATCGAGATACTTCCCAAAGGAAAAAGAGGAAACAAATTTCCTATGCATTCATAAGGGAATTCGGCCAAGCATGTCAAAGGCAAGGCAAGGGAATAAAAGAGGAAACAAATCCAAGCCTTCTAGAAGGCTGCCTTAGCCGTGTGACATAAGTGAGAAGGAGGCAATATTTCCTTATGAATATGTGATATTCTATAGAAGAGGAAACTACCTTATTGAAGGTGAGACCTCTCCTATAAATAGGAGCCTCATTCCTCACATTTTCTTCATCCAAGTTTTAGAGATTTGAGAGCTTCTCTCTCTAGCTTGGCCGACTCCTCTCTCTCTATTCAATTTCGCTTTTGGTTTTGGCACCTAGGTCCTCATTTGACCTAGTGTTTTAGCTCTTCGACTTCAAGACTTGTTCTTAAGTCGTAGTGTTTAAAAGTGCCCACACACTAGTTCCTTTTTCTCTCGAGTGATTTAGTGATAGAAACTTTCGTGGTTGCTCGAGTTGGCGAGGAAAGAAAGAGAGGCGTGCTGCGAGGGAGACGAACGTTGTAACTTTCCAAAAGCTTCTCAACATTCAAGTTTCTAAAAAGGTTAGTAATCTTTAATGCTCATAATAGTTTTTATTTACGTGTACTTGCTCTTTGTCTAGGTTAGTAAAAACGTTTTACTAGTTAAATAGAAAATTTTTAAAATTCCGCTGCTTACCAAAGCGTTAAACTTTTTCTTAAACCCTAGATCAATTCCAACACGATGTAATAAGTTCCATCATGTATGACTTGTCGAACTCTATATGGTCCTTCCCAGTTCGGGCCCAGGACCCCGGCACCTTGTACTTGGGTGTTCTGGAAGCCTGAGTACGACACTGCCGACGGCGAAGATTCGCCTTTTGACTTTGGCGTTGTAGTATCTCTCGACCTTTCGCTTTTGTGCAGCGAGTCTGGTGAGGGCCTCGGATCTTTTCTCATCGATTAGATCCAATTCGAGGCGCATGGCCTCGTCGTTTTGTTCCTCATCGAAAGTATCGACTCGGTAGGTGGGGACTTTTGTTTCCACGGGGACCACTGCCTCCACCCCAAAGGATAGTGAAAAGGGGGTCTGTCCGGTGGGGTTTCGAATAGTGGTTCGGTATGCCCATAAGATGAATGGCAGTTCCTCAGCCTAGGCGCCCTTTTTGGCTTTGAGCTTCTTCTTGAGGTTGCTTTTAATCCTCTTGTTGATGGCTTCCACTTGGCCATTAGCCCGTGGGTGTCCTGGGGATGAGAATGTCTTGCTGATCCCTAGTTGGGCGTAGATTTCTCTGACCCTGGCATTGTCGAATTGCGCGCCATTTTCGGTCACAATTGACGCAGGGATGTCGTGGCTGCATATGATGGACTTCCAGATGAAGTTTGTGTTGTCAATGGTGCCCACAAGAAGAGTAGTAGTGTCTATTTATGTACATTTGATGTCATATAGTCTTGCTTGTAATTGCTTATTCATTAATAAAAAGTTGAAACGTTCATTCATTCTTTCTTTGTTTGAAGCTTTATGATAAAACCTTAGTCTTTTAGTCCATAAACAAACTTAACAACTTACGAAGAGACAAATGTAGATTTGCATGAACAAACTCTTCGTAGTTTGCTTAAAACGATATATTCGCAATCTTAGGGTCAAAGGACTATTGACCTCAGTACGATTGTTAGAAGAATCTATGATGTCTGGTTATGAGGCATTGAGAGTTGGGGACTCTATAGTTCTTCTAGGTATCTTCCGAAGATACTGAATTGACCAGTGCACTTCTAGAGACAATATAAGAACAAACCATTTAACCTCTTATGTCTCGAAGTCACTATGTATGAATTGCATCATGCTTACCTTAATCCTGAAATGAGACATGCCATTTCACACCTTAGTATTCTCATTTGAGAAAGTCAAAGTTCGGACTCACTATGTGATTCCGAACAAGGCCTATTGGTGAAGTACTAAGTTGTGAGTCTGTCATGAGTAACTTTGTGAAGTTCTCATAGATATGGAATTCATGTACAAGATTGCTGAAATGCAATGTATGTCACCTCATGCTTTGTTCCTTGGAGTGTGAATAAATGAACTGCCCAGTGTCCAAATTGAGTCCTGACTCTTTTGGATGAAACAATGTGACTTGTTAGCTCCTCGTCAATACATTGTTTCTAACTTATTCACAAGCGACAAAGGAGTTGAGGAAATAACAGCTAGAAGGGTAAAATGGTAATTTAGTAAATCCCGACTAGCTGATGACATTCATGAAGGGTAAACATAGATAATATTCTGTGGATCCGCTCATTATAATTAGGTGAATTCTTGAGTAGAAAATAAATTCATTTGAACCGAGAGATTTTCAGTGTCAACTCTTTAGTGGAGTCAGTTGGCATTAAGCTAAACTTGGAAAAGGTTTGTGAACTTTTGAGTCCAAGTGTTTAGCTCAAGCTTTGTTCATTTGGGTCCATGAGGTCACTGTCACGAATCACATCGATAGGAATAGTTAAACTGGAAGCTAAGTCAAAACAAGAACGAGACAGTTTTACGAAAATTGTCAAAAGGGTATTTTTGTCTTTTGGGACATAGGACGAAAAGAATGTCAATAAATTTTTTTGACATCGTCATATGATGACAAATGAAATAAATATTACTCAGCCATATTAGTGTAATTGGGCCTTGAGGATTAATTTCATTTCATAGAATTTTACTTGAAAATTCTTAATGGGCTTTTCTTATGTTGTCATGAACAAATGAAGAAACATCTAGAAGCTCCTTCTAGAAGCTCAAATTTCGTCCAACCCAAGGAAAATAAGGCTGAATTTCGTTCATGCCATAGTGGGAAAGAGAGTTTATTTTGTGCATTGATGTATGAAGATACTTGCCAAAAGAAAAAGGGGAAACAAATTTCCTTAAGAAGGAAAGTGCATTTTCGGCCAACTAAGAGGAAATCAAATGAGGAAACAAATCCTAAGCCTTCATGAGGCATGTTGGACGTGCAAGGCAATAGGAAAAGAGGAAACTACCTTTTGAAGATAATCCTCCTCCTATAAATAGGAGCCTAATTCCTCACATTTCATTCATCCAAGTTTAAGAGATTTGAGAGACTCTCTCTCTAGAACTTTGGCCGAACTCCTCTCTCTCTCTCTAGTTTATTTTCGATTTTGTTTTGGCACCTAGGTCCTCATTTGACCTAGAGTTTAGCTATGCGACTTCAAGACTCGTTCTTAAGTCGTAGTGTTTAAAAGTGCCCACTCACTGATTCCTTTTATTTCGAGTGATTTAGTGATAGAAACTATCGTGGTTGCTCGAGGTGCCGAGGAAAGAAAGAGAGACGTGCTGCGAGGAGACGAGCGTTGCAAACTTTCCAAAAGCTTCTACAAAGTTCAAGCTTCAAGAAAGGTTAGTAAACTTCTATACTCATAATAGGTTTTTATTACATGTACTTGCTCTTTGTCTAGGTTAGTAAAAACTGTTTTTACTTGAAAAGAAATTTTTTAAAATTCCGCCGCTTCCCGAAGCGTTTAATCTTTTTCTTAAACCCTAGATCAATTCCAACAAATGGTATCAGAGCTATGGTCAAAGACTAGCATGTACATGTTTTTAAAATTATGAGCTTGAAAATCGTTTTCGAAAGTTTACTAATATTGTGACAAGTTAGAATTGTAATCTTAGTTTTTTTTAATTTAATGCTCTTGTCTTTAAATTAATAAGCATGTTGATTTTCTATGAGTTTGGGATGTTTTTAAAACACATTAGAATCAGTTCTAAAAGTTTTTAATTTTTTATATTGAAAAACGTGTTTTAAAGGTTTGAGAAATTTCGAGTAAAATTTTGTGACTAGTTTTGTTATCTTGCTAGTTTCTTATTTTTACTTGAATCGTTTTATGCTTGTTGTTATTTCTTTTATGCCTTGTTATTACCTTGCTAATAAAACACAAATAAAAGCTTTAACAACCTTCATAAAACGTTCCGCTACACTCGATTCTTTTTCGCACCTAAAAAGGACCAAGCTTTAATTTATTTCTTTTTCTTTGAGCTGGAGTAAACCCGCATTAAAAGTGGCATAACTCTCTGCTCAGAAATCGAAATTTAATGATTCTTGAATCAAATTAAAGCTCTGTCTGTCCTCTGTCCAATGCCACCGGTTTCGGCTCAAAAGGACATCGGAGCCGCCAGATATGGCGATTTTACTCCGAGGTGCGCGGCTGTCTGAAACTCCAGTTTTTTAGAAATCCGGATTTTCAAACCCCACTACCATGAGTTATAGAACTCTAATGAGAAAATTTTCTTGAGAAAAAATGTTTTTCATATGATTATAAACATGATGTGTAAAGTTTAAAAGTTTTGATTTTTGAAAGATTAATTGAAATTGAGTTTTTACAAAACTAGTTTGAATTTTGAAAAACCGTTTTCACTTTCAAACTTGAAAAATATTTTGTCACCCATATCAAATAAGTTTTCAAAATGTTTTCAAAACTATATCTATATCACATATGTTCAAAATCTATATGCTCTTGAAAATTTGAGTGGGAGGTCTCCTTGTAGACAAGCCGAAAAATAAAAAGATGTGTAATCTCAAACTTTCAAGTGTTCGAGTGAGTTGAAGTTCACACTTCCTTCACGCACTTTCCCGAAATAGAAAATAGGAAAAGATCGAGTATGTACCTTGTGCCTTTATGCACTAATACTGCTCTGAACATGTCGATCTAGGATTCGCTTTTAGTTGTCCGCTCTGTCGCTCTCTAACTAGGAAATTTGTTTCCGAACTTATAAGAGTCGATGAACCAACTCCAAAAACTAAGTGGGAGGGTTATATTCGTTGTTTGTAACCCACGATCCCCAACACTAATGAAAGATGCAACAACGTGGGACTAAGAGCCGCTCTTGCGACCCTCACTTAAATGTGAGTACTCCAAGGCGTTATTGCTTCGATCATTGCTCAATGAGCTACGCCCGAGAGTGATGCAATGATGGCAAGGCCTCCCCTTGGGGGATTGTTTATCAAAGCTGATCTTTTGGACTAAGTGGTTGGTTACACACTTAGACTCAATCCCTAGTAATCCTCCCTCGAGGCCCTGCGAAAGGATGTGAGTGATCAAACCAATTTACAAGGTGGCTAGTCAAAATTGATGTATTGACATCTTGGCTATGCATTAATGATGAGTCATTTACTTATGAAAGGAGACTCGTTGCGGCCTTCCCTCGAAGGAGTAAAGTGTCATTTCGTTCATAACACCTTTGGATTTTATAAAGTCTTAAACAAACTTAAATCCTAAACCAAAGACTAATCATAAACTTGTTTCAACTTATATAGGCAATATGTCTCTCAACCATCTCTCTATCTTTCTTTCCTCGATCAAACTCGAAAACGAAAACTACAAAGATTCGAAACGTAACCTCGACAAAAAACCTACCGTTAACAAGCACAAATGGGGACTCACCACCCCGTGTCGTCCTCTGACGAATAATGATTCAACTCAAGAGGACAATGACGCCTTAGCGACCAGGCTTCGATCCGATGAGATTGTGAGGTGCTATATCTTGGCATCTATGAACAATATGTTGAAAGAGCAACATCATGACATCGAGACTGCCGCTATCATGCTCTACAATCTCCTTGAGATGTTTGGAGGGCAAAGGCGTCAAACAAGGCAACAAGCAGTCCGACAGTTTATGAACTGTCATATGCAGGCTAGGACTCCTATTGGAGACTTTATGATATTGATCATTAGTCATCTGAGTAAAATGGAAATCCTAGGATCTGAGATTGAAGGGAAGAATGTCATAGATATGATCTTAGAAACTCTCCCCGCATCTCTTGATACCTTCAAGATGAACTACTCCATTAACAAGCTAGAGTACACTGTTACCAAGCTTATGGAGGAACTTCACACTGCTGTAGGTTTCACTAAGAAAAAGAGGAATCAAGGAGAGGCACATGCTACTGAGCAAAAAGCCTCCGCCTCTGGAACTGTGAAGAGACCTTACAAGGCCGATAAAAAGAACTGTCCCGCCTATCTCAAAGAAAAGGAACATAGTATTGTACTAGTTACCGAAGCATGCTTAGTAGCTGATAATGTATCAACGTGTATTCTTGACTCCGCTGCTACTAACCATATTTGCTGTTCCTTGAATGGTTTCAAGAAAACCAAAAGCTTAGAGGAAGGCGAGTTCTGTTTCAAATGGGGTGATGGGAGCCTGGTGTCTGCAAAGGCTGTGGGATCCGTGACGCTGTCTTTTGAAGACCGCACTTTAAACTTGAATAATGTTTATTTTGTTCCTACCTTTGGGAAGAACTTAATATCCGTTGCTCGTCTTCGTGAGCAAGATTATTGTTTAAAGTTCATTAAGAATGGAATTCGTATTTCGTTTCCTGATAATTCTTTTGTCACTGATGCATGTATGAAGAATGCTCTTTTCTACATCTATCCCATTCAACCTTCTCTTTTAGACACCGAAATAGACAATGATCTAATTAGGGAGCGAAAGAGGATTAAACTTTCTGAATCCTCCGATCTAACAAAATCAACACACCTATGGCACTTAAGACTTGGTCATATCAGTCTAGATAGGATTAAGAGACTTGTGAGGGATGGTCCACTCCAAGCATCTGCAATAGGTTCACTACCTACTTGTGAATCCTGCATAGAAGGAAAAATGACTAAGCGACTTTTCTCTGATAAGGGTCGAAGAGCCACTGAGTTGCTGGAACTAATACATTCTGATGTATGTGGTCCGCTCAACCAACAGGCACGTGGAGGATACGAATACTTCGTTACCTTCACTGATGATTACTCAAGATATGGGTTTGTCTATTTGCTTAAACACAAATCCGAGACCTTTAACGTATTTAAGGTCTTTAGGGCTTTAGTGGAAAAGGAAACTGGCAAAGTGATCAAAACCCTTCGATCTGATCGAGGTGGTGAGTATATGTCTGGAGAGTTCGATGACTTTCTTAAAGAAGAAGGTATCGCTTCTCAGCTTACCGCACCTGGCACACCTCAACAAAACGGAGTGTCAGAGAGAAGAAACTGTTGGAATCGATCTAGGGTTTAAGAAAAAGATTAAACGCTTCGCAAAGCGGCGGAATTTTAAAAATTTTCTTTTTAAGTAAAACTAGTTTTCACTAACCTAGACAAGAGCATATGCATGTAAATAAAAACTAATATGAGCTATAAAAGTTACTAACCTTTTTGATGCTTGAACGTTGATGAGCCTTTGGAAGGTTGGCAACGTTCGTCTCCCCTCGCAGCACGTCTCTCTTTTCTTTCCTCGGGAACTCGAGCAACCACGATAGTTTCTATCACTAAATCACTCGAAAAGAAGGAATTAGTGAGTGGGCACTTTTAAACACTACGACTTGAGAACGAGTCTCGAAGTCGCAGAGCCAAAGACTAGGTCGAGTGAGGACCTAGGTGCCAAGACAAGAGAAAACCGAAAATAAACTAGAGAGAGAGAGAAGAGGACTTCGGCCAAGTTCTAGAGAGAGAGTCTCTCAAATCTCTTAAACTTGGATGAAAATGAATTGTGAGGAAACGGGGCTCCTATTTATAGGAGAGGTCTCACCTTCAATAAGGTAGTTTCCTCTTCTATAGAATATCACATATTCATGAGCAAAAATCCTTCATTTCCCATTTCATGTTGGGCGCCCAAGGCTGCCTCCTAGAGGCTAGGATTTGTTTCCTTTTTTGTTCCTTGGCTTTCCCTTTTCTCACTTGGCCGAATTTCCTACAAGCATGTGTGGGAAATTTGTTTCCTCTTTTTCTTTTGGCAAGTATCTAAATACATTTATGCACAAAATATTCTCTCTTGGTTGGGTATGTTGGGCGCCCAAGGCCTTCTAGAAAAGGCTTCTAGAAGCTTTTCCATTTGTTCATGACAACATGAAAAAGGCCCAATAAGAATTTTCAATAAAATTCTTATGAAATGAAATTAATTCACAAGGCCCAATGATCAAGTCATGGCCGAGTGAAACATGTCATAAAATGACCTTGTCAAAAAATTTATTGACATTCATTTCATCCTTTGTCTCAAAAGACAAAAATACCCTTTTAACTATTTTCGTTCTTGTTTTGGCTTAGCTTCCAGTTTAACTATTCCTATCGATGTGATTCGTGACAGTGACCTCATGGACCCAAATGAACAAAGCTTTAGCTAAACACTTGGACTCAAAAGTTCACAAACCTTTTCCAAGTTTAGCTTAATGCCAGCTGACTCCACTAAAGAGCTGACACTGAAAATCTCTCGGTTCAAATGAATTTGTTTTCTACTCAAGAATTCGACCTAATTATAATGAGCGGATCCACTGAATATTATCTATGTTTACCCTTCATGAATGTCATCAGCTAGTCGGGATTTACTAAATTACCATTTTACCCTTCTAGCTGTTATTTCCTCAACTCCTTTGTCGCTTGTGAATAAGTTAGAAACAATGTATTGACGAGGAGCTAACAAGTCACATTGTTTCATCCAAAAGAGTCAGGACTCAATTTGGACACTGGCCAGTTCATTTATTCACACTCCAAGGAACAAAGCATGAGGTGACATACATTGCATTTCAGCAATCTTGTACATGAATTCCATATCTATGAGAACTACACAAAGTTACTCATGACAGACTCACAACTTAGTACTTCACCAATAGGCCTTGTTCGGAATCACATAGTGAGTCCGAACTTTGACTTTCTCAAATGAGAATACTAAGGTGTGAAATGGCATGTCTCATTTCAGGATTAAGGTAAGCATGATGCAATTCATACATAGTGACTTCGAGACATAAGAGGTTAAATGGTTTGTTCTTATCTTGTCTCTAGAAGTGCACTGGTCAATTCAGTACCTTCGGAAGATACCTAGAAGAACTATAGAGTTCCTAACTCTCAATGCCTCATAACCAGACATCATAGATTCTTCTAACAATCATACTGAGGTCAATAGTCCTTTGACCCTAAGATTGCGAATATATCGTTTTAAGCAAACTACGAAGAGTTTGTTCATGCAAATCTACATTTGTTTCTTCGTAAGTTGTTAAGTTTGTTTATGGACTAAAAGACTATGGTTTTATCATAAAGCTTCAGACAAGGAAGATTGAATGAACGTTTCAACTTTATTAATGAATGAATAGGCAATTACAAGCAAGAGTCTTCATGAGACTTTATTACATCAAATGTTCAAAATAAAGACTACAACTCTTCTTGTGGGCACCATTGACAACAAACTCCCACTTGACTCAAAGAAGGTGTGTGTAGTCCTTCATGCCTAATCCCTCACGATGTTGGTCGAAGACCTTGTTCGCTAGGGCCTTGGTGAATGGATCTGCGAGGTTGTCTACCGTTGAGATCTTCTTCACTTCCACGTCTCCGCGCTGCACGATCTCTCGAATCAAATGGTATTTCCTCTCAATATGCTTAGAGCGCTTATGGCTTCTAGGTTCCTTTGAGTTAGCGACAGCCCCACTATTATCACAATAAAGTGTCATGGGCTCGTCGACGTTTGGAACAATTTCCAAATACTTAAGGAACTTTCTAAGCCATACAGCCTCTTTGGATGCTTCACAAGCAGCCACATATTCTGCTTCCATTGTGGAGTCAGCAATGCAAGATTGCTTAATACTTCTCCACACAACAGCTCCACCATTAAGGATGAACACAGATCCCGAAGTGGATTTCCTGGAATCCTTATCCGCTTGATAATCGGAGTCGGTATATCCCGTCATAGTCAGGTCAGTACCTGAGTATGTAAGCATCAAGTTCCTAGTTCTTCGAAGATACTTAAGAACATGCTTAACAGCAATCCAGTGCTCGGGTCCAGGGTTGGATTGGAAACGACTAACTACGCCAACGGCGAAACATATATCAGGTCGGGTGCAAAGCATAGCATACATGAGGCTTCCTACGGCAGAGGCGTAAGGAATTTTCCTCATGTCTTCAATCTCTTGTGCAGTCTTGGGAGACTGGTCCTTAGAGAGTGAAACTCCATGCCTAAAGGGTGTTTGACCCCTCTTGCAGTCTTGCATCGAGAAGCGATCCATCACCTTATCAATATAAGATGCTTGAGAGAGCGACAGGGTCCGGTTTTTCCTATCTCGAAAGATTTGGATTCCCAGAATGTACGCGGCTTCCCCTAGATCCTTCATATCGAATTGCTTTGCTAGCCAGACCTTAACCTCAGATAACTTACCCACGTCATTACCAATGAGTAGTATATCATCGACATATAGTACCAGAAACACAACTTTGCCTTCGTGTATTAACTTGTAAACACAAGGCTCATCTATTGACTGTTCAAAGCCGAAGCTCTTTACAGTTTCATCGAATCTAATATTCCATGACCTAGATGCTTGCTTTAGTCCATAAATGGATTTAAGCAACTCACAAACCTTGGTCTCTTGACCTTTATCCATGAAACCGTCTGGTTGAGCCATGTAAATGCGCTCGTCAAGATTGCCATTCAGAAAAGCTGTCTTGACATCCATTTGCCAGATCTCATAGTCGAGAGCTGCAGCTATGGATAGGAGTATGCGGATGGATTTAAGCATCGCGACTGGCAAGAAGGTTTCTTCATAGTCAATCCCTTCTTGTTGGGTATAACCCTTCGCCACAAGTCGTGCTTTGAACGTCTCGACGTTCCCATCAGGACCCCTTTTCTTCTTGTATATCCACTTACACCCTACGGGTTTAATCCCTTCAGGAAGGTCTACAAGTTTCCAGACTTTGTTGACATACATCGAGTGCATCTTAACTTTCATGGCGTCAAGCCAAAGGTTTGATTCAGAACAAGCCATTGCTTGGCTATAGGAAACAGGATCATCCATGTCGGAGACGGCTACAAGAGAGTCTCCATAAGACATGTACCTGTCAGGCTTTTGAGTAGCCCTCCCACTACGTCTAAGTACTACTTGACGAGATTCTGACGAGTTAGGTTGTGTTTCAGTTGGGGTAAGAACAGTTCTTACAGATGAGGTAGAAGCTTCCTCACCCAACTTTTCTTCAAGCACAATTTTGCTTCTAGGTTTCGCATCCTTCATAAAGTCCTCCTCAAGGAAACGAGCATTCGTGCTAACGAAAGTCTTATCGTCCTCGGGACTATAGAAAGTAAAACCTTTGGTTTCCTTCGGATATCCTACAAACAGGCACAATTCTGACCTACTAGCCAACTTGCTAGTCTTTTGCCTCAGCACGTGTGCAGGGCAACCCCAAATTCGGATGCGGCCAAGATTCACTTTACGGCCAGTCCATCGTTCATAAGGAGTACCAGGAACCGTTTTGGACGGAACTTGGTTCAGAATGTAGGCGGCTGTTTCGAGGGCATATCCCCAAAAGGAAAGCGGGAGTGATGAGTAACTCATCATCGATCTAACCATCTCCATAAGAGTTCGGTTTCTTCTCTCTGACACTCCGTTTTGTTGAGGTGTGCCAGGCGCGGTAAGCTGAGAAGCGATGCCTTCTTCTTTAAGAAAGTCATCGAACTCTCCAGACATATACTCACCACCTCGATCAGATCGAAGGGTTTTGATCACTTTGCCAGTTTGCTTTTCCACTAAAGCCCTAAAGACCTTAAATACGTTAAAGGTCTCGGATTTGTGTTTAAGCAAATAGACAAACCCATATCTTGAGTAGTCATCAGTGAAGGTAACGAAGTATTCGTATCCTCCACGTGCCTGTAGGTTGAGCGGACCACATACATCATAATGTATTAGTTCCAGCAACTCAGTGGCTCTTCGACCCTTATCAGAGAAAGGTCGCTTAGTCATTTTTCCTTCTATGCAGGATTCACAAGTAGGTAGTGAACCTATTGCAGAGGCTTGGAGTGGACCATCCCTCACAAGTCTCTTAATCCTATCTAGACTGATATGACCAAGTCTTAAGTGCCAGAGGTATGTTGATTTTGTTAGATCGGAGGATTCAGAAAGTTTGATCCTCTTTGGCTCCCTAATTAGATCGTTATCTATTTCGGTGTCTAAAAGAGAAGGTTGAGTGGGATAGATGTAAAAAAGACCATTCTTCATACATGCATCAGTGACGAAAGAATTAGAAAAAGAAATACGAATTCCATTCTTTATAAACTTTAAATAATAATCTTGCTCGAAAAGTTGAGCAACAGATACTAGGTTTTTCCCAAAGGAAGGAACATAATAAACATTATTCAAATTTAAAGTTCGATCTTCAAAAGATAGCGTCACGGATCCCACAGCCTTCGCAGACACCACGCTCTCATCACCCCATTTGAAGCAGAAGTCGCCATCCTCTAAGCTTTTGCTTTTCCTAAAGCCAGTCAAGGAGCAGCAAATATGGTTAGTAGCAGCGGAGTCAATAATCCACGATGATACATTATCAGCTACTAAACAGGCTTCAGTAACAAGTACAATACCTTTAGCTTTGGTCTTGAGGTAGGCGGGACAGTTCCTACGCCAGTGACCAGGCTCGTTGCAGTGGTGGCACTTGTCTTTGGACTTGTCCACCTTCGGAGCCTTTGGCGCCTTCTTCTTCGTTTGAACCTTAGGTTGGTTCTTCTTCTCGGCGTTGCGAGGTCTCTTCTTAGATCCAGAGGTGGAGGCAGTAGCATGTACTTCTCCTTGAGCCCTCTTTTTCTTAGTGAGTGCCTCAGCGGTTTGAAGTTCCTTCATGAGCTCGGTAACAGTGTACTCCAGCTTGTTCATGGAATAATTCAATTTGAGGTATCAAAGGTTTTGGGGAGAGTTTCCAAGATCATATCTATTTTAGTCTCCCCATCAATCTCAGATCCAAGAATCTCCATCTCGTTGAGATAGCTAATGATCAGCATCATATGATCTCTAACGGGAGTTCCAGCCTTCATACGACAGTTCATGAATTGTCGGACCGCTTGTTGCCTAGCTTGACGTCCTTGCCCTCCAAACATCTCATGGAGATTGTAGAGCATATCGGTGGCAGTTTCGAAATCACGATGTTGTTGTTGCAACACATTGTTCATCGATGCCAAAATATAGCATCTCGCAATCTCATCGGATCAAAGCCAGGCCGCCAGGACGTCTTTCTCCTCTTGCGTCGAATCATCATTCGTTTGAGGACAGGGGGTGGTGAGAACCCATTTGTGCTTGTCGACAGTAAGGACTATGTCGAGGTTACGTTTCCAGTCGACGTAATTGTCGCCTTCGAGTTTATTCGAGGAAAGAATTGTTGAGAGAGGGTTGAGAGACATATTGCCTATAACAGTTGAAACAAGTTTATGATTAGTCTTTGGTTTAGGATTAAAGTTTCATTAAGACTTTTGTAAAACCCAAAGGTGTTATAAACCAAACGATAATTTACTCCCTCAAGAGAAGGCCGCAAAAAATCTCCATTTATAAGTAAATGACACATCATTAATGCTAAGCCAAGATGTCAGTACATCATTTTGACTAGCCACCTTGTAAATTGGTTTGATCACTCACATCCTTTCGCAGAGCCTTAAGGAAGGATACTAGGGATTGAGCCTAAGTGTGCAACCAACCACTTAGTCCAAAAGATCAGCTTTGAAAAACAATCCCCCAAGGGGAGGCCTTGCCATCATTGCATCACTTTCGGACGTAGCTCATTGAGCAATGATCGAAGCAATAACGCCTTGGAGTACTCACATTTAAGTGAGGGTCGCAAGAGCGGCTCTTAGTCCCACGTTATTGCATCTTTCACTAGTGTTGGGGATCGCGGGTTACAAACAACGAATATAACCCTCCCACTTAGTTTTTGGAGTTGGTTCATCGACTCTTATAAGTTCGGAAACAAATTTCCTAGTTAGAGAGCGACAGAGCGGACAACTAGAAGAGAATCCTAGATCGACATGTTCAGAGTAGTATTAGTGCATAAAGGCACAAGGGACATACTCGATCTTTTCCTATTTTCTATTTCGGGAAAGTGCGTGAGGGAAGTGTGAACTTCAACTCACTCGAACACTTGAAAGTTTGAGATTACACATCTTTTTATTTTTCGGCTTGTCTACAAGGAGACCTCCCACTCAAATTTTCAAGAGCATATAGATTTTGAACATATGTGATATAGATATAGTTTTGAAAACATTTTGAAAATTTATTTGATTTGGATGACAAAATATTTTCAAGTTTGAAAGTGAAAACGGTTTTTCAAAATTCAAACTAGTTTTGTAAAAATTCAATTTCAATTAATCTTTCAAAAATCAAAACTTTTAATCTTTACACATCATGTTTATAATCATATGAAAAACATTTTTGCTCAAGAAAGTTTTCTCATTAGAGTTCTATAACTCATGGTAGTGGGGTTTGAAAATCCGGATTTCTAAAAAACTGGAGTTTCAGACAGCCGCGCACCTCGGAGTAAAATCGCCATAACTGGCGGCTCCGATGTCCTTTTGAGCCGAAACCGGTGGCATTGGACAGAGGACAGACAGAGCTTTAATTTGATTCAAGAATCATAAATTTAGATTTTTGAGCAGAGAGTTATGCCGCTTTTAATGCGGGTTTACATTCCAGCTCGAAGAAAAAGAAATAAATTAAAGCTTTGTCCTTTTAGGTGCGAAAAAGAATCGAGTGTAACGGAACGTTTTATGAAGTTGTTTAAAGCTTTTATTTGTGTTTTATTAGCAGGGTAATAACATAAAAAAAAAGAAAAAACAACATGCATAAAACGATTCAAGTAAATAAACGAAACTAGCAAGAAAACAAAACTAGTCACAAAATTTACTCGAAAATTCTCAAACCTTTAAAACACGTTTTTCAATATAAAAAATTAAAAACTTTTAGAACTGATTCTAATGTGTTTTAACATCATCCCAAACTCATAGAAAATTAACATGGTTTTTAATTTAAAGGCATGAGCAATAAATTAAAAAAAAATCTAAGATTACAATTCTAACTTGTCACAAAATTAGTAAACTTTCGAAAACGATTATCAAGCTCATAATTTAAAAACATGCACATGCATTCCTTTGACCATAGCTCTGATACCATTTGTTGGAATCGATCTAGGGTTTAAGAAAAAGATTAAACGCTTCGCAAAGCGGCGGAATTTTAAAAATTTTCTTTTTAAGTAAAACTAGTTTTCACTAACCTAGACAAGAGCATATGCATGTAAATAAAAACTAATATGAGCTATAAAAGTTACTAACCTTTTTGATGCTTGAACGTTGATGAGCCTTTGGAAGGTTGGCAACGTTCGTCTCCCCTCGCAGCACGTCTCTCTTTTCTTTCCTCGGGAACTCGAGCAACCACGATAGTTTCTATCACTAAATCACTCGAAAAGAAGGAATTAGTGAGTGGGCACTTTTAAACACTACGACTTGAGAACGAGTCTCGAAGTCGCAGAGCCAAAGACTAGGTCGAGTGAGGACCTAGGTGCCAAGACAAGAGAAAACCGAAAATAAACTAGAGAGAGAGAGAAGAGGACTTCGGCCAAGTTCTAGAGAGAGAGTCTCTCAAATCTCTTAAACTTGGATGAAAATGAATTGTGAGGAAACGGGGCTCCTATTTATAGGAGAGGTCTCACCTTCAATAAGGTAGTTTCCTCTTCTATAGAATATCACATATTCATGAGCAAAAATCCTTCATTTCCCATTTCATGTTGGGCGCCCAAGGCTGCCTCCTAGAGGCTAGGATTTGTTTCCTTTTTTGTTCCTTGGCTTTCCCTTTTCTCACTTGGCCGAATTTCCTACAAGCATGTGTGGGAAATTTGTTTCCTCTTTTTCTTTTGGCAAGTATCTAAATACATTTATGCACAAAATATTCTCTCTTGGTTGGGTATGTTGGGCGCCCAAGGCCTTCTAGAAAAGGCTTCTAGAAGCTTTTCCATTTGTTCATGACAACATGAAAAAGGCCCAATAAGAATTTTCAATAAAATTCTTATGAAATGAAATTAATTCACAAGGCCCAATGATCAAGTCATGGCCGAGTGAAACATGTCATAAAATGACCTTGTCAAAAAATTTATTGACATTCATTTCATCCTTTGTCTCAAAAGACAAAAATACCCTTTTAACTATTTTCGTTCTTGTTTTGGCTTAGCTTCCAGTTTAACTATTCCTATCGATGTGATTCGTGACAGTGACCTCATGGACCCAAATGAACAAAGCTTTAGCTAAACACTTGGACTCAAAAGTTCACAAACCTTTTCCAAGTTTAGCTTAATGCCAGCTGACTCCACTAAAGAGCTGACACTGAAAATCTCTCGGTTCAAATGAATTTGTTTTCTACTCAAGAATTCGACCTAATTATAATGAGCGGATCCACTGAATATTATCTATGTTTACCCTTCATGAATGTCATCAGCTAGTCGGGATTTACTAAATTACCATTTTACCCTTCTAGCTGTTATTTCCTCAACTCCTTTGTCGCTTGTGAATAAGTTAGAAACAATGTATTGACGAGGAGCTAACAAGTCACATTGTTTCATCCAAAAGAGTCAGGACTCAATTTGGACACTGGCCAGTTCATTTATTCACACTCCAAGGAACAAAGCATGAGGTGACATACATTGCATTTCAGCAATCTTGTACATGAATTCCATATCTATGAGAACTACACAAAGTTACTCATGACAGACTCACAACTTAGTACTTCACCAATAGGCCTTGTTCGGAATCACATAGTGAGTCCGAACTTTGACTTTCTCAAATGAGAATACTAAGGTGTGAAATGGCATGTCTCATTTCAGGATTAAGGTAAGCATGATGCAATTCATACATAGTGACTTCGAGACATAAGAGGTTAAATGGTTTGTTCTTATCTTGTCTCTAGAAGTGCACTGGTCAATTCAGTACCTTCGGAAGATACCTAGAAGAACTATAGAGTTCCTAACTCTCAATGCCTCATAACCAGACATCATAGATTCTTCTAACAATCATACTGAGGTCAATAGTCCTTTGACCCTAAGATTGCGAATATATCGTTTTAAGCAAACTACGAAGAGTTTGTTCATGCAAATCTACATTTGTTTCTTCGTAAGTTGTTAAGTTTGTTTATGGACTAAAAGACTATGGTTTTATCATAAAGCTTCAGACAAGGAAGATTGAATGAACGTTTCAACTTTATTAATGAATGAATAGGCAATTACAAGCAAGAGTCTTCATGAGACTTTATTACATCAAATGTTCAAAATAAAGACTACAACTCTTCTTGTGGGCACCATTGACAACAGAAACCGAACTCTTATGGAGATGGTTAGATCGATGATGAGTTACTCATCACTCCCGCTTTCCTTTTGGGGATATGCCCTCAAAACAGCCGCTTACATTCTGAACCAAGTTCCGTCTAAAACGGTTCCTGGTACTCCTTATGAAAGATGGACTGGCCGTAAAGTAAGTTTGGGCCACATCCGAATTTGGGGTTGCCCTGGACATGTGCTAAGGCAAAAGACTAGAAAGTTGGCTAGTAGGTCAGAATTGTGCCTGTTTGTGGGATATCCAAAGGAAACTAAAGGTTTCATTTTCTATAGTCCCGAGGACGATAAGACTTTCGTTAGCACGAATGCTCGTTTCCTCGAGGAGGACTTTATGAAGGATGCGAAACCTAGAAGCAAAATTGTGCTTGAAGAAAAGTTGGGTGAGGAAGCTTCTACCTCATCTGTAAGAACTATTCTTACCCCAACTGAAACACAACCTAACTCATCAGAATCTCGTCAAGTAGTACTTAGACGTAGTGGGAGGGCTACTCAAAAGCCTGACAGGTACATGTCTTATGGAGACTCTCTTGTAGCCGTCTCCGACATGGATGACCCTGTTTCCTATAGCCAAGCAATGGCTTGTTCTGAATCAAACCTTTGGCTTGACACCATGAAAGGTTAAATGCACTCGATGTATGTCAACAAAGTCTGGAAACTTGTAGACCTTCCTGAAGGGATTAAACCCGTAGGGTGTAAGTGGATATACAAGAAGAAAAGGGGTCCTGATGGGAACGTCGAGACGTTCAAAGCACGACTTGTGGCGAAGGGTTATACCCAACAAGAAGGGATTGACTATAAAGAAACCTTCTCGCCAGTCGCGATGCTTAAATCCATCCGCATACTCCTATCCATAGCTGCAGCTCTCGACTATGAGATCTGGCAAATGGATGTCAAGACAGCCTTTCTGAATGGCAATCTTGACGAGCGCATTTACATGGCTCAACCAGACGGTTTCGTGGATAAAGGTCAAGAGACCAAGGTTTGTGAGTTGCTTAAATCCATTTATGGACTAAAGCAAGCATCTAGGTCATGGAATATTAGATTCGATGAAACTGTAAAGAGCTTCGGCTTTGAACAGTCAATAGATGAGCCTTGTGTTTACAAGTTAATACACGAAGGCAAAGTTGTGTTTCTGGTACTATATGTCGATGATATACTACTCATTGGTAATGACGTGGGTAAGTTATCTGAGGTTAAGGTCAGGCTAGCAAAGCAATTCGATATGAAGGATCTAGGAGAAGCCGCGTACATTCTGGGAATCCAAATCTTTCGAGATAGGAAAAACCGGACTCTGTCGCTCTCTCAAGCATCTTATATTGATAAGGTGATGGATCGCTTCTCGATGCAAGACTGCAAGAGGGGTCAAACACCCTTTAGGCATGGAGTTTCACTCTCTAAGGACCAGTCTCCCAAGACTGCACAAGAGATTGAAGACATGAGGAAGATTCCTTACGCCTCTGCCGTAGGAAGCCTCATGTATGCTATGCTTTGCACTAGACCTGATATATGTTTCGCCGTTGGCGTAGTTAGTCGTTTCCAATCCAACCCTGGACCCGAGCACTGGATTGCTGTTAAGCATGTTCTTAAGTATCTTCGAAGAACTAGGAACTTGATACTTACATACTCAGGTACTGACCTGACTATGACGGGATATACCGACTCCGATTTTCAAGAGGATAAGGATTCCAGGAAATCCACATCAGGATCTGTGTTCATCCTTAATGGTGGAGCTGTTGTGTGGAGAAGTATTAAGCAATCTTGCATTGCTGACTCCACAATGGAAGCAGAATATGTGGCTGCTTGTGAAGCATCCAAAGAGGCTGTATGGCTTAGAAAATTCCTTAAGTATTTGGAAGTTGTTCCAAACGTCGACGAGCCCATGACCCTTTATTGTGATAATAGTGGGGCTGTCGCTAACTCAAAGGAACCTAGAAGCCATAAGCGCTCTAAACATATTGAGAGGAAATACCATTTGATTCTAGAGATCGCGCAACGCGGAGACGTGGAGGTGAAGTAGATCTCTGGAAGATCCATTCACCAAGGCCCTAGCGAACATGGTCTTCGACCAACTTCGAGAGGGATTAGGCATGTAGGACTACTCACATCTTCTTTGAGTCAAGTGGGAGTTTGTTGTCAATGGTGCCCACAAGAAGAGTAGTAGTGTCTATTTATGTACATTTGATGTCATATAGTCTTACGAAGACTCTTGCTTGTAATTCCTTATTCATTAATAAAAAGTTGAAACGTTCATTCATTCTTTCTTTGTTTGAAGGTTTATGATAAAACCTTAGTCTTTTAGTCCATAAACAAACTTAACAACTTACGAAGAGACAAATGTAGATTTGCATGAACAAACTCTTCGTAGTTTGCTTAAAACGATATATTCGCAATCTTAGGGTCAAAGGACTATTGACCTCAGTACGATTGTTAGAAGAATCTATGATGTCTGGTTATGAGGCATTGAGAGTTGGGGACTCTATAGTTCTTCTAGGTATCTTCCGAAGATACTGAATTGACCAGTGCACTTCTAGAGACAATATAAGAACAAACCATTTAACCTCTTATGTCTCGAAGTCACTATGTATGAATGGCATCATGCTTACCTTAATCCTGAAATGAGACATGCCATTTCACACCTTAGTATTCTCATTTGAGAAAGTCAAAGTTCGGACTCACTATGTGATTCCGAACAAGGCCTATTGGTGAAGTACTAAGTTGTGAGTCTGTCATGAGTAACTTTGTGAAGTTCTCATAGATATGGAATTCATGTACAAGATTGCTGAAATGCAATGTGTGTCACCTCATGCTTTGTTCCTTGGAGTGTGAATAAATGAACTGGCCAGTGTCCAAATTGAGTCCTGACTCTTTTGGATGAAACAATGTGACTTGTTAGCTCCTCGTCAATACATTGTTTCTAACTTATTCACAAGCGACAAAGGAGTTGAGGAAATAACAGCTAGAAGGGTAAAATGGTAATTTAGTAAATCCCGACTAGCTGATGACATTCATGAAGGGTAAACATAGATAATATTCAGTGGATCCGCTCATTATAATTAGGTGAATTCTTGAGTAGAAAATAAATTCATTTGAACCAAGAGATTTTCAGTGTCAACTCTTTAGTGGAGTCAGTTGGCATTAAGCTAAACTTGGAAAAGGTTTGTGAACTTTTGAGTCCAAGTGTTTAGCTCAAGCTTTGTTCATTTGGGTCCATGAGGTCACTGTCACGAATCACATCGATAGGAATAGTTAAACTGGAAGCTAAGTCAAAACAAGAACGAGACAGTTTTACGAAAATTGTCAAAAGGGTATTTTTGTCTTTTTGGACATAGGACGAAAAGAATGTCAATAAATTTTTTTGACATTGTCATATGATGACAAAGGAAATAAATATTACTCAGCCATATTAGTGTAATTGGGCCTTGAGGATTAATTTCATTTCATAGAATTTTACTTGAAAATTCTTAATGGGCTTTTCTTATGTTGTCATGAACAAATGAAAAAACATCTAGAAGCTCCTTCTAGAAGCTCAAATTTCGTCCAACCCAAGGAAAATAAGGCTGAATTTCGTTCATGCCATAGTGGGAAAGAGAGTTTATTTTGTGCATTGATGTATGAAGATACTTGCCAAAAGAAAAAGGGGAAACAAATTTCCTTAAGAAGGAAAGTGCATTTTCGGCCAACTAAGAGGAAATCAAATGAGGAAACAAATCCTAAGCCTTCATGAGGCATGTTGGACGTGCAAGGCAATAGGAAAAGAGGAAACTACCTTTTGAAGGTAATCCTCCTCCTATAAATAGGAGCCTCATTCCTCACATTTCATTCATCCAAGTTTAAGAGATTTGAGAGACTCTCTCTCTAGAACTTTGGCCGAACTCCTCTCTCTCTCTCTAGTTTATTTTCGATTTTGTTTTGGCACCTAGGTCCTCATTTGACCTAGAGTTTAGCTCTACGACTTCAAGACTCGTTCTTAAGTCGTAGTGTTTAAAAGTGCCCACTCACTGATTCCTTTTATTTCGAGTGATTTAGTGATAGAAACTATCGTGGTTGCTCGAGGTGCCGAGGAAAGAAAGAGAGACGTGCTGCGAGGAGACGAGCGTTGCAAACTTTCCAAAAGCTTCTACAAAGTTCAAGCTTCAAGAAAGGTTAGTAAACTTCTATACTCATAATAGGTTTTAATTACATGTACTTGCTCTTCGTCTAGGTTAGTAAAAACTGTTTTTACTTGAAAAGAAATTTTTTAAAATTCCGCCGCTTCCCGAAGCGTTTAATCTTTTTCTTAAACCCTAGATCAATTCCAACAGTTTGTAGTGTTGGCCTCGGTGATTCCAGCCAAAGGCTCGGCTTCGACCCACTTAGTAAAGTAGTCGACAACGAAGATGGCGTATTCGTACTGTCTTGGAGCTTTGGGAAGCTTGCCGATGATGTCCACGCCCCATTTTGCAAAGGGACGTGATACGACGATGCTACCCAGGGGAGATGGCGGTTGCCGTAGAACGTTATAGAAACGTTGATACTTGTTGCACTTTCTGGCCCAGTCGTAGGCGTCTTTTTTCATCGTTGGCCAGAAATAGCCTTGTCGGAGCGCCTTGAGCGCAAGGGACCTCCCAGCGGAGTGGTTCACACAGATGCCCTCGTGAATTTCGCGGAGGACCTTGGTCGACTCGCGCTATTGAGGCATCCCAGCAGCGGGGTTGAGTACCTACGCTTCTATAGGGCTTCGCCTCTCAACACATATTTAGATGCGAGGACTTTAAGCTTTCCGGCTTCGTTGCGGTCCTCGGGGAGTTCCCGTCTTTGCAAGAAGTCCGTAAGGGGAGTCATCCAAGTCGGATGAGCGGTGCTCTCAATCGTTCCGACCTCGTCGCGTGAAACGGACAGTCGCGAGAGAGACTCTACCGGGATAGTTCCTAACCCGTCTTCGGTGATACCGGATCCGAGGCGAGCTAGAGCGTCACCTCGGAGTTCTCTTCTCTTGGGATCTGGATGATCTCGAACCAAGAGAAGGCATCTAGCTTGGCGTTTGTTTTTTCCAGTAGGCGATCATGTTAGGTTCCTTGGCAATGTAGTCACCTTTAACCTGATTCACGATCAACTGCAAGTCACAGTGTATTCGCAAATTCTGTACGTTGAGCATCTGAGCGAGCTCTAGCCCTACGATGAGGGCTTCGTACTCGGAGTCATTGTTGGAGGCTTGGAATCCGTAATGGAGGGTGTAGCGTAACTTTTCCCGGTCTGGATTTGTTAGAATTACGCCAGCGCCGGCTCCCTGGACATTAGATACACCATCTACGTGTAATTCCTAGATTGGACCTGTAGGGTCGACCTTTCTCTTTCGAGCCGATAAGTCGTCGGTCGAGTCATCTTCTGCTCTTCCCATGTCGGGAGTATAGGAGAATTCTGCAACGAAGTCGGCTAGGGCTTGAGCCTTTATTGCCGACCTCGGGTGAAACTCGATCCCGTACTTGCTCAATTCTTGGGACCAGATCACCATGCGAGTCGATGTTTCCTTTTGAAGAGCTTTACAGATAGGGTGTCCTGTTCGGACCACGATTGGGTGAGCCTGGAAGTAGGGATGTAGCTTTTTGGCGGCTACGAGGAGAGCGAGAGAGAGCTTTTCTATCTCTGTGTAACGCGTTTCGGCGTCGAGCAGGGCTTTGCTCACGTAGAAGATAGGCCATTGAACCTTATCTTCTCCGCGGATCAGCACAGCACTCACGGCTCGTTCGGTGACGGCGAAGTAGACATAGAGCGTCTCGCCTTACTTTGGCTTGGAAAGGAACGGAGGTGTTCCAAAGTAGGCCTTCATTTCTTGAAAGGCATTTTCGCACTCGTCCGTCCATATAAAACCCTCCGTCTTTTTTATAGCTTTGAAGAACGATTGACACTTGTCGGTTGCTTTGGCCACAAAACGTGAGAGGGCGGCAATCCGACCGGTCAGACTTTGGACTTTCTTGACACGTCGCGGATATTTCATGTCAAGGAGCGCTTTGATTTTCTCGGGGTTCGCTTCGATTCCTCGCCGGCTAACGATGTAGCCTAGGAACTTCCCGGATTCGACCCCAAACACACATTTGTTAGGGTCGAGCTTCATTTTGTACCGGCGGAGGATTAAGAACATCTCCCTTAGGTTGTCTACGTGATTAGTAGCCAGTAGGCTTTTAACGAGCATGTCGTCCAGTCCACGTATACTTCCATAGTCTTGCCGATTAGGTCGGCGAAGATCCGGTTTACCAATCGTTGGTAAGTAGCTCTTGCGTTTTTAAGGCCAAAAGGCATGACCTTATAACAGTAGAGGCCACGGTCAGTGATGAAGGTCATCTTGATCTGATCGGGCTCGTGCATTCGTATCTGGTTATAGCCCGAATAAGCATCCATGAAACTTAGCAGCTCATGTCCCATTAGGCTTTGTTAAGATCTTTGTAATCTATACAAATGCGCCACTTCCCATTAGGCTTTTTAACCATGACCACGTTGGCCACCCACTTGGTGTACTTGGCTTCTCGGATGAAGCTAGCGGAGAGAAGTTTTTCGACTTCTTCATTTATCGCTAGGTATCGTTCGGGGTTGAACGCGCGTCTAGCTTGTACCTTCTCAGCGATGTTTTTATCGTCATTCAATCGGTGCACAATCACATCGGGGTCTATACCAGGCATGCCCTCATGTGTCCACGCAAAGACATCCTTAAACTCCCGAAGGAAGGATGCGAGTTGAGTTTTGATGGCGAGGGGGAGTTGTGCACCGTTCTTCACCAACTGGTCAGGCTTAGCTTTGTCGAGAACGATCGAAGTGAGATCATTGGGGGTGTCAACTTTCAACCTCTCGATTTCCTCACGGGGGTCTAGTTCCCCGAGCTGCCGTGCATCTTTTTCATCAACGGGTAGTCGTCTTCTAGCTGGTAGATCGTATTAACCCTTTTTTCAGCGGGCTTGCCATCCACGCCTTGGACGTAGCATATCCTCGCTTGCTTTTGATCGCCAGCCATGACTCCAATTCCCTCCTTGGTGGGGAATTTCAACAGTAGGTGATATGTTGATGTGATGGCCCTTAGTCTGTTCAATGTGGGTCGCCCAATGATAACATTGTAGGGCGACTCCTGGTCGACCACAAGAAAGGGGAGCATGTGAACGACTTCGATACCTCCGGTAGTTCCGAAGGTGACCGGTAAATCAATGATTCCTTCGATCATGACCTTTTCACCGGTAACCGAAACAGAGGCGTCTGGGTCGGGACGGGGCGGAGCCCGCCGAGCTTCATGCGCTCTAGGGTGGTCTTAAAGATTATATCAGCTGCGCTGCCGTTATCAATAAGAACTCTTTTTACCAGGTTGTTGGCCACCTGGGCCGTAAGGACTCTAGCGTCATTATGCGGGTGCACAACTCGCTTGGTCTCTTCACTGGTGAATTGTATTGTCTCGTGTGGTACGGACGGAGATTCCTCATAGGTGAGGTTAACCTGCCCAGCGAGGCCTTCCTGAGAAGCAGCCCTGAGAAGCTTTTTTCTTTGCCGTGCTCAATACCCGTCTTGCAACCCACCTAGTATGGTGGTTACGACGTAGAGTTGCACATCGGCCGTAGCCGTGACCGCGGTGCGGTCGGTGTTAGCGTTGGTCCCTCCACCCTTCTCAGGCTGTGGCCTGTTGGTGGCGGGGACCGCAACATCTATCATGCGAAGGACGAATTCTTTCAGTTCGCCTTTTTGGATTAATGTCTCAATTTGCCTCCTAAGATAGAAGCATTGAGTGGTCGTATGACCGTAATCCCAGTGGTGTTGGAATCGATCTAGGGTTTAAGAAAAAGATTAAACGCTTCGCAAAGCGGCGGAATTTTAAAAATTTTCTTTTTAAGTAAAACTAGTTTTCACTAACCTAGACAAGAGCATATGCATGTAAATAAAAACTAATATGAGCTATAAAAGTTACTAACCTTTTTGATGCTTGAACGTTGATGAGCCTTTGGAAGGTTGGCAACGTTCGTCTCCCCTCGCAGCACGTCTCTCTTTTCTTTCCTCGGGAACTCGAGCAACCACGATAGTTTCTATCACTAAATCACTCGAAAAGAAGGAATTAGTGAGTGGGCACTTTTAAACACTACGACTTGAGAACGAGTCTCGAAGTCGCAGAGCTAAAGACTAGGTCGAGTGAGGACCTAGGTGCCAAGACAAGAGAAAACCGAAAATAAACTAGAGAGAGAGAGAAGAGGACTTCGGTCAAGTTCTAGAGAGAGAGTCTCTCAAATCTCTTAAACTTGGATGAATGAATTGTGAGGAAATGAGGCTCCTATTTATAGGAGAGGTCTCACCTTCAATAAGGTAGTTTCCTCTTCTATAGAATATCACATATTCATGAGCAAAATAACCCTTATTTCCCATTCCTCTTAGGCGCCCAAGGCAGCCTTCTAGAAGGCTAGGATTTGTTTCCTTTTTTGTTCCTTGGCTTGCCTATTAGCCTCTTGGCCGAAATTCCCATTGCATGTGTGGGAAATTTGTTTCCTCTTTTTCTTTTGGCAAGTATCTAAATACATTTATGCACAAAATATTCTCTCTTGGTTGGGTATGTTGGGCGCCCAAGGCCTTCTAGAAAAGGCTTCTAGAAGCTTTTCCATTTGTTCATGACAACATGAAAAAGGCCCAATAAGAATTTTCAATAAAATTCTTATGAAATGAAATTAATTCACAAGGCCCAATGATCAAGTCATGGCCGAGTGAAACATGTCATAAAATGACCTTGTCAAAAAATTTATTGACATTCATTTCATCCTTTGTCTCAAAAGACAAAAATACCCTTTTAACTATTTTCGTTCTTGTTTTGGCTTAGCTTCCAGTTTAACTATTCCTATCGATGTGATTCGTGACAGTGACCTCATGGACCCAAATGAACAAAGCTTTAGCTAAACACTTGGACTCAAAAGTTCACAAACCTTTTCCAAGTTTAGCTTAATGCCAGCTGACTCCACTAAAGAGCTGACACTGAAAATCTCTCGGTTCAAATGAATTTGTTTTCTACTCAAGAATTCGACCTAATTATAATGAGCGGATCCACTAAATATTATCTATGTTTACCCTTCATGAATGTCATCAGCTAGTCGGGATTTACTAAATTACCATTTTACCCTTCTAGCTGTTATTTCCTCAACTCCTTTGTCGCTTGTGAATAAGTTAGAAACAATGTATTGACGAGGAGCTAACAAGTCACATTGTTTCATCCAAAAGAGTCAGGACTCAATTTGGACACTGGCCAGTTCATTTATTCACACTCCAAGGAACAAAGCATGAGGTGACATACATTGCATTTCAGCAATCTTGTACATGAATTCCATATCTATGAGAACTTCACAAAGTTACTCATGACAGACTCACAACTTAGTACTTCACCAATAGGCCTTGTTCGGAATCACATAGTGAGTCCGAACTTTGACTTTCTCAAATGAGAATACTAAGGTGTGAAATGGCATGTCTCATTTCAGGATTAAGGTAAGCATGATGCAATTCATACATAGTGACTTCGAGACATAAGAGGTTAAATGGTTTGTTCTTATCTTGTCTCTAGAAGTGCACTGGTCAATTCAGTACCTTCGGAAGATACCTGGAAGAACTATAGAGTTCCTAACTCTCAATGCCTCATAACCAGACATCATAGATTCTTCTAACAATCATACTGAGGTCAATAGTCCTTTGACCCTAAGATTGCGAATATATCGTTTTAAGCAAACTACGAAGAGTTTGTTCATGCAAATCTACATTTGTCTCTTCGTAAGTTGTTAAGTTTGTTTATGGACTAAAAGACTATGGTTTTATCATAAAGCTTCAGACAAGGAAGATTGAATGAACGTTTCAACTTTATTAATGAATGAATAGGCAATTACAAGCAAGAGTCTTCATGAGACTTTATTACATCAAATGTTCAAAATAAAGACTACAACTCTTCTTGTGGGCACCATTGACAACAAACTCCCACTTGACTCAAAGAAGGTGTGTGTAGTCCTTCATGCCTAATCCCTCACGATGTTGGTCGAAGACCTTGTTCGCTAGGGCCTTGGTGAATGGATCTGCGAGGTTGTCCACCGTTGAGATCTTCTTCACTTCCACGTCTCCGCGCTGCACGATCTCTCGAATCAAATGGTATTTCCTCTCAATATGCTTAGAGCGCTTATGGCTTCTAGGTTCCTTTGAGTTAGCGACAGCCCCACTATTATCACAATAAAGGGTCATGGGCTCGTCGACGTTTGGAACAACTTCCAAATACTTAAGGAACTTTCTAAGCCATACAGCCTCTTTGGATGCTTCACAAGCTGCCACATATTCTGCTTCCATTGTGGAGTCAGCAATGCAAGATTGCTTAATACTTCTCCACACAACAGCTCCACCATTAAGGATGAACACAGATCCCGAAGTGGATTTCCTGGAATCCTTATCCGCTTGAAAATCGGAGTCGGTATATCCCGTCATAGTCAGGTCAGTACCTGAGTATGTAAGCATCAAGTTCCTAGTTCTTCGAAGATACTTAAGAACATGCTTAACAGCAATCCAGTGCTCGGGTCCAGGGTTGGATTGGAAACGACTAACTACGCCAACGGCGAAACATATATCAGGTCGGGTGCAAAGCATAGCATACATGAGGCTTCCTACGGCAGAGGCGTAAGGAATTTTCCTCATGTCTTCAATCTCTTGTGCAGTCTTGGGAGACTGGTCCTTAGAGAGTGAAACTCCATGCCTAAAGGGTGTTTGACCCCTCTTGCAGTCTTGCATCGAGAAGCGATCCATCACCTTATCAATATAAGATGCTTGAGAGAGCGACAGGGTCCGGTTTTTCCTATCTCGAAAGATTTGGATTCCCAGAATGTACGCGGCTTCTCCTAGATCCTTCATATCGAATTGCTTTGCTAGCCAGACCTTAACCTCAGATAACTTGCCCACGTCATTACCAATGAGTAGTATATCATCGACATATAGTACCAGAAACACAACTTTGCCTTCGTGTATTAACTTGTAAACACAAGGCTCATCTATTGACTGTTCAAAGCCGAAGCTCTTTACAGTTTCATCGAATCTAATATTCCATGACCTAGATGCTTGCTTTAGTCCATAAATGGATTTAAGCAACTCACAAACCTTGGTCTCTTGACCTTTATCCACGAAACCGTCTGGTTGAGCCATGTAAATGCGCTCGTCAAGATTGCCATTCAGAAAAGCTGTCTTGACATCCATTTGCCAGATCTCATAGTCGAGAGCTGCAGCTATGGATAGGAGTATGCGGATGGATTTAAGCATCGCGACTGGCGAGAAGGTTTCTTCATAGTCAATCCCTTCTTGTTGGGTATAACCCTTCGCCACAAGTCGTGCTTTGAACGTCTCAACGTTCCCATCAGGACCCCTTTTCTTCTTGTATATCCACTTACACCCTACGGGTTTAATCCCTTCAGGAAGGTCTACAAGTTTCCAGACTTTGTTGACATACATCGAGTGCATCTCAACTTTCATGGCGTCAAGCCAAAGGTTTGATTCAGAACAAGCCATTGCTTGGCTATAGGAAACAGGATCATCCATGTCAGAGACGGCTACAAGAGAGTCTCCATAAGACATGTACCTGTAAGGCTTTTGAGTAGCCCTCCCACTACGTCGAAGTACTACTTGACGAGATTCTGATGAGTTAGGTTGTGTTTCAGTTGGGGTAAGAACAGTTCTTACAGATGAGGTAGAAGCTTCCTCACCCAACTTTTCTTCAAGCACAATTTTGCTTCTAGGTTTCGCATCCTTCATAAAGTCCTCCTCAAGGAAACGAGCATTCGTGCTAACGAAAGTCTTATCGTCCTCGGGACTATAGAAAGTAAAACCTTTGGTTTCCTTCGGATATCCTACAAACAGGCACAATTCTGACCTACTAGCCAACTTGCTAGTCTTTTGCCTCAGCACGTGTGCAGGGCAACCCCAAATTCGGATGCGGCCAAGATTCACTTTACGGCCAGTCCATCGTTCATAAGGAGTACCAGGAACCGTTTTGGACGGAACTTGGTTCAGAATGTAGGCGGCTGTTTCGAGGGCATATCCCCAAAAGGAAAGCGGGAGTGATGAGTAACTCATCATTGATCTAACCATCTCCATAAGAGTTCGGTTTCTTCTCTCTGACACTCCGTTTTGTTGAGGTGTGCCAGGCGCGGTAAGCTGAGAAGCGATACCTTCTTCTTTAAGAAAGTCATCGAACTCTCCAGACATATACTCACCACCTCGATCAGATCGAAGGGTTTTGATCACTTTGCCAGTTTGCTTTTCCACTAAAGCCCTAAAGACCTTAAATACGTTAAAGGTCTCGGATTTGTGTTTAAGCAAATAGACAAACCCATATCTTGAGTAATCATCAGTGAAGGTAACGAAGTATTCGTATCCTCCACGTGCCTGTTGGTTGAGCGGACCACATACATCAGAATGTATTAGTTCCAGCAACTCAGTGGCTCTTCGACCCTTATCGGAGAAAGGTCGCTTAGTCATTTTTCCTTCTATGCAGGATTCACAAGTAGGTAGTGAACCTATTGCAGAGGCTTGGAGTGGACCATCCCTCACAAGTCTCTTAATCCTATCTAGACTGATATGACCAAGTCTTAAGTGCCAGAGGTATGTTGATTTTGTTAGATCGGAGGATTCAGAAAGTTTGATCCTCTTTGGCTCCCTAATTAGATCGTTATCTATTTCGGTGTCTAAAAGAGAAGGTTGAGTGGGATAGATGTAAAAAAGACCATTCTTCATACATGCATCAGTGACGAAAGAATTAGAAAAAGAAATACGAATTCCATTCTTTATAAACTTTAAATAATAATCTTGCTCGAAAAGTTGAGCAACAGATACTAGGTTTTTCCCAAAGGAAGGAACATAATAAACATTATTCAAATTTAAAGTTCGATCTTCAAAAGATAGCGTCACGGATCCCACAGCCTTCGCAGACACCACGCTCTCATCACCCCATTTGAAGCAGAAGTCGCCATCCTCTAAGCTTTTGCTTTTCCTAAAGCCAGTCAAGGAGCAGCAAATATGGTTAGTAGCAGCGGAGTCAATAATCCACGATGATACATTATCAGCTACTAAACAGGCTTCAGTAACAAGTACAATACCTTTAGCTTTGGTCTTGAGGTAGGCGGGACAGTTCCTACGCCAGTGACCAGGCTCGTTGCAGTGGTGGCACTTGTCTTTAGACTTGTCCACCTTCGGAGCCTTTGGCGCCTTCTTCTTCGTTTGAACCTTAGGTTGGTTCTTCTTCTCGGCGTTGCGAGGTCTCTTCTTAGATCCAGAGGTGGAGGCAGTAGCATGTACTTCTCCTTGAGCCCTCTTTTTCTTAGTGAGTGCCTCAGCGGTTTGAAGTTCCTTCATGAGCTCGGTAACAGTGTACTCCAGCTTGTTCATGGAATAATTCAATTTGAAGGTATCAAAGGTTTCGGGGAGAGTTTCCAAGATCATATCTATTTTGGTCTCCCCATCAATCTCAGATCCAAGAATCTCCATCTCGTTGAGATAGCTAATGATCAGCATCATATGATCTCTAACGGGAGTTCCAGCCTTCATACGACAGTTCATGAATTGTCGGACCGCTTGTTGCCTAGCTTGACGTCCTTGCCCTCCAAACATCTCATGGAGATTGTAGAGCATATCGGTGGCAGTTTCGAAATCACGATGTTGTTGTTGCAACACATTGTTCATCGATGCCAAAATATAGCATCTCGCAATCTCATCGGATCGAAGCCAGGCCGCCAGGACGTCTTTCTCCTCTTGCATCGAATCATCATTCGTTTGAGGACAGGGGGTGGTGAGAACCCATTTGTGCTTGTCGACAGTAAGGACTATGTCGAGGTTACGTTTCCAGTCGACGTAATTGTCGCCTTCGAGTTTATTCGAGGAAAGAATTGTTGAGAGAGGGTTGAGAGACATATTGCCTATAACAGTTGAAACAAGTTTATGATTAGTCTTTGGTTTAGGATTTAAGTTTTATTAAGACTTTTGTAAAACCCAAAGGTGTTATAAACTAAACGATAATTTACTCCTTCAAGAGAAGGCCGCAAAAAATCTCCATTTATAAGTAAATGACACATCATTAATGCTAAGCCAAGATGTCAATACATCTATTTTAACTAGCCACCTTGTAAAATGGTTTGATCACTCACATCCTTTCGCAGAGCCTTAAGGAAGGATACTAGGGATTGAGCCTAAGTGTGCAACCAACCACTTAGTCCAAAAGATCAGCTTTGAAAAACAATCCCCCAAGGGGAGGCCTTGCCATCATTGCATCACTCTCGGACGTAGCTCATTGAGCAATGATCGAAGCAATAACGCCTTGGAGTACTCACATTTAAGTGAGGGTCGCAAGAGCGGCTCTTAGTCCCACGTTATTGCATCTTTCACTAGTGTTGGGGATCGCGGGTTACAAACAACGAGTATAACCCTCCCACTTAGTTTTTGGAGTTGGTTCATCGACTCTTTTAAGTTCGGAAACAGATTTCCTAGTTAGAGAGCGACAGAGCGGACAACTAGAAGAGAATCCTAGATCGACATGTTCAGAGCAGTATTAGTGCATAAAAGCACAAGGGACATACTCGATCTTTTCCTATTTTCTATTTCGGGAAAGTGCGTGAGGGAAGTGTGAACTTCAACTCACTCGAACACTTGAAAGTTTGAGATTACACATCTTTTTATTTTTCGGCTTGTCTACAAGGAGACCTCCCACTCAAATTTTCAAGAGCATATAGATTTTGAACATATGTGATATAGATATAGTTTTGAAAACATTTTGAAAATTTATTTGATTTGGATGACAAAATATTTTCAAGTTTGAAAGTGAAAACGGTTTTTCAAAATTCAAACTAGTTTTGTAAAAATTCAATTTCAATTAATCTTTCAAAAATCAAAACTTTTAATCTTTACACATCATGTTTATAATCATATGAAAAACAATTTTGCTCAAGAAAGTTTTCTCATAAGAGTTCTATAACTCATGGTAGTGGGGTTTGAAAATCCGGATTTCTAAAAAACTGGAGTTTCAGACAGCCGCGCACCTCGGAGTAAAATCGCCATAACTGGCGGCTCCGATGTCCTTTTGAGCCGAAACCGGTGGCATTGGACAGAGGACAGACAGAGCTTTAATTTGATTCAAGAATCATTAAATTTCGATTTCTGAGCAGAGAGTTATGCCGCTTTTAATGCGGGTTTACATTCCAGCTCGAAGAAAAAGAAATAAATTAAAGCTTTGTCCTTTTAGATGCGAAAAAGAATCGAGTGTAACGGAACGTTTTATGAAGTTGTTTAAAGCTTTTATTTGTGTTTTATTAGCAGGGTAATAACATAGAATAAAAGAAATAACAACATGCATAAAACGATTCAAGTAAATAAACGAAACTAGCAAGAAAATAAAACTAGTCACAAAATTTACTCGAAAAAACTCAAACCTTTAAAACACGTTTTTCAATATAAAAAATTAAAAACTTTTAGAACTGATTCTAATGTGTTTTAACATCATCCCAAACTTATAGAAAATCAACATGGTTTTTAATTTAAAGGCATGAGCAATAAATTAAAAAAAATCTAAGATTACAATTCTAACTTGTCACAAAATTAGTAAACTTTCGAAAACGATTTTCAAGCTCATAATTTTAAAAACATGCACATGCATTCCTTTGACCATAGCTCTGATACCATTTGTTGGAATCGATCTAGGGTTTAAGAAAAAGATTAAACGCTTCGCAAAGCGGCGGAATTTTAAAAATTTTCTTTTTAAGTAAAACTAGTTTTCACTAACCTAGACAAGAGCATATGCATGTAAATAAAAACTAATATGAGCTATAAAAGTTACTAACCTTTTTGATGCTTGAACGTTGATGAGCCTTTGGAAGGTTGGCAACGTTCGTCTCCCCTCGCAGCACGTCTCTCTTTTCTTTCCTCGGGAACTCGAGCAACCACGATAGTTTCTATCACTAAATCACTCGAAAAGAAGGAATTAGTGAGTGGGCACTTTTAAACACTACGACTTGAGAACGAGTCTCGAAGTCGCAGAGCTAAAGACTAGGTCGAGTGAGGACCTAGGTGCCAAGACAAGAGAAAACCGAAAATAAACTAGAGAGAGAGAGAAGAGGACTTCGGCCAAGTTCTAGAGAGAGAGTCTCTCAAATCTCTTAAACTTGGATGAATGAATTGTGAGGAAATGAGGCTCCTATTTATAGGAGAGGTCTCACCTTCAATAAGGTAGTTTCCTCTTCTATAGAATATCACATATTCATGAGCAAAATAACCCTTATTTCCCATTCCTCTTAGGCGCCCAAGGCAGCCTTCTAGAAGGCTAGGATTTGTTTCCTTTTTTGTTCCTTGGCTTGCCTATTAGCCTCCTGGCCGAAATTCCCATTGCATGTGTGGGAAATTTGTTTCCTCTTTTTCTTTTGGCAAGTATCTAAATACATTTATGCACAAAATATTCTCTCTTGGTTGGGTATGTTGGGCGCCCAAGGCCTTCTAGAAAAGGCTTCTAGAAGCTTTTCCATTTGTTCATGACAACATGAAAAAGGCCCAATAAGAATTTTCAATAAAATTCTTATGAAATGAAATTAATTCACAAGGCCCAATGATCAAGTCATGGCCGAGTGAAACATGTCATAAAATGACCTTGTCAAAAAATTTATTGACATTCATTTCATCCTTTGTCTCAAAAGACAAAAATACCCTTTTAACTATTTTCGTTCTTGTTTTGGCTTAGCTTCCAGTTTAACTATTCCTATCGATGTGATTCGTGACAGTGACCTCATGGACCCAAATGAACAAAGCTTTAGCTAAACACTTGGACTCAAAAGTTCACAAACCTTTTCCAAGTTTAGCTTAATGCCAGCTGACTCCACTAAAGAGCTGACACTGAAAATCTCTCGGTTCAAATGAATTTGTTTTCTACTCAAGAATTCGACCTAATTATAATGAGCGGATCCACTGAATATTATCTATGTTTACCCTTCATGAATGTCATCAGCTAGTCGGGATTTACTAAATTACCATTTTACCCTTCTAGCTGTTATTTCCTCAACTCCTTTGTCGCTTGTGAATAAGTTAGAAACAATGTATTGACGAGGAGCTAACAAGTCACATTGTTTCATCCAAAAGAGTCAGGACTCAATTTGGACACTGGCCAGTTCATTTATTCACACTCCAAGGAACAAAGCATGAGGTGACATACATTGCATTTCAGCAATCTTGTACATGAATTCCATATCTATGAGAACTTCACAAAGTTACTCATGACAGACTCACAACTTAGTACTTCACCAATAGGCCTTGTTCGGAATCACATAGTGAGTCCGAACTTTGACTTTCTCAAATGAGAATACTAAGGTGTGAAATGGCATGTCTCATTCCAGGATTAAGGTAAGCATGATGCAATTCATACATAGTGACTTCGAGACATAAGAGGTTAAATGGTTTGTTCTTATCTTGTCTCTAGAAGTGCACTGGTCAATTCAGTACCTTCGGAAGATACCTGGAAGAACTATAGAGTTCCTAACTCTCAATGCCTCATAACCAGACATCATAGATTCTTCTAACAATCATACTGAGGTCAATAGTCCTTTGACCCTAAGATTGCGAATATATCGTTTTAAGCAAACTACGAAGAGTTTGTTCATGCAAATCTACATTTGTCTCTTCGTAAGTTGTTAAGTTTGTTTATGGACTAAAAGACTATGGTTTTATCATAAAGCTTCAGACAAGGAAGATTGAATGAACGTTTCAACTTTATTAATGAATGAATAGGCAATTACAAGCAAGAGTCTTCATGAGACTTTATTACATCAAATGTTCAAAATAAAGACTACAACTCTTCTTGTGGGCACCATTGACAACAAGTGGAACTCGCAATAATGGGACCGGTCGCGAGATGCGGGGTCACCTTTCATTGGAGTTGGAGCGGTGAACTTGTCACGCGCCACAGCATAGATTTGCTCTACCAGGGCGTTCAAACAGGTGTAATATGAGTAGTCCCTGAAGTTGCTTCCAAGACGCGGGTTTTGAGACGTAGGGGGTGGGCTATCGGAAGCTTGACCTCCCTTATTCACCCTTTTGCGGGGGTTGCCTGGCTCGCTGCCGGACTCATCCCGACGGCGGGACCTTTGGTTGTTGCTTCTGCGGCCGTCGAGGTAATCTTCTACCCCCATGAAGGTTTTGGCTCGATTAATTATCTCGCCCATCATGGAAGGGACTCTACCGACGACGGACTTTAGGAAGTCCCCAATGTGCAAGCCCTCAATGATGGCTGTAATTGCGTCATTGTCGTCAAAGCGGTCAACCTTGTTTGATTCTGCGGTGAATCGGGTGAGATACTGTGTCAAGGACTCGTCATTCTCTTGCCTGATTAACCTTAAGTACATCCTGGTCTTCTTTTGAACCATCGATGTAGCAAATCGTGCTAGGAACATGTCCTTCAGGTCTTTGAACGATTGGACGCTCCCTGGTCTTAAATTCTTAAACCACTCAAAACCGGGTACGGTGAGGGTAAGACTAAAAGCCTGGCACAGAGCCCCAGGTGAGATACCCTGCATCGTCATCCAAGTTTCGTAATGTTGGATGTGATATGTGGGATCGGTTTTCCCATTGTAGGGAGGGAGATTCGGGAGTTTGAAGTTTCCCGTGCACACCTCAGCAAGGATTTGGGCAGTGAAGGGCGAGGAATGTTCTTCTACTACCCCGTATGTGTCATCGGCCAAGCCACCTTCACGTAGATCTCGTACTTCATTACGAAGGTTGTGAATCATGGTGACAACGTCGAGGCCAGTGTTAGGGGTCACTCCTTGTTCAGGAGGAGTCACCTGGCGCCTTTCATTCGACCCTTGAGCCATGCGAGGGTCCCCATTGATTGGGGCCGCAGGGTTGTGACCCTTGCGAGAACTTAGCCTCTCTCGGAGGTCCTCGCCACGGTCGTTCAGTTGGGTGGTAAGTTGATCTCTAAGATGCGGCCCGGTGGTATGGGCGCGTGAGCTTCGAGCCACACGCCTCACTCACCGAGTCGTTGGACCTTTCCTTGTTGTCAATGGTGCCCACAAGAAGAGTAGTAGTATCTATTTATGTACATTTGACGTCATATAGTCTTACGAAGACTCTTGCTTGTAATTCCTTATGCATTATTAATAAAGTTGAAACGTTCATTCATTCTTTCTTTGTTTGAAGCTTTATGATAAAACCTTAGTCTTTTAGTCCATAAACAAACTTAACAACTTACGAGGAGACAAATGTAGATTTGCATGAACAAACTCTTCGTAGTTTGCTTAAAACGATATATTCGCAATCTTAGGGTCAAAGGACTATTGACCTTAGTATGATTGTTAGAAGAATCTATGATGTCTGGTTATGAGGCATTGAGAGTTGGGGACTCTATAGTTCTTCTAGGTATCTTCCGAAGGTACTGAATTGACCAGTGCACTTCTAGAGACAATATAAGAACAAGCCATTTAACCTCTTATGTCTCGAAGTCACTATGTATGAATTGCATCATGCTTACCTTAATCCTGAAATGAGACATGCCATTTCACAGCTTACGTATTCTCATTTGAGAAAGTCAAAGTTCGGACTCACTATGTGATTCCGATCAAGGCCTATTGGTGAAATACTGAGTTGTGAGTCTGTCATGAGTAACTTTGTGAAGTTCTCATAGATATGGAATTCATGTACAAGATTGCTGAAATGCAATGTATGTCACCTCATGCTTTGTTCCTTGGAGTGTGAATAAATGAACTGGCCAGTCTCCAAATTGAGTCCTGACTCTTTTGGATGAAACAATGTGACTTGTTAGCTCCTCGTCAATACATTGTTTCTAACTTATTCACAAGCGACAAAGGAGTTGAGGAAATAACAGCTAGAAGGGTAAAATGGTAATTTAGTAAATCCCGACTAGCTGATGACATTCATGAAGGGTAAACATAGATAATATTCAGTGGATCCGCTCATCATAATTAGGTCGAATTCTTGAGTAGAAAACAAATTCATTTGAACCGAGAGATTTTCAGTGTCAGCTCTTTAGTGGAGTCAGTTGGCATTAAGCTAAACTTGGAAAAGGTTTGTGAACTTTTGAGTCCAAGTGTTTAGCTCAAGCTTTGTTCATTTGGGTCCATGAGGTCACTGTCACGAATCACATCGATAGGAATAGTTAAACTAGAAGCTAAGTCAAAACAAGAACGAGACAAGTTTTACGAAAATTGTCAAAAGGGTAAATTTGTCTTTTTGGACATAGCATGAAATGAATGTCAATAAATTTTTTTGACATGGTCATATGATGGCCTAGATCACTTGGCCATGATGTGTTCATTGGGCCTTGTGGATTAATTTCATTTCATAGAATTTTACTTGAAAATTCTCAATGGGCTTTTCTTATGTTGTCATGAACAAGTAAAGAAAAATCTAGAAAGGCTTTCTGGAAGCCCTTTGGCCGTCCAACCCAAGAGAATGGGAGACTAATTTCGTGCACCCCCATAGAGAAAAAGAGAGTTTATTTTGTGCATTGATGTATGAAGATACTTGCCAAAAGAAAAAGAGGAAACAAATTTCCTTTGGAAGGAAAGTGCATTTTCGGCCAATAAGAGAGAAAGCAAATGAGGAAACAAATCCAAAGGCTTCTAGAAGCTCATTTGGACGTGCAAGGGGTATGACGAAACTACCTTTTGAAGGTAATCCTCCTCCTATAAATACCCAACCTCATTCCTCTCATTTGATTCATTCCACATAAGTTAGAGATTGAGAGACTCTCTCTCTAGACCTTGTGGCCGATTTCTCCTCTGTCTCTCTCTAGTTATTTTTCTTGCTTTGGCACCTAGGTCCTCACTCGACCTAGTGTTTAGCTATGCGACTTCGAGACTTGTTCTTAAGTCGTAGTGTTTAAAAGTGCCCACTCACTGATTCCTTCTTTTCGAGTGATTTAGTGATAGAAACTTTCGTGGTTGCTCGAGGTGCCGAGGAAAGAAAGAGAGACGTGCTGCGAGGGGAATCGAGCATTGCAAACTTTCCACAAGCTTCTTCAAAGTTCAAGCTTCAAGAAAGGTTAGTAAACTTCTAGCTCATATTGGTTTTTAATTACATGTACTTGCACTTGTCTAGGTTAGTAAAAACTGTTTTTACTTGTATCAGAGCTATGGTCAAAGATTAGCATGTACATGTTTTTTTTAAATTATGAGCTTGAAAATCGTTTTCGAAAGTTTACTAATTTTGTGACAAGTTAGAATTGTTATCTTAGATTTTTTTTTAATTTATTGCTCATGTCTTTAAATTAAAAAGAATGTTTATTTTCTATGAGTTTGGGATGTTTTTAAAACACATTAGAATCAGTTCTAAAAGTTTTTAATTTTTTATATTGAAAAACGTGTTTTAAAGGTTTGAGAAATTTCGGTAAATTTTGTGACTAGTTACTTTGTCTTTCTAGTTTCTTTTGTTTACTGTATTCGTTTTATGGTTGTTGTTATTTCTTTTATTCTATGTTATTACCCTGCTAATAAAACACAAATAAAAGCTTTGAACAACATCTTAAAACGTTCCGTTACACTCGATTCTTTTTCGCACCTAAAAAGGACCAAGCTTTAATTTATTTCTTTTTCTTCGAGCTGGAGTAAACCCGCATTAAAAGTGGCATAACTCTCTGCTCAGAAATCGAAATTTCATGATTCCAAACAAAGCGATCTATCACCTTATCAATATAAGATGCTTGAGAGAGCGACAGGGTCCGGTTTTTCCTATCTCGAAAGATTTGGATCCCCAGAATGTACGCGGCTTCTCCTAGATCCTTCATATCGAATTGCTTTGCTAACCAGACCTTAACCTCAGATAACTTACCCACGTCATTACCAATGAGTAGTATATCATCGACATATAGTACCAGAAACACAACTTTGCCTTCGTGTATTAACTTGTAAACACAAGGCTCATCTATTGACTGTTCAAAGCCGAAGCTCTTTACAGTTTCATCGAATCTAATATTCCATGACCTAGATGCTTGCTTTAGTCCATAAATGGATTTAAGCAACTCACAAACCTTGGTCTCTTGACCTTTATCCATGAAACCGTCTGGTTGAGCCATGTAAATGCGCTCGTCAAGATTGCCATTCAGAAAGGCTGTCTTGACATCCATTTGCCAGATCTCATAGTCGAGAGCTGCAGCTATGGATAGGAGTATGCGGATGGATTTAAGCGTCTTCTTCATAGTCAATCCCTTCTTGTTGGGTATAACCGTTTGCCACAAGTCGTGCTTTGAACGTCTCGACGTTCCCATCAGGACCCCTTTTCTTCTTGTATATCCACTTACACCCTACGGGTTTAATCCCTTCAGGAAGGTCTACAAGTTTCCAGACTTTGTTGACATACATCGAGTGCATTTCAACTTTCATGGCGTCAAGCCAAAGGTTTGATTCAGAACAAGCCATTGCTTGGCTATAGGAAACAGGATCATCCATGTCGGAGACGGCTACAAGAGAGTCTCCATAAGACATGTACCTGTCAGGGTTTTGAGTAGCCCTCCCACTACGTCGAAGTATTACTTGACGAGATTCTGATGAGTTAGGTTGTGTTTCAGTTGGGGTAAGAACAGTTCTTACAGATGAGGTAGAAGCTTCCTCACCCAACTTTTCTTCAAGCACAATTTTGCTTCTAGGTTTCGCATCCTTCATAAAGTCCTCCTCAAGGAAACGAGCATTCGTGCTAACGAAAGTCTTATCGTCCTCGGGACTATAGAAAGTAAAACCTTTGGTTTCCTTCGGATATCCTACAAACAGGCACAATTCTGACCTACTAGCCAACTTGCTAGTCTTTTGCCTCAGCACGTGTGCAGGGCAACCCCAAATTCGGATGCGGCCAAGATTCACTTTACGGCCAGTCCATCGTTCATAAGGAGTACTAGGAACCGTTTTGGACGGAACTTGGTTCAGAATGTAGGCGGCTGTTTCGAGGGCATATCCCCAAAAGGAAAGCGGGAGTGATGAGTAACTCATCATTGATCTAACCATCTCCATAAGAGTTCGGTTTCTTCTCTCTGACACTCCGTTTTGTTGAGGTGTGCCAGGTTCGGTAAGCTGAGAAGCGATACCTTCTTCTTTAAGAAAGTCATCGAACTCTCCAGACATATACTCACCACCTCGATCAGATCGAAGGGTTTTGATCACTTTGCCAGTTTGCTTTTCCACTAAAGCCCTAAAGACCTTAAATACGTTAAAGGTCTCGGATTTGTGTTTAAGCAAATAGACAAACCCATATCTTGAGTAATCATCAGTGAAGGTAACGAAGTATTCGTATCCTCCACGTGCCTGTTGGTTGAGCGGACCATATACATCAGAATGTATTAGTTCCAGCAACTCAGTGGCTCTTCGACCCTTATCGGAGAAAGGTCGCTTAGTCATTTTTCCTTCTATGCAGGATTCACAAGTAGGTAGGGAACCTATTGCAGAGGCTTGGAGTGGACCATCCCTCACAAGTCTCTTAATCCTATCTAGACTGATATGACCAAGTCTTAAGTGCCAGAGGTATGTTGATTTTGTTAGATCGGAGGATTCAGAAAGTTTGATCCTCTTTGGCTCCCTAATTAGATCGTTATCTATTTCGGTGTCTAAAAGAGAAGGTTGAGTGGGATAGATGTAAAAAAGAGCATTCTTCATACATGCATCAGTGACAAAAGAATTATCAGGAAACGAAATACGAATTCCATTCTTAATGAACTTTAAACAATAATCTTGCTCAAGAAGACGAGCAACGGATATTAAGTTCTTCCCAAAGGTAGGAACAAAATAAACATTATTCAAGTTTAAAGTGCGGTCTTCAAAAGACAGCGTCACGGATCCCACAGCCTTCGCGGACACCAGGCTCCCATCACCCCATTTGAAACAGAACTCGCCTTCCTCTAAGCTTTTGGTTTTCTTGAAACCATTCAAGGAACAACAAATATGGTTAGTAGCAGCGGAGTCAAGAATCCACGTTGATACATTATCAGCTACTAAGCATGCTTCGGTAACTAGTACAATACTATGTTCCTTTGCTTTGAGATAGGCAGGACAGTTCTTTTTATCGGCTTTGTAAGGTCTGTTCTTAATTCCAGAGGCGGAGGTTTTTTGCTCAGTAGCATGTGCCTCTCCTTGATTCCTCTTTCTCTTAGTGAGACCTATAGCAGTGTGAAGTTCCATCATAAGCTTGGTAACAATGTACTCTAGCTTGTTTATGGAGTAGTTCATCTTGAAGGTATCAAGAGATGCGGGGAGAGTTTGTAAGATCATATCTATGACATTCTTCCCATCAATCTCAGATCCTAGGATTTCCATTTTATTTAGATAACTAATGATCAGTATCATAAAGTTTCTAACAAGAGTCCTAGCCTTCATTCGACAGTTCATAAACTGTCGGACTGCTTGTAGCCTTCTTTGACGTCCTTGCCCTCCAAACATCTCATGGAGATTGTAGAGTATATCGGTGGCAGTTTCATAATCACGATGTTGTTGTTGCAACACATTGTTCATCGATGCCAAAATATAGCACCTCGCAATCTCATCGGATCGAAGCCATGCCGCCAGGGCATCTTTCTCCTCTTGCGTCGAATCTTCATTCGTTTGAGGACAGGGGGTGGTGAGAACCCATTTGTGCTTGTCGACAGTAAGGACTATGTCGAGGTTACGTTTCCAGTCAACGTAATTGTCGCCTTCGAGTTTATTTGAGGAAAGAATTGTTGAGAGAGGGTTGAGACACATATTGCCTATAACAGTTGAAACAAGTTTATGATTAGTCTTTGGTTTAGGATTTAAGTTTTATTAAGACTTTTTATAAAATCCAAAGGTGTTATAAACTAAATGATAATTTACTCCCTCAAGAGAAGGCCGCAAAAAATCTCCATTTATAAGTAAATGACACATCATTAATGCTAAGCCAAGATGTCAGTACATCATTTTGACTAGCCACCTTGTAAATTGGTTTGATCACTCATATCCTTTCGCAGAGCCTTAAGGAAGGATACTAGGGATTGAGCCTAAGTGTGCAACCAACCACTTAGTCCAAAAGATCAGCTTTGAAAAACAATCCCCCAAGGGGAGGCCTTGCCATCATTGCATCACTCTCGGACGTAGCTCATTGAGCAATGATCGAAGCAATAACGCCTTGGAGTACTCACATTTAAGTGAGGGTCGCAAGAGCGGCTCTTAGTCCCACATTATTGCATCTTTCACTAGTGTTGGGGATCGTGGGTTACAAACAACGAATATAACCCTCCCACTTAGTTTTTGGAGTTGGTTCATCGACTCTTATAAGTTCGGAAACAAATTTCCTAGTTGGAGAGAGACAGAGCGGACAACTAGAAGAGAATCCTAGATCGACATGTTCAGAGCAGTATTAGTGCATAAAGGCACAAGGGACATACTCGATCTTTTCCTATTTTCTATTTCGGGAAAGTGCGTGAGGGAAGTGTGAACTTCAACTCACTCGAACACTTGAAAGTTTGAGATTACACATCTTTTTATTTTTCGGCTTTGTCTACAAAGAGACATCCCACTCAAATTTTCAAGAGCATAAAGATTTTGAACATATGTCATATAGATATAGTTTTGAAAACATTTTGAAAACTTATTTGATTTGGATGACAAAATATTTTTCAAGTTTGAAAGTGAAAACAATTTTTCAAAATTCAAACTAGTTTTGTAAAAATTCAATTTCAGTTAAACTTTCAAAAATCAAAACATTTTTATCTTACACATCATGTTTATAATCTTATAAAAAACAATTTTGCTCAAGAAAATTTCCTCATTAGAGTTCTATAACTCATGGTAGTGGGGTTGAAAATCCGGAATTCTAAAAAACTGGAGTTTCAGCACAGCCGCGCACCTCGGAGTAAAATCGCCATAACTGGCGGCTCCGATGTCCTTTTGAGCCGAAACCGGTGGCATTGGACAGAGGACAGACAGAGCTTTAATTTGATTCAAGAATCATTAAATTTAGATTTCTGAGCAGAGAGTTATGCCGCTTTTAATGCGGGTTTACATTCCAGCTCGAAGAAAAAGAAATAAATTAAAGCTTAATCCTTTTAGGTGCGAAAAAGAATCGAGTGTAACGGAACGTTTTATGAAGGTTATTAAAGCTTTTATTTGTGTTTTATTAGCAAGGTAATAACATAGGATAAAAGAAATAACAACAAGCATAAAACGATTCAAGTAAAAATAAGAAACTAGCAAGGTAACAAAACTAGTCACAAAATTTTACTCGAAAAATTCTCAAACCTTTAAAACACGTTTTTCAATATAAAAAATTAAAAACTTTTAGAACTGATTCTAATGTGTTTTAACATCATCCCAAACTCATAGAAAATCAACATGGTTTTTAATTTAAAGGCATGAGCAATAAATTAAAAAAAATCTAAGATTACAATTCTAACTTGTCACAAAATTAGTAAACTTTCGAAAACGATTTTCAAGCTCATAATTTAAAAACATGCACATGCATTCCTTTGACCATAGCTCTGATACCATTTGTTGGAATCGATCTAGGGTTTGAGAAAAAGTTTAACGCTTCGTTAAGCGGCGGAAATTTAAAAATTTTCTTTTTAAGTAAAACTAGTTTTTACTAACCTAGACAAGAGCATGTGCATGTAAATAAAAACTAATATGAGCTATTAAAGTTACTAACCTTTCTTGAAGCTTGAACCTTGTAGAAGCTTTTGGAAAGTTGCAACGCTCGTCTCCCCTCGCAGCACGTCTCTCTTTTCTTTCCTCGGCACCTCGAGCAACCACGAAAGTTTCTATCACTAAATCACTCGAAAAGAAGGAATCAGTGAGTGGGCACTTTTAAACACTACGACTTAAGAACAAGTCTTGAAGTCGCAGAGCTAAACGCTAGGTCGAGTGAGGACCTAGGTGCCAAGACAAGAAAAAAATCGAAAATAAACTAGAGAGAGAGAGAAGAGGACTTCGTCCAAGTTCTAGAGAGAGAGTCTCTCAAATCTCTTAAACTTGGATGAATGAATTGTGAGGAAATGAGGCTCCTATTTATAGGAGAGGTCTCACCTTCAATAAGGTAGTTTCCTCTTCTATAGAATATCACATATTCATGAGCCAAATTCCTCTCTTTCCTATTGAGACACTCGGCCAAGCTAGGGCTTCTAGAAGCCTTGATTTGTTTCCTATTTTGTTCAAAGCTTGCCTTTTCTCTCAATGTGGCCGATTCCCTTATGCATCCTTATGCAAATTTGTTTCCTCTTTTTCTTTTGGCAAGTATCTAAATACATTTATGCACAAAATAAACTCTCCTATTTCTCTATTAGGGTAGGCGCCCAAGTCTCTCTAGAAGGAGCTTCTAGAAGCTTCTTCATTTGTTCATGACAACATGAGAAAGGCCCATTAAGAATTTTCAATAAAATTCTCATGAAACGAAATTAATTCACAAGGCCCAATGATCAAGTCATGGGCGAGTGAAACATGTCACAAAATGACCTTGTCAAAAAATTTATTGACATTCATTTCATCCTTTGTCTCAAAAGACAAAAATACCCTTTTAACTATTTTCGTTCTTGTTTTGACTTAGCTTCCAGTTTAACTATTCCTATCGATGTGATTCGTGACAGTGACCTCATGGACCCAAATGAACAAAGCTTTAGCTAAACACTTGGACTCAAAAGTTCACAAACCTTTTCCAAGTTTAGCTTAATGCCAACTGACTCCACTAAAGAGCTGACACTGAAAATCTCTCGGTTCAAATGAATTTATTTTCTACTCAAGAATTCGACCTAATTATGATGAGCGGATCCACTGAATATTATCTATGTTTACCCTTCATGAATGTCATCAGCTAGTCGGGATTTACTAAATTACCATTTTACCCTTCTAGCTGTTATTTCCTCAACTCCTTTGTCGCTTGTGAATAAGTTAGAAACAATGTATTGACGAGGAGCTAACAAGTCACATTGTTTCATCCAAAAGAGTCAGGACTCAATTTGGACACTGGCCAGTTCATTTATTCACACTCCAAGGAACAAAGCATGAGGTGACATACATTGCATTTCAGCAATCTTGTACATGAATTCCATATCTATGAGAACTTCACAAAGTTACTCATGACAGACTCAGAACTTAGTACTTCACCAATAGGCCTTGTTCGGAATCACATAGTGAGTCCGAACTTTGACTTTCTCAAATGAGAATACTAAGGTGTGAAATGGCATGTCTCATTTCAGGATTAAGGTAAGCATGATGCAATTCATACATAGTGACTTCGAGACATAAGAGGTTAAATGGTTTGTTCTTATATTGTCTCTAGAAGTGCACTTGTCAATTCAGTATCTTCGGAAGATACCTAGAAGAACTATAGAGTCCCAAACTCTCAATGCCTCATAACCAGACATCATAGATTCTTCTAACAATCATACTGAGGTAAATAGTCCTTTGACCCTAAGATTGCGAATATATCGTTTTAAGCAAACTACGAAGAGTTTGTTCATGCAATTCTACATTTGTCTCTTCGTAAGTTGTTAAGTTTGTTTATGGACTAAAAGACTATGGTTTTATCATAAAGCTTCAGACAAGGAAGATTGAATGAACGTTTCAACTTTATTAATGAATGAATAGGCAATTACAAGCAAGAGTCTTTATGAGACTTTATTACATCAAATGTTCAAAATAAAGACTACAACTCTTCTTGTGGGCACCATTGACAACACGCTTCTCGATGCAAGACTCTAAGAAGGGCCAAACACCCTTTAGGCATGGAGTTTCACTCTCTAAGGACCAGTCTCCCGAGACTGCACAAGAGATTGAAGACATGAGGAAAATTCCTTACGCCTCTGCCGTAGGAAGCCTCATGTATGCTATGCTTTGCACTAGACCTGATATATGTTTCGCCGTTGGCGTAGTTAGCCGTTTCCAATCCAACCCTGGACCCGAGCACTGGATTGCTGTTAAGCATGTTCTTAAGTATATTCGAAGAACTAGGAACTTGATGCTTACATACTCAGGTACTGACCTGACTATGACGGGATATACCGACTCCGATTTTCAAGCGGATAAGGATTCCAGGAAATCCACTTCGGGATCTGTCTTCATCCTAAATGGTGGAGCTGTTGTGTGGAGAAGTATTAAGCAATCTTGCATTGCTGACTCCACAATGGAAGCAGAATATGTGGCTGCTTGTGGAGCATCCAAAGAGGCTGTATGGCTTAGAAAATTCCTTAAGTATTTGGAAGTTGTTCCAAACGTCGACGAGCCCATGACCCTTTATTGTGATAATAGTGGGGCTGTCGCTAACTCAAAGGAACCTCGAAGCCATAAGCGCTCTAAGCATATAGAGAGGAAATACCATTTGATTCGAGAGATCGCGCAGCGCGGAGACGTGGAGGTGAAGTAGATCTCTGGCAGATCCATTCACCAAGGCCCTAGCGAACAAGGTCTTCGACCAACATCGTGAGGGATTAGGCATGTAGGACTACTCACATCTTCTTTGAGTCAAGTGGGAGTTTGTTGTCAATGGTGCCCACAAGAGGAGTAGTAGTATCTATTTATGTACATTTGATGTCATATAGTCTTACGAAGACTCTTGCTTGTAATTGCTTATGCATTATTAATAAAGTTGAAACGTTCATTCATTCTTTCTTTGTTTGAAGCTTTATGATAAAACCTTAGTCTTTTAGTCCATAAACAAACTTAACAACTTACGAGGAGACAAATGTAGATTTGCATGAACAAACTCTTCGTAGTTTGCTTAAAACGATATATTCGCAATCTTAGGGTCAAAGGACTATTGACCTTAGTATGATTGTTAGAAGAATCTATGATGTCTGGTTATGAGGCATTGAGAGTTGGGGACTCTATAGTTCTTCTAGGTATCTTCCGAAGGTACTGAATTGCCAGTGCACTTCTAGAGACAATATAAGAACAAACCATTTAACCTCTTATGTCTCGAAGTCACTATGTATGAATTGCATCATGCTTACCTTAATCCTGAAATGAGACATGCCATTTCACACCTTAGTATTCTCATTTGAGAAAGTCAAAGTTCGGACTCACTATGTGATTCCGAACAAGGCCTATTGGTGAAGTACTAAGTTGTGAGTCTGTCATGAGTAACTTTGTGAAGTTCTCATAGATATGGAATTCATGTACAAGATTGCTGAAATGCAATGTATGTCACCTCATGCTTTGTTCCTTGGAGTGTGAATAAATGAACTGGCCAGTGTCCAAATTGAGTCCTGACTCTTTTGGATGAAACAATGTGACTTGTTAGCTCCTCGTCAATACATTGTTTCTAACTTATTCACAAGCGACAAAGGAGTTGAGGAAATAACAGCTAGAAGGGTAAAAAGGTAATTTAGAAAATCCCGACTAGCTGATGACATTCATGAAGGGTAAACATAGATAATATTCAGTGGATCCGCTCATCATAATTAGGTCGAATTCTTGAGTAGAAAACAAATTCATTTGAACCGAGAGATTTTCAGTGTCAGCTCTTTAGTGGAAAAGGTTTGTGAACTTTTGAGTCCAAGTGTTTAGCTCAAGCTTTGTTCATTTGGGTCCATGAGGTCACTGTCACGAATCACATCGATAGGAATAGTTAAACTAGAAGCTAAGTCAAAACAAGAACGAGACAAGTTTTACGAAAATTGTCAAAAGGGTAAAGTTGTCTTTTTGGACATAGCATGAAATGAATGTCAATAAATTTTTTTGACATGGTCATATGATGGCCTAGATCACTTGGCCATGATGTGTTCATTGGGCCTTGTGGATTAATTTCATTTCATAGAATTTTACTTGAAAATTCTCAATGGGCTTTTCTTATGTTGTCATGAACAAGTAAAGAAAAATCTAGTAAGGCTTTCTGGAAGCCCTTTGGCCGTCCAACCCAAGAGAATGGGAGACTAATTTCGTGCAGCCCCATAGAGAAAAAGAGAGTTTATTTTGTGCATTGATGTATGAAGATACTTGCCAAAAGAAAAAGAGGAAACAAATTTCCTTTAGAAGGAAAGTGCATTTTCGGCCAATAAGAGAGAAAGCAAATGAGGAAACAAATCCAAAGGCTTCTAGAAGCTCATTTGGACGTGCAAGGGGTATGAGGAAACTACCTTTTGAAGGTAATCCTCCTCCTATAAATACCCCACCTTATTCCTCTCATTTGATTCATTCCACATAAGTTAGAGATTGAGAGACTCTCTCTCTAGACCTTGTGGCCGATTTCTCCTCTCTCTCTCTCTAGTTATTTTTCTTGCTTTGGCACCTAGGTCCTCACTCGACCTAGTGTTTAGCTCTGCGACTTCGAGACTTATTCTTAAGTCGTAGTGTTTAAAACTGCCCACTCACTGATTCCTTCTTTTCGAGTGATTTAGTGATAGAAACTTTCGTGGTTGCTCGAGGTGCCGAGGAAAGAAAGAGAGACGTGCTGCGAGGGGAGACGAGCATTGCAAACTTTCTACAAGCTTCTTCAAAGTTCAAGCTTCAAGAAAGGTTAGTAAACTTCTAGCTCATATTGGTTTTTAATTACATGTACTTGCACCTGTCTAGGTTAGTAAAAACTGTTTTACTTGTAAAAGAAAATTTTTAAAATTCCGCCGCTTACCGAAGCGTTAATTATTTTCTCAAACCCTAGATCGATTCCAACATTCCTGTCATTACCTCTTTGACCGAGTCGGTCATGGGCTGAATGCCGGGAGGTCTCTTCTTGAGAGGAGATTGGTATTGCCTTTGTCTTAGGCGGTGGGGTCGACGGACCGGCTTCGATCTCAACGGGGAGTTCCCCGTCTTTCGTGAGAGAAGTCTCGGCGTTCGCTGAAATTTCCAAGCCTTCATAGTCGGGGTCATAGTCATGTGCCTCGTCCATGAGGTCCTCGGATTCCCCGTGGGGGGTGCCTTACTTGGGCGCCTTACCCACCAGTTGGCGGTGGTACCTTGCATTGCCTATCTTTAGTCGGCGGATCTACTCCTCCATCTCGAGGATGCGGTCGTCCCGACTGTTGTGAGGAGGAGGGGCTGAGGGAGTGTGGCTCTCGTCGTTGAGAGACTCCTCATTGCCTTGCGCTCGGGAGCGCAATAAGTACTTCTTCACCCCGGTTGCGTTCTCGGGGTTATTCACGCCCTCATAATGAACGGGTGGTTGACCACTCATGTCTTTCTCAAGTCGAGGAAGAAGGGGTCAAGCTGTAGAAGGGATTTCATGCTGTATAAGTCAGGAAGTCCCCTCCTTCTAGCGCCAAAATGTTGTCGCATGAAAATGAGCAACGATTAATTACCGGGGCGGTTCGATCCAAGGCCGGACCAAGTGATCGCACCCGGGCCAAAAATATGAACTCGTGGACTGAGTTGCACCCCCCAGACCCTGAGTTATGTTTTGGGGGGTGTGAACGTGCAAAAGGTTGGCTGCCTACGTACCCTTTAGTCGGGATCAAGTCAGAACGTAGTTCAATTTGAATGTTGGGGGCTATCTTGGGCTCGGAGGCTTGAGAATCCAAGGCTTTAGAGTAGGACCCGGCTCGTAGCTTCTAGTGAAGACGTTAGAGGGGTCGCTTGCCTCGTAGCTTGGAGTTCTAGCTCAAGGGCCAAGAAGCGGGAGAACAGTGTGTACACTGCAGAGACTCGGGTCACAGAAAAGGAGCGCGCTCCCTCTCTTGGAGGGAGGCCCTTGAATTTCTGAGCCGAGGGAGGAGGAGCGCGCACTCTTGGAATGTCACAAGAGCACGGGAGATGAGAGAGTTCTCGAGTGAGAGAGTGTGGTGTGGAGAAGAAATTGTGTGTGTGAGTGTGAATTGGGATGCCTTTCCCTCCCCCAAAGGGGGGTATTTATAGCGTTGGAGGAGGCCTTGGAAAGCTCCATCAAGGCCACCGGATGGCCGGTAGCGGGGCATGCGAGACACAACGGCCGGACGGGTGCAGGGCGCGCAGGGCGAGACGCTTGGACGGGTGCAGGGTGCCCGGCCGAGGCAGCAGGCGCGCCTGGCCGAGGGAGCAGGAGCTCTCGGCCAGGGCAGCAGGGGCACCCGGCCAAGGCAGCATGAGCGCTCGGCCGGGGCAGCAGGAGCGCTCGGTCGGGGCAGCAGGAACACCCGGCCAAGGAAGCGGGAACGCTCGGCCGGGGCAGCAGGGACGCCCGTCCGAGGCAGCAGGGCCACTCGGCCGAGGTAGCAGGGACGTCTGGCCGAGGCAGTAGGGGTGCTCGGCCGGGGCAGCAGGGACGCCCAGCCGAGGCAGCAGTGGCGCTCGGCCGGGGCAGCAGGGCCGGGCCGCGGGCGTGCTGGCGCGCGCACGGGCTCGTCGGGTTGTGGGTGCGCTAGGGCGCTTGGGCGTAGCGGGCCGGGGTCCATTGGGCTTTTCGGGTGGCGAAGCCCGGCCGGCCTTAAATTGTTTTCAAATTTCTGGTTTCCCGAAAACGACCGGTAAAAAGAACAACATTTGGAACAAGTTAAAGAAGAACTTACAAGATTTGAATGTGTAGATGAGACTTGTAAACGAGGACGCGGTAGAATGAGTAGGAAAGGTATTGGAAATATTTTTTCGAGTGAGGTTATGAGAGTTCTAAGTAAAAAAGACGAGAAATGAGAATTTATATCATCAGTCTCGTGTCACTCGCCGCGACGACATTTATACTTCGCCGCAGCGAGGACATTCTACAACGCTTCCATAAGCGTTGTAGAATCTCCTCGCCGCGATGAAAAAATTCGGTCGCCGCGGTGAGACAATACCGCCGCGGCGAGGTACACATCTCGCCACGGTAGGCCTCATACGCCGCGGCGGGAATTCGTCTTCGCCGTGGCGAGACACTTACCGAGAGCACCATGTTTCAGACACATGGTCTCACCGCGGCAACATACATTGTATGCCGCAGCGACAGTATTACTCGCCGCGGCGACAAATCTCTTTAGCCCCTGTGAGGATCCTACAACTCTTTAAGTAAGCGTTGTAGAAAAGTCACGCCGCGGCGAGATTTGTAAATCGCTGCGGCGAGGACATCTAGGGTTAGCCTCGCCGCGGCGAAGGCACATTTTCGCCGCGGCAAGAGTTTTCTGGGTAAGTCTCGCCGCGGCGAGAATTTGTTATCGCCACGGCGAAGCTCCTACAACGCTTATTCTAAGCGTTGTAGAAGCATCTCACCGCGGCTTGAAATCAAGCGAGCTCCTACAACGCTTATAATAAGCGTTGTAGAAGCGTTTTAAAATCTGACAATTTCAATTTTTTTAAACTACCCACCTATTTCATTTTATATACTTAGCGTTTTTTTTTTCAATTTCCCATCATTCTCATTCTTCTCATCTCTCTCTCCACTCATCTCTCTCGCCGCCTCGCCCATCTCTCGCCGCCCTTCGGCTTTCACCGTGCCGCGAGCCGTCCCTCGCCGCCATCGCCGTCCCTCACTCATCTCTCTCGGTGCCCCACGTGCTCTCTCTCTCTCTCTCCGGCCCTCACCTCGTTGCGCCCCCTCCCCGCTGTCCCTCACTCATCTCTCTCGTCGCCCCCGCCCCCTCCCTCACCTCGCCGCGCTCGCGCCCTCCCACGCCGCCCTCTGGCCCTCACCTCACCGCCTTCGGCCATCACCTCTCCGGTCCTTATCTCACCGCACTCTCTTCGCCGCCCTTGTGCTCGTCCAACTCCGGGTAATGTTTTTGAACATTTTTACATGGACTTATTTAGTGTGAATTCGATATTGATTTGAAATTAGGAAGATATTGTATTGGATTTGAGTTTATTGAATTTAGGTTTGATATTGATTTGATTATAGAAAGATATTTGATATTAGATTGAATTGAGATTGAAATTGTGTTTTTGTTTAGAACCGGATTGGATTTGAGTTTAAATTGTGATTGGATTTGAGTTTGATATTGATTTGAAGTTAGGAATATTTTATTTACATTAGATTGAATTAAGTTTCAAATTATGTTTTTGTGTAGGGTTTGAGTTGAAATTTTGAGCTGAAATTTTGATTACATTTGAGTTGAAATTTTGATTACATTTGAGTTGAAAATTGAAATTATGTTTTGAATTTTGTTTATTAGATTCAATGTCGTCCACTACTACTACTTCTAGTGATAGTAGTAAAAGAAAAATTAGAAGACAACTAGCACTAAATTCCGATGAAAAAGGAAAAAGAAGAAACACTCTTATGAGTCGGGTTAATAAGGTCAAAACTCTAGGTAAAAAAATTCCGGTACAATTTGATGATAAGGGACAACCAATGGGTAAGGAGGGTGACGAGTTGTCGAGTTACTTTGGCGTGCTAGCTAGAGAATACGTTCCACTTTCAATGCGCGATTGGAGATGTAAAGAGAATAATCAAATTTAAGAACGGATTTGGAATGAAATGTTAGAAGGATTTACGATTCCTATTGAACAAAAGCACGATTGCCTTATGAGAGTCGTAGAAGCGGCAAGGTTATTTCTTCATGAGTTATACAACAATCTACTCAAAGACATCATCAACGATCCAATCGCCTTAAAGAGACCGGCTTGTGTTTTGAAATTCTACACAAGTGTCACCGAGGAAGATTGGATAGCATTTGGTGAGTATAGACTAACCGAAGTGTTCAAACAAACATTGGAACATGGGAAAGCAAATACCGGAAAAAGTTTGTACAAATCTCGAACGGGCCGAATTGGATATCGAAAGTTTGATCAAGAAAAGGTTAGGTTCGTTTTTTTTAGTTATTCCAAATTTGCCATTGTTTTTTAATTATTGTATAATTACTTCTTACTAGCATGACGAAACGGGGGAATGACCTACGAAAGAGGAACTTTGGATTGACTCGCAAATGAAAGACATAGATAAGTACAAGGATGAGAAAGACAAACTAATGGGAGAAAAAATCGTAAGTACTTTACATTTGTCATAACAATTAATCTTGTAATTTTATTTGCAAATAATTTTGTGTGTGAAAAACATTATCACAACAAGCAATGCAGGGGACATGGGTGCCGGAATCGGGAAAGAGCATATTGCAAGAAGCTTTGGGAACGTTGCGAGTTTGCGGTCAATCCAAACACACTTCGAGTTTCAAGTACTTTGTTCCTCCAACGCCGAACGAAGAATTAATTAGGATGCGTCGGGAGATGAGCGAGTTGAAATCTTTGGTGATGAAAGCCTTCGGTGGAAATGGAAGCATTAATGTTGGAGATGCTAATATCGAGTCGCCTAGTGTCGAGCGTGTGGAAGAGAATCTCAAGGAGAAGGTTGTTGATGATGAAGAGATGGCAAATGTTGAAGAACACGTCAATGAAGCGGTCTCTTCAGGTATGTTCATTATTTTTTTTATCTATAAAGCTAAATATTTTGGTATTAAGATATTTTTATTTATTCGTGATTTGCTTAGAACACGACGATGTTGGCGACCGTCCGAAGATCGATCCTAACATCGTTGATGATCGTCTGAAGATCGATCCTATCGTTGTGGAAAAACCCAATAGTGTTTGTGCTAGTTGCTCATTGAATCCAACCACGCCGGTGACACCGAGTTCGGATGAAAGCGTCTAGTGTCTTCTTTTCATTGATGATGTTGTGAAAGGAGGCGAAATTGATGTTGCAAATGGGCGAGCGTACATGAATGGAGGCGTAGTTCACTTGTCACCTTTGGAGGAAGGAAATTTACGCGTGACCGTTTTGGGGGTTTTGATTAAAAAAGCAAAATTGCCAATTCCCACCGAAGAAGCTCAAACCATTGAAGATGCTATAGGGGGGTTTGTCTCGTGGCCGAAGAGACTCATAGAAATGGACACGGGAATAGAGAGTCGGGGTCCGGTTGTCAAACAACTCTCAAAGCTCAATTTTGAGAGTGAAGCTAGCATCGATGATGCTAAGAATATTTCGTACAAGGTGATTAATCCCAAGTATCAATTGCTCGCTCAACATGCCAACAAAGTAATGTTACCGGAAGGGGATGTGATTATGGTCAATGTTAGTCCAAGTCTCGCGGCTATCCCGATTCTGGTGTCATTTGAAGATCTTTCCAATTTTTTGCAATACTTGGAAATTGGTGCGGGGATCATGACGATTTATATGGAGTAAGGGTTTTCTTTATATGCGTTTTTTAAAATCAATATTCAATATTTAGTGTTTTGATCAACTAAATATTTGTTTGTCATAGCTATCTACGCTTGAGGCTAGAAAATGCGAAGAAGACTCGAAACTGTTGTTTTATAAATCCGAGCTAAAGTTCGTACATCGTAAATGATGACGAGGACGCTTATTTGTCAAAACGAGTCAAGGACGTTGGATACGTGGTACGACAATGCAAATTTGGTGAACTAGTTTTGAAGCCGTATAACTAAGATAATCATTGGATGCTCGTTGTCCTCGACCTTTGGAGAGATAGCGCTATGTTCTTTGACCCATTGAGAAATAAAATCCCAATCGATTTATTTCGATTGATAAAAAGGTAATATTTTAATTTCTTAAATAATTTTTATTATAAATCGGTCTAGTGGTTTTTTCTATTATAATCTCCGTGTTATATAGGGTTTTTATGGATTTCAAGCTCGAGCATCAAAACGCCCGTAGTAACGGGCAATCAACTGTTGGAATCGATCTAGGGTTTAAGAAAATAATTAACGCTTCAATAAGCGGCGGAATTTTAAAAATTTTCTTTTACAAGTAAAACAGTTTTTACTAACCTAGACAAGTGCAAGTACATGTAATTAAAAACCAATATGAGCTAGAAGTTTACTAACCTTTCTTGAAGCTTGAACTTTGAAGAAGCTTGTGGAAAGTTTGCAACGCTTGTCTCCCCTCGCAGCACGTCTCTCTTTCTTTCCTCGGGAACTCGAGCAACCACGATAGTTTCTATCACTAAATCACTCGAAAAGAAGGAATCAGTGAGTGGGCACTTTTAAAGACTACGACTTAAGAACAAGTCTTGAAGTCGCAGAGCTAAACGCTAGGTCGAGTGAGGACCTAGGTGCCAAGACAAGAAAAAAATCGAAAATAAACTAGAGAGAGAGAGAAGAGGACTTCGGCCAAGTTCTAGAGAGAGAGTCTCTCAAAATCTCTTAAACTTGGATGAATGAAAATGAGAAGAATGAGGCTCCTATTTATAGGAGAGGTCTCACCTTCAATAAGGTAGTTTCCTCTTCTATAAAATGAGCCAATTTCCTCTTTCTTTTCCTTGAGAAGCTCGGCCAAAATAGACTTCATTAAGTCTTGGAATAGTTTCCTATTTTGTTCCATGCCTTGCCTTGTCTCTCTCTTGGCCGAATTCCATATAGCATCCTTATGCAAATTTGTTTCCTCTTTTTCTTTTGGCAAGTATCTTGATACATTTATGCACAAAATATTCTCTCTTGGTTGGGTATGTTGGGCGCCCAAGGCCTTCTAGAAAAGGCTTCTAGAAGCTTTTCCATTTGTTCATGACAACATGAAAAAGGCCCAATAAGAATTTTCAATAAAATTCTTATGAAATGAAATTAATTCACAAGGCCCAATGATCAAGTCATGGCCGAGTGAAACATGTCATAAAATGACCTTGTCAAAAATTTATTGACAATCATTTCATCGTTTGTCTCAAAAGACAAAAATACCCTTTTCACTATTTTCGTTCTTGTTTTGACTTAGCTTCCAGTTTAACTATTCCTATCGATGTGATTCGTGACAGTGACCTCATGGACCCAAATGAACAAAGCTTGAGCTAAACACTTGGACTCAAAAGTTCACAAACCTTTTCCAAGTTTAGCTTAATGCCAACTGACTCCACTAAAGAGCTGACACTGAAAATCTCTCGGTTCAAATGAATTTATTTTCTACTCAAGAATTCGACCTAATTATGATGAGCGGATCCACTGAATATTATCTATGTTTACCCTTCATGAATGTCATCAGCTAGTCGGGATTTACTAAATTACCATTTTACCCTTCTAGCTGTTATTTCCTCAACTCCTTTGTCGCTTGTGAATAAGTTAGAAACAATGTATTGACGAGGAGCTAACAAGTCACATTGTTTCATCCAAAAGAGTCAGGACTCAATTTGGACACTGGCCAGTTCATTTATTCACACTCCAAGGAACAAAGCATGAGGTGACATACATTGCATTTCAGCAATCTTGTACATGAATTCCATATCTATGAGAACTTCACAAAGTTACTCATGACAGACTCACAACTTAGTACTTCACCAATAGGCCTTGTTCGGAATCACATAGTGAGTCCGAACTTTGACTTTCTCAAATGAGAATACTAAGGTGTGAAATGGCATGTCTCATTTCAGGATTAAGGTAAGCATGATGCAATTCATACATAGTGACTTCGAGACATAAGAGGTTAAATGGTTTGTTCTTATCTTGTCTCTAGAAGTGCACTGGTCAATTCAGTACCTTCGGAAGATACCTAGAAGAACTATAGAGTTCCTAACTCTCAATGCCTCATAACCAGACATCATAGATTCTTCTAACAATCATACTGAGGTCAATAGTCCTTTGACCCTAAGATTGCGAATATATCGTTTTAAGCAAACTACGAAGAGTTTTTTCATGCAAATCTACATTTGTCTCTTCGTAAGTTGTTTAGTTTGTTTATGGACTAAAAGACTATGGTTTTATCATAAAGCTCCAGACAAGGAAGTTTGAATGAACGTTTCAACTTTATTAATGAATGAATAGGCAATTACAAGCAAGAGTCTTCATGAGACTTTATTACATCAAATGTTCAAAATAAAGACTACAACTCTTCTTGTGGGCACCATTGACAACAAACTCCCACTTGACTCAAAGAAGGTGTGTGTAGTCCTTCATGCCTAATCCCTCACGATGTTGGTCGAAGACCTTGTTCGCTAGGGCCTTGGTGAATGGATCTGCGAGGTTGTCCACCGTTGAGATCTTCTTCACTTCCACGTCTCCGCGCTGCACGATCTCTCGAATCAAATGGTATTTCCTCTCAATATGCTTAGAGCGCTTATGGCTTCTAGGTTCCTTTGAGTTAGCGACAGCCCTACTATTATCACAATAAAGGGTCATGGGCTCGTCGACGTTTGGCACAACTTCCAAATACTTAAGGAATTTCTTAAGCCATACAGCCTCTTTGGATGCTTCACAAGCAGCCACATATTCTGCTTCCATTGTGGAGTCAGCAAGGCAGGATTGCTTAATACTCCTCCACACGACAGCTCCACCATTAAGGATGAACACAGATCCCGAAGTGGATTTCCTGGAATCCTTATCCGCTTGAAAATCGGAGTCGGTATATCCCGTCATAGTCAGGTCAGTACCTGAGTATGTAAGCATCAAGTTCCTAGTTCTTCGAAGATACTTAAGAACATGCTTAACAGCAATCCAGTGCTCGGGTCCAGGGTTGGATTGGAAACGACTAACTACGCCAACGGCGAAACATATATCAGGTCGGGTGCAAAGCATAACATACATGAGGCTTCCTACGGCAGAGGCGTAAGGAATTTTCCTCATGTCTTCAATCTCTTGTGCAGTCTTGGGAGACTGGTCCTTAGAGAGTGAAACTCCATGCCTAAAGGGTGTTTGACCCCTCTTGCAGTCTTGCATCGAGAAGCGATCCATCACCTTATCAATATAAGATGCTTGAGAGAGCGACAGGGTCCGGTTTTTCCTATCTTGAAAGATTTGGATTCCCAGAATGTATGCAGCTTCTCCTAGATCCTTCATATCGAATTGCTTTGCCAGCCAGACCTTAACCTCAGATAACTTACCCACGTCATTGCCAATGAGTAGTATATCATCGACATATAGTACCAGAAACACAACTTTGCCTTCGTGTATTAACTTGTAAACACAAGGCTCATCTATTGACTGTTCAAAGCCGAAGCTCTTTACAGTTTCATCGAATCTAATATTCCATGACCTAGATGCTTGCTTTAGTCCATAAATGGATTTAAGCAACTCACAAACCTTGGTCTCTTGACCTTTATCCACGAAACCGTCTGGTTGAGCCATGTAAATGCGCTCGTCAAGATTGCCATTCAGAAAGGTTGTCTTGACATCCATTTGCCAGATCTCATAGTCGAGAGCTGCAGCTATGGATAGGAGTATGCGGATGGATTTAAGCATCGCGACTGGCGAGAAGGTTTCTTCATAGTCAATCCCTTCTTGTTGGGTATAACCCTTCGCCACAAGTCGTGCTTTGAACGTCTCGACGTTCCCATCAGGACCCCTTTTCTTCTTGTATATCCACTTACACCCTACGGGTTTAATCCCTTCAGGAAGGTCTACAAGTTTCCAGACTTTGTTGACATACATCGAGTGCATTTCAACTTTCATGGCGTCAAGCCAAAGGTTTGATTCAGAACAAGCCATCGCTTGGCTATAGGAAACAGGGTCATCCATGTCAGAGACGGCTACAAGAGAGTCTCCATAAGACATGTACCTGTCAAGCTTTTGAGTAGCCCTCCCACTACGTCTAAGTACTACTTGACGAGATTCTGATGAGTTAGGTTGTGTTTCAGTTGGGGTAAGAACAGTTCTTACAGATGAGGTAGAAGCTTCCTCACCCAACTTTTCTTCAAGCACAATTTTGCTTCTAGGTTTCGCATCCTTCATAAAGTCCTCCTCAAGGAAACGAGCATTCGTGCTAACGAAAGTCTTATTGTCCTCGGGACTATAGAAAGTAAAACCTTTGGTTTCCTTCGGATATCCTACAAACAGGCACAATTCTGACCTACTAGCCAACTTGCTAGTCTTTTGCCTCAGCACGTGTGCAGGGCAACCCCAAATTCGGATGCGGCCAAGATTCACTTTACGGCCAGTCCATCGTTCATAAGGAGTACCAGGAACCGTTTTGGACGGAACTTGGTTCAGAATGTAGGAGGCTGTTTCGAGGGCATATCCCCAAAAGGAAAGCGGGAGTGATGAGTAACTCATCATTGATCTAACCATCTCCATAAGAGTTCGGTTTCTTCTCTCTGACACTCCGTTTTGTTGAGGTGTGCCAGGTGCGGTAAGGTGAGAAGCGATACCTTCTTCTTTAAGAAAGTCATCGAACTCTCCAGACATATACTCACCACCTCGATCAGATCGAAGGGTTTTGATCACTTTGCCAGTTTGCTTTTCCACTAAAGCCCTAAAGACCTTAAATACGTTAAAGGTCTCGGATTTGTGTTTAAGCAAATAGACAAACCCATATCTTGAGTAATCATCAGTGAAGGTAACGAAGTATTCGTATCCTCCACGTGCCTGTTGGTTGAGCGGACCACATACATCAGAATGTATTAGTTCCAGCAACTCAGTGGCTCTTCGACCCTTATCGGAGAAAGGTCGCTTAGTCATTTTTCCTTCTATGCAGGATTCACAAGTAGGTAGTGAACCTATTGCAGAGGCTTGGAGTGGACCATCCCTCACAAGTCTCTTAATCCTATCTAGACTGATATGACCAAGTCTTAAGTGCCAGAGGTATGTTGATTTTGTTAGATCGGAGGATTCAGAAAGTTTGATCCTCTTTGGTTCCCTAATTAGATCGTTATCTAATTCGGTGTCTAAAAGAGAAGGTTTAGTGGGATAGATGTAGAAAAGAGCATTCTTCATACATGCATCAGTGACAAAAGAATGATCAGGAAACGAAATACGAATTCCATTCTTAATGAACTTTAAACAATAATCTTGCTCACGAAGACGAGCAACGGATATTAAGTTCTTCCCAAGGGTAGGAACAAAATAAACATTATTCAAGTTTAAAGTGCGGTCTTCAAAAGACAGCGTCACGGATCCCACAGCCTTTGCAGACACCAGGCTCCCATCACCCCATTTGAAACAGAACTCGCCTTCCTCTAAGCTCTTGGTTTTCTTGAAACCATTCAAGGAACAACAAATATGGTTAGTAGCAGCGGAGTCAAGAATCCACGTTGATACATTATCAGCTACTAAGCATGCTTCGGTAACTAGTACAATACTATGTTCCTTTGCTTTGAGATAGGCGGGACAGTTCTTTTTATCGGCCTTGTAAGGTCTCTTCACAGTTCCAGAGGCGGAGGCTTTTTGCTCAGTAGCATGTGCCTCTCCTTGATTCCTCTTTCTCTTAGTGAGACCTACAGCAGTGTGAAGTTCCTCCATAAGCTTGGTAACAGTGTACTCTAGCTTGTTTATTGAGTAGTTCATCTTGGAGGTATCAAGAGATGCGGGGAGAGTTTCTAAGATCATATCTATGACATTCTTCCCATCATTCTCAGATCCTAGGATTTCCATCTTATTTAGAAAACTAATGATCAGTTTCATAAAGTCTCTAACAGGAGTCCTAGCCTTCATATGACAGTTCATAAACTGTCGGACTGCTTGTTGCCTTGCTTGACGCCTTTGCCCTCCAAACATATCAAGGAGATTGTAGAGCACGTCAGCGGCAGTCTCGATGTCACGATGTTGCTCTTTCAGCACATTGTTCATAGATGCTAAGATATAGCACCTCACAATCTCATCGGATCGAAGCCAGGCCGCTAAGGCGTCATTGTCCTCTTGAGTTGAATCATCATTCGTCAGAGGGGGACACGGGGTGGTGAGTACCCATTTGTGCTTGTTAACGGTAAGTATTATGTCGAGGTTACGTTTCGAATCTACGTAGTTTTCGTTTTCGAGTTTGTTCGGGGAAAGGATGAACGAGAGAAGGTTGAGAGACATGTTGCCTATTTAAGTTGAAACAAGTTTATGATTAGTCTTTGGTTTAGGATTTAAGTTTCATTAAGACTTTTGTAAAACCCAAAGGTGTTATAAACCAAACGATAATTTACTCCCTCAAGAGAAGGCCGCAAAAAATCTCCATTTATAAGTAAATGACACATCATTAATGCTAAGCCAAGATGTCAATACATCTATTTTGACTAGCCACCTTGTAAATTGGTTTGATCACTCACATCCTTTCGCAGAGCCTCAAGGGAGGATACTAGGGATTGAGCCTAAGCGTGCAACCAACCACTTAGTCCAAAAGATCAGCTTTGAAAAACAATCCCCCAAGGGGAGGCCTTGCCATCATTGCATCTCTCTCGGACGTAGCTCATTGAGCAATGATCGAAGCAATAACGCCTTGGAGTACTCACATTTAAGTGAGGGTCGCAAGAGCGGCTCTTAGTCCCACGTTATTGCATCTTTCACTAGTGTTTGGGATCGCGGGTTACAAACAACGAATATAACCCTCCCACTTAGTTTTTGGAGTTGGTTCATCGACTCTTATAAGTTCGGAAACAAATTTCCTAGTTAGAGAGCGACATAGCGGACAACTAGAAGAGAATCCTAGATCGACATGTTCAGAGCAGTATTAGTGCATAAAGGCACAAGGTACATACTCGATCTTTTCCTATTTTCTATTTCGGGAAAGTGCGTGAGGGAAGTGTGAACTTCAACTCACTCGAACACTTGAAAGTTTGAGATTACACATCTTTTTATTTTTCGGCTTGTCTACAAGGAGACCTCCCACTCAAAATTTCATGAGCATATAGATTTTGAACATATGTGATCTAGATATAGTTTTGAAAACATTTTGAAAACTTATTTGATTTGGATGACAAAATATTTTCAAGTTTGAAAGTGAAAACGGTTTTTCAAAATTCAAACTAGTTTTGTAAAAATTCAATTTCAATTAATCTTTCAAAAATCAAAACTTTTAATCTTTACACATCATGTTTATAATCATATGAAAAACATTTTTGCTCAAGAAAATTTTCTCATTAGAGTTCTATAACTCATGGTAGTGGGGTTTGAAAATCCGGATTTCTAAAAAACTGGAGTTTCAGACAGCCGCGCACCTCGGAGTAAAATTGCCATATCTGGCGGCTCCGATGTCCTTTTCAGCCGAAACCGGTGGCATTGGACAGAGGACAGACAGAGCTTTAATTTGATTCAAGAATCATCAAATTTAGATTTCTGAGCAGAGAGTTATGCCGCTTTTAATGCGGGTTTACATTCCAACTCGAAGAAAAAGAAATAAATTAAAGCTTCGTCCTTTTAGGTGCGAAAAAGAATCGAGTGTAACGGAACATTTTAAGATATTGTTTAAAGCTTTTATTTGTGTTTTATTAGCAGGGTAATAACATAGAATAAAAGAAATAACAACATGCATAAAACGATTCAAGTAAATAAACGAAACTAGCAAGAAAATAAAACTAGTCACAAACCTTTAAAACACGTTATTCAATATAAAAAATTAAAAACTTTTAGAACTGATTCTAATGTGTTTTAACATCATCCCAAACTCATAGAAAATCAACATGGTTTTTAATTTAAAGGCATGAGCAATAAATTAAAAAAAAAATCTAAGATTACAATTCTAACTTGTCACAAAATTAGTAAACTTTCGAAAACGATTTTCAAGCTCATAATTTAAAAACATGCACATGCATTCCGTTGACCATAGCTCTGATACCATTTGTTGGAATCGATCTAGGGTTTAAGAAAATAATTAACGCTTCGATAAGCGGCGGAATTTTAGAAATTTTCTTTTACAAGTAAAACAGTTTTTACTAACCTAGACAAGTGCAAGTACATGTAATTAAAAACCAATATGAGCTAGAAGTTTACTAACCTTTCTTGAAGCTTGAACTTTGAAGAAGCTTGTGGAAAGTTTGCAACGCTCGTCTCCCCTCGCAGCACGTCTCTCTTTCTTTCCTCGGGAACTCGAGCAAGCACGATAGTTTCTATCACTAAATCACTCGAAAAGAAGGAATCAGTGAGTGGGCACTTTTAAACACTACGACTTAAGAACAAGTCTTGAAGTCGCAGAGCTAAACGCTAGGTCGAGTGAGGACCTAGGTGCCAAGACAAGAAAAAAATCGAAAATAAACTAGAGAGAGAGAGAAGAGGACTTCGGCCAAGTTCTAGAGAGAGAGTCTCTCAAAATCTCTTAAACTTGGATGAATGAAAATGAGAAGAATGAGGCTCCTATTTATAGGAGAGGTCTCACCTTCAATAAGGTAGTTTCCTCTTCTATAAAATGAGCCAATTTCCTCTTTCTTTTCCTTGAGAAGCTCGGCCAAAATAGACTTCATTAAGTCTTGGAATAGTTTCCTATTTTGTTCCATGCCTTGCCTTGTCTCTCTCTTGGCCGAATTCCATATAGCATCCTTATGCAAATTTGTTTCCTCTTTTTCTTTTGGCAAGTATCTTGATACATTTATGCACAAAATATTCTCTCTTGGTTGGGTATGTTGGGCGCCCAAGGCCTTCTAGAAAAGGCTTCTAGAAGCTTTTCCATTTGTTCATGACAACATGAAAAAGGCCCAATAAGAATTTTCAATAAAATTCTTATGAAATGAAATTAATTCACAAGGCCCAATGATCAAGTCATGGCCGAGTGAAACATGTCATAAAATGACCTTGTCAAAAATTTATTGACATTCATTTCATCGTTTGTCTCAAAAGACAAAAATACCCTTTTCACTATTTTCGTTCTTGTTTTGACTTAGCTTCCAGTTTAACTATTCCTATCGATGTGATTCGTGACAGTGACCTCATGGACCCAAATGAACAAAGCTTTAGCTAAACACTTGGACTCAAAAGTTCACAAACCTTTTCCAAGTTTAGCTTAATGCCAACTGACTCCACTAAAGAGCTGACACTGAAAATCTCTCGGTTCAAATGAATTTATTTTCTACTCAAGAATTCGACCTAATTATGATGAGCGGATCCACTGAATATTATCTATGTTTACCCTTCATGAATGTCATCAGCTAGTCGGGATTTACTAAATTACCATTTTACCCTTCTAGCTGTTATTTCCTCAACTCCTTTGTCGCTTGTGAATAAGTTAGAAACAATGTATTGACGAGGAGCTAACAAGTCACATTGTTTCATCCAAAAGAGTCAGGACTTAATTTGGACACTGGCCAGTTCATTTATTCACACTCCAAGGAACAAAGCATGAGGTGACATACATTGCATTTCAGCAATCTTGTACATAAATTCCATATCTATGAGAACTTCACAAAGTTACTCATGACAGACTCACAACTTAGTACTTCACCAATAGGCCTTGTTCGGAATCACATAGTGAGTCCGAACTTTGACTTTCTCAAATGAGAATACTAAGGTGTGAAATGGCTGTTGTCGCACGAAAATGAACAACTATTTAAAACCTCGGGCGGTTCGATCCAAGGCCGGACCAAGTGATCGCACCCGGGCGAAGAGTGTGAACTCGATAGTCTCGAGCTAGGGTTCTCTCCGATCAACCCGCCTCTCGGGAGAGGTAGGGGGTGAGGAGGATGAGTGACCGTGCCTTGGTTGTCGGCTGCCTACGTACCCGTGCGTGGGATCAGGTCAGAACGTAGTTCAAGCGTGTGTGACGCAGTATGAGGCGTGGAGCCTTGGCGGAGAGGCGTGCTCGACGAAGGAAACGGGGCGCGAGGAGTCCTCGGCAGCGTCTCAGAACTTCGGAGATCGCGTACGCGTCTAGCGTGTTGGACGCGCGAGGGTAGCTCTAGTTGAGAACCCTAGGGGCGTGCTTGAGCACCGGAGAACGTTCGGTCAAAGGGAGCGACGTCCGGGAAGTTCCCGTGAGTGCTTCGGGACCTTTGAGAACGAGGGAGAGAGAAGAGAACCTGCTTCAGGCCAAATATGGCATCCAGAGAAGCAGAGAAATCGAGCGTGTCGATAAGAGATGAAGAGAATTATTAGATATTCTTGGATATCTTGGGATGGCTTTCCCCTCAATGGGAGAGGGTATTTATAGGTGTTTGGGAGCCTTAGAAGGTCCCTTTTTCGTCCATGTGGGACTAGGAATGCGTGTGGCATTAAGTGGAGGCGCACGGCGCGCGCGGCGCACAAAGGGCGGCGCACAACGCGCGGCGCGCGGCGCGCGGCGCAGGGGGCGCGGCGCGCGGGTCACCGGGCGCGGCGCGGGACGCGCGGCGCAGGACGCGCGGCGCAGGGTTCCTTGACCGGCGCGGCGCGCTGCCTGGCCGGCGCGGCGCGCTGCCTGCTGCCCGGCTGGCCGGTGCAGCGCGTTGCGTGCGCAGTGAGCGGCTCGTCTTGCCGGGCTCTTGCGGGCCTTCGAATGCCATTCTTCTCACGAGAAATATGAAGCTTTCTACTTGATGAGAGTGACTCGATCCGAGGGGCAAGGCTCGGCCCGGCGAGAGCGACTAGCGACTTGATTCGAGGAGTGACTCGAGGATGACTCGAGGCTCGACTCGAAAGTGACTCGAGGCTCGACTCGAGGGACAATTAAAGGCTCGACTCGAGGAACCACTCAAGGCTCGACTCGAGGAGCGAAGCTCGACTCGAGGAGATTGACTCAAGGCTCGACTCGAGGAGCGAAGCTCGACTCGAGGAGTCAGGAGTTTGGGCGAGGGCTTGAAGTTTTGCCGCTCTTCAGGACCTCCGGCCTGACCATCGGCCCTTTGAGCGACGTGCCCTCTCGGCGTCTCGGGTTTTCCGAAAACGACCGACAACATTAGCCCCCCAAGTTCGTCGTTCGGGAGGCGTCCCAGCGATGAACTTTTTGTTCTTCTAGTTGGGTGTTTGAGGAAAATGTTTCCCGTGCCTTGTGGCCCCGAGGAAAATCTTCTCTTTTTCTTTCTTTTCTTTTTTTTTTTTTTTTTCAGGTGGTGGCCGCGCGGCGCGCGCCCTGGACGGCGCGGCGCGCGGTCTGCGCTGCACGACCCGCGCGGCGCGCGGGCTTGGCGCGCGGCGCGCCCCGTGCGCGGGGCTGGGTCGCTTCGCGCGGGAGAACTCCGACTTTTTGGAGTTTCTACTCCGATTTTGCTCCTTGTGGGAGTAGGATTTCGACTCCTACCCCCCTAGAAGTCTATAAATAGACCTCCCCCCTTCCCTTTACTCCTCACATTATTTTTTCTCTTTTCTTACGCTTGTTTTCTTCTTTTACGTTTGCATTATGGGTGTCCCTCCCCTTTTCTCAGCTGAGAGTCCCGAGATTGATTTCTCTCTCTTGTTTCAGGGTTCTGAACACGCAGAGGATGATCTCTTCGCGGGATTAAGGGAAGTTCCTCTGCACGTGGAAGAAAATCCAAGCGGAGTAGAGCAGTGGTTGGAGGAAGGCGAGCTGGGTGCGACCGTGCCCGCTGCTCAGCCTCTCGAAGAGTGCGCGCCAACTGGGCACGGTACAGGCGGGGAGTTTGATCGTCCCGCGTCCGGGGAGCCTGCCCCTCGCCTCGTGATCAACTTAGTTGGCGGGGGGGTCCGTGACAAAGTTCGCCTCGACGCGCCGCAGTCCGACTTGGGCTTTCAAGGCGCGCCGGGAGATGTTACGGACGCGGATGCGGTGACTCCGCTAGAGTCGGTTCTCGACGAGATAGACTGCGTGGACGACTTTGGTCCCGAGTCTGAAGATCCCGGAGGTGAGTCAGAGACATGTCCGGGGGCCGAAGGCCTCGCATCGGAGTGTCCCGAGGTACCGTCGGCAGTTGCCGTGGTCGTGTCGGAGGGCGGGGACCCTTCCGTGGAGCCAGGGGATTCTCAGCCCGAGACCCCTGACGCGGAGGCGTTGGTATCGGCGAGGTCGCTTGCTAGGACGGAGTGGTATCCCGAGGAGGGCCTTGCCGCTCCCGAGGACTTCGATTGTTCGGGGGTCGATGCTTCGAGCACGCTTACCTACCGGACATTCGTCGGTCTCCAGGAGGCTTTTGCCATCCCGTCATCCGTGGCGCTTCTCCGTCCTTTAAAGGACGACCGTCCTTTCCGGCCTCGTCGTGGTTTTGCCGCAGTTTCAGTTGCGAGTCTTAACTGCGGGTTGCGGCTGCCGTTTCAACCCATCGTTCAGCAGCTTCTCGCCCGTCTGGGGGTGCACGCATGTCAGATGAGCCCGGCATTCTACCGCATAGTGGCGATGTGCCATATGGAGTGGCATTGCCAGACCGAGCGGGTGATGACCGTGAGTGATTTTCGCAATCTCATCGCGGTCTTCCCTGCGCCCGGGCAACCCAGTTTCTTTGTGGCCCGCGATCGACGGAATACTAAGCTGATCATTGATTCAGAGAAGTACAATCGACGACCGTGGGTGTGGGTCTCGGCGGAGGCTTTTGGTGACGCCCCGCTCCGGTTCGGCCCCTTGTCCGAGTTTCCTGCTAACGAGGGGGCCGATGATCTCGACTTTGTGAAGGAGATCCGGGGAATGTCGGAGGCTCGGAAAGCCGTTGAACGATTTCGTTCTCCTGAGCTGATGGCTTCCACTGGGTGGTTCCCGCCGTTTCCTCAGCGGACCGGGGGTACCCCAAGTGCCGCATCATCTCTCTCGAGCGGCGATCCTCAAGGTATGTTGACGTTTCGTATTTTTGCTTTTGTTTTTAGCTCAAGGTTTTGACTTTGTCGCTTTTGCAGTCTCTTCGGCTAGGGCGAGGGCTCGGGCTCGTCTAGCGAAGGCTTCCCGGGACCCGAAGTCGTTGGCGGCGGTTCGCCGTCGGATTGCTGCGCGGGATGGTCGGGAGAAACTCGATACCGATCATTGGGCGGAGAGCGGTCCTCGCGCTTCCTTGAAGCGACCTTCCTCCTCGGCTTTGCCAGACACGTCTTCGGACTCTAAGCGCGTGAATTCGATGGTCGACGTGGAGGCCGCGGAGGTTAGGGGGGAATGTTCCCTGGGTCTTGCTCAATCTTCGATGAAGATGTGGAAGAGCGTTGTGGCCAGCAGTGACGTAGAGTTCTTTCGTCACGGCGTTTCCGATGCACAGAGAGTGAGTTTCCCTTGCCTTATTTGCGATGAATCTGTCTTCCGCTAAACTGTCTCTTTGCCTTCTCAGGTGCTTGCTCGAGCGACCCGGGGCGAGAAGATCCTTCACGACCTCATCAGGCGGATGAGTCGCGCTCAGGAGGAGCTTGCTCAAGCGAAGTCTCAGTTGGCTCACGCCGAGCGAGGTTCTCACTCAAAGGCAGAGTTTGCGAGTCTCCGCGAGCAGCTTCAGGAGGCTCGCGTGGAACTGGGAGTTACCCGTGGCAAGTGCGACCGCGCTCAGGCGGCGGTGGCGAAGATGGCTGAGGAGCTAACGACGGAACGTCAAGCCCTTGAAGTGGCGACTCGATCGACGGAGGTCTTCCGGAGCGAAGCGCGGGACCTTCGACGTCAGTTGGAATCGCGCACGGAAGAAGTTGGCATTCTTCAGGGCCAGCTTACATCGAGTGAGGCTGCCCGTGTTCGTGCGGAGCGTAAGCGTGACTCCTTGGCGGAGGAGGTGGCTCGGGTCACCGAGGAGAAAGCCGCGGCGGAGCAGCTTGCGTCCGACCTTCAGGACGACTTTGATGTCGGAGTCGAGGAGGCAAGGCACGCAGCGGCGGTGGAGTGTCGGGACGCCACAGCTGCCGAGAATGTTTCTCGGGGGGTCACCTTCGACTTCTTCGACTCGCTTTTCCCACCACTTGACGGGGCCGACCCTGTGGGCGACGATCCCGCCGAGTGACCGTTTTCTTTCTTTATTTTTCCTGCGCAAATGTTTTAGCGCGTGCTTTTTAGGTTTTTCCGTTCAGTGCACTTGTCTTAGCGCTTGCTTACTAGGATATTTCCCTTTAGCGCACTTGTCTTAGCGCATGCTTTCTAGGTTTTGAGGCAGTTGCCCCTTTCTTTTATGAGGAGTTATCCATTTATTTTTATGAATGTTTTCGCACACTTATCTTCTACGGCATGCATGGATGGTCACTTGTTTGTGTCAATGATTTTGTCCATCCTTTTATCTCAGCAGGATACTTTTTCAAACACGCCGGTCACTTGGATGGTTTGTGTTCTTAAGCATTTTCAACTGCGAGTCAGCCATGCTATGTAGGTGTGTTACGTGCGCCGGATTGCGCCACGTGGGCGTCTCAAATCGCGCCATGTAGGCATCTTGGGTTGCGCCATGTAAGCGACTTACGTGCGCCATGTAGGCGTCTTACGGGTTGCGCCATGTAGGCGTCTTATGGGCTGCGCCTTTAAGCGACTTACGTGCGCCATGTAGGCGTCTTAGGTTGCGCCATGTAGGCGTCTTACGGGCTGCGCCTTTACGCGACTTACGTGCGCCATGTAGGCGTCTTGGGTTGCGCCATGTAGGCGTCTTACGGGCTGCGCCTTTACGCGACTTACGTGCGCCATGTAGGCGTCTTAGGTTGCGCCATGTAGGCGTCTTACGGGCTGCGCCTTTACGCGACTTACGTGCGCCATGTAGGCGTCTTAGGTTGCGCCATGTAGGCGTCTTACGGGCTGCGCCTTTACGCGACTTACGTGCGCCATGTAGGCGTCTTAGGTTGCGCCATGTAGGCGTCTTACGGGCTGCGCCTTTACGCGACTTACGTGCGCCATGTAGGCGTCTTAGGTTGCGCCATGTAGGCGTCTTACGGGCTGCGCCTTTACGCGACTTACGTGCGCCATGTAGGCGTCTTAGGTTGCGCCATGTAGGCGTCTTACGGGTTGCGCCTTTACGCGACTTACGTGCGCCATGTAGGCGTCTTGGGTTGCGCCATGTAGGCGTCTTACGGGCTGCGCCTTTACGCGACTTACGTGCGCCATGTAGGCGTCTTGGGTTGCGCCATGTAGGCGTCTTACGGGCTGCGCCTTTACGCGACTTACGTGCGCCATGTAGGCGTCTTAGGTTGCGCCATGTAGGCGTCTTACGGGCTGCGCCTTTACGCGACTTACGTGCGCCATGTAGGCGTCTTAGGTTGCGCCATGTAGGCGTCTTACGGGCTGCGCCTTTACGCGACTTACGTGCGCCATGTAGGCGTCTTAGGTTGCGCCATGTAGGCGTCTTACGGGCTGCGCCTTTACGCGACTTACGTGCGCCATGTAGGCGTCTTAGGTTGCGCCATGTAGGCGTCTTACGGGCTGCGCCTTTACGCGACTTACGTGCGCCATGTAGGCGTCTTAGGTTGCGCCATGTAGGCGTCTTACGGGCTGCGCCTTTACGCGACTTACGTGCGCCATGTAGGCGTCTTAGGTTGCGCCATGTAGGCGTCTTACGGGCTGCGCCTTTACGCGACTTACGTGCGCCATGTAGGCGTCTTAGGTTGCGCCATGTAGGCGTCTTACGGGCTGCGCCTTTACGCGACTTACGTGCGCCATGTAGGCGTCTTAGGTTGCGCCATGTAGGCGTCTTACGGGCTGCGCCTTTACGCGACTTACGCGCGCCATGTAGTAGTCTCGGGTTGCGCCATGTAGGCGTCTTACGGGTTGCGCCTTTACGCGACTTACGTGCGCCATGCAGGCGTCTTAGGTTTTTTTGGTGGAGCGCGTTCTTTTGAGAGTTTCCTTACCATAGCTAGCCCCCCTAAGTTTTTTGGGTTATAAGTTAAATGTTGATAACCAGAAAACTTGCATAAAACGAAATTGAAATGGAAAACTTGAGTTTTATTACTTTTGCGAAAGAAAAACTTGCGAGAAAATTTAAATCCTAAAACATTGGCTCGTAGGCCTTATTGAAAATGGAAATAAAAAGCGATAAAAAAAAGCGGGGGACGCTAGCTACTGATAGTACTGCCTCAAGTGCTCCGCGTTCCACGGGTGGCGAATCGGAGTCCCGTCCGTGTGCTCGATGTAGTATGTCCCGTCGTGAATGACTTTGCGGACTCTGTAAGGGCCTTCTCAGTTTGGGCCTAGGACGCCGGCGCCTTGGACTTGTGTGTTTTGGAACACTCGTCTGAGGACAAGGCTTCCGACGGCAAAGGTTCGCCTTTTGATTTTGGAGTTGTAGTATCTTTCGACCTTGTGTTTCTGTGCGGCGAGGCGTCTGAATGCTTCCGCCCTCTTTTCGTCGATCAGGTCCAACTCAAGGCGCATGGCCTCGTTGTTTTCCGCTTCGTCGAACGTGTCGACTCGGAATGTGGGTATCTCGGTTTCAATTGGAACCACAGCCTCGACCCCATATGCAAGGGAGAATGGCGTCTCGCCGGTGGCGTTTCGCGCGGTTGTCCTATACGCCCATAGGACGAATGGTAATTCATCGGCCCAGGCGCCTTTCTTGTCTTCGAGCTTCTTTTTCAGGTTGCTCTTCATAGTCTTGTTGACTGCCTCGACTTGGCCGTTGGCCTGAGGATGTCGCGGCGAGGAGAAGGTCTTGCTGATCTTCAGTTGATCGCAGATATCTCTTACCCGCGCGTTGTCAAATTGTGCCCCGTTGTCGGTCACAATCGAGGCGGGGATACCGTGCCTGCATATGATGTTCTTCCAGATGAAGTTCGTCGTGTTTGCTTCAGTTATTCTGGCAAGCGGCTCGGCCTCTACCCACTTAGTGAAGTAGTCGATGGCGATAATGGCGTACTCGTATTGCCTTGGCGCTCTAGGGAGCTTGCCAATGATGTCCACGCCCCACTTAGCAAAGGGACGTGGGACAACGATGCTGCTTAATGGGGTCGGGGGCTGTCGCGGAATTTCCGCGAAGCGCTGGCATTTATCGCAACGCCTTGCCCATTCGCAAGCATCTCGCTTCATGGAAGGCCAGAAATAGCCTTGCTTGAGCGCTTTGAGCGCAAGGGAAGTTCCAGCGGCGTGGTTTCCGCAGATGCCCTCATGGATTTCGCGGAGGACCTTGGTCGACTCAACGCTATCGAGGCATTGGAGCAGCGGTGTCGAGTAACCGCGCTTATAGAGCGTGCCCTCACGGAGCGTGTATTTGGATGCTAAGGCCCTCAGTTTATCGGCTTCCTTGCGGTCTTCGGGGAGTTCCCCTCTTCGCAAAAACTCGACAATTGAGTCCATCCAAGTGGGCTGAGATGCCACTTCTATGGTCCCTACTTCGTCTCGGGAGACGGATGGTCGTGGGAGAGATTCAATGGGCACAGTCCCCAATCCGTCTTCGTCGATGCCAGATCCGAGGCGAGCAAGCGCATCAGCCTCCGAATTTCGTTCTCTCGGGATTTGGTGAATCTCGAACCAAGAGAAGGCCTCGAGTTTGGAGTTCGTCTTAGCCAGGTATGCGACCATGTTGGGCTCCTTGGCGATGTAATCTCCCTTAACCTGGTTTACGATCAACTGCGAGTCGCAGTGTATTCGCAGGTTATGGGAGCCGAGCTTCTGTGCTAGCTCTACCCCTACAATGAGCGCTTCGTATTCAGCTTCATTGTTGGAGGCTTGGAAGCCGTAGTGGAGGGCATATCGCAGCTTTTCCCCATCGGGGTTAATTAGGATTATTCCGGCGCCAGCCCCCCGAGCATTAGATGCTCCGTCTACGTATAACTCCCAGATGGGACCCGTTGGGTCTACCTTCCTTTTCCGAGTTAGCTCGCAATCGTTTAAGTCAGTTTCCGCTCTTCCCATATCGGGAGCGTAGGAGAATTCTGCCACGAAGTCGGCTAAGGCCTGCCCCTTTATAGCCGTTCTTGGGTGGAACTCAATCCCGTACTCGCTCAATTCTTGGGACCAGATCGCCATACGAGTCGACGTTCCCTTTTGAAGAGCTTTACCGATCGGATGCTCAGTTCGCACCGCAATTGGGTGAGCTTGGAAGTACGGTCGTAGCTTCTTAGCTGCCGTTACGAGAGCCAGAGAAAGTTTCTCAATCTCGGTATAGCGTGTTTCTGCGTCGAGTAAGGCTTTGCTTACGTAGTAGATTGGCCATTGGACCTTATTCTCCTCGCGGACAAGGACGGCGCTTATAGCTCTTTCAGAGACGGCGAGATACACGTACAGCGTCTCGCCCTCTTTCGGTTTAGAGAGGAATGGTGGGGACCCAAAGTAAGCCTTCATTTCTTGGAAGGCACTTTCGCATTCGTCCGTCCACTCAAAGCCGTCCGTCTTCTTTAGAGCTTTGAAGAACGGTTGACACTTGTCGGTGGCTTTAGATACGAAGCGTGTCAGAGCGGCAATCCGACCGGTCAGGCTTTGCACTTCTTTGACTCGTCGTGGCGACTTCATTTCAAGGAGTGCCTTGATTTTTTCCGGGTTCGCTTCTATGCCTCGTCGGCTGACGATATAACCGAGGAACTTTCCGGATTCAACCCCGAATACGCATTTGTTGGGGTTGAGCTTCATTTTATATCGGCGGAGGATTGTGAACATCTCCCTAAGGTCGCGTACGTGATTAGTTGCCAGTAGGCTTTTAACGAGCATGTCGTCCACGTACACTTCCATCGTCTTGCCGATTTGATCGGCGAAGATCCGATTTACCAAGCGTTGGTATGTCGCTCCCGCGTTCTTGAGGCCGAAAGGCATGACCTTGTAACAGTAGAGACCTCGATCAGTGACAAAGGTTGTCTTAATTTGATCGGGCTCGTGCATTCGAATTTGGTTGTAGCCTGAATAGGCGTCCATGAAGCTTAGGAGTTCATGGCCGGCCGTGGCGTCCACCAGTTGTTCGATGCGCGGGAGTGGAAAGCAATCCTTAGGGCAGGCTTTGTTAAGATCTTTGTAGTCTATACAAATTCGCCACTTCCCGTTGGGCTTTTTTACCATTACCACATTGGCGACCCACTTGGGGTACTTAGCCTCTCGAATGAAGTTTGCGGTGAGGAGTTTCTCGACCTCTTCATTTATGGCCAGGTATCGTTCTGGGTTGAACGTTCGTCTAGCCTGTACTTTTTCGGCGACCTTTGGGTCGTCGTTCAGTCGGTGCACTATTACCTCGGGATCGATTCCGGGCATGTCCGCATGAGTCCATGCAAAAACATCCTTGAACTCCCTAAGGAAGGCGGTAAGCTGAGTTTTGATGGCGAGTGGAAGTCGGGTGCCGATTTTTACAACTTGATCAGGCTTCGACTCGTCCAGGACGATTGGCACAAGATCATCGGAGGTTTCCACTTTAAGTCTTTCGATTTCATCACGGGGGTCAAGTTCTCCGAACTTCCTTGCATCCCTTAGGTTGCATGGGTAATCGTCTTCCAGTTGGAAGATTGTGTTGACCGCTTTTCCCGCGGACCTGCCATCAACTCCTTGCACGTAGCATATTCTGGCTTGGGATTGGTCTCCAGCCATGATGCCAATTCCCCCTTCGGTGGGGAACTTCACCAGTAGGTGATACGTGGAAGTGATTGCCCTCAGCCGGTTCAATGTGGGTCGCCCAATGATTAAGTTGTAGGGCGACTCTTGATCGACCACTAGGAATGGGACCATGTGAACGGCTTCGATTCCTCCAGGGGTTCCAAAGGTGACCGGCAGGTCGATGATGCCCTCAGTCATAACCTTTTCCCCAGTGAACCCAAACAATGGCGTTTGGGTCGGAGTCGGGCGCAGCCCCCCGAGCTTCATGCGCTCTAGGGTGGACTTGAAGATTATGTCGGCAGCGCTGCCGTTATCGATGAGAACCCTTTTCACCAAGTTATTGGCCACTTGGGCTTTGAGCACGATCGCGTCATTGTGCGGATGCACAACTCGCTTGGCCTCTTCATTGGTGAAATACATCGTCTCGTGAGGCACGGACGGAGGTTCTTCATATGTGAAGTTGACGTGCATAGCAGCGTCTTCCTGAGACACGGCCCTAAGGAATTTCTTCCGTTGACGGGCCGAATCCCCATCCTGTGGACCTCCCAGTATGGTGGTTACCACGTGCAGTTGTGGATTGGCGTTGGCAGTAGCCGGGGTTTGGTTGGCAGAGGCGGCTGCTCCTCCTCCTTGACCAGACTGCTGTCTGTTCGCGGTGGGGCCCGCAGCGCCAATCATGCGCAACACGAACTCCTTCAGCTCGCCCCGTTGGATTAGAGCCTCGATTTGCCTTTTGAGGTTGTAGCATTCCGAGGTCAAATGACCATATTCCCGATGGAACTCACAATACCTGGACCGATCGCGAGTTGCGGGATCCTTCTTCATTGGAGCCGGGGGCGTGAACTTGTCACGTGCCAGAGCCAAGATCCTTTCCGGCGCCGTGTTCAGCGGCGTGAACGACGAGTACCCTTTGAAGTTTTCCGCAAGTCGCGGTTTCTGAGGTACAGGGAGTTGGTTGTTAGGAACCTGGTTCCCCTTGTTTCGCCTCTTACGAGGTTCGTTCTGCTCGCGGATAGGTTCTTCCCGACGGCGAGAGCTTTGATTAGTGCTCTTGCGGCCGTCGAGGTAGTCTTCGACTCCCATGAAGGTCTTAGCTCGAGTCATTAACTCGGCCATGGTGGAAGGGACACGGCCGACGACAGACTTGAGGAAGTCACTCGTACGCAAGCCTTCTATGATAGCGGCAATCGCGTCACTGTCGTCAAAGCGGTCGACCTTGTTCGACTCTTCTGTGAATCGGGCGAGGTATCGTCTAAGAGACTCGCCACTCTCTTGCCTGATTGACCACAGGTACATCTTGGTCTTCTTTTGGACCATAGACGTAGCGAATCGTGCTAGGAACATGTCCTTCAGGTCTTTGAACGAGTGGATGCTTCCTGGTCTCAAGTTTTTGAACCACTCAAAGCCGGGTCCGGTGAGGGTCAAACTAAAGGCTTGGCACATGGCACTAGGAGAAACACCCTGCATCGTCATCCAGGTTTCATAGTGCTGGATGTGGTAAGCAGGATCTGCTTTCCCATCATAGGGAGAGAGGTTCGGGAGCTTGAAATTCCCCGTACAAACCTCAGCCAATATCTGAGTAGTGAAAGGCGATGAGTTCTCCTCAACGACTCCGTAGGCGCTTCCACCTATTCCGTACTCTCGGAGATCTCGTACCTCATTTCGAAGGTTGTGGATCATAGTGACCACATCGAGACCGGTCGTTGGAGTAACCCCTTGATCAGGAGGAGTCACCTGCAGCCTCTCGTTAGACCCCTGTCCTGCGCGGCGGTTCCCGTTAGTTGGGGCTGCCAGCGGGATGTTGGGTCTAGAGCTTAGTCGCTCTCTCAGATCATTGCCACGCCCAATGCGTTGAGCAGTGAGGTGGTCCCTAAGATCAGGGCTGGCCGTATGGAGGCGCCGGCTCTGCTTGCGACGTTGCGCTCTCCGCGCGCCCTGACTTTCCGCAACATTCTCCCTCGGACCTAGTCGGTCGAGGGCTGAACGTCGGGAATTCCCCTCTTGAGAAGCTACCGGCGCATCGCCTGTTCGGGGTAAGGGATTCGACGGACCGGCTTCAAACACGGCGGGGAGTCCCCCGTCCTTCGTGAGAGAAGTCTCGACATCCTCCGAGTCACCAGTATCCTCATAATCAGGGTCGCGGCTTTCCTCGTTGAGGTTCTCAGGATCCCCGTTGGGGATCGTCGTGTCACGCATAGGTTGCTTCGCAGCCAGTTGGCGGTGATACCTTGCGTTCCTCGCCTTCAGTCGGCGGATACTCTCCTCCAATTCCGTGATGCGGTTGTCCCTGCTATCAGGAGATGGAGATGGTGAGCGGGTCGAGCTCTCTTCGTGGAGCGACTCTTCGTCACCATGCGCTCGGGAGCGCAAGAAGTATTTCTTGGTCTTAGCGACGTTTTCGGGGTTGTTTGCGCCCTCAGAACGTACGGGTGGTTGGCTACTCATCGTTTCTCAAGTTCGAGAAGGTTGAGTTCGCAGAAGAAAAGAAGAAGATGAATAGAAGGGATTTCGGGCTGAATAGGTCGGGAAGCCCCCTCCTTCTAGCGCCAAAATGTTGTCGCACGAAAATGAACAACTATTTAAAACCTCGGGCGGTTCGATCCAAGGCCGGACCAAGTGATCGCACCCGGGCCAAGAGTGTGAACTCGATAGTCTCGAGCTAGGGTTCTCTCCGATCAACCCGCCTCTCGGGAGAGGTAGGGGGTGAGGAGGATGAGTGACCGTGCCTTGGTTGTCGGCTGCCTACGTACCCGTGCGTGGGATCAGGTCAGAACGTAGTTCAAGCGTGTGTGACGCAGTATGAGGCGTGGAGCCTTGGCGGAGAGGCGTGCTCGACGAAGGAAACGGGGCGCGAGGAGTCCTCGGCAGCGTCTCAGAACTTCGGAGATCGCGTACGCGTCTAGCGTGTTGGACGCGCGAGGGTAGCTCTAGTTGAGAACCCTAGGGGCGTGCTTGAGCACCGGAGAACGTTCGGTCAAAGGGAGCGACGTCCGGGAAGTTCCCGTGAGTGCTTCGGGACCTTTGAGAACGAGGGAGAGAGAAGAGACCCTGCTTCAGGCCAAATATGGCATCCAGAGAAGCAGAGAAATCGAGCGTGTCGATAAGAGATGAAGAGAATTATTAGATATTCTTGGATATCTTGGGATGGCTTTCCCCTCAATGGGAGAGGGTATTTATAGGTGTTTGGGAGCCTTAGAAGGTCCCTTTTTCGTCCATGTGGGACTAGGAATGCGTGTGGCATTAAGTGGAGGCGCACGGCGCGCGCGGCGCACAAAGGGCGGCGCACAACGCGCGGCGCGCGGCGCGCGGCGCAGGGGGCGCGACGCGCGGGTCACCGGGCGCGGCGCGGGACGCGCGGCGCAGGACGCGCGGCGCAGGGTTCCTTGACCGGCGCGGCGCGCTGCCTGCTGCCCGGCTGGCCGGTGCAGCGCGTTGCGTGCGCAGTGAGCGGCTCGTCTTGCCGGGCTCTTGCGGGCCTTCGAATGCCATTCTTCTCACGTGAAATATGAAGCTTTCTACTTGATGAGAGTGACTCGATCCGAGGGGCAAGGCTCGGCCCGGCGAGAGCGACTAGCGACTTGATTCGAGGAGTGACTCGAGGATGACTCGAGGCTCGACTCGAAAGTGACTCGAGGCTCGACTCGAGGGACAATTAAAGGCTCGACTCGAGGAACCACTCAAGGCTCGACTCGAGGAGCGAAGCTCGACTCGGGGAGATTGACTCAAGGCTCGACTCGAGGAGCGAAGCTCGACTCGAGGAGTCAGGAGTTTGGGCGAGGGCTTGAAGTTTTGCCGCTCTTCAGGACCTCCGGCCTGACCATCGGCCCTTTGAGCGACGTGCCCTCTCGGCGTCTCGGGTTTTCCGAAAACGACCGACAACAATGGCATGTCTCATTTCAGGATTAAGGTAAGCATGATGCAATTCATACATAGTGACTTCGAGACATAAGAGGTTAAATGGTTTGTTCTTATCTTGTCTCTAGAAGTGCACTGGTCAATTCAGTACCTTCGGAAGATACCTAGAAGAACTATAGAGTTCCTAACTCTCAATGCCTTATAACCAGACATCATAGATTCTTCTAACAATCATACTGAGGTCAATAGTCCTTTGACCCTAAGATTGCGAATATATCGTTTTAAGCAAACTACGAAGAGTTTGTTCATGCAAATCTACATTTGTCTCTTCGTAAGTTGTTTAGTTTGTTTATGGACTAAAAGACTATGGTTTTATCATAAAGCTTCAGACAAGGAAGTTTGAATGAACGTTTCAACTTTATTAATGAATGAATAGGCAATTACAAGCAAGAGTCTTCATGAGACTTTATTACATCAAATGTTCAAAATAAAGACTACAAGTCTTCTTGTGGGCACCATTGACAACATCAACGTACATCAAGGCTTGTGACGTTCCGAGACAAACTGGAAACACAGAATGCGGGCATTTTGTGATTTCTTATATGCGCGATATAGTCGTAGGAGGTGTAGGAAAATTAGAAAATAAGAAATCCTATACAAAGGAGGATTTAGAGAGACTTGGGGAAGAATGGGTAACTTCTGTACAAAAATTTATTAACTGTGATGATTAGTTCGTTTTTTATTGAATTTTGGATTGGTTATAGATGTAAATATTTGCTTTTGAATGTTTTGAAGATGACGTATTTAGTTTTTGGATTGAAGGTTATTTTCAGGTGCCATTTTTTACAACGGGTTTCAGTACCGTCTAAAAACAGATTTTGGATTAAAAAAATGATTCTCGCCACGGCAAGTAATTCGAGCCGCGGAGAAATATTTTTCGCCACAGCGAGAAAAGATACCGAGAAGGCAAATTAGAAATCTTACTCTCGCCGCAATGAGATTTTTTCGTCGCCGCGGCGAGTTTTTAAAAAAAAATTCATGCCCTTTCTACAACGAATAATTATCCGTTGTAGAAGCATCTCTCCGCGGCTAAGATATGACGTCGCCGCGGCGAGTGTTTTTTAATTATTTTAAAATTTCACAATGGATGTCTACCATTGTAGGAGGTTCCACAACGCTTAGATATCCGTTGTAGAATCTTGGATTCTACAACGGATATTTAAGCGTTGTAGAAAGCTCTTGGATTCTACAACGGATATTTAAGCATTGCAGAAGCTTCTACAACGCTTGACAAGCGTTGTAGAATCATTCCACAACTGTTTTTAAGCGTTGTAGAATCCTTGTTTTATAGTAGTGTCATTCTCATTGTTTTCTCATTCCACATAAGTTAGAGATTGAGAGGTTCTCTCTCTAGACCTTGTGGTCGCCGATCTTCCCTCTCTCTCTCTCTAGTTTTCTTTCGTTTTTGTTTTGGTACCTAGGTCCACATTTGACCTAGTGTTTAGCTCTTCGACTCCAAGACTTGTTCTTGAGTCGTCGTGTTTAAAAGTGCCCACACACTAATTCCTTTTTTCTCGAGTGATTCTAGTGATAGAAACTTTCGTAGTTGCTCGAGTTCCCGATGAAAGAAGAGAGACTTGTTGCGAGGGGAGACGAACGTTTCAACCTCTCGAAGGCTTCTCAACGTTCAAGCTTCTGAAAAGTTAGTAAATAATTTATGCTCATAATAGTTTTTATTTACATGTACTTGCTCTTTGTCTAGGTTAGTAAAATCGTTTTACTTGTTTTAAAGAAAATTTTTAAATTCCGCCGCTTACCAGAAGCGTTAAACTTTTTCTTAACCCTAGATCAATTCCAACAATACCCAACAAGAAGGGATTGACTATGAAGAAATCTTCTCGCCAGTCGCGATGCTTAAATCCATCCGCATACTTCTATCCATAGCTGTAGCACTCGACTATGAGATCTGGCAAATGGATGTCAAGACTGCCTTCCTGAATGGTAATCTTGACGAGCGCATTTATATGGCTCAACCAGACGGTTTCGTGGATAAAGCTCAAGAGACCAAGGTTTGTGAGTTACTTAAGTCCATTTATGGACTAAAGCAAGCATCTAGGTCATGGAATATTAGATTCGATGAAACTGTGAAATGCTTCGACTTTGAACAGTCAATAGATGAGCCTTGTGTTTACAAGTTAATACACGAAGGAAAAGTTATTTTTCTGGTACTATATGTCGATGATATATTACTCATAGGTAATGATGTGGGTAAGTTATCTGAGGTTAAGGTCTGGCGTGAAAAGAAATTCTATATGAAGGATCTAGGAGAAGCCGCGTACATTCTGGGGATCCAAATCTTTCGAGATAGGAAGAACCGGACTTTGTCGCTCTCTCAAGCATCTTATATTGATAAGGTGATTGATCGCTTGTCGATGCAAGACTCCAAGAAGGGCCAAACGCCCTTTAAGCATGGAATCTCACTCTCTAAGGATAAGTCTCCCAAGACTGCACAAGAGATTGAGGACATGATAAAAATTCCTTACGCCTCAGCCATAGGAAATCTCATGTATGTTAAGCTTTGCACTAGTCCTGAATCTCCTTCGCAGTTGGCGTAGTTAGCTGATTTTAATCCAACCCTGGACCCGAGCACTGGATTGCTGTTAGGCATGTTCTCAAGTATCTTCGAAGAACTAGGAACTTGATGCTTACATATTCAGGTACTGACCTAACTATGACGGGATATACCGACTCCGATTTTCAAGCGGATATGGATTCCAGGAAATCCACTTCAGGATCTGTGTTCATCCTTAATAGTGGAGCTGTTGTGTGGAGGAGTATCAAGCAATCTTGCATTGCTGACTCCACACTGAAAGCAGAATATCTGGCTGCTTGTGAAGCATCCAAAGAGGCTGTATGGCTTAGAAAATTCCTTAAGTAATTGGAAGTTGTTCCAAACTTCGACGAGCCCATGACCCTTTATTGTGATAATAGTGGGGCTGTCGCTAACTCAAAGGAACCTTGAAGCCATAAGCACTCTAAGCATATTTAGAGGAAATCATTTGATCCGAGAAATCGTGCAGTGCGGAGATGTGGAAGTGAAGAAGATCTTAACGGTTGACAACCTGGCAGATCCACTCACCAAGGCCCTAGCAAACATGGTCTTCGACCAACGTCGAGAGCGATTAGGCATGAAGGACTACACACATCTTCTTTGAGTCAAGTGGGAGTTTGTTGTCAATGGTGCCCACAAGAAGAGTTGTAGTCTTTACTTTTGTACATTTGATGTAATAAAGTCTCACGAAGACTCTTGCTTGTAATTGCTTATTCATTAATAAAAAGTTGAAACGTTCATTCATTATTCCTTGTGTGAAGCTTTATGATAAAACCTTAGTCTTTAGTCCATTAACAAACCTAACAACACATGAAGAGACAAATGTAGAGTTGCATGAACAAACTCTTCATGGTTTGTTTAAAACGATATATTCGCAATCTAAGGGTCAAAGGACTATTGACCTCAGTACGATTGTTAGGAGAATCTATTATGTCTGGTTGTGGAACATTGAGAGTTGGATACTCTAGTTCTTCTAGGTATCTTCCGAAGGTACTGAATTGACCAGTGCACTTCTAGAGACAAGATAAGGACAAACCATTTAACCTCTTATGTCTCGAAGTCACTACGTATGAATTGCATCGTGCTTACCTTGATCCTGAAATGAGACATGCCATTTCACAGATTACATATTCTCATTTGAGAAAGTCAGAGTTCGGACTCACTATTTGATTATTAACAGGACCTATTTGTGAAGTACTAAGTTGTGAAGATTTCATGAGTAACTTTGTGAAGTTCTCATAGATATGCAATTCATGTACAAGATTGTTGAAATCCAGTGTATATCACCTCATGCTTTGTTCATTGGAATGTGAATAAATGAACTGGCCATTGTCCAAATTGGGTCTTGACTCTTTTGGATGAATTAATGTGACTTGTTAGCTCCTCGTTAATACATTGTTTCTAACTTATTCACAAGCGACAAAGGAGTTGAGGAAAACAGCTAGAAGGGTAAAATGGTAATTTTGTAGAACCCCACTAGCTGATGATATTCATGAAGAGTAAACATAGATAATATTCAATGGATCCACTCAATACAATTAGGTTGAATTCTTGAGTAGAAAATAAATTCATTTGAACCGAGAGATTTTCAGTGTCAACTCTTTAGTGGTGTCAGTTTACATTAAGATAAAAATTGGAAAAAGGTTTGTGAACTTTTGAGTCCTAGTTTTTAGCTCAAGCTTTGCTCATTTAGATCCATGAGGTCACTGTCACAAATCATATCGAGTAGGAATAGTTAAACTAGAAGCTAAGTCAAAACAAGAACGAGACAAGTTTTACGAAAATTATCAAAAGGGTATTTTTGTGTTTTCGACATAGGATGAAATGAATGTCAATAATTTTTTTGACATGGTCATATGATGATTACATCCACTCGGCCAAGTTAATTTGTTTGGGCCTTGTGTATTAATTTCATTTCATAAGAGTTTTATTGAAAATTCTTAATTGTCCTTTCACATATTGTCATGAACAAATGAAGAAGCTTCTAGAAGCTCCTTCTAGGAGACTTGGCCGCCCATCCCAAAGAAAGAAAGGGGAGATTATTTTTTGCATCAATGTATGAAGATACTTGCCAAAAGAAAAAGGGGAAACAAATTTCCTCTATGAGGAAGGTGGATTTCGGCCAACAAGCTAAGGGAGTACAAAAGAGGAAACAAATCCAAGGATTCTAGAAGGAAGCTTGGCCGTGTGACTCTAAGGGAAGGAGAGCAAATTTTGCTCATGAATATGAGATATTCTATAGAAGAGGAAACTACCTTATTGAAGGTAATTCATCCCCTATAAATAGAGGCCTCATTCTCATTGTTTATTCATCCCAAGTTTTAGAGATTGAGAGCTTCTCTCTCTAGCTTGGCCGCCCCTTCCCTCTTTCTCTCTCTATGTTTTCTTTCATTTTTGTTTTGGCACCTAGGTCCTCATTTGACCTAGCATTTTTAGCTCTTTGACTTTGAGACTTGTTCTCGAGTCTTCGTGTTTAAAAGTGCCCACTCACTAATTCCTTTTCTCTCAAGTGATTTTAGTGATAGAAACTATAGTTGTTGCTCGAGTTGCCGAGGAAAGAAAAGAGACATGCTGTGAGGGGAGACGAACGTTTCAACCTTCCGAAGGCTTCTCAACGTTCAAGTTCTCAAATGTTAGTAAATATATAATGCTCATTAATGTTTTAAATTATATGTACTTGCTCAGTGTCTATGTTAGTAAAAACGTTTTACTAGTTTTAATGAAAATTTTTAAATTCTTCCTCTTGCTCGAAGCGTTAAAGTTTTTTTTAACCCTAGATCAGTTCGAACAGGGCTTCCTGGCTTGTCGTGGTGCAAAGCCAGGATCCGCTCTTGCGGAGTGTTGAGAGGGGTGAATGCTGAAAACATCAGGAAGTTGTCGACATGTGAGGGCCTTGGCTCGGGGAGGGAGCAACCGTTAGGAGTCTGGCCTCCCTTATTCCTCCTCTTTCGAGGGTCGGCGCAATCCCCGTCCTGATCGTCGTGACGGCGATCGCCTTGTCCCCAGGCTTTCCGGCCGTCTCGGCCATCAAGGTAGTCCTCGATCCCCATGTAAGTGCGGGCTCTCGACATGAGCTCTGCCGTGATGGTGTCCTTATCATCGAATCCTTCGATCTTGTGGGATTCATCAGTGAAGCGAGCTAAATACTGCCTCAGGGGCTCATCTCTTCCCTACCGGATGGATAGGAGGTACGTCTTTGATTTCCTCTGCACCACCAGAGTGTCAAACCAAGCAAGGAAGGCCTCTCGCAAGGCCCGGAAGGACGAGATATGCTACCCGGCCTTAGGCTTCGGAACCACTCAAATCCCGACCCGGTGAGGGTCAGACTGAATGCTTGGCACAGGGTGGCGTACGACTGTCCCTGCATCGAAATCCACGTCTCGTAATGCTGGATGTGGAAGTTCGGGTCCGTCCGTCCGTCGTAAGGAGGGATGGACGGTAACTTAAAATTCCCTATGCATGGCTTCGCAAGGATTTGAGCGGCGAAGGGAGAGTATGACTCCTCAATCATGCCCTACGGACTCTGTCCTCCCGATTACCTCATCTTGATGATTCGATTTTGGAGGCTTTGGATCATCGTCACCATGTCAAGCCCATTGGCTAGGCTGACCGCCGGGGCCGCGGGAGTCGCTTGTTGGCATTCATTGGACGCTTGGTTCCCAGCGTTGGCCTGAGGTCGGCCAAGAGTGGTAGAATAGGAGCTCGAGCATTGGTGCGCCGGCGGGGCTGGCCCGACCGTGGCATCCCTCGTCCTTTCGGACTAGGAGCGTACGAGGCTAGGGGTTGCCTTGTTGGTCCTAGACTCCCCCTCATAGTCGGGGTCGGAGTCGCCATGAATGGGACCACCCTCGACATCGTAGCCGAGAAGGTCAGCAATAAGCGTGTTGTCCATGCCAGGGCGGTCTAGGAGCTCAACGAGCCTCCGACCCTTGTCCTCGCGGAGGACGGCTTCCGGGTTGGCCGTCGGATCTTGGGGCTGGCTCTTGTTGTCACGAGGCTGCCTTCCTAGGTGTTGTGCAAGGCTTTTGAAGCCGTATCTCAAGCCCGTCGCTCGGGTGCCTGCAGAAATGGTCGTGACTTGACTCATCTTTCGAGAGTCGTAATGTTACAAGAAAAGAGGTTGGAAGGGAGAGAGTTGTCAAGGTCGGGAGGTCCCCTCCTTCTAGTGCCAAAATGTTGTCTCTCGTTTTCGGACAAATATTTAGGAGCCCAAAGCGGTCAGACCCAAGGCCAGACGAAGTGGTCTCGCTTCGGCTCGAGCGTGTCAGACTTGGTATCCCAAGTCGTCCCTTAGCTATCGATGGTGTTTGCCTTGTCTGTCGTGGATCCTGTGAGAGAAGGAAACGATGAACTACAAAGGGGAAACAAATGGGGTGCCTCGGTTTACCTCTCCGAAGATCAACATTAGTAGGATTTAGGTGGAATATAGAGGGTTTAGTGTTTAGAGGGCCGAAGCTTGAGAGAAACGAGTGAAGTACGAGTTCAGCAGCGTTTCAATACTCAATTTCGAATTACCTGACTCGAGTGGTCAAGCCTCATATTTATAGGCGACCAAAGAGCGTTTGGAGGCCCCTTGGCCGAGTGATGACCTAGGACTGGCCGAGCGACGGCCCAGGGCCGGCCGAGTGACGACGCAGGGCCGAGCCATCGGTCGAGTGACGGCCATGGGCCGGCCATTGGCCGAGTGACGGCCCAGGGCGGCGGAGCGATGACCCAAGGTCGGCCATCGGCCGAGTGACGGCCTTGGGTCGTCCATTGGGCTAGTGATGGCCCTGGGCCGGCCATTAGCCGAGTGACGGCCCAGGGCCGGCCGAGCGATGACCCAGGGCCGGCTATCGGCCGAGTGACGACCCTAGGCCATCCATAGGCCAAGTGTCGGCCCAGGCCCAGCCGAGTAACGACCCAGGGCCGGCCATCGGCCGAGTGAAGGCCCTGGGCGGGCCATTGGCCGAGTGACGGCCCAGGGCCGACCGAGTGACGGCCAAGGGCCGACCGAGTGACGACCTAGGGCCGGCCATTGGCCGAGTTACGGCAATGGGCCGAACGTGCGACGAGGTGTGGTTCAGGGCCGGCCGCTATCGCTTTCGTCCTCGTCTCACCGGCTCGGGATGGACCGATGACAAGGGTATTCCTCCAGCTCTTTTGGACAATGCCTCCTTCCACAAAGAAGATCATGTGAGGATGTGGATGTATGTGTGTCATAGGACTGTGTTTCCTGAGAAAGAGCTTTCCAAAGAGTCTCGGAAGATTGATGTGATTATGGTGATACTGAAGGATTGGTCCTTACTATCCCAAGTTGGTGAATGAGTTTGTTATGAACCTGTCTTATCTATCAGATAGGTAAGCGAGCTTAATTTGATTTTAGAGTGTTTGTTTTTTAGCACTTGGTCAAAAATGCCAAGTCTTTTGCTGTTAAGCTTCCCATTGCCTTTCCCTCTTTGATCTCTGGAATTATTTTGGCTCAAAAGAAGGGCGTCTTGCATACTGATGATGATGTTGGAAACGGTGTGGGTGAACTGACCTTCAGTCACAAGATGTTTGAAGGGAAAAATGTTCATGATCTGGTCAAGCCTTCTGTCGCGACATCTATCGCCACTGGTGAAACTTTGAAGGTTGTTGTTCTTTCCAAGTCCATAGTGATATTCTCAAGGCTCTTATTCAGGAAGTATCTGCTCTCAACGAGATCATTCAGACTTCTACTCGTTGAAAAGCTGTTTGTGAGAGTCTTATTAAGGTGATGACCTTTCTTCCTTCTACCGATTGTGCTTCTACCTCAGTTCCTGTTGTCAATGGTGCCCACAAGAAGAGTAGTAGTGTCTATTTATGTACATTTGATGTAATATAGTCTCACGAAGACTCTTGCTTGTAACTGTTGAATCATTAATAAAAGTTGAAACGTTCATTCATTCTTCCTTGTATGTTTGAAGCTTTATGATAATCTATAGTCTTTAGTACGTAAACAAACCTAACAACATGTTACCGGCCTGTCCTGACACGGTGAGATGACGACGACTGCGATAGCGGTCGACCTTGGACCTCCCCTCGGTGCACGGCCGGCCCAGGGCCGTCGCTCGGCCGATGGCCGGCCTTGGGTCGTCACTCGGCCGACCATGGGCCGTCACTCAGCCGATGGCTGACCTTGGGTCATCACTCGGCCGGCCCTGGGCTGTAACTCGGCCATTGGTCGGCCCATGAATGTCACTCGGCCAATGGCCGGCCCAGGACCGTCACTCGGCTGATGGCCGGCCCTGGGTCATCACTTGGCCGGCCTTGGGCCGTCATTCGGCCAATGGCCGGCCCAGGGCAGTCACTCGGTCGATGGTCGACCCTGGGTCATCACTCAGGCAGCCCTGGGCCATCACTCGGCCAATGGCCGGCCCTCGGCCATCACTCACTCGATGGCTGGTCTTGGGTCGTCACTCGGCCAAGGGACCTTCAAACGTCCCTTGGTCGCCTACAAATACGAGGCTCGACCCCTCAAGTCTGGTAATCCAAAATTGAGTACTGAAAGGTTACTGAACTGATATCTCACTCGTTTCTCTCAAGATTCGGCCCTCTAAACACCTAAACCTCTATATCCCACCTCAATCCTCCTAATGTTGAGCGTCAGAGAGGTAAATAGAGGCACCCCCTCTGTTTCCCCTTTGTAGTTCACGTGTTCGTTCTCCCGTTTCAGGTGTTTGGACGAGGTAAGCATCACCGACAGCTAACGGACGACTTGGGATACCAAGTCCGATACGCTCGAGCCCGAACGCCACCACTTGCTTTGGCCTTGGGTCGAACCGTTTGGGGCTCCTAAATAGTTTTCCGAAAACGAGCGACAACATTTTGGCGCTAGAGGGAGCGGACGTGCCGACCTTGGCGACGCTCTCCCTTCCAACCTATTTTCTTGCAACCTTTGCGACTCTCGAAAGATGAGTCATGTCCCTACCACTTGTGCAGGCACCCGAGCGACGAGCTCGAGGTACGGCCTCAGGAACCTCACACACCGCTTAGGAGGGCAGCCTCGTGACAATGAGGGCCAGCCCCAGGATCTGACGGCTGACCACGAAGCCGTCCTCCGTGAGGACAAGCTCGGAGGCTCGCCGAGCTCCTAGACTGCCCCGCCGTAGATAGCGTACTTATTGCTGGCCTTCTCGGCTACGATGTCGAGGGTGGTCCCGACCTTGGCGACTCTGACCCCGACTACGAGGGGGAATCTAGGACCGACGAGGCAACCCCTAGCCTCGTACGCTCCCTGTCCGAAAGGACGAGGAATGCCACGGTCGGGCCAGCCTCGCCGGCGCGCCAATGCTCGCGCCAAGAGGTGGCCGGACACGGAAAGAGCTGCCCCCGGAGATGATGGGGCCGACAGCAGGGACGCCCGTCGAGCGACCCGACCTAGGATTGCCTCGCCCCACCAAGCGCAGAGCGAGGTACCGAGGGAACGTTTGACGGCTCAGAGGAATTCCCGAGGAGACGACCTCCGTCAAAGGCTTAATTCCCGAAGGGATGCGCTCCCTGCCACCACTCTTGGCCGACCTCATGCTAACGTCGGGGACCAAGCGTCCAATGAACGCCAACGGGCTTGACATGGTGACGATGATCCTAAGCCTCCAAAATCAGATCATCGAAAATGAGGGAATCGAGAGGACAGAGGCCATACGGCGGGGTCGAGGAATCATACTCTCCCTTACGAGGGACGAACGGACCCGAACTTTCACATCCAGCATTACGAGATGTGGATGACGATGCAGGGACAGTCGAACGCCACCCTGTGCCAAGCTTTCAGCCTGACCCTCACTAGGTCGTGATTTGAGTGGTTCCAAAGCCTAAGGCCAGGGAGCATCTCGTCCTTCCGGGCATTGCGAGAGGCATTCCTTGCTCGGTTTGCCACTCTGGTGGCGCAGAAGAAATCAAAGACATACCTCCTGTCTATCCGACAGGGGAGAGACGAGACCTTGAGGCAATACCTCGTTCGCTTCACTGAAGAATCCCACAAGGTCAAAGGATTAGATGACAAGGACGCCATCACGGCGGAGCATGCACAAGCGACTTCCTCAAGTCTATTGTTGGAAAGATCTCACGGGACATGGCGTAGCTAATGTCAAGAGCTCGCACTTACATGGGGATCGAGGACTACCTTGATGGCCGAGATGACCGGAAAGCTGGGGACTAGACGGTCGCTGTGGCGATGATCAGGACGGGGATCGCCCCGACCCTCAAAAGAGGAGGAATAAGGGAGGCCAGCCCCCTAACGGTCGCTCCCTACCTGGGCCAAGGCCCTCACATGTCGACATCTTCTGGACATTTTCGGCATTCACCCCTCTGAACACTCCGCAAGAGCGGATCCTGGCTCTGCACCGTGACAAGGTAGGAAGCCCCGCTGCTCTTACGAAGGATCCAACGAAGCAGGATCGAAGTAAATTTTGTGAATACCACCAAGACCACGGGTACCTGACGTCCGAATGCTACCAGCTCAAACATCAGATTGAAGCCCTTATCCAAGACAGAAAATTGAAGGAATACGTCCTCAGAATGATCGGGACGGCCGCGGCAGGCGGAGAACGCCCGCGGCAAGAAAGGAATGGTCAGACGACGGTAACACTCACTGACCGAGCGGCGAACGATGAACCGAAGAGCTCGCAAATGCACGTTGTGGGCTCGATCATGGGAGGACCAGACTTTGGGGACACAATCACGCAAAGAAAGAAGTATGTGCAGGAATACTCCCAAGGGACATAATTTCAATTTTCAACTCAAATGTAATCAAAATTTCAACTCAAATGTAACAAAAATCCAATATAAACTCAACTCCAATCACAATATAAACTCAAATCCAATCCGATTCTAAACAAAAACACAATTTCAATCCCAATTCAATCTAATATCAAATATATTTCCCAAATCAAATCAATATCAAACTTCAATTCAATAAACTCAAATCCAATACAATATCTCCTAATTTCAAATCAATATCGAATTCACACTAAATAAGTCCATGTAAAAATATTCAAAAACATTACCCGGAGTTGGACGAGCACAAGGGCGGCGAAGAGAAGGTGGAGAGATGAGGGCCGGAGAGGTAATGGCCGACGGCGGCGAGGTGAGGGCGCGCGGCGAGGGTGGGCGCGAGCGAGGTGAGGGCCGGAGGGCGGCGTGGACGCACGGCGAGGTGAAGGAGGGGGCGGGGGCGTCGAGAGAGATGAGTGAGGTGAGGGTCGGAGAGAGGGAGAGAGCGCGCGGGGCGAGGGCACGGGGGCTCAGCGAGGTGAGGGACGGAGAGAGAGAGAGAGGCTGAGAGAGAGAGTGTGGTAGGGAGAGAGGGGCGGGGCGGCAAGAGAGTGGCGGAGAGAGAGAGAGGGACGAGAGAGAGGAGTAGTGGAGAGAGAGATGAGAAGAAATGAAAGGAATGAGGGAAAATTGAAAAAAAAAAAAACGCTAAGTATAGATATGAAATGGGCGCGGGTAGTTAAAAAAATTTGAAATTTTCAGATTTTAAGACGCTCCTACAACGCTTATTCTAAGCGTTGTAGGAGCTCGCCGCGGCGAAGTGTATTTTTCGCCGCGGCGAGATGATTCTACAACGCTTATAATAAGCGTTGTAGGAGACTCGCCGCGGCGACACCAAATTCTCGCTGCGGCGAGAGTTACCCAGAAACGTCTCGCCGCGGCGAAAATGTGCCATCGCCGCGGCGAGGTAACCCTAGATGTCCTCGCCGCGGCAGTATACAATTTCCGCCGCGGCGACACCTTTCTACAACGCTTAAAGAAGCGTTGTAGAAGCCTCGCCGCGGCGAAAGAGAATTCCCGCCGCGGCGAGGAATACCCTCGCCGCGGCGAAAATGTATGATGCCGCGGCGAGACTATATGTCTGGAACATGGTGCTCTCGGTAAGATTTTCGCCGCGGCGACGAAGTGTTCCCGCCGCGGCGCAGGACTCCTGCCGCGGTGGGATTTGTACCTCGCCGCAGCGTTATTTGTCACCGCGGCGAACGCATATTTTTGCCGCGACGAGGACATTCTACATCGCTTATGTGAAGCGTTGTAGAATGTCTCGCCGCGGCGAAGTAGAAATTTCGCCGCGGCGAGTGACACGAGACTGGTGATATAAATTCTCATTTCTGGTCTTTTTCACTTTGAACTCTCTCATAACCTCACTCGAAAAAATTCTCATAACCTCATTCTAGAGCGTCCTCGTTTACTAGTCTCATCTACACATTCAAATCTTGTAAGTTCTTCTTTAATTAAATTGTTCTAATTGTTGTTGTTCTCTTGATTGTTTACTAATTAGAATTGGCAATTTTTTGTATAATTAGGGTTTTTCTATGAATATGAGAAAGTGGATGTGGGAGAATAGATTTAATGAGATATATCGGAAAGGTGTAGATGAGTTTTGTGATTTTGCTAGAGAGAACATGGTAGATTTGAAATCTATTCGTTGTCCTTGTATTAAATGTGGAAATCATAGACATTTTTCGATTGATGTCGTTCGGACCCATTTGTTTGCATATGGAATAATGACCTTGTATCAAAGATGGTTCTACCATGGTGAGGTTTTTCGTTCTACGGCAAATGAGGATGATGTTGAAGATGATATTGATGATATGTGCGGAATGATTAATGATTTGGAGGACGATTTTGTTGAGCGACCGGAATTGTTTGAGTCCATGATGAATGATGCGGAGACACCATTATATGAAGGGTGTACAAGCTATTCGAAGTTGTCATTTTTAGTTACATTATTTCATTTGAAGGCGTCGGGGGGTTGGACTAACACTAGTTTTACTCTATTGTTGGAAACACTGAAAGAAGCATTTCCGAAAGACAATAAAGTACCTTTAAGTATGTATGAAGCAAAGAAGACTTTGGGTACATTAGGCATGAAGTACGAGAAATTCCATGCGTGCCCAAATGATTGTGTTTTATATAGACACGGGTATGAAGATCTAGATGAATGTCCGACGTGCAAAGAGTCACGGTGGAAGAAGGGTAAAATTCCATGTAACGGGGTTAAAGGAGTTCAAGTTAAGGTACGTACATTTTCATCACTTGATTAGGAAATACATGTAGCTCATATTCATTATTTATTACTGATTTTCGTTAAATATATTTCAGTCGTTATGGTACATTCCTCCCATGCCGCGCTTTCGTCGAATGTTTAATAGTGTAAAACACGCGAAGAACATGGTTTGGCACTCCGAAAAGCGTATCAATGATGGTATGTTGAGACATCCTGCTGATGCTGCACAGTGGAAATCATTCGATTTAGAGTATAAGGATTTCAGTGTTGATACTCAAAATTTGCGCCTTGGTCTAGCTTCTGATGGAATGAACCCGTTCAGCATGATGAGCAGTAAATATAGTGTTTGGCCGGTTATACTTGTGAACTACAATCTCCCTCCAGAGCTATGTATGAAGAGAAAGTTCTTGATGTTAACGCTTTTGATTTCAGGACCGAATCAACCAGGAAATGATATTGATGTCTAGTTGGCACCGTTGGTCGATGATTTGAAGATGTTATGGGAGAAAGGGATGGAAGTTAAAGACGCTTACCGTGGAGATTCGTTCAACTTAAGGGCAATGTTAATGTGGACTATTAACGATTTTCCGGCCTATGGAAACTTGTCAGGATACTCTGTGAAATGCTCGATTGGTTGTCCGATTTGCATGAAAGACACATCTTCCATCCGTTTGAAGCATGGTAAGAAAACTGTTTTTCTGGGTCATAGAAGATTCTTACCAAGAGATCACTCGTATAGAAGATTGAAACAAGCGTTTGATGGAAATTCAGAAAACGACCCCCTCCTAGAATTTTGTCTGGTAAAGATGTCTATGAGATGGTTAAAAACGTCAATGAAGTGCTTGTTGGAATCGATCTAGGGTTTGAGAAAATAATTAACGCTTCGGTAAGCGGCGGAATTTTAAAAATTTTCTTTTACAAGTAAAACAGTTTTTACTAACCTAGACAAGTGCAAGTACATGTAATTAAAACCAATATGAGCTATGAAGTTCACTAACCTTTCTTGAAGCTTGAACCTTGTAGAAGCTTTTGGAAAGTTGCAACGCTCGTCTCCCCTCGCAGCACGTCTCTCTTTCATTCCTCGGCACCTCGAGCAACCACGAAAGTTTCTATCACTAAATCACTCGAAAAGAAGGAATCAGTGAGTGGGCACTTTTAAACACTACGACTTAAGAACGAGTCTCGAAGTCGCAGAGCTAAACACTAGGTCGAGTGAGGACCTAGGTGCCAAGACAAGAAATAATCGAAAATAAACTAGAGAGAGAGAGAGAGGATTTTCGGCCAAGTTCTAGAGAGAGAGTCTCTCAAATCTCTTAAACTTGGATGAATGAAATGTGAGGAAATGAGGCTCCTATTTATAGGAGAGGTCTCACCTTCAATAAGGTAGTTTCCTCTTCTATAGAATATCACATATTCATGAGCAATTTCCTCTTTTTTCCCTTTGAGACACTCGGCCAACTCAAGGCTTCTAGAAGCCTTGATTTGTTTCCAATTTTGTTCAAGGCCTTGCCTTGTCTCTCACTTGGCCGATTCCCACTTTCCTCTTGGAGGAAATTTGTTTCCTCTTTTTCTTTTGGCAAGTATCTAAATACATTTATGCACAAAATAAACTCTCCTATTTCTCTATTAGGGTAGGCGCCCAAGTCTCTCTAGAAGGAGCTTCTAGAAGCTTCTTCATTTGTTCATGACAATATGAGAAAGGCCCATTAAGAATTTTCAATAAAATTCTCATGAGATGAAATTAATTCACAAGGCCCAGTTAATCATATTATGGCCGAGTGACATTAAGTCATCAAATGAACTTGTCAAAATTTATTGACATCCATTTCATCTTTATGTCTCAAAAGACAAAAATACCCTTTCGACAATTTTCGTTCTTGTTTTGACTTAGCTTCCAGTTTAACTATTCCTATCGATGTGATTCGTGACAGTGACCTCATGGACCCAAATGAACAAAGCTTGAGCTAAACACTTGGACTCAAAAGTTCACAAACCTTTTCCAAGTTTAGCTTAATGTCAACTGACTCCACTAAAGAGCTGACACTGAAAATCTCTCGGTTCAAATGAATTTATTTTCTACTCAAGAATTCGACCTAATTATGATGAGCGGATCCACTGAATATTATCTATGTTTACCCTTCATGAATGTCATCAGCTAGTCGGGATTTACTAAATTACCATTTTACCCTTCTAGCTGTTATTTCCTCAACTCCTTTGTCGCTTGTGAATAAGTTAGAAACAATGTATTGACGAGGAGCTAACAAGTCACATTGTTTCATCCAAAAGAGTCAGGACTCAATTTGGACACTGGCCAGTTCATTTATTCACACTCCAAGGAACAAAGCATGAGGTGACATACATTGCATTTCAGCAATCTTGTACATGAATTCCATATCTATGAGAACTTCACAAAGTTACTCATGACATACTCACAACTTAGTATTTCACCAATAGGCCCTGTTCGGAATGACATAGTGAGTCCGAACTCTGACCTTCTCAAATGAGAATACTAAGGTGTGAAATGGCATGTCTCATTTCAGGATTAAGGTAAGCATGATGCAATTCATACATAGTGACTTCGAGACATAAGAGGTTAAATGGTTTGTTCTTATATTGTCTCTAGAAGTGCACTGGTCAATTCAGTACCTTCGGAAGATACCTAGAAGAACTATAGAGTCCCCAACTCTCAATGCCTCATAACCAGACATCATAGATTCTTCTAACAATCATACTGAGGTCAATAGTCCTTTGACCCTAAGATTGCGAATATATCGTTTTAAGCAAACTACGAAGAGTTTTTTCATGCAAATCTACATTTGTCTCTTCGTAAGTTGTTAAGTTTGTTTATGGACTAAAAGACTAGGGTTTTATCATAAAGCTTCAGACAAGGAAGATTGAATGAACGTTTCAACTTTTTATTAATGAATAAGCAATTACAAGCAAGAGTCTTCGTAAGACTATATTACATCAAATGTACACAAATAGACACTACTACTCTTCTTGTGGGCACCATTGACAACAAACTCCCACTTGACTCAAAGAAGATGTGAGTAGTCCTTTATGCCTAATCCCTCTCGATGTTGGTCGACGACCATGTTCGCTAGGGCCTTGGTGAATGGATCTGCCAGAGATCTACTTCACCTCCACGTCTCCGCGCTGCGCGATCTCTCGAATCAAATGGTATTTCCTCTCTATATGCTTAGAGCGCTTATGGCTTCGAGGTTCCTTTGAGTTAGCGACAGCCCCACTATTATCACAATAAAGGGTCATGGGCTCGTCGACGTTTGGAACAACTTCCAAATACTTAAGGAATTTTCTAAGCCATACAGCCTCTTTGGATGCTCCACAAGCAGCCACATATTCTGCTTCCATTGTGGAGTCAGCAATGCAAGATTGCTTAATACTTCTCCACACAACAGCTCCACCATTTAGGATGAACACAGATCCCAAAGTGGATTTCCTGGAATCCTTATCCGCTTGAAAATCGGAGTCGGTATATCCCGTCATAGTCAGGTCAGTACCTGAGTATGTAAGCATCAAGTTCCTAGTTCTTCGAAGATACTTAAGAACATGCTTAACAGCAATCAAGTGCTCGGGTCCAGGGTTGGATTGGAAACGGCTAACTACGCCAACGGCGAAACATATATCAGGTCTAGTGCAAAGCATAGCATACATGAGGCTTCCTACGGCAAAGGCGTAAGGAATCTTCCTCATGTCTTCAATCTCTTGTGCAGTCTTGGGAGACTGGTCCTTAGAGAGTGAAACTCCATGCCTAAAGGGTGTTTGACCCCTCTTGCAGACTTGCAGAATGTACGTGGCTTCTCCTAGATCCTTCATATCGAATTGCTTTGCTAGCCAGACCTTAACCTCAGATAACTTACCCACGTCATTACCAATGAGTAGTATATCATCGACATATAGTACCAGAAACACAACTTTGCCTTCGTGTATTAACTTGTAAACACAAGGCTCATCTATTGACTGTTCAAAGCCGAAGCTCTTTACAGTTTCATCGAATCTAATATTCCATGACCTAGATGCTTGCTTTAGTCCATAAATGGATTTAAGCAACTCACAAACCTTGGTCTCTTGACCTTTATCCACGAAACCGTCTGGTTGAGCCATGTAAATGCGCTCGTCAAAATTGCCATTCAGAAAGGCTGTCTTGACATCCATTTGCCAGATCTCATAGTCGAGAGCTGCAGCTATGGATAGGAGTTTGCGGATGGATTTAAGCATCGCGACTGGCGAGAAGGATTCTTCATAGTCAATTCCTTCTTGTTGGGTATAACCCTTCGCCACAAGTCGTGCTTTGAACGTCTCGACGTTCCCATCAGGACCCCTTTTTTTCTTGTATATCCACTTACACCCTACGGGTTTAATCTCTTCAGGAAGGTCTACAAGTTTCCAGACTTTGTTGACATACATCGAGTGCATTTCAACTTTAATGGCGTCAAGCCAAAGGTTTGATTCAGAACAAGCCATCGCTTGGCTATAGGAAACAGGGTCATCCATGTCGGAGACGGCTACGAGAGAGTCTCCATAAGACATGTACCTGTCAGGCTGTTGAACAGCCCTCCCACTACGTCGAAGTACTACTTGACGAGATTCTGATGAGTTAGGTTGTGTTTCAGTTGGGGTAAGAACAGTTCTTACAGATGAGGTAGAAGCTTCCTCACCCAACTTTTCTTCAAGCACAATTTTGCTTCAAGGTTTCGCATTCTTCATAAAGTCATCCTCAAGGAAACGAGCATTCGTGCTAACGAAAGTCTTATCGTCCTCGGGACTATAGAAAGTAAAACCTTTGGTTTCCTTCGGATATCCTACAAACAGGCACAAAATTGACCTACTAGCCAACTTGCTAGTCTTTTGCCTTAGCACGTGTGCAGGGCAACCCCAAATTCGGATGCGGCCAAGATTCACTTTACGGCCAGTCCATCGTTCATAAGGAGTACCAGGAACCGTTTTGGACGGAACTTGGTTCAGAATGTAGGCGGCTGTTTCGAGGGCATATCCCCAAAAGGAAGGAGGGAGTGATGAGTAACTCATCATTAATCTAACCATCTCCATTAGAGTTCGGTTCCTTCTCTCTGACACTCCATTTTGTTGAGGTGTGCCAGGTGCGGTAAGCTGAGAAGCGATACCTTCTTCTTTAAGAAAGTCATCGAACTCTCCAGACATATACTCACCACCTCGATCGGATCGAAGGGTTTTGATCACTTTGCCAGTTTGCTTTTCCACTAAAGCCCTAAAGACCTTAAATACGTTAAAGGTCTCGGATTTGTGTTTAAGCAAATAGACAAACCCATATCTTGAGTAATCATCAGTGAAGGTAACGAAGTATTCGTATCCTCCACGTGCCTGTTGGTTGAGCGGACCACATACATCAGAATGTATTTGTTGTCGCTGTTTTTCGAACAACTATTTAGGAGCCACAGACGGTTAGACCCAAGGCCGGACCAAGTGATCTCGTCTTGACTCGAGCGTGTCGGACTTGGTATCCAAAGTCGTCCCTTAGCCGTGGGTGTAGCTCACCTCGTCTCGATACCTGAAAAGCAAACAAGAGCTAGTGAACTACAAAGGGGAAACAGGGGGGGTGCCCCTGTTTACCTCTCCGACGCTCAACATTAGTGTGATTGAGGTGGAGTATAGAGGTTTTAGGGGTGTTTGGAGGCCAAAGCTTGAGAGAAACGAGCGAGGTGCGAGTTCGGCAGCATTTCAGTGCTCAAGAATGGATTACCTGGGTCAAGGGAAGGACCCTTGTATTTATAGGCAGCCAAGGGGTGGTTTGAAGACCCCTTGGCCGAGTGAGAATGCTTGGGTCGGCATTGGAGGAGGCTGGGTCAGCCAATGGCCGAGTGAACATGGTGGTGAGGTTCACTCGGCCATTGGCCGAGTGAAGGTCTTGGGCCGGCTGAGGTTCACTCGGCCATTGGCCGAGTGAACTGCTGGAAGGTTCACTCGGCCAATGGCCGAGTGAACTGCCTCGGCGGCTGGGAGGTTCACTCGGCCATTGGCCGAGTGAACTGCTGGAAGGTTCACTCGGCCAATGGCCGAGTGAACTGCCTTGGTGGCTGAGGGGTTCACTCGGCCATTGGCCGAGTGAACTGCTGGAAGGTTCACTCGGCCAATGGCCGAGTGAACTGCCTTGGTGGCTGAGGGGTTCACTCGGCCATTGGCCGAGTGAACTGCTGGAAGGTTCACTCGGCCAATGGCCGAGTGAACTGCCTTGGTGGCTGAGGGGTTCACTCGGCCATTGGCCGAGTGAACTGCTGGAAGGTTCACTCGGCCAATGGCCGAGTGAACTGCCTTGGTGGCTGAGGGGTTCACTCGGCCATTGGCCGAGTGAACTGTCCAATGGCCGAGTGAGCCATTTGACCCAGCCAATGGCCGGGTGAGACATTGACTCGGCCCATGGTTGGGCTTTGACTTGGCCATTGGTTCGGGCCGGCTCCTGGTTGAGTCAGGGTTTCGCCGCCCAAGATCTCGTACCAGCCATGTGGGTCGAAGAGATGCCTTTGTTCCCGTTGGCCCTAGACGGGCCAATAACATTAGCCCCCCGAGTTTCCGGTCGAGCGTAGGTCGAGTGGAAACTCAAAAATCTACGCTTTTATGCGGACGCGGGATGAACGCTCTCGGGTTTGCATCACGGGGAATGGCCTTTTCGCGTCACGGGGGACGGCTTTCGCGCGTTGCGAAGGACGGCTCTTGTGCGTCGCGAGGGACGGCTTTTGTGCGTCGTGAGGGACGGCTTTTGTGCGTCACGAGGGACGGCTTTTGGGCGTCGCGAGGGACGACTTACTGTTTCGGGTTGATCGTGCGCGGCTTGTTTTCTCGATCTACCAATGAGGGCGTGATCGATTAGCACGGCTTTATTGTGTTGTGCGCGTCTTGTTTTCTCGACTTGCCAATGAAGGCATAATCGATTTGCACGTCTCTTTTGTATTGTGCGCGTTTTGTTTTCTCGACCTGCCAATGAAGGCATAATCGATTTGCACGTCTTTTTCGTATTTTGCACGTCTTATGTTCTCGATTTGCCAACGAAGGCATGATCGATTTGCGCGTCTTTTTTGTTTTGTGCGCGTCTTGTTTTCTCGATTTGCCAACGGAGGCATAATCGATTTGCACGTCTTTTTTTGTTTTGTGCGCGTCTTGTTTTCTCGATTTGCCAACGAAGGCATAATCGATTTGCACGTCTTTTTTGTTTTGTGCGCGTCTTACTTTTCTCGACTTGCCAACGAAGGCATAATTGATTTGCACGTCTGTGTCATATGGTGCGCGTCTTATGTTCTCGACCTGCCAACGAAGGCAAAATCGATTTGCACGTCTTTGTCGTATGGTGCGCGTCTTATGTTCTCGACCTGCCAACGAAGGCATAATCGATTTGCACGTCTTTGTCGTTTTGTGCGCGTCTTACTTTTCTCGACTTGCCAACGAAGGCATAATCGATTTGCACGTCTTTTTTGTTTTGTGCGCGTCTTACTTTTCTCGACTTGCCAACGAAGGCATAATCGATTTGCACGTCTTTTTTGTTTTGTGCGCATCTTTTTTTCTCGATTTGCCAACGAAGGCATAATCGATTTGCACGTCTTTTTTGTTTTGTGTGCGTCTTACTTTTCTCGACTTGCCAACGAAGGCATAATCGATTTGCACGTCTTTTTTGTTTTGTGCGCGTCTTGTTTTCTCGATTTGCCAACGAAGGCATAATCGATTTGCACGTCTTTTTTGTTTTGTGCGCGTCTTACTTTTCTCGACTTGCCAACGAAGGCATAATCGATTTGCACGACTTTATTGTACCTCTTTTTTTTTTTTTTTTTTTTTTTTTTGCGCGAGCGAGCTCTAGTTTCGTTGAGCATTGTTTCCCATTAGCCCCCCGAGTTTCTCGTGTACTCGTAGAGGAGACTAGAAATTATAATGCAGCAAGATAAAGACTTCGAGGTGAAATGTGATACAATTATCATGCAAAAATAGTCAAAAATTACATCCCCGGGCCATTGGCCTTATTGAAATTCGAGGTTGTCTTAAAATCGGAAATAAAATGACATAATGAGAAAAGGGGACGGGCTTAGCCCACGACATGCAGCTGTGAGCTCTCCGGTTCTTCAATCGCTGCCTGGTCCATGACAGTCACCGTCGTCGGACCCTTCCTTCCCTGCCGCGGATGGCCTTCGTGCATCGTGGCCGCCCCGACCGTTCTCAGGACATACTCTTTTAATTTCCCGTCCTGAATCAGGGCCTCGATCTGACGCCTAAGATGATAGCACTCGGACGTCAGATGCCCGTGATCCTGGTGGTACTCACAGAACTTGTTCCGATCCCTCTTCGCGGGATCCTTCGCTAGAGGAGCCGGACTTCCTAGCTTGTCGCGGTGCAGAGCTAGGATCCGCTCTTGCGGAGTGTTCAGAGGGGTGTATGTTGATGACGCTCGGAAGCTATCAACGTGCGACGATCTTGGACCGGAGAGGGGGCGACCGTTAGGGGCCCGGCCTCCCTTGCTCCTCTTGCTTTGAGGGTCGGGGTGATCTTCGTCCCGTTCTTCGCGGTGGCGAATACCTTGTCCTCCTGACTTTCGGCCATCGCGGCCATCGAGATAGTCCTCGATTCCCATATGTGTGCGGGCTCTCGTCATCAGCTCCGCCATGTCTCGCGGGACTTGCCCGACAATGGACTTGAGGAAGTCGCTCGTGCGAACTCCCTCGGTGATCGCCGTGATGGCGTCCTTGTCGTCGAAGCCCTCGACTTTGTGAGACTCCTCGGTGAAGCGAGCGAGGTATTGTCTCAATGTCTCATCTCTCCCCTGCCGAATGGAGAGGAGGTGGGTCTTCGATTTCTTTTGTGCCACAAGCGTGGCAAAGCGAGCGAGGAAAGCCTCTCGCAAGGCCCTGAAGGACGGGATGCTTCCAGGCTTCAAACTTTGGAACCACTCAAAGCCCGACCCTGTGAGGGTCAGGCTGAAGGCTTGGCAGAGGGTGGCGTCCGTCTGCCCTTGCATCGTCATCCACGTCTCATAGTGCTGGACGTGGAAGTGGGGGTCCGTACGTCCATCATAGGGGGGAATGGACGGTAACTTAAAGTTTCCCACGCATGGCTGCGCGAGGACCTGTGCGGCGAAGGGAGAGTATGATTCCTCGATCCCTCCGTACGGCCTTTGCCTCCCAGACTCCCTCATCTCGATGATTTGATTCTGGAGGCTCTGAATCATCGTGACCACGTCAAGCCCGTTAGCAGGGCCGACCGTCGGGGCCACGGGAGTCACCGGTTGGCGTTCGTTGGATGCTTGGTCCATGACATTGGCCTGAGGTCGTCCAAGAGTTGCGGCGGGGAGCGCGTCCCTTCGAGAATTTAGCCTTTGGCGGAGATCCTCCCCTCGGGAGTTTCTCTGCGCCGTCAAGCGCTCTCTAAGGTCCACGCTTGGCGCACGACGAGGCGAGGTCGCCCTTGGTCGGGCCGTTCGGCGAGCACTTCGGCTATCGGCTCCATCGTCGACCAGAGTCGCTCTCTCCTCGGCGAGGGGCCGTGTCCGGCCACCTCTTGAAACCGAAGGGGCGAGTCCCCGGGACTGTGACCGTGCCTGTTGTCGCGCCAGGTACAAAGGATCGGCCAACGCACCGTTGGCCCTCTCGGGTCGCGCTTGAGCGAGGCTAGGGGTGGCCTCGTCGGTCCTCGACTCCTCCACGTATTCGGGGTCGGAGTAATCTTGAGCAGATCGATCCTCGACGTCGTAGCCGAGGAGACCGGCGATGAGGGAGCTGTCAACGCCGGGACGGTCAAGGAGCTCCGCGAGCCGCCGGGCCGTGTCCTCTCGGAGCTCGGCCTCGGGGTCGTTCACCGGGTCTTGGGGCTGGCTCTCGCTATCGCGAGGTTGCCCTTCAAGACGGTGCGCGAGGAGTCGGAGACCGTACCTCGAGCTCGTCGCTCGGGTACCCGCGGAGGTAGTGGGTAGATGACTCATCTCTCGAGAGTCGTAGTTGTAGTGAAAGTGTGGAATGGAAGGGAGAGCGTGCTAAGGTCGGTGGTCCCCTCCTTCTAGCGCCAAAATGTTGTCGCTGTTTTTCGGACAACTATTTAGGAGTCACAGACGGTTAGACCCAAGGCCGGACCAAGTGATCTCGTCTTGACTCGAGCGTGTCGGACTTGGTATCCCAAGTCGTCCCCTAGCCGTGGGTGTAGCTCACCTCGTCTCGATACCTGAAAAGCAAACAAGAGCTAGTGAACTACAAAGGGAAACAGGGGGGGTGCCCATGTTTACCTCTCCGACGCTCAACATTAGTGTGATTGAGGTGGAGTATAGAGGTTTTAGGGGTGTTTGGAGGCCAAAGCTAGAGAGAAACGAGCGAGGTGCGAGTTCGGCAGCGTTTCAGTGCTCAAGAATGGATTACCTGGGTCAAGGGAAGGACCCTTGTATTTATAGGCAGCCAAGGGGTGGTTTGAAGACCCCTTGGCCGAGTGAGAATGCTTGGGTCGGCATTGGAGGAGGCTGGGTCGGCCAATGGCCGAGTGAACATGGTGGTGAGGTTCACTCGGCCATTGGCCGAGTGAAGGTCTTGGGCCGGCTGAGGTTCACTCGGCCATTGGCCGAGTGAACTGCTGGAAGGTTCACTCGGCCAATGGCCGAGTGAACTGCCTCGGCGGCTGGGAGGTTCACTCGGCCATTGGCCGAGTGAACTGCTGGAAGGTTCACTCGGCCAATGGCCGAGTGAACTGCCTTGGTGGCTGAGGGGTTCACTCGGCCATTGGCCGAGTGAACTGCCTTGGTGGCTGAGGGGTTCACTCGGCCATTGGCCGAGTGAACTGTCCAATGGCCGAGTGAGCCATTTGACCCAGCCAATGGCCGGGTGAGCCATTGACTCGGCCCATGGTTGGGCTTTGACTTGGCCATTGGTTCGGGCCGGCTCCTGGTTGAGTCAGGGTTTCGCCGCCCAAGATCTCGTACCAGCCATGTGGGTCGAAGAGATGCCTTTGTTCCCGTTGGCCCTAGACGGGCCAACAACAGTATTAGTTCCAGCAACTCAGTGGCTCTTCGACCCTTATCGGAGAAAGGTCGCTTAGTCATTTTTCCTTCTATGCAGGATTCGCAAGTAGGTAGTGAGCCTATTGCAGAGGCTTGGAGTGGACCATCCCTCACAAGTTTCTTAATCCTATCTAGACTGATATGACCAAGTCTTAAGTGCCAGAGGTATGTTGATTTTGTTAGATCGGAGGATTCAGAAAGCTTGATCCTCTTTGGCTCCCTAATTAGATCGTTATTTATTTCGGTGTCGAAAAGAGAAGGTTGAGTGGGATAGATGTAAAAGAGAATTCTTCATACATGCATCAGTGACAAAAGAATTATCAGGAAACGAAATACGAATTCCATTCTTAATGAACTTTAAACAATAATCTTGCTCAAGAAGACGAGCAACGGATATTAAGTTCTTCCCAAAGGTAGGAACAGAATAAACATTATTCAAGTTTAAAGTGCGGTCTTCAAAAGACAGCGTCAAGGATCCCACAGCCTTCGCGGACACCAGGCTCCCATCACCCCATTTGAAACAGAACTCGCCTTCCTCTAAGCTTTTGGTTTTCTTGAAACCATTCAAGGAACAACAAATATGGTTAGTAGCAGCGGAGTCAATAATCCACGTTGATACATTATCAGCTACTAAGCATGCTTCGGTAACTAGTACAATACTATGTTCCTTTGCTTTGAGATAAGCAGGACAGTTCCTTTTATCGGCCTTGTGAGGTCTCTTCTTAGTTCTAGAGGCGGAGGCTTTTTGCTCAGTAGCATGTGCCTCTCCTTGATTCCTCTTTCTCTTAGTGAGACCTACAGTAGTGTGAAGTTCCTTCATAAGCTTGGTAACAGTGTACTCTAGCTTGTTTATGAAGTAGTTCATCTTGGAGGTATCAAGAGATGCGGGGAGAGTTTCTAAGATCATATCTATGATACTCTTCCCATCAATCTCAGATCCTAGGATTTCCATTTTACTCAGATGACTAATGATCAATATCATAAAGTCTCTAACAGGAGTCCTAGCCTGCATATGACAGTTCATAAACTGTCGGACTGCTTGTAGCCTTGTTTGACGCCTTTGCCCTCCAAACATCTCAAGGAGATTGTAGAGCATGTTAGCGGCAGTCTCAATGTCACGATGTTGCTCTTTTAGCATATTGTTCATAGATGCCAATATATAGCACCTCACAATCTCATCGGATTGAAGCCTGGCCGCTAAGGCGTCATTGTCCTCTTGAGTTGAATCATCATTTTTCAGAGGAGGACACGGGGTGGTGAGTACCCATTTGTGCTTGTTAACGGTAGGTTTTATGTCGAGGTTACGTTTCGAATGTACGTAGTTTTCGTTTTCGAGTTTGATTGAGGAAAGGAAGATTGAGAGATGGTTGAGAGACATATTGCCTATATAAGTTGAAACAAGTTTATGATTAGTCTTTGGTTTTGGATTTAAGTTTTATTAAGACTTTTATAAAATCCAAAGGTGTTATAAACCAAACGATAATTTACTCCCTCAAGAGAAGGCCGCAAAAAATCTCCTTTTATAAGTAAATGACACATCATTAATGCTTAGCCAAGATGTCAATACATCAGCTTTGACTAGCCACCTTGTAAATTGGTTTGATCACTCATATCCTTTCGCAGAGCCTCAAGGGAGGATACTAGGGATTGAGCCTAAGTGTGCAACCAAAAGTCCAAAAGATCAGCTTTGAAAAACAATCCCCCAAGGGGAGGCCTTGCCATCATTGCATCACTCTCGGACGTAGCTCATTGAGCAATGATCGAAGCAATAACGCCTTGGAGTACTCACATTTAAGTGAGGGTCGCAAGAGCGGCTCTTAGTCCCACGTTATTGCATCTTTCATTAGTGTTGGGGATCGTGGGTTACAAACAACGAATATAACCCTCCCACTTAGTTTTTGGAGTTGGTTCATCGACTCTTATAAGTTCGGAAACAAATTTCCTAGTTAGAGAGCGACAGAGCGGACAACTAGAAGAGAATCCTAGATCGACATGTTCAGAGCAGTATTAGTGCATAAAGGCACAAGGTACATACTCGATCTTTTCCTATTTTCTATTTCGGGAAAGTGCGTGAGGGAAGTGTGAACTTCAACTCACTCGAACACTTGAAAGTTTGAGATTACACATCTTTTTATTTTTCGGCTTGTCTACAAGGAGACCTCCCACTCAAATTTTCAAGAGCATATAGATTTTGAACATATGTGATATAGATATAGCTTTGAAAACATTTTGAAAACTTATTTGATTTGGATGACAAAATATTTTCAAGTTTGAAAGTGAAAACGGTTTTTCAAAATTCAAACTAGATTTGTAAAAATTCAATTTCAATTAAACTTTCAAAAATCAAAATATTTTAATCTTACACATCATGTTTATAATCATATGAAAAACATTTTTGCTCAAGAAAGTTTTCTCATTAGAGTTCTATAACTCATGGTAGTGGGGTTTGAAAATCCGGATTTCTAAAAAACTGGAGTTTCAGACAGCCGCGCACCTCGGAGTAAAATCGCCATATCTGGCGGCTCCGATGTCCTTTTCAGCCGAAACCGGTGGCATTGGACAGAGGACATACAGAGCTTTAATTTTATTCAAGAATCATTAAATTTAGATTTCTTAGCAGAGAGTTATGCCACTTTTAATGCGGGTTTACTCCAGCTCAAAGAAAAAGAAATAAATTAAAACTTTGGTCCTTTTTAGGTGCGAAAAAGAATCAAGTGTAACGGAACGTTTTAAGATGTTGTTTAAAGCTTTTATTTTTGTTTTATTAGCAGGGTAATAACATAGAATAAAAGAAATAACAACAAGCATAAAACGAATACGGTAAATAAAAGAAACTAGAAAGACAAAGTAACTAGTAACAAAATTTACCGAAATTTCTCAAACCTTTAAAACACGTTTTTCAATATAAAAAATTAAAAACTTTTAGAACTGATTCTAATGTGTTTTAAAAACATCCCAAACTCATAGAAAATCAACATGCTTTTTAATTTAAAGACATGAGCAATAAATTAAAAAAAATCTAAGATAACAATTCTAACTTGTCACAAAATTAGTAAACTTTCGAAAACGATTTTCAAGCTCATAATTTTAAAAAACATGTACATGCTAATCTTTGACCATAGCTCTGATACCATTTATTGGAATCGATCTAGGGTTTGAGAAAATAATTAACGCTTCGGTAAGCGGCGGAATTTTAAAAATTTTCTTTTACAAGTAAAACAGTTTTTACTAACCTAGACAAGTGCAAGTACATGTAATTAAAACCAATATGAGCTATGAAGTTCACTAACCTTTCTTGAAGCTTGAACCTTGTAGAAGCTTTTGGAAAGTTTCAACGCTCGTCTCCCCTCGCAGCACGTCTCTCTTTCTTTCCTCGGCACCTCGAGCAACCACGAAAGTTTCTATCACTAAATCACTCGAAAAGAAGGAATCAGTGAGTGGGCACTTTTAAACACTACGACTTAAGAACGAGTCTCGAAGTCGCAGAGCTAAACACTAGGTCGAGTGAGGACCTAGGTGCCAAGACAAGAAATAATCGAAAATAAACTAGAGAGAGAGAGAGAGGATTTTCGGCCAAGTTCTAGAGAGAGAGTCTCTCAAATCTCTTAAACTTGGATGAATGAAATGTGAGGAAATGAGGCTCTTATTTATAGGAGAGGTCTCACCTTCAATAAGGTAGTTTCCTCTTCTATAGAATATCACATATTCATGAGCAATTTCCTCTTTTTTCCCTTTGAGACACTCGGCCAACTCAAGGCTTCTAGAAGCCTTGATTTGTTTCCAATTTTGTTCAAGGCCTTGCCTTGTCTCTCACTTGGCCGATTCCCACTTTCCTCTTGGAGGAAATTTGTTTCCTCTCTTTCTTTTGGCAAGTATCTAAATACATTTATGCACAAAATAAACTCTCCTATTTCTCTATTAGGGTAGGCGCCCAAGTCTCTCTAGAAGGAGCTTCTAGAAGCTTCTTCATTTGTTCATGACAACATGAGAAAGGCCCATTAAGAATTTTCAATAAAATTCTCATGAAATGAAATTAATTCACAAGTCCCAGTTAATCATATTATGGCCGAGTGACATTAAGTCATCAAATGAACTTGTCAAAATTTATTGACATCCATTTCATCTTTATGTCTCAAAAGACAAAAATACCCTTTCGACAATTTTCGTTCTTGTTTTGACTTAGCTTCCAGTTTAACTATTCCTATCGATGTGATTCGTGACAGTGACCTCATGGACCCAAATGAACAAAGCTTGAGCTAAACACTTGGACTCAAAATTTCACAAACCTTTTCCAAGTTTAGCTTAATGTCAACTGACTCTACTAAAGAGCTGACACTGAAAATCTCTCGGTTCAAATGAACTTATTTTCTACTCAAGAATTCGACCTAATTATGATGAGCGGATCCACTGAATATTATCTATGTTTACCCTTCATGAATGTCATCAGCTAGTCGGGATTTACTAAATTACCATTTTACCCTTCTAGCTGTTATTTCCTCAACTCCTTTGTCGCTTGTGAATAAGTTAGAAACAATGTATTAACGAGGAGCTAACAAGTTACATTGTTTCATCCAAAAGAGTCAGGACTCAATTTGGACACTGGCCAGTTCATTTATTCACACTCCAAGGAACAAAGCATGAGGTGACATACATTGCATTTCAGCAATCTTGTACATGAATTCCATATCTATGAGAACTTCACAAAGTTACTCATGACATACTCACAACTTAGTATTTCACCAATAGGCCCTGTTCGGAATGACATAGTGAGTCCGAACTCTGACTTTCTCAAATGAGAATACTAAGGTGTGAAATGGCATGTCTCATTTCAGGATTAAGGTAAGCATGATGCAATTCATACATAGTGACTTCGAGATATAAGAGGTTAAATGGTTTGTTCTTATATTGTCTCTAGAAGTGCACTGGTCAATTCAGTACCTTCGGAAGATACCTAGAAGAACTATAGAGTCCCCAACTCTCAATGCCTCATAACCAGACATCATAGATTCTTCTAACAATCATACTGAGGTCAATAGTCCTTTGACCCTAAGATTGCGAATATATCGTTTTAAGCAAACTACGAAGAGTTTGTTCATGCAAATCTACATTTGTCTCTTCGTAAGTTGTTAAGTTTGTTTATCGACTAAAAGACTAGGGTTTTATCATAAAGCTTCAGACAAGGAAGATTGAATGAACGTTTCAACTTTTTATTAATGAATAAGCAATTACAAGCAAGAGTCTTCGTAAGACTATATTACATCAAATGTACACAAATAGACACTACTACTCTTCTTGTGGGCACCATTGACAACAGTGCTTGGGAAAAGAAAGCAGAGTGCTAGTACTAAAGAATCGTTCAAAGAGAATCCTTGGAAGAAGAAATCGATTTTCTACGACCTTCCTTATTGGAAGACACACTACGTCCGGCATTGTCTGGATGTTATGCACATCGAGAAAAATGTTTGCGAATCGCTTATTGGTACACTTCTTGATGATCCAAATAAATCGAAAGACGGAATACAATCTCGATTGGATCTCAAAGAGATGAATATAAGAAGCATTTTGCATCCCGAGGAGGGGGGTGGGAAAAAACAAAATTACCACCGGCAAAGTACACTCTAGATCGAAAGGAGAAAAAGAAATTGTGTAACTGGTTTGCTTCTATTAAAGTCCCCGAAGGTCATTCGTCAAACTATAAGAGGTTCGTGTCTTTGAAAGATTTGAGACTTACTGGAATGAAGACGCATGACTGTCATGTGCTGCTACAACAAATGTTGCCTCTTGCTTTGCGAGGAATTGTGCCAAAAGATGTGAGGTTTGCAATATCAAAGATATGTGTATTCTTTAACTCGATTTGCTCGAAGGTCATCGATCCAACTCGATTGGATTTAATGCAGTCAGAATTGGTGAAAACTCTGTGCTTGCTCGAAAAGATCTTTCCACCTTCGTTTTTCGACATAATGATCCACTTAACCGTCCACTTAGTACGTGAAGTGAAATTAGGAGGGCCCGTGTTTTTACGGTGGATGTATCCAATCGAACGTTATATGAAAGTGTTGAAAAGCTACGTGAAGAACTACAATAGGCCGGAAGGAAGCATAGTTGAAAATTACATAGCAGAAGAGTCGGTTGAGTTTTGTTCTGAGTATTTAGCTAATACAGACGAAATTGGGTTACCCAAGAATACCAATTTTGATTCAAAAGCTCTATCTAAATGTATTTTTTTAACACTTTATTTGTTTATTTAAATTATATATGAACATTATTTTTAAGTATTTGTTTCATTATAGGTACTTATTCGATCGTCAACCGAAAAGAATGGGAGCAAGCAAGTCTCCATGTGCTACACAACGTTTCCGAGGTCAAGCCATTTGTGGATATTCATTTGAATGAGTTGAGAGTGAATAATCCAAAGAAGGGTAGAAATGAAAAATGGTTGCAAGAAGAGCACAACCGTTTGTTTCAAAACTGGCTTGGAAAACGCATATTTATAGAGGCAGGACATTCATCTACGTTGAGTAAACTATCTGGCGGGCCGTCCTCAATGGTTACAAGGTACACTGCTTGGTCTGTTAATGGTTTTACATTTTACACAAGGGAACGAGACAACAAGCATCCCGTACAAAATAGTGGTGTTACATTGTTTGCTGAAGCTTTACATGTTTCGTCGGCAAAAGATAAGAATCCAAAACATGCTTTTATGAAGTATTACGGATACATTGAAGATATTTGGGAACTTGATTATTGCGGGTTGCGAGTCGCATTATTCAAGTGCAAATGGGCAGACAATAATCACGTTAAAGTTGATAATGAATGAGTTACAATTGTCGACTTTAGACGGATTGGCTACGAGAATGATTCATTTATTTTGGCTTCGCAAGCAAGTCAAGTGTTTTATGTTTCGGATCCAGCAAATCCTGAGTTATCGTTAGTGGTTCATATGAAAGCGAGAAACGGTAACGAAGAAGAAGACGAAGACATGTCTAGCATTCCTCCGTTCACATCAGGATTACCGCCAATTGATCAAGAGGTGGATGATTTTAATGATGACGATGTGTCACATCTACTTCGTAAGGATATAGATCCTATTTTTGTTTGATATTAAACATTTAGATAATGTAATTTCATTTTGGATTTTATGTTATTCTCATGTGGACAACGTTATTTTTTATTCAAAATTTCTCTATACAATGTCATTTACATTAAAATTACATTTCTCCAACTCTCGCCGTGGCAGGATTATCACGCCGCGGCGACAGACAAATCCTGCCGCGGCGAGGACCCTTCTACAACGCTTAAAAAAGCGTTGTAGAAACCTCGCCGTGGCAACGTACATTTCATGCCGCGGCGAGGTCAGAACGCCGCGGCGGGAATATCAACTCGCCGCGGCGAGACAAGTTCTTAAAAAACACAGACTCTCGGTATAAAAAAATCAAACTCTCGCCGCGGTGAAATACAAATCCTGCCGCGGCGAGGACCCTTCTACAACACTTAAAAAAGCGTTGTAGAAACCTCGCCGCGACAACGTACATTCCATGCTGCGGCGAGGTCAGTACGCCGCGGCGGGAATATCAACTCGCCGCGGCGAGACAAGTTCTTAAAAAACACAGACTCTCGGTATAAAAAAATCAAACTCTCGCCGCGGCGAAATACAAATCCTGCCGCGGTGAGGACCCTTCTACAACGCTTAAAAAAGCGTTGTAGAAACCTCGCCGCGGCAACGTACATTCCATGCCGCGGCGAGGTCAGTACGCCGCGGCGGGAATACCAACTCGCCGCGGCGAGACAAGTTCTTAAAAAACACAGACTCTCGGTATAAAAAAATCAAACTCTCGCCGCGGCGACATACAAATCCTGCCGCGGCGAGGACGCTTCTACAACGCTTAAAAAAGCGTTGTAGAAACCTCGCCGCGGCAACGTATATTCCATGCCGCGGCGAGGTCATTACGCCGCGGCGGGAATATCAACTCGCTGCGGCGAGACAAGTTCTTAAAAAACACAGACTCTCGGTATTAAAAAATCAAAATCTCGCCGCGGCAAAGTAATATTTTAGTCGCGGCGTAGAGAACTCGCCGCGGCGGGTAATATACTGTGCCGCGGCGAGAATAGTAACGCCGCGGCGAGAAAGGTACCTAGCCGCGGCGAAGAAGCACTCTACCACCTACTCATTCACTTTTTTCCAATATTTAACCTGTTCTCCAACTAAAAATGATCATTCAATTAAAATTTCTACAATAAATAAAACAAACCAAACTAGTCTTATGTTGGAATCGATCTAGGGTTTGAGAAAAAGTTTAACGCTTCGTTAAGCGGCGGAATTTTAAAAATTTTCTTTTTAAGTAAAACTAGTTTTTACTAACCTAGACAAGAGCATGTGCATGTAAATAAAAACTAATATGAGCTATTAAAGTTACTAACCTTTTTGATGCTTGAACGTTGATGAGCCTTTGGAAGGTTGGCAACGTTCGTCTCCCCTCGCAGCACGTCTCTCTTTTCTTTCCTCGGGAACTCGAGCAACCACGATAGTTTCTATCACTAAATCACTCGAAAAGAAGGAATCAGTGAGTGGGCACTTTTAAACACTACGACTTAAGAACAAGTCTTGAAGTCGCAGAGCTAAACGCTAGGTCGAGTGAGGACCTAGGTGCCAAGACAAGAAAAGAAATCGAAAATAAACTAGAGAGAGAGAGAAGAGGACTTCGGCCAAGTTCTAGAGAGAGAGTCTCTCAAATCTCTTAAACTTGGATGAATGAATTGTGAGGAAATGAGGCTCCTATTTATAGGAGACGCATTACCTTCAATAAGGTAGTTTCCTCTTCTATAGAATATCACATATTCATGAGCAAATATTGCCTCTTTCCCACTTAAGTCACACGCCCAAGGCTGCCTTCTAGAAGGCTTGGATTTGTTTCCTTTTTTTGTTCCTTGCCTTGCCTTGACTCTACTTGGCCGAAATTCCTTGTGCATCTACATGCAAATTTGTTTCCTCTTTTTCTTTTGGCAAGTATCTAAATACATTTATGCACAAAATAAACTCTCTTTCCTTGGGTATTATGGGCGCCTATTCTCATCTAGAAGGAGCTTCTAGAAGCTTCTTCATTTGTTCATGACAACATGAGAAAAGCCCATTAAGAATTTTCAATAAAATTCTTATGAAACGAAATTAATTCACAAGGCCCAATAAATCTTATTTTGGCCGAGTGAAACTTGTCATCAAATGACCATGTCAAAAAATTTATTGACATTCATTTCATCCTATGTCTCAAAAGACAAAAATACCCTTTTGACTATTTTCGTTCTTGTTTTGACTTAGCTTCCAGTTTAACTATTCCTATCGATGTGATTCGTGACAGTGACCTCATGGACCCAAATGAACAAAGCTTGAGCTAAACACTTGGACTCAAAAGTTCACAAACCTTTTCCAAGTTTAGCTTAATGCCAACTGACTCCACTAAAGAGCTGACACTGAAAATCTCTCGGTTCAAATGAATTTATTTTCTACTCAAGAATTCGACCTAATTATGATGAGCGGATCCACTGAATATTATCTATGTTTACCCTTCATGAATGTCATCAGCTAGTCGGGATTTACTAAATTACCATTTTACCCTTCTAGCTGTTATTTCCTCAACTCCTTTGTCGCTTGTGAATAAGTTAGAAACAATGTATTGACGAGGAGCTAACAAGTCACATTGTTTCATCCAAAAGAGTCAAGACTCAATTTGGACACTGGCCAGTTCATTTATTCACACTCCAAGGAACAAAGCATGAGGTGACATACATTGCATTTCAGCAATCTTGTACATGAATTCCATATCTATGAGAACTTCACAAAGTTACTCATGACAGACTCATAACTTAGTACTTCACCAATAGGCCTTGTTCGGAATCACATAGTGAGTCCGAACTTTGACTTTCTCAAATGAGAATACTAAGGTGTGAAATTGCATGTCTCATTTCAGGATTAAGGTAAGCATGATGCAATTCATACATAGTGACTTCGAGACATAAGAGGTTAAATGGTTTGTTCTTATCTTGTCTCTAGAAGTGCACTGGTCAATTCAGTACCTTCGGAAGATACCTAGAAGAACTATAGAGTTCCTAACTCTCAATGCCTCATAACCAGACATCATAGATTCTTCTAACAATCATACTGAGGTCAATAGTCCTTTGACCCTAAGATTGCGAATATATCGTTTTAAGCAAACTACGAAGAGTTGGTTCATGCAAATCTACATTTGTCTCTTCGTAAGTTGTTAAGTTTGTTTATGGACTAAAAGACTATGGTTTTATCATAAAGCTTCAGACAAGGAAGATTGAATGAACGTTTCAACTTTATTAATGAATGAATAGGCAATTACAAGCAAGAGTCTTCATGAGACTTTATTACATCAAATGTTCAAAATAAAGACTACAACTCTTCTTGTGGGCACCATTGACAACAAACTCCCACTTGACTCAAAGAAGGTGTGTGTAGTCCTTCATGCCTAATCCCTCACGATGTTGGTCGAAGACCTTGTTCGCTAGGGCCTTGGTGAATGGATCTGCGAGGTTGTCCACCGTTGAGATCTTCTTCACTTCCACGTCTCCGCGCTGCACGATCTCTCGAATCAAATGGTATTTCCTCTCAATATGCTTAGAGCGCTTATGGCTTCTAGGTTCCTTTGAGTTAGCGACAGCCCCACTATTATCACAATAAAGGGTCATGGGCTCGTCGACGTTTGGAACAACTTCCAAATACTTAAGGAATTTCTTAAGCCATACAGCCTCTTTGGATGCTTCACAAGCAGCCACATATTCTGCCTCCATTGTGGAGTCAGCAATGCAAGATTGCTTAATACTCCTCCACACGACAGCTCCACCATTAAGGATGAACACAGATCCCGAAGTGGATTTCCTGGAATCCTTATCCGCTTGAAAATCGGAGTCGGTATATCCCGTCATAGTCAGGTCAGTACCTGAGTATGTAAGCATCAAGTTCCTAGTTCTTCGAAGATACTTAAGAACATGCTTAACAGCAATCCAGTGCTCGGGTCCAGGGTTCGATTGGAAACGACTAACTACGCCAACGGCAAAACAGATGTCAGGTCTAGTGCAAAGCATAGCATACATAAGGCTTCCTACGGCAGAGGCGTAAGGAATTTTCCTCATGTCTTCAATCTGTTGTGCAGTCTTGGGAGACTGGTCCTTAGAGAGTGAAACTCCATGCCTAAAGGGTGTTTGACCCCTCTTGCAGTCTTGCATCGAGAAGCGATCCATCACCTTATCAATATAAGATGCTTGAGAGAGCGACAGGGTCCGGTTTTTCCTATCTCGAAAGATTTGGATCCCCAGAATGTACGCGGCTTCTCCTAGATCCTTCATATCGAATTGCTTTGCTAGCCAGACCTTAACCTCAGATAACTTACCCACGTCATTACCAATGAGTAGTATATCATCGACATATAGTACCAGAAACACAACTTTGCCTTCGTGTATTAACTTGTAAACACAAGGCTCATCTATTGACTGTTCAAAGCCGAAGCTCTTTACAGTTTCATCGAATCTAATATTCCATGACCTAGATGCTTGCTTTAGTCCATAAATGGATTTAAGCAACTCACAAACCTTGGTCTCTTGACCTTTATCCACGAAACCGTCTGGTTGAGCCATGTAAATGCGCTCGTCAAGATTGCCATTCAGAAAGGCTGTCTTGACATCCATTTGCCAGATCTCATAGTCGAGAGCTGCAGCTATGGATAGGAGTATGCGGATGGATTTAAGCATCGCGACTGGTGAGAAGGTTTCTTCATAGTCAATCCCTTCTTGTTGGGTATAACCCTTTGCCACAAGTCGTGCTTTGAACGTCTCGACGTTCCCATCAGGACCCCTTTTCTTCTTGTATATCCACTTACACCCTACGGGTTTAATCCCTTCACGAAGGTCTACAAGTTTCCAGACTTTGTTGACATACATCGAGTGCATTTCAACTTTCATGGCGTCAAGCCAAAGGTTTGATTCAAAACAAGCCATTGCTTGGCTATAGGAAACAGGATCATCCATGTCGGAGACGGCTACAAGAGAGTCTCCATAAGACATGTACCTGTCAGGCTTTTGAACAGCCCTCCCACTACGTCTAAGTACTACTTGACGAGATTCTAATGAGTTAGATTGTGTTTCAGTTCGGGTAAGAATAGTTCTTACAGATGAGGTAGAAGCTTCCTCACCCAACTTTTCTTCAAGCACAATTTTGCTTCTAGGTTTCGCATCCTTCATAAAGTCATCCTCAAGGAAACGAGCATTCGTGCTAACGAAAGTCTTATCGTCCTCGGGACTATAGAAAGTAAAACCTTTGGTTTCCTTCGGATATCCTACAAACAGGCACAATTCTGACCTACTAGCCAACTTGCTAGTCTTTTGCCTCAGCACGTGTGCAGGGCAACCCCAAATTCGGATGCGGCCAAGATTCACTTTACGGCCAGTCCATCGTTCATAAGGAGTACCAGGAACCGTTTTGGACGGAACTTGGTTCAGAATGTAGGCGGCAGTTTCGAGGGCATATCCCCAAAAGGAAAGCGGGAGTGATGAGTAACTCATCATTGATCTAACCATCTCCATAAGAGTTCGGTTTCTTCTCTCTGACACTCTGTTTTGTTGAGGTGTGCCAGGTGCGGTAAGCTGAGAAGCGATACCTTCTTCTTTAAGATAGTCATCGAACTCTCCAGACATATACTCACCACCTCGATCAGATCGAAGGGTTTTGATCACTTTGCCAGTTTGCTTTTCCACTGAAGCCCTAAAGACCTTAAATACGTTAAAGGTCTCGGATTTGTGTTTAAGCAAATAGACAAACCCATATCTTGAGTAATCATCAGTGAAGGTAACGAAGTATTCGTATCCTCCACGTGCCTGTTGGTTGAGCGGACCACATACATCAGAATGTATTAGTTTCAGCAACTCAGTGGCTCTTCGACCCTTATCGGAGAAAGGTCGCTTAGTCGTTTTTCCTTCTATACAGGATTCACAAGTAGGTAGTGAGCCTATTGCAGAGGCTTGGAGTGGACCATCCCTCACAAGTCTCTTAATCCTATCTAGACTGATATGACCAAGTCTTAAGTGCCAGAGGTATGTTGATTTTGTTAGATCGGAGGATTCAGAAAGTTTGATCCTCTTTGGCTCCCTAATTAGATCATTATCTATTTCGGTGTCTAAAAGAGAAGGTTGAGTGGGATAGATGTAGAAAAGAGCATTCTTCATACATGCATCAGTGACAAAAGAATTATCAGGAAACGAAATACGAATTCCATTCTTAATGAACTTTAAACAATAATCTTGCTCAAGAAGACGAGCAACGGATATTAAATTCTTACCAACGGTAGGAACAAAATAAACATTATTCAAGTTTATAGTACGGTCTTCAAAAGACAATGTCACGGATCCCACAGCCTTCGCAGAGACCAGGCTCCCATCACCCCATTTGAAACAGAACTCGCCTTCCTCTAAGCTTTTGGTTTTCTTGAAACCATTCAAGGAACAATAAATATGGTTAGTAACAGCGGAGTCAAGAATCCACGTTGATACATTATCAACTACTAAGCATGGTTCGGTAACTAGTACAATACTATGTTCCTTTGCTTTGAGATAGGCAGGACAGTTCTTTTTATCGGCCTTGTGTGGTCTCTTCCTAGTTCCAGAGGCGGAGGCTCTTTGCTCAGTAGCATATGCCTCTCCTTGATTCCTCTTTCTCTTAGTGAGACCTACAGCAGTGTGAAGTTCCTTCATAAGCTTGGTAACAGTGTACTCTAGCTTGTTTATGAAGTACTTCATCTTGGAGGTATCAAGAGATGCGGGGAGAGTTTCTAAGATCATATCTATGATTTTCTTCCCATCAATCTCAGATCCTATGATTTCCATTTTATTCAGAAAACTAATGATCAGTATCATGAAGTTTCCAACAGGAGTCCTAGCCTGCATATGACAGTTCATAAACTGTCGGACTGCTTGTAGCCTTGTTTGACGCCTTTGCCCTCCAAACATCTCAAGGAGATTGTAGAGCATGTCAGCGATAGTCTCGATGTCATGATGTTGCTCTTTCAGCATATTGTTCATAGATGCCAAAATATAGCACCTCACAATCTCATCGGATCGAAACCAGGCCGCTAAGGCGTCATTGTCCTCTTGAGTTGAATCGTCATTCGTCAGAGGAGGACACGGGGTGGTGAGTACCCATTTGTGCTTGTTAACGGTAGGTATTATGTCGAGGTTACGTTTCGAATCTACGTAGTTTTCGTTTTCGAGTTTGATCGAGGAAAGAAAGATAGAGAGATGGTTGAGAGACATATTGCCTATATAAGTTGAAACAAGTTTATGATTAGTCTTTGGTTTAGGATTTAAGTTTTATTAAGACTTTTGTAAAATCCAAAGGTGTTATAAACCAAACGATAATTTACTCCCTCAAGAGAAGGCCGCAAAAAATCTCCATTTATAAGTAAATGACACATCATTAATGCTAAGCCAAGATGTCAATACATCTATTTTGACTAGCCACCTTGTAAATTGGTTTGATCACTCATATCCTTTCGCAGAGCCTTAAGGAAGGATACTAGGGATTGAGCCTAAGTGTGTAACCAACCACTTAGTCCAAAAGATCAGCTTTGAAAAACAATCCCCCAAGGGGAGGCCTTGCCATCATTGCATCACTCTCGGACGTAGCTCATTGAGCAATGATCGAAGCAATAACGCCTTGGAGTACTCACATTTAAGTGAGGGTCGCAAGAGCGGCTTTTAGTCCCACGTTATTGCATCTTTCACTAGTGTTGGGGATCGCGGGTTACAAACAACGAATATAACCCTCCCACTTAGTTTTTGGAGTTGGTTCATCGACTCTTATAATTTCGGAAACAAATTTCCTAGTTAGAGAGCGACAGAGCGGACAACTAGAAGAGAATCCTAGATCGACATGTTCAAAGCAGTATTAGTGCATAAAGGCACAAGGTACATACTCGATCTTTTCCTATTTTCTATTTCGGGAAAGTGCGTGAGGGAAGTGTGAACTTCAACTCACTCGAACACTTGAAAGTTTGAGATTACACATCTTTTTATTTTTCGGCTTGTCTACAAGGAGACCTCCCACTCAAAATTTCAAGAGCATATAGATTTTGAGCATATGTGATATAGATATAGTTTTGAAAACATTTTGAAAACTTATTTGATTTGGATGACAAAATATTTTCAAGTTTGAAAGTGAAAACGGTTTTTCAAAATTCAAACTAGTTTTGTAAAAATTCAATTTCAATTAATCTTTCAAAAATCAAAACTTTTAATCTTTACACATCATGTTTATAATCATATGAAAAACATTTTTGCTCAAGAAAGTTTTCTCATTAGAGTTCTATAACTCATGGTAGTGGGGTTTGAAAATCCGGATTTCTAAAAAACTGGAGTTTCAGACAGCCGCGCACCTCGGAGTAAAATCGCCATATCTGGCGGCTCCGATGTCCTTTTGAGCCGAAACCAGTGGCATTGGACAGCGGACAGACAGAGCTTTAATTTGATTCAAGAATCATTAAATTTCGAATTCTGAGCAGAGAGTTATGCCGCTTTTAATGCGGGTTTACATTCCAGCTCGAAGAAAAAGAAATAAATTAAAGCTTCGTCCTTTTAGGTGCGAAAAAGAATCGAGTGTAACGGAACGTTTTAAGATATTGTTTAAAGCTTTTATTTGTGTTTTATTAGCAGGGTAATAACATAGAATAAAAGAAATAACAACATGCATAAAACGATTCAAGTAAATAAACGAAACTAGCAAGAAAATAAAACTAGTCACAAAATTTACTCGAAAAAAACTCAAACCTTTAAAACACGTTTTTCAATATAAAAAATTAAAAACTTTTAGAACTGATTCTAATGTGTTTTAACATCATCCCAAACTCATAGAAAATCAACATGGTTTTTAATTTAAAGGCATGAGCAATAAATTAAAAACATGCACATGCATTCCTTTGACCATAGCTCTGATACCATTTGTTGGAATCGATCTAGGGTTTGAGAAAAAGTTTAACGCTTCGTTAAGCGGCGGAATTTTAAAAATTTTCTTTTTAAGTAAAACTAGTTTTTACTAACCTAGACAAGAGCATGTGCATGTAAATAAAAACTAATATGAGCTATTAAAGTTACTAACCTTTTTGATGCTTGAACGTTGATGAGCCTTTGGAAGGTTGGCAACGTTCGTCTCCCCTCGCAGCACGTCTCTCTTTTCTTTCCTCGGGAACTCGAGCAACCACGATAGTTTCTATCACTAAATCACTCGAAAAGAAGGAATCAGTGAGTGGGCACTTTTAAACACTACGACTTAAGAACAAGTCTTGAAGTCGCAGAGCTAAACGCTAGGTCGAGTGAGGACCTAGGTGCCAAGACAAGAAAAAAAATCGAAAATAAACTAGAGAGAGAGAGAAGAGGACTTCGGCCAAGTTCTAGAGAGAGAGTCTCTCAAATCTCTTAAACTTGGATGAATGAATTGTGAGGAAATGAGGCTCATATTTATAGGAGAGGCTTTACCTTCAATAAGGTAGTTTCCTCTTCTATAGAATATCACATATTCATGAGCAAATATTGCCTCTTTCCCACTTAAGTCACACGGCCAAGGCTGCCTTCTAGAAGGCTTGGATTTGTTTCCTTTTTTTGTTCCTTGCCTTGCCTTGACTGTACTTGGCCGAAATTCCTTGTGCATCTACATGCAAATTTGTTTCCTCTTTTTCTTTTGGCAAGTATCTAAATACATTTATGCACAAAATAAACTCTCTTTCCTTGGGTATTATGGGCGCCTATTCTCATCTAGAAGGAGCTTCTAGAAGCTTCTTCATTTGTTCATGACAACATGAGAAAAGCCCATTAAGAATTTTCAATAAAATTCTTATGAAACGAAATTAATTCACAAGGCCCAATAAATCTTATTTTGGCCGAGTGAAACTTGTCATCAAATGACCATGTCAAAAAATTTATTGACATTCATTTCATCCTATGTCTCAAAAGACAAAAATACCCTTTTGACTATTTTCGTTTTTGTTTTGACTTAGCTTCCAGTTTAACTATTCCTATCGATGTGATTCGTGACAGTGACCTCATGGACCCAAATGAACAAAGCTTGAGCTAAACACTTGGACTCAAAAGTTCACAAACCTTTTCCAAGTTTAGCTTAATGCCAACTGACTCCACTAAAGAGCTGACACTGAAAATCTCTCGGTTCAAATGAATTTATTTTCTACTCAAGAATTCGACCTAATTATGATGAGCGGATCCACTGAATATTATCTATGTTTACCCTTCATGAATGTCATCAGCTAGTCGGGATGTACTAAATTACCATTTTACCCTTCTAGCTGTTATTTCCTCAACTCCTTTGTCGCTTGTGAATAAGTTAGAAACAATGTATTGACGAGGAGCTAACAAGTCACATTGTTTCATCCAAAAGAGTCAAGACTCAATTTGGACACTGGCCAGTTCATTTATTCACACTCCAAGGAACAAAGCATGAGGTGACATACATTGCATTTCAGCAATCTTGTACATGAATTCCATATCTATGAGAACTACACAAAGTTACTCATGACAGACTCACAACTTAGTACTTCACCAATAGGCCTTGTTCGGAATCACATAGTGAGTCCGAACTTTGACTTTCTTAAATGAGAATACTAAGGTGTGAAATGGCATGTCTCATTTCAGGATTAAGGTAAGCATGATGCAATTCATACATAGTGACTTCGAGACATAAGAGGTTAAATGGTTTGTTCTTATCTTGTCTCTAGAAGTGCACTGGTCAATTCAGTACCTTCGGAAGATACCTAGAAGAACTATAGAGTTCCTAACTCTCAATGCCTCATAACCAGACATCATAGATTCTTCTAACAATCATACTGAGGTCAATAGTCCTTTGACCCTAAGATTGCGAATATATCGTTTTAAGCAAACTATGAAGAGTTTGTTCATGCAAATTTACATTTGTCTCTTCGTAAGTTGTTAAGTTTGTTTATGGACTAAAAGACTATGGTTTTATCATAAAGCTTCAGACAAGGAAGATTGAATGAACGTTTCAACTTTATTAATGAATGAATAGGCAATTACAAGCAAGAGTCTTCATGAGACTTTATTACATCAAATGTTCAAAATAAAGACTACAACTCTTCTTGTGGACACCATTGACAACAAACTCCCACTTGACTCAAAGAAGGTGTGTGTAGTCCTTCATGCCTAATCCCTCACGTTGTTGGTCGAAGACCTTGTTCGCTAGGGCCTTGGTGAATGGATCTACGAGGTTGTCCACCGTTGAGATCTTCTTCACTTCCACGTCTCCGCGCTGCACGATCTCTCGAATCAAATGGTATTTCCTCTCAATATGCTTAGAGCGCTTATGGCTTCTAGGTTCCTTTGAGTTAGCGACAGCCCCACTATTATCACAATAAAGGGTCATGGGCTCGTCGACATTTGGAACAACTTCCAAATACTTAAGGAATTTCTTAAGCCATACAGCCTCTTTGGATGCTTCACAAGCAGCCACATATTCTGCGTCCATTGTGGAGTCAGCAATGCAAGATTGCTTAATACTCCTCCACACGACAGCTCCACCATTAAGGATGAACACAGATCCCGAAGTGGATTTCTCAATCCCTAGTATCCTTCCTTAAGGCTCTGCGAAAGGATATGAGTGATCAAACCAATTTACAAGGTGGCTAGTCAAAATAGATGTATTGACATCTTGGCTTAGCATTAATGATGTGTCATTTACTTATAAATGGAGATTTTTTGCGGCCTTCTCTTGAGGGAGTAAATTATCGTTTGGTTTATAACACCTTTGGATTTTACAAAAGTCTTAATAAAACTTAAATCCTAAACCAAAGACTAATCATAAACTTGTTTCAACTTATATAGGCAATATGTCTCTCAACCATCTCTCTATCTTTCTTTCCTCGATCAAACTCGAAAACGAAAACTACGTAGATTCGAAACGTAACCTCGACATAATACCTACCGTTAACAAGCACAAATGGGTACTCACCACCCCGTGTCCTCCTCTGACGAATGACGATTCAACTCAAGAGGACAATGACGCCTTAGCGGCCTGGTTTCGATCCGATGAGATTGTGAGGTGCTATATTTTGGCATCTATGAACAATATGCTGAAAGAGCAACATCATGACATCGAGACTGCCGCTGACATGCTCTACAATCTCCTTGAGATGTTTGGAGGGCAAAGGCATCAAACAAGGCTACAAGCAGTCCGACAGTTTATGAACTGTCATATGCAGGCTAGGACTCCTGTTGGAAACTTCATGATACTGATCATTAGTTTTCTGAATAAAATGGAAATCCTAGGATCTGAGATTGATGGGAAGAAAATCATAGATATGATCTTAGAAACTCTCCCCGCATCTCTTGATACCTCCAAGATGAAGTACTTCATAAACAAGCTAGAGTACACTGTTACCAAGCTTATGAAGGAACTTCACACTGCTGTAGGTCTCACTAAGAGAAAGAGGAATCAAGGAGAGGCATATGCTACTGAGCAAAGAGCCTCCGCCTCTGGAACTAGGAAGAGACCTCACAAGGCCGATAAAAAGAACTGTCCTGCCTATCTCAAAGCAAAGGAACATAGTATTGTACTAGTTACCGAACCATGCTTAGTAGTTGATAATGTATCAACGTGGATTCTTGACTCCGCTGTTACTAACCATATTTATTGTTCCTTGAATGGTTTCAAGAAAACCAAAAGCTTAGAGGAAGGCGAGTTCTGTTTCAAATGGGGTGATGGGAGCCTGGTGTCTGCGAAGGCTGTGGGATCCGTGACATTGTCTTTTGAAGACCGTACTATAAACTTGAATAATGTTTATTTTGTTCCTACCGTTGGTAAGAATTTAATATCCGTTGCTCGTCTTCTTGAGCAAGATTATTGTTTAAAGTTCATTAAGAATGGAATTCGTATTTCGTTTCCTGATAATTCTTTTGTCACTGATGCATGTATGAAGAATGCTCTTTTCTACATCTATCCTACTCAACCTTCTCTTTTAGACACCGAAATAGATAATGATCTAATTAGGGAGCCAAAGAGGATCAAACTTTCTGAATCCTCCGATCTAACAAAATCAACATACCTCTGGCACTTAAGACTTGGTCATATCAGTCTAGATAGGATTAAGAGACTTGTGAGGGATGGTCCACTCCAAGCCTCAGCAATAGGCTCACTACCTACTTGTGAATCCTGTATAGAAGGAAAAATGACTAAGCGACCTTTCTCCAATAAGGGTCGAAGAGCCACTGAGTTGCTGAAACTAATACATTCTGATGTATGTGGTCCGCTCAACCAACAGGCACGTGGAGGATACGAATACTTCGTTACCTTCACTGATGATTACTCAAGATATGGGTTTGTCTATTTGCTTAAACACAAATCCGAGACCTTTAACGTATTTAAGGTCTTTAGGGCTTTAGTGGAAAAGCAAACTGGCAAAGTGATCAAAACCCTTCGATCTGATCGAGGTGGTGAGTATATGTCTGGAGAGTTCGATGACTTTCTTAAAGAAGAAGGTATCGCTTCTCAGCTTACCGCACCTGGCACACCTCAACAAAACGGAGTGTCAGAGAGAAGAAACCGAACTCTTATGGAGATGGTTAGATCAATGATGAGTTACTCATCACTCCCGCTTTCCTTTTGGGGATATGCCCTCGAAACTGCCGCCTACATTCTGAACCAAGTTCCGTCCAAAACGGTTCCTGGTACTCCTTATGAACGATGGACTGGCCGTAAAGTGAATCTTGGCCGCATCCGAATTTGGGGTTGCCCTGCACACGTGCTGAGGCAAAAGACTAGCAAGTTGGCTAGTAGGTCAGAATTGTGCCTGTTTGTAGGATATCCGAAGGAAACCAAAGGTTTTACTTTCTATAGTCCCGAGGACGATAAGACTTTCGTTAGCACGAATGCTCGTTTCCTTGAGGATGACTTTATGAAGGATGCGAAACCTAGAAGCAAAATTGTGCTTGAAGAAAAGTTGGGTGAGGAAGCTTCTACCTCATCTGTAAGAACTGTTCTTACCCCAACTGAAACACAACCTAACTTATCAGAATCTCGTCAAGTAGTACTTAGACGTAGTGGGAGGGCTGTTCAAAAGCCTGACAGGTACATGTCTTATGGAGACTCTCTTGTAGCCGTCTCCGACATGGATGATCCTGTTTCCTATAGCCAAGCAATGGCTTGTTCTGAATCAAACCTTTGGCTTAACGCCATGAAAGTTGAAATGCACTCGATGTATGTCAACAAAGTCTGGAAACTTGTAGACCTTCCTGAAGGGATTAAACCCGTAGGGTGTAAGTGGATATACAAGAAGAAAAGGGGTCCTGATGGGAACGTCGAGACGTTCAAAGCACGACTTGTGGCAAAGGGTTATACCCAACAAGAAGGGATTGACTATGAAGAAACCTTCTCACCAGTCGCGATGCTTAAATCCATCCGCATACTCCTATCCATAGCTGCAGCTCTCGACTATGAGATCTGGCAAATGGATGTCAAGACAGCGTTTCTGAATGGCAATCTTGACGAGCGCATTTACATGGCTCAACCAGACGGTTTCGTGGATAAAGGTCAAGAGACCAAGGTTTGTGAGTTGCTTAAATCCATTTATGGACTAAAGCAAGCATCTAGGTCATGGAATATTAGATTCGATGACACTGTAAAGAGCTTCGGCTTTGAACAGTCAATAGATGAGCCTTGTGTTTACAAGTTAATACACGAAGGCAAAGTTGTGTTTCTGGTACTATATGTCGATGATATACTACTCATTGGTAATGACGTGGGTAAGTTATCTGAGGTTAAGGTCTGGCTAGCAAAGCAATTCGATATGAAGGATCTAGGAGAAGCCGCGTACATTCTGGGGATCCAAATCTTTCGAGATAGGAAAAACCGGACCCTGTCGCTCTCTCAAGCATCTTATATTGATAAGGTGATGGATCGCTTCTCGATGCAAGACTGCAAGAGGGGTCAAACACCCTTTAGGCATGGAGTTTCACTCTCTAAGGACCAGTCTCCCAAGACTGCACAACAGATTGAAGACATGAGGAAAATTCCTTACGCCTCTGCCGTAGGAAGCCTTATGTATGCTATGCTTTGCACTAGACCTGACATCTGTTTCGCCGTTGGCGTAGTTAGTCGTTTCCAATCGAACCCTGGACCCGAGCACTGGATTGCTGTTAAGCATGTTCTTAAGTATCTTCGAAGAACTAGGAACTTGATGCTTACATACTCAGGTACTGACCTGACTATGACGGGATATACCGACTCCGATTTTCAAGCGGATACGTTATTGCATCTTTCACTAGTGTTGGGGATCGCGGGTTACAAACAACGAATATAACCCTCCCACTTAGTTTTTGGAGTTGGTTCATCGACTCTTATAATTTCGGAAACAAATTTCCTAGTTAGAGAGCGACAGAGCGGACAACTAGAAGAGAATCCTAGATCGACATGTTCAGAGCAGTATTAGTGCATAAAGGCACAAGGTACATACTCGATCTTTTCCTATTTTCTATTTCGGGAAAGTGCGTGAGGGAAGTGTGAACTTCAACTCACTCGAACACTTGAAAGTTTGAGATTACACATCTTTTTATTTTTCGGCTTGTCTACAAGGAGACCTCCCACTCAAAATTTCAAGAGCATATAGATTTTGAACATATGTGATATAGATATAGTTTTGAAAACTTATTTGATTTGGATGACAAAATATTTTCAAGTTTGAAAGTGAAAACGGTTTTTCAAAATTCAAACTAGTTTTGTAAAAATTCAATTTCAATTAATCTTTCAAAAATCAAAACTTTTAATCTTTACACATCATGTTTATAATCATATGAAAAACATTTTTGCTCAAGAAAGTTTTCTCATTAGAGTTCTATAACTCATGGTAGTGGGGTTTGAAAATCCGGATTTCTAAAAAACTGGAGTTTCAGACAGCCGCGCACCTCGGAGTAAAATCGCCATATCTGGCGGCTCCGATGTCCTTTTGAGCCGAAACCGGTGGCATTGGACAGCGGACAGACAGAGCTTTAATTTGATTCAAGAATCATTAAATTTCGAATTCTTAGCAGAGAGTTATGCCGCTTTTAATGCGGGTTTACATTCCAGCTCGAAGAAAAAGAAATAAATTAAAGCTTCGTCCTTTTAGGTGCGAAAAAGAATCGAGTGTAACGGAACGTTTTAAGATATTGTTTAAAGCTTTTATTTGTGTTTTATTAGCAGGGTAATAACATAGAATAAAAGAAATAACAACATGCATAAAACGATTCAAGTAAATAAACGAAACTAGCAAGAAAATAAAACTAGTCACAAAATTTACTCGAAAAAAACTCAAACCTTTAAAACACGTTTTTCAATATAAAAAATTAAAAACTTTTAGAACTGATTCTAATGTGTTTTAACATCATCCCAAACTCATAGAAAATCAACATGGTTTTTAATTTAAAGGCATGAGCAATAAATTAAAAAAAATCTAAGATTACAATTCTAACTTGTCACAAAATTAGTAAACTTTCGAAAACGATTTTCAAGCTCATAATTTAAAAACATGCACATGCATTCCTTTGACCATAGCTCTGATACCATTTGTTGGAATCGATCTAGGGTTTGAGAAAAAGTTTAACGCTTCGTTAAGCGGCGGAATTTTAAAAATTTTCTTTTTAAGTAAAACTAGTTTTTACTAACCTAGACAAGAGCATGTGCATGTAAATAAAAACTAATATGAGCTATTAAAGTTACTAACCTTTTTGATGCTTGAACGTTGATGAGCCTTTGGAAGGTTGGCAACGTTCGTCTCCCCTCGCAGCACGTCTCTCTTTTCTTTCCTCGGGAACTCGAGCAACCACGATAGTTTATATCACTTAATCACTCGAAAAGAAGGAATCAGTGAGTGGGCACTTTTAAACACTACGACTTAAGAACAAGTCTTGAAGTCGCAGAGCTAAACGCTAGGTCGAGTGAGGACCTAGGTGCCAAGACAAGAAAAAAAATCGAAAATAAACTAGAGAGAGAGAGAAGAGGACTTCGGCCAAGTTCTAGAGAGAGAGTCTCTCAAATCTCTTAAACTTGGATGAATGAATTGTGAGGAAATGAGGCTCATATTTATAGGAGAGGCTTTACCTTCAATAAGGTAGTTTCCTCTTCTATAGAATATCACATATTCATGAGCAAATATTGCCTCTTTCCCACTTAAGTCACACGGCCAAGGCTGCCTTCTAGAAGGCTTGGATTTGTTTCCTTTTTTTCTTCCTTGCCTTGCCTTGACTCTACTTGGCCGAAATTCCTTGTGCATCTACATGCAAATTTGTTTCCTCTTTTTCTTTTGGCAAGTATCTAAATACATTTATGCACAAAATAAACTCTCTTTCCTTGGGTATTATGGGCGCCTATTCTCATCTAGAAAGAGCTTCTAGAAGCTTCTTCATTTGTTCATGACAACATGAGAAAAGCCCATTAAGAATTTTCAATAAAATTCTTATGAAACGAAATTAATTCACAAGGCCCAATAAATCTTATTTTGGCCGAGTGAAACTTGTCATCAAATGACCATGTCAAAAAATTTATTGACATTCATTTCATCCTATGTCTCAAAAGACAAAAATACCCTTTTGACTATTTTCGTTCTTGTTTTGACTTAGCTTCCAGTTTAACTATTCCTATCGATGTGATTCGTGACAGTGACCTCATGGACCCAAATGAACAAAGCTTGAGCTAAACACTTGGACTCAAAAGTTCACAAACCTTTTCCAAGTTTAGCTTAATGCCAACTGACTCCACTAAAGAGCTGACACTGAAAATCTCTCGGTTCAAATGAATTTATTTTCTACTCAAGAATTCGACCTAATTATGATGAGCGGATCCACTGAATATTATCTATGTTTACCCTTCATGAATGTCATCAGCTAGTCGGGATTTACTAAATTACCATTTTACCCTTCTAGCTGTTATTTCCTCAACTCCTTTGTCGCTTGTGAATAAGTTAGAAACAATGTATTGACGAGGAGCTAACAAGTCACATTGTTTCATCCAAAAGAGTCAAGACTCAATTTGGACACTGGCCAGTTCATTTATTCACACTCCAAGGAACAAAGCATGAGGTGACATACATTGCATTTCAGCAATCTTGTACATGAATTCCATATCTATGAGAACTTCACAAAGTTACTCATGACAGACTCACAACTTAGTACTTCACCAATAGGCCTTGTTCGGAATCACATAGTGAGTCCGAACTTTGACTTTCTCAAATGAGAATACTAAGGTGTGAAATGGCATGTCTCATTTCAGGATTAAGGTAAGCATGATGCAATTCATACATAGTGACTTCGAGACATAAGAGGTTAAATGGTTTGTTCTTATCTTGTCTCTAGAAGTGCACTGGTCAATTCAGTACCTTCGGAAGATACCTAGAAGAACTATAGAGTTCCTAACTCTCAATGCCTCATAACCAGACATCATAGATTCTTCTAACAATCATACTGAGGTCAATAGTCCTTTGACCCTAAGATTGCGAATATATCGTTTTAAGCAAACTACGAAGAGTTTGTTCATGCAAATCTACATTTGTCTCTTCGTAAGTTGTTAAGTTTGTTTATGGACTAAAAGACTAGGGTTTTATCATAAAGCTTCAAACAAAGAAAGATTGAATGAACGTTTTAACTTTTTATTAATGAATAAGCAATTACAAGCAAGAGTCTTCGTAAGACTATATGACATCAAATGTACATAAATAGACACTACTACTCTTCTTGTGGGCACCATTGACAACACACGTAACTCCTCGGGTCGAGCTCGCTCCTCGAGTCCAGTTTGCTCCTCGGGTCGAGCTCGCTCCTCAAGCCCAGTTCGCCCCTCGAGTCGAGCTCGCTCCTCTAGTCCATTTCGCTCCTCGAGTCGAGCTCCGAGGCCGCGAGTCAACTGATACTCCTCGTGCCGACTTCATGCAATTCCTCGAGTCGAACTCGCTCCTCGAGTCCAGTTCGCTCCTCGAGTCGAGCTCGCTCCTCGAGTCTAGTTCGCTCCTGGGGCGAGCTCGCTCCTCGAGTCCAGTTCGCTCCTCGAGTCGAGCTCGCTCCTCGAGTCCAGTTCGCTCCTCGAGTCGATCTCGCTCCTCGAGTCCAGTTCGCTCCTCGAGTCGAGCTCCGAGTCCGCGAGTCGACTGTTACTCCTCATACCGACTGTTCACGTAACTCCTCGAGTCCAGTTCGCTCCTCGAGTCGAGCTCGCTCCTCGTGTCGAGCTCCGAGTCCGCGAGTCGACTAATACTCGTGCCGACTCTTCACACAACTCCTCGAGTCGAGCTCGCTCCTCGAGTCCAGTTCGCTCTTCCAGTTAAGCTCGCTCATCGAGTCCAGTTCGCTCCTCGAGTCGAGCTCCGAGTCCGTGAGTCGACTGATACTCCTCGTGCCGACTTCACGCAATTCCTCGAGTCAACCTCGCTCCTCGAGTCCAGTTCGCTCATCGAGTCGAGCTCGCTCCTCGAGTCCAGTTCGCTCCTCGAGTCGAGCTCGCTCCTAGAGTCCAGTTCGCTCCTCGAGTCGAGCTCCGAGTACGCGAGTCGACTGTTACTCCTCGTACCGACTCTTCACGTAACTCCTCGGGTCGAGCTCGCTCCTCGAGTCCAGTTCGCTCCACGAGTCGAGCTCGCTCCTCGAGTCTAGTTCGCTCCTCGAGTCGAGCTCGCTCCTAGAGTCCAGTTCGCTCCTCGAGTCGAGCTCCGAGTACGCGAGTCGACTGTTACTCCTCCTACCGACTCTTAACGTAACTAATCGGGTCGAGCTCGCTCCTCGAGTCCAGTTCGCTCCACGAGTCGAGATCGCTCCTCGAGTCCAGTTCGCTCCTCGAGTCGAGCTCGCTCCGCGAGTCCAGTTCGCTCCTCGAGTCGAGCTCGCTCCTCGAGTCCAGTTCGCTCATCGACTCGAGCTCCGAGTACGCGAGTCGACTGTTACTCCTCGTACCGACTCTTCACGTAACTCCTCGGGTCGAGCTGGCTCCTCGAGTCCAGTTCGCTCCTCGGGTTGAGCTCGCTCCTCGAGCCCATTTCGCCCCTCGAGTCGAGCTCGGTCCTCTAGTCCAGTTCGCTCCTCGCGTCGAGCTCCGAGGCCGCGAGTCAACTGATACTCCTCATGCCGACTTCACGCAATTCCTCGAGTCGAGCTCGCTCCTCGAGTCCAGTTCGCTCCTCGAGTCGAGCTCGCTCCTCGAGTCCAGTTCGCTCCTGGGGCGAGCTCGCTCCTCGAGTCCAATTCGCTTCTCGAGTCCAGTTCGCTCCTCGAGTCGAGCTCGCTCCTCGAGTCCAGTTCGCTCCTCGAGTCGAGCTCCGAGTCCGCGAGTCGACTGTTACTCCTCGTACCGACTCTTCACGTAACTCCTCGGGTCGAGCTCGCTCCTCGAGTCCAGTTCGCTCCGCGAGTCGAGCTCGCTCCTCGAGTCCAGTTCGCTCCTCGAGTCGAGCTCGCTCCTCGTGTCGAGCTCCGAGTCCGCGAGTCGACTAATTCTCGTGCCGACTCTTCAAACAACTCCTCGAGTCGAGTTCGCTCTTCGAGTTAAGCTCGCTCATCGAGTCCAGTTCGCTCCTCGAGTCGAGCTCCGAGTCCGTGAGTCGACTGATACTCCTCATGCTGACTTCACGCAATTCCTCGAGTCGAGCTCGCTCCTCGAGTCCAGTTCGCTCCTCAAGTCGAGCTCGCTCCTCGAGTCCAGTTCGCTCCTCGAGTCGAGCTCGCTCCTCGAGTCCAGTTCGCTCATCGAGTCGAGCTCTGAGCACGCGAGTCGACTGTTACTCCTCGTACCGACTCTTCACGTAACTCCTCGGGTCGAGCTCGCTCCTCGAGTCCAGTTCGCTCCTCGGGTCGAGCTCGCTCCTCGAGCCCAGTTCGCCCCTCGAGTCGAGCTCGCTCCTCTAGTCTAGTTCGCTCCTCGAGTCGAGCTCCGAGGCCGCGAGTCAACAGATACTCCTCATGCCGACTTCACGCAATTCCTCGAGTCGAGCTCGCTCCTCGAGTCCAGTTCGCTCATGGGGCGAGCTCGCTCCTCGAGTCCAGTTCGCTCGTCGAGTCGAGCTCGCTCCTCGAGTCCAGTTCGCTCCTCGAGTCGAGCTCGCTCCTCGAGTCCAGTTCGCTCCTCGAGTCGAGTTCCGAGTCCGCGAGTCGAATGTTACTCCTCGTACCGACTCTTCACGTAACTCCTCTGGTCGAGGTCGCTCCTCGAGTCCAGTTCGCTCCGCGAGTCGAGCTTGCTCCTCGAGTCCAGTTCGCTCCACGAGTCCAGTTCGCTCCTCGAGTCGAGCTCCGAGTACGCGAGTCGACTGTTACTCCTCGTACCGACTCTTAACGTAACTAATCGGGTCGAGCTCGCTCCTCGAGTCCAGTTCGCTCCACGAGTCGAGATCGCTCCTCGAGTCCAGTTCGCTCCTCGAGTCGAGCTCGCTCCGCTAGTCCAGTTCGCTCCTCGAGTCGAGCTCGCTCCTCGAGTCCAGTTCGCTCATCGACTCGAGCTCCGAGTATGCGAGTCGACTGTTACTCCTCGTACCGACTCTTCACGTAACTCCTCGGGTCGAGCTGGCTCCTCGAGTCCAGTTCGCTCCTCGGGTTGAGCTCGCTCCTCGAGCCCAGTTCGCCCCTCGAGTCGAGCTCGGTCCTCTAGTCCAGTTCGCTCCTCGAGTCGAGCTCCGAGGCCGCGAGTCAACTGATACTCCTCATGCCGACTTCACGCAATTCCTCGAGTCGAGCTCGCTCCTCGAGTCCAGTTCGCTCCTCGAGTCGAGCTCGCTCCTCGAGTCCAGTTCCCTCCTGGGGCGAGCTCGCTCCTCGAGTCCAGTTCGCTCCTCGAGTCGAGCTCGCTCCTCGAGTCCAGTTCGCTCCTCGAGTCGAGCTCGCTCCTCGAGTCCAGTTCGCTCCTCGAGTCGAGCTCCGAGTCCGCGAGTCGACTGTTACTCCTCGTACCGACTCTTCACGTAACTCCTCGGGTCGAGCTCGCTCCTCGAGTCCAGTTCGCTCCGCGAGTCGAGCTCGCTCCTCGAGTCCAGTTCGCTCCTCGAGTCGAGCTCGCTCCTCGTGTCGAGCTCCGAGTCCGCGAGTCGACTAATTCTCGTGCCGACTCTTCACACAACTCCTCGAGTCGAGTTCGCTCTTCGAGTTAAGCTCGCTCATCGAGTCCAGTTCGCTCCTCGAGTCGAGCTCCGAGTCCGTGAGTCGACTGATACTCCTCATGCTGACTTCATGCAATTCCTGGAGTCGAGCTCGCTCCTCGAGCCCAGTTCGCTCCTCGAGTCGAGCTCGATCCTCGAGTCCAGTTCGCTCCTCGAGTCGAGCTCGCTCCTCGAGTCCAGTTCGCTCCTCGAGTCGAGCTCGCTCCTCGAGTCCAGTTCGCTCATCGAGTCGAGCTCAGAGTACGCGAGTCGACTGTTACTCCTCGTACCGACTCTTCACGTAACTCCTCGGGTCGAGCTCACTCCTCGAGTCCAGTTCGCTCCTCGGGTCGAGCTCGCTCCTCGAGCCCAGTTCGCCCCTCGAGTCGAGCTCGCTCCTCTAGTCTAGTTCGCTCCTCGAGTCGAGCTCCGAGGCCGCGAGTCAACTGATACTCCTCATGCCGACTTCACGCAATTCCTCGAGTCGAGCTCGCTCCTCGAGTCCAGTTCGCTCCTCGAGTCGAGCTCGCTCCTCGAGTCCAGTTCGCTCCTGGGGCGAGCTCGCTCCTCGAGTCCAGTTCGCTCGTCGAGTCGAGCTCGCTCCTCGAGTCCAGTTCGCTCCGCGAGTCGAGCTCGCTCCTCGAGTCCAGTTCGCTCCTCGAGTCGAGCTCGCTCCTCGTGTCGAGCTCCGAGTCCGCGAGTCGACTAATTCTCGTGCCGACTCTTCAAACAACTCCTCGAGTCGAGTTCGCTCTTCGAGTTAAGCTCGCTCATCGAGTCCAGTTCGCTCCTCGAGTCGAGCTCCGAGTCCGTGAGTCGACTGATACTCCTCATGCTGACTTCACGCAATTCCTCGAGTCGAGCTCGCTCCTCGAGTCCAGTTCGCTCCTCAAGTCGAGCTCGCTCCTCGAGTCCAGTTCGCTCCTCGAGTCGAGCTCGCTCCTCGAGTCCAGTTCGCTCATCGAGTCGAGCTCTGAGCACGCGAGTCGACTGTTACTCCTCGTACCGACTCTTCACGTAACTCCTCGGGTCGAGCTCGCTCCTCGAGTCCAGTTCGCTCCTCGGGTCGAGCTCGCTCCTCGAGCCCAGTTCGCCCCTCGAGTCGAGCTCGCTCCTCTAGTCTAGTTCGCTCCTCGAGTCGAGCTCCGAGGCCGCGAGTCAACAGATACTCCTCATGCCGACTTCACGCAATTCCTCGAGTCGAGCTCGCTCCTCGAGTCCAGTTCGCTCATGGGGCGAGCTCGCTCCTCGAGTCCAGTTCGCTCGTCGAGTCGAGCTCGCTCCTCGAGTCCAGTTCGCTCCTCGAGTCGAGCTCGCTCCTCGAGTCCAGTTCGCTCCTCGAGTCGAGTTCCGAGTCCGCGAGTCGAATGTTACTCCTCGTACCGACTCTTCACGTAACTCCTCTGGTCGAGGTCGCTCCTCGAGTCCAGTTCGCTCCGCGAGTCGAGCTTGCTCCTCGAGTCCAGTTCGCTCCACGAGTCCAGTTCGCTCCTCGAGTCGAGCTCCGAGTACGCGAGTCGACTGTTACTCCTCGTACCGACTCTTAACGTAACTAATCGGGTCGAGCTCGCTCCTCGAGTCCAGTTCGCTCCACGAGTCGAGATCGCTCCTCGAGTCCAGTTCGCTCCTCGAGTCGAGCTCGCTCCGCTAGTCCAGTTCGCTCCTCGAGTCGAGCTCGCTCCTCGAGTCCAGTTCGCTCATCGACTCGAGCTCCGAGTATGCGAGTCGACTGTTACTCCTCGTACCGACTCTTCACGTAACTCCTCGGGTCGAGCTGGCTCCTCGAGTCCAGTTCGCTCCTCGGGTTGAGCTCGCTCCTCGAGCCCAGTTCGCCCCTCGAGTCGAGCTCGGTCCTCTAGTCCAGTTCGCTCCTCGAGTCGAGCTCCGAGGCCGCGAGTCAACTGATACTCCTCATGCCGACTTCACGCAATTCCTCGAGTCGAGCTCGCTCCTCGAGTCCAGTTCGCTCCTCGAGTCGAGCTCGCTCCTCGAGTCCAGTTCCCTCCTGGGGCGAGCTCGCTCCTCGAGTCCAGTTCGCTCCTCGAGTCGAGCTCGCTCCTCGAGTCCAGTTCGCTCCTCGAGTCGAGCTCGCTCCTCGAGTCCAGTTCGCTCCTCGAGTCGAGCTCCGAGTCCGCGAGTCGACTGTTACTCCTCGTACCGACTCTTCACGTAACTCCTCGGGTCGAGCTCGCTCCTCGAGTCCAGTTCGCTCCGCGAGTCGAGCTCGCTCCTCGAGTCCAGTTCGCTCCTCGAGTCGAGCTCGCTCCTCGTGTCGAGCTCCGAGTCCGCGAGTCGACTAATTCTCGTGCCGACTCTTCACACAACTCCTCGAGTCGAGTTCGCTCTTCGAGTTAAGCTCGCTCATCGAGTCCAGTTCGCTCCTCGAGTCGAGCTCCGAGTCCGTGAGTCGACTGATACTCCTCATGCTGACTTCATGCAATTCCTGGAGTCGAGCTCGCTCCTCGAGCCCAGTTCGCTCCTCGAGTCGAGCTCGATCCTCGAGTCCAGTTCGCTCCTCGAGTCGAGCTCGCTCCTCGAGTCCAGTTCGCTCCTCGAGTCGAGCTCGCTCCTCGAGTCCAGTTCGCTCATCGAGTCGAGCTCAGAGTACGCGAGTCGACTGTTACTCCTCGTACCGACTCTTCACGTAACTCCTCGGGTCGAGCTCGCTCCTCGAGTCCAGTTCGCTCCTCGGGTCGAGCTCGCTCCTCGAGCCCAGTTCGCCCCTCGAGTCGAGCTCGCTCCTCTAGTCTAGTTCGCTCCTCGAGTCGAGCTCCGAGGCCGCGAGTCAACTGATACTCCTCATGCCGACTTCACGCAATTCCTCGAGTCGAGCTCGCTCCTCGAGTCCAGTTCGCTCCTCGAGTCGAGCTCGCTCCTCGAGTCCAGTTCGCTCCTGGGGCGAGCTCGCTCCTCGAGTCCAGTTCGCTCGTCGAGTCGAGCTCGCTCCTCGAGTCCAGTTCGCTCCTCGAGTCGAGCTCCGAGTCCGCGAGTCGACTGTTACTCCTCGTACCGACTCTTCACGTAACTCCTCTGGTCGAGCTCGCTCCTCGAGTCCAGTTCGCTCCGCGAGTAGAGCTCGCTCCTCGAGTCCAGTTCGCTCCACGAGTAGAGCTCGCTCCTCGAGTCCAGTTCGCTCCTCGAGTCGAGCTTGCTCCTCGAGTCCAGTTCGCTCCACGAGTCCAGTTCGCTCCTCGAGTCGAGCTCCGAGTACGCGAGTCGACTGTTACTCCTCGTACCGATTCTTAACGTAACTAATCGGGTCGAGCTCGCTCCTCGAGTCCAGTTCGCTCCACGAGTCGAAATCGCTCCTCGAGTCCAGTTCGCTCCTCGAGTCGAGCTCGCTCCGCGAGTCCAGTTCGCTCCTCGAGTCGAGCTCGCTCCTCGAGTCCAGTTCGCTCATCGACTCGAGCTCCGAGTACGCGAGTCTACTGTTACTCCTCGTACCGACTCTTCACGTAACTCCTCGGGTGGAGCTGGCTCCTCGGGTTGAGCTCGCTCCTCGAGCCCAGTTCGCCCCTCGAGTCGAGCTCGGTCCTCTAATCCAGTTCGCTCCTCGAGTCGAGCTCCGAGGCCGCGAGTCAACTGATACTCCTCATGCCGACTTCACGCAATTCCTCGAGTCGAGCTCGCTCCTCGAGTCCAGTTCGCTCCTGGGGCGAGCTCGCTCCTCGAGTCCAGTTCGCTCCTCGAGTCGAGCTCGCTCCTCGAGTCCAGTTCGCTCCTCGAGTCGAGCTCGCTCCTCGAGTCCAGTTCGCTCCTCGAGTCGAGCTCCGAGTCCGCGAGTCGACTGTTACTCCTCGTACCGACTCTTCACGTAACTCCTCGGGTCGAGCTCGCTCCTCGAGTCCAGTTCGCTCCGCGAGTCGAGCTCGCTCCTCGAGTCCAGTTCGCTCCTCGAGTCGAGCTCGCTCCTCGTGTCGAGCTCCGAGTCCGCGAGTCGACTAATTCTCGTGCCGACTCTTCACACAACTCCTCGAGTCGAGTTCGCTCTTCGAGTTAAGCTCGCTCATCGAGTCCAGTTCGCTCCTCGAGTCGAGCTCCGAGTCCGTGAGTCGACTGATACTCCTCATGCTGACTTCACGCAATTCCTCGAGTCGAGCTCGCTCCTCGAGTCCAGTTCGCTCCTCGAGTCGAGCTCGCTCCTCGAGTCCAGTTCGCTCCTCGAGTCAAGCTCGCTCCTCGAGTCCAGTTCGCTCCTCGAGTCGAGCTCGCTCCTCGAGTCCAGTTCGCTCATCGAGTCGAGCTCAGAGTACGCGAGTCGACTGTTACTCCTCGTACCGACTCTTCACGTAACTCCTCGGGTCGAGCTCGCTCCTCGAGTCCAGTTCGCTCCTCGGGTCGAGCTCGCTCCTCGAGCCCAGTTCGCCCCTCGAGTCGAGCTCGCTCCTCTAGTCTAGTTTGCTCCTCGAGTCGAGCTCCGAGGCCTGATACTCCTCATGCCGACTTCACGCAATTCCTCGAGTCGAGCTCGCTCCTCGAGTCCAGTTCGCTCCTCGAGTCGAGCTCGCTCCTCGAGTCCAGTTCGCTCCTGGGGCGAGCTCGCTCCTCGAGTCCAGTTCGCTCGTCGAGTCGAGCTCGCTCCTCGAGTCCAGTTGCTCCTCGAGTCGAGCTCGCTCCTCGAGTCCTGTTCGCTCCTCGAGTCGAGCTCCGAGTCCGCGAGTCGACTGTTACTCCTCGTACCGACTCTTCACGTAACTCCTCTGGTCGAGTTCGCTCCTCGAGTCCAGTTCGCTCCGCGAGTCGAGCTCGCTCCTCGAGTCCAGTTCGCTCCACGAGTCGAGCTCGCTCCTCGAGTCCAGTTCGCTCCTCGAGTCGAGCTCGCTCCTAGAGTCTAGTTCGCTGCTCGAGTCGAGCTCCGAGTACGCGAGTCGACTGTTACTCCTCGTACCGACTCTTAACGTAACTAATCGGGTCGAACTCGCTCCTCGAGTCCAGTTCGCTCCTCGAGTCGAGCTCCGAGTACGCGAGTCGACTGTTACTCGTCGTACCGACTCTTCACGTAACTCCTCGGGTCGAGCTCGCTCCTCGAGTCCAGTTCGCCCCACAGGTCGAGCTCCCTCCTCGAGTCCAGTTCGCTCCTCGAGACGAGATCGCTCCTAGAGTCCAGTTCGCTCCTCGAGTCGAGCTCCGAGTACGCGAGTCGACTTTTACTCCTCGTACCGACTCTTCACATAACTAATCGGGTCGAGCTCGCTCCTCGAGTCAAGTTCGCTCCACGAGTCGAGATCGCTCCTCGAGTCCAGTTCGCTCCTCGAGTCGAGCTCGCTCCGCGAGTCCAGTTCGCTCCTCGAGTCGAGCTCGCTCCTCGAGTCCAGTTCGCTCATCGACTCGAGCTCCGAGTACGCGAGTCGACTGTTACTCCTCGTACCGACTCTTCACGTAACTCCTCGGGTCGAGCTGGCTCCTCGAGTCCAGTTCGCTCCTCGGGTTGAGCTCGCTCCTCGAGCCCATTTCGCCCCTCGAGTCGAGCTCGGTCCTCTAGTCCAGTTCGCTCCTCGAGTCGAGCTCCGAGGCCGCGAGTCAACTGATACTCCTCATGCCGACTTCACGCAATTCCTCGAGTCGAGCTCGCTCCTCGAGTCCAGTTCGCTCCTCGAGTCGAGCTCGCTCCTCGAGTCCAGTTCGCTCCTGGGGCGAGCTCTCTCCTCGAGTCTAATTCGCTCCTCGAGTCCAGTTCGCTCCTCGAGTCGAGCTCGCTCCTCGAGTCCAGTTCGCTCCTCGAGTCGAGCTCCGAGTCCGCGAGTCGACTGTTACTCCTCGTACCGACTCTTCACGTAACTCCTCGGGTCGAGCTCGCTCCTCGAGTCCAGTTCGCTCCGCGAGTCGAGCTCGCTCCTCGAGTCCAGTTCGCTCCTCGAGTCGAGCTCGCTCCTCGTGTCGAGCTCCGAGTCCGCGAGTCGACTAATTCTCGTGCCGACTCTTCACACAACTCCTCGAGTCGAGTTCTCTCTTCGAGTTAAGCTCGCTCATCGAGTCCAGTTCGCTCCTCGAGTCGAGCTCCGAGTCCGTGAGTCGACTGATACTCCTCATGCTGACTTCACGCAATTCCTCGAGTCGAGCTCGCTCCTCGAGTCCAGTTCGCTCCTCAAGTCGAGCTCGCTCCTCGAGTCCAGTTCGCTCCTCGAGTCGAGCTCGCTCCTCGAGTCCAGTTCGCTCATCGAGTCGAGCTCCGAGCACGCGAGTCGACTGTTACTCCTCGTACCGACTCTTCACGTAACTCCTTGGGTTGAGCTCGCTCCTCGAGTCCAGTTCGCTCCTCGGGTCGAGCTCGCTCCTCGAGCCCAGTTCGCCCCTCGAGTCGAGCTCGCTCCTCTAGTCTAGTTCGCTCCTCGAGTCGAGCTCCGAGGCCGCGAGTCAACTGATACTCCTCATGCCGACTTCACACAATTCCTCGAGTCCAGTTCGCTCCTGGGGCGCGCTCGCTCCTCGAGTCCAGTTCGCTCCTCGAGTCCAGTTCGCTCCTCGAGTCGAGCTCGCTCCTCGAGTCCAGTTCGCTCCTCGAGTCGAGTTCCGAGTCCGCGAGTCGAATGTTACTCCTCGTACCGTTTCTTCACGTAACTCCTCTGGTCGAGGTCGCTCCTCGAGTCCAGTTCGCTCCGCGAGTCGAGCTTGCTCCTCGAGTCCAGTTCGCTCCACGAGTCCAGTTCGCTCCTCGAGTCGAGCTCCGAGTACGCGAGTCGACTGTTACTCCTCGTACCGACTCTTAACGTAACTAATCGGGTCGAGCTCGCTCCTCGAGTCCAGTTCGCTCCACGAGTCAAGATCGCTCCTCGAGTCCAGTTCGCTCCTCGAGTCGAGCTCGCTCCGCTAGTCCAGTTCGCTCCTCGAGTCGAGCTCGCTCCTCGAGTCCAGTTCGCTCATCGACTCGAGCTCCGAGTACGCGAGTCGACTGTTACTCCTCGTACCGACTCTTCACGTAACTCCTCGGGTCGAGCTGGCTCCTCGAGTCCAGTTCGCTCCTCGGGTTGAGCTCGCTCCTCGAGCCCAGTTCGCCCCTCGAGTCGAGCTCGGTCCTCTAGTCCAGTTCGCTCCTCGAGTCGAGCTCCGAGGCCGCGAGTCAACTGATACTCCTCATGCCGACTTCACGCAATTCCTCGAGTCGAGCTCGCTCCTCGAGTCCAGTTCGCTCCTCGAGTCGAGCTCGCTCCTCGAGTCCAGTTCGCTCCTGGGGCGAGCTCGCTCCTCGAGTCCAGTTCGCTCCTCGAGTCGAGCTCGCTCCTCGAGTCCAGTTCGCTCCTCGAGTCGAGCTCGCTCCTCGAGTCAAGTTCGCTCCTCGAGTCGAGCTCCGAGTCCACGAGTCGACTGTTACTCCTCGTACCGACTCTTCACGTAACTCCTCGGGTCGAGCTCGCTCCTCGAGTCCAGTTCGCTCCGCGAGTCGAGCTCGCTCCTCGAGTCCAGTTCGCTCCTCGAGTCGAGCTCGCTCCTCGTGTCGAGCTCCGAGTCCGCGAGTCGACTAATTCTCGTGCCGACTCTTCACACAACTCCTCGAGTCGAGTTCGCTCTTCGAGTTAAGCTCGCTCATCGAGTCCAGTTCGCTCCTCGAGTCGAGCTCCGACTCCGTGAGTCGACTGATACTCCTCATGCTGACTTCACGCAATTCCTGGAGTCGAGCTCGCTCCTCGAGCCCAGTTCGCTCCTCGAGTCGAGCTCGATCCTCGAGTCCAGTTCGCTCCTCGAGTCGAGCTCGCTCCTCGAGTCCAGTTCGCTCCTCGAGTCGAGCTCGCTCCTCGAGTCCAGTTCGCTCATCGAGTCGAGCTCAGAGTACGCGAGTCGACTGTTACTCCTCGTACCGACTCTTCACGTAACTCCTCGGGTCGAGCTCGCTCCTCGAGTCCAGTTCGCTCCTCGGGTCGAGCTCGCTCCTCAAGCCCAGTTCGCCCCTCGAGTCGAGCTCGCTCCTCTAGTCTAGTTCGCTCCTCGAGTCGAGCTCCGAGGCCACGAGTCAACTGATACTCCTCATGCCGACTTCACGCAATTCCTCGAGTCGAGCTCGCTCCTCGAGTCCAGTTCGCTCCTCGAGTCGAGCTCGCTCCTCGAGTCCAGTTCGCTCCTGGGGCGAGCTCGCTCCTCGAGTCCAGTTCGCTCGTCGAGTCGAGCTCGCTCCTCGAGTTGAGCTCGCTCCTCGAGTCCAGTTCGCTCCTCGAGTCGAGCTCCGAGTCCGCGAGTCGACTGTTACTCCTCGTACCGACTCTTCACGTAACTCCTCTGGTCGAGCTCGCTCCTCGAGTCCAGTTCGCTCCGCGAGTAGAGCTTGCTCCTCGAGTCCAGTTCGCTCCACGAGTCGAGCTCGCTCCTCGAGTCCAGTTCGCTCCTCGAGTCGAGCTTGCTCCTCGAGTCCAGTTCGCTCCACGAGTCCAGTTCGCTCCTCGAGTCGAGCTCCGAGTACGCGAGTCGACTGTTACTCCTCGTACCGATTCTTAACGTAACAAATCGGGTCGAGCTCGCTCCTCGAGTCCAGTTCGCTCCACGAGTCGAGATCGCTCCTCGAGTCCAGTTCGCTCCTCGAGTCGAGCTCGCTCCGCGAGTCCAGTTCGCTCCTCGAGTCGAGCTCGCTCCTCGAGTCCAGTTCGCTCATCGACTCGAGCTCCGAGTACGCGAGTCGACTGTTACTCCTCGTACCGACTCTTCACGTAACTCCTCGGGTCGAGCTGGCTCCTCGAGTCCAGTTCGCTCCTCGGGTTGAGCTCGCTCCTCGAGCCCAGTTCGCCCCTCGAGTCGAGCTCGGTCCTCTAGTCCAGTTCGCTCCTCGAGTCGAGCTCCGAGGCCGCGAGTCAACTGATACTCCTCATGCCGACTTCACGCAATTCCTCGAGTCGAGCTCGCTCCTCGAGTCCAGTTCGCTCCTGGGGCGAGCTCGCTCCTCGAGTCCAGTTCGCTCGTCGAGTCGAGCTCGCTCCTCGAGTCCAGTTCGCTCCTCGAGTCGAGCTCGCTCCTCGAGTCCAGTTCGCTCCTCGAGTCGAGCTCCGAGTCCGCGAGTCGACTGTTACTCCTCGTACCGACTCTTCACGTAACTCCTCTGGTCGAGCTCGCTCCTCGAGTCCAGTTCGCTCCGCGAGTAGAGCTCGCTCCTCGAGTCCAGTTCGCTCCACGAGTCGAGCTCGCTCCTCGAGTCCAGTTCGCTCCTCGAGTCGAGCTTGCTCCTCGAGTCCAGTTCGCTCCACGAGTCCAGTTCGCTCCTCGAGTCGAGCTCCGAGTACGCGAGTCGACTGTTACTCCTCGTACCGATTCTTAACGTAACTAATCGGGTCGAGCTCGCTCCTCGAGTCCAGTTCGCTCCACGAGTCGAAATCGCTCCTCGAGTCCAGTTCGCTCCTCGAGTCGAGCTCGCTCCGCGAGTCCAGTTCGCTCCTCGAGTCGAGCTCGCTCCTCGAGTCCAGTTCGCTCATCGACTCGAGCTCCGAGTACGCGAGTCGACTGTTACTCCTCGTACCGACTCGTCACATAACTCCTCGGGTCGAGCTGGCTCCTCGAGTCCAGTTCGCTCCTCGGGTTGAGCTCGCTCCTCGAGCCCAGTTCGCCCCTCGAGTCGAGCTCGGTCCTCGAGTCCAGTTCGCTCCTCGAGCCCAGTTCGCCCCTCGAGTCCAGTTCGCTCCTCAAGTCGAGCTCGCTCCTCGAGTCCAGTTCGCTCCTCGAGTCGAGCTCGCTCCTCGAGTCCAGTTCGCTCATCGAGTCGAGTTCCGAGCACGCGAGTCGACTGTTACTCCTCGTACCGACTCTTCACGTAACTCCTCGGGTCGAGCTCGCTCCTCGAGTCCAGTTCGCTCCTCGGGTCGAGCTCGCTCCTCGAGCCCAGTTCGCCCCTCGAGTCGAGCTCGCTCCTCTAGTCTAGTTCGCTCCTCGAGTCGAGCTCCGAGGCCGCGAGTCAACTGATACTCCTCATGCCGACTTCACGCAATTCCTCGAGTCGAGCTCGCTCCTCGAGTCCAGTTCGCTCCTGGGGCGAGCTCGCTCCTCGAGTCCAGTTCGCTCCTCGAGTCGAGCTCGCTCCTCGAGTCTAGTTCGCTCCTCGAGTCGAGCTCGCTCCTCGAGTCCAGTTCGCTCCTCGAGTCGAGTTCCGAGTCCGGGAGTCGAATGTTACTCCTCGTACCGACTCTTCACGTAACTCCTCTGGTCGAGGTCGCTCCTCGAGTCCAGTTCGCTCCGCGAGTCGAGCTTGCTCCTCGAGTCCAGTTCGCTCCACGAGTCCAGTTCGCTCCTCGAGTCGAGCTCCGAGTACGCGAGTCGACTGTTACTCCTCGTACCGACTCTTAACGTAACTAATCGGGTCGAGCTCGCTCCTCGAGTCCAGTTCGCTCCACGAGTCGAGATCGCTCCTCGAGTCCAGTTCGCTCCTCGAGTCGAGCTCGCTCCGCTAGTCCAGTTCGCTCCTCGAGTCGAGCTCGCTCCTCGAGTCCAGTTCGCTCATCGACTCGAGCTCCGAGTACACGAGTCGACTGTTACTCCTCGTACCGACTCTTCACGTAACTCCTCGGGTCGAGCTGGCTCCTCGAGTCCAGTTCGCTCCTCGGGTTGAGCTCGCTCCTCGAGCCCAGTTCGCCCCTCGAGTCGAGCTCGGTCCTCTAGTCCAGTTCGCTCCTCGAGTCGAGCTCCGAGGCCGCGAGTCAACTGATACTCCTCATGCCGACTTCACGCAATTCCTCGAGTCGAGCTCGCTCCTCGAGTCCAGTTCGCTCCTCGAGTCGAGCTCGCTCCTCGAGTCCAGTTCGCTCCTGGGGCGAGCTCGCTCCTCGAGTCCAGTTCGCTCCTAGAGTCGAGCTCGCTCCTCGAGTCCAGTTCGCTCCTCGAGTCGAGCTCGCTCCTCGAGTCCAGTTCGCTCCTCGAGTCGAGCTCCGAGTCCGCGAGTCGACTGTTACTCCTCGTACCGACTCTTCACGTAACTCCTCGGGTCGAGCTCGCTCCTCGAGTCCAGTTCGCTCCGCGAGTCGAGCTCGCTCCTCCAGTCCAGTTCGCTCCTCGAGTCGAGCTCGCTCCTCGTGTCGAGCTCCGAGTCCGCGAGTCGACTAATTCTCGTGCCGACTCTTCACACAACTCCTCGAGTCGAGTTCGTTCTTCGAGTTAAGCTCGCTCATCGAGTCCAGTTCGCTCCTCGAGTCGAGCTCCGAGTCCGTGAGTCGACTGATACTCCTCATGCTGACTTCACGCAATTCTTGGAGTCGAGCTCGCTCCTCGAGCCCAGTTCGCTCCTCGAGTCGAGCTCGATCCTCGAGTCCAGTTCGCTCCTCGAGTCGAGCTCGCTCCTCGAGTCCAGTTCGCTCCTCGAGTCGAGCTCGCTCCTCGAGTCCAGTTCGCTCATCGAGTCGAGCTCAGTGTACGCGAGTCGACTGTTACTCCTCGTACCGACTCTTCACGTAACTCCTCGGGTCGAGCTCGCTCCTCGAGTCCAGTTCGCTCCTCGCGTCGAGCTCGCTCCTCGAGCCCAGTTCGCCCCTCGAGTCGAGCTCGCTCCTCTAGTCTAGTTTGCTCGTCGAGTCGAGCTCCGAGGCCGCGAGTCAACTGATACTCCTCATTCCGACTTCACGCAATTCCTCGAGTCGAGCTCGCTCCTCGAGTCCAGTTCGCTCCTCGAGTCGAGCTCGCTCATCGAGTCCAGTTCGCTCCTGGGGCGAGCTCGCTCCTCGAGTCCAGTTCGCTCGTCGAGTCGAGCTCGCTCCTCGAGTCCAGTTCGCTCCTCGAGTCGAGCTCGCTCCTCGAGTCCAGTTCGCTCCTCGAGTCGAGCTCCGAGTCCGCGAGTCGACTGTTACTCCTCGTACCGACTCTTCACGTAACTCCTCTGGTCGAGCTCGCTCCTCGAGTCCAGTTCGCTCCGCGAGTAGAGCTCGCTCCTCGAGTCCAATTCGCTCCACGAGTCGAGCTCGCTCCTCGAGTCCAGTTCGCTCCTCGAGTCGAGCTTGCTCCTCGAGTCCAGTTCGCTCCACGAGTCCAGTTCGCTCCTCGAGTCGAGCTCCGAGTACGCGAGTCGACTGTTACTCCTCGTACCGATTCTTAACGTAACTAATCGGGTCGAGCTCGCTCCTCGAGTCCAGTTCGCTCCACGAGTCGAGATCGCTCCTCGAGTCCAGTTCGCTCCTCGAGTCGAGCTCGCTCCGCGAGTCCAGTTCGCTCCTCGAGTCCAGTTCGCTCATCGACTCGAGCTCCGAGTACGCGAGTCGACTGTTACTCCTCGTACAGACTCTTCACGTAACTCCTCGGGTCGAGCTGGCTCCTCGAGTCCAGTTCGCTCCTCGGGTTGAGCTCGCTCCTCGAGCCCAGTTCGCCCCTCGAGTCGAGCTCGGTCCTCTAGTCCAGTTCGCTCCTCGAGTCGAGCTCCGAGGCCGCGAGTCAACTGATACTCCTCATGCCGACTTCACGCAATTCCTCGAGTCGAGCTCGCTCCTCGAGTCCAGTTCGCTCCTGGGGAGACCTCGCTCCTCGAGTCCAGTTCGCTCGTCGAGTCGAGCTCGCTCCTCGAGTCCAGTTCGCTCCTCGAGTCGAGCTCGCTCCTCGAGTCCAGTTCGCTCCTCGAGTCGAGCTCCGAGTCCGCGAGTCGACTGTTACTCCTCGTACCGACTCTTCACGTAACTCCTCTGGTCGAGCTCGCTCCTCGAGTCCAGTTCGCTCCGCGAGTAGAGCTCGCTCCTCGAGTCCAGTTCGCTCCACGAGTCGAGCTCGCTCCTCGAGTCCAGTTCGCTCCTCGAGTCGAGCTTGCTCCTCGAGTCCAGTTCGCTCCACGAGTCCAGTTCGCTCCTCGAGTCGAGCTCCGAGTACGCGAGTCGACTGTTACTCCTCGTACCGATTCTTAACGTAACTAATCGGGTCGAGCTCGCTCCTCGAGTCCAGTTCTCTCCACGAGTCGAAATCGCTCCTCGAGTCCAGTTCGCTCCTCGAGTCGAGCCCGCTCCGCGAGTCCAGTTCGCTCCTCGAGTCGAGCTCGCTCCTCGAGTCCAGTTCGCTCATCGACTCGAGCTCCGAGTACGCGAGTCGACTGTTACTCCTCGTACCGACTGTTCACGTAACTCCTCGGGTCGAGCTGGCTCCTCGAGTCCAGTTCGCCCCTCGGGTTGAGCTCGCTCCTCGAGCCCAGTTCGCCCCTCGAGTCGAGCTCGGTCCTCTAATCCAGTTCGCTCCTCGAGTCGAGCTCCGAGGCCGCGAGTCAACTGATACTCCTCATGCCGACTTCACGCAATTCCTCGAGTCGAGCTCGCTCCTCGAGTCCAGTTCGCTCCTGGGGCGAGCTCGCTCCTCGAGTCCAGTTCGCTCCTCGAGTCGAGCTCGCTCCTCGAGTCCAGTTCGCTCCTCGAGTCGAGCTCGCTCCTCGAGTCCAGTTCGCTTCTCGAGTCGAGCTCCGAGTCCGCGAGTCGACTGTTACTCCTCGTACCGACTCTTCACGTAACTCCTCGGGTCGAGCTCGCTCCTCGAGTCCAGTTCGCTCCGCGAGTCGAGCTCGCTCCTCGAGTCCAGTTCGCTCCTCGAGTCGAGCTCGCTCCTCGTGTCCGCGAGTCGAGCTCCGAGTCCGCGAGTCGACTAATTCTCGTGCCGACTCTTCACACAACTCCTCGAGTCGAGTCGCTCTTCGAGTTAAGCTCGCTCATCGAGTCCAGTTCGCTCCTCGAGTCGAGCTCCGAGTCCGTGAGTCGACTGATACTCCTCATGCTGACTTCACGCAATTCCTCGAGTCGAGCTCGCTCCTCGAGTCCAGTTCGCTCCTCGAGTCGAGCTCGCTCCTCGAGTCCAGTTCGCTCCTCGAGTCAAGCTCGCTCCTTGAGTCCAGTTCGCTCCTCGAGTCGAGCTCGCTCCTCGAGTCCAGTTCGCTCAACGAGTCGAGCTCAGAGTACGCGAGTCGACTGTTACTCCTCGTACCGACTCTTCACGTAACTCCTCGGGTCGAGCTCGCTCCTCGAGTCCAGTTCGCTCCTCGGGTCGAGCTCGCTCCTCGAGCCCAGTTCGCCCCTCGAGTCGAGCTCGCTCCTCTAGTCTAGTTTGCTCCTCGAGTCGAGCTCCGAGGCCGCGAGTCAACTGATACTCCTCATGCCGACTTCACGCAATTCCTCGAGTCGAGCTCGCTCCTCGAGTCCAGTTCGCTCCTCGAGTCGAGCTCGCTCCTCGAGTCCAGTTCGCTCCTGGGGCGAGCTCGCTCCTCGAGTCCAGTTCGCTCGTCGAGTCGAGCTCGCTCCTCGAGTCCAGTTCGCTCCTCGAGTCGAGCTCGCTCCTCGAGTCCTGTTCGCTCCTCGAGTCGAGCTCCGAGTCCGCGAGTCGACTGTTACTCCTCGTACCGACTCTTCACGTAACTCCTCTGGTCGAGTTCGCTCCTCGAGTCCAGTTCGCTCCGCGAGTCGAGCTCGCTCCTCGAGTCCAGTTCGCTCCACGAGTCGAGCTTGCTCCTCGAGTCCAGTTCGCTCCTCGAGTCGAGCTCGCTCCTAGAGTCCAGTTCGCTGCTCGAGTCGAGCTCCGAGTACGCGAGTCGACTGTTACTCCTCGTACCGACTCTTAACGTAACTAATCGGGTCGAGCTCGCTCCTCGAGTCCAGTTCGCTCCTCGAGTCGAGCTCCGAGTACGCGAGTCGACTGTTACTCCTCGTACCGACTCTTCACGTAACTCCTCGGGTCGAGCTCGCTCCTCGAGTCCAGTTCGCCCCACGGGTCGAGCTCCCTCCTCGAGTCCAGTTCGCTCCTCGAGACGAGATCGCTCCTAGAGTCCAGTTCGCTCCTCGAGTCGAGCTCCGAGTACGCGAGTCGACTTTTACTCCTCGTACCGACTCTTCACATAACTAATCGGGTCGAGCTCGCTCCTCGAGTCAAGTTCGCTCCACGAGTCGAGCTCGCTCCTCGAGTCCAGTTCGCTCCTCGAGTCGAGCTCGCTCCTCGAGTCCAGTTCGCTCCTCGAGTCGAGCTCGCTCCTCGAGTCTAGTTCGCTCATCGAGTCGAGCTCCGAGTACGCGAGTCGACTGTTACTCCTCGTGACGACTCTTCACGTAACTCCTCGGGTTGAGCTCGCTCCTCGAGTCCAGTTCGCCCCTCGAGTCGAGCTCGCTCCTCTAGTCCAGTTCGCTCCTCGAGTCGAGCTCCGAGGCCGCAAGTCAACTGATACTCCTCGTGCCGACTTCATGCAATTCCTCGAGTCGAGCTCGCTCCTCGAGTCCAGTTCCCTCCTCGAGTCGAGCTCGCTCCTTGGGTCGAGCTCGCTCCTCGAGTCTAGTTCGCTCCTGGGGCGAGCTCGCTCCTCGAGTCCAGTTCGCTCCTCGAGTTGAGCTCGCACCTTGAGTCCAGTTCGCTCCTCGAGTCGAGCTCGCTCCTCGAGTCCAGTTCGCTCCTCGAGTCGAGCTCCGAGTCCGCGAGTCGACTCTTACTCCTCGTACCGACTGTTCACGTAACTCCTCGAGTCCAGTTCACTCCTCGAGTCGAGCTCGCTCCTCGTGTCGAGCTCCGAGTCCGCGAGTCAACTAATACTCGTGCCGACTCTTCACACAACTCCTCGAGTCGAGCTCGCTCCTCGAGTCTAGTTCGCTCTTCGAGTTAAGCTCGCTCATCGAGTCCAGTTCGCTCCTTGAGTCGAGCTCCGAGTCCGTGAGTCGACTGATACTCCTCGTGCCGACTTCACGCAATTCCTCGAGTCAAGCTCGCTCCTCGAGTCCAGTTCGCTCCTCGAGTCGAGCTCGCTCCTCGAGTCCAGTTCGCTCCTCGAGTCGAGCTCGCTCCTAGAGTCCAGTTCGCTCCTCGAGTCGAGTTCGCTCCTCGAGTCGAGCTCGCTCCTCGAGTCCAGTTCGCTCATCGAGTCGAGCTCCGAGTACGCGAGTCGACTGTTACTCCTCGTACCGACTCTTCACGTAACTCCTCGGGTCGAGCTCGCTCCTCGAGTCCAGTTCGCTCCTCGGGTCGAGCTCGCTCCTCGAGCCCAGTTCGCCCCTCGAGTCGAGCTCGCTCCTCGAGTCCAGTTCGCTCCTGGGGCGAGCTCGCTCCTCGAGTCCAGTTCGCTCCTCGAGTCGAGCTCGCTCCTCGAGTCCAGTTCGCTCCTCGAGTCGAGCTCGCTCCTCGAGTCCAGTTCGCTTCTCGAGTCGAGCTCCGAGTCCGCGAGTCGACTGTTACTCCTCGTACCGACTCTTCACGTAACTCCTCGGGTCGAGCTCGCTCCTCGAGTCCAGTTCGCTCCGCGAGTCGAGCTCGCTCCTCGAGTCCAGTTCGCTCCTCGAGTCGAGCTCGCTCCTCGTGTCCGCGAGTCGAGCTCCGAGTCCGCGAGTCGACTAATTCTCGTGCCGACTCTTCACACAACTCCTCGAGTCGAGTCGCTCTTCGAGTTAAGCTCGCTCATCGAGTCCAGTTCGCTCCTCGAGTCGAGCTCCGAGTCCGTGAGTCGACTGATACTCCTCATGCTGACTTCACGCAATTCCTCGAGTCGAGCTCGCTCCTCGAGTCCAGTTCGCTCCTCGAGTCGAGCTCGCTCCTCGAGTCCAGTTCGCTCCTCGAGTCAAGCTCGCTCCTTGAGTCCAGTTCGCTCCTCGAGTCGAGCTCGCTCCTCGAGTCCAGTTCGCTCAACGAGTCGAGCTCAGAGTACGCGAGTCGACTGTTACTCCTCGTACCGACTCTTCACGTAACTCCTCGGGTCGAGCTCGCTCCTCGAGTCCAGTTCGCTCCTCGGGTCGAGCTCGCTCCTCGAGCCCAGTTCGCCCCTCGAGTCGAGCTCGCTCCTCTAGTCTAGTTTGCTCCTCGAGTCGAGCTCCGAGGCCGCGAGTCAACTGATACTCCTCATGCCGACTTCACGCAATTCCTCGAGTCGAGCTCGCTCCTCGAGTCCAGTTCGCTCCTCGAGTCGAGCTCGCTCCTCGAGTCCAGTTCGCTCCTGGGGCGAGCTCGCTCCTCGAGTCCAGTTCGCTCGTCGAGTCGAGCTCGCTCCTCGAGTCCAGTTCGCTCCTCGAGTCGAGCTCGCTCCTCGAGTCCTGTTCGCTCCTCGAGTCGAGCTCCGAGTCCGCGAGTCGACTGTTACTCCTCGTACCGACTCTTCACGTAACTCCTCTGGTCGAGTTCGCTCCTCGAGTCCAGTTCGCTCCGCGAGTCGAGCTCGCTCCTCGAGTCCAGTTCGCTCCACGAGTCGAGCTTGCTCCTCGAGTCCAGTTCGCTCCTCGAGTCGAGCTCGCTCCTAGAGTCCAGTTCGCTGCTCGAGTCGAGCTCCGAGTACGCGAGTCGACTGTTACTCCTCGTACCGACTCTTAACGTAACTAATCGGGTCGAGCTCGCTCCTCGAGTCCAGTTCGCTCCTCGAGTCGAGCTCCGAGTACGCGAGTCGACTGTTACTCCTCGTACCGACTCTTCACGTAACTCCTCGGGTCGAGCTCGCTCCTCGAGTCCAGTTCGCCCCACGGGTCGAGCTCCCTCCTCGAGTCCAGTTCGCTCCTCGAGACGAGATCGCTCCTAGAGTCCAGTTCGCTCCTCGAGTCGAGCTCCGAGTACGCGAGTCGACTTTTACTCCTCGTACCGACTCTTCACATAACTAATCGGGTCGACCTCGCTCCTCGAGTCAAGTTCGCTCCACGAGTCGAGCTCGCTCCTCGAGTCCAGTTCGCTCCTCGAGTCGAGCTCGCTCCTCGAGTCCAGTTCGCTCCTCGAGTCGAGCTCGCTCCTCGAGTCCAGTTCGCTTCTCGAGTCGAGCTCCGAGTCCGCGAGTCGACTGTTACTCCTCGTACCGACTCTTCACGTAACTCCTCGGGTCGAGCTCGCTCCTCGAGTCCAGTTCGCTCCGCGAGTCGAGCTCGCTCCTCGAGTCCAGTTCGCTCCTCGAGTCGAGCTCGCTCCTCGTGTCCGCGAGTCGAGCTCCGAGTCCGCGAGTCGACTAATTCTCGTGCCGACTCTTCACACAACTCCTCGAGTCGAGTCGCTCTTCGAGTTAAGCTCGCTCATCGAGTCCAGTTCGCTCCTCGAGTCGAGCTCCGAGTCCGTGAGTCGACTGATACTCCTCATGCTGACTTCACGCAATTCCTCGAGTCGAGCTCGCTCCTCGAGTCCAGTTCGCTCCTCGAGTCGAGCTCGCTCCTCGAGTCCAGTTCGCTCCTCGAGTCAAGCTCGCTCCTTGAGTCCAGTTCGCTCCTCGAGTCGAGCTCGCTCCTCGAGTCCAGTTCGCTCAACGAGTCGAGCTCAGAGTACGCGAGTCGACTGTTACTCCTCGTACCGACTCTTCACGTAACTCCTCGGGTCGAGCTCGCTCCTCGAGTCCAGTTCGCTCCTCGGGTCGAGCTCGCTCCTCGAGCCCAGTTCGCCCCTCGAGTCGAGCTCGCTCCTCTAGTCTAGTTTGCTCCTCGAGTCGAGCTCCGAGGCCGCGAGTCAACTGATACTCCTCATGCCGACTTCACGCAATTCCTCGAGTCGAGCTCGCTCCTCGAGTCCAGTTCGCTCCTCGAGTCGAGCTCGCTCCTCGAGTCCAGTTCGCTCCTGGGGCGAGCTCGCTCCTCGAGTCCAGTTCGCTCGTCGAGTCGAGCTCGCTCCTCGAGTCCAGTTCGCTCCTCGAGTCGAGCTCGCTCCTCGAGTCCTGTTCGCTCCTCGAGTCGAGCTCCGAGTCCGCGAGTCGACTGTTACTCCTCGTACCGACTCTTCACGTAACTCCTCTGGTCGAGTTCGCTCCTCGAGTCCAGTTCGCTCCGCGAGTCGAGCTCGCTCCTCGAGTCCAGTTCGCTCCACGAGTCGAGCTTGCTCCTCGAGTCCAGTTCGCTCCTCGAGTCGAGCTCGCTCCTAGAGTCCAGTTCGCTGCTCGAGTCGAGCTCCGAGTACGCGAGTCGACTGTTACTCCTCGTACCGACTCTTAACGTAACTAATCGGGTCGAGCTCGCTCCTCGAGTCCAGTTCGCTCCTCGAGTCGAGCTCCGAGTACGCGAGTCGACTGTTACTCCTCGTACCGACTCTTCACGTAACTCCTCGGGTCGAGCTCGCTCCTCGAGTCCAGTTCGCCCCACGGGTCGAGCTCCCTCCTCGAGTCCAGTTCGCTCCTCGAGACGAGATCGCTCCTAGAGTCCAGTTCGCTCCTCGAGTCGAGCTCCGAGTACGCGAGTCGACTTTTACTCCTCGTACCGACTCTTCACATAACTAATCGGGTCGACCTCGCTCCTCGAGTCAAGTTCGCTCCACGAGTCGAGCTCGCTCCTCGAGTCCAGTTCGCTCCTCGAGTCGAGCTCGCTCCTCGAGTCCAGTTCGCTCCTCGAGTCGAGCTCGCTCCTCGAGTCTAGTTCGCTCATCGAGTCGAGCTCCGAGTACGCGAGTCGACTGTTACTCCTCGTACCGACTCTTCACGTAACTCCTCGGGTTGAGCTCGCTCCTCGAGTCCAGTTCGCCCCTCGAGTCGAGCTCGTTCCTCTAGTCCAGTTCGCTCCTCGAGTCGAGCTCCGAGGCCGCAAGTCAACTGATACTCCTCGTGCCGACTTCATGCAATTCCTCGAGTCGAGCTCGCTCCTCGAGTCCAGTTCCCTCCTCGAGTCGAGCTCGCTCCTTGGGTCGAGCTCGCTCCTCGAGTCTAGTTCGCTCCTGGGGCGAGCTCGCTCCTCGAGTCCAGTTCGCTCCTCGAGTTGAGGTCGCACCTTGAGTCCAGTTCGCTCCTCGAGTCGAGCTCGCTCCTCGAGTCCAGTTCGCTCCTCGAGTCGAGCTCCGAGTCCGCGAGTCGACTCTTACTCCTCGTACCGACTGTTCACGTAACTCCTCGAGTCCAGTTCACTCCTCGAGTCGAGCTCGCTCCTCGTGTCGAGCTCCGAGTCCGCGAGTCAACTAATACTCGTGCCGACTCTTCACACAACTCCTCGAGTCGAGCTCGCTCCTCGAGTCTAGTTCGCTCTTCGAGTTAAGCTCGCTCATCGAGTCCAGTTCGCTCCTCGAGTCGAGCTCCGAGTCCGTGAGTCGACTGATACTCCTCGTGCCGACTTCACGCAATTCCTCGAGTCAAGCTCGCTCCTCGAGTCCAGTTCGCTCCTCGAGTCGAGCTCGCTCCTCGAGTCCAGTTCGCTCCTCGAGTCGAGCTCGCTCCTAGAGTCCAGTTCGCTCCTCGAGTCGAGTTCGCTCCTCGAGTCGAGCTCGCTCCTCGAGTCCAGTTCGCTCATCGAGTCGAGCTCCGAGTACGCGAGTCGACTGTTACTCCTCGTACCGACTCTTCACGTAACTCCTCGGGTCGAGCTCGCTCCTCGAGTCCAGTTCGCTCCTCGGGTCGAGCTCGCTCCTCGAGCCCAGTTCGCCCCTCGAGTCGAGCTCGCTCCTCTAGTCCAGTTCGCTCCTCGAGTCGAGCTCCGAGGCCGCGAGTCAACTGATACTCCTCGTGCCGACTTCATGCAATTCCTCGAGTCGAGCTCGCTCCTCGAGTCCAGTTCACTCCTCGAGTCGAGCTCGCTCCTTGGGTCGAGCTCGCTCCTCGAGTCTAGTTCGCTCCTGGGGCGAGCTCGCTCCTCGAGTCCAGTTCGCTCCTCGAGTCGAGCTAACACCTCGAGTCCAGTTCGCTCCTCGAGTCGAGCTCGCTCCTCGAGTCCAGTTCGCTCTTCGACTCGAGCTCCGAGTCCGCGAGTCGACTGTTACTCCTCGTACCGACTGTTCACGTAACTCCTCGAGTCCAGTTCGCTCCTCGAGTCGAGCTCGCTCCTCGTGTCGAGCTCTGAGTCCGCGAGTCAACTAATACTCGTGCCGACTCTTCACACAACTCCTCGAGTCGAGCTCGCTCCTCGAGTCCAGTTCGCTCTTCGAGTTAAGCTCGCTCATCGAGTCCAGTTCGCTCCTCGAGTCGAGCTCCGATTCCGTGAGTCGACTGATACTCCTCGTGCCGACTTCACGCAATTCCTCGAGTCAAGCTCGCTCCTCGAGTCCAGTTCGCTCCTCGAGTCGAGCTCGCTCCTCGAGTCCAGTTCGCTCCTCGAGTCGAGCTCGCTCCTAGAGTCCAGTTCGCTCCTCGAGTCGAGCTCCGAGTACGCGAGTCGACTGTTACTCCTCGTACCGACTCTTCACATAACTAATCGGGTCGAGCTCGCTCCTCGAGTCAAGTTCGCTCCACGAGTCGAGCTCGCTCCTTGAGTCCAGTTCGCTCCTCGAGTCGAGCTCGCTCCTCGAGTCCAGTTCGCTCCTCGAGTCGAGCTCGCTCCTCGAGTCCAGTTCGCTCATCGAGTCGAGCTCCGAGTCCGCGAGTCGACTGTTACTCCTCGTACCGACTCTTCACGTAACTCCTCGGGTCGAGCTCGCTCCTCGAGTCCAGTTCGCTCCGCGAGTCGAGCTCACTCCTCGAGTCCAGTTCGCTCCTCGAGTCGAGCTCGCTCCTCGAGTCCAGTTCGCTCCTCGGGTCGAGCTCGCTCCTCGAGCCCAGTTCGCCCCTCGAGTCGAGCTCGCTCCTCTAGTCCAGTTCGCTCCTCGAGTCGAGCTCCGAGGCCGCGAGTCAACTGATACTCCTCGTGCCGACTTCATGCAATTCCTCGAGTCGAGCTCGCTCCTCGAGTCCAGTTCACTCCTCGAGTCGAGCTCGCTCCTTGGGTCGAGCTCGCTCCTCGAGTCTAGTTCGCTCCTGGGGCGAGCTCGCTCCTCGAGTCCAGTTCGCTCCTCGAGTCGAGCTAACACCTCGAGTCCAGTTCGCTCCTCGAGTCGAGCTCGCTCCTCGAGTCCAGTTCGCTCTTCGACTCGAGCTCCGAGTCCGCGAGTCGACTGTTACTCCTCGTACCGACTGTTCACGTAACTCCTCGAGTCCAGTTCGCTCCTCGAGTCGAGCTCGCTCCTCGTGTCGAGCTCTGAGTCCGCGAGTCAACTAATACTCGTGCCGACTCTTCACACAACTCCTCGAGTCGAGCTCGCTCCTCGAGTCCAGTTCGCTCTTCGAGTTAAGCTCGCTCATCGAGTCCAGTTCGCTCCTCGAGTCGAGCTCCGATTCCGTGAGTCGACTGATACTCCTCGTGCCGACTTCACGCAATTCCTCGAGTCAAGCTCGCTCCTCGAGTCCAGTTCGCTCCTCGAGTCGAGCTCGCTCCTCGAGTCCAGTTCGCTCCTCGAGTCGAGCTCGCTCCTAGAGTCCAGTTCGCTCCTCGAGTCGAGCTCCGAGTACGCGAGTCGACTGTTACTCCTCGTACCGACTCTTCACATAACTAATCGGGTCGAGCTCGCTCCTCGAGTCAAGTTCGCTCCACGAGTCGAGCTCGCTCCTTGAGTCCAGTTCGCTCCTCGAGTCGAGCTCGCTCCTCGAGTCCAGTTCGCTCCTCGAGTCGAGCTCGCTCCTCGAGTCCAGTTCGCTCATCGAGTCGAGCTCCGAGTCCACGAGTCGACTGTTACTCCTCGTACCGACTCTTCACGTAACTCCTCGGGTCGAGCTCGCTCCTCGAGTCCAGTTCGCTCCGCGAGTCGAGCTCACTCCTCGAGTCCAGTTCGCTCCTCGAGTCGAGCTCGCTCCTCGTGTCGAGCTCCGAGTCCGCGAGTCGACTAATTCTCGTGCCGACTCTTCACACAACTCCTCGAGTCGAGTTCGCTCTTCGAGTTAAGCTCGCTCATCGAGTCCAGTTCGCTCCTCGAGTCGAGCTCCGAGTCCGAGAGTCGACTGATACTCCTCATGCTGACTTCACGCAATTCCTCGAGTCGAGCTCGCTCTTCGAGTCCAGTTCGCTCCTCAAGTCGAGCTCGCTCCTCGAGTCCAGTTCGCTCCTCGAGTCGAGCTCGCTCCTCGAGTCCAGTTCGCTCATCGAGTCGAGCTCGCTCCTCGAGTCCAGTTTGCTCATCGAGTCAAGCTCAGAGTACGCGAGTCGACTGTTACTCCTTGTACCGACTCTTCACGTAACTCCTCGGGTCGAGCTCGCTCCTCGAGTCCAGTTCGCTCCTCGGGTCGAGCTCGCTCCTCGAGCCCAGTTCGCCCCTCGAGTCGAGCTCGCTCCTCTAGTCTAGTTCGCTCCTCGAGTCGAGCTCCGAGGCCGCGAGTCAACTGATACTCCTCATGCCGACTTCACGCAATTCCTCAAGTCGAGCTCGCTCCTCGAGTCCAGTTCGCTCCTCGAGTCGAGCTCGCTCCTCGAGTCCAGTTCGCTCCTGGGGTGAGCTCGCTCCTCTAGTCCAGTTCGCTCGTCGAATCGAGCTCGCTCCTCGAGTCCAGTTCGCTCCTCGAGTCGAGCTCCGAGTCCGCGAGTCGACTGTTACTCCTCGTACCGACTCTTCACGTAACTCCTCTGGTCGAGCTCGCTCCTCGAGTCCAGTTCGCTCCGCGAGTCGAACTCGCTCCTCGAGTCCAGTTCGCTCCACGAGTCGAGCTTGCTCCTCGAGTCCAGTTCGCTCCTCGAGTCGAGCTCGCTCCTAGAGTCCAGTTCGCTGCTCGAGTCGAGCTCCGAGTACGCGAGTCGACTGTTACTCCTCGTACCGACTCTTAACGTAACTAATCGGGTCGAGCTCGCTCCTCGAGTCCAGTTCGCTCCTCGAGTCGAGCTCCGAGTATGCGAGTCGACTGTTACTCCTCGTACCGACTCTTCACGTAACTCCTCGGGTCGAGCTCGCTCCTCGAGTCCAGTTCGCTCCACGGGTCGAGCTCGTTTCTCGAGTCTAGTTCGCTTCTCGAGTCGAGCTCGCTCCTAGAGTCCAGTTCGCTCCTCGAGTCGAGCTCCGAGTACGCGAGTCGACTGTTACTCCTCGTACCGACTCTTCACATAACTAATCGGGTCGAGCTCGCTCCTCGAGTCAAGTTCGCTCCACGAGTCGAGCTCGCTCCTCGAGTCCAGTTCGCTCCTCGAGTCGAACTCGCTCCTCGAGTCCAGTTCGCTCCACGAGTCGAGCTCGCTCCTCGAGTCCAGTTCGCTCATCGAGTCGAGCTCCGAGTACGCGAGTCGACTGTTACTCCTCGTACCGACTCTTCACGTAACTCCTCGGGTCGAGCTCGCTCCTCGAGTCCAGTTCGCTCCTCGGGTCGAGCTCTCTCCTCAAGCCCAGTTCGCCCCTCGATTCGAATTCGCTCCTCTAGTCCAGTTCGCTCCTCGAGTCGAGCTCCGAGGCCACGAGTCAACTGATACTCCTCGTGCCGACTTCATGCAATTCCTCGAGTCGAGCTCGCTCCTCGAGTCCAGTTCGCTCCTCGCGTCGAGCTCGCTCCTTGGGTCGAGCTCGCTACTCGAGTCTAGTTCGCTCCTGGGGCGAGCTCGCTCCTCGAGTCCAGTTCGCTCCTCGAGTCAACTCGCACCTCGAGTCCAGTTCGCTCCACGAGTCGAGCTCGCTCCTCGAGTCCAGTTCGCTCCTCGAGTCGAGCTCGCTCCTAGAGTCCAGTTCGCTCCTCGAGTCGAGCTCGCTCCTCGTGTCGAGCTCCGAGTCCGCGAGTCGACTAATTCTCGTGCCGACTCTTCACACAACTCCTCGAGTCGAGTTCGCTCTTCGAGTTAAGCTCGCTCATCGAGTCCAGTTCGCTCCTCGAGTCGAGCTCCGAGTCCGAGAGTCGACTGATACTCCTCATGCTGACTTCACGCAATTCCTCGAGTCGAGCTCGCTCTTCGAGTCCAGTTCGCTCCTCAAGTCGAGCTCGCTCCTCGAGTCCTGTTCGCTCCTCGAGTCGAGCTCGCTCCTCGAGTCCAGTTCGCTCATCGAGTCGAGCTCGCTCCTCGAGTCCAGTTTGCTCATCGAGTCAAGCTCAGAGTACGCGAGTCGACTGTTACTCCTTGTACCGACTCTTCACGTAACTCCTCGGGTCGAGCTCGCTCCTCGAGTCCAGTTCGCTCCTCGGGTCGAGCTCGCTCCTCGAGCCCAGTTCGCCCCTCGAGTCGAGCTCGCTCCTCTAGTCTAGTTCGCTCCTCGAGTCGAGCTCCGAGGCCGCGAGTCAACTGATACTCCTCATGCCGACTTCACGCAATTCCTCAAGTCGAGCTCGCTCCTCGAGTCCAGTTCGCTCCTCGAGTCGAGCTCGCTCCTCGAGTCCAGTTCGCTCCTGGGGTGAGCTCGCTCCTCTAGTCCAGTTCGCTCGTCGAATCGAGCTCGCTCCTCGAGTCCAGTTCGCTCCTCGAGTCGAGCTCCGAGTCCGCGAGTCGACTGTTACTCCTCGTACCGACTCTTCACGTAACTCCTCTGGTCGAGCTCGCTCCTCGAGTCCAGTTCGCTCCGCGAGTCGAGCTCGCTCCTCGAGTCCAGTTCGCTCCACGAGTCGAGCTTGCTCCTCGAGTCCAGTTCGCTCCTCGAGTCGAGCTCGCTCCTAGAGTCCAGTTCGCTGCTCGAGTCGAGCTCCGAGTACGCGAGTCGACTGTTACTCCTCGTACCGACTCTTAACGTAACTAATCGGGTCGAGCTCGCTCCTCGAGTCCAGTTCGCTCCTCGAGTCGAGCTCCGAGTATGCGAGTCGACTGTTACTCCTCGTACCGACTCTTCACGTAACTCCTCGGGTCGAGCTCGCTCCTCGAGTCCAGTTCGCTCCACGGGTCGAGCTCGTTCCTCGAGTCTAGTTCGCTCCTCGAGTCGAGCTCGCTCCTAGAGTCCAGTTCGCTCCTCGAGTCGAGCTCCGAGTACGCGAGTCGACTGTTACTCCTCGTACCGACTCTTCACATAACTAATCGGGTCGAGCTCGCTCCTCGAGTCAAGTTCGCTCCACGAGTCGAGCTCGCTCCTCGAGTCCAGTTCGCTCCTCGAGTCGAACTCGCTCCTCGAGTCCAGTTCGCTCCACGAGTCGAGCTCGCTCCTCGAGTCCAGTTCGCTCATCGAGTCGAGCTCCGAGTACGCGAGTCGACTGTTACTCCTCGTACCGACTCTTCACGTAACTCCTCGGGTCGAGCTCGCTCCTCGAGTCCAGTTCGCTCCTCGGGTCGAGCTCTCTCCTCAAGCCCAGTTCGCCCCTCGATTCGAATTCGCTCCTCGAGTCCAGTTCGCTCCTCGAGTCGAGCTCCGAGGCCACGAGTCAACTGATACTCCTCGTGCCGACTTCATGCAATTCCTCGAGTCGAGCTCGCTCCTCGAGTCCAGTTCGCTCCTCGCGTCGAGCTCGCTCCTTGGGTCGAGCTCGCTACTCGAGTCTAGTTCGCTCCTGGGGCGAGCTCGCTCCTCGAGTCCAGTTCGCTCCTCGAGTCAACTCGCACCTCGAGTCCAGTTCGCTCCTCGAGTCGAGCTCGCTCCTCGAGTCCAGTTCGCTCCTCGAGTCAAGCTCCAAGTCCGCGAGTCGACTGTTACTCCTCGTACCGACTGTTCACGTAACTCCTCGAGTCCAGTTCGCTCCTCGAGTCGAGCTCGCTCCTCGTGTCGAGCTCCGAGTCCGCGAGTCAATTAATACTCATGCCGACTCTTCACACAACTCCTCGAGTCGAGCTCGCTCCTCGAGTCTAGTTCGCTCTTCGAGTTAAGCTCGCTCATCGAGTCCAGTTCGCTCCTCGAGTCGAGCTCCGAGTCCGTGAGTCGACTGATACTCCTCGTGCCGACTTCACGCAATTCCTCGAGTCAAGCTCGCTCCTCGAGTCCAGTTCGCTCCTCGAGTCGAGCTCGCTCCTCGAGTCCAGTTCGCTCCTCGAGTCGAGCTCGCTCCTAGAGTCCAGTTCGCTCCTCGAGTCGAGCTCCGAGTACGCGAGTCGACTGTTACTCCTCGTACCGACTCTTCACGTAACTCCTCGGGTCGAGCTCGCTCCTCGAGTCCAGTTTTCTCCACGAGTCGAGCTCGCTCCTCGAGTCCAGTTCGCTCCTCGAGTCGAGCTCGCTCCTAGAGTCCAGTTCGCTCCTCGAGTCGAGCTCCGAGTACGCGAGTCGACTGTTACTCCTCGTACCGACTCTTCACATAACTAAACGGGTCGAGCTCGCTCCTCGAGTCAAGTTCGCTCCACGAGTCGAGCTCGCTCCTCGAGTCCAGTTCGCTCCTCGAGTCCAGTTCGCTCCTCGAGTCGAGCTCGCTCCTCGAGTCCAGTTCGCTCCTCGGGTCGAGCTCGCTCCTCAAGCCCAGTTCGCCCCTCGAGTCGAGATCGCTCCTCTAGTCCAGTTCGCTCCTCGAGTCGAGCTCCGAGGCCGCGAGTCGACTGTTACTCCTCGTGCCGACTTCATGCAATTCCTCAAGTCGAGCTCGCTCCTCGAGTCCAGTTCGCTCCTCGAGTCGAGCTCGCTCCTTGGGTCGAGCTCGCTCCTCGAGTCTAGTTCGCTCCTGGGGCGAGCTCGCTCCTCGAGTCCAGTTCGCTCCTCGAGTCGAGCTCGCTCCTCGAGTCCAGTTCGCTCCTCGAGTCGAGCTCGCTCCTCGAGTCCAGTTCGCTCCTCGAGTCGAGCTCCGAGTCCGCGAGTCGACTGTTACTCCTCGTACCGACTGTTCACGTAACTCCTCGAGTCCAGTTCGCTCCTCGAGTCGAGCTCGCTCCTCGTGTCGAGCTCCGAGTCCGCGAGTCGACTAATACTCGTGCCGACTCTTCACACAACTCCTCGAGTCGAGCTCGCTCCTCGAGTCCAGTTCGCTCTTCGAGTTAAACTCGCTCATCGAGTCCAGTTCGCTCCTCGAGTCGAGCTCCGAGTCCGTGAGTCGACTGATACTCCTCGTGCCGACTTCACGCAATTCCTCGAGTCAAGCTCGCACCTGGAGTCCAGTTCGCTCCTCGAGTCGAGCTCGCTCCTAGAGTCCAGTTCGCTCCTCGAGTCGAGCTCCGAGTACGCGAGTCGACTGTTACTCCTCGTACCGACTCTTCACGTAACTCCTCGGGTCGAGCTCGCTCCTCGAGTCCAGTTCGCTCCACGAGTCGAGCTCGCTCCTCGAGTCCAGTTCGCTCCTCGAGTCGAGCTCGCTCCTAGAGTCCAGTTCGCTCCTCGAGTCGAGCTCCGAGTACGCGAGTCGACTGTTACTCCTCGTACCGACTCTTAACGTAACTAATCGGGTCGAGCTCGCTCCTCGAGTCCAGTTCGCTCCACGAGTCGAGATCGCTCCTCGAGTCCAGTTCGCTCCTCGAGTCGAGCTCGCTCCTCGAGTCCAGTTCGCTCCTCGAGTCGAGCTCGCTCCTCGAGTCCAGTTCGCTCATCGACTCGAGCTCCGAGTACGCGAGTCGACTGTTACTCCTCGTACTGAATCTTCACGTAACTCCTCGGGTCGAGCTGGCTCCTCGAGTCCAGTTCCCTCCTCGGGTTGAGCTCACTCCTCGAGCCCAGTTCGCCAATCGAGTCGAGCTCGGTCCTCTAGTGCAGTTCGCTCCTCGAGTCGAGCTCCGAGGCCGCGAGTCAACTGATACTCCTCATGCCGACTTCACGCAATTCCTCGAGTCGAGCTCGCTCCTCGAGTCCAGTTCGCTCCTCGAGTCGAGCTCACTCCTCGAGTCCAGTTCGCTCCTCGAGTCGAGCTCGCTCCTCGAGTCCAGTTCGCTCCTCGAGTCGAGCTCGCTCCTCGAGTCCAGTTCGCTCCTCGAGTCGAGTTCCGAGTCCGCGAGTCGACTGTTACTCCTCGTACCGACTCTTCACGTAACTCCTCTGGTCGAGCTCGCTCCTCGAGTCCAGTTCGCTCCGCGAGTCGAGCTCGCTCCTCGAGTCCAGTTCGCTCCACGAGTCGAGCTTGCTCCTCGAGTCCAGTTCGCTCCTCGAGTCGAGCTCGCTCCTAGAGTCCAGTTCGCTGCTCGAGTCGAGCTCCGAGTACGCGAGTCGACTGTTACTCCTCGTACCGACTCTTAACGTAACTAATCGGGTCGAGCTCGCTCCTCGAGTCCAGTTCGCTCCTCGAGTCGAGCTCCGAGTATGCGAGTCGACTGTTACTCCTCGTACCGACTCTTCACGTAACTCCTCGGGTCGAGCTCGCTCCTCGAGTCCAGTTCGCTCCACGGGTCGAGCTCGCTCCTCGAGTCTAGTTCGCTCCTCGAGTCGAGCTCGCTCCTAGAGTCCAGTTCGCTCCTCGAGTCGAGCTCCGAGTACGCGAGTCGACTGTTACTCCTCGTACCGACTCTTCACATAACTAATCGGGTCGAGCTCGCTCCTCGAGTCAAGTTCGCTCCACGAGTCGAGCTCGCTCCTCGAGTCCAGTTCGCTCCTCGAGTCGAACTCGCTCCTCGAGTCCAGTTCGCTCCACGAGTCGAGCTCGCTCCTCGAGTCCAGTTCGCTCATCGAGTCGAGCTCCGAGTACGCGAGTCGACTTTTACTCCTCGTACCGACTCTTCACGTAACTCCTCGGGTCGAGCTCGCTCCTCGAGTCCAATTCGCTCCTCGGGTCGAGCTCTCTCCTCAAGCCCAGTTCGCCCCTCGATTCGAATTCGCTCCTCTAGTCCAGTTCGCTACTCGAGTCGAGCTCCGAGGCCACGAGTCAACTGATACTCCTCGTGCCGACTTCATGCAATTCCTCGAGTCGAGCTCGCTCCTCGAGTCCAGTTCGCTCCTCGAGTCGAGCTCGCTCCTTGGGTCGAGCTCGCTACTCGAGTCTAGTTCGCTCCTGGGGCGAGCTCGCTCCTCGAGTCCAGTTCGCTCCTCGAGTCGAGCTCGCACCTCGAGTCCAGTTCGCTCCTCGAGTCGAGCTCGCTCCTCGAGTCCAGTTCGCTCCTCGAGTCAAGCTCCAAGTCCGCGAGTCGACTGTTACTCCTCGTACCGACTGTTCACGTAACTCCTCGAGTCCAGTTCGCTCCTCGAGTCGAGCTCGCTCCTCGTGTCGAGCTCCGAGTCCGCGAGTCGACTAATACTCGTGCCGACTCTTCACACAACTCCTCGAGTCGAGCTCGCTCCTCGAGTCCAGTTCGCTCTTCGAGTTAAACTCGCTCATCGAGTCCAGTTCGCTCCTCGAGTCGAGCTCCGAGTCCGTGAGTCGACTGATACTCCTCGTGCCGACTTCACGCAATTCCTCGAGTCAAGCTCGCACCTGGAGTCCAGTTCGCTCCTCGAGTCGAGCTCGCTCCTAGAGTCCAGTTCGCTCCTCGAGTCGAGCTCCGAGTACGCGAGTCGACTGTTACTCCTCGTACCGACTCTTCACGTAACTCCTCGGGTCGAGCTCGCTCCTCGAGTCCAGTTCGCTCCACGAGTCGAGCTCGCTCCTCGAGTCCAGTTCGCTCCTCGAGTCGAGCTCGCTCCTAGAGTCCAGTTCGCTCCTCGAGTCGAGCTCCGAGTACGCGAGTCGACTGTTACTCCTCGTACCGACTCTTAACGTAACTAATCGGGTCGAGCTCGCTCCTCGAGTCCAGTTCGCTCCACGAGTCGAGATCGCTCCTCGAGTCCAGTTCGCTCCTCGAGTCGAGCTCGCTCCTCGAGTCCAGTTCGCTCCTCGAGTCGAGCTCGCTCCTCGAGTCCAGTTCGCTCATCGACTCGAGCTCCGAGTACGCGAGTCGACTGTTACTCCTCGTACTGAATCTTCACGTAACTCCTCGGGTCGAGCTGGCTCCTCGAGTCCAGTTCCCTCCTCGGGTTGAGCTCACTCCTCGAGCCCAGTTCGCCAATCGAGTCGAGCTCGGTCCTCTAGTGCAGTTCGCTCCTCGAGTCGAGCTCCGAGGCCGCGAGTCAACTGATACTCCTCATGCCGACTTCACGCAATTCCTCGAGTCGAGCTCGCTCCTCGAGTCCAGTTCGCTCCTCGAGTCGAGCTCACTCCTCGAGTCCAGTTCGCTCCTCGAGTCGAGCTCGCTCCTCGAGTCCAGTTCGCTCCTCGAGTCGAGCTCGCTCCTCGAGTCCAGTTCGCTCCTCGAGTCGAGTTCCGAGTCCGCGAGTCGACTGTTACTCCTCGTACCGACTCTTCACGTAACTCCTCTGGTCGAGCTCGCTCCTCGAGTCCAGTTCGCTCCGCGAGTCGAGCTCGCTCCTCGAGTCCAGTTCGCTCCACGAGTCGAGCTTGCTCCTCGAGTCCAGTTCGCTCCTCGAGTCGAGCTCGCTCCTAGAGTCCAGTTCGCTGCTCGAGTCGAGCTCCGAGTACGCGAGTCGACTGTTACTCCTCGTACCGACTCTTAACGTAACTAATCGGGTCGAGCTCGCTCCTCGAGTCCAGTTCGCTCCTCGAGTCGAGCTCCGAGTATGCGAGTCGACTGTTACTCCTCGTACCGACTCTTCACGTAACTCCTCGGGTTGAGCTCGCTCCTCGAGTCCAGTTCGCTCCACGGGTCGAGCTCGCTCCTCGAGTCTAGTTCGCTCCTCGAGTCGAGCTCGCTCCTAGAGTCCAGTTCGCTCCTCGAGTCGAGCTCCGAGTACGCGAGTCGACTGTTACTCCTCGTACCGACTCTTCACATAACTAATCGGGTCGAGCTCGCTCCTCGAGTCAAGTTCGCTCCACGAGTCGAGCTCGCTCCTCGAGTCCAGTTCGCTCCTCGAGTCGAACTCGCTCCTCGAGTCCAGTTCGCTCCACGAGTCGAGCTCGCTCCTCGAGTCCAGTTCGCTCATCGAGTCGAGCTCCGAGTACGCGAGTCGACTTTTACTCCTCGTACCGACTCTTCACGTAACTCCTCGGGTCGAGCTCGCTCCTCGAGTCCAATTCGCTCCTCGGGTCGAGCTCTCTCCTCAAGCCCAGTTCGCCCCTCGATTCGAATTCGCTCCTCTAGTCCAGTTCGCTACTCGAGTCGAGCTCCGAGGCCACGAGTCAACTGATACTCCTCGTGCCGACTTCATGCAATTCCTCGAGTCGAGCTCGCTCCTCGAGTCCAGTTCGCTCCTCGAGTCGAGCTCGCTCCTTGGGTCGAGCTCGCTACTCGAGTCTAGTTCGCTCCTGGGGCGAGCTCGCTCCTCGAGTCCAGTTCGCTCCTCGAGTCGAGCTCGCACCTCGAGTCCAGTTCGCTCCTCGAGTCGAGCTCGCTCCACGAGTCCAGTTCGCTCCTCGAGTCAAGCTCCAAGTCCGCGAGTCGACTGTTACTCCTCGTACCGACTGTTCACGTAACTCCTCGAGTCCAGTTCGCTCCTCGAGTCGAGCTCGCTCCTCGTGTCGAGCTCCGAGTCCGCGAGTCAATTAATACTCATGCCGACTCTTCACACAACTCCTCGAGTCGAGCTCGCTCCTCGAGTCTAGTTCGCTCTTCGAGTTAAGCTCGCTCATCGAGTCCAGTTCGCTCCTCGAGTCGAGCTCCGAGTCCGTGAGTCGACTGATACTCCTCGTGCCGACTTCACGCAATTCCTCGAGTCAAGCTCGCTCCTCGAGTCCAGTTCGCTCCTCGAGTCGAGCTCGCTCCTCGAGTCCAGTTCGCTCCTCGAGTCGAGCTCGCTCCTAGAGTCCAGTTCGCTCCTCGAGTCGAGCTCCGAGTACGCGAGTCGACTGTTACTCCTCGTACCGACTCTTCACGTAACTCCTCGGGTCGAGCTCGCTCCTCGAGTCCAGTTCTCTCCACGAGTCGAGCTCGCTCCTCGAGTCCAGTTCGCTCCTCGAGTCGAGCTCGCTCCTAGAGTCCAGTTCGCTCCTCGAGTCGAGCTCCGAGTACGCGAGTCGACTGTTACTCCTCGTACCGACTCTTCACATAACTAAACGGGTCGAGCTCGCTCCTCGAGTCAAGTTCGCTCCACGAGTCGAGCTCGCTCCTCGAGTCTAGTTCGCTCCTCGAGTCGAGCTCGCTCCTCGAGTCCAGTTCGCTCCTCGAGTCGAGCTCGCTCCTCGAGTCCAGTTCGCTCATCGAGTCGAGCTCCGAGTACGCGAGTCGACTGTTACTCCTCGTACCGACTCTTCACGTAACTCCTCGGGTCGAGCTCGCTCCTCGAGTCTAGTTCGCTCCTCGGGTCGAGCTCGCTCCTCAAGCCCAGTTCGCCCCTCGAGTCGAGATCGCTCCTCTAGTCCAGTTCGCTCCTCGAGTCGAGCTCCGAGGCCGCGAGTCGACTGATACTCCTCGTGCCGACTTCATGCAATTCCTCAAGTCGAGCTCGCTCCTCGAGTCCAGTTCGCTCATCGAGTCGAGCTCGCTCCTTGGGTCGAGCTCGCTCCTCGAGTCTAGTTCGCTCCTGGGGCGAGCTCGCTCCTCGAGTCCAGTTCGCTCCTCGAGTCGAGCTCGCTCCTCGAGTCCAGTTCGCTCCTCGAGTCGAGCTCGCTCCTCGAGTCCAGTTCGCTCCTCGAGTCGAGCTCCGAGTCCGCGAGTCGACTGTTACTCCTCGTACCGACTGTTCACGTAACTCCTCGAGTCCAGTTCGCTCCTCGAGTCGAGCTCGCTCCTCGTGTCGAGCTCCGAGTCCGCGAGTCGACTAATACTCGTGCCGACTCTTCACACAACTCCTCGAGTCGAGCTCGCTCCTCGAGTCCAGTTCGCTCTTCGAGTCAAACTCGCTCATCGAGTCCAGTTCGCTCCTCGAGTCGAGCTCCGAGTCCGTGAGTCGACTGATACTCCTCGTGCCGACTTCACGCAATTCCTCGAGTCAAGCTCGCACCTGGAGTCCAGTTCGCTCCTCGAGTCGAGCTCGCTCCTAGAGTCCAGTTCGCTCCTCGAGTCGAGCTCCGAGTACGCGAGTCGACTGTTACTCCTCGTACCGACTCTTCACGTAACTCCTCGGGTCGAGCTCGCTCCTCGAGTCCAGTTCGCTCCACGAGTCGAGCTCGCTCCTCGAGTCCAGTTCGCTCCTCGAGTCGAGCTCGCTCCTAGAGTCCAGTTCGCTCCTCGAGTCGAGCTCCGAGTACGCGAGTCGACTGTTACTCCTCGTACCGACTCTTAACGTAACTAATCGGGTCGAGCTCGCTCCTCGAGTCCAGTTCGCTCCACGAGTCGAGATCGCTCCTCGAGTCCAGTTCGCTCCTCGAGTCGAGCTCGCTCCTCGAGTCCAGTTCGCTCCTCGAGTCGAGCTCGCTCCTCGAGTCCAGTTCGCTCATCGACTCGAGCTCCGAGTACGCGAGTCGACTGTTACTCCTCGTACTGAATCTTCACGTAACTCCTCGGGTCGAGCTGGCTCCTCGAGTCCAGTTCCCTCCTCGGGTTGAGCTCACTCCTCGAGCCCAGTTCGCCAATCGAGTCGAGCTCGGTCCTCTAGTGCAGTTCGCTCCTCGAGTCGAGCTCCGAGGCCGCGAGTCAACTGATACTCCTCATGCCGACTTCACGCAATTCCTCGAGTCGAGCTCGCTCCTCGAGTCCAGTTCGCTCCTCGAGTCGAGCTCACTCCTCGAGTCCAGTTCGCTCCTCGAGTCGAGCTCGCTCCTCGAGTCCAGTTCGCTCCTCGAGTCGAGCTCGCTCCTCGAGTCCAGTTCGCTCATCGAGTCGACTAATTCTCGTGCCGACTCTTCACACAACTCCTCGAGTCGAGTTCGCTCTTCGAGTTAAGCTCGCTCATCGAGTCCAGTTCGCTCCTCGAGTCGAGCTCCGAGTCCGTGAGTCGACTGATACTCCTCATGCTGACTTCACGCAATTCCTCGAGTCGAGCTCGCTCCTCGAGTCCAGTTCGCTCCTCGAGTCGAGCTCACTCCTCGAGTCCAGTTCGCTCCTCGAGTCGACCTCGCTGCTCGAGTCCAGTTCGCTCCTCGAGTCGAGCTCACTCCTCGAGTCCAGTTCGCTCATCGAGTCGAGCTCCGAGTACGCGAGTCGACTGTTACTCCTCGTACCGACTCTTCACGTAACTCCTCGGGTCGAGCTCGCTCCTCGAGTCCAGTTCGCTCCTCGGGTCGAGCTCGCTCCTCGAGCCCAGTTCGCCCCTCGAGTCGAGATCGCTCCTCTAGTCCAGTTCGCTCCTCGAGTCGAACTCCGAGGCCGCGAGTCGACTGATACTCCTCGTGCCGACTTCATGCAATTCCTCAAGTCGAGCTCGCTCCTCGAGTCCAGTTCGCTCCTCGAGTCGAGCTCGCTCCTTGGGTCAAGCTCGCTCCTCGAGTCTAGTTCGCTCCTGGGGCGAGCTCGCTCCTCGAGTCCAGTTCGCTCCTCGAGTCGAGCTCGCTCCTCGACTCCAGTTCGCTCCTCGAGTCGAGCTCGCTCCTCGAGTCCAGTTCGCTCCTCGAGTCGAGCTCCGAGTACGCGAGTCGACTGTTACTCCTCGTACCGACTCTTCACGTAACTCCTCGGGTCGAGCTAGCTCCTCGAGTCCAGTTCGCTCCTCGGGTTGAGCTCGCTCCTCGAGCCCAGTTCGCCCCTCGAGTCGAGCTCGGTCCTCTAGTCCAGTTCGCTCCTCGAGTCGAGCTCCGAGGCCGCGAGTCAACTGATACTCCTCATGCCGACTTCACGCAATTCCTCGAGTCGAGCTCACTCCTCGAGTCCAGTTCGCTCCTCGAGTCGAGCTCCGAGTACGCGAGTCGACTGTTACTCCTCGTACCGACTCTTCACGTAACTCCTCGGGTCGAGCTCGCTCCTCGAGTCCATTTCGCTCCACGAGTCGAGCTCGCTCCTCGAGTCCAGTTCGCTCCTCGAGTCGAGCTCGCTCCTAGAGTCCAGTTCGCTCCTCGAGTCGAGCTCCGAGTACTCGAGTCGACTGTTACTCCTCGTACCGACTCTTAACGTAACTAATCGGGTCGAGCTCGCTCCTCGAGTCCAGTTCGCTCCACGAGTCGAGATCGCTCCTCGAGTCCAGTTCGCTCCTCGAGTCGAGCTCGCTCCTCGAGTCCAGTTCGCTCCTCGAGTCGAGCTCGCTCCTCGAGTCCAGTTCGCTCATCGACTCGAGCTCCGAGTACGCGAGTCGACTGTTACTCCTCGTACCGACTCTTCACGTAACTCCTCGGGTCGAGCTGGCTCCTCGAGTCCAGTTCGCTCCTCAGGTTGAGCTCACTCCTCGAGCCCAGTTCGCCCCTCGAGTCGAGCTCGGTCCTCAAGCCCAGTTCGCTCCTCGAGTCGAGCTCCGAGGCCGCGAGTCGACTGATACTCCTCGTGCCGACTTCATGCAATTCCTCAAGTCGAGCTCGCTCCTCGAGTCCAGTTCGCTCATCGAGTCGAGCTCGCTCCTTGGGTCGAGCTCGCTCCTCGAGTCTAGTTCGCTCCTGGGGCGAGCTCGCTCCTCGAGTCCAGTTCGCTCCTCGAGTCGAGCTCGCTCCTCGAGTCCAGTTCGCTCCTCGAGTCGAGCTCGCTCCTCGAGTCCAGTTCGCTCCTCGAGTCGAGCTCCGAGTCCGCGAGTCGACTGTTACTCCTCGTACCGACTGTTCACGTAACTCCTCGAGTCCAGTTCGCTCCTCGAGTCGAGCTCGCTCCTCGTGTCGAGCTCCGAGTCCGCGAGTCGACTAATACTCGTGCCGACTCTTCACACAACTCCTCGAGTCGAGCTCGCTCCTCGAGTCCAGTTCGCTCTTCGAGTCAAACTCGCTCATCGAGTCCAGTTCGCTCCTCGAGTCGAGCTCCGAGTCCGTGAGTCGACTGATACTCCTCGTGCCGACTTCACGCAATTCCTCGAGTCAAGCTCGCACCTGGAGTCCAGTTCGCTCCTCGAGTCGAGCTCGCTCCTAGAGTCCAGTTCGCTCCTCGAGTCGAGCTCCGAGTACGCGAGTCGACTGTTACTCCTCGTACCGACTCTTCACGTAACTCCTCGGGTCGAGCTCGCTCCTCGAGTCCAGTTCGCTCCACGAGTCGAGCTCGCTCCTCGAGTCCAGTTCGCTCCTCGAGTCGAGCTCGCTCCTAGAGTCCAGTTCGCTCCTCGAGTCGAGCTCCGAGTACGCGAGTCGACTGTTACTCCTCGTACCGACTCTTAACGTAACTAATCGGGTCGAGCTCGCTCCTCGAGTCCAGTTCGCTCCACGAGTCGAGATCGCTCCTCGAGTCCAGTTCGCTCCTCGAGTCGAGCTCGCTCCTCGAGTCCAGTTCGCTCCTCGAGTCGAGCTCGCTCCTCGAGTCCAGTTCGCTCATCGACTCGAGCTCCGAGTACGCGAGTCGACTGTTACTCCTCGTACTGAATCTTCACGTAACTCCTCGGGTCGAGCTGGCTCCTCGAGTCCAGTTCCCTCCTCGGGTTGAGCTCACTCCTCGAGCCCAGTTCGCCAATCGAGTCGAGCTCGGTCCTCTAGTGCAGTTCGCTCCTCGAGTCGAGCTCCGAGGCCGCGAGTCAACTGATACTCCTCATGCCGACTTCACGCAATTCCTCGAGTCGAGCTCGCTCCTCGAGTCCAGTTCGCTCCTCGAGTCGAGCTCACTCCTCGAGTCCAGTTCGCTCCTCGAGTCGAGCTCGCTCCTCGAGTCCAGTTCGCTCCTCGAGTCGAGCTCGCTCCTCGAGTCCAGTTCGCTCATCGAGTCGACTAATTCTCGTGCCGACTCTTCACACAACTCCTCGAGTCGAGTTCGCTCTTCGAGTTAAGCTCGCTCATCGAGTCCAGTTCGCTCCTCGAGTCGAGCTCCGAGTCCGTGAGTCGACTGATACTCCTCATGCTGACTTCACGCAATTCCTCGAGTCGAGCTCGCTCCTCGAGTCCAGTTCGCTCCTCGAGTCGAGCTCACTCCTCGAGTCCAGTTCGCTCCTCGAGTCGACCTCGCTCCTCGAGTCCAGTTCGCTCCTCGAGTCGAGCTCACTCCTCGAGTCCAGTTCGCTCATCGAGTCGAGCTCCGAGTACGCGAGTCGACTGTTACTCCTCGTACCGACTCTTCACGTAACTCCTCGGGTCGAGCTCGCTCCTCGAGTCCAGTTCGCTCCTCGGGTCGAGCTCGCTCCTCGAGCCCAGTTCGCCCCTCGAGTCGAGATCGCTCCTCTAGTCCAGTTCGCTCCTCGAGTCGAACTCCGAGGCCGCGAGTCGACTGATACTCCTCGTGCCGACTTCATGCAATTCCTCAAGTCGAGCTCGCTCCTCGAGTCCAGTTCGCTCCTCGAGTCGAGCTCGCTCCTTGGGTCAAGCTCGCTCCTCGAGTCTAGTTCGCTCCTGGGGCGAGCTCGCTCCTCGAGTCCAGTTCGCTCCTCGAGTCGAGCTCGCTCCTCGACTCCAGTTCGCTCCTCGAGTCGAGCTCGCTCCTCGAGTCCAGTTCGCTCCTCGAGTCGAGCTCCGAGTACGCGAGTCGACTGTTACTCCTCGTACCGACTCTTCACGTAACTCCTCGGGTCGAGCTAGCTCCTCGAGTCCAGTTCGCTCCTCGGGTTGAGCTCGCTCCTCGAGCCCAGTTCGCCCCTCGAGTCGAGCTCGGTCCTCTAGTCCAGTTCGCTCCTCGAGTCGAGCTCCGAGGCCGCGAGTCAACTGATACTCCTCATGCCGACTTCACGCAATTCCTCGAGTCGAGCTCACTCCTCGAGTCCAGTTCGCTCCTCGAGTCGAGCTCCGAGTACGCGAGTCGACTGTTACTCCTCGTACCGACTCTTCACGTAACTCCTCGGGTCGAGCTCGCTCCTCGACTCCATTTCGCTCCACGAGTCGAGCTCGCTCCTCGAGTCCAGTTCGCTCCTCGAGTCGAGCTCGCTCCTAGAGTCCAGTTCGCTCCTCGAGTCGAGCTCCGAGTACTCGAGTCGACTGTTACTCCTCGTACCGACTCTTAACGTAACTAATCGGGTCGAGCTCGCTCCTCGAGTCCAGTTCGCTCCACGAGTCGAGATCGCTCCTCGAGTCCAGTTCGCTCCTCGAGTCGAGCTCGCTCCTCGAGTCCAGTTCGCTCCTCGAGTCGAGCTCGCTCCTCGAGTCCAGTTCGCTCATCGACTCGAGCTCCGAGTACGCGAGTCGACTGTTACTCCTCGTACCGACTCTTCACGTAACTCCTCGGGTCGAGCTGGCTCCTCGAGTCCAGTTCGCTCCTCAGGTTGAGCTCACTCCTCGAGCCCAGTTCGCCCCTCGAGTCGAGCTCGGTCCTCTAGTGCAGTTCGCTCCTCGAGTCGAGCTCCGAGGCCGCGAGTCAACTGATACTCCTCATGCCGACTTCACGCAATTCCTCGAGTCGAGCTCGCTCCTCGAGTCCAGTTCGCTCCTCGAGTCGAGCTCGCTCCTCGAGTCCAGTTTGCTCCTCGAGTCGAGCTCGCTCCTCGAGTCGAGTTCGCTCATCGAGTCGAGCTCCGAGTACGCGAGTCGACTGTTACTCCTCGTACCGACTCTTCACGTAACTCCTCGGGTCGAGCTCGCTCCTCGAGTCCAGTTTGCTCCTCGGGTCGAGCTCGCTCCTCGAGTCCAGCTCGCTCCTCGTGTCGAGCTCCGAGTCCGCGAGTCGACTAATTCTCGTGCCGACTCTTCACACAACTCCTCGAGTCGAGTTCGCTCTTCGAGTTAAGCTCGCTCATCGAGTCCAGTTCGCTCCTCGAGTCGAGCTCCGAGTCCGTGAGTCGACTGATACTCCTCATGCTGACTTCACGCAATTCCTCGAGTCGAGCTCGCTCCTCGAGTCCAGTTCGCTCCTCGAGTCGAGCTCACTCCTCGAGTTCAGTTCGCTCCTCGAGTCGAGCTCGCTCCTCGAGTCCAGTTCGCTCCTCGAGTCGAGCTCGCTCCTCGAGTCCAGTTCGCTCATCGAGTCGAGCTCCGAGTACGCGAGTCGACTGTTACTCCTCGTACCGACTCTTCACGTAACTCCTCGGGTCGAGCTCGCTCCTCGAGTCCAGTTCGCTCCTCGGGTCGAGCTCGCTCCTCGAGCCCAGTTCGCCCCTCGAGTCGAGCTCGCTCCTCTAGTCTAGTTCGCTCCTCGAGTCGAGCTCCGAGGCCGCGAGTCAACTGATACTCCTCATGCCGACTTCACGCAATTCCTAGAGTCGAGCTCGCTCCTCGAGTCCAGTTCGCTCCTCGAGTCGAGGTCGCTCCTCGAGTCCAGTTCGCTCCTGGGGCGAGCTCGCTCCTCGAGTCTAGTTCGCTCCTCGAGTCGAGCTCGCTCCTCGAGTCCAGTTCACTCCTCGAGTCGAGCTCGCTCCTCGAGTCCAGTTCGCTCCTCGAGTCGAGCTCCGAGTCCGCGAGTCGACTGATACTCCTCATACCGACTCTTCACGTAACTCCTCTGGTCGAGCTCGCTCCTCGTGTCCAGTTCGCTCCACGAGTCGAGCTCGCTCCTCGAGTCCAGTTCGCTCCTCGAGTCGAGCTCGCTCCTAGAGTCCAGTTCGCTCCTCGAGTCGAGCTCCGAGTACGCGAGTCGACTGTTACTCCTCGTACCGACTCTTAACGTAACTAATCGGGTCGAGGTCGCTCCTCGAGTCCAGTTCGCTCCACGAGTCGAGCTCGCTCCTCGAGTCCAGTTCGCTCCACGAGTCGAGCTCGCTCCTCGAGTCCAGTTCGCTCCTCGAGTCGAGCTCGCTCCTCGAGTCCAGTTCGCTCATCGAGTCGAGCTCCGAGTACGCGAGTCGACTGTTACTCCTCGTACCGACTCTTCACGTAACTCCTCGGGTCGAGCTCGCTCCTCGAGTCCAGTTCGCTCCTCGGGTCGAGCTCGCTCCTCGAGCCCAGTTCGACCTTCGAGTCGAGCTCGCTCCTCTAGTCCAGTTCGCTCCTCGAGTCGAGCTCCGAGGCCGCGAGTCAACTGATACTCCTCATGCCGACTTCGCGCAATTCCTCGAGTCGAGCTCGCTCCTCGAGTCGAGTTCGCTCCTCGAGTCGAGCTCGCTCCTCGAGTCCAGTTCGCTCTTGGGGCGAGCTCGCTCCTCGAGTCCAGTTCGCTCCTCGAGTCGAGCTCGCTCCTCGAGTCCAGTTCGCTCCTCGAGTCCAGTTCGCTCCTCGAGTCCAGTTCGCTCCTCGAGTCGAGCTCCGAGTCCGCGAGTCGACTGTTACTCCTCGTACCGACTCTTCACGTAACTCCTCGGGTCGAGCTCGCTCCTCGAGTCCAGTTCGCTCCGCGAGTCGAGGTCGCTCCTCGAGTCCAGTTCGCTCCTCGAGTCGAGCTCGCTCCGAGTCCGCGAGTCGACTAATACTCGTGCCGACTCTTCACACAACTCCTCGAGTCGAGTTCGCTCTTCGAGTTAAGCTCACTCATCGAGTCCAGTTCGCTGCTCGAGTCGAGCTCCGAGTCCGTGAGTCGACTGATACTCCTCATGCTGACTTCACGCAATTCCTCGAGTCGAGCTCGCTCCTCGAGTCCAGTTCGCTCCGCGAGTCGAGCTCGCTCCTCGAGTCCAGTTCGCTCCACGAGTCGAGCTCGCTCCTCGAGTCGAGCTTGCTCCTCGAGTCCAGTTCGCTCCACGAGTCCAGTTCGCTCCTCGAGTCGACCTCCGAGTACGCGAGTCGACTGTTACTCCTCGTACCGATTCTTAACGTAACTAATCGGGTCGAGCTCGCTCCTCGAGTCCAGTTCGCTCCACGAGTCGAGATCGCTCCTCGAGTCCAGTTCGCTCCTCGAGTCGAGCTCACTCCGCGAGTCCAGTTCGCTCCTCGAGTCGAGCTCGCTCCTCGAGTCCAGTTCGCTCATCGACTCGAGCTCCGAGTACGTGAGTCGACTGTTACTCCTCGTACCGACTCTTCACGTAACTCCTCGGGTCGAGCTGGCTCCTCGAGTCCAGTTCGCTCCTCGGGTTGAGCTCGCTCCTCGAGCCCAGTTCGCCCCTCGAGTCGAGCTCGGTCCTCTAGTCCAGTTCGCTCCTCGAGTCGAGCTCCGAGGCCGCGAGTCAACTGATACTCCTCATGCCGACTTCACGCAATTCCTCGAGTCGAGCTCGCTCCTCGAGTCCAGTTCGCTCCTCGAGTCGAGCTCGCTCCTCGAGTCCAGTTCGCTCCTGGGGCGAGCTCGCTCCTCGAGTCCAGTTCGCTCCTCGAGTCGAGCTCGCTCCTCGAGTCCAGTTCGCTCCTCGAGTCGAGCTCCGAGTCCGCGAGTCGATTGTTACTCCTCGTACCGACTCTTCACGTAACTCCTCGGGTCGAGCTCGCTCCTCGAGTCCAGTTTGCTCCGCGAGTCGAGTTCGCTCTGTTGGAATCGATCTAGGGTTTAAGAAAATAATTAACGCTTCGGGAAGCGGCGGAATTTTAAAAATTTTCTTTTTCAAGTAAAAACAGTTTTTACTAACCTAGACAAGTGCAAGTACATGTAATTAAAAACTAATATGAGCTAAGAAGTTTACTAACCTTTCTTGAAGCTTGAATTTTGAGAAGCTTTTGGAAAGTTGCAACGCTCGTCTCCCTCGCAGCACGTCTCTCTTCCTTTCATCGGCACCTCAAGCAACCACGAAAGTTTCTATCACTAAATTACTCGAAATAAAGGAATTAGTGAGTGGGCACTTTTAAACACGACGACTCGAGAACAAGTCTCAGAGTCGAAGAGCTAAAACCACTAGGTCAAATGAGGACCTAGGTGCCAAAACAAAAACCGAAAATAACTAGAGGGAGAGAGAGAGGATCGGCCACAAGGTCTAGAGAGAGAAGCTCTCAATCTCTAACTTATGTGGGATGACTAGAATGAGAGGAATGAGGCCTCTATTTATAGGGGAGGCATGAGCAAATCTTATTTCCTCTTTTCTACCCATGTTGGACGTTCATGACATGTCATGGAAGTCCTTGGATTTGTTTCCTCATTTGTTCTCTCTTAGTTGGCCGAAAATGCACTTTCCTTCTAAAGGAAATTTGTTTCCTCTTTTTCTTTTGGCAAGTATCTTCATACATCAATGCACAAAATAAACTCTCTTTCCCACTATGGCATGAACGAAATTCAGCCTTATTTTCCTTGGGTTGGACGAAATTTGAGCTTCTAGAAGGAGCTTCTAGATGTTTCTGCAATTGTTCATGACAACATAAGAAAAGCCCATTAAGAATTTTCAAGTAAAATTCTATGAAATGAAATTAATCCTCAAGGCCCAATTACACTAATTTGGCTGAGTAATATTTATTTCATTTGTCATCATATGACAATGTCAAAAATAATTTATTGACATTCATTTCGTCCTATGTCCAAAAAGACTAAAATACCCTTTTGACAATTTTCGTAAAACTTGTCTCGTTTTTGTTTTGACTTAGCTTCTAGTTTAACTATTCCTAATCGATGCGATTCGTGACAGTGACCTCATGGATCCAAATGAACAAAGCTTGAGCTAAACACTTGGACTCAAAAGTTCACAAACCTTTTCCAAGTTTAGCTTAATGCCAACTGACTCCACTAAAGAGTTGACACTGAAAATCTCTCGGTTCAAATGAATTTATTTTCTACTCAAGAATTCAACCAAATTATGATGAGTGGATCCACTGAATATTATCTATGTTTACCCTTCATGAATGTCATCAGCTAGTCGGGATTTACTAAATTACCATTTTACCCTTCTAGCTGTTATTTCCTCAACTCCTTTGTCGCTTGTGAATAAGTTAGAAACAATGTATTGACGAGGAGCTAACAAGTCACATTGTTTCATCCAAAAGAGTCAGGACTCAATTTGGACACTGGCCAGTTCATTTATTCACACTCCAAGGAACAAAGCATGAGGTGACATACATTGCATTTCAGCAATCTTGTACATGAATTCCATATCTATGAGAACTTCACAAAGTTACTCATGACAGACTCACAACTTAGTACTTCACCAATAGGCCTTGTTCGGAATCACATAGTGAGTCCGAACTTTGACTTTCTCAAATGAGAATACTAAGGTGTGAAATGGCATGTCTCATTTCAGGATTAAGGTAAGCATGATGCAATTCATACATAGTGACTTCGAGACATAAGAGGTTAAATGGTTTGTTCTTATATTGTCTCTAGAAGTGCACTGGTCAATTCAGTACCTTCGGAAGATACCTAGAAGAACTATAGAGTCCCCAACTCTCAATGCCTCATAACCAGACATCATAGATTCTTCTAACAATCGTACTGAGGTCAATAGTCCTTTGACCCTAAGATTGCGAATATATCGTTTTAAGCAAACTACGAAGAGTTTGTTCATGCAAATCTACATTTGTCTCTTCGTAAGTTGTTAAGTTTGTTTATGGACTAAAAGACTAAGGTTTTATCATAAAGATTCAAACAAAGAAAGAATGAATGAACGTTTCTACTTTATTATTAAATGAATAAGCAATTACAAGCAAGAGTCTTCGTAAGACTATATGACATCAAATGTACATAAATAGACACTACTACTCTTCTTGTGGGCACCATTGACAACAAACTCCCACTTGACTCAAAGAAGATGTGAGTAGTCCTACATGCCTAATCCCTCTCGAAGTTGGTCGAAGACCATGTTCGCTAGGGCCTTGGTGAATGGATCTACCAGAGATCTACTTCACCTCCACGTCTCCGCGCTGCGCGATCTCTCGAATCAAATGGTATTTCCTCTCAATATTTTTAGAGCGCTTATGGCTTCTAGGTTCCTTTGAGTTAGCGACAGCCCCACTATTATCACAATAAAGGGTCATGGGCTCGTCGACGTTTGAAACAACTTCCAAATGCTTAATACTTCTCCACACAACAGCTCCACCATTAAGGATGAACACAGATCCAGAAGTGGATTTCCTGGAATCCTTATCCGCTTGAAAATCGGAGTCGGTATATCCCGTCATAGTCAGGTCAGTACCTGAGTATGTAAGCATCAAGTTCCTAGTTCTTCGAAGATACTTAAGAACATGCTTAACAGCAATCCAGTGCTCGGGTCCAGGGTTGGATTGGAAACGGCTAACTACGCCAACGGCGAAACAGATGTCAGGTCTAGTGCAAAGCATAGCATACATGAGGCTTCCTACGGCAGAGGAGTAAGGAATTTTCCTCATGTCTTCAATCTCTTGTGCAGTCTTGGGAGACTGGTCCTTAGAGAGTGAAACTCCATGCCTAAAGGGTGTTTGGCCCTTCTTGGAGTCTTGCATCGAGTAGCGATCCATTATCTTATCAATATAAGATGCTTGAGAGAGCGCCAGGGTCCGGTTTTTCCTATCTCGAAAGATTTGGATCCCCAGAATGTACGCAGCTTCTCCTAGATCTTTCATATCGAATTGCTTTGCCAGCCAGACCTTAACCTCAGATAACTTACCCACGTCATTACCAATGAGTAGTATATCATCGACATATAGTACCAGAAACACAACTTTTCCTTCGTGTATTAACTTGTAGACACAGGCCTCATCTATTGACTGTTCAAAGCCGAAGCTCTTTACAGTTTCATCGAATCTAATATTCCATGACCTAGATGCTTGCTTTAGTCCATAAATGGATTTAAGCAACTCACAAACCTTGGTCTCTTGACCTTTATCCATGAAACCGTCTGGTTGAGCCATGTAAATGCGCTCGTCAAGATTGCCATTCAGAAAGGCTGTCTTGACATCCATTTGCCAGATCTCATAGTCGAGAGCTGTTGCTATGGATAGGAGTATGCGGATGGATTTAAGCATCGCGACTGGCGAGAAGGTTTCTTCATAGTCAATCCCTTCTTGTTGGGTATAACCCTTCGTCACAAGTCGTGCTTTGAACGTCTCGACGTTCCCATCAGGACCCATTTTCTTCTTGTATATCCACTTACACCATACGGGTTTAATCCCTTCAGGAAGGTCTACAAGTTTCCAGACATTGTTGACATACATCGAGTGCATTTCAACTTTCATGGCGTCAAGCCAAAGGTTTGATTCAGAACAAGCCATCGCTTGGCTATAGGAAACAGGATCATCCATGTCAGAGACGGCTACAAGAGAGTCTCCATAAGACATGTACCTGTCAGGCTTTTGAGTAGCCCTCCCACTACGTCGAAGTACTACTTGACGAGATTCTGATGAGTTAGGTTGTGTTTCAGTTGGGGTAAGAACAGTTCTTACAGATGAGGTAGAAGCTTCCTCACCCAACTTTTCTTCAAGCACAATTTTACTTCTAGGTTTTGCATCCTTCATAAAGTCCTCCTCAAGGAAACGAGCATTCGTGCTAACGAAAGTCTTATCGTCCTTGGGACTATAGAAGATGAAACCCTTGGTTTCCTTTGGATATACCACAAACAAGCACAATTCTGACCTACTAGCCAACTTGCTAGTCTTTTGCCTCAGCACGTGTGCAGGGCAACCCCAAATTCGGATGCGGCCAAGATTCACTTTACGGCCAGTCCATCGTTCATAAGGAGTACCAGGAACCGTTTTGGACGGAACTTGGTTCAGAATGTAGGCGGCTGTTTCAAGGGCATATCCCCAAAAGGAAAGCGGGAGTGATGAGTAACTCATCATTGATCTAACCATCTCCATAAGAGTTCGGTTTCTTCTCTCTGACACTCCATTTTGTTGAGGTGTGCCAGGTGCGGTAAGCTAAGAAGCGATACCTTCTTCTTTAAGAAAGTCATCGAACTCTCCAGATATATACTCACCACCTCGATCAGATCGAAGGGTTTTGATCACTTTGCCAGTTTGCTTTTCCACTAAAGCCCTAAAGACCTTAAATATGTTAAAGGTCTCGGATTTGTGTTTTAGCAAATGGACAAACCCATATCGCGAGTAATCATCGGTGAAGGTAACGAAGTATTCGTATCCTCCACGGGCCTGTTGGCTGAGCGGACCACATACATCAGAATGTATTAGTTCCAGCAACTCAGTGGCTCTTCGACCCTTATCGGAGAAAGGTCGCTTAGTCATTTTTCCTTCTATGCAGGATTCACAAGTAGGTAGTGAACCTATTGCAGAGTCTTGGAGTGGACCGTCCCTCACAAGTCTCTTAATCCTATCTAGACTGATATGACCAAGTCTTAAGTGCCATAGGTATGTTGATTTTGTTAGATCGGAGGATTAAGAAAGTTTGATCCTCTTTGGCTCCCTAATTAGATCGTTATCTATTTCGGTGTCTAAAAGAGAAGGTTGAGTGGGATAGATGTAGAAAAGAGCATTCTTCATACATGCATCAATGACAAAAGAATTATCAGGAAACTGTTGTCAATGGTGCCCACAAGAAGAGTAGTAGTGTCTATTTATGTACATTTGATGTCATATAGTCTTACGAAGACTCTTGCTTGTAATTGCTTATTCTTTAATAATAAAGTTGAAATGTTCATTCATTCTTTCTTTGTTTGAAGCTTTATGATAAAACCTTAGTCTTTTAGTCCATAAACAAACTAAACAACTTACGAAGAGACAAATGTAGATTTGCATGAACAAACTCTTCGTAGTTTGCTTAAAACGATATATTCGCAATCTTAGGGTCAAAGGACTATTGACCTCAGTATGATTGTTAGAAGAATCTATGATGTCTGGTTATGAGGCATTGAGAGTTGGGGACTCTATAGTTCTTCTAGGTATCTTCCGAAGGTACTGAATTGACCAGTGCACTTCTAGAGACAATATAAGAACAAACCATTTAACCTCTTATGTCTCGAAGTCACTATGTATGAATTGCATCATGCTTACCTTAATCCTGAAATGAGACATGCCATTTCACACCTTAGTATTCTCATTTGAGAAAGTCAAAGTTCGGACTCACTATGTGATTCCGAACAAGGCCTATTGGTGAAGTACTAAGTTGTGAGTCTGTCATGAGTAACTTTTGAGTGGAGTCAGTTGGCATTAAGCTAAACTTGGAAAAGGTTTGTGAACTTTTGAGTCCAAGTGTTTAGCTCAAGCTTTGTTCATTTGGGTCCATGAGGTCACTGTCACGAATCACATCGATAGGAATAGTTAAACTGGAAGCTAAGTCAAAACAAGAACGAAAATAGTTAAAAGGGTATTTTTGTCTTTTGAGACAAAGGATGAAATGAATGTCAATAAATTTTTGACAAGGTCATTTTATGACATGTTTCACTCGGCCATGACTTGATCATTGGGCCTTGTGAATTAATTTCATTTCATAAGAATTTTATTGAAAATTCTTATTGGGCCTTTTTCATGTTGTCATGAACAAATTGGAAAAGCTTCTAGAAGCCTTTTCTAGAAGGCTATAGGCGCCCAACATACCCAAGAGATAGAGAGAATATTTTGTGCATAAATGTATGAAGACACTTGCCAAAAGAAAAAGAGGAAACAAATTGTTGTCGCACGAAAATGAACAACTATTTAAAACCTCGGGCGGTTCGATCCAAGGCCGGACCAAGTGATCGCACCCGGGCCAAGAGTGTGAACTCGATAGTCTCGAGCTAGGGTTCTCTCCGATCAACCCGCCTCTCGGGAGAGGTAGGGGGTGAGGAGGATGAGTGACCGTGCCTTGGTTGTCGACTGCCTACGTACCCGTGCGTGGGATCAGGTCAGAACGTAGTTCAAGCGTGTAGGACGCTGTGTGAGGCACGAAGCCTTGATGGAGAAGCGTGCTCGACGAAGGAAACGGGGCGCGAGGAGTCCTCGGCAGCGTCTCAGAACTTCGGAGATCGCGTATGCGTCTAGCGTGTTAGACGCGCGAGGGTAGCTCTAGTTGAGAACCCTAGGGGCGTGCTTGAGCACCGGAGGACGTTCGGTCAAAGGGAGCGACGTCCGGGAAGTTCCCGTGAGTGCTTTGGGACCTTTGAGAACGAGGGAGAGAGAAGAGAACCTGCTTCAGGCCAAATGTGGCATCCAGAGAAGCAGAGAAATCGAGCGTGTCGATAAGAGATGAAGAGAATTATTGGATATGTTGGGATGGATTTTCCCCTCAATGAGAGAGGGTATTTATAGGTGTTTGGGAGCCTTAGAAGGTCCATTTTTCGTCCATGTGGGACTAGGATCGCGCATGCCATCAAGCGGAGGCGCACGGCGCGCGCGGCGCACAAAGAGCGGCGCACAACGCGCGGCGCGCGGCGTGCGGCGCAAGGGGCGCGGCGCGCGTGTCACCGGGCGCGGCGCGAGGGTCACCAGGCGCGGCGCAGGTCGCGCGGCGCATGGAGCGCGCGGCGCGCCGTCTGCTGCACGGCCGGCCGGCGTAGCGCGCTGTGTGCGTGATGGACGGCTCGTCTTGGCCGGGTTCTTGCGGGCCTTCGAATGTCATTCTTCTCACGTGAAATATGAAGCTTTCTACTTGATGAGAGTGACTCGATTCGAGGAGCAAGGCTCGGCCCGGCGAGAGCGACTAGCGACTTGAATCGAGGAGTGACTCGAGGATGACTCGAGGCTCGACTCGAAAATGACTCGAGGCTCGACTCGAGGAACAATTAAAGGCTCGACTCGAGGAACCATTCAAGGCTCGACTCGAGGAGATTGACTCAAGGCTCGACTCGAGGAGCGAAGCTCGACTCGAGGAGTCAGGAGTTTGGGCGAGGGCTTGAAGATTTGCCGCTCTTCAGGACCTCCGGCCTGACCATCGGCCCTTTGAGCGACGTGCCTTCTTGGCGTCTCGGGTTTTCCGAAAACGACCGACAACATTAGCCCCCCAAGTTCGTCGTTCGGGAGGCGCCCCAGCGATGAACTTTTTGTTCTTCTAGTTGGGTGTTTGAGGAAAATGTTTCCCGTGCCTTGTGGCCCCGAGGAAAGTTTTTTCCTCTTCTCTTTTTTTTTTCTTCTTTTTTTTTTAGGGGGTGGCCGCGCGGCGCGGCGCACGGTCTGTGCTGCATGACCCGCGCGGCGAGCGGGCTTGGCGCGCGGCGCGCCCCGTGCGCGGGGCTGGTTCGCTTCGCGCGGGAGAACTCCGACTTTTTGGAGTTTCTACTCCGATTTTGCTCCTTGTGGGAGTAGGATTTCGACTCCTACCCCCCTAGAAGTCTATAAATAGACCTCCTCCCTTCCCTTTATTCCTCACTTTATTTTTTCTCTTTTCTTACGCTTGTTTTCTTTTTTTTACGTTTGCATTATGGGTGTCCCTCCCCTTTTCTCAGCTGAGAGTCCCGAGATTGATTTCTCTCTCTTGTTTCAGGGTTCTGAACACGCAGAGGACGATCTCTTCGCGTGATTAAGGGAAGTTCCTCTGCACGTGGAAAAAAATCCAAGCGGAGTAGAGCAGTGGTTGGAGGAAGGCGAGCTGGGTGCGACCGTGCCCGCTGCTCAGCCTCTCGAAGAGTGCGCGCCAACTGGGCGCGGTACAGGCGGGGAGTTTGATCGTCCCGCGTCCAGGGAGCCTGCCCCTCGCCTCGTGATCAACTTAGTTGGCGGGGGGGTCCGTGACAAAGTTTGCCTCGACGTGCCGCAGTCCGACTTGGGCTTTCAAGGCGTGCCGGGAGATGTTACGGACGCGGATGCGGTGACTCCGCTAGAGTCGGTTCTCGACGAGATAGACTGCGTGGACGACTTTGGTCCCGAGTCTGAAGATCCCGGAGGTGAGTCAAAGACATGTCCGGGGGCCGAAGGCCTCGCATCGGAGTGTCCCGAGGTACCGTCGGGAGCTGCCGCGGTCGTGTCGGAGGGCAGGGACCCTTCCGTGGAGCCAGGGGATTCTCAGCCCGAGACCCCTGACGCGGAGGCGTTGGTATCGGCGAGGTCGCTTGCTAGGACGGAGTGGTATCCCGAGGAGGGCGTTGCTGCTCCCGAGGACTTCGATTGTTCGGGGGTCGATGCTTCGAGCACGCTTACCTATCGGACATTCGTCGGTCTCCGGGAGGCTTTTGCCATTCCGTCATCCGTGGCGCTTCTCCGTCCTTTAAAGGACGACCGTCCTTTCCGGCCTCGTCGTGGTTTCGCCGCAGTTTCAGTTGCGAGTCTTAACTGCGGGTTGCGGCTGCCGTTTCATCCCATCGTTCAGCAGCTTCTCGCCCGTCTGGGGGTGCACGCATGTCAGATGAGCCCGGCATTCTACCGCATAGTGGCGATGTGCCATATGGAGTGGCATTGCCAGACCGAGCGCGTGATGACCGTGAGTGATTTTCGCAATCTCATCGCGGTCTTCCCTGCGCCTGGGCAACCCAGTTTCTTCGTGGCCCGCGATCGACGGAATACTAAGCTGATCATCGATTCAGAGAAGTATAATCGACGACCGTGGGTGTGGGTCTCGGCTGAGGCTTTTGGCGACGCGCCGCTCCGGTTCGGCCCCTTGTCCGAGTTTCCCGCTAACGAGGGGGCCGACGATCTCGACTTTGTGAAGGAGATCCGGGGAATGTCGGAGGCTCGGAAAGCCGTTGAACGATTTCGCTCTCCTGAGCTGATGGCTTCCACTGGGTGGTTCCCGCCGTTTCCTCAGCAGACCGAGGGTGCCCCGAGTGCCACATCATCTCTCTCGAGCGGCGATCCTCAAGGTACGTTGACGTTTCGTACTTCTTGCTTTTGTTTTTAGCTTAGGGTTTTGACTTTGTCGCTTTTGCAGTCTCCTCGGCTAGGGCGAGGGCTCGGGCTCGTCTAGCGAAGGCTTCTCGAGACCCGAAGTCGTTGGCAGCGGTTCGTCGTCGGATTGCTGCGCGGGATGGCCGGGAGAGGCTCGATACCGATCATCGGGCGGAGAACGGTCCTCGCGCTTCTTTGAAGCGACCTTCCTCCTCGGCTTTGCCAGACACGTCTTCGGACTCTAAGCGCGTGAACTCGATGGTCGACGTGGAGGCCGCGGAGGTTAGGGGGGAATGTTCCCTGGGCCTTGCTCAATCTTCGATGAAGATGTGGAAGAGCGTTGTGGCCAGCAGTGACGTAGAGTTCTTTCGTCACGGCGTTTCCGATGCACAGAGAGTGAGTTTCCCTTGCCTCGTTTGCGATGAAACTGTCTTTTGCTAAACTGTCTTTTTGCCTTCTCAGGTGCTTCCTCGAGCGACCCGGGGCGAGAAGATCCTTCACGACCTCATCAGGCGGATGAGTCGCGCCCAGGAGGAGCTTGCTCAAGCGAAGTCTCAGCTGGCCCACGCCGAGCGAGGTTCTCACTCAAAGGCGGAGTTTTCGAGTCTCCGCGAGCAGCTTCAGGAGGCTCGCGTGGAATTGGGAGTTACCCGCGGCAAGTGCGACCGTGCTCAGGCAGCGGTGGCGAAGATGGCTGAGGAGTTAACGACGGAACGTCAAGCCCTTGAAGTGGCGACTCGATCGACGGAGGTTTTCCGGAGCGAAGCGCGGGACCTTCGACGTCAGTTGGAATCGCGCACGGAAGAAGTTGGCATTCTTCAGGGCCAGCTTACATCGAGTGAGGCTGCCCGTGTTCGTTCGGAGCGTAAGCGCGATTCCTTGGCGGAGGAGGTGGTTCGGGTCACCGAGGAGAAAGCCGCGGCGGAGCAGCTTGCGTCCGACCTTCAGGACGACTTTGATGTCGGAGTCGAGGAGGCAAGGCACGCAGCGGCGGTGGAGTGTCGGGACGCCACAGCTACCAAGAATGTTTCTCGGGGGGTCACCTTCGACTTCTTCGACTCGCTTTTCCCACCACTCGACGGGGCCGACCCTGGGGGTGACGATCCCGCCGAGTGACCGTTTTCTTTCTTTATTTTTCCTGCGCAAATGTTTTAGCGCATGCTTTTTAGGTTTTTCCGTTCGGCGCACTTGTCTTAGCGCTTGCTTACTAGGATATTTCCCTTTAGCGCACTTGTCTTAGCGCATGCCTTCTTGGTTTTGAGGCAGTTGCCCCTTTCTTTTATGAGGAGTTATTCATTTATTTTTATGAGTGTTTTCGCACATTTATCTTCTATGGCATGCATGGACGGTCACTTGTTTGTGTCAATGATTTTGTCCATCCTTTTATCTCGGCAGGATACTTTTTCAAACACGCCACTCACTTGGATGGTTTACGTTCTTAAGTATTTTCAACTGCGAGTCAGCCATGCTACGTAGGTGTCTTTCGTGTGCCGGATTGTGCCACGTGGGCGTCTCAGATCGCGCCATGTAGGCATCTTGGGTTGCGCCATGTAAGCGACTTACGTGCGCCATGTAGGCGTCTTAGGTTGCGCCATGTAGGCGTCTTAGGTTGCACCATGTAGGCGTCTTGCGAGCTGCGCCTTTACGCGACTTACGTGCGCCATGTAGGCGTCTTGGGTTGCGCCTTTACGCGACTTACGTGCGCCATGTAGGCGTCTTGGGTTTTTTTTTTTGGTGGAGCGTGTTCTTTTGAGAGTTTCCTTACCATAGCTAGCCCCCCCAAGTTTTTGGGTTATAAATTAATTATTCGAAAACCAGAAAACTTGCGTAGACAAAATTGAAACGGAGAACTTAAGTTTTATTACTTTTGCGAAAAAAAACTTGCGAGAAAATTTAAATCCTAAAACATTGGCTCGTAGGCCTTATTGAAAATGGAAATAAAAGCGATAAAAAAGCGGGGGACGCTAGCTACTGATAATACTGCCTCAAGTGCTCCGCGTTCCACGGGTGGCGAATCGGAGTCCCGTCCGTGTGCTCGATTTAATATGTCCCGTCGTGAATGACTTTGCGGACTCTGTAAGGGCCTTCCCAGTTTGGGCCTAGGACGCCGGCGCCTTGGACTTGTGTGTTTTGGAACACTCGTCTGAGGACAAGGCTTCCGACGGCAAAGGTTCGCCTTTTGATTTTGGAGTTGTAGTATCTTTCGACCTTGCGCTTCTGTGTGGCGAGGCGTCTGAATGCTTCCGCCCTCTTTTCGTCGATCAGGTCCAACTCAAGGCGCATGGCCTCGTTGTTGTCCGCTTCATCGAACGTGTCGACTCGGAACGTGGGTATCTCGGTTTCAATCGGAACCACGGCCTCGACCCCATATGCAAGGGAGAATGGCGTCTCGCCGGTGGCGTTTCGTGTGGTTGTCCTATACGCCCATAGGACGAATGGTAATTCATAGGCCCAGGCGCCTTTCTTGTCTTCGAGCTTCTTTTTCAGGTTACTCTTGATAGTCTTGTTGACTGCCTCGACTTGGCCGTTGGCCTGAGGATGTCACGGCGAGGAGAAGGTCTTGCTGATTTTCAGTTGATCGCAGATATCTCTTACTCGCGCGTTGTCAAATTGTGCCCCGTTGTCGGTCACAATCGAGGCGGGGATACCGTGCCTGCATATGATGTTCTTCCAGATGAAGTTCGTCGTGTTTGCTTCAGTTATTCTGGCAAGCGGCTCGGCCTCTACCCACTTAGTGAAGTAGTCGATGGCGATAATGGCGTACTCGTATTGCCTTGGCGCTCTAGGGAGCTTGCCAATGATGTCCACGCCCCACCTAGCAAAGGGACGTGGGACAACGATGCTGCTTAACGGGGTCGGGGGCTGTCGCGGAATTTCCGCGAAGCGCTGGCATTTATCGCAACGCCTTGCCCATTCGCAAGCATCTCGCTTCATGGAAGGCCAGAAATAGCCTTGCTTAAGCGCTTTGAGCGCAAGGGAAGTTCCAGCGGCGTGGTTTCCGCAGATGCCCTCATGGATTTCGTGGAGGACCTTGGTCGACTCAACGCTATCGAGGCATCGGAGCAGCGGTGTCGAGTAACCGCGCTTATAGAGCGTGCCCTCACGGAGCGTGTATTTGGATGCTAAGGCCTTCAGTTTATCGGCTTCCTTGCGGTCTTCGGGGAGTTCCCCTCTTCGCAAAAACTCGACAATTGAGTCCATCCAAGTGGGCTGAGATGCCACTTCTATGGTCCCGACTTCGTCTCGGGAGACGGATGGTCGTGGGAGCGATTCAATGGGCACGGTCCCCAATCCGTCTTCGTCGATGCCAGATCCGAGGCGAGCAAGCGCGTCAGCCTCCGAATTTTGTTCTCTCGGGATTTGGTGAATCTCGAACCAAGAGAAGGCATCGAGTTTGGAATTCGTCTTAGCCAGGTACGCGACCATGTTGGGCTCCTTGGCGATGTAATCTCCCTTAACCTGGTTTACGATCAACTGCGAGTCGCAGTGTATTCGCAGGTTATGGGAGCCGAGCTTCTGTGCTAGCTCTATCCCTACAATGAGCGCTTCGTATTCAGCTTCATTGTTGGAGGCTTGGAAGCCGTAGTGAAGGGCATATCGCAGCTTTTCCCCATCGGGGTTAATCAGGATTATTCCGGCGCCAGCCCCCCGAGCATTAGATGCTCCGTCTACGTATAACTCCCAGATGGGACCCGTTGGGTCTACCTTCCTTTTCCGAGTTAGCTCGTTATCGTTTAAGTCAGTTTCCGCTCTTCCCATATCGGGAGCGTAGGAGAATTCTGCCACGAAGTCGGCTAAGGCCTGCCCCTTTATAGCCGTTCTTGGGTGGAACTCAATCCCGTACTCGCTCAATTCTTGGGACCAGATCACCATGCGAGTCGACGTTCCCTTTTTAAGAGCTTTACCGATTGGATGCTCAGTTCGCACCGCAATTGGGTGAGCTTGGAAGTACGGTCGTAGCTTCTTAGCTGCCGTTACGAGAGCCAGAGAAAGTTTCTCAATCTCGGTATAGCGTGTTTCCGCGTCGAGTAAGGCTTTGCTTACGTAGTAGATTGGCCATTGGACCTTGTTCTCCTCGCGGACAAGGACGGCGCTTACAGCTCTTTCAGAGACGGCGAGATACACGTACATCGTCTCGCCCTCTTTCGGTTTAGAGAGGAATGGTGGGGACCCAAAGTAAGCCTTCATTTCTTGGAAGGCACTTTCGCATTCGTCCGTCCACTCAAAGCCGTCCGTCTTCTTCAGAGCTTTGAAGAACAGTTGACACTTGTCGGTGGCTTTAGACACGAAGCGTGTCAGAGCGGCAATCCGACCGGTCAGGCTTTGCACTTCTTTGACTCGTCTTGGCGACTTCATTTCAAGGAGTGCCTTGATTTTTTCCGGGTTCGCTTCTATGCCTCGTCGGCCGACGATATAACCGAGGAACTTTCCGGATTCAACCCCGAATACGCATTTGTTGGGGTTGAGCTTCATTTTATATCGGCGGAGGATTGTGAACATCTCCCTAAGGTCGCATACGTGATTAGTTGCCAGTAGGCTTTTAATGAGCATGTCGTCCACGTACACTTCCATCGTCTTGCCGATTTGATCGGCGAAGATCCGATTTACCAAGCGTTGGTATGTTGCTCCCGCGTTCTTAAGGCCGAAAGGCATGACCTTGTAACAGTAGAGACCTCGATCAGTGACAAAGGTCGTCTTAATTTGATCGGGCTCGTGCATTCGAATTTGGTTGTAGCCTGAATAGGCGTCCATGAAGCTTAGGAGTTCATGGCCGGCCGTGGCGTCCACTAGTTGTTCGATGCGCGGGAGTGGAAAGCAATCCTTAGGGCAGGCTTTGTTAAGATCTTTGTAGTCTATACAAATTCGCCACTTCCCGTTGGGCTTTTTTACCATTACCACGTTGGCGACCCACTTGGGGTACTTAGCCTCTCGAATGAAGTTTGCGGTGAGGAGTTTCTCGACCTCTTCATTTATGGCCAGGTATCGTTCTGGGTTGAACGTTCGTCTAGCCTGCACTTTTTCGGCGACCTTTGGGTCATCGTTCAGTCGGTGCACTATTACCTCGGGATCGATTCCGGGCATGTCTGCATGAGTCCATGCAAAAACATCCTTGAACTCCCTAAGGAAGGCGGTAAGCTGAGTTTTGATGGCGAGTGGAAGTCGGGTGCCGATTTTTACAACTTGATCAGGCTTCGACTCGTCCAGGACGATTGGCACAAGATCATCAGAGGTTTCCACTTTAAGTCTTTCGATGTTGTTGTCGCAGTTTTTCGGACAACGATTTAGGAGTCGTAGACGGTTAGACCCAAGGCCGAACCAAGTGGTCTCGTCTCGACTCGAGCGTGTCGGGCTTGGTGTCCCAAGCCGTCCCTTAGCTGTAGGTGATCTCTATCTCGTCCAAACACCTGAAACGTGAACAAAAAGGTGTGAACTACAAAGGGGAAATAGAGGGGTTGCCTCTGTTTACCTCTCCGACGCTCAACATTAGTAGGATTGAGGTGGTTTGTAGAGGGTTTAGTGTTTAGAGGTCGAGACTTGAGAGAAACGAGCGAGGTACGAGTTCGACAGCGTTTCAGTACTCAAATTCGGATTACCTGGACTAGAGAATGGACTCCTCTATTTATAGGCGACCAAGAGACGTGTTGAGGGTCCCTTGGCCGAGTGAGGCTGAGTCGGCCATCGGCCGAGTGAGGTTGGGCCGGCCGATGGCCGAGTGAGATGATGGTCGCCGAGGGAGATTCACTCGGCCAATGGCCGAGTGAAGGAATGGACGCCGGGGGAGGTTCACTCGGCCAATGGCCGAGTGAAGGACTGGACGCCGGGTGAGCTTGACTCGGCCATCGGCCGAGTGATGGCCGAGCGAAGAGTCTGGGCCGAGAGAAGACTCACTCGGCTGTTGACCGAGTGAGCTGTTGGGCCGGCAGGGGTCTTCATTCGGCCTTCGGCCGACCGAGCGTGCTGGGCCGCTCGGGGCCTCACTCGGCCATCGGCCGAGCGAGCATGGTGGGCCGGCTGGAGACTTCATTCGGCCCTTGGCCGGGCGAACACGCTGGGACGTCTGAGGCTTCATTCGGCCGTGGGCCGAGTGAGCATGGTGGGCCTCGTCCGGCCATTGGCCGAGTGATGGGCTTGGACCGAGAGAAGGCTCACTCGGCCATTGGCCGAGTGAGTTGATGGGCCGACCGAGTGTGGGCTGGAAGTAGGGTTTCACTCGGCCAATGGCCAAGTGAGCTTGCTCGGCCGCCCGAAGTGTCGATCGAGCCGTCGGACCTCGTCGGGCCGATAACATTAGCCCCCCGAGTTTGGCACCGGGCGTAGCCCGTGTGGTAAACTCAAGCAGCTCCGCCTTCCGTCGTCTCGCCGAACCGTCTCGTCAACAATTGGTAAGCCCGCTCATCTTAGGTATTATTTTAATGTTTTTGCTGACGTGTTTGTCGTTATTCGCGCCCATGGGGTCCCCCAACCACACGTCGGCCAGTGGGCCCCCCGAGGACTTCGTTTCGTTCCTCTTTGACGACCCTTACGAGACTTTGGACGATCTTCTTGATCGAATTTCACCGCCCCCAGTCGATCACAACTCTCTCCCCACTCTAGGTTTGGTTTTCCTAGATCGAATGACAATGAATTTGGACGGCCAAGACCTCCCCACGGTGGATGCTTGGTTGGCGGGCGAGGGAGAACACCTAGCGGCCGAGGGCGACGCCGGCGAGGCCGAGGCGAGCGCTGGTGTGGCTGAGGCGAGCGAGGAAGCAGCCGGGGCGCACGCTGCCGGGGCTGGGTCGCGCTGTGGCGTGGCCGGGTCGGCCGAGCGGGCCGAGGTGGACGAGCGCGCAGACGAGGCCGGGTCGGCCGGGGACAGCGCCGGCGGGGTCGACGCGGCTGGGGACAGCGCAGGCGGGGTCGAGCGAGGCCGCGTTGCTGCCGGGGAGGCCTCGGCCGGCTGTGTCGGCGCCGTCTGTGGCGAGCCCAACCCCGGGGGGGCGCTGGTGGAGGCGCGCGCGACGAACCCAGGCGAGGGGCACGCCGCTCGGGCTGGTGGAGGCGGCGCCGGCGCTGGAGAGGCCGCGCCTGGCCGGGTCGGCTTCGTGGAAGGCTCTTCCCACGCGGGTGGGGCCGTGTTGCAGGTGGCCGGAGACCATGGTGGCCCGGGTGGACCAGGCCCAACCAGGCCGGGGCGCGCGCGCGACGAGGAGACGCCGCCGGTGGCGGCCGGCGTCATGGGCGGAGGAGCCGGCGCCGGAGACGGGACGCGCCGGCCATCCATTGTTGGAGGAGAGGGGGCGGCCAGCTTGGACCCTTCCCAAACCCTAGGGCCCATTGGGCCGGGCCTAGGTGGGGAAAGCTTGGAGCGTGCTCAAACCCTAGGACCCATTGGGCCGGGCCTGGGCGAGAGAGAGCTTGACCCCTCATCGGACTTCGGGCCGAATCGCGAGCTTGGGCCGGACGCATCCTATGGGGGCCACACGGCCATCCCATCGCTTGACGCGCACCACGGGCTCACGAACGGGCCGGACGCGCCGACGGAGCCGCCCCTCGTGGTCAACAACCGGGAAACGGGCCCCAATGGGCCGAGCGCGCATACCACGGCCCGAGCGAGCTATCGTAGCGGGCACCACGAGGGTTCGGGCGAGACGTCGGGTCGTCGCATCCTATCGGCCACCCCAACAAGCTCGACTGCGCAGGAAGAAGAACGAACCTCGTCGTTTCCCCTCGGGGAAACGGCGATTCGAGATAGCTTTGACTGTTCTGGCATCGATTTCCCGAGTTCGCTCTCATTTGCTAGCTTTAGCGGTTTGAGGAAGCGGTTCCACATCCCGTCGGCCGTATCGCTTTTGCGACCGCTGCCCGACGATCTGCCGACTCGCCCTCGGAAGGGGTACGCCGCCGTTCACAAGGCGAGCCTCCGGGGAGGGTTACGACTGCCTTTTCAGCCCGTGATCCAGGATCTTCTAGCTCGGCTCGGTGTTCATGCGGCCTAGATGTCCCCATCCTTCTACCGTATGGTGGCGGCCTGCCACATGATGCTGCACCGAGCGAAGGGTCGAGCCGTGACGGCCGACGACATCAGGAATCTCGTGGCCGTCTTCGATGTTCCCGGGAAACCCGGCTTCTACAAGGTCCAGCACCGGAAGCGATTCACCATCCTCACCAAGCTGACCTCGAAACACCGATATCCTTGGGTGTGGGCGTCCGAATCTGCCTTCGGGACGGCACCTCTCACCTTTGGCCCCGTTGCTGAATTCCCGGCCGACTATGGCATCGAGAGCTCCGAACTTGCGCTCGTGATCGGAGCGGTTCCCGACTCGAGGCGGCAAGGATCGCTTTTCGAGTCCCCGGATCTTATGGCAACCACCGGATGGTTCGTGCCTGCTGACGAAGACTCCTCATGTTCCGGACCTGGAGTGGAGACTGGCCCGGAATCCGAGGCGGGGGGTTCGTCTGCTCCCCCACCCGACGCGGGGGGTACTGATAGAACATGCGTCGTCGCGTTATCGTTGTTTTTCCATTATTTACGCTTACCATTACGTTTTAACTGACAAACGCGCTTTTCTTCTCTGCAGGTGCCATGGCTCGACGTCACCGACCGCGCATCCAAATGCCGAGAGCAACGCCCACCGATGATGCTACGATCGTGGCTCGCCCTCCAGCCGAGGCCCGTCGCGGGGGGTCGCCATCGCGGTCGAGGAATGAAACGATCTCCTCCAACAAGCGACCATCATCGTCGGCTTCTCTCGGGTCACCGTCCTGCCACAAACGCGCTCACACATCGACAGTGTCAGACAGCCTGGACTCTATGCTCCTAGCGGAGGCGGCAGAGTTGAGGGACCAGTGCTCCCGAGGGATCCTTGAGACCTCCTTGCGGGATTTCAAAGGCCTGCTGACGACGAGCGATCTTGAGCACTTCCAGAACGGGATCGGCGATGCCCGAAAGGTATGGCTCGTTTGCTTGTGTTATGTACGACTGTCGTGCTTATCGTAATTATCCGTGTTTCGCTTGCTTGCAGATGCTCGCGCGCCAAGAGCGGAGCGATCGCATTCTCCGAGACATGCTACGACGCATGCAAATCATGGAGAAGGAGAAGACGAGCATGGCGGCTGCGCACGCTGCCGCCCTAGCAGGGGCTCGCACCGCCCGAGAGTTTGAGGCGCTCGAGGGGGAGCTGGAGCGAGCTCGCGGGGAATTGGCCACCGAGAAGGCGCTTCGTGAGAAGGCGGAGCAGGCAGCCGACACCTTCCTGGGGGAAACGAAGAAGCTTCAGGCGGCGCTTACGAGCCGGGATGCAGAGCTGAGCATCGTTCACGCTAGACTATCGGCGAGCGAGATCGCTCGGGTTAAGGTCGAGAGGGAGAGGGATACCCTCCGGACGGAGGTGCGGACCCTTGTTGAGGAGAAGGAAGACGCCGTGCGATCCAAGACCGACTTGGAGGACGACTGGGACTTGGCGTTGGAGGCGGCTCGTTACGAGGCGGCCCGGCGAGTTCGGGAAGCGACCGAGAAGGAGAACGCGTCTCGCGGGACCACGTTTTCCTTTTTCAACACCATGTTCCCTCCTTACGATGACGAGCCGCCGGAGGACGACTCGCATCCACAAATCCCCGCCGAGGCTGCTCAGTCGACGACCCACCAGCCTGACGGAGAAGCCGTTGGCGGGTTTGGCGCCCCTGACCCCGAAGGAGATGAAGAGCAAGTCGACTTTGGCTCGGACTAGTTGAGTTTTCCTTGGTTTTTCGCGCACTTGTTTAGCGCTCGCTTTATGCTTTCTTTCGGATTATTGTTATGCTTCCGTCGTACTTTCGTACCTTTCTTATTGGGTTGTTTGCGCAATATCGTTTTGCTTTAATTGAAGCTTTCTTTTCATCGGGCGTCTTATTTTCTCGACTTGCTACGCTTAGTGTAATCGATTTGCGCAATTTGAATGGTGCGTGTCTTACGAGCCCGGCTTACTATGCTTAGCGTAACCGGTTGGCACGGCTTACTGCCGCATTTGGCGGCGAAGTTCCCCGCGGACGCAGGCTAGACCAGTTTCAACCGAGAGGTGCGATTTCCGGCCATCCATTTGTGACTCGCTGCCTATCGGCGCGCGCGAGCTGGGCGGCCGTCGCGCTCATCCTCCGGCGAGTACGCTACCTATCGGCGTGCGTATCGGGATGGGTTTGCAGCTCCCAGTGAGCGTGGTACTCGTTGGTACGCGTGTCACGTTTTGGGTTTTGACTGCCGAGATCGACAATCCGGTGCGCGGACGTGATCCATCGATGACTTGTCGCCTATCGGTGCGCAAGGTGCATCGGTGCACGAGAGGGTCGCAGCAAAAGACGTGCGAGGCCGGAGGTCCGGTGCGCGGATCCAACTCATCGACGTTTCGCTATCTCTCGGAATACGGCCTCAACCCGTGCGAGAGCGTCGCACGAGGAGGGTACGAAGTCGGAGGTCCGGAGCGCGGATCCGATTTATGGGTGTTTTGTTACCGCTTGGCGCGTGGAAAGTGGAGTAAGCGAGCTTGTTGCTCTCGCCTTATCCTCCTTAGCCCCCCGAGTTTCTTGGGTGCTCGTAGAGGAGGCTAGAAACTAAGATACCAAGTGTTTTGAAGCGAAATGTAATTTATTAAATTATCGAAATGGTTCAAAAATTACATCCCAGGCCTTTGGCCAAACTTGAAATTTAAAATTGACTTTGCTAGAATCGAAAGTTACACGAAAACAACAAAGCGTAAAAATGGACGAGTGAACATTTATTGATAATATTGCCGGAGATGCTCCGCATTCCACGGGTGTGTGAACACGAGTCCCTCCATGTTCTCGAGCTCGTATGTGCCATTGTGGATGGCTCGGCGCACGCGGTATGGGCCTTCCAAGGTGGGGCCTAGAACTCCCGCACCTTGCACTTTGGTGTTTTGGAACACCCTTCGAAGGACGAGGCTTCCGTCGGCGAACTTCCGCAGCTTGATCTTCGAGTTGTAGTACTTCTCGACCTTCCTCTTCTGCGCAGCAAGCCGGGTAAGTGCGTCCGCCCTCCTTTCGTCTATGAGGTCTAGCTCGAGCCTGATCGCGTCATCGTTGGCGGCTTCGTCGTACTCCTCGATGCGCAAGGTTGGCAACTTGATCTCGATGGGTACCACAGCCTCGACGCCGAACGCGAGAGCGAAAGGGGTTTCGCCGGTCGCATTTCGGGCGGTGGTGCGGTATGCCCATAAGACCATGGGGAGCTCGTCAGCCCAAGCCCCCTTTCTTGCCTCCAGCTTCTTCTTCAGGTTCTCCTTGATCGTCTTATTCACCGCCTCGACCTGACCGTTGGCTTGGGGATGGCGGGGAGATGAGAAAGTCTTGCTAATGCCAAGCTGTTCGCACATCTCTCGGAGGCGCGCGTTGTCGAATTGTTTTCCGTTGTCGGTTACAATTGACGCAGGGATCCCGAAGCGGCAGATGATGTTTCTCCAAATGAAGCTTGTCGTGTTCGCCTCGGTGATCTTTGCTAGCGGTTCGGCCTCTACCCACTTCGTGAAGTAATCGATAGCCACGATCGCGTGCTTGTATTGTCTCGGGGCCGTAGGTAGCTCGCCGATGAGGTCGATTCCCCACTTCGCGAAAGGTCGCGGCACGATAATCGGACACAAAGGGGCCGGTGCTTGGCGCAGAATGTGGGCGAACCTTTGGCACTTGTCACACTTCTTGGCCCACTCGTGGGAGTCCTTTTTCAAGGTTGGCCAGAAATATCCAAGTCTTAACAACTTCAATGCCAAAGATTGCCCGGCGGCGTGGTTACCGCACACCCCCTCGTGCACCTCGTGGAGTGCTTTCCTCGCTTCCACCTCGGTCAGGCAACGGAGAAGGGGCATGGAGTAGCCTCTCTTGAACAAACTATCCTCCCTCATCGTGTACTTTGGGGCTAGGCTTTTCAGCTTTCTAGCTTCTTCTTTATTCTCGGGGACGACTCCTTGTTTAAGGAATTCCACGAGCGGGGTCATCCATGAGGGAGGCGGAGTCTCGTCAATGACCCCCACGTCGCCTCTCGAGACGTAGGGTCGGGTCAACACTTCGATTGGGACGCTGCCCTCGCCTTCCTCGTCTATCCCAGACGCGAGGCGAGCTAGGGCGTCGGCGTCAACGTTCGCCTCTTGAGGGACCTGGACGATCTCGAACCACGACAGGGCCTCCAAGTTCTTTTGGGCCTTGGACAAGTAGGCGATCATGTGTGGCTCCTTCGCGGCGTAGTCGCCCTTAACCTGATTCACGATCAATTGCGAGTCGCAATGGATGCGCAGGTTTTGGGCGCCCAACTTGTTCGCTAGCTCCAAGCCAACAATCAGAGCCTCGTACTCTGCCTCGTTGTTGGAAGCCTTGAACTCGAACCGCAGGGCGTACCTCAGCTTTTCCCTATCGGGATTTGTGAGCACAACGCCGGCGCCAGCCCCCCGGGCGTTTGACGCGCCATCCACGTGCAAGTCCCAGACCGGCCCTATTGGGTCGTTGGTTCTCTTCCTCGACGACTCGCTATGGTCGTCCTCCTTGTCTTCCGTGGTCCTACTTCTTTCGTCGCCCTCGTTGGTTGGGGGCGCGCTTGTGAACTCGGCGATGAAGTCGGCGAGGGCCTGACCCTTAATGGCGGTTCTCGGTTGGAACTCGACCCCGTATTCGCTTAGCTCTTGGGACCATATCGCCATTCGAGAGGAGGTCCCTTTTTGAAGGGCCTTCTCGATGGGATGCCCCGAGCGGACCACGATGGGGTGCGCCTGGAAGTAGGGCCGGAGCTTTCTCGCGCTCATGACGAGAGCGAGGAACAGTCTCTCGATCTCGGGGTATCGGGTTTCGGCGTCGAGGAGCGCCTTGCTAACGTAGTAGACTGGCCATTGCACCTTGTCTTCTTCACGTATGAGAACCGCGCTCACGGCCCTATCGGAAACCGCGAGGTAGAGGAATAAGGTTTCGCCATTCTTCGGCTTTGCGAGGAACGGGGGGGAGGTGAAATAGGCTTTCATATCGCGGAATGCTTCCTCGCACTCCTCCGTCCACACGAACCCGTCGGTCTTCTTCAGTGCCTTGAAGAACGGTTGGCACCTGTCAGTGGCTTTGGAAACAAATCGCGTCAGGGCGGCGATCCTTCCCGTCAAGCTTTGAACTTCTTTGACCTTTTGTGGCGACCTCATTTCTAAGATCGCCTTAATCTTCTCAGGATTGGCCTCGATCCCGCGGCGACTCACCATGTACCCCAGAAATTTTCCAGACTCGACCCCGAAAGCGCACTTGTTGGGGTTAAGCTTCATCCCTAAGGTCTCGAACGTGGTCGCGGGCTTTCAGGCTTTTGACCAGCATGTCATCCACGTAGACCTCCATAGTCTTGCCAATTTGATTGGCGAACATACGGTTCACCAACCTTTGATACGTCGCTCCCGCGTTTTTGAGGCCAAAGGGCATGACCTTGTAACAGTAGAGTCCGCGGTTCGTAACAAAGGTGGTCTTGATCTGATCCGGCTCATGCATGCGGATTTGGTTGTAGCCTGAATAGGCGTCCATGAAGCTCAGTAACTCGTGGCCCGCCGTGGCGTCCACGAGCTGCTCGATCCTCGGGAGAGGGAAGCTGTCTTTCGGGCAGGCTTTGTTGAGATCTTTGTAATCGATACAGATCCGCCACTTCCCGTTTGGCTTCTTGACCATCACCACGTTGGACACCCACTTGGGGTGCTCCGCCTCCCTGATGAAGTCGGCGGCGAGAAGTTTGTCAACTTCTTCACCAATGGCTTGGTACCTCTCCCCACTGAAGGCCCATCGCGGTTGAACGCGCTCGGCCACCCTCTTGTCGTCGTTGAGACGATGAACCATGATCTCGGGGTCGATCCCCGGCATGTCACCGTGTGTCCACGCAAAGACATCTTTGTGCTCTCGGAGGAAAGCGGCGAGCTCGATTCGGGTCTCGGACGGGAGTTGGGCGCCCACCTTGACTACTTGGTCAGGTTTGGCGTCGTCCAACACGACGGGAACGAGGTCGTCCGGTGTCTCCACCTTTCGACGCTCGACTTCATCCCTTTGGTCTAGCTCTCCGAAGGTGCCTCCTTCCTCTAACTTGCACGGGAATTTGTCTCCGAGTTGGAAGACGGTGCTCACCACCTTCGCTTTCCCTTTTCCGTCCACGCCCTGGATGTAGCACATCCTCGCCATGGATTGGTCTCCCAACATCACGGCGATCCCTTTCTCGGTCAGGAACTTCATCATCAGGTGGTACGTGGACGTTATGGCCTTCAACCGATTGAGAGTCGGGCGGCCGACGATGATGTTGTAAGCCGAGGGCTGATCCACCACTAGGAACGACACGATGTGGGTAACCTCGAGCCCCCCCGGCGTACCGAAGGTAACCGGGAGGTCGATAGTTCCCTCCGTCATAACCCTCTCCCCAGAGAAACCGAAGAGCGGGGTTGAGATCGGGGTCGGTCTTACCACGGATAGCTTCATCCTGTCCAACGCAGATTTGAAGATTATGTCGGCGGAGCTCCCATTGTCGATCAGGATTCTCCGGACGAGGTTGTTGGCGACCGGGGCAGAGACGACTATCGCGTCGTTGTGTGGATGGAGAACTCGTGTTGCTTCTTGTCCGGTGAAGAACATGGACTCGAAGGGGGCCGGAGGAGGGACCTCGTACGTGTGGTTGATGTAGTGCGCTATTTTCCCTTGGGAAACTTCGCGCACGTACTTCTTCCTTTGCGTAGCCGAGTCTCCGAACTCCGGGCCACCCAAGATTGCACCCACGACGTGAAGTTGCGAGCTCTCCGGCTCTTCGTTTGTCGCGCGGTCCGTGACAGTCACCGTCGCCGGGCCTTTCTTCCCTTGCCGCGGGCGACCTCCGTGCGCCGCGGCCGTCCCGATAGTGTTCTCAGGACGTACTCTTTCAGCTTCCCATCTTGAATCAGGGCCTCAATCTGACGCTTGAGTTGATAGCATTCGGATGTCAGGTGCCCGTGATCTTGATGGTAGTCACAGTACTTGCTTTGATCCCTCTTGGCGGGATCCTTCGTGAGCGGGGTTGGGCTCCCCAACTTGTCACGGTGCAGAGCTAGGATTTGCTCCGGCGGAGTGTTCAGTGGAGTGAATGGCGAGAACCTCCGGAAACTGTCGACATGCGACGGCTTCGGCCCGGGGAGGGAACGGCCGTTAGGGGCCTGGCTTCCCTTATTCCTCCTCTTTCGGGGGTCGGGACGATCTTCGTCTCGATCGTCACGGCGGCGACTCCCCTGTCCTCCTGACTTTCGGCCATCTCGACCATCGAGATAGTCCTCGACTCCCATGTATGTGCGGGCTCTTGTCATCAGCTCCGCCATGTCACGCGGGACTTGGCCAACAATAGACTTGAGGAAGTCGCTCGTGCGCACTCCCTTGGTGATCACCGTGATGGCATCCCTGTCGTCGAACCCTTCGACCTTGTGAGACTCCTCGGTGAAGCGAGCGAGGTATTGTCTCAACGTCTCGTCTCTTCCTTTCCGGATAGAGAGGAGGTGGGTCTTTGGCTTCTTTTGCGCCACGAGGGTGGCGAATCGGGCGAGAAAAGCCTCTCACAAGGCCCGGAAAGACGGGATGCTTCCCGGCCTCAAGCTTCGGAACCATTCAAACCCCGAGCCTGTGAGGGTCAGGCTGAAGGCTTGTCAGAGGGTGGCGTCCGCCTGCCCTTGCATAGCCATCCACGTCTCATAGTGTTGGACGTGGAAGTGGGGGTCCGTACGTCCATCGTAGGGGGGAATGGACGGTAACTTGAAGTTCCCCACGCATGGTTGCGCGAGGATTTGCGCGGCGAAGGGAGAGTATGATTCCTCGATCCCTCCGTACGGCCTTTGCCTCCCCGACTCCCTCATTTCGATGATTTGATTCTGGAGGCTTTGAATCATCGTGACCATGTCGAGCCCGTTAGCGGGGCCGACCGTCGGGGCCACGGGAGTCACCGGTTGGCGTTCGTTGGACGCTTGGTCCACGACATTGGCCTGCGGCCGGCCGAGAGTTGCGGCGGCGAGCGCGTCCCTTCGAGAGTTTAGCCTTTGGCGGAGATCCTCCCCTCGGGAGTTTCTCTGCGCCGTCAAGCGCTCTCTAAGGTCCGCACTCGGTGCGGGGCGAGGCGAGGTCGCCCTTGGTCGGGCCGTCCGGCGGGCGCTTCGGCTGTCGGCCCCATCGTCTACCAGAGTCGCTCTCTCCTCGGCGAGGGGCCGTGTCCGGCCTCCTCTTGAAACCGAGGGGGCGAGTCCCCGGGAATGTGACCGTGCCTGCTGCCGCGCTAGGTGCGACGGCCCGGCCAAAGCGTCGTTGGGCCTCTCGGGCCGTGAAGGGGCGAGGCTAGGCGTTGCCTCGTTGGTCCTCGACTCCCCCACATATTCGGAGTCGGAGTAGTCTCTGGCGGACCTATCTTCAACGTCATAGCCGAGGAGGTCGGCTATGAGCGAACCGTCGACGCCGGGGCGGTCAAGGAGCTCCGCAAGCCGCCGGGCCGTGTCCTCTCGGAGCACGGCCTCGGGGTCAATCATCGGGTCTTGGGGCTGGCTCTCGCTATCGCGAGGTTGCCCTTCAAGACGATGTGCGAGGCGTCGAAGACCGTACCTCAAGCTCGTCGCTCGGGTACCCGCGGAGGTAGTGGGAATGTGACTCATCTCTCGAGAGTCGTGAGAACAAAGGGAGAAAACTGGTAGAGGGAATGCGTCGCCAAGGTCGAGAGATCCCCTCCTTCTAGCGCCAAAATGTTGTCGCAGTTTTTCGGACAACGATTTAGGAGTCGTAGACGGTTAGACCCAAGGCCGGACCAAGTGGTCTCGTCTCGACTCGAGCGTGTCGGGCTTGGTGTCCCAAGCCGTCCCTTAGCTGTAGGTGATCTCTATCTCGTCCAAACACCTGAAACGTGAACAAAAAGGTGTGAACTACAAAGGGGAAACAGAGGGGTTGCCTCTGTTTACCTCTCCGACGCTCAACATTAGTAGGATTGAGGTGGTTTGTAGAGGGTTTAGTGTTTAGAGGTCGAGACTTGAGAGAAACGAGCGAGGTACGAGTTCGACAGCGTTTCAGTACTCAAATTCGGATTACCTGGACAAGAGAATGGACTCCTCTATTTATAGGCGACCAAGAGACGTGTTGAGGGTCCCTTGGCCGAGTGAGGCTGAGTCGGCCATCGGCCGAGTGAGGTTGGGCCGGCCGATGGCCGAGTGAGATGATGGTCGCCGAGGGAGGTTCACTCGGCCAATGGCCGAGTGAAGGACTGGACGCCGGGTGAGCTTGACTCGGCCATCGGCCGAGTGATGGCCGAGCGAAGAGTCTGGGCCGAGAGAAGACTCACTCGGCTGTTGACCGAGTGAGCTGTTGGGCCGGCAGGGGTCTTCATTCGGCCTTCGGCCGACCGAGCGTGCTGGGCCGCTCGGGGCCTCACTCGGCCATCGGCCGAGCGAGCATGGTGGGCCGGCTGGAGACTTCATTCGGCCCTTGGCCGGGCGAACACGCTGGGACGTCTGAGGCTTCATTCGGCCATGGGCCGAGTGAGCATGGTGGGCCTCGTCCGGCCATTGGCCGAGTGAACATATGGAGAAGTTCACTCGGCCATTGGCCGAGTGATGGGCTTGGACCGAGAGAAGGCTCACTCGGCCATTGGCCGAGTGAGTTGATGGGCCGGCCGAGTGTGGGCTGGAAGTAGGGTTTCACTCGGCCAATGGCCGAGTGAGCTTGCTCGGCCGCCCGAAGTGTCGATCGAGCCGTCGGACCTCGTCGGGCCGATAACAGATGTCATCACGGGGTTCAAGTTCTCCGAACTTCCTTGCATCCCTTAGGTTGCATGGGTAATCGTCTTCCAGTTGGAAGATTGTGTTGACCGCTTTTCCCGCGGACTTGCCATCAACTCCTTGCACGTAGCATATTCTGGCTTGGGATTGGTCTCCAGCCATGATGCCAATCCCCCCTTCGGTGGGGAACTTCACCAGTAGGTGATACGTTGAAGTTATTGCCCTTAGCCGGTTCAACGTGGGTCGCCCGATGATTAAGTTGTAGGGCGATTTTTGATCGACCACTAGGAATGGGACCATGTGAACGGCTTCGATTCCTCCAGGGGTCCCAAAGGTGACCGGCAGGTCGATGATGCCCTCGGTCATAACCTTTTCCCCAGTGAACCCAAACAATGGCGTTTGGGTCGGAGCGGGCGCAGCCCCCCGAGCTTCATGCGCTCTAGAGTGGACTTGAAAATTATGTCGGCAGCGCTGCCGTTATCGATGAGAACCCTTTTCACCAAGTTATTGGCCACTTGGGCTTTGAGCACGATCGCGTCATTGTGCGGATGCACAACTCGCTTGGCCTCTTCATTGGTGAAATACATCGTCTCGTGAGGCACGGACGGAGGTTCTTCATATGTGAAGTTGACGTGCATAGCAGCGTCTTCTTGAGACACGGCCCTAAGGAATTTCTTCCGTTGACGGGCTGAATCCCCATCTTGTGGACCTCCCAGTATGGTGGTTACCACGTGCAGTTGTGGGTTGGCGTTGGCAGTAGCCGGGGTTTGGTTGGCAGAGGCGGCTGCTCCTCCTCCTTGACCAGACTGCTGTCTGTTCGCGGTGGGGCCCGCAGCGCCAATCATGCGCAATACGAACTCCTTCAGCTCGCCCCGTTGGATCAGAGCCTCGATTTGCCTTTTGAGGTTGTAGCATTCCGAGGTCAAATGACCATATTCCCGATGGAACTCACAATACCTGGACCGATCGCGAGTTGCGGGATCCTTCTTCATTGGAGCCGGGGGCGTGAACTTGTCACGTGCCAGAGCCAAGATCCTTTCCGGCGCCGTGTTCAGCGGCGTGAACGACGAGTACCCTTTGAAGTTTTCCACAAGTCGCAGTTTCTGAGGTACAGGGGGTTGGTTGCTAGAAACCTGGTTCCCCTTGTTTCGCCTCTTACGAGGTTCGTTCTGCTCGCGGATAGGTTCTTCTCGACGGCGAGAGCTTTGATTAGTGCTCTTGCGTCCGTCGAGGTAATCTTCGACTCCCATGAAGGTCTTAGCTCGAGTCATTAACTCGGCCATGGTGGAAGGGACACGGCCGACGACAGACTTGAGGAAGTCACTCGTGCGCAAGCCTTCTATGATAGCGGCAATTGCGTCACTGTCGTCAAAGCGGTCGACCTTGTTTGACTCTTCTGTGAATCGGGCGAGGTATCGTCTAAGAGACTCGCCACTCTCTTGCCTGATTGACCATAGGTACATCTTGGTCTTCTTTTGGACCATAGATGTAGCGAACCGCGCCAGGAACATGTCCTTCAGGTCTTTGAACGAGTGGATGCTTCCTGGTCTTAAGTTTTTGAACCACTCAAAGCCGGGTCCGGCGAGGGTCAAACTAAAGGCTTGGCACATGGCACCAGGAGAAACACCCTGCATCGTCATCCAGGTTTCATAGTGCTGGATGTGGTAAGCAGGATCTGCTTTCCCATCATAGGGAGCGAGGTTCGGGAGCTTGAAATTCCCCGTACAAACCTCAGCCAATATCTGAGTAGTGAAAGGCGATGAGTTCTCCTCAACGACTCCGTAGGCACTTCCACCTATTCCGTATTCTCGGAGATCTCGTACCTCATTTCGAAGGTTGTGGATCATAGTGACCACATCGAGACCGGTCGTTGGAGTAACCCCTTGATCGGGAGGAGTCACCTGCAGCCTCTCGTTAGACCCCTGTCCTGCGCGGCGGTTCCCGTTAGTTGGGGCTGCCAGCGGGATGTTGGGTCTAGAGCTTAGTCGCTCTCTCAGATCATTGCCACGCCTAATGCGTTGAGCAGTGAGGTGGTCCCTAAGATCAGGGCTGGCCGTACGGAGGCGCCGGCTCTGCTTGCGGCGGTGCGCTCTCCGCGCGCCCTGACTTTCCGCAACATTCTCCCTCGGACCTAGTCGGTCGAGGGCCGAACGTCGGGAATTCCCCTCTTGAGAAGTTACCGGCGCATCGCCTGTTCGGGGTAAGGGATTCGACGGACCGGCTTCAAACACGGCGGGGAGTCCCCCGTCCTTTGTGAGAGAAGTCTCGACATCCTCCGAGTCACCAGTATCCTCATAATCAGGGTCGCGGCTTTCCTCGTTGAGGTTCTCAGGATCCCCGTTGGGGATCGTCGTGTCACGCATAGGTTGCTTCGCAGCCAGTCGGTTGTGGTACCTCGCGTTCTTCGCCTTCAGTCGGCGGATACTCTCCTCGAACTCCACGATGCGGTTGTCCCTGCTATCAGGAGATGGAGATGGTGAGCGGGTCGAGCTCTCTTCGTGGAGCGACTCTTCGTCACCATGTGCTCGGGGTTTTAGCGAGGTTTTCGGGGTTGTTTGCGCCCTCAGAACGTACGGGTGGTTGGCTACTCATCGTTTCTCAAGTTCGAGAAGGTTGAGTTCGCAGAAGAAAAGAAGAAGATGAATAGAAGGGATTTCGGGCTGAATAAGTCGGGAAGTCCCCTCCTTCTAGCGCCAAAATGTTGTCGCACGAAAATAAACAACTATTTAAAACCTCGGGCGGTTCGATCCAAGGCCGGACCAAGTGATCGCACCCAGGCCAAGAGTGTGAACTCGATAGTCTCGAGCTAGGGTTCTCTCCGATCAGCCCGCCTCTCGGGAGAGGTAGGGGGTGAGGAGGATGAGTGACCGTGCCTTGGTTGTCGGCTGCCTACGTACCCGTGCGTGGGATCAGGTCAGAACGTAGTTCAAGCGTGTAGGACGCTGTGTGAGGCGCGGAGCCTTGATGGAGAAGCGTGCTCGACGAAGGAAACGGGGCGCGAGGAGTCCTCGGCAGCGTCTCAGAACTTCGGAGATCGCGTATGCGTCTAGCGTGTTAGACGCGCGAGGGTAGCTCTAGTTGAGAACCCTAGGGGCGTGCTTGAGCACCGGAGGACGTTCGGTCAAAGGGAGCGACGTCCGGGAAGTTCCCGTGAGTGCTTTGGGACCTTTGAGAACGAGGGAGAGAGAAGAGAACCTGCTTCAGGCCAAATGTGGCATCCAGAGAAGCAGAGAAATCGAGCGTGTCGATAAGAGATGAAGAGAATTATTGGATATCTTGGGATGGATTTTCCCCTCAATGAGAGAGGGTATTTATAGGTGTTTGGGAGCCTTAGAATGTCCCTTTTTCGTCCATGTGGGACTAGGATCGCGCATGCCATCAAGCGGAGGCGCACGGCGCGCGCGGCGCACAAAGAGCGGCGCACAACGCGCGACGCGCGTGTCACCGGGCGCGGCGCGAGGGTCACCAGGCGCGGCGCGCGCCTGCATGGTGCGGCACGCCGTCTGCTGCACGGCCGGCCGGCGTAGCGCGCTGTGTGCGTGATGGACGGCTCGTCTTGGCCGGGTTCTTGCGGGCCTTCGAATGTCATTCTTCTCACGTGAAATATGAAGCTTTCTACTTGATGAGAGTGACTCGATTCGAGGAGCAAGGCTCGGCCCGGCGAGAGCGACTAGCGACTTGAATCGAGGAGTGACTCGAGGATGACTCGAGGCTCGACTCGAGGAACAATTAAAGGCTCGACTCGAGGAACCATTCAAGGCTTGACTCGAGGAGATTGACTCAAGGCTCGACTCGAGGAGCGAAGCTCGACTCGAGGAGTCAGGAGTTTGGGCGAGGGCTTGAAGATTTGCCGCTCTTCAGGACCTCCGGCCTGACCATCGGCCCTTTGAGCGACGTGCCTTCTTGGCGTCTCGGGTTTTCCGAAAACGACCGACAACACAAATTTCCTCTAAGGGAAACAAGAGGTAGGCGCCCAAGTTGAGAAAGAAGCAAGACAAGGAACAAAAAAGGAAACAAATCCAAAGCTTAATGAAGCCTGCCTTGGCCGAGTGCATCATAGAGGAAAAGAGGAAATTAGCTCATGAATATGTGATATTCTATAGAAGAGGAAACTACCTTATTGAAGGTGAGACCTCTCCTATAAATAGGAGCCTCATTCTTCTCATTTTTCTCATTCCACATAAGTTAGAGATTGAGAGTTTCTCTCTCTAGAACTTGTGGTTGCCGCCCCTCTTCTCTCTCTCTCTAAGTTTATTTTCGATTTTTCTTGTCTTGGCACCTAGGTCCTCACTCGACCTAGTGTTTAGCTCTGCGACTTCGAGACTCGTTCTTAAGTCGTAGTGTTTAAAAGTGCCCACTCACTGATTCCTTCTTTTCGAGTGATTTAGTGATAGAAACTTTCGTGGTTGCTCGAGGTGCCGAGGAAAGAAAGAGAGACGTGCTGCGAGGGGAGACGAGCGTTGCAAACCTTCCACAAGCTTCTTCAAAGTTCAAGCTTCAAGAAAGGTTAGTAAACTTCTAGCTCATATTGGTTTTTAATTACATGTACTTGCACTTGTCTAGGTTAGTAAAAACTGTTTTACTTGTAAAAGAAAATTTTTAAAATTCCGCCGCTTACCGAAGCGTTAATTATTTTCTTAAACCCTAGATCGATTCCAACAAATGGTATCAGAGCTATGGTCAAAGATAAGCATGTACATGTTTTTAAAATTATGAGCTTGAAAATCGTTTTCGAAAGTTTACTAATTTTGTGACAAGTTAGAATTGTAATCTTAGATTTTTTTTAATTTAATGCTCTTGTCTTTAAATTAAAAAGCATGTTGATTTTCTATGAGTTTGGGATGTTTTTAAAACACATTAGAATCAGTTCTAAAAGTTTTTAATTTTTTATATTGAAAAACGTGTTTTAAAGGTTTGAGAAATTTCGGTAAATTTTGTGACTAGTTAGTTTGTCTTTCTAGTTTCTTTTATTTACCGTATTCGTTTTATGCTTGTTGTTATTTCTTTTATTCTATGTTATTACCCTGCTAATAAAACACAAATAAAAGCTTTAAACAACATCTTAAAACGTTCCGTTACACTTGATTCTTTTTCGCACCTAAGTAGGACCAAGCTTTAATTTATTTCTTTTTCTTCGAGCTGGAGTAAACCCGCATTAAAAGTGGCATAACTCTCTGCTCAGAAATCTAAATTTAATGATTTTTGAATCTAATTAAAGCTCTGTCTGTCCTCTGTCCAATGCCACCGGTTTCGGCTGAAAAGGACATCGGAGCCGGCAGTTATGGCGATTTTACTCCGAGGTGCGCGGCTGTCTGAAACTCCAGTTTTTTAGAAATCCGGATTTTCAAACCCCACTACCATGAGTTATAGAACTCTAATGAGAAAACTTTCTTGAGCAAAAATGTTTTTCATATGATTATAAACATGATGTGTAAGATTAAAATGTTTTGATTTTTGAAAGTTTAATTGAAATTGAATTTTTGCAAAACTAGTTTGAATTTTGAAAAACAGTTTTCACTTTCAAACTTGAAAAATATTTTGTCATCCAAATCAAATAAATTTTCAAAATGTTTTCAAAACTATATCTATATCACATATGTTCAAAATCTATATGCTCTTGAAAATTTGAGTGGGAGGTCTCCTTGTAGACAAGCCGAAAAATAAAAAGATGTGTAATCTCAAACTTTCAAGTGTTCGAGTGAGTTGAAGTTCACACTTCCCTCACGCACTTTCCCGAAATAGAAAATAGGAAAAGATCGAGTATGTACCTTGTGCCTTTATGCACTAATACTGCTCTGAACATGTCGATCTAGGATTCTCTTCTAGTTGTCCGCTCTGTCGCTCTCTAACTAGGAAATTTGTTTCCGAACTTATAAGAGTCGATGAACCAACTCCAAAAACTAAGTGGGAGGGTTATATTCGTTGTTTGTAACCCACGATCCTCAACACTAATGAAAAGTGCAAGTGTCGCCGGACTAAGAGTCACCCTCGTGGCCCTCTCTTAAATGAGAGTACTCAAGGGCGCTTTGCTCTGATCATTGCTCAATGAGCTACGTCCGAGAGTGAGACGATGATGGCAAGGCCTTCGCTCGGCGGATTGTTTTTCAAAGTCGATCTCTTGGACTAAGTGGTTGGTTACACACTTAGACTCAATCCCTAGTAATCCTCCCTCGAGGCCTTGCGAAAGGATGTGAGTGATCAAACCAATTTACAAGGTGGCTAGTCAATGTTGATGTATTGACATCGTGGCTAAGCATTAAATGATGTGTCATTTACTTATAAATGGAGATTTTTTGCGGCCTTCCCTCGAAGGAGTAAATTATCGTTTTGTTTATAACACCTTTGGATTTTACTAAAGTCTTAAACAAACTTAAATCCTAAACCAAAGACTAATCATAAACTTGTTTCAACTTTTATAGGCAATATGTCTCCCAACTCTTTCTCTTTCATTCTTTCCTCGAACAAACTCGAAAACGAAAACTACGTAGATTCGAAACGTAACCTCGACATAATACCTACCGTTAACAAGCACAAATGGGTACTCACCACCCCGTGTCCCCCTCTGACGAATGATGATTCAACTCAAGAGGACAATGACGCCTTAGCGGCCTGGCTTCGATCCGATGAGATTGTGAGGTGCTATATCTTGGCATCTATGAACAATGTGCTGAAAGAGCAACATCGTGACATCGAGACTGCCGCTGACGTGCTCTACAATCTCCTTGAGATGTTTGGAGGGCAAAGGCGTCAAGCAAGGCAACAAGCAGTCCGACAGTTTATGAACTGTCATATGAAGGCTAGGACTCCTGTTAGAGACTTTATGATACTGATCATTAGTTTTCTAAATAAGATGGAAATCCTAGGATCTGAGAATGATGGGAAGAATGTCATAGATATGATCTTAGAAACTGTCCCCGCATCTCTTGATACCTCCAAGATGAACTACTCAATAAACAAGCTAGAGTACACTGTTACCAAGCTTATGGAGGAACTTCACACTGCTGTAGGTCTCACTAAGAAAAAGAGGAATCAAGGAGAGGCACATGCTACTGAGCAAAAAGCCTCCGCCTCTGGAACTGTGAAGAGACCTTACAAGGCCGATAAAAAGAACTGTCCCGCCTATCTCAAAGCAAAGGAACATAGTATTGTACTAGTTACCGAAGCATGCTTAGTAGCTGATAATGTATCAACGTGGATTCTTGACTCCGCTGCTACTAACCATATTTGCTGTTCCTTGAATGGTTTCAAGAAAACCAAAAGCTTAGAGGAAGGCGAGTTCTGTTTCAAATGGGGTGATGGGAGCCTGGTGTCTGCAAAGGCTGTGGGATCCGTGACGCTGTCTTTTGAAGACCGCACTTTAAACTTGAATAATGTTTATTTTGTTCCTACCTTTGGGAAGAACTTAATATCCGTTGCTCGTCTTCGTGAGCAAGATTATTGTTTAAAGTTCATTAAGAATGGAATTCGTATTTCGTTTCCTGATAATTCTTTTGTCACTGATGCATGTATGAAGAATGCTCTTTTCTACATCTATCCCACTCAACCTTCTCTTTTAGACACCGAAATAGATAATGATCTAATTAGGGAGCCAAAGAGGATCAAACTTTCTGAATCCTCCGATGTAACAAAATCAACACACCGATGGCACTTAAGACTTGGTCATATCAGTCTAGAAAGGATTAAGAGACTTGTGAGGGATGGTCCACTCCAAGCCTCTGCAATAGGTTCACTACCTACTTGTGAATCCTGCATAGAAGGAAAAATGACTAAGCGACCTTTCTCTGATAAAGGTCGAAGAGCCACTGAGTTGCTGGAACTAATACATTCTGATGTATGTGGTCCGCTCAGCCAACAGGCACGTGGAGGATACGAATACTTCGTTACCTTCACTGATGATTACTCACGATATGGGTTTGTCTATTTGCTCAAACACAAATCCGAGACCTTTAACGTATTTAAGGTCTTTAGGGCTTTAGTGGAAAAGCAAACTGGCAAAGTGATCAAAACCCTTCGATCTGATCGAGGTGGTGAGTATATGTCTGGAGAGTTCGATGACTTTCTTAAAGAAGAAGGTATCGCTTCTCAGCTTACCGCACCTGGCACACCTCAACAAAACGGAGTGTCAGAGAGAAGAAACCGAACTCTTATGGAGATGGTTAGATCGATGATGAGTTACTCATCACTCCCGCTTTCCTTTTGGGGATATGCCCTCGAAACAGCCGCTTACATTCTGAACCAAGTTCCGTCCAAAACGGTTCCTGGTACTCCTTATGAAAGATGGACTGGCCGTAAAGTAAGTTTGGGCCACATCCGAATTTGGGGTTGCCCTACACATGTGCTAAGGCAAAAGACTAGCAAGTTGGCTAGTAGGTCAGAATTGTGCCTGTTTGTGGGATATCCAAAGGAAACTAAAGGTTTCATTTTCTATAGTCCCGAGGACGATAAGACTTTCGTTGGCACGAATGCTCGTTTCCTCGAGGAGGACTTTATGAAGGATGCGAAACCTAGAAGCAAAATTGTGCTTGAAGAAAAGTTGGGTGAGGAAGCTTCTACCTCATCTGTAAGAACTGTTCTTACCCCAACTGAAACACAACCTAACTCATCAGAATCTCGTCAACTAGTACTTCGACGTAGTGGGAGGGCTGTTCAACAGCCTGACAGGTACATGTCTTATGGAGACTCTCTCGTAGCCGTCTCCGACATGGATGACCCTGTTTCCTATAGCCAAGCCATGGCTTGTTCTGAATCAAACCTTTGGCTTGACGCCATGAAAGTTGAAATGCGTTCGATGTATGTCAACAAAGTCTGGAAACTTGTAGACCTTCCTGAAGGGATTAAACCCATAGGGTGTAAGTGGATATACAAGAAGAAAAGGGGTCCTGATGGGAACGTCGAGACGTTCAAAGCATGACTTGTGGCGAAGGGTTATACCCAACAAGAAGGGATTGACTATGAAGAAACCTTCTCGCCAGTCGCGATGCTTAAATCCATCCGCATACTCCTATCCATAGCTGCAGCTCTCGACTATGAGATCTGGCAAATGGATGTCAAGACAGCCTTTCTGAATGGCAATCTTGATGAGCGCATTTACATGGCTCAACCAGACGGTTTCATGGAAAAAGGTCAAGGGACCAAGGTTTGTGAGTTGCTTAAATCCATTTATGGACTAAAGCAAGCATCTAGGTCATGGAATATTAGATTCGATGAAACTGTAAAGAGCTTTGGCTTTGAACAGTCAATAGATGAGCCTTGTGTTTACAAGTTAATACACGAAGGTAAAGTTGTGTTTCTGGTACTATATGTCGATGATATACTACTCATTGGTAATGACGTGGGTAAGTTATCTGAGGTTAAGGTCTGGCTAGCAAAGCAATTCGATATGAAGGATCTAGGAGAAGCCGCATACATTCTGGGAATCCAAATCTTTCGAGATAGGAAAAACCGGACCCTGTCGCTCTCTCAAGCATCTTATATTGATAAGGTGATGGATCGCTTCTCGATGCAAGACTGCAAGAGGGGTCAAACACCCTTTAGGCATGGAGTTTCACTCTCTAAGGACCAGTCTCCCAAGACTGCACAAGAGATTGAAGACATGAGGAAAATTCCTTACGCCCTGCCGTAGGAAGCCTCATGTATTCCATGCTTTGCACTAGACCTAACATCTGTTTCACCGTTAGCGTAGTTAGTCGTTTCCAATCAAACCCTGGACCCGAGCACTGGATTGCTGTTAAGCATGTTCTTAAGTATCTTCGAAGAACTAGGAACTTGATGCTTACATACTCAGGTACTGACCTGACTATGACGGGATATACCGACTCCGATTTTCAAGCGGATAAGGATTCCAGGAAATCCACTTCGGGATCTGTGTTCATCCTTAATGGTGGAGCTGTTGTGTGGAGAAGTATTAAGCAATCTTGCATTGCTGACTCCACAATGAAAGCAGAATATGTGGCTGCTTGTGAAGCATCCAAAGAGGCTGTATGGCTTAGAAAGTTCCTTAAGTATTTGGAAGTTGTTCCAAACGTCGACGAGCCCATGACCCTTTATTGTGATAATAGTGAGGCTGTCGCTAACTCAAAGGAACCTCGAAGCCATAAGCGCTCTAAGCATATTGAGAGGAAATACCATTTGATTCGAGAGATCGCGCAACGCGGAGACGTGGAGGTGAAGTAGATCTCTGGCAGATCCATTCACCAAGGCCCTAGCGAACATGGTCTTCGACCAACTTCGAGAGGGATTAAGCATGTAGGACTACTCACATCTTCTTTGAGTCAAGTGGGAGTTTGTTGTCAATGGTGCGCACAAGAAGAGTAGTAGTGTCTATTTATGTACATTTGATGTCATATAGTCTTACGAAGACTCTTGCTTGTAATTGCTTATTCTTTAATAATAAAGTTGAAACGTGCATTCATTCTTTCTTTGTTTGAAGCTTTATGATAAAACCTTAGTCTTTTAGTCCATAAACAAACTAAACAACTTACGAAGAGACAAATGTAGATTTGCATGAACAAACTCTTCGTAGTTTGCTTAAAACGATATATTCGCAATCTTAGGGTCAAAGGACTATTGACCTCAGTATGATTGTTTGAAGAATCTATGATGTCTGGTTATGAGGCATTGAGAGTTGGGGACTCTATAGTTCTTCTAGGTATCTTCCGAAGGTACTGAATTGACAAGTGCACTTCTAGAGACAATATAAGAACAAACCATTTAACCTCTTATGTCTCGAAGTCACTATGTATGAATTGCATCATGCTTACCTTAATCCTGAAATGAGACATACCATTTCACACCTTAGTATTCTCATTTGAGAAAGTCAAAGTTCGGACTCACTATGTGATTCCGAACAAGGCCTATTGGTGAAGTACTAAGTTGTGAGTCTGTCATGAGTAACTTTGTGAAGTTCTCATAGATATGGAATTCATGTACAAGATTGCTGAAATGCAATGTATGTCACCTCATGCTTTGTTCCTTGGAGTGTGAATAAATGAACTGGCCAGTGTCCAAATTGAGTCCTGACTCTTTTGGATGAAACAATGTGACTTGTTAGCTCCTCGTCAATACATTGTTTCTAACTTATTCACAAGCGACAAAGGAGTTGAGGAAATAACAGCTAGAAGGGTAAAATGGTAATTTAGTAAATCCCGACTAGCTGATGACATTCATGAAGGGTAAACATAGATAATATTCAGTGGATCCGCTCATCATAATTAGGTCGAATTCTTGAGTAGAAAATAAATTCATTTGAACCGAGAGATTTTCAGTGTCAGCTCTTTAGTGGAGTCAGTTGGCATTAAGCTAAACTTGGAAAAGGTTTGTGAACTTTTGAGTCCAAGTGTTTAGCTCAAGCTTTGTTCATTTGGGTCCATGAGGTCACTGTCACGAATCACATCGATAGGAATAGTTAAACTAGAAGCTAAGTCAAAACAAGAACGAAAATAGTTAAAAGGGTATTTTTGTCTTTTGAGACAAAGGATGAAATGAATGTCAATAAATTTTTGACAAGGTCATTTTATGACATGTTTCACTCGGCCATGACTTGATCATTGGGCCTTGTGAATTAATTTCATTTCATAAGAATTTTATTGAAAATTCTTATTGGGCCTTTTTCATGTTGTCATGAACAAATGGAAAAGCTTCTAGAAGCCTTTTCTAGAAGGCTATAGGCGCCCAACATACCCAAGAGATAGAGAGAATATTTTGTGCATAAATGTATGAAGACACTTGCCAAAAGAAAAAGAGGAAACAAATTTCCTCTAAGGGAAACAAGAGGTAGGCGCCCAAGTTGAGAAAGAAGCAAGGCAAGGAACAAAAAAGGAAACAAATCCAAAGCTTAATGAAGCCTACCTTGGCCGAGTGCATCATAGAGGAAAAGAGGAAATTGGCTCATGAATATGTGATATTCTATAGAAGAGGAAACTACCTTATTGAAGGTGAGACCTCTCCTATAAATAGGAGCCTCATTCTTCTCATTTTTCTCATTCCACATAAGTTAGAGATTGAGAGCTTCTCTCTCTAGAACTTGTGGTTGCCGCCCCTCTTCTCTCTCTCTCTAAGTTTATTTTCGATTTTTCTTGTCTTGGCACCTAGGTCCTCACTCGACCTAGTGTTTAGCTCTGCGACTTCGAGACTCGTTCTTAAGTCGTAGTGTTTAAAAGTGCCCACTCACTGATTCCTTCTTTTCGAGTGATTTAGTGATAGAAACTTTCGTGGTTGCTCGAGGTGCCGAGGAAAGAAAGAGAGACGTGCTGCGAGGGGAGACGAGCGTTGCAAACTTTCCACAAGCTTCTTCAAAGTTCAAGCTTCAAGAAAGGTTAGTAAACTTCTAGCTCATATTGGTTTTTAATTACATGTACTTGCACTTGTCTAGGTTAGTAAAAACTGTTTTACTTGTAAAAGAAAATTTTTAAAATTCCGCCGCTTACCGAAGCGTTAATTATTTTCTTAAACCCTAGATCGATTCCAACAGAAACGAAATACGAATTCCATTCTTAATGAACTTTAAACAATAATCTTGCTCACGAAGACGAGCAACGGGTATTAAGTTCTTCCCAAAGGTAGGAACAAAATAAACATTATTCAAGTTTAAAGTGCGGTCTTCAAAAGACAGCGTCACGGATCCCACAGCCTTCGCAGACACCAGGCTCCCATCACCCCATTTGAAACAGAACTCGCCTTCCTCTAAGCTTTTGGTTTTCTTGAAACCATTCAAGGAACAACAAATATGGTTAGTAGAAGCGGAGTCAAGAATCCACGTTGATACATTATCAGCTACTAAGCATGCTTCGGTAACTAGTACAATACTATGTTCCTTTGCTTTGAGATTGGCAGGACAGTTCTTTTTTTTTTTACTTTGTAAGGTCTTTTCTCAGTTCTAGAGGCGGAGGCTTTTTGCTCAGTAGCATGTGCCTCTCCTTGATTCCTCTTTCTCTTAGTGAGACCTACAGCAGTGTGAAGTTCCTTCAGAAGCTTGGTAACAGTGTACTCTAGCTTGTTTATGAAGTAGTTCATCTTGGAGGTATCAAGAGATACGGGGAGAGTTTCTAAGCTCATATCTATGATATTCTTCCCATCAATCTCAGATCCTAGGCTTTCCATTTTATTCAGAAAACTAATGATCAGTATCATGAAGTCTCCAACAGGAGTCCTAGCCTGCATATGACAGTTCATAAACTGTCGGACTGCTTGTAGCCTTGTTTGATGCCTTTGCCCTCCAAACATCTCAAGGAGATTGTAGAGCATGTCAGCGGCAGTCTCGATGTCACGATGTTGCTCTTTCAGCATATTGTTCATAGATGCCAAGATATAGCACCTCACAATCTAATCGGATCGAAGCCTGGCCGCTAAGGCGTCATTGTCCTCTTGAGTTGAATCATCATTCGTCAGAGGAGGACACAGGGTGGTGAGTACCCATTTGTGCTTGTTAACGGTAGGTATTATGTCGAGGTTACGTTTCGAATCTACGTAGTTTTCGTTTTCTAGTTTGATCGAGGAAAGAAAGATAGAGAGATGGTTGAGAGACATATTGCTTATAAAAGTTGAAACAAGTTTATGATTAGTCTTTGGTTTAGGATTTAAGTTTTATTAAGACTTTTATAAAATCCAAAGGTGTTATAAACCAAACGATAATTTACTCCCTCAAGAGAAGGCCGCAAAAAATCTCCTTTTATAAGTAAATGACACATCATTAATGCTAAGCCAAGATGTCAATACATCTATTTTGACTAGCCACCTTGTAAATTGGTTTGATCACTCACATCCTTTCGCAGGGCCTCGAGGGAGGATTACTAGGGATTGAGTCTAAGTGTGTAACCAACCACTTAGTCCAAAAGATCGACTTTGAAAAACAATCCCCCAAGGGGAGGCCTTGCCATCATCGTCTCACTCACGGACGTAGCTCATTGAGCAATGATCAGAGCAAAGCGCCCTTGAGTACTCTCATTTAAGAGAGGGCCACGAGGGTGACTCTTAGTCCGGCGACACTTGCACTTTTCATTAGTGTTGGGGATCGTGGGTTACAAACAACAAGTATAACCCTCCCACTTAGTTTTTGGAGTTGGGTCATCGACTCTTATAAGTTCGGAAACAGATTTCCTAGTTAGAGAGCGACAGAGCGGACAACTAGAAGAGAATCCTAGATCGACATGTTCAGAGTAGTATTAGTGCATAAAGGCACAAGGTACATACTCGATCTTTTCCTATTTTCTATTTCGGGAAAGTGCATGAGGGAAGTGTGAACTTCAACTCACTCGAACACTTGAAAGTTTGAGATTAAACATCTTTTTATTTTTCGGCTTGTCTACAAAGAGACCTCCCACTCAAATTTTCAAGAGCATATAGATTTTGAACATATGTGATATAGATATAGTTTTGAAAACATTTTGAAAATTTATTTGATTTGGATGACAAAATATTTTCAAGTTTGAAAGTGAAAACGGTTTTTCAAAATTCAAACTAGTTTTGTAAAAATTCAATTTCAATTAAACTTTCAAAAATCAAAACATTTTAATCTTACACATCATGTTTATAATCATATGAAAAACATTTTTACTCAAGAAAATTTTCTCATTAGAGTTCTATAACTCATGGTAGTGGGGTTTTAAAATCCGGATTTCTAAAAAACTGGAGTTTCAGACAGCCGCGCACCTAGGAGTAAAATCGCCATATCTAGCGGCTCCTATGTCCTTTTGAGCCGAAACCGGTGGCATTGGACAGAGGATAGACAGAGCTTTAATTTGATTTAAGAATCATTAAATTTCGATTTCTGAGCAGAGAGTTATGCAACTTTTAATGCGGGTTTAATCCAGCTCGAAGAAAAAGAAATAAATTAAAGTTTGGTCCTTTTTAGATGCGAAAAAGAATCGAGTGTAACGGAACTTTTTAAGATGTTGTTTAAAGCTTTTATTTGTGTTTTATTAGCAGGGTAATAACATAGAATAAAAGAAATAACAACATGCATAAAACGATTCAAGTAAAAATAAGAAACTAGCAAGATATCAAAACTAGTCACAAAATTTTACTCGAAATTTCTCAAACCTTTAAAACACGTTTTTCAATATAAGAAAATAAAAACTTTTAGAACTGATTCTATTGTGTTTTAAAAACATCCCAAACTCATAGAAAATCAACATGCTTCTTAATTTAAAGACAAGACCATTAAATTAAAAAAAATGTAAGATTACAATTCTAACTTGTCACAAAATTAGTAAACTTTCGAAAACGATTTTCAAGCTCATAATTTTAAAAACATGTACATGCTAATCTTTGACCATAGCTCTGATACCATTTGTTGGAATCGATCTAGGGTTTAAAAAAATAATTAACGCTTCGGGAAGCGGCGGAATTTTAAAAATTTTCTTTTTCAAGTAAAAACAGTTTTACTAACCTAGACAAGTGCAAGTACATGTAATTAAAAACTAATATGAGCTAAGAAGTTTACTAACCTTTCTTGAAGCTTGAATTTTGAGAAGCTTTTGGAAAGTTGCAACGCTCGTCTCCCTCGCAGCACGTCTCTCTTCCTTTCATCGGCACCTCAAGCAACCACGAAAGTTTCTATCACTAAATCACTCGAAATAAAGGAATTAGTGAGTGGGCACTTTTAAACACGACGACTCGAGAACAAGTCTCAGAGTCGAAGAGCTAAAACCACTAGGTCAAATGAGGACCTAGGTGCCAAAACAAAAACCGAAAATAACTAGAGGGAGAGAGAGAGGATCAGCCAGAAGGTCTAGAGAGAGAAGCTCTCAATCTCTAACTTATGTGGGATGACTAGAATGAGAGGAATGAGGCCTCTATTTATAGGGGAGGCATGAGCAAATCTTATTTCCTCTTTTCTACCCATGTTGGACGTTCATGACATGTCATGCAAGTCCTTGGATTTGTTTCCTCATTTGTTCTCTCTTAGTTGGCCGAAAATGCACATTCCTTCTAAAGGAAATTTGTTTCCTCTTTTTCTTTTGGCAAGTATCTTCATACATCAATGCACAAAATAAACTCTCTTTCCCATTATGGCATGAACGAAATTCAGCCTTATTTTCCTTGGGTTGGACGAAATTTGAGCTTCTAGAAGGAGCTTCTAGATGTTTCTTCAATTGTTCATGACAACATAAGAAAAGCCCATTAAGAATTTTCAAGTAAAATTCTATGAAATGAAATTAATCCTCAAGGCCCAATTACACTAATTTGGCTGAGTAATATTTATTTCATTTGTCATCATATGACAATGTCAAAAATAATTTATTGACATTCATTTCGTCCTATGTCCAAAAAGACTAAAATACCCTTTTGACAATTTTCGTAAAACTTGTCTCGTTTTTGTTTTGACTTAGCTTCTAGTTTAACTATTCCTAATCGATGTGATTCGTGACAGTGACCTCATGGATCCAAATGAACAAAGCTTGAGCTAAACACTTGGACTCAAAACTTCACAAACCTTTTCCAAGTTTAGCTTAATGCCAACTGACTCCACTAAAGAGTTGACACTGAAAATCTCTCGGTTCAAATGAATTTATTTTCTACTCAAGAATTCAACCAAATTATGATGAGCGGATCCACTGAATATTATCTATGTTTACCCTTCATGAATGTCATCAGCTAGTCGGGATTTATTAAATTACCATTTTACCCTTCTAGCTGTTATTTCCTCAACTCCTTTGTCGCTTGTGAATAAGTTAGAAACAATGTATTGACGAGGAGCTAACAAGTCACATTGTTTCATCCAAAAGAGTCAGGACTCAATTTGGACACTGGCCAGTTCATTTATTCACACTCCAAGGAACAAAGCATGATGTGACATACATTGCATTTCAGCAATCTTGTACATGAATTCCATATCTATGAGAACTTCACAAAGTTACTCATGACAGACTCACAACTTAGTACTTCACCAATAGGCCTTGTTCGGAATCACATAGTGAGTCCGAACTTTGACTTTCTCAAATGAGAATACTAAGGTGTGAAATGGCATGTCTCATTTCAGGATTAAGGTAAGCATGAAGCAATTCATACATAGTGACTTCGAGACATAAGAGGTTAAATGGTTTGTTCTTATATTGTCTCTAGAAGTGCACTGGTCAATTCAGTACCTTCGGAAGATACCTAGAAGAACAATAGAGTCCCCAACTCTCAATGCCTCATAACCAGACATCATAGATTCTTCTAACAATCGTACTCAGGTTAATAGTCCTTTGACCCTAAGATTGCGAATATATCGTTTTAAGCAAACTACGAAGAGTTTGTTCATGCAAATCTACATTTGTCTCTTCGTAAGTTGTTAAGTTTGTTTATGGACTAAAAGACTAAGGTTTTATCATAAAGCTTCAAACAAAGAAAGAATGAATGAACGTTTCAACTGTATTATTAAATGAATAAGCAATTACAAGCAAGAGTCTTCGTAAGACTATATGACATAAAATGTACAAAAATAGACACTACTACTCTTCTTGTGGGCACCATTGACAACACGCTCCTCGAGTCCAGTTCGCTCCTCGAGTCGAGCTCGCTCCTCGTGTCGAGCTCCGAGTCCGCGAGTCGACTAATACTCGTGCGGACTCTTCACACAACTCCTCGAGTCGAGTTCGCTCTTCGAGTTAAGCTCGCTCATCGAGTCCAGTTCGCTCCTCGAGTCGAGCTCCGAGTCCGTGAGTCGACTGATACTCCTCATGCTGACTTCACGCAATTCCTCGAGTCGAGCTCGCTCCTCGAGTCCAGTTCGCTCCTGGGGCGAGCTCGCTCCTCGAGTCCAGTTCACTCCTCGAGTCGAGCTTGCTCCTCGAGTCCAGTTCGCTCCTCGAGTCGAGCTCGCTCCTCGAGTCCAGTTCGCTCCTCGAGTCGAGCTCCGAGTCCGCGAGTCGACTGTTACTCCTCGTACCGACTCTTCACGTAACTCCTCGGGTCGAGCTCGCTCCTCGAGTCCAGTTCGCTCCGCCAGTCGAGCTCGCTCCTCGAGTCCAGTTCGCTCCACGAGTCGAGCTCGCTCCTCGAGTCCAGTTCGCTCCTCGAGTCGAGCTCGCTCCTAGAGTCCAGTTCGCTCCTCGAGTCGAGCTCCGAGTACGCGAGTCGACTGTTACTCCTCGTACCGACTCTTAACGTAACTAATCGGGTCGAGCTCGCTCCTCGAGTCCAGTTCGTTCCACGAGTCGAGCTCGCTCCTCGAGTCTAGTTCGCTCCTCGAGTCGAGCTCGCTCCTCGAGTCCAGTTCGCTCCTCGAGTCGAGCTCGCTCCTCGAGTCCAGTTCGCTCATCGAGTCGAGCTCCGAGTACGCGAGTCGACTGTTACTCCTCGTACCGACTCTTCACGTAACTCCTCGGGTCAAGCTCGCTCCTCGAGTCCAGTTCGCTCCGCCAGTCGAGCTCGCTCCTCGAGTCCAGTTCGCTCCACGAGTCGAGCTCACTCCTCGAGTCCAGTTCGCTCCTCGAGTCGAGCTCGCTCCTAGAGTCCAGTTCGCTCCTCGAGTCGAGCTCCGAGTACGCGAGTCGACTGTTACTCCTCGTACCGACTCTTAACGTAACTAATCGGGTCGAGCTCGCTCCTCGAGTCCAGTTCGTTCCACGAGTCGAGCTCGCTCCTCGAGTCCAGTTCGCTCCTCGAGTCGAGCTCGCTCCTCGAGTCCAGTTCGCTCATCGAGTCGAGCTCCGAGTACGCGAGTCGACTGTTACTCCTCGTACCGACTCTTCACGTATATCCTCGGGTCGAGCTCGCTCCTCAAGCCCAATTCGCCCCTCGAGTCGAGCTCACTCCTCTAGTCCAGTTCGCTCCTCGAGTAGAGCTCCGAGGCCGCGAGTCAACTGATACTCCTCATGCCGACTTCACGCAATTCCTCGAGTCGAGCTCGCTCCTCGAGTCCAGTTCGCTCCTCGAGTCGAGCTCCGAGTCCACGAGTCGACTGTTACTCCTCGTACCGACTCTTCACATAACTCCTCGGGTCGAGCTCGCTCCTCGAGTCCAGTTCGCTCCGCGAGTCGAGCTCGCTCCTCGAGTCCAGTTCGCTCCTCGAGTCGAGCTCGCTCCTCGTGTCGAGCTCCGAGTCCGCGAGTCGACTAATACTCGTGCCGACTCTTCACACAACTCCTCGAGTCGAGTTCGCTCTTCGAGTTAAGCTCGCTCATCGAGTCCAGTTCGCTCCTCGAGTCGAGCTCCGAGTCCGTGAGTCGACTGATACTCCTCATGTTGACTTCACGCAATTCCTCGAGTCGAGCTCGCTCCTCGAGTCCAGTTCGCTCCTCGAGTCGAGCTCGCTCCTCGAGTCCAGTTCGCTCCTCGAGTCGAGCTCGCTCCTCGAGTCCAGTTCGCTCCTCGAGTCGAGCTCCGAGTCCGCGAGTCGACTGTTACTCCTCGTACCGACTCTTCACGTAACTCCTCGGGTCGAGCTCGCTCCTCGAGTACAGTTCGCTCCGCGAGTCGAGCTCGCTCCTCGAGTCCAGTTCGCTCCTCGAGTCGAGCTCGCTCCTCGTGTCGAGTTCCGAGTCCGCGAGTCGACTAATTCTCGTGCCGACTCTTCACACAACTCCTCGAGTCGAGTTCGCTCTTCGAGTTAAGCTCGCTCATCGAGTCCAGTTCGCTCCTCGAGTCGAGCTCCGAGTCCGTGAGTCGACTGATACTCCTCATGCTGACTTCACGCAATTCCTCGAGTCGAGGTCGCTCCTCGAGTCCAGTTCGCTCCTCGAGTCGAGCTCGCTCCTAGAGTCCAGTTCGCTCCTCGAGTTGAGCTCCGAGTACGTGAGTCGACTGTTACTCCTCGTACCGACTCTTAACGTAACTAATCGGGTCGAGCTCGCTCCTCGAGTCCAGTTCGCTCCACGAGTCGAGCTCGCTCCTCGAGTCCAGTTCGCTCCTCGAGTCGAGCTCGCTCCTCGAGTCCAGTTCGTTCCTCGAGTCGAGCTCGCTCCTCGAGTCCAGTTCGCTCATCGAGTCGAGCTCCGAGTCCGCGAGTCGACTGTTACTCCTCGTACCGACTCTTCACGTAACTCCTCAGGTCGAGCTCGCTCCTCTAGTCCAATTCGCTCCTCGAGTCGAGCTCCGAGGCCGCGAGTCAACTGATACTCCTCATGCCGACTTCACGCAATTCCTCGAGTCGAGCTCGCTCCTCGAGTCCAGTTCGCTCCTCGAGTCGAGCTCGCTCCTCGAGTCCAGTTCGCTCCTCGAGTCGAGCTCCGAGTCCGCGAGTCGACTGTTACTCCTCGTACCGACTCTTCACGTAACTCCTCGGGTCGAGCTCGCTCCTCGAGTCCAGTTCGCTCCGCCAGTCGAGCTCGCTCCTCGAGTCCAGTTCGCTCCACGAGTCGAGCTCGCTCCTCGAGTCCAGTTCGCTCCTCGAGTCGAGCTCGCTCCTAGAGTCCAGTTCGCTCCTCGAGTCGAGCTCCGAGTACGCGAGTCGACTGTTACTCCTCGTACCGACTCTTAACGTAACTAATCGGGTCGAGCTCGCTCCTCGAGTCCAGTTCATTCCACGAGTCGAGCTCGCTCCTCGAGTCTAGTTCGCTCCTCGAGTCGAGCTCGCTCCTCGAGTCCAGTTCGCTCCTCGAGTCGAGCTCGCTCCTCGAGTCCAGTTCGCTCATCGAGTCGAGCTCCGAGTACGCGAGTCGACTGTTACTCCTCGTACCGACTCTTCACGTAACTCCTCGGGTTGAGCTCGCTCCTCGAGTCCAGTTCGCTCCGTCAGTCGAGCTCGCTCCTCGAGTCCAGTTCGCTCCACGAGTCGAGCTCACTCCTCGAGTCCAGTTCGCTCCTCGAGTCGAGCTCGCTCCTAGAGTCCAGTTCGCTCCTCGAGTCGAGCTCCGAGTTCGCGAGTCGACTGTTACTCCTCGTACCGACTCTTAACGTAACTAATCGGGTCGAGCTCGCTCCTCGAGTCCAGTTCGTTCCACAAGTCGAGCTCGCTCCTCGAGTCCAGTTCGCTCCTCGAGTCGAGCTCGCTCCTCGAGTCCAATTCGCTCCTCGAGTCTAGCTCGCTCCTCGAGTCCAGTTCGCTCATCGAGTCGAGCTCCGAGTACGCGAGTCGACTGTTACTCCTCGTACCGACTCTTCACGTATATCCTCGGGTCGAGCTCGCTCCTCAAGCCCAATTCGCCCCTCGAGTCGAGCTCACTCCTCTAGTCCAGTTCGCTCCTCGAGTAGAGCTCCGAGGACGCGAGTCAACTGATACTTCTCATGCCGACTTCACGCAATTCCTCGAGTCGAGCTCGCTCCTCGAGTCCAGTTCGCTCCTCGAGTCGAGCTCCGAGTCCACGAGTCGACTGTTACTCCTCGTACCGACTCTTCACATAACTCCTCGGGTCGAGCTCGCTCCTCGAGTCCAGTTCGCTCCGCGAGTCGAGCTCGCTCCTCGAGTCCAGTTCGCTCCTCGAGTCGAGCTCGCTCCTCGTGTCGAGCTCCGAGTCCGCGAGTCGACTAATACTCGTGCCGACTCTTCACACAACTCCTCGAGTCGAGTTCGCTCTTCGAGTTAAGCTCGCTCATCGAGTCCAGTTCGCTCCTCGAGTCGAGCTCCGAGTCCGTGAGTCGACTGATACTCCTCATGTTGACTTCACGCAATTCCTCGAGTCGAGCTCGCTCCTCGAGTCCAGTTCGCTCCTCGAGTCGAGCTCGCTCCTCGAGTCCAGTTCGCTCCTCGAGTCGAGCTCGCTCCTCGAGTCCAGTTCGCTCATCGAGTCGAGGTCCGAGTACGCGAGTCGACTGTTACTCCTCGTACCGACTCTTCACGTAACTCCTCGGGTCAAGCTCGCTCCTCGAGTCCAGTTCGCTCCGCCAGTCGAGCTCGCTCCTCGAGTCCAGTTCGCTCCACGAGTCGAGCTCACTCCTCGAGTCCAGTTCGCTCCTCGAGTCGAGCTCGCTCCTAGAGTCCAGTTCGCTCCTCGAGTCGAGCTCCGAGTACGCGAGTCGACTGTTACTCCTCGTACCGACTCTTAACGTAACTAATCGGGTCGAGCTCGCTCCTCGAGTCCAGTTCGTTCCACGAGTCGAGCTCGCTCCTCGAGTCCAGTTCGCTCCTCGAGTCGAGCTCGCTCCTCGAGTCCAGTTCGCTCATCGAGTCGATCTCCGAGTACGCGAGTCGACTGTTACTCCTCGTACCGACTCTTCACGTATATCCTCGGGTCGAGCTCGCTCCTCAAGCCCAATTCGCCCCTCGAGTCGAGCTCACTCCTCTAGTCCAGTTCGCTCCTCGAGTAGAGCTCCGAGGCCGCGAGTCAACTGATACTCCTCATGCCGACTTCACGCAATTCCTCGAGTCGAGCTCGCTCCTCGAGTCCAGTTCGCTCCTCGAGTCGAGCTCCGAGTCCACGAGTCGACTGTTACTCCTCGTACCGACTCTTCACATAACTCCTCGGGTCGAGCTCGCTCCTCGAGTCCAGTTCGCTCCGCGAGTCGAGCTCGCTCCTCGAGTCCAGTTCGCTCCTCGAGTCGAGCTCGCTCCTCGTGTCGAGCTCCGAGTCCGCGAGTCGACTAATACTCGTGCCGACTCTTCACACAACTCCTCGAGTCGAGTTCGCTCTTCGAGTTAAGCTCGCTCATCGAGTCCAGTTCGCTCCTCGAGTCGAGCTCCGAGTCCGTGAGTCGACTGATACTCCTCATGTTGACTTCACGCAATTCCTCGAGTCGAGCTCGCTCCTCGAGTCCAGTTCGCTCCTCGAGTCGAGCTCGCTCCTCGAGTCCAGTTCGCTCCTCGAGTCGAGCTCGCTCCTCGAGTCCAGTTCGCTCCTCGAGTCGAGCTCCGAGTCCGCGAGTCGACTGTTACTCCTCGTACCGACTCTTCACGTAACTCCTCGGGTCGAGCTCGCTCCTCGAGTACAGTTCGCTCCGCGAGTCGAGCTCGCTCCTCGAGTCCAGTTCGCTCCTCGAGTCGAGCTCGCTCCTCATGTCGAGTTCCGAGTCCGCGAGTCGACTAATTCTCGTGCCGACTCTTCACACAACTCCTCGAGTCGAGTTCGCTCTTCGAGTTAAGCTCGCTCATCGAGTCCAGTTCGCTCCTCGAGTCGAGCTCCGAGTCCGTGAGTCGACTGATACTCCTCATGCTGACTTCACGCAATTCCTCGAGTCGAGCTCGCTCCTCGAGTCCAGTTCGCTCCTCGAGTCGAGCTCGCTCCTAGAGTCCAGTTCGCTCCTCGAGTCGAGCTCCGAGTACGTGAGTCGACTGTTACTCCTCGTACCGACTCTTAACGTAACTAATCGGGTCGAGCTCGGTCCTCGAGTCCAGTTCGCTCCACGAGTCGAGCTCGCTCCTCGAGTCCAGTTCGCTCCTCGAGTCGAGCTCGCTCCTCGAGTCCAGTTCGTTCCTCGAGTCGAGCTCGCTCCTCGAGTCTAGTTCGCTCATCGAGTCGAGCTCCGAGTACGCGAGTCGACTGTTACTCCTCGTACCGACTCTTCACGTAACTCCTCAGGTCGAGCTCGCTCCTCGAGTCCAGTTCGCTCTTCGGGTCGAGCAAGCTCCTCGAGCCCAATTCGCCCCTCGAGTCGAGCTCGCTCCTCTAGTCCAGTTCGCTCCTCGAGTCGAGCTCCGAGGCCGCGAGTCAACTGATACTCCTCATGCCGACTTCACGCAATTCCTCGAGTCGAGCTCGCTCCTCGAGTCCAGTTCGCTCCTCGAGTCGAGCTCGCTCCTCGAGTCCAGTTCGCTCCTCGAGTCGAGCTCCGAGTCCGCGAGTCGACTGTTACTCCTCGTACCGACTCTTCACGTAACTCCTCGGGTCGAGCTCGCTCCTCGAGTCCAGTTCGCTCCTCGAGTCGAGCTCCGAGTCCGCGAGTCGACTGTTACTCCTCGTACCGACTCTTCACGTAACTCCTCGGGTCGAGCTCGCTCCTCGAGTACAGTTCGCTCCGCGAGTCGAGCTCGCTCCTCGAGTCCAGTTCGCTCCTCGAGTCGAGCTCGCTCCTCGTGTCGAGTTCCAAGTCCGCGAGTCGACTAATTCTCGTGCCGACTCTTCACACAACTCCTCGAGTCGAGTTCGCTTTTCGAGTTAAGCTCGCTCATCGAGTCCAGTTCGCTCCTCGAGTCGAGCTCCGAGTCCGTGAGTCGACTGATACTCCTCATGCTGACTTCACGCAATTCCTCGAGTCGAGCTCGCTCCTCGAGTCCAGTTCGCTCCTCGAGTCGAGCTCGCTCCTAGAGTCCAGTTCGCTCCTCGAGTCGAGCTCCGAGTACGTGAGTCGACTGTTACTCCTCGTACCGACTCTTAACGTAACTAATCGGGTCGAGCTCGCTCCTCGAGTCCAGTTCACTCCACGAGTCGAGCTCGCTCCTCGAGTCCAGTTCGCTCCTCGAGTCGAGCTCGCTCCTCGAGTCCAGTTCGCTCCTCGAGTCGAGCTCGCTCCTCGAGTCCAGTTCGCTCCTCGAGTCGAGCTCCGAGTCCGCGAGTCGACTGTTACTCCTCGTACCGATTCTTCACGTAACTCCTCGGGTCGAGCTCGCTCCTCGAGTCTAGTTCGCTCCGCGAGTCGAGCTCGCTCCTCGAGTCCAGTTCGCTCCTCGACTCGAGCTCGCTCCTCGTGTCGAGCTCCGAGTCCGCGAGTCGACTAATACTAGTGCCGACTCTTTACACAACTCCTCGAGTTGAGTTCGCTCTTCGAGTTAAGCTCGCTCATCGAGTCCAGTTCGCTCCTCGAGTCGAGCTCCGAGTCCGTGAGTCGACTGATACTCCTCATGCTGACTTCACGCAATTCCTCGAGTCGAGCTCGCTCCTCGAGTCCAGTTCGCTCCTCGAGTCGAGCTCGCTCCTCGAGTCCAGTTCGCTCCTCGAGTCGAGCTCGCTCCTCGAGTCCAGTTCGCTCCTCGAGTCGAGCTCCGAGTCCGCGAGTCGACTGTTGCTCCTCGTACCGACTCTTCACGTAACTCCTCGGGTCGAGCTCGCTCCTCGAGTCCAGTTCGCTCCGCGAGTCGAGCTCGCACCTCGAGTCCAGTTCGCTCCTCGAGTCGAGCTCCGAGTCCGTGAGTCGACTGATACTCCTCATGTTGACTTCACGCAATTCCTCGAGTCGAGCTCGCTCCTCGAGTCCAGTTCGCTCCTCGAGTCGAGCTCGCTCCTCGAGTCCAGTTCGCTCCTCGAGTCGAGCTCGCTCCTCGAGTCCAGTTCGCTCCTCGAGTCGAGCTCCGAGTCCGCGAGTCGACTGTTACTCCTCGTACCGACTCTTCACGTAACTCCTCGGGTCGAGCTCGCTCCTCGAGTACAGTTCGCTCCGCGAGTCGAGCTCGCTCCTCGAGTCCAGTTCGCTCCTCGAGTCGAGCTCGCTCCTCATGTCGAGTTCCGAGTCCGCGAGTCGACTAATTCTCGTGCCGACTCTTCACACAACTCCTCGAGTCGAGTTCGCTCTTCGAGTTAAGCTCGCTCATCGAGTCCAGTTCGCTCCTCGAGTCGAGCTCCGAGTCCGTGAGTCGACTGATACTCCTCATACTGACTTCACGCAATTCCTCGAGTCGAGCTCGCTCCTCGAGTCCAGTTCGCTCCTCGAGTCGAGCTCGCTCCTAGAGTCCAGTTCGCTCCTCGAGTCGAGCTCCGAGTACGTGAGTCGACTGTTACTCCTCGTACCGACTCTTAACGTAACTAATCGGGTCGAGCTCGCTCCTCGAGTCCAGTTCGCTCCACGAGTCGAGCTCGCTCCTCGAGTCCAGTTCGCTCCTCGAGTCGAGCTCGCTCCTCGAGTCCAGTTCGTTCCTCGAGTCGAGCTCGCTCCTCGAGTCTAGTTCGCTCATCGAGTCGAGCTCCGAGTACGCGAGTCGACTGTTACTCCTCGTACCGACTCTTCACGTAACTCCTCAGGTCGAGCTCGCTCCTCGAGTCCAGTTCGCTCTTCGGGTCGAGCAAGCTCCTCGAGCCCAATTCGCCCCTCGAGTCGAGCTCGCTCCTCTAGTCCAGTTCGCTCCTCGAGTCGAGCTCCGAGGCCGCGAGTCAACTGATACTCCTCATGCCGACTTCACGCAATTCCTCGAGTTGAGCTCGCTCCTCGAGTCCAGTTCGCTCCTCGAGTCGAGCTCGCTCCTCGAGTCCAGTTCGCTCCTCGAGTCGAGCTCCGAGTCCGCGAGTCGACTGTTACTCCTCGTACCGACTCTTCACGTAACTCCTCGGGTCGAGCTCGCTCCTCGAGTCCAGTTCGCTCCTCGAGTCGAGCTCCGAGTCCGCGAGTCGACTGTTACTCCTCATGCTGACTTCACGCAATTCCTCGAGTCGAGCTCGGTCCTCGAGTCCAGTTCGCTCCTCGAGTCGAGCTCGCTCCTCGAGTCCAGTTCGCTCCTCGAGTCGAGCTCGCTCCTCGAGTCCAGTTTGCTCCTCGAGTCGAGCTCGCTCCTCGAGTCCAGTTCGCTCATCGAGTCGAGCTCCGAGTACGCGAGTCGACTGTTACTCCTCGTACCGACTCTTCACGTAACTCCTCGGGTCTAGCTCGCTCCTCGAGTCCAGTTCGCTCCTCTAGTCCAGTTCGCTCCTCGAGTCGAGCTCCGAGTCCGTGAGTCGACTGATACTCCTCATGCTGACTTCACGCAATTCCTCGAGTCGAGCTCGCTCCTCGAGTCTAGTTCGCTCCTCGAGTCGAGCTCGCTCCTCGAGTCCAGTTCGCTCCTCGAGTCCAGTTTGCTCCTCGAGTCGACCTCGCTCCTCGAGTCCAGTTCGCTCATCGAGTCGAGCTCCGAGTACGCGAGTCGACTGTTACTCCTCGTACCGACTCTTCACGTAACTCCTCGGGTCGAGCTCGCTCCTCGAGTCCAGTTCGCTCCTCGGGTCGAGCTCACTCCTCGAGCCCAGTTCGCCCCTCGAGTCGAGCTCGCTCCTCTAGTCCAGTTCGCTCCTCGAGTCGAGCTCCGAGGCCGCGAGTCAACTGATACTCCTCATGCCGACTTCACGAAATTCCTCGAGTCGAGCTCGCTCCTCGAGTCCAGTTCGCTCCTCGAGTCGAGCTCGCTCTTCGAGTCCAGTTCGCTCCTGGGGCGAGCTAGCTCCTCGAGTCCAGTTCGCTCCTCGAGTCGAGCTCGCTCCTCGAGTCCAGTTCGCTCCTCGAGTCGAGCTCGCTCCTCGAGTCCAGTTCGCTCCTCGAGTCGAGCTCCGAGTCCGCGAGTCGATTGTTACTCCTCGTACCGACTCTTCACGTAACTCCTCGGGTCGAGCTCGCTCCTCGAGTCCAGTTCGCTCCGCGAGTCGAGCTCGCTCCTAGAGTCCAGTTCGCTCCACGAGTCGAGCTCTGTCCTCGAGTCCAGTTCGCTCCTCGAGTCGAGCTCGCTCCTAGAGTCCAGTTCGCTCCTCGAGTCGAGCTCCGAGTACGCGAGTCGACTGTTACTCCTCGTACCGAATCTTAACGTAACTAATCGGGTCGAGCTCGCTCCTCGAGTCCAGTTCGCTCCACGAGTCGAGCTCGCTCCTCGAGTCCAGTTCGCTCCTCGAGTCGAGCTCGCTCCTCGAGTCCAGTTCGCTCCTCGAGTCGAGCTCGCTCCTCGAGTCCAGTTCGCTCATCGAGTCGAGCTCCGAGTACGCGAGTCGACTGTTACTCCTCGTACCGACTCTTCACGTAACTCCTCGGGTCGAGCTCGTTCCTCGAGTCCAGTTCGCTTCTCGGGTCGAGCTCGCTCCTCGAGCCCAGTTCGCCCCTCGAGTCGAGCTCGCTCCTCTAGTCCAGTTCGCTCCTCGAGTCGAGCTCCGAGGCCGCGAGTCAACTGATACTCCTCATGCCGACTTCACGCTATTCATCGAGTCGAGCTCGCTCCTCGAGTCCAGTTCGCTCCTCGAGTCGAGCTCCCTCCTCGAGTCCAGTTCGCTCCTGGGGCGAGCTCGCTCCTCGAGTCCAGTTCGCTCCTCGAGTCGAGCTCGCTCCTCGAGTCTAGTTCGCTCCTCGAGTCCAGTTCGCTCCTCGAGTCGAGCTCCGACTCCGCGAGTCGACTGTTACTCCTCGTACCGACTCTTCACGTAACTCCTCGGGTCGAGCTCGCTCCTCGAGTCCAGTTCGCTCCGCGAGTCGAGCTCGCTCCTCGAGTCCAGTTCGCTCCTCGAGTCGAGCTCGCTCCTCGTGTCGAGCTCCGAGTCCACGAGTCGACTAATACTCGTGCCGACTCTTCACACAACTCCTCGAGTCGAGTTCGCTCTTCGAGCTAAGCTCGCTCATCGAGTCCAGTTCGCTCCTCGAGTCGAGCTCCGAGTCCGTGAGTCGACTGATACTCCTCATGCTGACTTCACGCAATTCCTCGAGTCGAACTCGCTCCTCGAGTCCAGTTCGCTCCTCGAGTCGAGATCGCTCCTCGAGTCCAGTTCGCTCCTCGAGTCGAGCTCGCTCCTCGAGTCCAGTTCACTCCTCGAGTCGAGCTCCGACTCCGCGAGTCGACTGTTACTCCTCGTACCGACTCTTCACGTACCTCCTCGGGTCGAGCTCGCTCCTCGAGTCCAGTTCGCTCCGCGAGTCGAGCTCGCTCCTCGAGTCCAGTTCGCTCCTCGAGTCGAGCTCGCTCCTCGTGTCGAGCTCCGAGTCCGCGAGTCGACTAATACTCGTGCCGACTCTTCACACAACTCCTCGAGTCGAGTTCGCTCTTCGAGTCCGTGAGTCGACTGATACTCCTCATGCTGACTTCACGCAATTCCTCGAGTCGAGCTCGCTCCTCGAGTCCAGTTCGCTCCTCGAGTCGAGCTCGCTCCTCGAGTCCAGTTCGCTCCTCGAGTCGAGCTCGCTCCTCGAGTCCAGTTTGCTCCTCGAGTCGAGCTCGCTCCTCGAGTCCAGTTCGCTCATCGAGTCGAGCGCCGAGTACGCGAGTCGACTATTACTCCTCGTACCGACTCTTCACATAACTCCTCGGGTCGAGCTCGCTCCTCGAGTCCAGTTCGCTCCTCGGGTCGAGCTCGCTCCTCGAGCCCAGTTCGCCCCTCGAGTCGAGCTCGCTCCTCTAGTCCAGTTCGCTCCTCGAGTCGAGCTCCGAGGCCGCGAGTCAACTGATACTCCTCATGCCGACTTCACGAAATTCCTCGTACCGACTCTTCACGTACCTCCTCGGGTCGAGCTCGCTCCTCGAGTCCAGTTCGCTCCGCGAGTCGAGCTCGCTCCTCGAGTCCAGTTCGCTCCTCGAGTCGAGCTCGCTCCTCGTGTCGAGCTCCGAGTCCGCGAGTCGACTAATACTCGTGCCGACTCTTCACACAACTCCTCGAGTCGAGTTCGCTCTTCGAGTTAAGCTCGCTCATCGAGTCCAGTTCGCTCCTCGAGTCGAGCTCCGAGTCCGTGAGTCGACTGATACTCCTCATGTTGACTTCACGCAATTCCTCGAGTCGAGCTCGCTCCTCGAGTCCAGTTCGCTCCTCGAGTCGAGCTCGCTCCTCGAGTCCAGTTCGCTCCTCGAGTCGAGCTCGCTCCTCGAGTCCAGTTCGCTCATCGAGTCGAGGTCCGAGTACGCGAGTCGACTGTTACTCCTCGTACCGACTCTTCACGTAACTCCTCGGGTCAAGCTCGCTCCTCGAGTCCAGTTCGCTCCGCCAGTCGAGCTCGCTCCTCGAGTCCAGTTCGCTCCACGAGTCGAGCTCACTCCTCGAGTCCAGTTCGCTCCTCGAGTCGAGCTCGCTCCTAGAGTCCAGTTCGCTCCTCGAGTCGAGCTCCGAGTACGCGAGTCGACTGTTACTCCTCGTACCGACTCTTAACGTAACTAATCGGGTCGAGCTCGCTCCTCGAGTCCAGTTCGTTCCACGAGTCGAGCTCGCTCCTCGAGTCCAGTTCGCTCCTCGAGTCGAGCTCGCTCCTCGAGTCCAGTTCGCTCATCGAGTCGATCTCCGAGTACGCGAGTCGACTGTTACTCCTCGTACCGACTCTTCACGTATATCCTCGGGTCGAGCTCGCTCCTCAAGCCCAATTCGCCCCTCGAGTCGAGCTCACTCCTCTAGTCCAGTTCGCTCCTCGAGTAGAGCTCCGAGGCCGCGAGTCAACTGATACTCCTCATGCCGACTTCACGCAATTCCTCGAGTCGAGCTCGCTCCTCGAGTCCAGTTCGCTCCTCGAGTCGAGCTCCGAGTCCACGAGTCGACTGTTACTCCTCGTACCGACTCTTCACATAACTCCTCGGGTCGAGCTCGCTCCTCGAGTCCAGTTCGCTCCGCGAGTCGAGCTCGCTCCTCGAGTCCAGTTCGCTCCTCGAGTCGAGCTCGCTCCTCGTGTCGAGCTCCGAGTCCGCGAGTCGACTAATACTCGTGCCGACTCTTCACACAACTCCTCGAGTCGAGTTCGCTCTTCGAGTTAAGCTCGCTCATCGAGTCCAGTTCGCTCCTCGAGTCGAGCTCCGAGTCCGTGAGTCGACTGATACTCCTCATGTTGACTTCACGCAATTCCTCGAGTCGAGCTCGCTCCTCGAGTCCAGTTCGCTCCTCGAGTCGAGCTCGCTCCTCGAGTCCAGTTCGCTCCTCGAGTCGAGCTCGCTCCTCGAGTCCAGTTCGCTCCTCGAGTCGAGCTCCGAGTCCGCGAGTCGACTGTTACTCCTCGTACCGACTCTTTACGTAACTCCTCGGGTCGAGCTCGCTCCTCGAGTACAGTTCGCTCCGCGAGTCGAGCTCGCTCCTCGAGTCCAGTTCGCTCCTCGAGTCGAGCTCGCTCCTCATGTCGAGTTCCGAGTCCGCGAGTCGACTAATTCTCGTGCCGACTCTTCACACAACTCCTCGAGTCGAGTTCGCTCTTCGAGTTAAGCTCGCTCATCGAGTCCAGTTCGCTCCTCGAGTCGAGCTCCGAGTCCGTGAGTCGACTGATACTCCTCATGCTGACTTCACGCAATTCCTCGAGTCGAGCTCGCTCCTCGAGTCCAGTTCGCTCCTCGAGTCGAGCTCGCTCCTAGAGTCCAGTTCGCTCCTCGAGTCGAGCTCTGAGTACGTGAGTCGACTGTTACTCCTCGTACCGACTCTTAACGTAACTAATCGGGTCGAGCTCGCTCCTCGAGTCCAGTTCGCTCCACGAGTCGAGCTCGCTCCTCGAGTCCAGTTCGCTCCTCGAGTCGAGCTCGCTCCTCGAGTCCAGTTCGTTCCTCGAGTCGAGCTCGCTCCTCGAGTCTAGTTCGCTCATCGAGTCGAGCTCCGAGTACGCGAGTCGACTGTTACTCCTCGTACCGACTCTTCACGTAACTCCTCAGGTCGAGCTCGCTCCTCGAGTCCAGTTCGCTCTTCGGGTCGAGCAAGCTCCTCGAGCCCAATTCGCCCCTCGAGTCGAGCTCGCTCCTCTAGTCCAGTTCGCTCCTCGAGTCGAGCTCCGAGGCCGCGAGTCAACTGATACTCCTCATGCCGACTTCACGCAATTCCTCGAGTCGAGCTCGCTCCTCGAGTCCAGTTCGCTCCTCGAGTCGAGCTCGCTCCTCGAGTCCAGTTCGCTCCTCGAGTCGAGCTCCGAGTCCGCGAGTCGACTGTTACTCCTCGTACCGACTCTTCACGTAACTCCTCGGGTCGAGCTCGCTCCTCGAGTCCAGTTCGCTCCTCGAGTCGAGCTCCGAGTCCGCGAGTCGACTGTTACTCCTCGTACCGACTCTTCACGTAACTCCTCGGGTCGAGCTCGCTCCTCGAGTACAGTTCGCTCCGCGAGTCGAGCTCGCTCCTCGAGTCCAGTTCGCTCCTCGAGTCGAGCTCGCTCCTCGTGTCGAGTTCCGAGTCCGCGAGTCGACTAATTCTCGTGCCGACTCTTCACACAACTCCTCGAGTCGAGTTCGCTTTTCGAGTTAAGCTCGCTCATCGAGTCCAGTTCGCTCCTCGAGTCGAGCTCCGAGTCCGTGAGTCGACTGATACTCCTCATGCTGACTTCACGCAATTCCTCGAGTCGAGCTCGCTCCTCGAGTCCAGTTCGCTCCTCGAGTCGAGCTCGCTCCTAGAGTCCAGTTCGCTCCTCGAGTCGAGCTCCGAGTACGTGAGTCGACTGTTACTCCTCGTACCGACTCTTAACGTAACTAATCGGGTCGAGCTCGCTCCTCGAGTCCAGTTCACTCCACGAGTCGAGCTCGCTCCTCGAGTCCAGTTCGCTCCTCGAGTCGAGCTCGCTCCTCGAGTCCAGTTCGCTCCTCGAGTCGAGCTCGCTCCTCGAGTCCAGTTCGCTCCTCGAGTCGAGCTCCGAGTCCGCGAGTCGACTGTTACTCCTCGTACCGATTCTTCACGTAACTCCTCGGGTCGAGCTCGCTCCTCGAGTCTAGTTCGCTCCGCGAGTCGAGCTCGCTCCTCGAGTCCAGTTCGCTCCTCGACTCGAGCTCGCTCCTCGTGTCGAGCTCCGAGTCCGCGAGTCGACTAATACTCGTGCCGACTCTTTACACAACTCCTCGAGTTGAGTTCGCTCTTCGAGTTAAGCTCGCTCATCGAGTCCAGTTCGCTCCTCGAGTCGAGCTCCGAGTCCGTGAGTCGACTGATACTCCTCATGCTGACTTCACGCAATTCCTCGAGTCGAGCTCGCTCCTCGAGTCCAGTTCGCTCCTCGAGTCGAGCTCGCTCCTCGAGTCCAGTTCGCTCCTCGAGTCGAGCTCGCTCCTCGAGTCCAGTTCGCTCCTCGAGTCGAGCTCCGAGTCCGCGAGTCGACTGTTGCTCCTCGTACCGACTCTTCACGTAACTCCTCGGGTCGAGCTCGCTCCTCGAGTCCAGTTCGCTCCGCGAGTCGAGCTCGCACCTCGAGTCCAGTTCGCTCCTCGAGTCGAGCTCCGAGTCCGTGAGTCGACTGATACTCCTCATGTTGACTTCACGCAATTCCTCGAGTCGAGCTCGCTCCTCGAGTCCAGTTCGCTCCTCGAGTCGAGCTCGCTCCTCGAGTCCAGTTCGCTCCTCGAGTCGAGCTCGCTCCTCGAGTCCAGTTCGCTCCTCGAGTCGAGCTCCGAGTCCGCGAGTCGACTGTTACTCCTCGTACCGACTCTTCACGTAACTCCTCGGGTCGAGCTCGCTCCTCGAGTACAGTTCGCTCCGCGAGTCGAGCTCGCTCCTCGAGTCCAGTTCGCTCCTCGAGTCGAGCTCGCTCCTCATGTCGAGTTCCGAGTCCGCGAGTCGACTAATTCTCGTGCCGACTCTTCACACAACTCCTCGAGTCGAGTTCGCTCTTCGAGTTAAGCTCGCTCATCGAGTCCAGTTCGCTCCTCGAGTCGAGCTCCGAGTCCGTGAGTCGACTGATACTCCTCATACTGACTTCACGCAATTCCTCGAGTCGAGCTCGCTCCTCGAGTCCAGTTCGCTCCTCGAGTCGAGCTCGCTCCTAGAGTCCAGTTCGCTCCTCGAGTCGAGCTCCGAGTACGTGAGTCGACTGTTACTCCTCGTACCGACTCTTAACGTAACTAATCGGGTCGAGCTCGCTCCTCGAGTCCAGTTCGCTCCACGAGTCGAGCTCGCTCCTCGAGTCCAGTTCGCTCCTCGAGTCGAGCTCGCTCCTCGAGTCCAGTTCGTTCCTCGAGTCGAGCTCGCTCCTCGAGTCTAGTTCGCTCATCGAGTCGAGCTCCGAGTACGCGAGTCGACTGTTACTCCTCGTACCGACTCTTCACGTAACTCCTCAGGTCGAGCTCGCTCCTCGAGTCCAGTTCGCTCTTCGGGTCGAGCAAGCTCCTCGAGCCCAATTCGCCCCTCGAGTCGAGCTCGCTCCTCTAGTCCAGTTCGCTCCTCGAGTCGAGCTCCGAGGCCGCGAGTCAACTGATACTCCTCATGCCGACTTCACGCAATTCCTCGAGTCGAGCTCGCTCCTCGAGTCCAGTTCGCTCCTCGAGTCGAGCTCGCTCCTCGAGTCCAGTTCGCTCCTCGAGTCGAGCTCCGAGTCCGCGAGTCGACTGTTACTCCTCGTACCGACTCTTCACGTAACTCCTCGGGTCGAGCTCGCTCCTCGAGTCCAGTTCGCTCCTCGAGTCGAGCTCCGAGTCCGCGAGTCGACTGTTACTCCTCATGCTGACTTCACGCAATTCCTCGAGTCGAGCTCGGTCCTCGAGTCCAGTTCGCTCCTCGAGTCGAGCTCGCTCCTCGAGTCCAGTTCGCTCCTCGAGTCGAGCTCGCTCCTCGAGTCCAGTTTGCTCCTCGAGTCGAGCTCGCTCCTCGAGTCCAGTTCGCTCATCGAGTCGAGCTCCGAGTACGCGAGTCGACTGTTACTCCTCGTACCGACTCTTCACGTAACTCCTCGGGTCTAGCTCGCTCCTCGAGTCCAGTTCGCTCCTCTAGTCCAGTTCGCTCCTCGAGTCGAGCTCCGAGTCCGTGAGTCGACTGATACTCCTCATGCTGACTTCACGCAATTCCTCGAGTCGAGCTCGCTCCTCGAGTCTAGTTCGCTCCTCGAGTCGAGCTCGCTCCTCGAGTCCAGTTCGCTCCTCGAGTCCAGTTTGCTCCTCGAGTCGACCTCGCTCCTCGAGTCCAGTTCGCTCATCGAGTCGAGCTCCGAGTACGCGAGTCGACTGTTACTCCTCGTACCGACTCTTCACGTAACTCCTCGGGTCGAGCTCGCTCCTCGAGTCCAGTTCGCTCCTCGGGTCGAGCTCACTCCTCGAGCCCAGTTCGCCCCTCGAGTCGAGCTCGCTCCTCTAGTCCAGTTCGCTCCTCGAGTCGAGCTCCGAGGCCGCGAGTCAACTGATACTCCTCATGCCGACTTCACGAAATTCCTCGAGTCGAGCTCGCTCCTCGAGTCCAGTTCGCTCCTCGAGTCGAGCTCGCTCTTCGAGTCCAGTTCGCTCCTGGGGCGAGCTAGCTCCTCGAGTCCAGTTCGCTCCTCGAGTCGAGCTCGCTCCTCGAGTCCAGTTCGCTCCTCGAGTCGAGCTCGCTCCTCGAGTCCAGTTCGCTCCTCGAGTCGAGCTCCGAGTCCGCGAGTCGATTGTTACTCCTCGTACCGACTCTTCACGTAACTCCTCGGGTCGAGCTCGCTCCTCGAGTCCAGTTCGCTCCGCGAGTCGAGCTCGCTCCTAGAGTCCAGTTCGCTCCACGAGTCGAGCTCTGTCCTCGAGTCCAGTTCGCTCCTCGAGTCGAGCTCGCTCCTAGAGTCCAGTTCGCTCCTCGAGTCGAGCTCCGAGTACGCGAGTCGACTGTTACTCCTCGTACCGAATCTTAACGTAACTAATCGGGTCGAGCTCGCTCCTCGAGTCCAGTTCGCTCCACGAGTCGAGCTCGCTCCTCGAGTCCAGTTCGCTCCTCGAGTCGAGCTCGCTCCTCGAGTCCAGTTCGCTCCTCGAGTCGAGCTCGCTCCTCGAGTCCAGTTCGCTCATCGAGTCGAGCTCCGAGTACGCGAGTCGACTGTTACTCCTCGTACCGACTCTTCACGTAACTCCTCGGGTCGAGCTCGTTCCTCGAGTCCAGTTCGCTTCTCGGGTCGAGCTCGCTCCTCGAGCCCAGTTCGCCCCTCGAGTCGAGCTCGCTCCTCTAGTCCAGTTCGCTCCTCGAGTCGAGCTCCGAGGCCGCGAGTCAACTGATACTCCTCATGCCGACTTCACGCTATTCATCGAGTCGAGCTCGCTCCTCGAGTCCAGTTCGCTCCTCGAGTCGAGCTCCCTCCTCGAGTCCAGTTCGCTCCTGGGGCGAGCTCGCTCCTCGAGTCCAGTTCGCTCCTCGAGTCGAGCTCGCTCCTCGAGTCTAGTTCGCTCCTCGAGTCCAGTTCGCTCCTCAAGTCGAGCTCCGACTCCGCGAGTCGACTGTTACTCCTCGTACCGACTCTTCACGTAACTCCTCGGGTCGAGCTCGCTCCTCGAGTCCAGTTCGCTCCGCGAGTCGAGCTCGCTCCTCGAGTCCAGTTCGCTCCTCGAGTCGAGCTCGCTCCTCGTGTCGAGCTCCGAGTCCACGAGTCGACTAATACTCGTGCCGACTCTTCACACAACTCCTCGAGTCGAGTTCGCTCTTCGAGCTAAGCTCGCTCATCGAGTCCAGTTCGCTCCTCGAGTCGAGCTCCGAGTCCGTGAGTCGACTGATACTCCTCATGCTGACTTCACGCAATTCCTCGAGTCGAACTCGCTCCTCGAGTCCAGTTCGCTCCTCGAGTCGAGATCGCTCCTCGAGTCCAGTTCGCTCCTCGAGTCGAGCTCGCTCCTCGAGTCCAGTTCACTCCTCGAGTCGAGCTCCGACTCCGCGAGTCGACTGTTACTCCTCGTACCGACTCTTCACGTACCTCCTCGGGTCGAGCTCGCTCCTCGAGTCCAGTTCGCTCCGCGAGTCGAGCTCGCTCCTCGAGTCCAGTTCGCTCCTCAAGTCGAGCTCGCTCCTCGTGTCGAGCTCCGAGTCCGCGAGTCGACTAATACTCGTGCCGACTCTTCACACAACTCCTCGAGTCGAGTTCGCTCTTCGAGTCCGTGAGTCGACTGATACTCCTCATGCTGACTTCACGCAATTCCTCGAGTCGAGCTCGCTCCTCGAGTCCAGTTCGCTCCTCGAGTCGAGCTCGCTCCTCGAGTCCAGTTCGCTCCTCGAGTCGAGCTCGCTCCTCGAGTCCAGTTCGCTCCTCGAGTCGAGCTCGCTCCTCGAGTCCAGTTTGCTCCTCGAGTCGAGCTCGCTCCTCGAGTCCAGTTCGCTCATCGAGTCGAGCGCCGAGTACGCGAGTCGACTATTACTCCTCGTACCGACTCTTCACATAACTCCTCGGGTCGAGCTCGCTCCTCGAGTCCAGTTCGCTCCTCGGGTCGAGCTCGCTCCTCGAGCCCAGTTCGCCCCTCGAGTCGAGCTCGCTCCTCTAGTCCAGTTCGCTCCTCGAGTCGAGCTCCGAGGCCGCGAGTCAACTGATACTCCTCATGCCGACTTCACGAAATTCCTCGAGTCGAGCTCGCTCCTCGAGTCCAGTTCGCTCCTCGAGTCGAGCTCGCTCCTCGAGTCCAGTTCACTCCTGGGGCGAGCTCGCTCCTCGAGTCCAGTTCGCTCCTCGAGTCGAGTTCGCTCCTCGAGTCCAGTTCGCTCCTCGAGTCGAGCTCGCTCCTCGAGTCCAGTTCGCTCCTCGAGTCGAGCTCCGAGTCCGCGAGTCGATTCTTACTCCTCGTACCGACTCTTCACGTAACTCCTCGGGTCGAGCTCGCTCCTCGAGTCCAGTTTGCGCCGCGAGTCGAGCTCGCTCCTCGAGTCCAGTTCGCTCCTCGAGTCGAGCTCGCTCCTCGTGTCGAGCTCCGAGTCCACGAGTCGACTAATACTCGTGCCGACTCTTCACACAACTCCTCGAGTCGAGTTCGCTCTTCGAGTTAAGCTCGCTCATCGAGTCCAGTTCGCTCCTCGAGTCGAGCTCCGAGTCCGTGAGTCGACTGATACTCCTCATGCTGACTTCACGCAATTCCTCGAGTCGAGCTCGCTCCTCGAGTCTAGTTCGCTCCTCGCGTCGAGCTCGCTCCTCGACTCCAGTTCGCTCCTCGAGTCCAGTTTGCTCCTCGAGTCGACCTCGCTCCTCGAGTCCAGTTCGCTCATCGAGTCAAGCTCCGAGTACGCGAGTCGACTGTTACTCCTCGTACCGACTCTTCACGTAACTCCTCGGGTCGAGCTCGCTCCTCGAGTCCAGTTCGCTCCTCGGGTCGAGCTCACTCCTCGAGCCCAGTTCGCCCCTCGAGTCGAGCTCGCTCCTCTAGTCCAGTTCGCTCCTCGAGTCGAGCTCCGAGGCCGCGAGTCAACTGATACTCCTCATGCCGACTTCACGAAATTCCTCGAGTCTAGCTCGCTCCTCGAGTCCAGTTCGCTCCTCGAGTCGAGCTCGCTCCTCGAGTCCAGTTCGCTCCTGGGGCGAGCTAGCTCCTCGAGTCCAGTTCGCTCCTCGAGTCGAGCTCGCTCCTCGAGTCCAGTTCGCTCCTCGAGTCGAGCTCGCTCCTCGAGTCCAGTTCGCTCCTCGAGTCGAGCTCCGAGTCCGCGAGTCGATTGTTACTCCTCGTACCGACTCTTCACGTAACTCCTCGGGTCGAGCTCGCTCCTCGAGTCCAGTTCGCTCCGCGAGTCGAGCTCGCTCCTAGAGTCCAGTTCGCTCCACGAGTCGAGCTCTGTCCTCGAGTCCAGTTCGGTCCTCGAGTCGAGCTCGCTCCTAGAGTCCAGTTCGCTCCTCGAGTCGAGCTCCGAGTACGCGAGTCGACTGTTACTCCTCGTACCGACTCTTAACGTAACTAATCGGGTCGAGCTCGCTCCTCGAGTCCAGTTCGCTCCACGAGTCGAGCTCACTCCTCGAGTCCAGTTCGCTCCTCGAGTCGAGCTCGCTCCTCGAGTCCAGTTCGCTCCTCGAGTCGAGCTCCGAGTCCGCGAGTCGATTCTTACTCCTCGTACCGACTCTTCACGTAACTCCTCGGGTCGAGCTCGCTCCTCGAGTCCAGTTTGCTCCGCGAGTCGAGCTCGCTCCTCGAGTCCAGTTCGCTCCTCGAGTCGAGCTCGCTCCTCGTGTCGAGCTCCGAGTCCACGAGTCGACTAATACTCGTGCCGACTCTTCACACAACTCCTCGAGTCGAGTTCGCTCTTCGAGTTAAGCTCGCTCATCGAGTCCAGTTCGCGCCTCGAGTCGAGCTCCGAGTCCGTGAGTCGACTGATACTCCTCATGCTGACTTCACGCAATTCCTCGAGTCGAGCTCGCTCCTCGAGTCCAGTTCGCTCCTGGGGCGAGCTCGCTCCTCGAGTCCAGTTCGCTCCTCGAGTCGAGCTCGCTCCTCGAGTCGAGTTCGCTCCTCGAGTCGAGTTCGTTCCTCGAGTCCAGTTCGCTCCTCGAGTCGAGCTCCGAGTCCGCGAGTCGACTGTTACTCCTCGTACCGACTCTTCACGTAACTCCACGGGTCGAGCTCGCTCCTTGAGTCCGGTTCGCTCCGCGAGTCGAGCTCGCTCCTCGAGTCCAGTTCGCTCCACGAGTTGAGCTCGCTCCTCGAGTCTAGTTCGCTCCTCGAGTCGAGCTCGCTCCTCGAGTCCAGTTCGCTCCTCGAGTCGAGCGCGCTCCTCGAGTCCAGTTCGCTCATCGAGTCGAGCTCCGAGTACGCGAGTCGACTGTTACTCCTCGTACCGACTCTTCACGTAACTCCTCGGGTCGAGCTCGCTCCTCGAGTCCAGTTCGCTCCTCGGGTCGAGCTAGCTCCTCGAGCCCAATTCGCCCCTCGAGTCGAGCTCGCTCCTCTAGTCCAGTTCGCTCCTCGAGTCGAGCTCCGAGGCCGCGAGTCAACTGATACTCCTCATGCTGACTTCACGCAATTCCTCGAGTCGAGCTCGCTCCTCGAGTCCAGTTCGCTCCTCGAGTCGAGCTCGCTCCTCGAGTCCAGTTCGCTCCTGGGGCGAGCTCTCTCCTCGAGTCCAGTTCGCTCCTCGAGTCGAGCTCGCTCCTCGAGTCCAGTTCGCTCCTCGAGTCGAGCTTGCTCCTCGAGTCCAGTTCGCTCCTCGTGTCGAGCTCCGAGTCCGCGAGTCGACTGTTACTCCTCGTAACGACTCTTCACGTAACTCCTCGGGTCGAGCTCGCTCCTCGAGTCCAGTTCGCTCCTCGAGTCGAGTTCGCTCTTCGAGTTAAGTTCGCTCATCGAGTCCAGTTCGCTCCTCGAGTAGAGCTCCGAGTCAGTGAGTCGACTGATACTCCTCATGCTGACTTCACGCAATTCCTCGAGTCGAGCTCGCTCCTCGAGTCCAGTTCGCTCCTCGAGTCGAGCTCGTTCCTCGAGTCCAGTTCGCTCCTAGGGTCGAGCTCACTCCTCTAGCCCAGTTCGCCCCTCGAGTCGAGCTCGCTCCTCTAGTCCAGTTCGCTCCTCGAGTCGAGCTCCGAGGCCGCGAGTCAACTGATACTCCTCATGCTGACTTCACGCAACTCCTCGAGTCGAGCTCGCTCCTCGAGTCCAGTTCGCTCCTCGAGTCGAGCTCGCTCCTCGAGTCCAGTTCGCTCCTGGGGCGAGCTCTCTCCTCGAGTCCAGTTCGCTCCTCGAGTCGAGCTCGCTCCTCGAGTCCAGTTCGCTCCTCGAGTCGAGCTCGCTCCTCGTGTCGAGCTCCGAGTCCGCGAGTCGACTAATACTCGTGCCGACTCTTCACACAACTCCTCGAGTCGAGTTCGCTCTTCGAGCTAAGCTCGCTCATCGAGTCCAGTTCGCTCCTCGAGTCGAGCTCCGAGTCCGTGAGTCGACTGATACTCCTCATGCTGACTTCACGCAATTCCTCGAGTCGAGCTCGCTCCTCGAGTCCAGTTCGCTCCTCGAGTCGAGATCGCTCCTCGAGTCCAGTTCGCTCCTCGAGTCGAGCTCGCTCCTCGAGTCCAGTTCGCTCCTCGAGTCGAGCTCCGAGTCCGCGAGTCGACTGTTACTCCTCGTACCGACTCTTCACGTACCTCCTCGGGTCGAGCTCGCTCCTCGAGTCCAGTTCGCTCCGCGAGTCGAGCTCGCTCCTCGAGTCCAGTTCGCTCCTCGAGTCGAGCTCGCTCCTCGTGTAGAGCTCCGAGTCCGCGAGTCGACTAATACTCGTGCCGACTCTTCACACAACTCCTCGAGTCGAGTTCGCTCTTCGAGCTAAGCTCGCTCATCGAGTCCAGTTCGCTCCTCGAGTCGAGCTCCGAGTCCGTGAGTCGACTGATACTCCTCATGCTGACTTCACGCAATTCCTCGAGTCGAGCTCGCTCCTCGAGTCCAGTTCGCTCCTCGAGTCGAGCTCGCTCCTCGAGTCCAGTTCGCTCCTCGAGTCGAGCTCGCTCCTCGAGTCCAGTTTGCTCCTCGAGTCGAGCTCGCTCCTCGAGTCCAGTTCGCTCATCGAGTCGAGCTCCGAGTACGCGAGTCGACTGTTACTCCTCGTACCGACTCTTCACGTAATTCCTCGGGTCGAGCTCGCTCCTCGAGTCCAGTTCGCTCCTCGGGTCGAGCTCGCTCCTCGAGCCCAGTTCGCCCCTCGAGTCGAGCTCGCTCCTCTAGTCCAGTTCGCTCCTCGAGTCGAGCTCCGAGGCCGCGAGTCAACTGATACTCCTCATGCCGACTTCACGAAATTCCTCGAGTCGAGCTCGCACCTCGAGTCCAGTTCGCTCCTCGAGTCGAGCTCGCTCCTCGAGTCCAGTTCACTCCTGGGGCGAGCTCGCTCCTCGAGTCCAGTTCGCTCCTCGAGTCGAGTTCGCTCCTCGAGTCCACTTCGCTCCTCGAGTCGAGCTCGCTCCTCGAGTCCAGTTCGCTCCTCGAGTCGAGCTCGCTCCTCGAGTCCAGTTCGCTCCTCGAGTCGAGCTCGCTCCTCGAGTCCAGTTCGCTCCTCGAGTCGAGCTCGCTCCTCGAGTCCAGTTCGCTCATCGAGTCGAGCTCCGAGTACGCGAGTCGACTGTTACTCCTCGTACCGACTCTTAACGTCACTCCTCGGGTCGAGCTCGTTCCTCGAGTCCAGTTCGCTCCTCGGGTCGAGCTCGCTCCTCTAGCCCAGTTCGCCCCTCGAGTCGAGCTCGCTCCTCTAGTCCAGTTCGCTCCTCGAGTCGAGCTCCGAGGCCGCGAGTCAACTGATACTCCTCATGCTGACTTCACGCAATTCCTCGAGTCGAGCTCGCTCCTCGAGTCCAGTTCGCTCCTCGAGTCGAGCTCGCTCCTCGAGTCCAGTTCGCTCCTGGGGCGAGCTCTCTCCTCGAGTCCAGTTCGCTCCTCGAGTCGAGCTCGCTCCTCGAGTCCAGTTCGCTCCTCGAGTCGAGCTTGCTCCTCGAGTCCAGTTCGCTCCTCGTGTCGAGCTCCGAGTCCGCGAGTCGACTGTTACTCCTCGTAACGACTCTTCACGTAACTCCTCGGGTCGAGCTCGCTCCTCGAGTCCAGTTCGCTCCTCGAGTCGAGTTCGCTCTTCGAGTTAAGTTCGCTCATCGAGTCCAGTTCGCTCCTCGAGTAGAGCTCCGAGTCAGTGAGTCGACTGATACTCCTCATGCTGACTTCACGCAATTCCTCGAGTCGAGCTCGCTCCTCGAGTCCAGTTCGCTCCTCGAGTCGAGCTCGCTCCTCGAGTCCAGTTCGCTCCTCGAGTCGAGCTCGCTCCTCGAGTCCAGTTCGCTCCTCGAGTCGAGCTCGCTCCTCGAGTCCAGTTCGCTCATCGAGTCGAGCTCCGAGTACGCGAGTCGACTGTTACTCCTCGTACCGACTCTTCACGTCACTCCTCGGGTCGAGCTCGTTCCTCGAGTCCAGTTCGCTCCTCGGGTCGAGCTCGCTCCTCGAGCCCAGTTCGCCCCTCGAGTCGAGCTCGCTCCTCTAGTCCAGTTCGCTCCTCGAGTCGAGCTCCGAGGCCGCGAGTCAACTGATACTCCTCATGCCGACTTCACGCAATTCATCGAGTTGAGCTCGCTCCTCGAGTCCAGTTCGCTCTTGAGTCAAGCTCCCTCCTCGAGTCCAGTTCGCTCCTGGGGCGAGCTCGCTCCTCGAGTCCAGTTCGCTCCTCGAGTCGAGCTCGCTCCTCGAGTCTAGTTCGCTCCTCGAGTCCAGTTCGCTCCTCGAGTCGAGCTCCGACTCCGCGAGTCGACTGTTACTCCTCGTACCGACTCTTCACGTAACTCCTCGGGTCGAGCTCGCTCCTCGAGTCCAGTTCGCTCCGCGAGTCGAGCTCGCTCCTCGAGTCCAGTTCGCTCCTCGAGTCGAGCTCGCTCCTCGTGTCGAGCTCCGAGTCCGCGAGTCGACTAATACTCGTGCCGACTCTTCACACAACTCCTCGAGTCGAGTTCGCTCTTCGAGCTAAGCTCGCTCATCGAGTCCAGTTCGCTCCTCGAGTCGAGCTCCGAGTCCGTGAGTCGACTGATACTCCTCATGCTGACTTCACGCAATTCCTCGAGTCGAGCTCGCTCCTCGAGTCCAGTTCGCTCCTCGAGTCGAGATCGCTCCTCGAGTCCAGTTCGCTCCTCGAGTCGAGCTCGCTCCTCGAGTCCAGTTCGCTCCTCGAGTCGAGCTCCGAGTCCGCGAGTCGACTGTTACTCCTCGTACCGACTCTTCACGTACCTCCTCGGGTCGAGCTCGCTCCTCGAGTCCAGTTCGCTCCGCGAGTCGAGCTCGCTCCTCGAGTCCAGTTCGCTCCTCGAGTCGAGCTCGCTCCTCGTGTCGAGCTCCGAGTCCGCGAGTCGACTAATACTCGTGCCGACTCTTCACACAACTCCTCGAGTCGAGTTCGCTCTTCGAGCTAAGCTCGCTCATCGAGTCCAGTTCGCTCCTCGAGTCGAGCTCCGAGTCCGTGAGTCGACTGATACTCCTCATGCTGACTTCACGCAATTCCTCGAGTCGAGCTCGCTCCTCGAGTCCAGTTCGCTCCTCGAGTCGAGATCGCTCCTCGAGTCCAGTTCGCTCCTCGAGTCGAGCTCGCTCCTCGAGTCCAGTTCGCTCCTCGAGTCGAGCTCCGAGTCCGCGAGTCGACTGTTACTCCTCGTACCGACTCTTCACGTACCTCCTCGGGTCGAGCTCGCTCCTCGAGTCCAGTTCGCTCCGCGAGTCGAGCTCGCTCCTCGAGTCCAGTTCGCTCCTCGAGTCGAGCTCGCTCCTCGTGTCGAGCTCCGAGTCCGCGAGTCGACTAATACTCGTGCCGACTCTTCACACAACTCCTCGAGTCGAGTTCGCTCTTCGAGCTAAGCTCGCTCATCGAGTCCAGTTCGCTCCTCGAGTCGAGCTCCGAGTCCGTGAGTCGACTGATACTCCTCATGCTGACTTCACGCAATTCCTCGAGTCGAGCTCGCTCCTCGAGTCCAGTTCGCTCCTCGAGTCGAGCTCGCTCCTCGAGTCCAGTTCGCTCCTCGAGTCGAGCTCGCTCCTCGAGTCCAGTTTGCTCCTCGAGTCGAGCTCGCTCCTCGAGTCTAGTTCGCTCATCGAGTCGAGCTCCGAGTACGCGAGTCGACTGTTACTCCTCGTACCGACTCTTCACGTAATTCCTCGGGTCGAGCTCGCTCCTCGAGTCCAGTTCGCTCCTCGGGTCGAGCTCGCTCCTCGAGCCCAGTTCGCCCCTCGAGTCGAGCTCGCTCCTCTAGTCCAGTTCGCTCCTCGAGTCGAGCTCCGAGGCCGCGAGTCAACTGATACTCCTCATGCCGACTTCACGAAATTCCTCGAGTCGAGCTCGCACCTCGAGTCCAGTTCGCTCCTCGAGTCGAGCTCGCTCCTCGAGTCCAGTTCACTCCTGGGGCGAGCTCGCTCCTCGAGTCCAGTTCGCTCCTCGAGTCGAGTTCGCTCCTCGAGTCCACTTCGCTCCTCGAGTCGAGCTCGCTCCTCGAGTCCAGTTCGCTCCTCGAGTCGAGCTCCGAGTCCGCGAGTCGATTCTTACTCCTCGTACCGACTCTTCACGTAACTCCTCAGGTCGAGCTCGCTCCTCGAGTCCAGTTTGCTCCGCGAGTCGAGCTCGCTCCTCGAGTCCAGTTCGCTCCTCGAGTCGAGCTCGCTCCTCGTGTCGAGCTCCGAGTCCGCGAGTCGACTAATACTCGTGCCGACTCTTCACACAACTCCTCGAGTCGAGTTCGCTCTTCGAGTTAAGCTCGCTCATCGAGTCCAGTTCGCTCCTCGAGTCGAGCTCGCTCCTCGAGTCCAGTTCGCTCCTGGGGCGAGCTCGCTCCTCGAGTCCAGTTCGCTCCTCGAGTCGAGCTCGCTCCTCGAGTCGAGTTCGCTCCTCGAGTCGAGCTCGCTCCTCGAGTCCAGTTCGGTCCTCGAGTCGAGCTCCGAGTCCGCGAGTCGACTGTTACTCCTCGTACCGACTCTTCACGTAACTCCTCGGGTCGAGCTCGCTCCTCGAGTCCAGTTCGCTCCGCGAGTCGAGCTCGCTCCTCGAGTCCAGTTCGCTCCTCGAGTCGAGCTCGCTCCTCGTGTCGAGCTCCGAGTCCGCGAGTCGACTAATACTCGTGCCGACTCTTCACACAACTCCTCGAGTCGAGTTCGCTCTTCGAGCTAAGCTCGCTCATCGAGTCCAGTTCGCTCCTCGAGTCGAGCTCCGAGTCCGTGAGTCGACTGATACTCCTCATGCTGACTTCACGCAATTCCTCGAGTCGAGCTCGCTCCTCGAGTCCAGTTCGCTCCTCGAGTCGAGATCGCTCCTCGAGTCCAGTTCGCTCCTCGAGTCGAGCTCGCTCCTCGAGTCCAGTTCGCTCCTCGAGTCGAGCTCCGAGTCCGCGAGTCGACTGTTACTCCTCGTACCGACTCTTCACGTACCTCCTCGGGTCGAGCTCGCTCCTCGAGTCCAGTTCGCTCCGCGAGTCGAGCTCGCTCCTCGAGTCCAGTTCGCTCCTCGAGTCGAGCTCGCTCCTCGTGTCGAGCTCCGAGTCCGCGAGTCGACTAATACTCGTGCCGACTCTTCACACAACTCCTCGAGTCGAGTTCGCTCTTCGAGCTAAGCTCGCTCATCGAGTCCAGTTCGCTCCTCGAGTCGAGCTCCGAGTCCGTGAGTCGACTGATACTCCTCATGCTGACTTCACGCAATTCCTCGAGTCGAGCTCGCTCCTCGAGTCCAGTTCGCTCCTCGAGTCGAGATCGCTCCTCGAGTCCAGTTCGCTCCTCGAGTCGAGCTCGCTCCTCGAGTCCAGTTCGCTCCTCGAGTCGAGCTCCGAGTCCGCGAGTCGACTGTTACTCCTCGTACCGACTTTTCACGTACCTCCTCGGGTCGAGCTCGCTCCTCGAGTCCAGTTCGCTCCGCGAGTCGAGCTCGCTCCTCGAGTCCAGTTCGCTCCTCGAGTCGAGCTCGCTCCTCGTGTCGAGCTCCGAGTCCGCGAGTCGACTAATACTCGTGCCGACTCTTCACACAACTCCTCGAGTCGAGTTCGCTCTTCGAGCTAAGCTCGCTCATCGAGTCCAGTTCGCTCCTCGAGTCGAGCTCCGAGTCCGTGAGTCGACTGATACTCCTCATGCTGACTTCACGCAATTCCTCGAGTCGAGCTCGCTCCTCGAGTCCAGTTCGCTCCTCGAGTCGAGCTCGCTCCTCGAGTCCAGTTCGCTCCTCGAGTCGAGCTCGCTCCTCGAGTCCAGTTTGCTCCTCGAGTCGAGCTCGCTCCTCGAGTCCAGTTCGCTCATCGAGTCGAGCTCCGAGTACGCGAGTCGACTGTTACTCCTCCTACCGACTCTTCACGTAATTCCTCGGGTCGAGCTCGCTCCTCGAGTCCAGTTCGCTCCTCGGGTCGAGCTCGCTCCTCGAGCCCAGTTCGCCCCTCGAGTCGAGCTCGCTCCTCTAGTCCAGTTCGCTCCTCGAGTCGAGCTCCGAGGCCGCGAGTCAACTGATACTCCTCATGCCGACTTCACGAAATTCCTCGAGTTGAGCTCGCACCTCGAGTCCAGTTCGCTCCTCGAGTCGAGCTCGCTCCTCGAGTCCAGTTCACTCCTGGGGCGAGCTCGCTCCTCGAGTCCAGTTCGCTCCTCGAGTCGAGTTCGCTCCTCGAGTCCACTTCGCTCCTCGAGTCGAGCTCGCTCCTCCAGTCCAGTTCGCTCCTCGAGTCGAGCTCCGAGTCCGCGAGTCGATTCTTACTCCTCGTACCGACTCTTCACGTAACTCCTCAGGTCGAGCTCGCTCCTCGAGTCCAGTTTGCTCCGCGAGTCGAGCTCGCTCCTCGAGTCCAGTTTGCTCCTCGAGTCGAGCTCGCTCCTCGTGTCGAGCTCCGAGTCCGCGAGTCGACTAATACTCGTGCCGACTCTTCACACAACTCCTCGAGTCGAGTTCGCTCTTCGAGTTAAGCTCGCTCATCGAGTCCAGTTCGCTCCTCGAGTCGAGCTCGCTCCTCGAGTCCAGTTCGCTCCTGGGGCGAGCTCGCTCCTCGAGTCCAGTTCGCTCCTCGAGTCGAGCTCGCTCCTCGAGTCGAGTTCGCTCCTCGAGTCGAACTCGCTCCTCGAGTCCAGTTCGGTCCTCGAGTCGAGCTCCGAGTCCGCGAGTCGACTGTTACTCCTCGTACCGACTCTTCACATAACTCCTCGGGTCGAGCTCGCTCCTCGAGTCCAGTTCGCTCCACGAGTCGAGCTCGCTCCTCGAGTCCAGTTCGCTCCACGAGTTGAGCTCGCTCCTCGAGTCTAGTTCGCTCCTCGAGTCGAGCTCGCTCCTAGAGTCCAGTTCGCTCCTCGAGTCGAGCTCCGAGTACGCGAGTCGACTGTTACTCCTCGTACCGACTCTTAACGTAACTAATCGGGTCGAGCTCGCTCCTCGAGTCCAGTTCGCTCCACGAGTCGAGCTCACTCCTCGAGTCCAGTTCGCTCCTCGAGTCGAGCTCGCTCCTCGAGTCCAGTTCGCTCCTCGAGTCGAGCGCGCTCCTCGAGTCCAGTTCGCTCATCGAGTCGAGCTCCGAGTACGCGAGTCGACTGTTACTCCTCGTACCGACTCTTCATGTAACTCCTCGGGTCGAGCTCGCTCATCGAGTCCAGTTCGCTCCTCGGGTCGAGCTAGCTCCTCGAGCCCAATTCGCCCCTCGAGTCGAGCTCGCTCCTCTAGTCCAGTTCGCTCCTCGAGTCGAGCTCCGAGGCCGCGAGTCAACTGATACTCCTCATGCTGACTTCACGCAATTCCTCGAGTCGAGCTCGCTCCTCGAGTCCAGTTCGCTCCTCGAGTCGAGCTCGCTCCTCGAGTCCAGTTCGCTCCTGGGGCGAGCTCTCTCCTCGAGTCCAGTTCGCTCCTCGAGTCGAGCTCGCTCCTCGAGTCCAGTTCGCTCCTCGAGTCGAGCTCGCTCCTCCAGTCCAGTTCGCTCCTCGTTTCGAGCACCGAGTCCGCGAGTCGACTGTTACTCCTCGTAACGACTCTTCACGTAACTCCTCGGGTCGAGCTCGCTCCTCGAGTCCAGTTCGCTCCTCGAGTCGAGTTCGCTCTTCGAGTTAAGTTCGCTCATCGAGTCCAGTTCGCTCCTCGAGTAGAGCTCCGAGTCAGTGAGTCGACTGATACTCCTCATGCTGACTTCACGCAATTCCTCGAGTCGAGCTCGCTCCTCGAGTCCAGTTCGCTCCTCGAGTCGAGCTCGCTCCTCGAGTCCAGTTCGCTCCGCGAGTCGAGCTCGCTCCTCGAGTCTAGTTCGCTCCTCGAGTCGAGCTCGCTCCTCGAGTCCAGTTCGCTCATCGAGTCGAGCTCCGAGTACGCCAGTCGACTGTTGCTCCTCGTACCGACTCTTCACGTAACTCCTCGGGTCGAGCTCGCTCCTCGAGTCCAGTTCACTCCTCGGGTCGAGCTCGCTCCTCGAGCCCAGTTCGCCCCTCGAGTCGAGCTCGCTCCTCTAGTCCAGTTCGCTCCGAGGCCGCGAGTCAACTGATACTCCTCATGCCGACTTCACGCAATTCCTCGAGTCGAGCTCGCTCCTCGAGTCCAGTTCACTCCTCGAGTCGAGCTCGCTCCTCGAGTCCAGTTCGCTCCTGGGGCAAGCTCGCTCCTCGAGTCCAGTTCGCTCCTCGAGTCGAGCTCGCTCCTCGAGTCCAGTTCGCTCTTCGAGTCGAGCTAGCTCCTCGAGTCCAGTTCGCTCCTCGAGTCGAGCTCTGAGTCCGCGAGTCGACTGTTACTCCTCGTACCGACTCTTCACGTAACTCCTCGGGTCGAGCTCGCTCCTCGAGTCCAGTTCGCTCCGCGAGTCGAGCTCGCTCCTCGAGTCCAGTTTGCTCTGCGAGTCGAGCTCGCTCCTCGAGTCCAGTTCGCTCCTCGAGTCGAGCTCGCTCCTCGTGTCGAGCTCCGAGTCCGCGAGTCGACTAATACTCGTGCCGACTCTTCACGTAATTCCTCGGGTCGAGCTCGCTCCTCGAGTCCAGTTCGCTCCTCGGGTCGAGCTCGCTCCTCGAGCCCAGTTCGCCCCTCGAGTCAAGCTCGCTCCTCTAGTCCAGTTCGCTCCTCGAGTCGAGCTCCGAGGCCGCGAGTCAACTGATACTCCTCATGCCGACTTCACGAAATTCCTCGAGTCGAGCTCGCTCCTCGAGTCCAGTTCGCTCCTCGAGTCGAGCTCGCTCCTCGAGTCCAGTTCACTCCTGGGGCGAGCTCGCTCCTCGAGTCCAGTTCGCTCCTCGAGTCGAGTTCGCTCCTCGAGTCCAGTTCGCTCCTCGAGTCGAGCTCGCTCCTCGAGTCCAGTTCGCTCCTCGAGTCGAGCTCCGAGTCCGCGAGTCGATTCTTACTCCTCGTACCGACTCTTCACGTAACTCCTCAGGTCGAGCTCGCTCCTCGAGTCCAGTTTGCTCCGCGAGTCGAGCTCGCTCCTCGAGTCCAGTTCGCTCCTCGAGTCGAGCTCGCTCCTCGTGCCGACTCTTCACACAACTCCTCGAGTCGAGTTCGCTCTCCGAGTTAAGCTCGCTCATCGAGTCAAGTTCGCTCCTCGAGTCGAGCTCCGAGTCCGTGAGTCGACTGATACTCCTCATGCTGACTTCACGCAATTCCTCGAGTCGAGCTCGCTCCTCGAGTCCAGTTCGCTCCTGGGGCGAGCTCGCTCCTCGAGTCCAGTTCGCTCCTCGAGTCGAGCTCGCTCCTCGAGTCGAGTTCGCTCCTCGAGTCGAGCTCGCTCCTCGAGTCCAGTTCGCTCCTCGAGTCGAGCTCCGAGTCCGCGAGTCGACTGTTACTCCTCGTACCGACTCTTCACGTAACTCCTCGGGTCGAGCTCGCTCCTCGAGTCCAGTTCGCTCCGCGAGTCGAGCTCGCTTCTCGAGTCCAGTTCGCTCCACGAGTTGAGCTCGCTCCTCGAGTCTAGTTCGCTCCTCGAGTCGAGCTCGCTCCTAGAGTCCAGTTCGCTCCTCGAGTCGAGCTCCGAGTACGCGAGTCGACTGTTACTCCTCGTACCGACTCTTAACGTAACTAATCGGGTCGAGCTCGCTCCTCGAGTCCAGTTCGCTCCACGAGTCGAGCTCACTCCTCGAGTCCAGTTCGCTCCTCGAGTCGAGCTCGCTCCTCGAGTCTAGTTCGCTCCTCGAGTCGAGCTCGCTCCTCGAGTCCAGTTCGCTCCTCGAGTCGAGCGCGCTCCTCGAGTCCAGTTCGCTCATCGAGTCGAGCTCCGAGTACGCGAGTCGACTGTTACTCCTCGTACCGACTCTTCACGTAACTCCTCGGGTCGAGCTCGCTCCTCGAGTCCAGTTCGCTCCTCGGGTCGAGCTAGCTCCTTGAGCCCAATTCGCCCCTCGAGTCGAGCTCGCTCCTCTAGTCCAGTTCGCTCCTCGAGTCGAGCTCCGAGGCCGCGAGTCAACTGATACTCCTCATGCTGACTTCACGCAATTCCTCGAGTCGAGCTCGCTCCTCGAGTCCAGTTCGCTCCTCGAGTCGAGCTCGCTCCTCGAGTCCAGTTCGCTCCTGGGGCGAGCTCTCTCCTCGAGTCCAGTTCGCTCCTCGAGTCGAGCTCGCTCCTCGAGTCCAGTTCGCTCCTCGAGTCGAGCTTGCTCCTTGAGTCCAGTTCGCTCCTCGTGTCGAGCTCCGAGTCCGCGAGTCGACTGTTACTCCTCGTAACGACTCTTCACGTAACTCCTCGGGTCGAGCTCGCTCCTCGAGTCCAGTTCGCTCCTCGAGTCGAGTTCGCTCTTCGAGTTAAGTTCGCTCATCGAGTCCAGTTCGCTCCTCGAGTAGAGCTCCGAGTCAGTGAGTCGACTGATACTCCTCATGCTGACTTCACGCAATTCCTCGAGTCGAGCTCGCTCCTCGAGTCCAGTTCGCTCCTCGAGTCGAGCTCGCTCCTCGAGTCCAGTTCGCTCCTCGAGTCGAGCTCGCTCCTCGAGTCCAGTTCGCTCCTCGAGTCGAGCTCGCTCCTCGAGTCCAGTTCGCTCATCGAGTCGAGCTCCGAGTACGCGAGTCGACTGTTACTCCTCGTACCGACTCTTCACGTCACTCCTCGGGTCGAGCTCGTTCCTCGAGTCCAGTTCGCTCCTCGGGTCGAGCTCGCTCCTCGAGCCCAGTTCGCCCCTCGAGTCGAGCTCGCTCCTCTAGTCCAGTTCGCTCCTCGAGTCGAGCTCCGAGGCCGCGAGTCAACTGATACTCCTCATGCTGACTTCATGCAATTCCTCGAGTCGAGCTCGCTCCTCGAGTCCAGTTCGCTCCTCGAGTCGAGCTCGCTCCTCGAGTCCAGTTCGCTCCTGGGGCGAGCTCTCTCCTCGAGTCCAGTTCGCTCCTCGAGTCGAGCTCGCTCCTCGAGTCCAGTTCGCTCCTCGAGTCGAGCTTGCTCCTCGAGTCCAGTTCGCTCCTCGTGTCGAGCTCCGAGTCCGCGAGTCGACTGTTACTCCTCGTAACGACTCTTCACGTAACTCCTCGGGTCGAGCTCGCTCCTCGAGTCCAGTTCGCTCCTCGAGTCGAATTCGCTCTTCGAGTTAAGTTCGCTCATCTAGTCCAGTTCGCTCCTCGAGTAGAGCTCCGAGTCAGTGAGTCGACTGATACTCCTCATGCTGACTTCACGCAATTCCTCGAGTCGAGCTCGCTCCTCGAGTCCAGTTCGCTCCTCGAGTCGAGCTCGCTCCTCGAGTCCAGTTCGCTCCTCGAGTCGAGCTCGCTCCTCGAGTCCAGTTCGCTCCTCGAGTCGAGCTCGCTCCTCGAGTCCAGTTCGCTCATCGAGTCGAGCTCCGAGTACGCGAGTCGACTGTTACTCCTCGTACCGACTCTTCACGTCACTCCTCGGGTCGAGCTCGTTCCTCGAGTCCAGTTCGCTCCTCGGGTCGAGCTCGCTCCTCGAGCCCAGTTCGCCCCTCGAGTCGAGCTCGCTCCTCTAGTCCAGTTCGCTCCTCGAGTCGAGCTCCGAGGCCGCGAGTCAACTGATACTCCTCATGCCGACTTCACGCAATTCATCGAGTTGAGCTCGCTCCTCGAGTCCAGTTCGCTCCTCGAGTCGAGCTCCCTCCTCGAGTCCAGTTCGCTCCTGGGGCGAGCTCGCTCCTCGAGTCCAGTTCGCTCCTCGAGTCGAGATCGCTCCTCGAGTCCAGTTCGCTCCTCGAGTCGAGCTCGCTCCTCGAGTCCAGTTCGCTCCTCGAGTCGAGCTCCGAGTCCGCGAGTCGACTGTTACTCCTCGTACCGACTCTTCACGTACCTCCTCGGGTCGAGCTCGCTCCTCGAGTCCAGTTCGCTCCGCGAGTCGAGCTCGCTCCTCGAGTCCAGTTCGCTCCTCGAGTCGAGCTCGCTCCTCGTGTCGAGCTCCGAGTCCGCGAGTCGACTAATACTCGTGCCGACTCTTCACACAACTCCTCGAGTCGAGTTCGCTCTTCGAGCTAAGCTCGCTCATCGAGTCCAGTTCGCTCCTCGAGTCGAGCTCCGAGTCCGTGAGTCGACTGATACTCCTCATGCTGACTTCACGCAATTCCTCGAGTCGAGCTCGCTCCTCGAGTCCAGTTCGCTCCTCGAGTCGAGCTCGCTCCTCGAGTCCAGTTCGCTCCTCGAGTCGAGCTCGCTCCTCGAGTCCAGTTTGCTCCTCGAGTCGAGCTCGCTCCTCGAGTCCAGTTCGCTCATCGAGTCGAGCTCCGAGTACGCGAGTCGACTGTTACTCCTCGTACCGACTCTTCACGTAATTCCTCGGGTCGAGCTCGCTCCTCGAGTCCAGTTCGCTCCTCGGGTCGAGCTCGCTCCTCGAGCCCAGTTCGCCCCTCGAGTCGAGCTCGCTCCTCTAGTCCAGTTCGCTCCTCGAGTCGAGCTCCGAGGCCGCGAGTCAACTGATACTCCTCATGCCGACTTCACGAAATTCCTCGAGTCGAGCTCGCACCTCGAGTCCAGTTCGCTCCTCGATTCGAGCTCGCTCCTCGAGTCCAGTTCACTCCTGGGGCGAGCTCGCTCCTCGAGTCCAGTTCGCTCCTCGAGTCGAGTTCGCTCCTCGAGTCCACTTCGCTCCTCGAGTCGAGCTCGCTCCTCGAGTCCAGTTCGCTCCTCGAGTCGAGCTCCGAGTCCGCGAGTCGATTCTTACTCCTCGTACCGACTCTTCACGTAACTCCTCAGGTCGAGCTCGCTCCTCGAGTCCAATTTGCTCCGCGAGTCGAGCTCGCTCCTCGAGTCCAGTTCGCTCCTCGAGTCGAGCTCGCTCCTCGTGTCGAGCTCCGAGTCCGCGAGTCGACTAATACTCGTGCCGACTCTTCACACAACTCCTCGAGTCGAGTTCGCTCTTCGAGTTAAGCTCGCTCATCGAGTCCAGTTCGCTCCTCGAGTCGAGCTCGCTCCTCGAGTCCAGTTCGCTCCTGGGGCGAGCTCGCTCCTCGAGTCCAGTTCGCTCCTCGAGTCGAGCTCGCTCCTCGAGTCGAGTTCGCTCCTCGAGTCGAGCTCGCTCCTCGAGTCCAGTTCGGTCCTCGAGTCGAGCTCCGAGTCCGCGAGTCGACTGTTACTCCTCGTACCGACTCTTCACATAACTCCTCGGGTCGAGCTCGCTCCTCGAGTCCAGTTCGCTCCACGAGTCGAGCTCGCTCCTCGAGTCCAGTTCGCTCCACGAGTTGAGCTCGCTCCTCGAGTCTAGTTCTCTCCTCGAGTCGAGCTCGCTCCTAGAGTCCAGTTCGCTCCTCGAGTCGAGCTCCGAGTACGCGAGTCGACTGTTACTCCTCGTACCGACTCTTAACGTAACTAATCGGGTCGAGTTCGCTCCTCGAGTCCAGTTCGCTCCACGAGTCGAGCTCACTCCTCGAGTCCAGTTCGCTCCTCGAGTCGAGCTCGCTCCTCGAGTCCAGTTCGCTCCTCGAGTCGAACGCGCTCCTCGAGTCCAGTTCGCTCATCGAGTCGAGCTCCGAGTACGCGAGTCGACTGTTACTCCTCGTACCGACTCTTCATGTAACTCCTCGGGTCGAGCTCGCTCATCGAGTCCAGTTCGCTCCTCGGGTCGAGCTAGCTCCTCGAGCCCAATTCGCCCCTCGAGTCGAGCTCGCTCCTCTAGTCCAGTTCGCTCCTCGAGTCGAGCTCCGAGGCCGCGAGTCAACTGATACTCCTCATGCTGACTTCACGCAATTCCTCGAGTCGAGCTCGCTCCTCGAGTCCAGTTCGCTCCTCGAGTCGAGCTCGCTCCTCGAGTCCAGTTCGCTCCTGGGGCGAGCTCTCTCCTCGAGTCCAGTTCGCTCCTCGAGTCGAGCTCGCTCCTCGAGTCCAGTTCGCTCCTCGAGTCGAGCTCGCTCCTCCAGTCCAGTTCGCTCCTCGTGTCGAGCTCCGAGTCCGCGAGTCGACTGTTACTCCTCGTAACGACTCTTCACGTAACTCCTCGGGTCGAGCTCGCTCCTCGAGTCCAGTTCGCTCCTCGAGTCGAGTTCGCTTTTCGAGTTAAGTTCGCTCATCGAGTCCAGTTCGCTCCTCGAGTAGAGCTCCGAGTCAGTGAGTCGACTGATACTCCTCATGCTGACTTCACGCAATTCCTCGAGTCGAGCTCGCTCCTCGAGTCCAGTTCGCTCCTCGAGTCGAGCTCACTCCTCGAGTCCAGTTCGCTCCGCGAGTCGAGCTCGCTCCTCGAGTCTAGTTCGCTCCTCGAATCGAGCTCGCTCCTCGAGTCCAGTTCGCTCATCGAGTCGAGCTCCGAGTACGCCAGTCGACTGTTGCTCCTCGTACCGACTCTTCACGTAACTCCTCGGGTCGAGCTCGCTCCTCGAGTCCAGTTCACTCCTCGGGTCGAGCTCGCTCCTCGAGCCCAGTTCGCCCCTCGAGTCGAGCTCGCTCCTCTAGTCCAGTTCGCTCCTCGAGTCGAGCTCCGAGGCCGCGAGTCAACTGATACTCCTCATGCCGACTTCACGCAATTCCTCGAGTCGAGCTCGCTCCTCGAGTCCAGTTCGCTCCTCGAGTCGAGCTCGCTCCTCGAGTCCAGTTCGCTCCTGGGGCAAGCTCGCTCCTCGAGTCCAGTTCGCTCCTCGAGTCGAGCTCGCTCCTCGAGTCCAGTTCGCTCTTCGAGTCGAGCTAGCTCCTCGAGTCCAGTTCGCTCCTCGAGTCGAGCTCTGAGTCCGCGAGTCGACTGTTACTCCTCGTACCGACTCTTCACGTAACTCCTCGGGTCGAGCTCGCTCCTCGAGTCCAGTTCGCTCCGCGAGTCGAGCTCGCTCCTCGAGTCCAGTTTGCTCCGCGAGTCGAGCTCGCTCCTCGAGTCCAGTTCGCTCCTCGAGTCGAGCTCGCTCCTCGTGTCGAGCTCCGAGTCCGCGAGTCGACTAATACTCGTGCCGACTCTTCACGTAATTCCTCGGGTCGAGCTCGCTCCTCGAGTCCAGTTCGCTCCTCGGGTCGAGCTCGCTCCTCGAGCCCAGTTCGCCCCTCGAGTCAAGCTCGCTCCTCTAGTCCAGTTCGCTCCTCGAGTCGAGCTCCGAGGCCGCGAGTCAACTGATACTCCTCATGCCGACTTCACGAAATTCCTCGAGTCGAGCTCGCTCCTCGAGTCTAGTTCGCTCCTCGAGTCGAGCTCGCTCCTCGAGTCCAGTTCACTCCTGGGGCGAGCTCGCTCCTCGAGTCCAGTTCGCTCCTCGAGTCGAGTTCGCTCCTCGAGTCCAGTTCGCTCCTCGAGTCGAGCTCGCTCCTCGAGTCCAGTTCGCTCCTCGAGTCGAGCTCCGAGTCCGCGAGTCGATTCTTACTCCTCGTACCGACTCTTCACGTAACTCCTCAGGTCGAGCTCGCTCCTCGAGTCCAGTTTGCTCCGCGAGTCGAGCTCGCTCCTCGAGTCCAGTTCGCTCCTCGAGTCGAGCTCGCTCCTCGTGTCGAGCTCCGAGTCCGCGAGTCGACTAATACTCGTGCCGACTCTTCACACAACTCCTCGAGTCGAGTTCGCTCTCCGAGTTAAGCTCGCTCATCGAGTCAAGTTCGCTCCTCGAGTCGAGCTCCGAGTCCGTGAGTCGACTGATACTCCTCATGCTGACTTCACGCAATTCCTCGAGTCGAGCTCGCTCCTCGAGTCCAGTTCGCTCCTGGGGCGAGCTCGCTCCTCGAGTCCAGTTCGCTCCTCGAGTCGAGCTCGCTCCTCGAGTCGAGTTCGCTCCTCGAGTCGAGCTCGCTCCTCGAGTCCAGTTCGCTCCTCGAGTCGAGCTCCGAGTCCGCGAGTCGACTGTTACTCCTCGTACCGACTCTTCACGTAACTCCTCTGGTCGAGCTCGCTCCTCGAGTCCAGTTCGCTCCGCGAGTCGAGCTCGCTCCTCGAGTCCAGTTCGCTCCACGAGTTGAGCTCGCTCCTCGAGTCTAGTTCGCTCCTCGAGTCGAGCTCGCTCCTAGAGTCCAGTTCGCTCCTCGAGTCGAGCTCCGAGTACGCGAGTCGACTGTTACTCCTCGTACCGACTCTTAACGTAACTAATCGGGTCGAGCTCGCTCCTCGAGTCCAGTTCGCTCCACGAGTCGAGCTCACTCCTCGAGTCCAGTTCGCTCCTCGAGTCGAGCTCGCTCCTCGAGTCCAGTTCGCTCCTCGAGTCGAGCGCGCTCCTCGAGTCCAGTTCGCTCATCGAGTCGAGCTCCGAGTACGCGAGTCGACTGTTACTCCTCGTACCGACTCTTCATGTAACTCCTCGGGTCGAGCTCGCTCATCGAGTCCAGTTCGCTCCTCGGGTCGAGCTAGCTCCTCGAGCCCAATTCGCCCCTCGAGTCGAGCTCGCTCCTCTAGTCCAGTTCGCTCCTCGAGTCGAGCTCCGAGGCCGCGAGTCAACTGATACTCCTCATGCCGACTTCACGCAATTCCTCGAGTCGAGCTCGCTCCTCGAGTCCAGTTCGCTCCTCGAGTCGAGCTCGCTCCTCGAGTCCAGTTCGCTCCTGGGGCAAGCTCGCTCCTCGAGTCCAGTTCGCTCCTCGAGTCGAGCTCGCTCCTCGAGTCCAGTTCGCTCTTCGAGTCGAGCTAGCTCCTCGAGTCCAGTTCGCTCCTCGAGTCGAGCTCTGAGTCCGCGAGTCGACTGTTACTCCTCGTACCGACTCTTCACGTAACTCCTCGGGTCGAGCTCGCTCCTCGAGTCCAGTTCGCTCCGCGAGTCGAGCTCGCTCCTCGAGTCCAGTTTGCTCCGCGAGTCGAGCTCGCTCCTCGAGTCCAGTTCGCTCCTCGAGTCGAGCTCGCTCCTCGTGTCGAGCTCCGAGTCCGCGAGTCGACTAATACTCGTGCCGACTCTTCACGTAATTCCTCGGGTCGAGCTCGCTCCTCGAGTCCAGTTCGCTACTCGGGTCGAGCTCGCTCCTCGAGCCCAGTTCGCCCCTCGAGTCAAGCTCGCTCCTCTAGTCCAGTTCGCTCCTCGAGTCGAGCTCCGAGGCCGCGAGTCAACTGATACTCCTCATGCCGACTTCACGAAATTCCTCGAGTCGAGCTCGCTCCTCGAGTCTAGTTCGCTCCTCGAGTCGAGCTCGCTCCTCGAGTCCAGTTCACTCCTGGGGCGAGCTCGCTCCTCGAGTCCAGTTCGCTCCTCGAGTCGAGTTCGCTCCTCGAGTCCAGTTCGCTCCTCGAGTCGAGCTCGCTCCTCGAGTCCAGTTCGCTCCTCGAGTCGAGCTCCGAGTCCGCGAGTCGATTCTTACTCCTCGTACCGACTCTTCACGTAACTCCTCAGGTCGAGCTCGCTCCTCGAGTCCAGTTTGCTCCGCGAGTCGAGCTCGCTCCTCGAGTCCAGTTCGCTCCTCGAGTCGAGCTCGCTCCTCGTGTCGAGCTCCGAGTCCGCGAGTCGACTAATACTCGTGCCGACTCTTCACACAACTCCTCGAGTCGAGTTCGCTCTCCGAGTTAAGCTCGCTCATCGAGTCAAGTTCGCTCCTCGAGTCGAGCTCCGAGTCCGTGAGTCGACTGATACTCCTCATGCTGACTTCACGCAATTCCTCGAGTCGAGCTCGCTCCTCGAGTCCAGTTCGCTCCTGGGGCGAGCTCGCTCCTCGAGTCCAGTTCGCTCCTCGAGTCGAGCTCGCTCCTCGAGTCGAGTTCGCTCCTCGAGTCGAGCTCGCTCCTCGAGTCCAGTTCGCTCCTCGAGTCGAGCTCCGAGTCCGCGAGTCGACTGTTACTCCTCGTACCGACTCTTCACGTAACTCCTCGGGTCGAGCTCGCTCCTCGAGTCCAGTTCGCTCCGCGAGTCGAGCTCGCTCCTCGAGTCCAGTTCGCTCCACGAGTTGAGCTCGCTCCTCGAGTCTAGTTCGCTCCTCGAGTCGAGCTCGCTCCTAGAGTCCAGTTCGCTCCTCGAGTCGAGCTCCGAGTACGCGAGTCGACTGTTACTCCTCGTACCGACTCTTAACGTAACTAATCGGGTCGAGCTCGCTCCTCGAGTCCAGTTCGCTCCACGAGTCGAGCTCACTCCTCGAGTCCAGTTCGCTCCTCGAGTCGAGCTCGCTCCTCGAGTCCAGTTCGCTCCTCGAGTCGAGCGCGCTCCTCGAGTCCAGTTCGCTCATCGAGTCGAGCTCCGAGTACGCGAGTCGACTGTTACTCCTCGTACCGACTCTTCATGTAACTCCTCGGGTCGAGCTCGCTCATCGAGTCCAGTTCGCTCCTCGGGTCGAGCTAGCTCCTCGAGCCCAATTCGCCCCTCGAGTCGAGCTCGCTCCTCTAGTCCAGTTCGCTCCTCGAGTCGAGCTCCGAGGCCGCGAGTCAACTGATACTCCTCATGCTGACTTCACGCAATTCCTCGAGTCGAGCTCGCTCCTCGAGTCCAGTTCGCTCCTCGAGTCGAGCTCGCTCCTCGAGTCCAGTTCGCTCCTGGGGCGAGCTCTCTCCTCGAGTCCAGTTCGCTCCTCGAGTCGAGCTCGCTCCTCGAGTCCAGTTCGCTCCTCGAGTCGAGCTCGCTCCTCCAGTCCAGTTCGCTCCTCGTGTCGAGCTCCGAGTCCGCGAGTCGACTGTTACTCCTCGTACGACTCTTCACGTAACTCCTCGGGTCGAGCTCGCTCCTCGAGTCCAGTTCGCTCCTCGAGTCGAGTTCGCTTTTCGAGTTAAGTTCGCTCATCGAGTCCAGTTCGCTCCTCGAGTAGAGCTCCGAGTCAGTGAGTCGACTGATACTCCTCATGCTGACTTCACGCAATTCCTCGAGTCGAGCTCGCTCCTCGAGTCCAGTTCGCTCCTCGAGTCGAGCTCGCTCCTCGAGTCCAGTTCGCTCCGCGAGTCGAGCTCGCTCCTCGAGTCTAGTTCGCTCCTCGAATCGAGCTCGCTCCTCGAGTCCAGTTCGCTCATCGAGTCGAGCTCCGAGTACGCCAGTCGACTGTTGCTCCTCGTACCGACTCTTCACGTAACTCCTCGGGTCGAGCTCGCTCCTCGAGTCCAGTTCACTCCTCGGGTCGAGCTCGCTCCTCGAGCCCAGTTCGCCCCTCGAGTCGAGCTCGCTCCTCTAGTCCAGTTCGCTCCTCGAGTCGAGCTCCGAGGCCGCGAGTCAACTGATACTCCTCATGCCGACTTCACGCAATTCCTCGAGTCGAGCTCGCTCCTCGAGTCCAGTTCGCTCCTCGAGTCGAGCTCGCTCCTCGAGTCCAGTTCGCTCCTGGGGCAAGCTCGCTCCTCGAGTCCAGTTCGCTCCTCGAGTCGAGCTCGCTCCTCGAGTCCAGTTCGCTCTTCGAGTCGAGCTAGCTCCTCGAGTCCAGTTCGCTCCTCGAGTCGAGCTCTGAGTCCGCGAGTCGACTGTTACTCCTCGTACCGACTCTTCACGTAACTCCTCGGGTCGAGCTCGCTCCTCGAGTCCAGTTCGCTCCGCGAGTCGAGCTCGCTCCTCGAGTCCAGTTTGCTCCGCGAGTCGAGCTCGCTCCTCGAGTCCAGTTCGCTCCTCGAGTCGAGCTCGCTCCTCGTGTCGAGCTCCGAGTCCGCGAGTCGACTAATACTCGTGCCGACTCTTCACGTAATTCCTCGGGTCGAGCTCGCTCCTCGAGTCCAGTTCGCTCCTCGGGTCGAGCTCGCTCCTCGAGCCCAGTTCGCCCCTCGAGTCAAGCTCGCTCCTCTAGTCCAGTTCGCTCCTCGAGTCGAGCTCCGAGGCCGCGAGTCAACTGATACTCCTCATGCCGACTTCACGAAATTCCTCGAGTCGAGCTCGCTCCTCGAGTCCAGTTCGCTCCTCGAGTCGAGCTCGCTCCTCGAGTCCAGTTCACTCCTGGGGCGAGCTCGCTCCTCGAGTCCAGTTCGCTCCTCGAGTCGAGTTCGCTCCTCGAGTCCAGTTCGCTCCTCGAGTCGAGCTCGCTCCTCGAGTCCAGTTCGCTCCTCGAGTCGAGCTCCGAGTCCGCGAGTCGATTCTTACTCCTCGTACCGACTCTTCACGTAACTCCTCAGGTCGAGCTCGCTCCTCGAGTCCAGTTTGCTCCGCGAGTCGAGCTCGCTCCTCGAGTCCAGTTCGCTCCTCGAGTCGAGCTCGCTCCTCGTGTCGAGCTCCGAGTCCGCGAGTCGACTAATACTCGTGCCGACTCTTCACACAACTCCTCGAGTCGAGTTCGCTCTCCGAGTTAAGCTCGCTCATCGAGTCAAGTTCGCTCCTCGAGTCGAGCTCCGAGTCCGTGAGTCGACTGATACTCCTCATGCTGACTTCACGCAATTCCTCGAGTCGAGCTCGCTCCTCGAGTCCAGTTCGCTCCTGGGGCGAGCTCGCTCCTCGAGTCCAGTTCGCTCCTCGAGTCGAGCTCGCTCCTCGAGTCGAGTTCGCTCCTCGAGTCGAGCTCGCTCCTCGAGTCCAGTTCGCTCCTCGAGTCGAGCTCCGAGTCCGCGAGTCGACTGTTACTCCTCGTACCGACTCTTCACGTAACTCCTCGGGTCGAGCTCGCTCCTCGAGTCCAGTTCGCTCCGCGAGTCGAGCTCGCTCCTCGAGTCCAGTTCGCTCCACGAGTTGAGCTCGCTCCTCGAGTCTAGTTCGCTCCTCGAGTCGAGCTCGCTCCTAGAGTCCAGTTCGCTCCTCGAGTCGAGCTCCGAGTACGCGAGTCGACTGTTACTCCTCGTACCGACTCTTAACGTAACTAATCGGGTCGAGCTCGCTCCTCGAGTCCAGTTCGCTCCACGAGTCGAGCTCACTCCTCGAGTCCAGTTCGCTCCTCGAGTCGAGCTCGCTCCTCGAGTCCAGTTCGCTTCTCGAGTCGAGCGCGCTCCTCGAGTCCAGTTCGCTCATCGAGTCGAGCTCCGAGTACGCGACTCGACTGTTACTCCTCGTACCGACTCTTCACGTAACTCCTCGGGTCGAGCTCGCTCCTCGAGTCCAGTTCGCTCCTCGGGTCGAGCTAGCTCCTCGAGCCCAATTCGCCCCTCGAGTCGAGCTCGCTCCTCTAGTCCAGTTCGCTCCTCGAGTCGAGCTCCGAGGCCGCGAGTCAACTGATACTCCTCATGCTGACTTCACGCAATTCCTCGAGTCGAGCTCGCTCCTCGAGTCCAGTTCTCTCCTCGAGTCGAGCTCGCTCCTCGAGTCCAGTTCGCTCCTGGGGCGAGCTCTCTCCTCGAGTCCAGTTCGCTCCTCGAGTCGAGCTCGCTCCTCGAGTCCAGTTCGCTCCTCGAGTCGAGCTCGCTCCTCCTGTCCAGTTCGCTCCTCGTGTCGAGCTCCGAGTCCGTGAGTCGACTGTTACTCCTCTTAACGACTCTTCACGTAACTCCTCGGGTCGAGCTCGCTCCTCGAGTCCAGTTCGCTCCTCGAGTCGAGTTCACTCTTCGAGTTAAGTTCGCTCATCGAGTCCAGTTCGCTCGTCGAGTAGAGCTCCGAGTCAGTGAGTCGACTGATACTCCTCATGCTGACTTCACGCAATTCCTCGAGTCGAGCTCGCTCCTCGAGTCCAGTTCGCTCCTCGAGTCGAGCTCGCTCCTCGAGTCCAGTTCGCTCCGCGAGTCGAGCTCGCTCCTCGAGTCTAGTTCGCTCCTCGAGTCGAGCTCGCTCCTCGAGTCCAGTTCGCTCATCGAGTCGAGCTCCGAGTACGCCAGTCGACTGTTACTCCTCGTACCGACTCTTCACGTAACTCCTCGGGTCGAGCTCGCTCCTCGAGTCCAGTTCACTCCTCGGGTCGAGCTCGCTCCTCGAGCCCAGTTCGCCCCTCGAGTCGAGCTCGCTCCTCTAGTCCAGTTCGCTCCTCGAGTCGAGCTCGCTCCTCGAGTCCAGTTCGCTCGTGGGGCGAGCTCGCTCCTCGAGTCCAGTTCGCTCCTCGAGTCGAGCTCGCTCCTCGAGTCCAGTTCGCTCCACGAGTTGAGCTCGCTCCTCGAGTCTAGTTCGCTCCTCGAGTCGAGCTCGCTCCTAGAGTCCAGTTCGCTCCTCGAGTCGAGCTCCGAGTACGCGAGTCGACTGTTACTCCTCGTACCGACTCTTAACGTAACTAATCGGGTCGAGCTCGCTCCTCGAGTCCAGTTCGCTCCACGAGTCGAGCTCACTCCTCGAGTCCAGTTCGCTCCTCGAGTCGAGCTCGCTCCTCGAGTCCAGTTCGCTCCTCGAGTCGAGCGCGCTCCTCGAGTCCAGTTCGCTCATCGAGTCGAGCTCCGAGTACGCGACTCGACTGTTACTCCTCGTACCGACTCTTCACGTAACTCCTCGGGTCGAGCTCGCTCCTCGAGTCCAGTTCGCTCCTCGGGTCGAGCTAGCTCCTCGAGCCCAATTCGCCCCTCGAGTCGAGCTCGCTCCTCTAGTCCAGTTCGCTCCTCGAGTCGAGCTCCGAGGCCGCGAGTCAACTGATACTCCTCATGCTGACTTCACGCAATTCCTCGAGTCGAGCTCGCTCCTCGAGTCCAGTTCGCTCCTCGAGTCGAGCTCGCTCCTCGAGTCCAGTTCGCTCCTGGGGCGAGCTCTCTCCTCGAGTCCAGTTCGCTCCTCGAGTCGAGCTCGCTCCTCGAGTCCAGTTCGCTCCTCGAGTCGAGCTCGCTCCTCCAGTCCAGTTCGCTCCTCGTGTCGAGCTCCGAGTCCGCGAGTCGACTGTTACTCCTCGTAACGACTCTTCACGTAACTCCTCGGGTCGAGCTCGCTCCTCGAGTCCAGTTCGCTCCTCGAGTCGAGTTCGCTCTTCGAGTTAAGTTCGCTCATCGAGTCCAGTGTGCTCGTCGAGTAGAGCTCCGAGTCAGTGAGTCGACTGATACTCCTCATGCTGACTTCACGCAATTCCTCGAGTCGAGCTCGCTCCTCGAGTCCAGTTCGCTCCTCGAGTCGAGCTCGCTCCTCGAGTCCAGTTCGCTCCGCGAGTCGAGCTCGCTCCTCGAGTCTAGTTCGCTCCTCGAGTCGAGCTCGCTCCTCGAGTCCAGTTCGCTCATCGAGTCGAGCTCCGAGTACGCCAGTCGACTGTTACTCCTCGTACCGACTCTTCACGTAACTCCTCGGGTCGAGCTGGCTCCTCGAGTCCAGTTCACTCCTCGGGTCGAGCTCGCTCCTCGAGCCCAGTTTGCCCCTCGAGTCGAGCTCGCTCCTCTAGTCCAGTTCGCTCCTCGAGTCGAGCTCGCTCCTCGAGTCCAGTTCGCTCCTGGGGCGAGCTCGCTCCTCGAGTACAGTTCGCTCCTCGAGTCGAGCTCGCTCCTCGAGTCCAGTTCGCTCCTCGAGTCGAGCTCGCTCCTCGAGTCCAGTTCGCTCCTCGAGTCGAGCTCTGAGTCCGCGAGTCGACTGTTACTCCTCGTACCGACTCTTCACGTAACTCCTCGGGTCGAGCTCGCTCCTCGAGTCCAGTTCGCTCCGCGAGTCGAGCTCGCTCCTCGAGTCCAGTTTGCTCCGCGAGTCGAGCTCGCTCCTCGAGTCCAGTTCGCTCCTCGAGTCGAGCTCGCTCCTCGTGTCGAGCTCCGAGTCCGCGAGTCGACTAATACTCGTGCCGACTCTTCACACAACTCCTTGAGTCGAGTTCGCTCTCCGAGTTAAGCTCGCTCATCGAGTCCAGTTCGCTCCTCGAGTTGAGCTCCGAGTCCGTGAGTCGACTGATACTCCTCATGCTGATTTCACGCAATTCCTCGAGTCGAGCTCGCTCCTCGAGTCCAGTTCGCTCCTGGGGCGAGCTCGCTCCTCGAGTCCAGTTCGCTCCTCGAGTCGAGCTCGCTCCTCGAGTCGAGTTCGCTCCTCGAGTCGAGCTCGCTCCTCGAGTCCAGTTCGCTCCTCGAGTCGAGCTCCGAGTCCGCGAGTCGACTGTTACTCCTCGTACCGACTCTTCACGTAACTCCTCGGGTCGAGCTCGCTCCTCGAGTCCAGTTCGCTCCGCGAGTCGAGCTCGCTCCTCGAGTCCAGTTCGCTCCACGAGTTGAGCTCGCTCCTCGAGTCTAGTTCGCTCCTCGAGTCGAGCTCGCTCCTAGAGTCCAGTTCGCTCCTCGAGTCGAGCTCCGAGTACGCGAGTCGACTGTTACTCCTCGTACCGACTCTTAACGTAACTAATCGGGTCGAGCTCGCTCCTCGAGTCCAGTTCGCTCCACGAGTCGAGCTCACTCCTCGAGTCCAGTTCGCTCCTCGAGTCGAGCTCGCTCCTCGAGTCCAGTTCGCTCCTCGAGTCGAGCGCGCTCCTCGAGTCCAGTTCGCTCATCGAGTCGAGCTCCGAGTATGCGACTCGACTGTTACTCCTCGTACCGACTCTTCACGTAACTCCTCGGGTCGAGCTTGCTCCTCGAGTCCAGTTCGCTCCTCGGGTCGAGCTAGCTCCTCGAGCCCAATTCGCCCCTCGAGTCGAGCTCGCTCCTCTAGTCCAGTTCGCTCCTCGAGTCGAGCTCCGAGGCCGCGAGTCAACTCATACTCCTCATGCTGACTTCACGCAATTCCTCGAGTCGAGCTCGCTCCTCGAGTCCAGTTCGCTCCTCGAGTCGAGCTCGTTCCTGGAGTCCAGTTCGCTCCTGGGGCGAGCTCTCTCCTCGAGTCCAGTTCGCTCCTCGAGTCGAGCTCGCTCCTCGAGTCCAGTTCGCTCCTCGAGTCGAGCTCGCTCCTCCAGTCCAGTTCGCTCCTCGTGTCGAGCTCCGAGTCCGCGAGTCGACTGTTACTCCTCGTAACGACTCTTCACGTAACTCCTCGGGTCGAGCTCGCTCCTCGAGTCCAGTTCGCTCCTCGAGTCGAGTTCGCTCTTCGAGTTAAGTTCGCTCATCGAGTCCAGTTCGCTCGTCGAGTAGAGCTCCGAGTCAGTGAGTCGACTGATACTCCTCATGCTGACTTCACGCAATTCCTCGAGTCGAGCTCGCTCCTCGAGTCCAGTTCGCTCCTCGAGTCGAGCTCGCTCCTCGAGTCCAGTTCGCTCCGCGAGTCGAGCTCGCTCCTCGAGTCTAGTTCGCTCCTCGAGTCGAGCTCGCTCCTCGAGTCCAGTTCGCTCCTCGAGTCGAGCTCGGTCCTCGTGTCGAGCTCCGAGTCCGCGAGTCGACTAATACTCGTGCCGACTCTTCACACAACTCCTCGAGTCGAGTTCGCTCTCCGAGTTAAGCTCGCTCATCGAGTCCAGTTCGCTCCTCGAGTCGAGCTCCGAGTCCGTGAGTCGACTGATACTCCTCATGCTGACTTCACGCAATTCCTCGAGTCGAGCTCGCTCCTCGAGTCTAGTTCGCTCCTGGGGCGAGCTCGCTCCTCGAGTCCAGTTCGCTCCTCGAGTCGAGCTCGCTCCTCGAGTCGAGTTCGCTCCTCGAGTCGAGCTCGCTCCTCGAGTCCAGTTCGCTCCTCGAGTCGAGCTCCGAGTCTGCGAGTCGACTGTTACTCCTCGTACCGACTCTTCACGTAACTCCTCGGGTCGAGCTCGCTCCTCGAGTCCAGTTCGCTCCGCGAGTCGAGCTCGCTCCTCGAGTCCAGTTCGCTCCACGAGTTGAGCTCGCTCCTCGAGTCTAGTTCGCTCCTCGAGTCGAGCTCGCTCCTAGAGTCCAGTTCGCTCCTCGAGTCGAGCTCCGAGTACGCGAGTCGACTGTTACTCCTCGTACCGACTCTTAACGTAACTAATCGGGTCGAGCTCGCTCCTCGAGTCCAGTTCGCTCCACGAGTCGAGCTCACTCCTCGAGTCCAGTTCGCTCCTCGAGTCGAGCTCGCTCCTCGAGTCCAGTTCGCTCCTTGAGTCGAGCGCGCTCCTCGAGTCCAGTTCGCTCATCGAGTCGAGCTCCGAGTACGCGACTCGACTGTTACTCCTCGTACCGACTCTTCACGTAACTCCTCGGGTCGAGCTCGCTCCTCGAGTCCAGTTCGCTCCTCGGGTCGAGCTAGCTCCTCGAGCCCAATTCGCCCCTCGAGTCGAGCTCGCTCCTCTTGTCCAGTTCGCTCCTCGAGTCGAGCTCCGAGGCCGCGAGTCAACTGATACTCCTCATGCTGACTTCACGCAATTCCTCGAGTCGAGCTCGCTCCTCGAGTCCAGTTCGCTCCTCGAGTCGAGCTCGTTCCTGCAGTCCAGTTCGCTCCTGGGGCGAGCTCTCTCCTCGAGTCCAGTTCGCTCCTCGAGTCGAGCTCGCTCCTCGAGTCCAGTTCGCTCCTCGAGTCGAGCTCGCTCCTCCAGTCCAGTTCGCTCCTCGTGTCGAGCTCCGAGTCCGCGAGTCGACTGTTACTCCTCGTAACGACTCTTCACGTAACTCCTCGGGTCGAGCTCGCTCCTCGAGTCCAGTTCGCTCCTCGAGTCGAGTTCGCTCTTCGAGTTAAGTTCGCTCATCGAGTCCAGTTCGCTCGTCAAGTAGAGCTCCGAGTCAGTGAGTCGACTGATACTCCTCATGCTGACTTCACGCAATTCCTCGAGTCGAGCTCGCTCCTCGAGTCCAGTTCGCTCCTCGAGTCGAGCTCGCTCCTCGAGTCCAGTTCGCTCCGCGAGTCGAGCTCGCTCCTCGAGTCTAGTTCGTTCCTCGAGTCGAGCTCGCTCCTCGAGTCCAGTTCGCTCATCGAGTCGAGCTCCGAGTACGCCAGTCGACTGTTACTCCTCGTACCGACTCTTCACGTAACTCCTCGGGTGGAGCTCGCTCCTCGAGTCCAGTTCACTCCTCGGGTCGAGCTCGCTCCTCGAGCCCAGTTCGCCCCTCGAGTCGAGCTCGCTCCTCTAGTCCAGTTCGCTCCTCGAGTCGAGCTCGCTCCTCGAGTCCAGTTCGCTCCTGGGGCGAGCTCGCTCCTCGAGTCCAGTTCGCTCCTCGAGTCGAGCTCGCTCCTCGAGTCCAGTTCGCTCCTCGAGTCGAGCTCTGAGTCCGCGAGTCGACTGTTACTCCTCGTACCGACTCTTCACGTAACTCCTCGGGTCGAGCTCGCTCCTCGAGTCCAGTTCGCTCCGCGAGTCGAGCTCGCTCCTCGAGTCCAGTTTGCTCCGCGAGTCGAGCTCGCTCCTCGAGTCCAGTTCGCTCCTCGAGTCGAGCTCGCTCCTCGTGTCGAGCTCCGAGTCCGCGAGTCGACTAATACTCGTGCCGACTCTTCACACAACTCCTCGAGTCGAGTTCGCTCTCCGAGTTAAGCTCGCTCATCGAGTCCAGTTCGCTCCTCGAGTCGAGCTCCGAGTCCGTGAGTCGACTGATACTCCTCATGCTGACTTCACGCAATTCCTCGAGTCGAGCTCGCTCCTCGAGTCCAGTTCGCTCCTGGGGCGAGCTCGCTCCTCGAGTCCAGTTCGCTCCTCGAGTCGAGCTCGCTCCTCGAGTCGAGTTCGCTCCTCGAGTCGAGCTCGCTCCTCGAGTCCAGTTCGCTCCTCGAGTCGAGCTCCGAGTCCGCGAGTCGACTGTTACTCCTCGTACCGACTCTTCACGTAACTCCTCGGGTCGAGCTCGCTCCTCGAGTCCAGTTCGCTCCGCGAGTCGAGCTCGCTCCTCGAGTCCAGTTCGCTCCACGAGTTGAGCTCGCTCCTCGAGTCTAGTTCGCTCCTCGAGTCGAGCTCGCTCCTAGAGTCCAGTTCGCTCCTCGAGTCGAGCTCCGAGTACGCGAGTCGACTGTTACTCCTCGTACCGACTCTTAACGTAACTAATCGGGTCGAGCTCGCTCCTCGAGTCCAGTTCGCTCCACGAGTCGAGCTCACTCCTCGAGTCCAGTTCGCTCCTCGAGTCGAGCTCGCTCCTCGAGTCCAGTTCGCTCCTCGAGTCGAGCGCGCTCCTCGAGTCTAGTTCGCTCATCGAGTCGAGCTCCGAGTACGCGAGTCGACTATTACTCCTCGTACCGACTCTTCACGTAACTCCTCGGGTCGAGCTCGCTCCTCGAGTCCAGTTCGCTCCTCGGGTCGAGCTAGCTCCTCGAGCCCAATTCGCCCCTCGAGTCGAGCTCGCTCCTCTAGTCCAGTTCGCTCCTCGAGTCGAGCTCCGAGGCCGCGAGTCAACTGATACTCCTCATGCTGACTTCACGCAATTCCTCGAGTCGAGCTCGCTCCTCGAGTCCAGTTCGCTCCTCGAGTCGAGCTCGCTCCTCGAGTCCAGTTCGCTCCTGGGGCGAGCTCTCTCCTCGAGTCCAGTTCGCTCCTCGAGTCGAGCTCGCTCCTCGAGTCCAGTTCGCTCCTCGAGTCGAGCTCGCTCCTCCAGTCCAGTTTGCTCCTCGTGTCGAGCTCCGAGTCCGCGAGTCGACTGTTACTCCTCGTAACGACTCTTCACGTAACTCCTCGGGTCGAGCTCGCTCCTCGAGTCCAGTTCGCTCCTCGAGTCGAGTTTGCTCTTCGAGTTAAGTTCGCTCATCGAGTCCAGTTCGCTCCTCGAGTAGAGCTCCGAGTCAGTGAGTCGACTGATACTCCTCATGCTGACTTCACGCAATTCCTCGAGTCGAGCTCGCTCCTCGAGTCCAGTTCGCTCCTCGAGTCGAGCTCGCTCCTCGAGTCCAGTTCGCTCCGGGAGTCGAGCTCGCTCCTCGAGTCTAGTTCGCTCCTCGAGTCGAGCTCGCTCCTCGAGTCCAGTTCGCTCATCGAGTCGAGCTCCGAGTACGCCAGTCGACTGTTACTCCTCGTACCGACTCTTCACGTAACTCCTCGGGTCGAGCTCGCTCCTCGAGTCTAGTTCGCTCCTCGGGTCGAGCTCGCTCCTCGAGCCCAGTTCGCCCCTCGAGTCGAGCTCGCTCCTCTAGTCCAGTTCGCTCCTCGAGTCGAGCTCGCTCCTCGACTCCAGTTCTCTCCTCGAGTCGAGCTCGCTCCTCGAGTCCAGTTCGCTCCTCGAGTCGAGCTCCGACTCCGCGAGTCGACTGTTACTCCTCGTACCGACTCTTCACGTAACTCCTCGGGTCGAGCTCGCTCCTCGAGTCTAGTTCGCTCCGCGAGTCGAGCTCGCTCCTCGAGTCCAGTTCGCTCCTCGAGTCGAGCTCGCTCCTCGAGTCCAGTTCGTTCCTCGAGTCGAGCTCCGAGTCCGCGAGTCGACGGTTACTCCTCGTACCGACTCTTCACGTAACTCCTCGGGTCGAGCTCGCTCCTCGAGTCCAGTTCGCTACGCGAGTTGAGCTCGCTCCTCGAGTCCAGTTCGCTCCTCGAGTCGAGCTCGCTCCTCGTGTCGAGCTCCGAGTCCGCGAGTCGACTAATACTCGTGCCGACTCTTCACACAACTCCTCGAGTCGAGTTCGCTCTTCGAGTTAAGCTCGTTCATCGAGTCCAGTTCGTTCCTCGAGTCGAGCTCCGAGTCCGTGAGTCGACTGATACTCCTCATGCTGACTTCACGCAATTCCTCGAGTCGAGCTCGCTCCTCGAGTCTAGTTCGCTCCTCGAGTCGAGCTCGCTCCTCGAGTCCAGTTCGCTCCTCGAGTCGAGCTCGCTCCTAGAGTCCAGTTCGCTCCTCGAGTCGAGCTCCGAGTACGCGAGTCGACTGTTACTCCTCGTACCGACTCTTAACGTAACTAATCGGGTCGAGCTCGCTCCTCGAGTCCAGTTCGCTCCACGAGTCGAGCTCACTCCTCGAGTCCAGTTCGCTCCTCGAGTCGAGCTCGCTCCTCGAGTCCAGTTCGCTCCTCGAGTCGAGAGCGCTCCTCGAGTCCAGTTCGCTCATCGAGTCGAGCTCCGAGTACGCGAGTCGACTGTTACTCCTCGTACCGACTCTTCACGTAACTCCTCGGGTCGAGCTCGCTCCTCGAAACCAGTTCGCTCCTCGGGTCGAGCTAGCTCCTCGAGCCCAATTCGCCCCTCGAGTCGAGCTCGCTCCTCTAGTCCAGTTCGCTCCTCGAGTCGAGCTCCGAGGCCGCGAGTCAACTGATACTCCTCATGCTGACTTCACGCAATTCCTCGAGTCGAGCTCGCTCCTCGAGTCCAGTTCGCTCCTCGAGTCGAGCTCGCTCCTCGAGTCCAGTTCGCTCCTGGGGCGAGCTCTCTCCTCGAGTCCAGTTAGCTCCTCGAGTCGAGCTCGCTCCTCGAGTCCAGTTCGCTCCTCGAGTCGAGCTCGCTCCTCGAGTCCAGTTCGCTCCTCGTGTCGAGCTCCGAGTCCGCGAGTCGACTGTTACTCCTCGTACCGACTCTTCACGTAACTCCTCGGATCGAGCTCGCTCCTCGAGTCCAGTTCGCTCCTCGAGTTGAGTTCCCTCTTCGAGTTAAGTTCGCTCATCGAGTCCAGTTCGCTCCTCGAGTAGAGCTCCGAGTCAGTGAGTCGACTGATACTCCTCATGCTGACTTCACGCAATTCCTCGAGTCGAGCTCGCTCCTCGAGTCCAGTTCGCTCCTCGAGTCGAGCTCGCTCCTCGAGTCCAGTTCGCTCCGCGAGTCGAGCTCGCTCCTCTAGTCCAGTTCGCTCCTCGAGTCGAGCTCCGAGGCCGCGAGTCAACTGATACTCCTCATGCCGACTTCACGCAATTCCTCGAGTCGAGCTCGCTCCTCGAGTCCAGTTCGCTCCTCGAGTCGAGCTCGCTCCTCGAGTCCAGTTCGCTCCTGGGGCGAGCTCGCTCCTCGACTCCAGTTCGCTCCTCGAGTCGAGCTCGCTCCTCGAGTCCAGTTCGCTCCTCAAGTCGAGCTCGCTCCTCGAGTCCAGTTCGCTCCTCGAGTGGAGCTCTGAGTCCGCGAGTCGACTGTTACTCCTCGTACCGACTCTTCACGTAACTCCTCGGGTCGAGCTCGCTCCTCGAGTCCAGTTCGCTCCGCGAGTCGAGCACGCTCCTCGACTCCAGTTCGCTCCTCGAGTCGAGCTCGCTCCTCATGTCGAGCTCCGAGTCCGCGAGTCGACTAATACTAGTGCCGACTCTTCACACAACTCCTCGAGTCGAGTTCGCTCTTCGAGTTAAGCTCGTTCATCGAGTCCAGTTCGTTCCTCGAATCGAGCTCTGAGTCCGTGAGTCGACTGATACTCCTCATGCTGACTTCACGCAATTCCTCGAGTCGAGCTCGCTCCTCGAGTCTAGTTCGCTCCTCGAGTCGAGCTCGCTCCTCGAGTCCAGTTCGCTCCTCAGGTCGAGCTCGCTGCTCGAGTCCAGTTCGCTACTCGGGTCGAGATCGCTCCTCGAGCCCAGTTCGTCCCTCGAGTCGAGCTCGCTCCTCTAGTCCAGTTCGCTCCTCGAGTCGAGCTCCGAGGCCGCGAGTCGACTGATACTCCTTGTGCCGACTTCACGCAATTCCTCGAGTCGAGCTCGCTCCTCGAGTCCAGATCGCTCCTCGAGTCGAGCTCGCTCCTCGAGTCCAGTTCGCTCCTGGGGAGAGCTCGCTCCTCGAGTCCAGTTCGCTCCTCGAGTCGAGCTCGCTCCTCGAGTCCAGTTCGCTCCTCGAGTCGAGCTCGCTCCTCGAGTCCAGTTCGCTCCTCGAGTCGAGCTCCGAGTCCGCGAGTCGACTGTTACTCCTCGTACCGACTCTTCACGTAACTCCTCGGGTCGAGCTCGCTCCTCGAGTCTAGTTCGCTCCGCGAGTCGAGCTCGCTCCTCGAGTCCAGTTCGCTCCTCGAGTCGAGCTCGCTCCTCGAGTCTAGTTCGCTCCTCGAGTCGAGCTCCGAGTCCGCGAGTCGACGGTTACTCCTCGTACCGACTCTTCACGTAACTCCTCGGGTCGAGCTCGCTCCTCGAGTCCAGTTCGCTCCGCGAGTTGAGCTCGCTCCTCGAGTCCAGTTCGCTCCTCGAGTCGAGCTCGCTCCTCGTGTCGAGCTCCGAGTCCGCGAGTTGACTAATACTCGGGCCGACTCTTCACACAACTCCTCGAGTCGAGTTCGCTCTTCGAGTTAAGCTCGTTCATCGAGTCCAGTTCGTTCCTCGAGTCGAGCTCCGAGTCCGTGAGTCGACTGATACTCCTCATGCTGACTTCACGCAATTCCTCGAGTCGAGCTCGCTCCTCGAGTCTAGTTCGCTCCTCGAGTCGAGCTCGCTCCTCGAGTCCAGTTCGCTCCTCGAGTCGAGCTCGCTCCTAGAGTCCAGTTCGCTCCTCGAGTCCAGCTCCGAGTACGCGAGTCGACTGTTACTCCTCGTTCCGACTCTTCACGTAACTCCTCGGGTCGAGCTCGCTGCTCGAGTCCAGTTCGCTACTCGGGTCGAGATCGCTCCTCGAGCCCAGTTCGCCCCTCGAGTCGAGCTCGCTCCTCTAGTCCAGTTCGCTCCTCGAGTCGAGCTCCGAGGCCGCGAGTCGACTGATACTCCTTGTGCCGACTTCACGCAATTCCTCGAGTCGAGCTCGCTCCTCGAGTCCAGATCGCTCCTCGAGTCGAGCTCGCTCCTCGGGTCGAGCTCGCTCCTCGAGTCCAGTTCGCTCCTGGGGAGAGCTCGCTCCTCGAGTCCAGTTCGCTCCTCGAGTCGAGCTCGCTCCTCGAGTCCAGTTCGCTCCTCGAGTCGAGCTCGCTCCTCGAGTTCAGTTCGGTCCTTGAGTCGAGCTCCGAGTCCGCGAGTCGACTGTTACTCCTCGTACCGACTCTTCACGTAACTCCTCGGAACGAGCTCGCTCCTCGAGTCCAGTTCCCTCCGCGAGTCGAGCTCGCTCCTCGAGTCCAGTTCGCTCCTCGAGTCGAGCTCGCTCCTCGTGTCGAGCTCCGAGTCCGCAAGTCGACTAATACTCGTGCCGACTCTTCACACAACTCCTCGAGTCGAGTTCGCTCTTCGAGTTAAGCTCGTTCATCGAGTCTAGTTCGTTCCTCGAGTCGAGCTCCGAGTCCGTGAGTCGACTGATACTCCTCATGCTGACTTCACGCAATTCCTCGAGTCGAGCTCGCTCCTTGAGTCTAGTTCGCTCCTCGAGTCGAGCTCGCTCCTCGAGTCCAGTTCGCTCCTTGAGTCGAGCTCGCTCCTAGAGTCCAGCTCGCTCCTCGAGTCGAGCTCCGAGTACGCGAGTCGACTGTTACTCCTCGTACCGACTCTTCACGTAACTCATCGGGTCGAGCTCCCTGCTCGAGTCCAGTTCGCTACTCGGGTCGAGATCGCTCCTCGAGCCCAGTTCGCCCCTCGAGTCGAGATCGCTCCTCTAGTCCAGTTCGCTCCTCGAGTCGAGCTCCGAGGCCGCGAGTCGACTGATACTCCTTGTGCCGACTTCACGCAATTCCTCGAGTCGAGCTCGCTCCTCGAGTCCAGATCGCTCCTCGAGTCGAGCTCGCTCCTCGGGTCGAGCTCGCTCCTCGAGTCCAGTTCGCTCCTGGGGAGAGCTCGCTCCTCGAGTCCAGTTCGCTCCTCGAGTCGAGCTCGCTCCTCGAGTCCAGTTCGCTCCTCAAGTCGAGCTCGCTCCTCGAGTTCAGTTCGCTCCTCGAGTCGAGCTCCGAGTCAGCGAGTCGAGTGTTACTCCTCGTACCGACTCTTCACGTAACTCCTCGGGTCGAGCTCGCTCCTCGAGTCTAGTTCGCTCCGCGAGTCGAGCTCGCTCCTCGAGTCCAGTTCGCTCCTCGAGTCGAGCTCGCTCCTCGAGTCCAGTTCGCTCCTCGAGTCGAGCTCCGAGTCCGCGAGTCGACTGTTACTCCTCGTACCGACTCTTCACGTAACTCCTCGGGTCGAGCTCGCTCCTCGAGTCCAGTTCGCTCCGTGAGTCGAGCTCGCTCCTCGAGTCCAGTTCGCTCCTCGAGTCGAGCTCGCTCCTCGTGTCGAGCTCCGAGTCCGCGAGTCGAATAATACTCGTGCCGACTCTTCACACAACTCCTCGAGTCGAGTTCGCTCTTCGAGTTAAGCTCATTCATCGAGTCCAGTTCGTTCCTCGAGTCGAGCTCCGAGTCCGTGAGTCGACTGATACTCCTCATGCTGACTTCACGCAATTCCTCGAGTCGAGCTCGCTCCTCGAGTCTAGTTCGCTCCTCGAGTCAAGCTCGCTCCTCGAGTCCAGTTCGCTCCTCGAGTCGAGCTCGCTCCTAGAGTCCAGTTCGCTCCTCAAGTCGAGCTCCGAGTACGCGAGTCGACTGTTACTCCTCGTACCGACTCTTTACGTAACTCCTCGGGTCGAGCTCGCTGCTCGAGTCCAGTTCGCTACTCGGGTCGAGATCGCTCCTCGAGCCCAATTCGCCCCTCGAGTCGAGCTCGCTCCTCTAGTCCAGTTCGCTCCTCGAGTCGAGCTCCGAGGCCGTGAGTCGACTGATACTCCTTGTGCCGACTTCACGTAATTCCTCGAGTCGAGCTCGCTCCTCGTGTCCAGATCGCTCCTCGAGTCGAGCTCGCTCCTCGGGTCGAGCTCGCTCCTCGAGTCCAGTTCGCACCTGGGGAGAGCTCGCTCCTCGAGTCCAGTTCGCTCCTCGAGTCGAGCTCGCTCCTCGAGTCCAGTTCGCTCCTCGAGTCGAGCTCCGAGTCCGCGAGTCGACTGTTACTCCTCGTACCGACTCTTCACGTAACTCCTCGGGTCGAGCTCGCTCCTCGAGTCTAGTTCGCTCCGCGAGTCGAGCTCGCTCCTCGAGTCCAGTTCGCTCCTCGATTCGAGCTCGCTCCTCGTGTCGAGCTCCGAGTCCACGAGTCGACTAATACTCGTGCCGACTCTTCACACAACTCCTCGAGTCGAGCTCGCTCCTCGAGTCCAGTTCGCTCTTCGAGTTAAGCTCGCTCATCGAGTCAAGTTCGCTCCTCGAGTCAAGCTCCGAGTCCGTGAGTCGACTGATACTCCTCGTGCCGACTTCACGCAATTCCTCGAGTCGAGCTCGCTCCTCGAGTCCAGCTCGCTCCTCAAGTCGAGCTCGCTCCTCAAGTCCAGTTCGCTCCTCGAGTCGAGCTCGCTCCTAGACTCCAGTTCGCTCCTCGAGTCGAGCTACGAGTACGCGAGTCGAGTGTTACTCCTCGTACCGACTCTTCACGTAACTCCTCTGGTCGAGCTCGCTGCTCGACTCCAGTTCGCTCCTCGGGTCGAGCTCGCTCCTCGAGCCCAGTTCGCCCCTCGATTCGAGCTCGCTCCACTAGTCCAGTTCCTCCTCGAGTCGAGCTCCGAGGCCGCGAGTCGACTGATACTCCTTGTGCCGACTTCACGCAATTCCTCGAGTCGAGCTCGCTCCTCGAGTCCAGTTCGCTCCTCGAGTCGAGCTCCGAGTCCGTGAGTCGACTGATACTCCTCGTGCCGACTTCACGCAATTCCTCGAGTCGAGCTCGCTCCTCGAGTCCAGTTCGCTCCTCGAGTCGAGCTCACTCCTAGAGTCCAGTTCGCTCCTCGAGTCGAGCTCGCTCCTCGAGTCTAGTTCGCTCTGCGAGTCGAGCTCGCTCCTCGAGTCCAGTTCGCTCCTCGAGTCGAGCTCGCTCCTCGTGTCGAGCTCCGAGTCCGCGAGTCGATTAATACTCGTGCCGACTCTTAACACAACTCCTCGAGTCGAGCTCGCTCCTCGAGTCCAGTTCGCTCCTCGAGTTAAGCTCGCTCCTCGAGTCCAGTTCACTCCTCGAGTTGAGCTCCGAGTCCGCGAGTCGACTGATACTCCTCGTGCCGACTTCACACAATTCCTCGAGTCGAGCTCGCTCCTCGAGTCCAGTTTTCTCCTCGAGTAGAGCTCGCTCCTCGAGTCCAGTTCGCTCCTCGAGTCGAGCTCGCTCCTAGAGTCCAGTTCGCTCCTCGAGTCGAGCTCCGAGGCCGCGAGTCGACTGATACTCCTTGTGCCGACTTCACGTAATTCCTCGAGTCGATCTCGCTCCTCGAGTCGAGCTCGCTCCTCGGGTCGAGCTCGCTCCTCGAGTCCAGTTCGCTCCTGGGGAGAGCTCGCTCCTCGAGTCCAGTTCGCTCCTCGAGTCGAGCTCGCTCCTCGAGTCCAGTTCGCTCCTCGAGTCGAGCTCCGAGTCCGCGAGTCGACTGTTACTCCTCGTACCGACTCTTCACGTAACTCCTCGGGTCGAGCTCGCTCCTCGAGTCTAGTTCGCTCCGCGAGTCGAGCTCGCTCCTCGAGTCCAGTTCGCTCCTCGATTCGAGCTCGCTCCTCGTGTCGAGCTCCGAGTCCACGAGTCGACTAATACTCGTGCCGACTCTTCACACAACTCCTCGAGTCGAGCTCGCTCCTCGCGTCCAGTTCGCTCTTCGAGTTAAGCTCGCTCATCGAGTCAAGTTCGCTCCTCGAGTCAAGCTCCGAGTCCGTGAGTCGACTGATACTCCTCGTGCCGACTTCACGCAATTCCTCGAGTCGAGCTCGCTCCTCGAGTCCAGCTCGCTCCTCAAGTCGAGCTCGCTCCTCAAGTCCAGTTCGCTCCTCGAGTCGAGCTCGCTCCTAGACTCCAGTTCGCTCCTCGAGTCGAGCTACGAGTACGCGAGTCGAGTGTTACTCCTCGTACCGACTCTTCACGTAACTCCTCTGGTCGAGCTCGCTGCTCGACTCTGTTGGAATCGATCTAGGGTTTAAGAAAAAGATTAAACGCTTCGCAAAGCGGCGGAATTTTAAAAATTTTCTTTTTAAGTAAAACTAGTTTTTACTAACCTAGACAAGAGCATATGCATGTAAATAAAAACTAATATGAGCTATAAAAGTTACTAACCTTTTTGATGCTTGAACGTTGATGAGCCTTTGGAAGGTTGGCAACGTTCGTCTCCCCTCGCAGCACGTCTCTCTTTTCTTTCCTCGGGAACTCGAGCAACCACGATAGTTTCTATCACTAAATCACTCGAAAAGAAGGAATTAGTGAGTGGGCACTTTTAAACACTACGACTTGAGAACGAGTCTCGAAGTCGCAGAGCTAAAGACTAGGTCGAGTGAGGACCTAGGTGCCAAGACAAGAGAAAACCGAAAATAAACTAGAGAGAGAGAGAAGAGGACTTCGGCCAAGTTCTAGAGAGAGAGTCTCTCAAATCTCTTAAACTTGGATGAATGAATTGTGAGGAAATGGGGCTCCTATTTATAGGAGAGGTCTCACCTTCAATAAGGTAGTTTCCTCTTCTATAGAATATCACATATTCATGAGCAAAATAACCCTTATTTCCCATTCCTCTTAGGCGCCCAAGGCATCCTTCTAGAAGGCTAGGATTTGTTTCCTTTTTTGTTCCTTGGCTTGCCTATTAGTCTCTTGGCCGAAATTCCCATTGCTTGTGTGGGAAATTTGTTTCCTCTTTTTCTTTTGGCAAGTATCTAAATACATTTATGCACAAAATAAACTCTCTTGGTTGGGTATGTTGGGCGCCCAAGGTCTTCTAGAAAAGGCTTCTAGAAGCTTTTCCATTTGTTCATGACAACATGAAAAAGGCCCAATAAGAATTTTCAATAAAATTCTTATGAAATGAAATTAATTCACAAGGCCCAATGATCAAGTCATGGCCGAGTGAAACATGTCACAAAATGACCTTGTCAAAAAATTTATTGACATTCATTTCATCCTTTGTCTCAAAAGACAAAAATACCCTTTTAACTATTTTCGTTCTTGTTTTGGCTTAGCTTCCAGTTTAACTATTCCTATCGATGTGATTCGTGACAGTGACCTCATGGACCCAAATGAACAAAGCTTTAGCTAAACACTTGGACTCAAAAGTTCACAAACCTTTTCCAAGTTTAGCTTAATGCCAGCTGACTCCACTAAAGAGCTGACACTGAAAATCTCTCGGTTCAAATGAATTTGTTTTCTACTCAAGAATTCGACCTAATTATGATGAGCGGATCCACTGAATATTATCTATGTTTATCCTTCATGAATGCCATCAGCTAGTCGGGATTTACTAAATTACCATTTTACCCTTCTAGCTATTATTTCCTCAACTCCTTTGTCGCTTGTGAATAAGTTAGAAACAATGTATTGACGAGGAGCTAACAAGTCACATTGTTTCATCCAAAAGAGTCAGGACTCAATTTGGACACTGGCAAGTTCATTTATTCACACTCTAAGGAACAAAGCATGAGGTGACATACATTGCATTTCAGCAATCTTGTACATGAATTCCATATCTATGAGAACTTCACAAAGTTACTCATGACATACTCACAACTTAGTACTTCACCAATAGGCCCTGTTCGGAATCACATAGTGAGTCCGAACTTTGACTTTCTCAAATGAGAATACTAAGGTGTGAAATGGCATGTCTCATTTCAGGATTAAGGTAAGCATGATGCAATTCATACATAGTGACTTCGAGACATAAGAGGTTAAATGGTTTGTTCTTATCTTGTCTCTAGAAGTGCACTGGTCAATTCAGTACCTTCGGAAGATACCTAGAAGAACTATAGAGTCCCCAACTCTCAATGCCTCATAACCAGACATCATAGATTCTTCTAACAATCATACTGAGGTCAATAGTCCTTTGACCCTAAGATTGCGAATATATCGTTTTAAGCAAACTACGAAGAGTTTGTTCATGCAAATCTACATTTGTCTCTTCGTAAGTTGTTAAGTTTGTTTATGGACTAAAAGACTATGGTTTTATCATAAAGCTTCAGACAAGGAAGATTGAATGAACGTTTCAACTTTATTAATGAATGAATAGGCAATTACAAGCAAGAGTCTTCATGAGACTTTATTACATCAAATGTTCAAAATAAAGACTACAACTCTTCTTGTGGGCACCATTGACAACAAACTCCCACTTGACTCAAAGAAGGTGTGTGTAGTCCTTCATGCCTAATCCCTCACGATGTTGGTCGAAGACCTTGTTCGCTAGGGCCTTGGTGAATGGATCTGCGAGGTTGTCCACCGTTGAGATCTTCTTCACTTCCACGTCTCCGCGCTGCACGATCTCTCGAATCAAATGGTATTTCCTCTCAATATGCTTAGAGCGCTTATGGCTTCTAGGTTCCTTTGAGTTAGCGACAGCCCCACTATTATCACAATAAAGGGTCATGGGCTCGTCGACGTTTGGAACAACTTCCAAATACTTACGGAACTTTCTAAGCCATACAGCCTCTTTGGATGCTTCACAAGCAGCCACATATTCTGCTTCCATTGTGGAGTCAGCAATGCAAGATTGCTTAATACTTCTCCACACAACAGCTCCACCATTAAGGATGAACACAGATCCCGAAGTGGATTTCCTGGAATCCTTATCCGCTTGAAAATCGGAGTCGGTATATCCCGTCATAGTCAGGTCAGTACCTGAGTATGTAAGCATCAAGTTCCTAGTTCTTCGAAGATACTTAAGAACATGCTTAACAGCAATCCAGTGCTCGGGTCCAGGGTTGGATTGGAAACGACTAACTACGCCAACGGCGAAACATATATCAGGTCGGGTGCAAAGCATAGCATACATGAGGCTTCCTACGGCAGAGGCGTAAGGAATTTTCCTCATGTCTTCAATCTCTTGTGCAGTCTTGGGAGACTGGTCCTTAGAGAGTGAAACTCCATGCCTAAAGGGTGTTTGACCCCTCTTGCAGTCTTGCATCGAGAAGCGATCCATCACCTTATCAATATAAGATGCTTGAGAGAGCGACAGGGTCCGGTTTTTCCTATCTCGAAAGATTTGGATTCCCAGAATGTACGCGGCTTCTCCTAGATCCTTCATATCGAATTGCTTTGCTAGCCAGACCTTAACCTCAGATAACTTACCCACGTCATTACCAATGAGTAGTATATCATCGACATATAGTACCAGAAACACAACTTTGCCTTCGTGTATTAACTTGTAAACACAAGGCTCATCTATTGACTGTTCAAAGCCGAAGCTCTTTACAGTTTCATCGAATCTAATATTCCATGACCTAGATGCTTGCTTTAGTCCATAAATGGATTTAAGCAACTCACAAACCTTGGTCTCTTGACCTTTATCCACGAAACCGTCTGGTTGAGCCATGTAAATGCGCTCGTCAAGATTGCCATTCAGAAAGGCTGTCTTGACATCCATTTGCCAGATCTCATAGTCGAGAGCTGCAGCTATGGATAGGAGTATGCGGATGGATTTAAGCATCGCGACTGGCGAGAAGGTTTCTTCATAGTCAATCCCTTCTTGTTGGGTATAACCCTTCGCCACAAGTCGTGCTTTGAACGTCTCAACGTTCCCATCAGGACCCCTTTTCTTCTTGTATATCCACTTACACCCTACGGGTTTAATCCCTTCAGGAAGGTCTACAACTTTCCAGACTTTGTTGACATACATCGAGTGCATCTCAACTTTCATGGCGTCAAGCCAAAGGTTTGATTCAGAACAAGCCATTGCTTGGCTATAGGAAGCAGGATCATCCATGTCAGAGACGGCTACAAGAGAGTCTCCATAAGACATGTACCTGTCAGGCTTTTGAGTAGCCCTCCCACTACGTCGAAGTACTACTTGACGAGATTCTGATGAGTTAGGTTGTGTTTCAGTTGGGGTAAGAACAGTTCTTACAGATGAGGTAGAAGCTTCCTCACCCAACTTTTCTTCAAGCACAATTTTGCTTCTAGGTTTCGCATCCTTCATAAAGTCCTCCTCGAGGAAACGAGCATTCGTGCTAACGAAAGTCTTATCGTCCTCGGGACTATAGAAAGTAAAACCTTTGGTTTCCTTCGGATATCCTACAAACAGGCACAATTCTGACCTACTAGCCAACTTGCTAGTCTTTTGCCTTAGCACGTGTGCAGGGCAACCCCAAATTCGGATGCGGCCAAGATTCACTTTACGGCCAGTCCATCGTTCATAAGGAGTACCAGGAACCGTTTTGGACGGAACTTGGTTCAGAATGTAGGCGGCTGTTTCAAGGGCATATCCCCAAAAGGAAAGCGGGAGTGATGAGTAACTCATCATTGATCTAACCATCTCCATAAGAGTTCGGTTTCTTCTCTCTGACACTCCGTTTTGTTGAGGTGTGCCAGGTGCGGTAAGCTGAGAAGCGATACCTTCTTCTTTAAGAAAGTCATCGAACTCTCCAGACATATACTCACCACCTCGATCAGATCGAAGGGTTTTGATCACTTTGCCAGTTTGCTTTTCCACTAAAGCCCTAAAGACCTTAAATACGTTAAAGGTCTCGGATTTGTGTTTAAGCAAATAGACAAACCCATATCTTGAGTAATCATCAGTGAAGGTAACGAAGTATTCGTATCCTCCACGTGCCTGTTGGTTGAGCGGACCACATACATCAGAATGTATTAGTTCCAGCAACTCAGTGGCTCTTCGACCCTTATCGGAGAAAGGTCGCTTAGTCATTTTTCCTTCTATGCAGGATTCACAAGTAGGTAGTGAACCTATTGCAGAGGCTTGGAGTGGACCATCCCTCACAAGTCTCTTAATCCTATCTAGACTGATATGACCAAGTCTTAAGTGCCAGAGGTATGTTGATTTAGTTAGATCGGAGGATTCAGAAAGTTTGATCCTCTTTGGCTCCCTAATTAGATCGTTATCTATTTCGGTGTCTAAAAGAGAAGGTTGAGTGGGATATATGTAGAAAAGAGCATTCTTCATACATGCATCAGTGACAAAAGAATTATCAGGAAACGAAATACGAATTCCATTCTTAATGAACTTTAAACAATAATCTTGCTCACGAAGACGAGCAACGGATATTAAGTTCTTCCCAAAGGTAGGAACAAAATAAACATTATTCAAGTTTAAAGTGCGGTCTTCAAAAGACAGCGTCACGTATCCCACAGCCTTTGCAGACACCAGGCTCCCATCACCCCATTTGAAACAGAACTCGCCTTCCACTAAGCTTTTGGTTTTCTTGAAACCATTCAAGGAACAACAAATATGGTTAGTAGCAGCGGAGTCAAGAATCCACGTTGATACATTATCAGCTACTAAGCATGCTTCGGTAACTAGTACAATACTATGTTCCTTTGCTTTGAGATAGGCAGAACAGTTCCTTCTATCGGCCTTGTAAGGTCTCTTCACAGTTCCAGAGGCGGAGGCTTTTTGCTCAGTAGCATGTGCCTCTCCTTGATTCCTCTTTCTCTTAGTGAAACCTACAGCAGTGTGAAGTTCCTCCATAAGCTTGGTAACAGTGTACTCTAGCTTGTTAATGGAGTAGTTCATCTTGAAGGTATCAAGAGATGCGGGGAGAGTTTCTAAGATCACATCTATGACATTCTTCCCATCAATCTCAGATCCTAGGATTTCCATTTTACTCAGATGACTAATGATCAATATCATAAAGTCTCCAATAGGAGTCCTAGCCTGCATATGACAGTTCATAAACTGTCGGACTGCTTGTAGCCTTATTTGACGCCTTTGCCCTCCAAACATCTCAAGGAGATTGTAGAGCATGTCAGCGGCAGTCTCGAAGTCATGATGTTGCTCTTTCAGCATATTGTTCATAGATGCCAAGATATAGCACCTCACAATCTCATCGGATCGAAGCCAGGCCGCTAAGGCGTCATTGTCCTCTTGAGTTGAATCATCATTCGTCAGAGGAGGACATGGGGTGGTGAGTACCCATTTGTGCTTGTTAACGGTAGGTATTATGTCGAGGTTACGTTTCGAATCTACGTAGTTTTCGTTTTCGAGTTTGATCGAGGAAAGAAAGATTGAGAGATGGTTGAGAGACATATTGCCTATGTAAGTTGAAACAAGTTTATGATTAGTCTTTGGTTTAGGATTTAAGTTTTATTAAGACTTTTATAAAATCCAAAGGTGTTATAAACCAAACGATAATTTACTCCCTCAAGAGAAGGCCGCAAAAAATCTCCTTTTATAAGTAAATGACACATCATTAATGCTAAGCCAAGATGTCAATACATCTATTTTGACTAGCCACCTTGTAAATTGGTTTGATCACTCATATCCTTTCGCAGAGCCTTAAGGAAGGATACTAGGGATTGAGCCTAAGTGTGCAACCAACCACTTAGTCCAAAAGATCAGCTTTGAAAAACAATCCCCCAAGGGGAGGCCTTGCCATCATTGCATCACTTTCGGACGTAGCTCATTGAGCAATGATCGAAGCAATAACGCCTTGGAGTACTCACATTTAAGTGAGGGTCGCAAGAGCGGCTCTTAGTCCCACGTTATTGCATCTTTCACTAGTGTTGGGGATCGCGGGTTACAAACAACGAATATAACCCTCCCACTTAGTTTTTGGAGTTGGTTCATCGACTCTTTTAAGTTCGGAAACAGATTTCCTAGTTAGAGAGCGACAGAGCGGACAACTAGAAGAGAATCCTAGATCGACATGTTCAGAGCAGTATTAGTGCATAAAGGCACAAGGGACATACTCGATCTTTTCCTATTTTCTATTTCGGGAAAGTGCGTGAGGGAAGTGTGAACTTCAACTCACTCGAACACTTGAAAGTTTGAGATTACACATCTTTTTATTTTTCGGCTTGTCTACAAGGAGACCTCCCACTCAAATTTTCAAGAGCATATAGATTTTGAACATATGTGATATAGATATAGTTTTGAAAACATTTTGAAAATTTATTTGATTTGGATGACAAAATATTTTCAAGTTTGAAAGTGAAAACGGTTTTTCAAAATTCAAACTAGTTTTGTAAAAATTCAATTTCAATTAATCTTTCAAAAATCAAAACTTTTAATCTTTACACATCATGTTTATAATCATATGAAAAACATTTTTGCTCAAGAAAGTTTTCTCATTAGAGTTCTATAACTCATGGTAGTGGGGTTTGAAAATCCGGATTTCTAAAAAACTGGAGTTTCAGACAGCCGCGCACCTCGGAGTAAAATCGCCATAACTGGCGGCTCCGATGTCCTTTTGAGCCGAAACCGGTGGCATTGGACAGAGGACAGACAGAGCTTTAATTTGATTCAAGAATCATTAAATTTCGATTTCTGAGCAGAGAGTTATGCCGCTTTTAATGCGGGTTTACATTCCAGCTCGAAGAAAAAGAAATAAATTAAAGCTTTGTCCTTTTAGATGCGAAAAAGAATCGAGTGTAACGGAACGTTTTATGAAGTTGTTTAAAGCTTTTATTTGTGTTTTATTAGCAGGGTAATAACATAGAATAAAAGAAATAACAACATGCATAAAACGATTCAAGTAAATAAACGAAACTAGCAAGAAAATAAAACTAGTCACAAAATTTACTCGAAAAATCTCAAACCTTTAAAACACGTTTTTCAATATAAAAAATTAAAAACTTTTAGAACTGATTCTAATGTGTTTTAACATCATCCCAAACTTATAGAAAAACAACATGGTTTTTAATTTAAAGGCATGAGCAATAAATTAAAAAAAAATCTAAGATTACAATTCTAACTTGTCACAAAATTAGTAAACTTTCGAAAACGATTTTCAAGCTCATAATTTAAAACCATGCACATGCATTCCTTTGACCATAGCTCTGATACCATTTGTTGGAATCGATCTAGGGTTTAAGAAAAAGATTAAACGCTTCGCAAAGCGGCGGAATTTTAAAAATTTTCTTTTTAAGTAAAACTAGTTTTTACTAACCTAGACAAGAGCATATGCATGTAAATAAAAACTAATATGAGCTATAAAAGTTACTAACCTTTTTGATGCTTGAACGTTGATGAGCCTTTGGAAGGTTGGCAACGTTCGTCTCCCCTCGCAGCACGTCTCTCTTTTCTTTCCTCGGGAACTCGAGCAACCACGATAGTTTCTATCACTAAATCACTCGAAAAGAAGGAATTAGTGAGTGGGCACTTTTAAACACTACGACTTGAGAACGAGTCTCGAAGTCGCAGAGCTAAAGACTAGGTCGAGTGAGGACCTAGGTGCCAAGACAAGAGAAAACCGAAAATAAACTAGAGAGAGAGAGAAGAGGACTTCGGCCAAGTTCTAGAGAGAGAGTCTCTCAAATCTCTTAAACTTGGATGAATGAATTGTGAGGAAATGGGGCTCCTATTTATAGGAGAGGTCTCACCTTCAATAAGGTAGTTTCCTCTTCTATAGAATATCACATATTCATGAGCAAAATAACCCTTATTTCCCATTCCTCTTAGGCGCCCAAGGCATCCTTCTAGAAGGCTAGGATTTGTTTCCTTTTTTGTTCCTTGGCTTGCCTATTAGTCTCTTGGCCGAAATTCCCATTGCTTGTGTGGGAAATTTGTTTCCTCTTTTTCTTTTGGCAAGTATCTAAATACATTTATGCACAAAATAAACTCTCTTGGTTGGGTATGTTGGGCGCCCAAGGTCTTCTAGAAAAGGCTTCTAGAAGCTTTTCCATTTGTTCATGACAACATGAAAAAGGCCCAATAAGAATTTTCAATAAAATTCTTATGAAATGAAATTAATTCACAAGGCCCAATGATCAAGTCATGGCCGAGTGAAACATGTCACAAAATGACCTTGTCAAAAAATTTATTGACATTCATTTCATCCTTTGTCTCAAAAGACAAAAATACCCTTTTAACTATTTTCGTTCTTGTTTTGGCTTAGCTTCCAGTTTAACTATTCCTATCGATGTGATTCGTGACAGTGACCTCATGGACCCAAATGAACAAAGCTTTAGCTAAACACTTGGACTCAAAAGTTCACAAACCTTTTCCAAGTTTAGCTTAATGCCAGCTGACTCCACTAAAGAGCTGACACTGAAAATCTCTCGGTTCAAATGAATTTGTTTTCTACTCAAGAATTCGACCTAATTATGATGAGCGGATCCACTGAATATTATCTATGTTTACCCTTCATGAATGTCATCAGCTAGTCGGGATTTACTAAATTACCATTTTACCCTTCTAGCTGTTATTTCCTCAACTCCTTTGTCGCTTGTGAATAAGTTAGAAACAATGTATTGACGAGGAGCTAACAAGTCACATTGTTTCATCCAAAAGAGTCAAGACTCAATTTGGACACTGGCCAGTTCATTTATTCACACTCCAAGGAACAAAGCATGAGGTGACATGCATTGCATTTCAGCAATCTTGTACATGAATTCCATATCTATGAGAACTTCACAAAGTTACTCATGACAGACTCACAACTTAGTACTTCACCAATAGGCCTTGTTCGGAATCACATAGTGAGTCCGAACTTTGACTTTCTCAAATGAGAATACTAAGGTGTGAAATGGCATGTCTCATTTCAGGATTAAGGTAAGCATGATGCAATTCATACATAGTGACTTCGAGACATAAGAGGTTAAATGGTTTGTTCTTATCTTGTCTCTAGAAGTGCACTGGTCAATTCAGTACCTTCGGAAGATACCTAGAAGAACTATAGAGTCCCCAACTCTCAATGCCTCATAACCAGACATCATAGATTCTTCTAACAATCATACTGAGGTCAATAGTCCTTTGACCCTAAGATTGCGAATATATCGTTTTAAGCAAACTACGAAGAGTTTGTTCATGCAAATCTACATTTGTCTCTTCGTAAGTTGTTAAGTTTGTTTATGGACTAAAAGACTATGGTTTTATCATAAAGCTTCAGACAAGGAAGATTGAATGAACGTTTCAACTTTATTAATGAATGAATAGGCAATTACAAGCAAGAGTCTTCATGAGACTTTATTACATCAAATGTTCAAAATAAAGACTACAACTCTTCTTGTGGGCACCATTGACAACAGACTCCAGTTCGCTCCTCGGGTCGAGCTCGCTCCTCGAGCCCAGTTCGCCCCTCGATTCGAGCTCGCTCCACTAGTCCAGTTCCTCCTCGAGTCGAGCACCGAGGCCGCGAGTCGACTGATACTCCTTGTGCCGACTTCACGCAATTCCTCGAGTCGAGCTCGCTCCTCGAGTCCAGTTCGCTCTTCGAGTTGAGCTCGCTCATCGAGTCCAGTTCGCTCCTCGAGTCGAGCTCCGAGTCCGTGAGTCGACTGATACTCCTCGTGCCGACTTCACGCAATTCCTCGAGTCGAGCTCGCTCCTCGAGTCCAGTTCGCTCCTCGAGTCGAGCTCACTCCTAGAGTCCAGTTCGCTCCTCGAGTCGAGCTCGCTCCTCGAGTCCAGTTCGCTCTGCGAGTCGAGCTCGCTCCTCGAGTCCAGTTCGCTCCTCGAGTCGAGCTCGCTCCTCGTGTCGAGCTCCGAGTCCGCGAGTCGATTAATACTCGTGCCGACTCTTAACACAACTTCTCGAGTTGAGCTCGCTCATCGAGTCCAGTTCGCTCCTCGAGTCGAGCTCCGAGTCCGTGAGTCGACTGATACTCCTCGTGCCGACTTCACGCAATTCCTCGAGTCGAGCTCACTCCTAGAGTCCAGTTCGCTCCTCGAGTCGAGCTCGCTCCTCGAGTCCAGTTCGCTCTGCGAGTCGAGCTCGCTCCTCGAGTCCAGTTCGCTCCTCGAGTCGAGCTCGCTCCTCGTGTCGAGCTCCGAGTCCGCGAGTCGATTAATACTCGTGCCGACTCTTAACACAACTTCTCGAGTCGAGCTCGCTCCTCGAGTCCAGTACGCTCCTCGAGTTAAGCTCGCTCCTCGAGTCCAGTTCACTCCTCGAGTTGAGCTCCGAGTCCGCGAGTCGACTGATACTCCTCGTGCCGACTTCACACAATTCCTCGAGTCGAGCTCGCTCCTCGAGTCCAGTTTTCTCCTCGAGTAGAGCTCGCTCCTCGAGTCCATTTCGCTCCTCGAGTCGAGCTCCCTCCTCGAGTCCACTTCGCTCCTCGAGTCGAGCTCCGAGTACGCGAGTCGACTGTTACTCCTCGTACCGACTCTTCACGGAACTCCTCAAGTCGGGCTCGCTCCTCGAGTCCAGTTCGCTCCTCGATTCGAGCTCGCTCCTCGAGTCCAGTTTGCTCCTCGAGTCGAGCTCGCTCATCGAGTGCAGTTCGCTCCTCGAGTCGAGCTCGCTCCTCGAGTCCAGTTCGTTCCTCGAGTCGAGCTACGAGTACGCGAGTCGACTGTTACTCCCCGTACCGACTCTTCACGCAACTCCTCGAGTCGAGCTCGCTCCTCGAGTCGAGCTCGCTCCACGAGTCCAGTTCACTCCTCGAGTCGAGCTCCGAGTCGGCGAGTCGACTGTTACTCCTCGTATCGACTCTTCACGTAACTCCTCGGGTCGAGCTCGCTCCTCGAGTCCAGTTCGCTCCTCGAGTCAAGCTCGCTCCTCGTGTCGACCTCCGAGTCCGCGAGTCGACTAATACTCGTGCCGACTCTTCACACAACTCCTCGAGTCGAGCTCGCTCCTCGAGTCCAGTTCGCTCTTCGAGTTAAGCTCGCTCATCGAGTCCAGTTCGCTCCTCGAGTCGAGCTCCGAGTCCGTGAGTCGACTGATACTCCTCGTGCCGACTTCACGCAATTCCTCGAGTCGAGCTCGCTCCTCGAGTCCAGCTCGCTCCTCGAGTCGAGCTCGCTCCTTGAGTCCAGTTCGCTCCTCGAGTCGAGCTCGCTCCTAGAGTCCAGTTCGCTCCTCGAGTCGAGCTCCGAGTACGCGAGTCGACTGTTACTCCTCGTACCGACTCTTCACGTAACTCCTCCGGTAGAGCTCGCTGCTCGAGTCCAGTTCGCTCCTCGGGTCGAGCTCGCTCCTCGAGCCCAGTTCGCCCCTCGAGTCGAGCTCGCTCCTCTAGTCCAGTTCGCTCCTCGAGTCGAGCTCCGAGGCCGCGAGTCGACTGATACTCCTCGTGCCGACTTCACGCAATTCCTCGAGTCGAGCTCGTTCCTCGAGTCCAGTTCGCTCTTCAAGTTGAGCTCACTCATCGAGTCCAGTTCGCTCCTCGAGTCGAGCTCTGAGTCCGTGAGTCGACTGATACTTCTCGTGCCGACTTCACGCACTTCCTCGAGTCAAGCTCGCTCCTCGAGTCCAGTTCGCTCCTCGAGTCGAGCTCGCTCCTAGAGTCCAGTTCGCTCCTCGAGTCGAGCTCGCTCCTCGAGTCCAGTTCGCTCCGCGAGTCGAGCTCGCTAATCGAGTCCAGTTCGCTCCTCGAGTTGAGCTCCAAGTCCGTGAGTCGACTAATACTCGTGCCGACTCTTCACACAACTCCTCGAGTCGAGCTCGTTCCTCGAGTCCAATTCGCTCCTCGAGTTAAGCTCGCTCCTCGAGTCCAGTTCACTCCTCGAGTTGAGCTCCGAGTCCGCGAGTCGACTCATACTCCTCATGCCGACTTCACACAATTCCTCGAGTCGAGCTCACTCCTCGAGTCCAGTTTGCTCCTCGAGTAGATCTCGCTCCTCGAGTCCATTTCGCTCCTCGAGTCGAGCTCGCTCCTCGAGTCCAGTTCGCTCCTCGAGTCGAGCTCCGAGTATGCGAGTAGACTGTTACTCCTCGTACCGACTCTTCACGGAACTCCTTAAGTCGGGCTCGCTCCTCGATTCCAGTTCGCTCCTCGATTCGAGCTCGCTCCTCGAGTCCAGTTCGCTCCTCGAGTCGAGCTCGCTCATCGAGTGCAGTTCGCTCCTCGAGTCGAGCTCGCTCCTCGAGTCTAGTTCGTTCCTCGAGTCGAGCTCCGAGTACGCGAGTCGACTGTTACTCCCCGTACCGACTCTTCACGCAACTCCTCGAGTCGAGCTCGCTCCTCGAGTCCAGTTCGCTCCTCGAGTCGAGCTCGCTCCACGAGTCCAGTTCACTCCTCGAGTCGAGCTCCGAGTCCGCGAGTCGACTGTTACTCCTCGTATCGACTCTTCACGGAACTCCCCGAGTCGAGCTCGCTCCTCGAGTCCAGTTCGCTCCTCGAGTCGAGCTCGCTCCTCGTGTCGACCTCCGAGTCCGCGAGTCGACTAATACTCGTGCCGACTCTTCACACAACTCCTCGAGTCGAGCTCGCTCCTTGAGTCCAGTTCGCTCTTCGAGTTAAGCTCGCTCATCGAGTCCAGTTCGCTCCTCGAGTCGAGCTCCGAGTCCGTGAGTCGACTGATACTCCTCGTGCCGACTTCACGCAATTCCTCGAGTCGAGCTCGCTCCTCGAGTCCAGCTCGCTCCTCGAGTCGAGCTCGCTCCTCGAGTCTAGTTCGCTCCTCGAGTCGAGCTCGCTCCTAGAGTCCAGTTCGCTCCTCGAGTCGAGCTCCGAGTACGCGAGTCGACTGTTACTCCTTGTACCGACTCTTCACGTAACTCCTCGGGTCGAGCTCACTGCTCGAGTCCAGTTCGCTCCTCGGGTCGAGCTCGCTCCTCGAGCCCAGTTCGCCCCTCGAGTCGAGCTCGCTCCTCTAGTCCAGTTCGCTCCTCGAGTCGAGCTCGCTCCTAGAGTCCAGTTCGCTCCTCGAGTTGAGCTCGCTCCTCGAGTCCAGTTCGCTCCGCGAGTCGAGCTCGCTCCTCGAGTCCAGTTCGCTCCTCGAGTCGAGCTCCAAGTCTGCGAGTCGACTAATACTCGTGCCGACTGTTCACACAACTCCTCGAGTCGAGCTCGCTCCTCGAGTCCAGTTCGCTCCTCGAGTTAAGCTCGCTCCTCGAGTCCAGTTCACTCCTCGAGTTGATCTCCGAGTCCGCGAGTCGACTGATACTCCTCATGCCGACTTCACAGAATTCCTAGAGTCGAGCTCGCTCCTCGAGTCCAGTTTGCCCCTCGAGTAAAGCTCGCTCCTCGAGTCCATTTCGCTCCTCGAGTCGAGCTCGCTCCTCGAGTCCAGTTCGCTCCTCGAGTCGAGCTCCGAGTACGCGAGTCGACTGTTACTCCTCGTACCGACTCTTCACGGAACTCCTCAAGTCGGGCTCGCTCCTCGAGTCCAGTTCGCTCCTCGATTCGAGCTCGCTCCTCGAGTCCAGTTCGCTCCTCGAGTCGAGCTCGCTCCTCGAGTCCAGTTCACTCCTCGAGTCGAGCTTTGAGTCCGCGAGTCGACTATTACTCCTTGTATCGACTCTTCACGTAACTCCTCGGGTCGAGCTCGCTCCTCGAGTCCAGATCGCTCCACGAGTCGAGCTCGCTCCTAGAGTCCAGTTCGCTCTTCGAGTCGTGCTCGCTCCTCGAGTCCAGTTCGCTCCTCGAGTTAAGCTCGCTCCTCGAGTCCAGTTCACTCCTCGAGTTGAGCTCCGAGTCCGCGAGTCGACTGATACTCCTCATGCCGACTTCACAGAATTCCTTGAGTCGAGCTCGCTCCTCGAGTCCAGTTTGCTCCTCGAGTAAAGCTCGCTCCTCGAGTCCATTTCGCTCCTCGAGTCGAGCTCGCTCCTCGAGTCCAGTTCACTCCACGAGTCGAGCTCTGAGTCCGCGAGTCGACTGTTACTCCTCGTATCGACTCTTCACGTAACTCCTCGGGTCGAGCTCGCTCCTCGAGTCCAGTTCGCTCCACGAGTCGAGCTCGCTCCTAGAGTCCAGTTCGCTCTTCGAGTCGAGCTCGCTCCTCGAGTCCAGTTCGCTCATCGAGTCGAGCTCCGAGTACGCGAGTCGACTGCTACTCCTCGTACCGACTCTTCACGTAACTCCTCGGGTCGTGCTCCCTCCTCGAGTCCAGTTCGCTCCTCGGGTCGAGCTCGCTCCTCGAGCTCAGTTCGCCCATCGAGTCGAGCTCGCTCCTCTAGTCCAGTTCGCTCCTCGAGTCGAGCTCCGAGGCCGCGAGTCGACTGATACTCCTCGTACTGACTCTTCACGTAACTCCTCGGGTCGAGCTCGCTCCTCGAGTCCAGTTCGCTCCGCGAGTCGAGATCGCTCCATGAGTCCAGTTCGCTCCTCGAGTCGAGCTCGCTCCTCGTGTCGAGCTCCAAGTCCGCGAGTCGACTAATACTCGTGCCGACTCTTCACACAATTCCTCGAGTCGAGCTCGCTCCTCGAGTCCAATTCGCTCCTCGAGTTAAGCTCGCTCCTCGAGTCCAGTTCTCTCCTCGAGTCGAGCTCCGAGTCCGTGAGTCGACTGATACTCCTCGTGCCGACTTCACGCAATTCCTCGAGTCGAGCTCGCTCCTCGAGTCCAGCTCGCTCCTCGAGTCGAGCTCGCTCCTCGAGTCCAGTTTGCTCCTCGAGTCGAGCTCGCTCCTAGAGTCCAGTTCGCTCCTCGAGTCGAGCTCCGAGTACGCGAGTCGAGTGTTACTCCTCGTACCGACTCTTCACGTAACTCCTCTGGTCGAGCTCGCTGCTCGACTCCAGTTCGCTCCTCGGGTCGAGCTCGCTCCTCGAGTCCAGTTCGCCCCTCGAGTCGAGCTCGCTCCTCTAGTCCAGTTCCTCCTCGAGTCGAGCTCCGAGGCCGCGAGTCGACTGATACTCCTCGTGCCGACTTCACGCAATTCCTCGAGTCGAGCTCGCTCCTCGAGTCCAGTTCGCTCTTCGAGTTGAGCTCGCTCATCGAGTCCAGTTCGCTCCTCGAGTCGAGCTCCGAGTCCGTGAGTCGACTGATACTCCTCGTGCCGACTTCACGCAATTCCTCGAGTCGAGCTCGCTCTTTGAGTCCAGTTCGCTCTTCGAGTTGAGCTCGCTCATCGAGTCCAGTTCGCTCCTCGAGTCGAGCTCTGAGTCCGTGAGTCGACTGATACTCCTCGTGCCGACTTCACGCAATTCCTCGAGTCGAGCTCGCTCCTCGAGTCCAGTTCGCTCCTCGAGTCGAGCTCGCTCCTAGAGTCCAGTTCGCTCCTCGTGTCGAGCTCGCTCCTCGAGTCCAGTTCGCTCCGCGAGTCGAGCTCGCTCCTCGAGTCCAGTTCGCTCCTCGAGTCGAGCTCCAAGTCCGCGAGTCGACTAATACTCGTGCCGACTCTTCACACAACTCCTCGAGTCGAGCTCGCTCCTCGAGTCCAGTTCGCTCCTCGAGTTAAGCTCGCTCCTCGAGTCCAGTTCACTCCTCGAGTTGAGCTCCGAGTCCGCGAGTCGACTGATACTCCTCGTGCCGACTTCACACAATTCCTCGAGTCGAGCTCGCTCCTCGAGTCCAGTTTGCTCCTCGAGTCGAGCTCTGAGTCCGCGAGTCGACTGTTACTCCTCGTATCGACAATTCACGTAACTCCTCGGGTCGAGCTCGCTCCTCGAGTCCAGTTTGCTCCTCGAGTAGATCTCGCTCCTCGAGTCCATTTCGCTCCTCGAGTCGAGCTCGCTCCTCGAGTCCAGTTCGCTCCTCGAGTCGAGCTCCGAGTATGCGAGTAGACTGTTACTCCTCGTACCGACTCTTCACGGAACTCCTTAAGTCGGGCTCGCTCCTCGATTCCAGTTCGCTCCTCGATTCGAGCTCGCTCCTCGAGTCCAGTTCGCTCCTCGAGTCGAGCTCGCTCATCGAGTGCAGTTCGCTCCTCGAGTCTAGTTCGTTCCTCGAGTCGAGCTCCGAGTACGCGAGTCGACTGTTACTCCCCGTACCGACTCTTCACGCAACTCCTCGAGTCGAGCTCGCTCCTCGAGTCCAGTTCGCTCCTCGAGTCGAGCTCGCTCCACGAGTCCAGTTCACTCCTCGAGTCGAGCTCCGAGTCCGCGAGTCGACTGTTACTCCTCGTATAGACTCTTCACGGAACTCCTCGAGTCGAGCTCGCTCCTCGAGTCCAGTTCGCTCCTCGAGTCGAGCTCGCTCCTCGTGTCGACCTCCGAGTCCGCGAGTCGACTAATACTCGTGCCGACTCTTCACACAACTCCTCGAGTCGAGCTCGCTCCTCGAGTCCAGTTCGCTCTTCGAGTTAAGCTCGCTCATCGAGTCCAGTTCGCTCCTCGAGTCAAGCTCCGAGTCCGTGAGTCGACTGATACTCCTCGTGCCGACTTCACGCAATTCCTCGAGTCGAGCTCGCTCCTCGAGTCCAGCTCGCTCCTCGAGTCGAGCTCGCTCCTCGAGTCTAGTTCGCTCCTCGAGTCGAGCTCGCTCCTAGAGTCCAGTTCGCTCCTCGAGTCGAGCTCCGAGTACGCGAGTCGACTGTTACTCCTTGTACCGACTCTTCACGTAACTCCTCGGGTCGAGCTCACTGCTCGAGTCCAGTTCGCTCCTCGGGTCGAGCTCGCTCCTCGAGCCCAGTTCGCCCCTCGAGTCGAGCTCGCTCCTCTAGTCCAGTTCGCTCCTCGAGTCGAGCTCGCTCCTAGAGTCCAGTTCGCTCCTCGAGTCGAGCTCGCTCCTCGAGTCCAGTTCGCTCCGCGAGTCGAGCTCGCTCCTCGAGTCCAGTTCGCTCCTCGAGTCGAGCTCCAAGTCCGCGAGTCGACTAATACTCGTGCCGACTGTTCACACAACTCCTCGAGTCGAGCTCGCTCCTCGAGTCCAGTTCGCTCTTCGAGTTAAGCTCGCTCCTCGAGTCCAGTTCACTCCTCGAGTTGATCTCCGAGTCCGCGAGTCGACTGATACTCCTCATGCCGACTTCACAGAATTCCTAGAGTCGAGCTCGCTCCTCGAGTCCAGTTTGCCCCTCGAGTAAAGCTCGCTCCTCGAGTCCATTTCGCTCCTCGAGTCGAGCTCGCTCCTCGAGTCCAGTTCGCTCCTCGAGTCGAGCTCCGAGTACGCGAGTCGACTGTTACTCCTCGTACCGACTCTTCACGGAACTCCTCAAGTCGGGCTCGCTCCTCGAGTCCAGTTCGCTCCTCGATTCGAGCTCGCTCCTCGAGTCCAGTTCGCTCCTCGAGTCGAGCTCGCTCCTCTAGTCCAGTTCGCTCCTCGAGTCCAGTTCGCTCCTCCTACCGACTCTTCACACAACTCCTCGAGTCGAGCTCGCTCCTCGAGTCCAGTTCGCTCCTCGAGTCGAGCTCCGAGTCCGTGAGTCGACTGATACTCCTCGTGCCGACTTCACGCAATTCCTCGAGTCGAGCTCGCTCCTCGAGTCCAGTTCGCTCCTCGAGTCGAGCTCCGAGTACGCGAGTCGACTGTTACTCCTCGTACCGACTCTTCACGGAACTCCTCAAGTCGGGCTCGCTCCTCGAGTCCAGTTCGCTCCTCGATTCGAGCTCGCTCCTCGAGTCCAGTTCGCTCCTCGAGTCGAGCTCGCTCCTCTAGTCCAGTTCGCTCCTCGAGTCCAGTTCGCTCCTCCTACCGACTCTTCACACAACTCCTCGAGTCGAGCTCGCTCCTCGAGTTCAGTTCGCTCCTCGAGTCGAGCTCCGAGTCCGTGAGTCGACTGATACTCCTCGTGCCGACTTCACGCAATTCCTCGAGTCGAGCTCGCTCCTCGAGTCCAGCTCGCTCCTCGAGTCGAGCTCGCTCCTCGAGTCTAGTTCGCTCCTCGAGTCGAGCTCGCTCCTAGAGTCCAGTTCGCTCCTCGAGTCGAGCTCCGAGTACGCGAGTCGACTGTTACTCCTTGTACCGACTCTTCACGTAACTCCTCGGGTCGAGCTCACTGCTCGAGTCCAGTTCGCTCCTCGGGTCGAGCTCGCTCCTCGAGCCCAGTTCGCCCCTCGAGTCGAGCTCGCTCCTCTAGTCCAGTTCGCTCCTCGAGTCGAGCTCGCTCCTAGAGTCCAGTTCGCTCCTCGAGTCGAGCTCGCTCCTCGAGTCCAGTTCGCTCCGCGAGTCGAGCTCGCTCCTCGAGTCCAGTTCGCTCCTCGAGTCGAGCTCCAAGTCCGCGAGTCGACTAATACTCGTGCCGACTGTTCACACAACTCCTCGAGTCGAGCTCGCTCCTCGAGTCCAGTTCGCTCCTCGAGTTAAGCTCGCTCCTCGAGTCCAGTTCACTCCTCGAGTTGATCTCCGAGTCCGCGAGTCGACTGATACTCCTCATGCCGACTTCACAGAATTCCTAGAGTCGAGCTCGCTCCTCGAGTCCAGTTTGCCCCTCGAGTAAAGCTCGCTCCTCGAGTCCATTTCGCTCCTCGAGTCGAGCTCGCTCCTCGAGTCCAGTTCGCTCCTCGAGTCGAGCTCCGAGTACGCGAGTCGACTGTTACTCCTCGTACCGACTCTTCACGGAACTCCTCAAGTCGGGCTCGCTCCTCGAGTCCAGTTCGCTCCTCGATTCGAGCTCGCTCCTCGAGTCCAGTTCGCTCCTCGAGTCGAGCTCGCTCCTCGAGTCCAGTTCACTCCTCGAGTCGAGCTTTGAGTCCGCAAGTCGACTATTACTCCTCGTATCGACTCTTCACGTAACTCCTCGGGTCGAGCTCGCTCCTCGAGTCCAGATCGCTCCACGAGTCGAGCTCGCTCCTAGAGTCCAGTTCGCTCTTCGAGTCGTGCTCGCTCCTCGAGTCCAGTTCGCTCCTCGAGTTAAGCTCGCTCCTCGAGTCCAGTTCACTCCTCGAGTTGAGCTCCGAGTCCGCGAGTCGACTGATACTCCTCATGCCGACTTCACAGAATTCCTTGAGTCGAGCTCGCTCCTCGAGTCCAGTTTGCTCCTCGAGTAAAGCTCGCTCCTCGAGTCCATTTCGCTCCTCGAGTCGAGCTCGCTCCTCGAGTCCAGTTCGCTCCTCGAGTCGAGCTCCGAGTACGCGAGTCGACTGTTACTCCACGTACCGACTCTTCACGGAACTCCTCAAGTCGGGCTCGCTCCTCGAGTCCAGTTCGCTCCTCGATTCGAGCTCGCTCCTCGAGTCCAGTTCGCTGCTCGAGTCGAGCTCGCTCCTCGAGTCCAGTTCACTCCACGGGTCGAGCTCTGAGTCCGCGAGTCGACTGTTACTCCTCGTATCGACTCTTCACGTAACTCCTCGGGTCGAGCTCCCTCCTCGAGTCCAGTTCGCTCCTCGGGTCGAGCTCGCTCCTCGAGCCCAGTTCGCCCATCGAGTCGAGCTCGCTCCTCTAGTCCAGTTCGCTCCTCGAGTCGAGCTCCGAGGCCGCGAGTCGACTGATACTCCTCGTACTGACTCTTCACGTAACTCCTCGGGTCGAGCTCGCTCCTCGAGTCCAGTTCGCTCCGCGAGTCGAGATCGCTCCATGAGTCCAGTTCGCTCCTCGAGTCGAGCTCGCTCCTCGTGTCGAGCTCCAAGTCCGCGAGTCGACTAATACTCGTGCCGACTCTTCACACAATTCCTCGAGTCGAGCTCGCTCCTCGAGTCCAATTCGCTCCTCGAGTTAAGCTCGCTCCTCGAGTCCAGTTCTCTCCTCGAGTCGAGCTCCGAGTCCGTGAGTCGACTGATACTCCTCGTGCCGACTTCACACAATTCCTCGAGTCGAGCTCGCTCCTCGAGTCCATCTCGCTCCTCGAGTCGAGCTCGCTCCTCGAGTCCAGTTCGCTCCTCGAGTCGAGCTCCGAGTCCGTGAGTCGACTGATACTCCTCGTGCCGACTTCACGCAATTCCTCGAGTCGAGCTCGCTCCTAGAGTCCAGTTCGCTCCTCGAGTCGAGCTCCGAGTACACGAGTCGAGTGTTACTCCTCGTACCGACTCTTCACGTAACTCCTCTGGTCGAGCTCGCTGCTCGACTCCAGTTCGCTCCTCGGGTCGAGCTCGCTCCTCGAGTCCAGTTCGCCCCTCGAGTCGAGCTCGCTCCTCTAGTCCAGTTCCTCCTCGAGTCGAGCTCCGAGGCCGCGAGTCGACTGATACTCCTCGTGCCGACTTCACGCAATTCCTCGAGTCGAGCTCGCTCCTCGAGTCCAGTTCGCTCTTCGAGTTGAGCTCGCTCATCGAGTCCAGTTCGCTCCTCGAGTCGAGCTCCGAGTCCGTGAGTCGACTGATACTCCTCGTGCCGACTTCACGCAATTCCTCGAGTCGAGCTCGCTCTTCGAGTCCAGTTCGCTCTTCGAGTTGAGCTCGCTCATCGAGTCCAGTTCGCTCCTCGAGTCGAGCTCTGAGTCCGTGAGTCGACTGATACTCCTCGTGCCGACTTCACGCAATTCCTCGAGTCGAGCTCGCTCCTCGAGTCCAGTTCGCTCCTCGAGTCGAGCTCGCTCCTAGAGTCCAGTTCGCTCCTCGTGTCGAGCTCGCTCCTCGAGTCCAGTTCGCTCCGCGAGTCGAGCTCGCTCCTCGAGTCCAGTTCGCTCCTCGAGTCGAGCTCCAAGTCCGCGAGTCGACTAATACTCGTGCCGACTCTTCACACAACTCCTCGAGTCGAGCTCGCTCCTCGAGTCCAGTTCGCTCCTCGAGTTAAGCTCGCTCCTCGAGTCCAGTTCACTCCTCGAGTTGAGCTCCGAGTCCGCGAGTCGACTGATACTCCTCGTGCCGACTTCACACAATTCCTCGAGTCGAGCTCGCTCCTCGAGTCCAGTTTGCTCCTCGAGTCGAGCTCTGAGTCCGCGAGTCGACTGTTACTCCTCGTATCGACAATTCACGTAACTCCTCGGGTCGAGCTCGCTCCTCGAGTCCAGTTCGCTCCACGAGTCGAGCTCGCTCCTAGAGTCCAGTTCGCTCTTCGAGTCGTGCTCGCTCCTCGAGTCCAGTTCGCTCCTCGAGTCGAGCTCGCTCCTCGAGTCCAGTTCGCTCATCGAGTCGGGCTCCGAGTACGCGAGTCGACTGTTACTCCTCGTACCGACTCTTCACGTAACTCCTCGGGTCGAGCTCCCTCCTCGAGTCCAGTTCGCTCCTCGGGTCGAGCTCGCTCCTCGAGCCCAGTTCGCCCATCGAGTCGAGCTCGCTCCTCTAGTCCAGTTCGCTCCTCGAGTCGAGCTCCGAGGCCGCGAGTCGACTGATACTCCTCGTACCGACTCTTCACGTAACTCCTCGGGTCGAGCTCGCTCCTCGAGTCCAGTTCGCTCCGCGAGTCGAGCTCGCTCCTCGAGTCGAGCTCGCTCCTCGTGTCGAGCTCCAAGTCCGCGAGTCGACTAATACTCGTGCCGACTCTTCACACAATTCCTCGAGTCGAGCTCGCTCCTCGAGTCCAATTCGCTCCTCGAGTTAAGCTCGCTCCTCGAGTCCAGTTCTCTCCTCGAGTCAAGCTCCGAGTCCGTGAGTCGACTGATACTCCTCGTGCCGACTTCACACAAGTCCTCGAGTCGAGCTCGCTCCTCGAGTCCAGTTCGCTCCTCGAGTCCAGTTCGCTCCTCGAGTCGAGCTCGCTCCTCGTGTCGAGCTTTGAGTCCGCGAGTCGACTAATACTCGTGCCGACTCTTTACACAACTCCTCGAGTCGAGCTCGCTCCTCGAGTCCAGTTCGCTCCTCGAGGTAAGCTCGCTCGTCGAGTCCAGTTCGCTCCTCGAGTCGAGCTCCGATTCCGCGAGTCGACTGATACTCCTCGTGCCGACTTCACGCAATTCCTCGAGTCGAGCTCGCTCCTCGAGTCCAGTTCGCTCTTCGAGTCGAGCTCGCTCCTCGAGTCGAGCTCGCTCCTCGAGTCCAGTTCGTGTTGGAATTGATCTAAGGTTTAAGAAAAAGATTAAACGCTTCGGGAAGCGGCGGAATTTTAAAAAATTTCTTTACAAGTAAAAACAGTTTTTACTATACTAGACAAAGAGCAAGTACATGTAATTAAAAACTAATATGAGCTAGAAGTTTACTAACCTTTCTTGAAGCTTGAACTTTGAAGAAGCTTTTGGAAACTTTGCAACGCTCGTCTCCCCTCGCAGCACGTGTCTCTTTCTTTCCTCGGCACCTCGAGCAACCACGAAAGTTTCTATCACTAAATCACTCGAAATAAAGGAATTAGTGAGTGGGCACTTTTAAACACTACGACTTAAGAACGAGTCTTGAAGTCGCAGAGCTAAACACTAGGTCGAGTGAGGACCTAGGTGCCAAAACAAGAAAAATCGAAAATAAACTAGAGAGAGAGAGAGAGGAGTTTCGGCCAAAGTTCTAGAGAGAGAGTCTCTCAAATCTCTTAAACTTGGATGAAAATGAAATGTGAGAAAATGAGGCTCCTATTTATAGGAGAGGTCTCACCTTCAATAAGGTAGTTTCCTCTTCTATAGAATATCACATATTCATGAGCCAATTTCCTCTTTTCCCTATTGAGACACTCGGCCAACAAGGGCTTCTAGAAGCCTTGATTTGTTTCCAATTTTGTTCATGGCTTGCCTTTTCTCTCAACATGGCCGAAGTTCCTTATGCATCCTTATGCAAATTTGTTTCCTCTTTTTCTTTTGGCAAGTATCTAAATACATTTATGCACAAAATAAACTCGCCTATTTCTCTATAGGGTAGGCGCCCAACATGTCTCTAGAAGGAGCTTCTAGAAGCTTCTTCATTTATTCATGAGAACATGAAAAAAGGCCCATTAAGAATTTTCAATAAAACTCTTATGAAATGATCAAGTCATGGCCGAGTGACATTAAATCATCAAATGAACTTGTCAATAAATTTATTGACATTCATTTCATCCTTTGTCTCAAAAGACAAAAATACCCTTTTGACTATTTTCGTTCTCGTTTTGACTTAGCTTCCAGTTTAACTATTCCTATCGATGTGATTCGTGACAGTGACCTCATGGACCCAAATGAACAAAGCTTGAGATAAACACTTGGACTCAAAAGTTCACAAACCTTTTCCAAGTTTAGCTTAATGCCAACTGACTCCACTAAAGAGCTGACACTGAAAATCACTCGGTTCAAATGAATTTATTTTCTACTCAAGAATTCGACCTAATAATGATGAGCGGATCCACTGAATATTATCTATGTTTACCCTTCATGAATGTCATCAGCTAGTCGGGATTTACTAAATTACCATTTTACCCTTCTAGCTGTTATTTCGTCAACTCCTTTGTCGCTTGTGAATAAGTTAGAAACAACGTATTGACGAGGAGCTAACAAGTCACATTGTTTCATCCAAAAAAGTCAGGACTCAATTTGGACACTGGCCAGTTCATTTATTCACACTACAAGGAACAAAGCATGAGGTGACATGCATTGCATTTCAGCAATCTTGTACATGAATTCCATATCTATGAGAACTTCACAAAGTTACTCATGACAGACTCACAACTTAGTACTTCACCAATAGGCCTTGTTCGGAATCACATAGTGAGTCCGAACTTTGACTTTCTCAAATGAGAATACTAAGGTGTGAAATGGCATGTCTCATTTCAGGATTAAGGTAAGCATGATGCAATTCATACATAGTGACTTCGAGACATAAGAGGTTAAATGGTTTGTTCTTATATTGTCTCTAGAAGTGCACTGGTCAATTCAGTACCTTCGGAAGATACCTAGAAGAACTATAGAGTCCCCAACTCTTAATGCCTCATAACCAGACATCATAGATTCTTCTAACAATCATACTCAGGTCAATAGTCCTTTGACCCTAAGATTGCGAATATATCGTTTTAAGCAAACTACGAAGAGTTTGTTCATGCAAATCTACATTTGTCTCTTCGTAAGTTGTTAAGTTTGTTTATGGACTAAAAGACTAAGGTTTTATCATAAAGCTTCAAACAAAGAAAGAATGAATGAACGTTTCAACTTTATTAATGAATGAATAAGCAATTACAAGCAAGAGTCTTCGTAAGACTATATGACATCAAATGTACATAAATAGACGCTACTACTCTTCTTGTGGGCACCATTGACAACAAACTCCCACTTGACTCAAAGAAGATGTGAGTAGTCCTACATGCCTAATCCCTCTTGAAGTTGGTCGAAGACCATGTTCGCTAGGGCCTTGGTGAATGGATCTGCCAGAGATCTACTTCACCTCCACGTCTCCGCGTTGCGCGATCTCTCGAATCAAATGGTATTTCCTCTCAATATGTTTAGAGCGCTTATGGCTTCTAGGTTCCTTTGAGTTAGCGACAGCCCTACTATTATCACAATAAAGGGTCATGGGCTCGTCGACGTTTGGAACAACTTCCAAATACTTAAGGAACTTTCTAAGCCATATAGCCTCTTTGGATGCTTCACAAGCAGCCATATATTCTGCTTCCATTGTGGAGTCAGCAATGCAAGATTGCTTAAAACTTCTCCACACAACAGCTCCACCATTAAGGATGAACACAGATCCCGAAGTGGGTTTCCTGGAATCCTTATCCGCTTGAAAATCGGAGTCGGTATATCCCGTGATAATCAGGTCAGTACCTGAGTATGTAAGCATCAAGTTCCTAGTTCTTCGAAGATACTTAAGAACATGCTTAACAGCAATCCAGTGCTCGGGTCCAGGGTGGGATTGGAAACGACTAACTACGCCAACGGCGAAACAAATGTCAGGTCTAGTGCAAAGCATAGCATACATGAGGCTTCCTACGGCAGAGGCGTAAGGAATCTTCCTCATGTCTTCAATCTCTTGTGCAGTCTTGGGAGACTGGTCCTTAGAGAGTGAAACTCCATGCCTAAAGGGTGTTTGACCCCTCTTGCAGTCTTGTATCGAGAAGCGATCCATCACCTTATCAATATAAGATGCTTGAGAGAGCGACAGGGTCCGGTTTTTCCTATCTCGAAAGATTTGGATTCCCAGAATGTATGCGGCTTCTCCTAGATCCTTCATATCAAATTGCTTTGCCACCCAGACCTTAACCTCAGATAACTTACCCACGTCATTACCAATGAGTAGTATATCATCGACATATAGTACCAGAAACACAACTTTGCCTTCGTGTATTAACTTGTAAACACAAGGTTCATCTATTGACTGTTCAAAGCCAAAGCTCTTCACAGTTTCATCGAATCTAATATTCCATGACCTAGATGCTTGCTTTAATCCATAAATGGACTTAAGCAACTCACAAACCTTGGTCTCTTGACCTTTATCCACGAAACCGTCTGGTTGAGCCATGTAAATGCGCTCGTCAAGATTGCCATTCAGAAAGGCTGTCTTGACATCCATTTGCCAGATCTCATAGTCGAGAGCTGCAACTATGGATATGAGTATGCGGATGGACTTAAGCATCGCGACTGGCGAGAAGGTTTCTTCATAGTCAATCCCTTCTTGTTGGGTATAACCCTTCGCCACAAGTCGTGCTTTGAACGTCTCGACGTTCCCATCAGGATCCCTTTTCTTCTTGTATATCCACTTACACCCTACGGGTTTCATCCCTTCAGGAAGGTCTACAAGTTTCCAGACATTGTTGACATACATCGAGTGCATTTCAACTTTCATGGCGTCAAGCCAAAGGTTTGATTCCGAACAAGCCATCGCTTGGCTATAGGAAACAGGGTCATCCATGTCGGAGACGGCTACAAGAGAGTCTCCATAAGACATGTACCTGTCAGGCTTTTGAGTAGCCCTCCCACTACGTCTAAGTACTACTTGACGAGATTCTGATTAGTTAGGTTGTGTTTCAGTTGGGGTAAGAACAGTTCTTACAAATGAGGTAGAAGCTTCCTCACCCAACTTTTCTTCAAGCACAATTTTGCTTCTAGGTTTTGCATCTTTCATAAAGTCCTCCTCGAGGAAACGAGCATTCGTGCTAACGAAAGTCTTATCGTCCTCGGGACTATAGAAAGTAAAACCTTTGGTTTCCTTCGGATATCCTACAAACAGGCACAATTCTGACCTACTAGCCAACTTGCTAGTCGTTTGCCTCAGCACGTGTGCAGGGCAACCCCAAATTCGGATGTGGCCAAGATTCACTTTACAGCCAGTCCATCGTTCATAAGGAGTACCAGGAACCGTTCTAGACGGAACTTGGTTCAGAATGTAAGCGGCTGTTTCGAGGGCATATCCCCAAAAGGAAAGCGGGAGTGATGAGTAACTCATCATTTATCTAACCATGTCCATAAGAGTTCGGTTTCTTCTCTCTGACACTCCGTTTTGTTGAGGTGTGCCAGTTGCGGTAAGCTGAGAAGCGATACCTTCTTCTTTAAGAAAGTCATCGAACTCTCCACACATATACTCACCACCTCGATCAGATCGAAGGGTTTTGATCACTTTGCCAGTTTGCTTTTCCACTAAAGCCCTAAAGACCTTAAATACGTTAAAGGTCTCGGATTTGTGTTTAAGCAAATAGACAAACCCATATCTTGAGTAATCATCAGTGAAGGTAACGAAGTATTCGTATCCTCCACGTGCCTGTTGGTTGAGCGGACCACATACATCAGAATGTATTAGTTCCAGCAACTCAGTGGCTCTTCGACCCTTATCGGAGAAAGGTCGCTTAGTCATTTTTCCTTCTATACAGGATTCACAAGTAGGTAGTGAACCTATTGCAGAGGCTTGGAGTGGACCATCCCTCACAAGTCTCTTAATCCTTTCTAGACTGATATGACCAAGTCTTATGTGCCATAAGTATGTTGATTTTGTTAGATCGGAGGATTCAGAAAGTTTGATCCTCTTTGGCTCCCTAATTAGATCGTTATCTATTTCGGTGTCTAAATGAGAAGGTTGAGTGGGATAGATGTAGAAAAGAGCATTCTTCATACATGCATCAGTGACAAAAGAATTATCAGGAAACGAAATATGAATTCCATTCTTAATGAACTTTAAACAATAATCTTGTTCAAGAAGACGAGCAACGGATATTAAGTTCTTCCCAAAGGTAGGAACAAAATAAACATTATTCAAGTTTAAAGTGCGGTCTTCAAAAGACAGCGTCACGGATCCCACAGCCTTCGCGGACACCAGGCTCCCATCACCCCATTTGAAACAGAACTCGCCTTTCTCTAAGCTTTTGGTTTTCTTGAAACCATTTAAGGAACAACAAATATGGTTAGTAGCAGCGGAGTCAAGAATCCACATTGATACATTATCAGCTACTAAGCATGCTTCGGTAACTAGTACAGTACTATGTTCCTTTGCTTTGAGATAGGCAGGACAGTTCTTTTTATCGGCCTTGTAAGGTCTCTTCACAGTTCCAGAGGCGGAGGCTTTTTGCTCAGTAGCATGTACCTCTCCTTGATTCCTCTTTCTCTTAGTGAGACTTACAGCAGTGTGAAGTTCCTCCATAAGCTTGGTAACAGTGTACTCTAGCTTGTTAATGGAGTAGTTCATCTTAGAGGTATCAAGAGATGCGGGGAGAGTTTCTAAGATCATATCTACGACATTCTTCCCATCATTCTCAGATCCTAGGATTTCCATCTTATTTAGAAAACTAATGATCAGTATCATAAAGTCTCTAACAGGAGTCCTAGCCTTCATATGCCAGTTCATAAACTGTCAGACTGCTTGTTGCCTTGCTTGACGCCTTTGCCCTCCAAACATCTCAAGGAGATTGTAGAGCATGTCGGTGGCAGTCTCAATGTCACGATGTTGCTTTTTCAGCATATTGTTCATAGATGCTAAGATATAGCACCTCACAATCTCATCGGAGCAGAGCCAGGCCGCCAAGGTGTCTTTGTCCTCTTGAGTTGAATCATTATTCGTCAGAGGAGGACACGGGGTGGTGAGTACCCATTTGTGCTTGGTAAGGATTATGTCGAGGTTATGTTTCGAATCTACGCAGTTTTCGTTTTCGAGTTTGTTCGAGGAAAGAATTGTAGAGAGAGGGTTGAGAGACATATTGCCTATAAAAGTTGAAACAAGTTTATGATTAGTCTTTGGTTTAGGATTTAAGATTTATTAAGACTTTTGTAAAATCCAAAGGTGTTATAAACCAAACGATAATTTACTCCCTCAAGAGAAGGCCGCAAAAAATCTCCATTTATAAGTAAATGACACATCATTAATGCTAAGCCAAGATGTCAATACATCTATTTTGACTAGCCACTTTTTAAATTGGTTTGATCACTCACATCCTTTCGCAGAGCCTCAAGGGAGGATACTAGGGATTGAGCCTAAGTGTGCAACCAACCACTTAGTCCAAAAGATCAGCTTTGAAAAACAATCCCCCAAGGGGAGGCCTTGTCATCATTGCATCACTCTCGGACGTAGCTCATTGAGCAATGATCGAAGCAATAACGCCTTGGAGTACTCACATTTAAGTGAGGGTCGCAAGAGCGGCTCTTAGTCCCACGTTATTGCATCTTTCACTAGTGTTGGGGATCGCGGGTTACAAACAACGAATATAACCCTCCCACTTAGTTTTTGGAGTTGGTTCATCGACTCTTATAATTTCGGAAATAAATTTCCTAGTTAGAGAGCGACAGAGCGGACAACTAGAAGAGAATCCTAGATCGACATGTTCAGAGCAGTATTAGTGCATAAAGGCACAAGGTACATACTCGATCTTTTCCTATTTTCTATTTCGGGAAACTGCGTGAGGGAAGTGTGAACTTCAACTCACTCGAACACTTGAAAGTTTGAGATTACACATCTTTTTATTTTTCGGCTTGTCTGCAAAGAGACCTCCCACTCAAATTTTCAAGAGCATATAGATTTTGAACATATGTGATATAGATATAGTTTTGAAAACATTTTGAAAATTTATTTGATTTGGATGACAAAATATTTTCAAGTTTGAAAGTGAAAACGGTTTTTCAAAATTCAAACTAGTTTTGTAAAAATTCAATTTCAATTAAACTTTCAAAAATCAAAACATTTTAATCTTACACATCATGTTTATAATCATATGAAAAACATTTTTACTCAAGAAAATTTTCTCATTAGAGTTCTATAACTCATGGTAGTGGGGTTTGAAAATCCGGATTTCTAAAAAACTGGAGTTTCAGACAGCCGCGCACCTAGGAGTAAAATCGCCATATCTAGCGGCTCCTATGTCCTTTTGAGCCGAAACCGGTGGCATTGGACAGAGGATAGACAGAGCTTTAATTTGATTTAAGAATCATTAAATTTCAATTTCTGAGCAGAGAGTTATGCAACTTTTAATGCGGGTTTAATCCAGCTCGAAGAAAAAGAAATAAATTAAAGTTTGGCCCTTTTTAGATGCGAAAAAGAATCGAGTGTAACGGAACTTTTTAAGATGTTGTTTAAAGCTTTTATTTGTGTTTTATTAGCAGGGTAATAACATAGAATAAAAGAAATAACAACATGCATAAAACGATTCAAGTAAAAATAAGAAACTAGCAAGATATCAAAACTAGTCACAAAATTTTACTCGAAATTTCTCAAACCTTTAAAACACGTTTTTCAATATAAGAAAATAAAAACTTTTAGAACTGATTCTATTGTGTTTTAAAAACATCCCAAACTCATAGAAAATCAACATGCTTCTTAATTTAAAGACAAGAGCATTAAATTAAAAAAAATCTAAGATTACAATTCTAACTTGTCACAAAATTAGTAAACTTTCGAAAACGATTTTCAAGCTCATAATTTTAAAAACATGTACATGCTAATCTTTGACCATAGCTCTGATACCATTTGTTGGAATCGATCTAGGGTTTAAAAAAATAATTAACGCTTCGGGAAGCGGCGGAATTTTAAAAATTTTCTTTTTCAAGTAAAAACAGTTTTACTAACCTAGACAAGTGCAAGTACATGTAATTAAAAACTAATATGAGCTAAGAAGTTTACTAACCTTTCTTGAAGCTTGAATTTTGAGAAGCTTTTGGAAAGTTGCAACGCTCGTCTCCCTCGCAGCACGTCTCTCTTCCTTTCATCGGCACCTCAAGCAACCACGAAAGTTTCTATCACTAAATCACTCGAAATAAAGGAATTAGTGAGTGGGCACTTTTAAACACGACGACTCGAGAACAAGTCTCAGAGTCGAAGAGCTAAAACCACTAGGTCAAATGAGGACCTAGGTGCCAAAACAAAAACCGAAAATAACTAGAGGGAGAGAGAGAGAGGATCAGCCAGAAGGTCTAGAGAGAGAAGCTCTCAATCTCTAACTTATGTGGGATGACTAGAATGAGAGGAATGAGGCCTCTATTTATAGGGGAGGCATGAGCAAATCTTATTTCCTCTTTTCTACCCATGTTGGACGTTCATGACATGTCATGCAAGTCCTTGGATTTGTTTCCTCATTTGTTCTCTCTTAGTTGGCCGAAAATGCACATTCCTTCTAAAGGAAATTTGTTTCCTCTTTTTCTTTTGGCAAGTATCTTCATACATCAATGCACAAAATAAACTCTCTTTCCCATTATGGCATGAACGAAATTCAGCCTTATTTTCCTTGGGTTGGACGAAATTTGAGCTTCTAGAAGGAGCTTCTAGATGTTTCTTCAATTGTTCATGACAACATAAGAAAAGCCCATTAAGAATTTTCAAGTAAAATTCTATGAAATGAAATTAATCCTCAAGGCCCAATTACACTAATTTGGCTGAGTAATATTTATTTCATTTGTCATCATATGACAATGTCAAAAATAATTTATTGACATTCATTTCGTCCTATGTCCAAAAAGACTAAAATACCCTTTTGACAATTTTCGTAAAACTTGTCTCGTTTTTGTTTTGACTTAGCTTCTAGTTTAACTATTCCTAATCGATGTGATTCGTGACAGTGACCTCATGGATCCAAATGAACAAAGCTTGAGCTAAACACTTGGACTCAAAACTTCACAAACCTTTTCCAAGTTTAGCTTAATGCCAACTGACTCCACTAAAGAGTTGACACTGAAAATCTCTCGGTTCAAATGAATTTATTTTCTACTCAAGAATTCAACCAAATTATGATGAGCGGATCCACTGAATATTATCTATGTTTACCCTTCATGAATGTCATCAGCTAGTCGGGATTTACTAAATTACCATTTTACCCTTCTAGCTGTTATTTCCTCAACTCCTTTGTCGCTTGTGAATAAGTTAGAAACAATGTATTGACGAGGAGCTAACAAGTCACATTGTTTCATCCAAAAGAGTCAGGACTCAATTTGGACACTGGCCAGTTCATTTATTCACACTCCAAGGAACAAAGCATGAGGTGACATACATTGCATTTCAGCAATCTTGTACATGAATTCCATATCTATGAGAACTTCACAAAGTTACTCATGACAGACTCACAACTTAGTACTTCACCAATAGGCCTTGTTCGGAATCACATAGTGAGTCCGAACTTTGACTTTCTCAAATGAGAATACTAAGGTGTGAAATGGCATGTCTCATTTCAGGATTAAGGTAAGCATGAAGCAATTCATACATAGTGACTTCGAGACATAAGAGGTTAAATGGTTTGTTCTTATATTGTCTCTAGAAGTGCACTGGTCAATTCAGTACCTTCGGAAGATACCTAGAAGAACTATAGAGTCCCCAACTCTCAATGCCTCATAACCAGACATCATAGATTCTTCTAACAATCGTACTCAGGTTAATAGTCCTTTGACCCTAAGATTGCGAATATATCGTTTTAAGCAAACTACGAAGAGTTTGTTCATGCAAATCTACATTTGTCTCTTCGTAAGTTGTTAAGTTTGTTTATGGACTAAAAGACTAAGGTTTTATCATAAAGCTTCAAACAAAGAAAGAATGAATGAACGTTTCAACTGTATTATTAAATGAATAAGCAATTACAAGCAAGAGTCTTCGTAAGACTATATGACATAAAATGTACAAAAATAGACACTACTACTCTTCTTGTGGGCACCATTGACAACACGCTCCTCGAGTCCAGTTCGCTCCTCGAGTCGAGCTCGCTCCTCGTGTCGAGCTCCGAGTCCGCGAGTCGACTAATACTCGTGCGGACTCTTCACACAACTCCTCGAGTCGAGTTCGCTCTTCGAGTTAAGCTCGCTCATCGAGTCCAGTTCGCTCCTCGAGTCGAGCTCCGAGTCCGTGAGTCGACTGATACTCCTCATGCTGACTTCACGCAATTCCTCGAGTCGAGCTCGCTCCTCGAGTCCAGTTCGCTCCTGGGGCGAGCTCGCTCCTCGAGTCCAGTTCACTCCTCGAGTCGAGCTTGCTCCTCGAGTCCAGTTCGCTCCTCGAGTCGAGCTCGCTCCTCGAGTCCAGTTCGCTCCTCAAGTCGAGCTCCGAGTCCGCGAGTCGACTGTTACTCCTCGTACCGACTCTTCACGTAACTCCTCGGGTCGAGCTCGCTCCTCGAGTCCAGTTCGCTCCGCCAGTCGAGCTCGCTCCTCGAGTCCAGTTCGCTCCACGAGTCGAGCTCGCTCCTCGAGTCCAGTTCGCTCCTCGAGTCGAGCTCGCTCCTAGAGTCCAGTTCGCTCCTCGAGTCGAGCTCCGAGTACGCGAGTCGACTGTTACTCCTCGTACCGACTCTTAACGTAACTAATCGGGTCGAGCTCGCTCCTCGAGTCCAGTTCGTTCCACGAGTCGAGCTCGCTCCTCGAGTCTAGTTCGCTCCTCGAGTCGAGCTCGCTCCTCGAGTCCAGTTCGCTCCTCGAGTCGAGCTCGCTCCTCGAGTCCAGTTCGCTCATCGAGTCGAGCTCCGAGTACGCGAGTCGACTGTTACTCCTCGTACCGACTCTTCACGTAACTCCTCGGGTCAAGCTCGCTCCTTGAGTCCAGTTCGCTCCGCCAGTCGAGCTCGCTCCTCGAGTCCAGTTCGCTCCGCGAGTCGAGCTCACTCCTCGAGTCCAGTTCGCTCCTCGAGTCGAGCTCGCTCCTAGAGTCTAGTTCGCTCCTCGAGTCGAGCTCCGAGTACGCGAGTCGACTGTTACTCCTCGTACCGACTCTTAACGTAACTAATCGGGTCGAGCTCGCTCCTCGAGTCCAGTTCGTTCCACGAGTCGAGCTCGCTCCTCGAGTCCAGTTCGCTCCTCGAGTCGAGCTCGCTCCTCGAGTCCAGTTCGCTCATCGAGTCGAGCTCCGAGTACGCGAGTCGACTGTTACTCCTCGTACCGACTCTTCACGTATATCCTCGGGTCGAGCTCGCTCCTCAAGCCCAATTCGCCCCTCGAGTCGAGCTCACTCCTCTAGTCCAGTTCGCTCCTCGAGTAGAGCTCCGAGGCCGCGAGTCAACTGATACTCCTCATGCCGACTTCACGCAATTCCTCGAGTCGAGCTCGCTCCTCGAGTCCAGTTCGCTCCTCGAGTCGAGCTCCGAGTCCACGAGTCGACTGTTACTCCTCGTACCGACTCTTCACATAACTCCTCGGGTCGAGCTCGCTCCTCGAGTCCAGTTCGCTCCGCGAGTCGAGCTCGCTCCTCGAGTCCAGTTCGCTCCTCGAGTCGAGCTCGCTCCTCGTGTCGAGCTCCGAGTCCGCGAGTCGACTAATACTCGTGCCGACTCTTCACACAACTCCTCGAGTCGAGTTCGCTCTTCGAGTTAAGCTCGCTCATCGAGTCCAGTTCGCTCCTCGAGTCGAGCTCCGAGTCCGTGAGTCGACTGATACTCCTCATGTTGACTTCACGCAATTCCTCGAGTCGAGCTCGCTCCTCGAGTCCAGTTCGCTCCTCGAGTCGAGCTCGCTCCTCGAGTCCAGTTCGCTCCTCGAGTCGAGCTCGCTCCTCGTGTCGAGTTCCGAGTCCGCGAGTCGACTAATTCTCGTGCCGACTCTTCACACAACTCCTCGAGTCGAGTTCGCTCTTCGAGTTAAGCTCGCTCATCGAGTCCAGTTCGCTCCTCGAGTCGAGCTCCGAGTCCGTGAGTCGACTGATACTCCTCATGCTGACTTCACGCAATTCCTCGAGTCGAGGTCGCTCCTCGAGTCCAGTTCGCTCCTCGAGTCGAGCTCGCTCCTAGAGTCCAGTTCGCTCCTCGAGTTGAGCTCCGAGTACGTGAGTCGACTGTTACTCCTCGTACCGACTCTTAACGTAACTAATCGGGTCGAGCTCGCTCCTCGAGTCCAGTTCGCTCCACGAGTCGAGCTCGCTCCTCGAGTCCAGTTCGCTCCTCGAGTCGAGCTCGCTCCTCGAGTCCAGTTCGTTCCTCGAGTCGAGCTCGCTCCTCGAGTCCAGTTCGCTCATCGAGTCGAGCTCCGAGTACGCGAGTCGACTGTTACTCCTCGTACCGACTCTTCACGTAACTCCTCAGGTCGAGCTCGCTCCTCGAGTCCAGTTCGCTCTTCGGGTCGAGCTAGCTCCTCGAGCCCAATTCGCCCCTCGAGTCGAGCTCGCTCCTCTAGTCCAGTTCGCTCCTCGAGTCGAGCTCCGAGGCCGCGAGTCAACTGATACTCCTCATGCCGACTTCACGCAATTCCTCGAGTCGAGCTCGCTCCTCGAGTCCAGTTCGCTCCTCGAGTCGAGCTCGCTCCTCGAGTCCAGTTCGCTCCTCGAGTCGAGCTCCGAGTCCGCGAGTCGACTGTTACTCCTCGTACCGACTCTTCACGTAACTCCTCGGGTCGAGCTCGCTCCTCGAGTCCAGTTCGCTCCGCCAGTCGAGCTCGCTCCTCGAGTCCAGTTCACTCCACGAGTCGAGCTCGCTCCTCGAGTCCAGTTCGCTCCTCGAGTCGAGCTCGCTCCTAGAGTCCAGTTCGCTCCTCGAGTCGAGCTCCGAGTACGCGAGTCGACTGTTACTCCTCGTACCGACTCTTAACGTAACTAATCGGGTCGAGCTCGCTCCTCGAGTCCAGTTCGTTCCACGAGTCGAGCTCGCTCCTCGAGTCTAGTTCGCTCCTCGAGTCGAGCTCGCTCCTCGAGTCCAGTTCGCTCCTCGAGTCGAGCTCGCTCCTCGAGTCCAGTTCGCTCATCGAGTCGAGCTCCGAGTACGCGAGTCGACTGTTACTCCTCGTACCGACTCTTCACGTAACTCCTCGGGTCGAGCTCGCTCCTCGAGTCCAGTTCGCTCCGTCAGTCGAGCTCGCTCCTCGAGTCCAGTTCGCTCCACGAGTCGAGCTCACTCCTCGAGTCCAGTTCGCTCCTCGAGTCGAGCTCGCTCCTAGAGTCCAGTTCGCTCCTCGAGTCGAGCTCCGAGTTCGCGAGTCGACTGTTACTCCTCGTACCGACTCTTAACGTAACTAATCGGGTCGAGCTCGCTCCTCGAGTCCAGTTCGTTCCACGAGTCGAGCTCGCTCCTCGAGTCCAGTTCGCTCCTCGAGTCGAGCTCGCTCCTCGAGTCCAGTTCGCTCCTCGAGTCTAGCTCGCTCCTCGAGTCCAGTTCGCTCATCGAGTCGAGCTCCGAGTACGCGAGTCGACTGTTACTCCTCGTACCGACTCTTCACGTATATCCTCGGGTCGAGCTCGCTCCTCAAGCCCAATTCGCCCCTCGAGTCGAGCTCACTCCTCTAGTCCAGTTCGCTCCTCGAGTAGAGCTCCGAGGCCGCGAGTCAACTGATACTTCTCATGCCGACTTCACGCAATTCCTCGAGTCGAGCTCGCTCCTCGAGTCCAGTTCGCTCCTCGAGTCGAGCTCCGAGTCCACGAGTCGACTGTTACTCCTCGTACCGACTCTTCACATAACTCCTCGGGTCGAGCTCGCTCCTCGAGTCCAGTTCGCTCCGCGAGTCGAGCTCGCTCCTCGAGTCCAGTTCGCTCCTCGAGTCGAGCTCGCTCCTCGTGTCGAGCTCCGAGTCCGCGAGTCGACTAATACTCGTGCCGACTCTTCACACAACTCCTCGAGTCGAGTTCGCTCTTCGAGTTAAGCTCGCTCATCGAGTCCAGTTCGCTCCTCGAGTCGAGCTCCGAGTCCGTGAGTCGACTGATACTCCTCATGTTGACTTCACGCAATTCCTCGAGTCGAGCTCGCTCCTCGAGTCCAGTTCGCTCCTCGAGTCGAGCTCGCTCCTCGAGTCCAGTTCGCTCCTCGAGTCGAGCTCGCTCCTCGAGTCCAGTTCGCTCATCGAGTCGAGGTCCGAGTACGCGAGTCGACTGTTACTCCTCGTACCGACTCTTCACGTAACTCCTCGGGTCAAGCTCGCTCCTCGAGTCCAGTTCGCTCCGCCAGTCGAGCTCGCTCCTCGAGTCCAGTTCGCTCCACGAGTCGAGCTCACTCCTCGAGTCCAGTTCGCTCCTCGAGTCGAGCTCGCTCCTAGAGTCCAGTTCGCTCCTCGAGTCGAGCTCCGAGTACGCGAGTCGACTGTTACTCCTCGTACCGACTCTTAACGTAACTAATCGGGTCGAGCTCGCTCCTCGAGTCCAGTTCGTTCCACGAGTCGAGCTCGCTCCTCGAGTCCAGTTCGCTCCTCGAGTCGAGCTCGCTCCTCGAGTCCAGTTCGCTCATCGAGTCGATCTCCGAGTACGCGAGTCGACTGTTACTCCTCGTACCGACTCTTCACGTATATCCTCGGGTCGAGCTCGCTCCTCAAGCCCAATTCGCCCCTCGAGTCGAGCTCACTCCTCTAGTCCAGTTCGCTCCTCGAGTAGAGCTCCGAGGCCGCGAGTCAACTGATACTCCTCATGCCGATTTCACGCAATTCCTCGAGTCGAGCTCGCTCCTCGAGTCCAGTTCGCTCCTCGAGTCGAGCTCCGAGTCCACGAGTCGACTGTTACTCCTCGTACCGACTCTTCACATAACTCCTCGGGTCGAGCTCGCTCCTCGAGTCCAGTTCGCTCCGCGAGTCGAGCTCGCTCCTCGAGTCCAGTTCGCTCCTCGAGTCGAGCTCGCTCCTCGTGTCGAGCTCCGAGTCCGCGAGTCGACTAATACTCGTGCCGACTCTTCACACAACTCCTCGAGTCGAGTTCGCTCTTCGAGTTAAGCTCGCTCATCGAGTCCAGTTCGCTCCTCGAGTCGAGCTCCGAGTCCGTGAGTCGACTGATACTCCTCATGTTGACTTCACGCAATTCCTCGAGTCGAGCTCGCTCCTCGAGTCCAGTTCGCTCCTCGAGTCGAGCTCGCTCCTCGAGTCCAGTTCGCTCCTCGAGTCGAGCTCGCTCCTCGAGTCCAGTTCGCTCCTCGAGTCGAGCTCCGAGTCCGCGAGTCGACTGTTACTCCTCGTACCGACTCTTCACGTAACTCCTCGGGTCGAGCTCGCTCCTCGAGTACAGTTCGCTCCGCGAGTCGAGCTCGCTCCTCGAGTCCAGTTCGCTCCTCGAGTCGAGCTCGCTCCTCATGTCGAGTTCCGAGTCCGCGAGTCGACTAATTCTCGTGCCGACTCTTCACACAACTCCTCGAGTCGAGTTCGCTCTTCGAGTTAAGTTCGCTCATCGAGTCCAGTTCGCTCCTCGAGTCGAGCTCCGAGTCCGTGAGTCGACTGATACTCCTCATGCTGACTTCACGCAATTCCTCGAGTCGAGCTCGCTCCTCGAGTCCAATTCGCTCCTCGAGTCGAGCTCGCTCCTCGAGTCCAGTTCGCTCCTCGAGTCGAGCTCGCTCCTCGAGTCCAGTTCGCTCCTCGAGTCGAGCTCGCTCCTCGAGTCCAGTTCGCTCCTCGAGTCGAGCTCCGAGTCCGTGAGTCGACTGATACTCCTCATGCTGACTTCACGCAATTCCTCGAGTCGAGCTCGCTCCTCGAGTCCAATTCGCTCCTCGAGTCGAGCTCGCTCCTCGAGTCCAGTTCGCTCCTCGAGTCGAGCTCGCTCCTCGAGTCCAGTTCGCTCCTCGAGTCGAGCTCGCTCCTAAAGTCCAGTTCGCTCCTCGAGTCGAGCTCCGAGTACGTGAGTCGACTGTTACTCCTCGTACCGACTCTTAACGTATTTAATCGGGTCGAGCTCGCTCCTCGAGTCCAGTTCGCTCCACGAGTCGAGCTCGCTCCTCGAGTCCAGTTCGCTCCTCGAGTCGAGCTCGCTCCTCGAGTCCAGTTCGTTCCTCGAGTCGAGCTCGCTCCTCGAGTCTAGTTCGCTCATCGAGTCGAGCTCCGAGTACGCGAGTCGACTGTTACTCCTCGTACCGACTCTTCACGTAACTCCTCAGGTCGAGCTCGCTCCTCGAGTCCAGTTCGCTCTTCGGGTCGAGCAAGCTCCTCGAGCCAAATTCGCCCCTCGAGTCGAGCTCGCTCCTCTAGTCCAGTTCGCTCCTCGAGTCGAGCTCCGAGGCCGCGAGTCAACTGATACTCCTCATGCCGACTTCACGCAATTCCTCGAGTCGAGCTCGCTCCTCGAGTCCAGTTCGCTCCTCGAGTCGAGCTCGCTCCTCGAGTCCAGTTCGCTCCTCGAGTCGAGCTCCGAGTCCGCGAGTCGACTGTTACTCCTCGTACCGACTCTTCACGTAACTCCTCGGGTCGAGCTCGCTCCTCGAGTCCAGTTCGCTCCGCCAGTCGAGCTCGCTCCTCGAGTCCAGTTCGCTCCACGAGTCGAGCTCGCTCCTCGAGTCCAGTTCGCTCCTCGAGTCGAGCTCGCTCCTAGAGTCCAGTTCGCTCCTCGAGTCGAGCTCCGAGTACGCGAGTCGACTGTTACTCCTCGTACCGACTCTTAACGTAACTAATCGGGTCGAGCTCGCTCCTCGAGTCCAGTTCGTTCCACGAGTCGAGCTCGCTCCTCGAGTCTAGTTCGCTCCTCGAGTCGAGCTCGCTCCTCGAGTCCAGTTCGCTCCTCGAGTCGAGCTCGCTCCTCGAGTCCAGTTCGCTCATCGAGTCGAGCTCCGAGTACGCGAGTCGACTGTTACTCCTCGTACCGACTCTTCACGTAACTCCTCGGGTCGAGCTCGCTCCTCGAGTCCAGTTCGCTCCGCCAGTCGAGCTCGCTCCTCGAGTCCAGTTCGCTCCACGAGTCGAGCTCACTCCTCGAGTCCAGTTCGCTCCTCGAGTCGAGCTCGCTCCTAGAGTCCAGTTCGCTCCTCGAGTCGAGCTCCGAGTTCGCGAGTCGACTGTTACTCCTCGTACCGACTCTTAACGTAACTAATCGGGTCGAGCTCGCTCCTCGAGTCCAGTTCGTTCCACGAGTCGAGCTCGCTCCTCGAGTCCAGTTCGCTCCTCGAGTCGAGCTCGCTCCTCGAGTCCAGTTCGCTCCTCGAGTCTAGCTCGCTCCTCGAGTCCAGTTCGCTCATCGAGTCGAGCTCCGAGTACGCGAGTCGACTGTTACTCCTCGTACCGACTCTTCACGTATATCCTCGGGTCGAGCTCGCTCCTCAAGCCCAATTCGCCCCTCGAGTCGAGCTCACTCCTCTAGTCCAGTTCGCTCCTCGAGTAGAGCTCCGAGGCCGCGAGTCAACTGATACTCCTCATGCCGACTTCACGCAATTCCTCGAGTCGAGCTCGCTCCTCGAGTCCAGTTCGCTCCTCGAGTCGAGCTCCGAGTCCACGAGTCGACTGTTACTCCTCGTACCGACTCTTCACGTAACTCCTCGGGTCGAGCTCGCTCCTCGAGTCCAGTTCGCTCCGCTAGTCGAGCTCGCTCCTCGAGTCCAGTTCGCTCCTCGAGTCGAGCTCGCTCCTCGTGTCGAGCTCCGAGTCCGCGAGTCGACTAATACTCGTGCCGACTCTTCACACAACTCCTCGAGTCGAGTTCGCTCTTCGAGTTAAGCTCGCTCATCGAGTCCAGTTCGCTCCTCGAGTCGAGCTCCGAGTCCGTGAGTCGACTGATACTCCTCATGTTGACTTCACGCAATTCCTCGAGTCGAGCTCGCTCCTCGAGTCCAGTTCGCTCCCCGAGTCGACCTCGCTCCTCGAGTCCAGTTCGCTCCTCGAGTCGAGCTCGCTCCTCGAGTCCAGTTCGCTCCTCGAGTCGAGCTCCGAGTCCGCGAGTCGACTGTTACTCCTCGTACCGACTCTTCACGTAACTCCTCGGGTCGAGCTCGCTCCTCGAGTACAGTTCGCTCCGCGAGTCGAGCTCGCTCCTCGAGTCCAGTTCGCTCCTCGAGTCGAGCTCGCTCCTCGTGTCGAGTTCCGAGTCCGCGAGTCGACTAATTCTCGTGCCGACTCTTCACACAACTCCTCGAGTCGAGTTCGCTTTTCGAGTTAAGCTCGCTCATCGAGTCCAGTTCGCTCCTCGAGTCGAGCTCCGAGTCCGTGAGTCGACTGATACTCCTCATGCTGACTTCACGCAATTCCTCGAGTCGAGCTCGCTCCTCGAGTCCAGTTCGCTCCTCGAGTCGAGCTCGCTCCTAGAGTCCAGTTCGCTCCTCGAGTCGAGCTCCGAGTACGTGAGTCGACTGTTACTCCTCGTACCGACTCTTAACGTAACTAATCGGGTCGAGCTCGCTCCTCGAGTCCAGTTCACTCCACGAGTCGAGCTCGCTCCTCGAGTGTAGTTCGCTCCTCAAGTCGAGCTCGCTCCTCGAGTCCAGTTCGCTCCTCGAGTCGAGCTCGCTCCTCGAGTCCAGTTCGCTCCTCGAGTCGAGCTCCGAGTCCGCGAGTCGACTGTTACTCCTCGTACCGATTCTTCACGTAACTCCTCGGGTCGAGCTCGCTCCTCGAGTCTAGTTCGCTCCGCGAGTCGAGCTCGCTCCTCGAGTCCAGTTCGCTCCTCGACTCGAGCTCGCTCCTCGTGTCGAGCTCCGAGTCCGCGAGTCGACTAATACTCGTGCCGACTCTTTACACAACTCCTCGAGTTGAGTTCGCTCTTCGAGTTAAGCTCGCTCATCGAGTCCAGTTCGCTCCTCGAGTCGAGCTCCGAGTCCGTGAGTCGACTGATACTCCTCATGCTGACTTCACGCAATTCCTCGAGTCGAGCTCGCTCCTCGAGTCCAGTTCGCTCCTCGAGTCGAGCTCGCTCCTCGAGTCCAGTTCGCTCCTCGAGTCGAGCTCGCTCCTCGAGTCCAGTTCGCTCCTCGAGTCGAGCTCCGAGTCCGCGAGTCGACTGTTGCTCCTCGTACCGACTCTTCACGTAACTCCTCGGGTCGAGCTCGCTCCTCGAGTCCAGTTCGCTCCGCGAGTCGAGCTCGCACCTCGAGTCCAGTTCGCTCCTCGAGTCGAGCTCGCTCCTCGTGTCGAGCTCCGAGTCCGCGAGTCGACTAATTCTCGTGCCGGCTCTTCACACAACTCCTCGAGTCGAGTTCGCTCTTCGTGTTAAGCTCGCTCATCGAGTCCAGTTCGCTCCTCGAGTCGAGCTCCGAGTCCGTGAGTCGACTGATACTCCTCATGCTGACTTCACGCAATTCCTCGAGTCGAGCTCGCTCCTCGAGTCCAATTCGCTCCTCGAGTCGAGCTCGCTCCTCGAGTCCAGTTCGCTCCTCGAGTCGAGCTCGCTCCTCGAGTCCAGTTCGCTCCTCGAGTCGAGCTCGCTCCTCGAGTCCAGTTCGCTCCTCGAGTCGAGCTCGCTCCTCGAGTCCAGTTCGCTCCTCGAGTCGAGCTCCGAGTCTGCGAGTCGACTGTTACTCCTCGTACCGACTCTTCACGTAACTCCTCGGGTCGAGCTCGCTCCTCGAGTCCAGTTCGCTCCGCGAGTCGAGCTCGCTTCTCGAGTCTAGTTCGCTCCACGAGTTGAGCTCGCTCCTCGAGTCTAGTTCGCTCCTCGAGTCGAGCTCGCTCCTAGAGTCCAGTTCGCTCCTCGAGTCGAACTCCGAGTACGTGAGTCGACTGTTACTCCTCGTACCGACTCTTAACGTAACTAATCGGGTCGAGCTCGCTCCTCGAGTCCAGTTCACTCCACGAGTCGAGCTCGCTCCTCGAGTCCAGTTCGCTCCTCGAGTCGAGCTCGCTCCTCGAGTCCAGTTCGCTCCTCGAGTCTAGCTCGCTCCTCGAGTCCAGTTCGCTCATCGAGTCGAGCTCCGAGTACGCGAGTCGACTGTTACTCCTCGTACCGACTCTTCACGTATATCCTCGGGTCGAGCTCGCTCCTCAAGCCCAATTCGCCCCTCGAGTCGAGCTCACTCCTCTAGTCCAGTTCGCTCCTCGAGTAGAGCTCCGAGGCCGCGAGTCAACTGATACTCCTCATGCCGACTTCACGCAATTCCTCGAGTCGAGCTCGCTCCTCGAGTCCAGTTCGCTCCTCGAGTCGAGCTCCGAGTCCACGAGTCGACTGTTACTCCTCGTACCGACTCTTCACGTAACTCCTCGGGTCGAGCTCGCTCCTCGAGTCCAGTTCGCTCCGCTAGTCGAGCTCGCTCCTCGAGTCCAGTTCGCTCCTCGAGTCGAGCTCGCTCCTCGTGTCGAGCTCCGAGTCCGCGAGTCGACTAATACTCGTGCCGACTCTTCACACAACTCCTCGAGTCGAGTTCGCTCTTCGAGTTAAGCTCGCTCATCGAGTCCAGTTCGCTCCTCGAGTCGAGCTCCGAGTCCGTGAGTCGACTGATACTCCTCATGTTGACTTCACGCAATTCCTCGAGTCGAGCTCGCTCCTCGAGTCCAGTTCGCTCCCCGAGTCGACCTCGCTCCTCGAGTCCAGTTCGCTCCTCGAGTCGAGCTCGCTCCTCGAGTCCAGTTCGCTCCTCGAGTCGAGCTCCGAGTCCGCGAGTCGACTGTTACTACTCGTACCGACTCTTCACGTAACTCCTCGGGTCGAGCTCGCTCCTCGAGTACAGTTCGCTCCGCGAGTCGAGCTCGCTCCTCGAGTCCAGTTCGCTCCTCGAGTCGAGCTCGCTCCTCGTGTCGAGTTCCGAGTCCGCGAGTCGACTAATTCTCGTGCCGACTCTTCACACAACTCCTCGAGTCGAGTTCGCTTTTCGAGTTAAGCTCGCTCATCGAGTCCAGTTCGCTCCTCGAGTCGAGCTCCGAGTCCGTGAGTCGACTGATACTCCTCATGCTGACTTCACGCAATTCCTCGAGTCGAGCTCGCTCCTCGAGTCCAGTTCGCTCCTCGAGTCGAGCTCGCTCCTAGAGTCCAGTTCGCTCCTCGAGTCGAGCTCCGAGTACGTGAGTCGACTGTTACTCCTCGTACCGACTCTTTGTTGTCAATGGTGCCCACAAGAAGAGTAGTAGTGTCTATTTATGTACATTTGATGTCATATAGTCTTACGAAGACTCTTGCTTGTAATTGCTTATTCATTAATAAAGTTGAAACGTTCATTCAATCTTCCTTGTCTGAAGCTTTATGATAAAACCATAGTCTTTTAGTCCATAAACAAACTTAACAACTTGCGAAGAGACAAATGTAGATTTGCATGAACAAACTCTTCGTAGTTTGCTTAAAACGATATATTCGCAATCTTAGGGTCAAAGGACTATTGACCTCAGTATGATTGTTAGAAGAATCTATGATGTCTGGTTATGAGGCATTGAGAGTTAGGAACTCTATAGTTCTTCTAGGTATCTTCCGAAGGTACTGAATTGACCAGTGCACTTCTAGAGACAAGATAAGAACAAACCATTTAACCTCTTATGTCTCGAAGTCACTATGTATGAATTGCATCATGCTTACCTTAATCCTGAAATGAGACATGCCATTTCACACCTTAGTATTCTCATTTGAGAAAGTCAAAGTTCGGACTCACTATGTGATTCCGAACAAGGCCTATTGGTGAAGTACTAAGTTGTGAGTCTGTCATGAGTAACTTTGTGAAGTTCTCATAGATATGGAATTCATGTACAAGATTGCTGAAATGCAATGTATGTCACCTCATGCTTTGTTCCTTGGAGTGTGAATAAATGAACTGGCCAGTGTCCAAATTGAGTCTTGACTCTTTTGGATGAAACAATGTGACTTGTTAGCTCCTCGTCAATACATTGTTTCTAACTTATTCACAAGCGACAAAGGAGTTGAGGAAATAACAGCTAGAAGGGTAAAATGGTAATTTAGTAAATCCCGACTAGCTGATGACATTCATGAAGGGTAGCATAGATAATATTCAGTGGATCCGCTCATCATAATTAGGTCGAATTCTTGAGTAGAAAATAAATTCATTTGAACCGAGAGATTTTCAGTGTCAGCTCTTTAGTGGAGTCAGTTGGCATTAAGCTAAACTTGGAAAAGGTTTGTGAACTTTTGAGTCCAAGTGTTTAGCTAAAGCTTTGTTCATTTGGGTCCATGAGGTCACTGTCACGAATCACATCGATAGGAATAGTTAAACTGGAAGCTAAGCCAAAACAAGAACGAAAATAGTTAAAAGGGTATTTTTGTCTTTTGAGACAAAGGATGAAATGAATGTCAATAAATTTTTTTGACAAGGTCATTTTGTGACATGTTTCACTCGGCCATGACTTGATCATTGGGCCTTGTGAATTAATTTCATTTCATAAGAATTTTATTGAAAACTCTTAATGGGCCTTTTTCATGTTCTCATGAATAAATGAAGAAGCTTCTAGAAGCTCCTTCTAGAAGTGAAATGGGCGCCCATAATACCCAAGGAAAGAGAGTTTATTTTGTGCATAAATGTATTTAGATACTTGCCAAAAGAAAAAGAGGAAACAAATTTCCCACACATGCTTGTAGGAAATTCGGCCAAGTGAGAAAAGGGAAAGCCAAGGAACAAAAAAGGAAACAAATCCTAGCCTCTAGGAGGCAGCCTTGGGCGCCCAACATGGAATGGGAGATGAAGGATTTTTGCTCATGAATATGTGATATTCTATAGAAGAGGAAACTACCTTATTGAAGGTGAGACCTCTCATATAAATAGGAGCCCCATTTCCTCACAATTCATTCATCCAAGTTTAAGAGATTTGAGAGACTCTCTCTCTAGAACTTGGCCGAAGTCCTCCTCTCTCTCTCTCTAGTTTATTTTCGGTTTTCTCTTGTCTTGGCACCTAGGTCCTCACTCGACCTAGCGTTTAGCTCTGCGACTTCAAGACTTGTTCTTAAGTCGTAGTGTTTAAAAGTGCCCACTCACTGATTCCTTCTTTTCGAGTGATTTAGTGATAGAAACTTTCGTGGTTGCTCGAGGTGCCGAGGAAAGAAAGAGAGACGTGCTGCGAGGGGAGACGAGCGTTGCAACTTTCCAAAAGCTTCTACAAGGTTCAAGCTTCAAGAAAGGTTAGCAACTTTAATAGCTCATATTAGTTTTATTTACATGCATATGCTCTTGTCTAGGTTAGTAAAAACTAGTTTTACTTAAAAAGAAAATTTTTAAAATTCCGCCGCTTAACGAAGCGTTAAACTTTTTCTTAAACCCTAGATCGATTCCAACAAATGGTATCAGAGCTATGGTCAAAGGAATGCATGTGCATGTTTTAAAATTATGAGCTTGAAAATCGTTTTCGAAAGTTTACTAATTTTGTGACAAGTTAGAATTGTAATCTTAGATTTTTTTTTAATTTAATGCTCTTGTCTTTAAATTAAAAACCATGTTGATTTTCTATGAGTTTGGGATAATGTTAAAACACATTAGAATCAGTTCTAAAAGTTTTTAATTTTTTATATTGAAAAACGTGTTTTAAAGGTTTGAGAATTTTCGAGTAAATTTTGTGACTAGTTTTATTTTCTTGCTAGTTTCGTTTATTTACTTGAATCGTTTTATGCATGTTGTTATTTCTTTTATTCTATGTTATTACCCTGCTAATAAAACACAAATAAAAGCTTTAAACAACTTCATAAAACGTTCCGTTACACTCGATTCTTTTTCGCACCTAAAAGGACAAAGCTTTAATTTATTTCTTTTTCTTCGAGCTGGAATGTAAACCCGCATTAAAAGCGGCATAACTCTCTGCTCAGAAATCGAAATTTAATGATTCTTGAATCAAATTAAAGCTCTGTCTGTCCTCTGTCCAATGCCACCGGTTTCGGCTCAAAAGGACATCGGAGCCGCCAGTTATGGCGACTTTACTCCGAGGTGCGCGGCTGTCTGAAACTCCAGTTTTTTAGAAATCCGGATTTTCAAACCCCACTACCATGAGTTATAGAACTCTAATGAGAAAATTTTCTTGAGCAAAAATATTTTTCATATGATTATAAACATGATGTGTAAAGATTAAAAGTTTTGATTTTTGAAAGATTAATTGAAATTGAATTTTTACAAAACTAGTTTGAATTTTGAAAAACCGTTTTCACTTTCAAACTTGAAAATATTTTGTCATCCAAATCAAATAAGTTTTCAAAATGTTTTCAAAACTATATCTATATCACATATGTTCAAAATCTATATGCTCTTGAAAATTTGAGTGGGAGGTCTCCTTGTAGACAAGCCGAAAAATAAAAAGATGTGTAATCTCAAACTTTCAAGTGTTCGAGTGAGTTGAAGTTCACACTTCCCTCACGCACTTTCCCGAAATAGAAAATAGGAAAAGATCGAGTATGTCCCTTGTGCCTTTATGCACTAATACTGCTCTGAACATGTCGATCTAGGATTCTCTTCTAGTTGTCCGCTCTGTCGCTCTCTAACTAGGAAATTTGTTTCCGAACTTATAAGAGTCGATGAACCAACTCCAAAAACTAAGTGGGAGGGTTATACTTGTTGTTTGTAACCCACGATCCCCAACACTAATGAAAAGTGCAAGTGTCGCCGGACTAAGAGTCACCCTCGTGGCCCTCTCTTAAATGAGAGTACTCAAGGGCGCTTTGCTCTGATCATTGCTCAATGAGCTACGTCCGAGAGTGAGACGATGATGACAAGACCTCCCCTCGGCGGATTGTTTTTCAAAGTCAATCTTTTGGACTAAGTGGTTGGTTACACACTTAGACTCAATCCCTAGTAATCCTCCCTCGAGGCCCTGCGAAAGGATGTGAGTGATCAAACCAATTTACAAGGTGGCTAGTCAAAATTGATGTATTGACATCTTGGCTATGCATTAATGATGAGTCATTTACTTATGAAAGGAGACTCGTTGCGGCCTTCCCTCGAAGGAGTAAAGTGTCATTTCGTTCATAACACCTTTGGATTTTATAAAGTCTTAAACAAACTTAAATCCTAAACCAAAGACTAATCATAAACTTGTTTCAACTTATATAGGCAATATGTCTCTCAACCCTCTCTCTATCTTTCTTTCCTCGAACCAACTCGAAAACGAAAACTACATAGATTCGAAACATAACCTCGACATAATACCTACCGTTAACAAGCACAAATGGGTACTCACCACCCCGTGTCCTCCTCTGACGAATGATGATTCAACTCAAGAGGACAATGACGCCTTAGCGGCCTGGCTTCGATCCGATGAGATTGTGAGGTGCTATATCTTAGCATCTATGAACAATATGCTGAACAAGCAACATCGTGACATCGAGACTGCCGCTGACATGCTCTACAATCTCCTTGAGAGTTTTGGAGGGCAAAGGCGTCAAGCAAGGCAAAAAGCAGTCCGACAGTTTATGAACTGTCATATGAAGGCTAGGACTCCTGTTAGAGACTTTATGATACTGATCATTAGTTTTCTAAATAAAATGGAAATCCTAGGATCTGAGACTGATGGGAAGAATCTCATAGATATGATCTTAGAAACTCTCCCCGCGTCTCTTGATACCTCCAAGATGAACTACTCCATAAACAAGCTAGAGTACACTGCTACCAAGCTTATGGAGGAAGTTCACACTGCTGTAGGTTTCACTAAGAGAAAGAGGAATCAAGGAGAGGCACATGCTACTGAGCAAAAAGCCTCTGCCTCTGGAACTGTGAAGAGACCTTACAAGGCCGATAAAAAGAACTGTCCTGCCAATCTCAAAGCAAAGGAACATAGTATTGTACTAGTTACCGAAGCATGCTTAGTAGCTGATAATGTATCAACGTGGATTCTTGACTCCGCTGCTACTAACCATATTTGTTGTTCCTTGAATGGTTTCAAGAAAACCAAAAGCTTAGAGGAAGGCGAGTTCTATTTCAAATGGGGTGATGGGAGCCTGGTGTCTACAAAGGCTGTGGGATCCGTGACGCTGTCTTTTGAAGACCGCACTTTAAACTTGAATAATGTATATTTTGTTCCTACCTTTGGGAAGAACTTAATATCCGTTGCTCGTCTTCGTGAGCAAGATTATTGTTTAAAGTTCATTAAGAATGGAATTCGTATTTCGTTTCCTGATAATTCTTTTGTCACTGATGCATGTATGAAGAATGCTCTTTTCTACATCTATCCCACTCAACCTTCTCTTTTAGACACTGAAATAGATAATGATCTAATTAGGGAGCCAAAGAGGATCAAACTTTCTGAATCCTCCGATCTAACAAAATCAACACACCTATGGCACTTAAGACTTGGTCATATCAGTCTAGAAAGGATTAAGAGACTTGTGAGGGATGGTCCACTCCAAGCCTCTGCAATAGGTTCACTACCTACTTGTGAATCCTGCATAGAAGGAAAAATGACTAAGCGACCTTTCTCCGATAAGGGTCGAAGAGCCACTGAGTTGCTGGAACTAATACATTCTGATGTATGTGGTCCGCTCAACCAACAGGCACGTGGAGGATACGAATACTTCGTTACCTTCACTGATGACTACTCAAGATATGGGTTTGTCTATTTGCTTAAACACAAATCCGAGACCTTTAACGTATTTAAGGTCTTTAGGGCTTTAGTGGAAAAGCAAACTGGCAAAGTGATCAAAACCCTTCGATCTGATCGAGGTGGTGAGTATATGTCTGGAGAGTTCGATGACTTTCTTAAAGAAGAAGGTATCGCTTCTCAGCTTACCGCGCCTGGCACACCTCAACAAAACGGAGTGTCAGAGAGAAGAAACCGAACTCTTATGGAGATGGTTAGATCGATGATGAGTTACTCATCACTCCCGCTTTCCTTTTGGGGATATGCCCTCGAAACAGCCGCCTACATTCTGAACCAAGTTCCGTCCAAAACGGTTCCTGGTACTCCTTATGAACGATGGACTGGCCGTAAAGTGAATCTTGGCCGCATCCGAATTTGGGGTTGCCCTGCACACGTGCTGAGGCAAAAGACTAGCAAGTTGGCTAGTAGGTCAGAATTGTGCCTGTTTGTAGGATATCCGAAGGAAACCAAAGGTTTTACTTTCTATAGTCCCGAGGACGATAAGACTTTCGTTAGCACGAATGCTCGTTTCCTTGAGGAGGACTTTATGAAGGATGCGAAACCTAGAAGCAAAATTGTGCTTGAAGAAAAGTTGGGTGAGGAAGCTTCTACCTCATCTGTAAGAACTGTTCTTACCCCAACTGAAACACAACCTAACTCATCAGAATCTCGTCAAGTAGTACTTCGACGTAGTGGGAGGGCTACTCAAAAGCCTGACAGGTACATGTCTTATGGAGACTCTCTTGTAGCCGTCTCTGACATGGATGATCCTGTTTCCTATAGCCAAGCAATGGCTTGTTCTGAATCAAACCTTTGGCTTGACGCCATGAAAGTTGAGATGCACTCGATGTATGTCAACAAAGTCTGGAAACTTGTAGACCTTCCTGAAGGGATTAAACCCGTAGGGTGTAAGTGGATATACAAGAAGAAAAGGGGTCCTGATGGGAACGTTGAGACGTTCAAAGCACGACTTGTGGCGAAGGGTTATACCCAACAAGAAGGGATTGACTATGAAGAAACCTTCTCGCCAGTCGCGATGCTTAAATCCATCCGCATACTCCTATCCATAGCTGCAGCTCTCGACTATGAGATCTGGCAAATGGATGTCAAGACAGCCTTTCTGAATGGCAATCTTGACGAGCGCATTTACATGGCTCAACCAGACGGTTTCGTGGATAAAGGTCAAGAGACCAAGGTTTGTGAGTTGCTTAAATCCATTTATGGACTAAAGCAAGCATCTAGGTCATGGAATATTAGATTCGATGAAACTGTAAAGAGCTTCGGCTTTGAACAGTCAATAGATGAGCCTTGTGTTTACAAGTTAATACACGAAGGCAAAGTTGTGTTTCTGGTACTATATGTCGATGATATACTACTCATTGGTAATGACGTGGGTAAGTTATCTGAGGTTAAGGTCTGGCTAGCAAAGCAATTCGATATGAAGGATCTAGGAGAAGCCGCGTACATTCTGGGGATCCAAATCTTTCGAGATAGGAAAAACCGGACCCTGTCGCTCTCTCAAGCATCTTATATTGATAAGGTGATGGATCGCTTCTCGATGCAAGACTGCAAGAGGGGTCAAACACCCTTTAGGCATGGAGTTTCACTCTCTAAGGACAAGTCTCCCAAGACTGCACAAGAGATTGAAGACATGAGGAAAATTCCTTACGCCTCTGCCGTAGGAAGCCTTATGTATGCTATGCTTTGCACTAGACCTGACATCTGTTTCGCCGTTGGCGTAGTTAGCCGTTTCCAATCCAACCCTGGACCCGAGCACTAGATTGCTGTTAAGCATGTTCTTAAGTATCTTCGAAGAACTAGGAACTTGATGCTTACATACTCAGGTACTGACCTGACTATGACGAGATATACCGACTCTGATTTTCAAGCGGATAAGGATTCCAGGAAATCCACTTCGGGATCTGTGTTCATCCTTAATGGTGGAGCTGTTGTGTGGAGAAGTATTAAGCAATCTTGCATTGCTGACTCCACAATGGAAGCAGAATATGTGGCTGCTTGTGAAGCATCCAAAGAGGTTGTATGGCTTAGAAAATATCTTAAGTATTTGGAAATTGTTCCAAACGTCGACGAGCCCATGACCCTTTATTGTGATAATAGTGGGGCTGTCGCTAACTCAAAGGAACCTAGAAGCCATAAGCGCTCTAAACATATTGAGAGGAAATACCATTTGATTTGAGAGATCGCGCAACGCGGAGACGTGGAGGTGAAGTAGATCTCTGGAAGATCCATTCACCAAGGCCCTAGCGAACATGGTCTTCGACCAACTTCGAGAGGGATTAGGCATGTAGGACTACTCACATCTTCTTTGAGTCAAGTGGGAGTTTGTTGTCAATGGTGCCCACAAGAAGAGTAGTAGTGTCTATTTATGTACATTTGATGTCATATAGTCTTACGAAGACTCTTGCTTGTAATTGCTTATTCATTAATAAAGTTGAAACGTTCATTCAATCTTCCTTGTCTGAAGCTTTATGATAAAACCATAGTCTTTTAGTCCATAAACAAACTTAACAACTTGCGAAGAGACAAATGTAGATTTGCATGAACAAACTCTTCGTAGTTTGCTTAAAACGATATATTCGCAATCTTAGGGTCAAAGGACTATTGACCTCAGTATGATTGTTAGAAGAATCTATGATGTCTGGTTATGAGGCATTGAGAGTTAGGAACTCTATAGTTCTTCTAGGTATCTTCCGAAGGTACTGAATTGACCAGTGCACTTCTAGAGACAAGATAAGAACAAACCATTTAACCTCTTATGTCTCGAAGTCACTATGTATGAATTGCATCATGCTTACCTTAATCCTGAAATGAGACATGCCATTTCACACCTTAGTATTCTCATTTGAGAAAGTCAAAGTTCGGACTCACTATGTGATTCCGAACAAGGCCTATTGGTGAAGTACTAAGTTGTGAGTCTGTCATGAGTAACTTTGTGAAGTTCTCATAGATATGGAATTCATGTACAAGATTGCTGAAATGCAATGTATGTCACCTCATGCTTTGTTCCTTGGAGTGTGAATAAATGAACTGGCCAGTGTCCAAATTGAGTCTTGACTCTTTTGGATGAAACAATGTGACTTGTTAGCTCCTCGTCAATACATTGTTTCTAACTTATTCACAAGCGACAAAGGAGTTGAGGAAATAACAGCTAGAAGGGTAAAATGGTAATTTAGTAAATCCCGACTAGCTGATGACATTCATGAAGGGTAGCATAGATAATATTCAGTGGATCCGCTCATCATAATTAGGTCGAATTCTTGAGTAGAAAATAAATTCATTTGAACCGAGAGATTTTCAGTGTCAGCTCTTTAGTGGAGTCAGTTGGCATTAAGCTAAACTTGGAAAAGGTTTGTGAACTTTTGAGTCCAAGTGTTTAGCTAAAGCTTTGTTCATTTGGGTCCATGAGGTCACTGTCACGAATCACATCGATAGGAATAGTTAAACTGGAAGCTAAGCCAAAACAAGAACGAAAATAGTTAAAAGGGTATTTTTGTCTTTTGAGACAAAGGATGAAATGAATGTCAATAAATTTTTTTGACAAGGTCATTTTGTGACATGTTTCACTCGGCCATGACTTGATCATTGGGCCTTGTGAATTAATTTCATTTCATAAGAATTTTATTGAAAACTCTTAATGGGCCTTTTTCATGTTCTCATGAATAAATGAAGAAGCTTCTAGAAGCTCCTTCTAGAAGTGAAATGGGCGCCCATAATACCCAAGGAAAGAGAGTTTATTTTGTGCATAAATGTATTTAGATACTTGCCAAAAGAAAAAGAGGAAACAAATTTCCCACACATGCTTGTAGGAAATTCGGCCAAGTGAGAAAAGGGAAAGCCAAGGAACAAAAAAGGAAACAAATCCTAGCCTCTAGGAGGCAGCCTTGGGCGCCCAACATGGAATGGGAAATGAAGGATTTTTGCTCATGAATATGTGATATTCTATAGAAGAGGAAACTACCTTATTGAAGGTGAGACCTCTCCTATAAATAGGAGCCCCATTTCCTCACAATTCATTCATCCAAGTTTAAGAGATTTGAGAGACTCTCTCTCTAGAACTTGGCCGAAGTCCTCCTCTCTCTCTCTCTAGTTTATTTTCGGTTTTCTCTTGTCTTGGCACCTAGGTCCTCACTCGACCTAGCGTTTAGCTCTGCGACTTCAAGACTTGTTCTTAAGTCGTAGTGTTTAAAAGTGCCCACTCACTGATTCCTTCTTTTCGAGTGATTTAGTGATAGAAACTTTCGTGGTTGCTCGAGGTGCCGAGGAAAGAAAGAGAGACGTGCTGCGAGGGGAGACGAGCGTTGCAACTTTCCAAAAGCTTCTACAAGGTTCAAGCTTCAAGAAAGGTTAGCAACTTTAATAGCTCATATTAGTTTTATTTACATGCATATGCTCTTGTCTAGGTTAGTAAAAACTAGTTTTACTTAAAAAGAAAATTTTTAAAATTCCGCCGCTTAACGAAGCGTTAAACTTTTTCTTAAACCCTAGATCGATTCCAACACTCTTCACGTAACTCCTCCGGTCGAGCTCGCTCCTCGAGTCCAGTTCACTCCACGAGTCGAGCTCGCTCCTCGAGTCCAGTTCGCTCCTCAAGTCGAGCTCGCTCCTCGAGTCCAGTTCGCTCCTCGAGTCGAGCTCGCTCCTCGAGTCCAGTTCGCTCCTCGAGTCGAGCTCCGAGTCCGCGAGTCGACTGTTACTCCTCGTACCGATTCTTCACGTAACTCCTCGGGTCGAGCTCGCTCCTCGAGTCTAGTTCGCTCCGCGAGTCGAGCTCGCTCCTCGAGTCCAGTTCGCTCCTCGACTCGAGCTCGCTCCTCGTGTCGAGCTCCGAGTCCGCGAGTCGACTAATACTCGTGCCGACTCTTTACACAACTCCTCGAGTTGAGTTCGCTCTTCGAGTTAAGCTCGCTCATCGAGTCCAGTTCGCTCCTCGAGTCGAGCTCCGAGTCCGTGAGTCGACTGATACTCCTCATGCTGACTTCACGCAATTCCTCGAGTCGAGCTCGCTCCTCGAGTCCAGTTCGCTCCTCGAGTCGAGCTCGCTCCTCGAGTCCAGTTCGCTCCTCGAGTCGAGCTCGCTCCTCGAGTCCAGTTCGCTCCTCGAGTCGAGCTCCGAGTCCGCGAGTCGACTGTTGCTCCTCGTACCGACTCTTCACGTAACTCCTCGGGTCGAGCTCGCTCCTCGAGTCCAGTTCGCTCCGCGAGTCGAGCTCGCACCTCGAGTCCAGTTCGCTCCTCGAGTCGAGCTCGCTCCTCGTGTCGAGCTCCGAGTCCGCGAGTCGACTAATTCTCGTGCCGGCTCTTCACACAACTCCTCGAGTCGAGTTCGCTCTTCGTGTTAAGCTCGCTCATCGAGTCCAGTTCGCTCCTCGAGTCGAGCTCCGAGTCCGTGAGTCGACTGATACTCCTCATGCTGACTTCACGCAATTCCTCGAGTCGAGCTCGCTCCTCGAGTCCAATTCGCTCCTCGAGTCGAGCTCGCTCCTCGAGTCCAGTTCGCTCCTCGAGTCGAGCTCGCTCCTCGAGTCCAGTTCGCTCCTCGAGTCGAGCTCGCTCCTCGAGTCCAGTTCGCTCCTCGAGTCGAGCTCCGAGTCCGTGAGTCGACTGATACTCCTCGTGCCGACTTCACGCAATTCCTCGAGTCGAGCTCACTCCTAGAGTCCAGTTCGCTCCTCGAGTCGAGCTCGCTCCTCGAGTCGAGCTCGCTCCTCGAGTCCAGTTCGCTCCTCGAGTCGAGCTCGCTCCTCGAGTCCAGTTCGCTCCTCGAGTCGAGCTCGCTCCTCGAGTCCAGTTCGCTCCTCGAGTCGAGCTCCGAGTCTGCGAGTCGACTGTTACTCCTCGTACCGACTCTTCACGTAACTCCTCGGGTCGAGCTCGCTCCTCGAGTCCAGTTCGCTCCGCGAGTCGAGCTCGCTTCTCGAGTCTAGTTCGCTCCACGAGTTGAGCTCGCTCCTCGAGTCTAGTTCGCTCCTCGAGTCGAGCTCGCTCCTAGAGTCCAGTTCGCTCCTCGAGTCGAACTCCGAGTACGTGAGTCGACTGTTACTCCTCGTACCGACTCTTAACGTAACTAATCGGGTCGAGCTCGCTCCTCGAGTCCAGTTCACTCCACGAGTCGAGCTCGCTCCTCGAGTCCAGTTCGCTCCTCGAGTCGAGCTCGCTCCTCGAGTCCAGTTCGCTCCTCGAGTCGAGCTCGCTCCTCGAGTCCAGTTCGCTCCTCGAGTCGAGCTCCGAGTCCGCGAGTCGACTGTTACTCCTCGTACCGACTCTTCACGTAACTCCTCGGGTCGAGCTCGCTCCTCGAGTCTAGTTCGCTCCGCGAGTCGAGCTCGCTCCTCGAGTCCAGTTCGCTCCTCGACTCGAGCTCGCTCCTCGTGTCGAGCTCCGAGTCCGCGAGTCGACTAATACTCGTGCCGACTCTTTACACAACTCCTCGACTTGAGTTCGCTCTTCGAGTTAAGCTCGCTCATCGAGTCCAGTTCGCTCCTCGAGTCGAGCTCCGAGTCCGTGAGTCGACTGATACTCCTCATGCTGACTTCACGCAATTCCTCGAGTCGAGCTCGCTCCTCGAGTCAAATTCGCTCCTCGAGTCGAGCTCGCTCCTCGAGTCCAGTTCGCTCCTCGAGTCGAGCTCGCTCCTCGAGTCCAGTTCGCTCCTCGAGTCGAGCTCGCTCCTCGAGTCCAGTTCGCTCCTCGAGTCGAGCTCCGAGTCTGCGAGTCGACTGTTACTCCTCGTACCGACTCTTCACGTAACTCCTCGGGTCGAGCTCGCTCCTCGAGTCCAGTTCGCTCCGCGAGTCGAGCTCGCTTCTCGAGTCCAGTTCGCTCCACGAGTTGAGCTCGCTCCTCGAGTCTAGTTCCCTCCTCGAGTCGAGCTCGCTCCTAGAGTCCAGTTCGCTCCTCGAGTCGAACTCGGAGTACGCGAGTCGACTGTTACTTCTCGTACCGACTCTTAACGTAACTAATCGGGTCGAGCTCGCTCCTCGAGTCCAGTTCGCTCCACGAGTCGAGCTCGCTCCTCGAGTCCAGTTCGCTCCTCGAGTCGAGCTCGCTCCTCGAGTCCAGTTCGCTCCTCGAGTCGAGCGCGCTCCTCGAGTCCAGTTCGCTCATCGAGTCGAGCTCCGAGTACGCGAGTCGACTGTTACTCCTCGTACCGACTCTTCACGTAACTCCTCGGGTCGAGCTCGCTCCTCGAGTCCACTTCGCTCCTCGAGTCCAGTTCGCTCATCGAGTCGAGCTCCGAGTACGCGAGTCGACTGTTACTCCTCGAGTCCAGTTCGCTCCACGAGTCGAGCTCGCTCCTCGAGTCCAGTTCGCTCCACGAGTTGAGCTCGCTCCTCGAGTCTAGTTCGCTCCTCGAGTCGAGCTCGCTCCTAGAGTCCAGTTCGCTCCTCGAGTCGAACTCCGAGTACGCGAGTCGACTGTTACTTCTCGTACCGACTCTTAACGTAACTAATCGGGTCGAGCTCGCTCCTCGAGTCCAGTTCGCTCCTCGAGTCGAGCTCGCTCCTCGAGTCCAGTTCGCTCCACGAGTCGAGCTCGCTCCTCGAGTCCAGTTCGCTCCACGAGTTGAGCTCGCTCCTCGAGTCTAGTTCGCTCCTCGAGTCGAGCTCGCTCCTAGAGTCCAGTTCGCTCCTCGAGTCGAACTCCGAGTACGCGAGTCGACTGTTACTTCTCGTACCGACTCTTAACGTAACTAATCGGGTCGAGCTCGCTCCTCGAGTCCAGTTCGCTCCTCGAGTCGAGCTCGCTCCTCGAGTCCAGTTCGCTCCACGAGTCGAGCTCGCTCCTCGAGTCCAGTTCGCTCCTCGAGTCGAGCTCGCTCCTCGAGTCCAGTTCGCTCCTCGAGTCGAGCGCGCTCCTCGAGTCCAGTTCGCTCATCGAGTCGAGCTCCGAGTACGCGAGTCGACTGTTACTCCTCGTACCGACTCTTCACGTAACTCCTCGGGTCGAGCTCGCTCCTCGAGTCCAGTTCGCTCCTCGGGTCGAACTAGCTCCTCGAGCCCAATTCGCCCCTCGAGTCGAGCTCGCTCCTCAAGTCCAGTTCGCTCCTCGAGTCGAGCTTCGAGGCCGCGAGTCAACTGATACTCCTCATGCCGACTTCACCAAATTCCTCGAGTCGAGCAAAATCCTCGAGTCCAGTTCGCTCCTCGAGTCGAGCTCGCTCCTCGTGTCGAGCTCCGAGTCCGCGAGTCGACTAATACTCGTGCCGACTCTTCACACAACTCGTCTAGTCGAGTTCGCTCTTAAAGTTAAGCTCGCTCATCAAGTCCAGTTCGCTCCTCGAGTCGAGCTCCGAGTCCGTGAGTCGACTGATACTCCTCATGTTGACTTCACGCAATTCCTCGAGTCGAGCTCGCTCCTCGAGTCTAGTTCGCTCCTCGAGTCGAGCTCGCTCCTCGAGTCCAGTTCGCTCCTCGAGTCGAGCTCGCTCCTCGAGTCCAATTTGCTCCTCGAGTCGAGCTCGCTCCTCGAGTCCAGTTCGCTCCTCGAGTCGAGCTCCGAGTCCGTGAGTCGACTGATACTCCTCGTGCCGACTTCACGCAATTCCTCGAGTCGAGCTCACTCCTAGAGTCCAGTTCGCTCCTCGAGTCGAGCTCGCTCCTCGAGTCCAGTTCGCTCTGCGAGTCGAGCTCGCTCCTCGAGTCCAGTTCGCTCCTCGAGTCGAGCTCGCTCCTCGTGTCGAGCTCCGAGTCCGCGAGTCGATTAATACTCGTGCCGACTCTTAACACAACTTCTCGAGTCGAGCTCGCTCCTCGAGTCCAGTTCGCTCCTCGAGTTAAGCTCGCTCCTCGAGTCCAGTTCACTCCTCGAGTTGAGCTCCGAGTCCGCGAGTCGACTGATACTCCTCGTGCCGACTTCACACAATTCCTCGAGTCGAGCTCGCTCCTCGAGTCCAGTTTTCTCCTCGAGTAGAGCTCGCTCCTCGAGTCCATTTCGCTCCTCGAGTCGAGCTCCCTCCTCGAGTCCACTTCGCTCCTCGAGTCGAGCTCCGAGTACGCGAGTCGACTGTTACTCCTCGTACCGACTCTTCACGGAACTCCTCAAGTCGGGCTCGCTCCTCGAGTCCAGTTCGCTCCTCGATTCGAGCTCGCTCCTCGAGTCCAGTTTGCTCCTCGAGTCGAGCTCGCTCATCGAGTGCAGTTCGCTCCTCGAGTCGAGCTCGCTCCTCGAGTCCAGTTCGTTCCTCGAGTCGAGCTACGAGTACGCGAGTCGACTGTTACTCCCCGTACCGACTCTTCACGCAACTCCTCGAGTCGAGCTCGCTCCTCGAGTCGAGCTCGCTCCACGAGTCCAGTTCACTCCTCGAGTCGAGCTCCGAGTCGGCGAGTCGACTGTTACTCCTCGTATCGACTCTTCACGTAACTCCTCGGGTCGAGCTCGCTCCTCGAGTCCAGTTCGCTCCTCGAGTCAAGCTCGCTCCTCGTGTCGACCTCCGAGTCCGCGAGTCGACTAATACTCGTGTCGACTCTTCACACAACTCCTCGAGTCGAGCTCGCTCCTCGAGTCCAGTTCGCTCTTCGAGTTAAGCTCGCTCATCGAGTCCAGTTCACTCCTCGAGTCGAGCTCCGAGTCCGTGAGTCGACTGATACTCCTCGTGCCGACTTCACGCAATTCCTCGAGTCGAGCTCGCTCCTCGAGTCCAGCTCGCTCCTCGAGTCGAGCTCGCTCCTTGAGTCCAGTTCGCTCCTCGAGTCGAGCTCGCTCCTAGAGTCCAGTTCGCTCCTCGAGTCGAGCTCCGAGTACGCGAGTCGACTGTTACTCCTCGTACCGACTCTTCACGTAACTCCTCCGGTCGAGCTCGCTGCTCGAGTCCAGTTCGCTCCTCGGGTCGAGCTCGCTCCTCGAGCCCAGTTCGCCCCTCGAGTCGAGCTCGCTCCTCTAGTCCAGTTCGCTCCTCGAGTCGAGCTCCGAGGCCGCGAGTCGACTGATACTCCTCGTGCCGACTTCACGCAATTCCTCGAGTCGAGCTCGTTCCTCGAGTCCAGTTCGCTCTTCGAGTTGAGCTCACTCATCGAGTCCAGTTCGCTCCTCGAGTCGAGCTCTGAGTCCGTGAGTCGACTGATACTTCTCGTGCCGACTTCACGCACTTCCTCGAGTCAAGCTCGCTCCTCGAGTCCAGTTCGCTCCTCGAGTCGAGCTCGCTCCTAGAGTCCAGTTCGCTCCTCGAGTCGAGCTCGCTCCTCGAGTCCAGTTCGCTCCGCGAGTCGAGCTCGCTCCTCGAGTCCAGTTCGCTCCTCGAGTTGAGCTCCAAGTCCGTGAGTCGACTAATACTCGTGCCGACTCTTCACACAACTCCTCGAGTCGAGCTCGTTCCTCGAGTCCAATTCGCTCCTAGAGTTAAGCTCGCTCCTCGAGTCCAGTTCACTCCTCGAGTTGAGCTCCGAGTCCGCGAGTCGACTCATACTCCTCATGCCGACTTCACACAATTCCTCGAGTCGAGCTCACTCCTCGAGTCCAGTTTGCTCCTCGAGTAGATCTCGCTCCTCGAGTCCATTTCGCTCCTCGAGTCGAGCTCGCTCCTCGAGTCCAGTTCGCTCCTCGAGTCGAGCTCCGAGTATGCGAGTAGACTGTTACTCCTCGTACCGACTCTTCACGGAACTCCTTAAGTCGGGCTCGCTCCTCGATTCCAGTTCGCTCCTCGATTCGAGCTCGCTCCTCGAGTCCAGTTCGCTCCTCGAGTCGAGCTCGCTCATCGAGTGCAGTTCGCTCCTCGAGTCGAGCTCGCTCCTCGAGTCTAGTTCGTTCCTCGAGTCGAGCTCCGAGTACGCGAGTCGACTGTTACTCCCCGTACCGACTCTTCACGCAACTCCTCGAGTCGAGCTCGCTCCTCGAGTCCAGTTCGCTCCTCGAGTCGAGCTCGCTCCATGAGTCCAGTTCACTCCTCGAGTCGAGCTCCGAGTCCGCGAGTCGACTGTTACTCCTCGTATCGACTCTTCACAGAACTCCCCGAGTCGAGCTCGCTCCTCGAGTCCAGTTCGCTCCTCGAGTCGAGCTCGCTCCTCGTGTCGACCTCCGAGTCCGCGAGTCGACTAATACTCGTGCCGACTCTTCACACAACTCCTCGAGTCGAGCTCGCTCCTCGAGTCCAGTTCGCTCTTCGAGTTAAGCTCGCTCATCGAGTCCAGTTCGCTCCTCGAGTCGAGCTCCGAGTCCGTGAGTCGACTGATACTCCTCGTGCCGACTTCACGCAATTCCTCGAGTCGAGCTCGCTCCTCGAGTCCAGCTCGCTCCTCGAGTCGAGCTCGCTCCTCGAGTCTAGTTCGCTCCTCGAGTCGAGCTCGCTCCTAGAGTCCAGTTCGCTCCTCGAGTCGAGCTCCGAGTACGCGAGTCGACTGTTACTCCTTGTACCGACTCTTCACGTAACTCCTCGGGTCGAGCTCACTGCTCGAGTCCAGTTCGCTCCTCGGGTCGAGCTCGCTCCTCGAGCCCAGTTCGCCCCTCGAGTCGAGCTCGCTCCTCTAGTCCAGTTCGCTCCTCGAGTCGAGCTCGCTCCTAGAGTCCAGTTCGCTCCGCGAGTCGAGCTCGCTCCTCGAGTCCAGTTCGCTCCGCGAGTCGAGCTCGCTCCTCGAGTCCAGTTCGCTCCTCGAGTCGAGCTCCAAGTCCGCGAGTCGACTAATACTCGTGCCGACTGTTCACACAACTCCTCGAGTCGAGCTCGCTCCTCGAGTCCAATTCGCTCCTCGAGTTAAGCTCGCTCCTCGAGTCCAGTTCACTCCTCGAGTTGATCTCCGAGTCCGCGAGTCGACTGATACTCCTCATGCCGACTTCACAGAATTCCTAGAGTCGAGCTCGCTCCTCGAGTCCAGTTTGCCCCTCGAGTAAAGCTCGCTCCTCGAGTCCATTTCGCTCCTCGAGTCGAGCTCGCTCCTCTAGTCCAGTTCGCTCCTCGAGTCGAGCTCCGAGTACGCGAGTCGACTGTTACTCCTCGTACCGACTCTTCACGGAACTCCTCAAGTCGGGCTCGCTCCTCGAGTCCAGTTCGCTCCTCGATTCGAGCTCGCTCCTCGAGTCCAGTTCGCTCCTCGAGTCGAGCTCGCTCCTCGAGTCCAGTTCACTCCTCGAGTCGAGCTTTGAGTCCGCGAGTCGACTATTACTCCTCGTATCGACTCTTCACGTAACTCCTCGGGTCGAGCTCGCTCCTCGAGTCCAGATCGCTCCACGAGTCGAGCTCGCTCCTAGAGTCCAGTTCGCTCTTCGAGTCGTGCTCGCTCCTCGAGTCCAGTTCGCTCCTCGAGTTAAGCTCGCTCCTCGAGTCCAGTTCACTCCTCGAGTTGAGCTCCGAGTCCGCGAGTCGACTGATACTCCTCATGCCGACTTCACAGAATTCCTTGAGTCGAGCTCGCTCCTCGAGTCCAGTTTGCTCCTCGAGTAAAGCTCGCTCCTCGAGTCCATTTCGCTCCTCGAGTCGAGCTCGCTCCTCGAGTCCAGTTCGCTCCTCGAGTCGAGCTCCGAGTACGCGAGTCGACTGTTACTCCTCGTACCGACTCTTCACGGAACTCCTCAAGTCGGGCTCGCTCCTCGAGTCCAGTTCGCTCCTCGATTCGAGCTCGCTCCTCGAGTCCAGTTCGCTCCTCGAGTCGAGCTCGCTCCTCGAGTCCAGTTCACTCCTCGAGTCGAGCTTTGAGTCCGCGAGTCGACTATTACTCCTCGTATCGACTCTTCACGTAACTCCTCGGGTCGAGCTCGCTCCTCGAGTCCAGATCGCTCCACGAGTCGAGCTCGCTCCTAGAGTCCAGTTCGCTCTTCGAGTCGTGCTCGCTCCTCGAGTCCAGTTCGCTCCTCGAGTTAAGCTCGCTCCTCGAGTCCAGTTCACTCCTCGAGTTGAGCTCCGAGTCCGCGAGTCGACTGATACTCCTCATGCCGACTTCACAGAATTCCTTGAGTCGAGCTCGCTCCTCGAGTCCAGTTTGCTCCTCGAGTAAAGCTCGCTCCTCGAGTCCATTTCGCTCCTCGAGTCGAGCTCGCTCCTCGAGTCCAGTTCGCTCCTCGAGTCGAGCTCCGAGTACGCGAGTCGACTGTTACTCCTCGTACCGACTCTTCACGGAACTCCTCAAGTCGGGCTCGCTCCTCGAGTCCAGTTCGCTCCTCGATTCGAGCTCGCTCCTCGAGTCCAGTTCGCTGCTCGAGTCGAGCTCGCTCCTCGAGTCCAGTTCACTCCACGAGTCGAGCTCTGAGTCCGCGAGTCGACTGTTACTCCTCGTATCGACTCTTCACGTAACTCCTCGGGTCGAGCTCGCTCCTCGAGTCCAGTTCGCTCCACGAGTCGAGCTCGCTCCTAGAGTCCAGTTCGCTCTTCGAGTCGAGCTCGCTCCTCGAGTCCAGTTCGCTCATCGAGTCGAGCTCCGAGTACGCGAGTCGACTGCTACTCCTCGTACCGACTCTTCACGTAACTCCTCGGGTCGAGCTCCCTCCTCGAGTCCAGTTCGCTCCTCGGGTCGAGCTCGCTCCTCGAGCCCAGTTCGCCCATCGAGTCGAGCTCGCTCCTCTAGTCCAGTTCGCTCCTCGAGTCGAGCTCCGAGGCCGCGAGTCGACTGATACTCCTCGTACTGACTCTTCACGTAACTCCTCGGGTCGAGCTCGCTCCTCGAGTCCAGTTCGCTCCGCGAGTCGAGATCGCTCCATGAGTCCAGTTCGCTCCTCGAGTCGAGCTCGCTCCTCGTGTCGAGCTCCAAGTCCGCGAGTCGACTAATACTCGAGCCGACTCTTCACACAATTCCTCGAGTCGAGCTCGCTCCTCGAGTCCAATTCGCTCCTCGAGTTAAGCTCGCTCCTCGAGTCCAGTTCTCTCCTCGAGTCGAGCTCCGAGTCCGTGAGTCGACTGATACTCCTCGTGCCGACTTCACGCAATTCCTCGAGTCGAGCTCGCTCCTCGAGTCCAGCTCGCTCCTCGAGTCGAGCTCGCTCCTCGAGTCCAGTTCGCTCCTCGAGTCGAGCTCGCTCCTAGAGTCCAGTTCGCTCCTCGAGTCGAGCTCCGAGTACGCGAGTCGAGTGTTACTCCTCGTACCGACTCTTCACGTAACTCCTCTGGTCGAGCTCGCTGCTCGACTCCAGTTCGCTCCTCGGGTCGAGCTCGCTCCTCGAGTCCAGTTCGCCCCTCGAGTCGAGCTCGCTCCTCTAGTCCAGTTCCTCCTCGAGTCGAGCTCCGAGGCCGCGAGTCGACTGATACTCCTCGTGCCGACTTCACGCAATTCCTCGAGTCGAGCTCGTTCCTCGAGTCCAGTTCGCTCTTCGAGTTGAGCTCGCTCATCGAGTCCAGTTCGCTCCTCGAGTCGAGCTCCGAGTCCGTGAGTCGACTGATACTCCTCGTGCCGACTTCACGCAATTCCTCGAGTCGAGCTCGCTCTTCGAGTCCAGTTCGCTCTTCGAGTTGAGCTCGCTCATCGAGTCCAGTTCGCTCCTCGAGTCGAGCTCTGAGTCCGTGAGTCGACTGATACTCCTCGTGCCGACTTCACGCAATTCCTCGAGTCGAGCTCGCTCCTCGAGTCTAGTTCGCTCCTCGAGTCGAGCTCGCTCCTAGAGTCCAGTTCGCTCCTCGTGTCGAGCTCGCTCCTCGAGTCCAGTTCGCTCCGCGAGTCGAGCTCGCTCCTCGAGTCCAGTTCGCTCCTCGAGTCGAGCTCCAAGTCCGCGAGTCGACTAATACTCGTGCCGACTCTTCACACAACTCCTCGAGTCGAGCTCGCTCCTCGAGTCCAGTTCGCTCCTCGAGTTAAGCTCGCTCCTCGAGTCCAGTTCACTCCTCGAGTTGAGCTCCGAGTCCGCGAGTCGACTGATACTCCTCGTGCCGACTTCACACAATTCCTCGAGTCGAGCTCGCTCCTCGAGTCCAGTTTGCTCCTCGAGTCGAGCTCTGAGTCCGCGAGTCGACTGTTACTCCTCGTATCGACAATTCACGTAACTCCTCGGGTCGAGCTCGCTCCTCGAGTCCAGTTTGCTCCTCGAGTAGATCTCGCTCCTCGAGTCCATTTCGCTCCTCGAGTCGAGCTCGCTCCTCGAGTCCAGTTCGCTCCTCGAGTCGAGCTCCGAGTATGCGAGTAGACTGTTACTCCTCGTACCGACTCTTCACGGAACTCCTTAAGTCGGGCTCGCTCCTCGATTCCAGTTCGCTCCTCGATTCGAGCTCGCTCCTCGAGTCCAGTTCGCTCCTCGAGTCGAGCTCGCTCATCGAGTGCAGTTCGCTCCTCGAGTCGAGCTCGCTCCTCGAGTCTAGTTCGTTCCTCGAGTCGAGCTCCGAGTACGCGAGTCGACTGTTACTCCCCGTACCGACTCTTCACGCAACTCCTCGAGTCGAGCTCGCTCCTCGAGTCCAGTTCGCTCCTCGAGTCGAGCTCGCTCCACGAGTCCAGTTCACTCCTCGAGTCGAGCTCCGAGTCCGCGAGTCGACTGTTACTCCTCGTATCGACTCTTCACGGAACTCCTCGAGTCGAGCTCGCTCCTCGAGTCCAGTTCGCTCCTCGAGTCGAGCTCGCTCCTCGTGTCGACCTCCGAGTCCGCGAGTCGACTAATACTCGTGCCGACTCTTCACACAACTCCTCGAGTCGAGCTCGCTCCTCGAGTCCAGTTCGCTCTTCGAGTTAAGCTCGCTCATCGAGTCCAGTTCGCTCCTCGAGTCGAGCTCCGAGTCCGTGAGTCGACTGATACTCCTCGTGCCGACTTCACGCAATTCCTCGAGTCGAGCTCGCTCTTCGAGTCCAGCTCGCTCCTCGAGTCGAGCTCGCTCCTCGAGTCTAGTTCGCTCCTCGAGTCGAGCTCGCTCCTAGAGTCCAGTTCGCTCCTCGAGTCGAGCTCCGAGTACGCGAGTCGACTGTTACTCCTTGTACCGACTCTTCACGTAACTCCTCGGGTCGAGCTCACTGCTCGAGTCCAGTTCGCTCCTCGGGTCGAGCTCGCTCCTCGAGCCCAGTTCGCCCCTCGAGTCGAGCTCGCTCCTCTAGTCCAGTTCGCTCCTCGAGTCGAGCTCGCTCCTAGAGTCCAGTTCGCTCCTCGAGTCGAGCTCGCTCCTCGAGTCCAGTTCGCTCCGCGAGTCGAGCTCGCTCCTCGAGTCCAGTTCGCTCCTCGAGTCGAGCTCCAAGTCCGCGAGTCGACTAATACTCGTGCCGACTGTTCACACAACTCCTCGAGTCGAGCTCGCTCCTCGAGTCCAGTTCGCTCCTCGAGTTAAGCTCGCTCCTCGAGTCCAGTTCACTCCTCGAGTTGATCTCCGAGTCCGCGAGTCGACTGATACTCCTCATGCCGACTTCACAGAATTCCTAGAGTCGAGCTCGCTCCTCGAGTCCAGTTTGCCCCTCGAGTAAAGCTCGCTCCTCGAGTCCATTTCGCTCCTCGAGTCGAGCTCGCTCCTCGAGTCCAGTTCGCTCCTCGAGTCGAGCTCCGAGTACGCGAGTCGACTGTTACTCCTCGTACCGACTCTTCACGGAACTCCTCAAGTCGGGCTCGCTCCTCGAGTCCAGTTCGCTCCTCGATTCGAGCTCGCTCCTCGAGTCCAGTTCGCTCCTCGAGTCGAGCTCGCTCCTCGAGTCCAGTTCACTCCTCGAGTCGAGCTTTGAGTCCGCGAGTCGACTATTACTCCTCGTATCGACTCTTCACGTAACTCCTCGGGTCGAGCTCGCTCCTCGAGTCCAGATCGCTCCACGAGTCGAGCTCGCTCCTAGAGTCCAGTTCGCTCTTCGAGTCGTGCTCGCTCCTCGAGTCCAGTTCGCTCCTCGAGTTAAGCTCGCTCCTCGAGTCCAGTTCACTCCTCGAGTTGAGCTCCGAGTCCGCGAGTCGACTGATACTCCTCATGCCGACTTCACAGAATTCCTTGAGTCGAGCTCGCTCCTCGAGTCCAGTTTGCTCCTCGAGTAAAGCTCGCTCCTCGAGTCCATTTCGCTCCTCGAGTCGAGCTCGCTCCTCCAGTCCAGTTCGCTCCTCGAGTCGAGCTCCGAGTACGCGAGTCGACTGTTACTCCTCGTACCGACTCTTCACGGAACTCCTCAAGTCGGGCTCGCTCCTCGAGTCCAGTTCGCTCCTCGATTCGAGCTCGCTCCTCGAGTCCAGTTCGCTGCTCGAGTCGAGCTCGCTCCTCGAGTCCAGTTCACTCCACGAGTCGAGCTCTGAGTCCGCGAGTCGACTGTTACTCCTCGTATCGACTCTTCACGTAACTCCTCGGGTCGAGCTCGCTCCTCGAGTCCAGTTCGCTCCACGAGTCGAGCTCGCTCCTAGAGTCCAGTTCGCTCTTCGAGTCGAGCTCGCTCCTCGAGTCCAGTTCGCTCATCGAGTCGAGCTCCGAGTACGCGAGTCGACTGCTACTCCTCGTACCGACTCTTCACGTAACTCCTCGGGTCGAGCTCCCTCCTCGAGTCCAGTTCGCTCCTCGGGTCGAGCTCGCTCCTCGAGCCCAGTTCGCCCATCGAGTCGAGCTCGCTCCTCTAGTCCAGTTCGCTCCTCGAGTCGAGCTCCGAGGCCACGAGTCGACTGATACTCCTCGTACTGACTCTTCACGTAACTCCTCGGGTCGAGCTCGCTCCTCGAGTCCAGTTCGCTCCGCGAGTCGAGCTCGCTCCTCGAGTCGAGCTCGCTCCTCGTGTCGAGCTCCAAGTCCGCGAGTCGACTAATACTCGTGCCGACTCTTCACACAATTCCTCGAGTCGAGCTCGCTCCTCGAGTCCAATTCGCTCCTCGAGTTAAGCTCGCTCCTCGAGTCCAGTTCTCTCCTCGAGTCAAGCTCCGAGTCCGTGAGTCGACTGATACTCCTCGTGCCGACTTCACACAAGTCCTCGAGTCGAGCTCTCTCCTCGAGTCCAGTTCGCTCCTCGAGTCCAGTTCGCTCCTCGAGTCGAGCTCGCTCCTCGTGTCGAGCTCCAAGTCCGCGAGTCGACTAATACTCGTGCCGACTCTTCACACAATTCCTCGAGTCGAGCTCGCTCCTCGAGTCCAATTCGCTCCTCGAGTTAAGCTCGCTCCTCGAGTCCAGTTCTCTCCTCGAGTCGAGCTCCGAGTCCGTGAGTCGACTGATACTCCTCGTGCCGACTTCACGCAATTCCTCGAGTCGAGCTCGCTCCTCGAGTCCAGCTCGCTCCTCGAGTCGAGCTCGCTCCTCGAGTCCAGTTCGCTCCTCGAGTCGAGCTCGCTCCTAGAGTCCAGTTCGCTCCTCGAGTCGAGCTCCGAGTACGCGAGTCGAGTGTTACTCCTCGTACCGACTCTTCACGTAACTCCTCTGGTCGAGCTCGCTGCTCGACTCCAGTTCGCTCCTCGGGTCGAGCTCGCTCCTCGAGTCCAGTTCGCCCCTCGAGTCGAGCTCGCTCCTCTAGTCCAGTTCCTCCTCGAGTCGAGCTCCGAGGCCGCGAGTCGACTGATACTCCTCGTGCCGACTTCACGCAATTCCTCGAGTCGAGCTCGCTCCTCGAGTCCAGTTCGCTCTTCGAGTTGAGCTCGCTCATCGAGTCCAGTTCGCTCCTCGAGTCGAGCTCCGAGTCCGTGAGTCGACTGATACTCCTCGTGCCGACTTCACGCAATTCCTCGAGTCGAGCTCGCTCTTCGAGTCCAGTTCGCTCTTCGAGTTGAGCTCGCTCATCGAGTCCAGTTCGCTCCTCGAGTCGAGCTCTGAGTCCGTGAGTCGACTGATACTCCTCGTGCCGACTTCACGCAATTCCTCGAGTCGAGCTCGCTCCTCGAGTCCAGTTCGCTCCTCGAGTCGAGCTCGCTCCTAGAGTCCAGTTCGCTCCTCCTGTCGAGCTCGCTCCTCGAGTCCAGTTCGCTCCGCGAGTCGAGCTCGCTCCTCGAGTCCAGTTCGCTCCTCGAGTCGAGCTCCAAGTCCGCGAGTCGACTAATACTCGTGCCGACTCTTCACACAACTCCTCGAGTCGAGCTCGCTCCTCGAGTCCAGTTCGCTCCTCGAGTTAAGCTCGCTCCTCGAGTCCAGTTCACTCCTCGAGTTGAGCTCCGAGTCCGCGAGTCGACTGATACTCCTCGTGCCGACTTCACACAATTCCTCGAGTCGAGCTCGCTCCTCGAGTCCAGTTTGCTCCTCGAGTCGAGCTCTGAGTCCGCGAGTCGACTGTTACTCCTCGTATCGACAATTCACGTAACTCCTCGGGTCGAGCTCGCTCCTCGAGTCCAGTTCGCTCCACGAGTCGAGCTCGCTCCTAGAGTCCAGTTCGCTCTTCGAGTCGTGCTCGCTCCTCGAGTCCAGTTCGCTCCTCGAGTCGAGCTCGCTCCTCGAGTCCAGTTCGCTCATCGAGTCGGGCTCCGAGTACGCGAGTCGACTGTTACTCCTCGTACCGACTCTTCACGTAACTCCTCGGGTCGAGCTCCCTCCTCGAGTCCAGTTCGCTCCTCGGGTCGAGCTCGCTCCTCGAGCCCAGTTCGCCCATCGAGTCGAGCTCGCTCCTCTAGTCCAGTTCGCTCCTCGAGTCGAGCTCCGAGGCCGCGAGTCGACTGATACTCCTCGTACCGACTCTTCACGTAACTCCTCGGGTCGAGCTCGCTCCTCGAGTCCAGTTCGCTCCGCGAGTCGAGCTCGCTCCTCGAGTCGAGCTCGCTCCTCGTGTCGAGCTCCAAGTCCGCGAGTCGACTAATACTCGTGCCGACTCTTCACACAATTCCTCGAGTCGAGCTCGCTCCTCGAGTCCAATTCGCTCCTCGAGTTAAGCTCGCTCCTCGAGTCCAGTTCTCTCCTCGAGTCAAGCTCCGAGTCCGTGAGTCGACTGATACTCCTCGTGCCGACTTCACACAAGTCCTCGAGTCGAGCTCTCTCCTCGAGTCCAGTTCGCTCCTCGAGTCCAGTTCGCTCCTCGAGTCGAGCTCGCTCCTCGTGTCGAGCTTTGAGTCCGCGAGTCGACTAATACTCGTGCCGACTCTTTACACAACTCCTCGAGTCGAGCTCGCTCCTCGAGTCCAGTTCGCTCCTCGAGGTAAGCTCGCTCGTCGAGTCCAGTTCGCTCCTCGAGTCGAGCTCCGATTCCGCGAGTCGACTGATACTCCTCGTGCCGACTTCACGCAATTCCTCGAGTCGAGCTCGCTCCTCGAGTCCAGTTCGCTCTTCGAGTCGAGCTCGCTCCTCGAGTCGAGCTCGCTCCTCGAGTCCAGTTCGTGTTGGAATTGATCTAAGGTTTAAGAAAAAGATTAAACGCTTCGGGAAGCGGCGGAATTTTAAAAAATTTCTTTACAAGTAAAAACAGTTTTTACTATACTAGACAAAGAGCAAGTACATGTAATTAAAAACTAATATGAGCTAGAAGTTTACTAACCTTTCTTGAAGCTTGAACTTTGAAGAAGCTTTTGGAAACTTTGCAACGCTCGTCTCCCCTCGCAGCACGTGTCTCTTTCTTTCCTCGGCACCTCGAGCAACCACGAAAGTTTCTATCACTAAATCACTCGAAATAAAGGAATTAGTGAGTGGGCACTTTTAAACACTACGACTTAAGAACGAGTCTTGAAGTCGCAGAGCTAAACACTAGGTCGAGTGAGGACCTAGGTGCCAAAACAAGAAAAATCGAAAATAAACTAGAGAGAGAGAGAGAGGAGTTTCGGCCAAAGTTCTAGAGAGAGAGTCTCTCAAATCTCTTAAACTTGGATGAAAATGAAATGTGAGAAAATGAGGCTCCTATTTATAGGAGAGGTCTCACCTTCAATAAGGTAGTTTCCTCTTCTATAGAATATCACATATTCATGAGCCAATTTCCTCTTTTCCCTATTGAGACACTCGGCCAACAAGGGCTTCTAGAAGCCTTGATTTGTTTCCAATTTTGTTCATGGCTTGCCTTTTCTCTCAACATGGCCGAAGTTCCTTATGCATCCTTATGCAAATTTGTTTCCTCTTTTTCTTTTGGCAAGTATCTAAATACATTTATGCACAAAATAAACTCGCCTATTTCTCTATAGGGTAGGCGCCCAACATGTCTCTAGAAGGAGCTTCTAGAAGCTTCTTCATTTATTCATGAGAACATGAAAAAAGGCCCATTAAGAATTTTCAATAAAACTCTTATGAAATGATCAAGTCATGGCCGAGTGACATTAAATCATCAAATGAACTTGTCAATAAATTTATTGACATTCATTTCATCCTTTGTCTCAAAAGACAAAAATACCCTTTTGACTATTTTCGTTCTCGTTTTGACTTAGCTTCCAGTTTAACTATTCCTATCGATGTGATTCGTGACAGTGACCTCATGGACCCAAATGAACAAAGCTTGAGATAAACACTTGGACTCAAAAGTTCACAAACCTTTTCCAAGTTTAGCTTAATGCCAACTGACTCCACTAAAGAGCTGACACTGAAAATCACTCGGTTCAAATGAATTTATTTTCTACTCAATAATTCGACCTAATAATGATGAGCGGATCCACTGAATATTATCTATGTTTACCCTTCATGAATGTCATCAGCTAGTCGGGATTTACTAAATTACCATTTTACCCTTCTAGCTGTTATTTCGTCAACTCCTTTGTCGCTTGTGAATAAGTTAGAAACAACGTATTGACGAGGAGCTAACAAGTCACATTGTTTCATCCAAAAAAGTCAGGACTCAATTTGGACACTGGCCAGTTCATTTATTCACACTACAAGGAACAAAGCATGAGGTGACATGCATTGCATTTCAGCAATCTTGTACATGAATTCCATATCTATGAGAACTTCACAAAGTTACTCATGACAGACTCACAACTTAGTACTTCACCAATAGGCCTTGTTCGGAATCACATAGTGAGTCCGAACTTTGACTTTCTCAAATGAGAATACTAAGGTGTGAAATGGCATGTCTCATTTCAGGATTAAGGTAAGCATGATGCAATTCATACATAGTGACTTCGAGACATAAGAGGTTAAATGGTTTGTTCTTATATTGTCTCTAGAAGTGCACTGGTCAATTCAGTACCTTCGGAAGATACCTAGAAGAACTATAGAGTCCCCAACTCTTAATGCCTCATAACCAGACATCATAGATTCTTCTAACAATCATACTCAGGTCAATAGTCCTTTGACCCTAAGATTGCGAATATATCGTTTTAAGCAAACTACGAAGAGTTTGTTCATGCAAATCTACATTTGTCTCTTCGTAAGTTGTTAAGTTTGTTTATGGACTAAAAGACTAAGGTTTTATCATAAAGCTTCAAACAAAGAAAGAATGAATGAACGTTTCAACTTTATTAATGAATGAATAAGCAATTACAAGCAAGAGTCTTCGTAAGACTATATGACATCAAATGTAGATAAATAGACGCTACTACTCTTCTTGTGGGCACCATTGAGAACAAACTCCCACTTGACTCAAAGAAGATGTGAGTAGTCCTACATGCCTAATCCCTCTTGAAGTTGGTCGAAGACCATGTTCGCTAGGGCCTTGGTGAATGGATCTGCCAGAGATCTACTTCACCTCCACGTCTCCGCGTTGCGCGATCTCTCGAATCAAATGGTATTTCCTCTCAATATGTTTAGAGCGCTTATGGCTTCTAGGTTCCTTTGAGTTAGCGACAGCCCTACTATTATCACAATAAAGGGTCATGGGCTCGTCGACGTTTGGAACAACTTCCAAATACTTAAGGAACTTTCTAAGCCATATAGCCTCTTTGGATGCTTCACAAGCAGCCATATATTCTGCTTCCATTGTGGAGTCAGCAATGCAAGATTGCTTAAAACTTCTCCACACAACAGCTCCACCATTAAGGATGAACACAGATCCCGAAGTGGGTTTCCTGGAATCCTTATCCGCTTGAAAATCGGAGTCGGTATATCCCGTGATAATCAGGTCAGTACCTGAGTATGTAAGCATCAAGTTCCTAGTTCTTCGAAGATACTTAAGAACATGCTTAACAGCAATCCAGTGCTCGGGTCCAGGGTGGGATTGGAAACGACTAACTACGCCAACGGCGAAACAAATGTCAGGTCTAGTGCAAAGCATAGCATACATGAGGCTTCCTACGGCAGAGGCGTAAGGAATCTTCCTCATGTCTTCAATCTCTTGTGCAGTCTTGGGAGACTGGTCCTTAGAGAGTGAAACTCCATGCCTAAAGGGTGTTTGACCCCTCTTGCAGTCTTGCATCGAGAAGCGATCCATCACCTTATCAATATAAGATGCTTGAGAGAGCGACAGGGTCCGGTTTTTCCTATCTCGAAAGATTTGGATTCCCAGAATGTATGCGGCTTCTCCTAGATCCTTCATATCAAATTGCTTTGCCACCCAGACCTTAACCTCAGATAACTTACCCACGTCATTACCAATGAGTAGTATATCATCGACATATAGTACCAGAAACACAACTTTGCCTTCGTGTATTAACTTGTAAACACAAGGTTCATCTATTGACTGTTCAAAGCCAAAGCTCTTCACAGTTTCATCGAATCTAATATTCCATGACCTAGATGCTTGCTTTAATCCATAAATGGACTTAAGCAACTCACAAACCTTGGTCTCTTGACCTTTATCCACGAAACCGTCTGGTTGAGCCATGTAAATGCGCTCGTCAAGATTGCCATTCAGAAAGGCTGTCTTGACATCCATTTGCCAGATCTCATAGTCGAGAGCTGCAACTATGGATATGAGTATGCGGATGGACTTAAGCATCGCGACTGGCGAGAAGGTTTCTTCATAGTCAATCCCTTCTTGTTGGGTATAACCCTTCGCCACAAGTCGTGCTTTGAACGTCTCGACGTTCCCATCAGGATCCCTTTTTCTTCTTGTATATCCACTTACACCCTACGGGTTTCATCCCTTCAGGAAGGTCTACAAGTTTCCAGACATTGTTGACATACATCGAGTGCATTTCAACTTTCATGGTGTCAAGCCAAAGGTTTGATTCCGAACAAGCCATCGCTTGGCTATAGGAAACAGGGTCATCCATGTCGGAGACGGCTACAAGAGAGTCTCCATAAGACATGTACCTGTCAGGCTTTTGAGTAGCCCTCCCACTACGTCTAAGTACTACTTGACGAGATTCTGATTAGTTAGGTTGTGTTTCAGTTGGGGTAAGAACAGTTCTTACAAATGAGGTAGAAGCTTCCTCACCCAACTTTTCTTCAAGCACAATTTTGCTTCTAGGTTTTGCATCTTTCATAAAGTCCTCCTCGAGGAAACGAGCATTCGTGCTAACGAAAGTCTTATCGTCCTCGGGACTATAGAAATTAAAACCTTTGGTTTCCTTCGGATATCCTACAAACAGGCACAATTCTGACCTACTAGCCAACTTGCTAGTCGTTTGCCTCAGCACGTGTGCAGGGCAACCCCAAATTCGGATGTGGCCAAGATTCACTTTACAGCCAGTCCATCGTTCATAAGGAGTACCAGGAACCGTTCTAGACGGAACTTGGTTCAGAATGTAAGCGGCTGTTTCGAGGGCATATCCCCAAAAGGAAAGCGGGAGTGATGAGTAACTCATCATTTATCTAACCATGTCCATAAGAGTTCGGTTTCTTCTCTCTGACACTCCGTTTTGTTGAGGTGTGCCAGTTGCGGTAAGCTGAGAAGCGATACCTTCTTCTTTAAGAAAGTCATCGAACTCTCCACACATATACTCACCACCTCGATCAGATCGAAGGGTTTTGATCACTTTGCCAGTTTGCTTTTCCACTAAAGCCCTAAAGACCTTAAATACGTTAAAGGTCTCGGATTTGTGTTTAAGCAAATAGACAAACCCATATCTTGAGTAATCATCAGTGAAGGTAACGAAGTATTCGTATCCTCCACGTGCCTGTTGGTTGAGCGGACCACATACATCAGAATGTATTAGTTCCAGCAACTCAGTGGCTCTTCGACCCTTATCGGAGAAAGGTCGCTTAGTCATTTTTCCTTCTATACAGGATTCACAAGTAGGTAGTGAACCTATTGCAGAGGCTTGGAGTGGACCATCCCTCACAAGTCTCTTAATCCTTTCTAGACTGATATGACCAAGTCTTATGTGCCATAAGTATGTTGATTTTGTTAGATCGGAGGATTCAGAAAGTTTGATCCTCTTTGGCTCCCTAATTAGATCGTTATCTATTTCGGTGTCTAAATGAGAAGGTTGAGTGGGATAGATGTAGAAAAGAGCATTCTTCATACATGCATCAGTGACAAAAGAATTATCAGGAAACGAAATATGAATTCCATTCTTAATGAACTTTAAACAATAATCTTGTTCAAGAAGACGAGCAACGGATATTAAGTTCTTCCCAAAGGTAGGAACAAAATAAACATTATTCAAGTTTAAAGTGCGGTCTTCAAAAGACAGCGTCACGGATCCCACAGCCTTCGCGGACACCAGGCTCCCATCACCCCATTTGAAACAGAACTCGCCTTTCTCTAAGCTTTTGGTTTTCTTGAAACCATTTAAGGAACAACAAATATGGTTAGTAGCAGCGGAGTCAAGAATCCACATTGATACATTATCAGCTACTAAGCATGCTTCGGTAACTAGTACAGTACTATGTTCCTTTGCTTTGAGATAGGCAGGATAGTTCTTTTTATCGGCCTTGTAAGGTCTCTTCACAGTTCCAGAGGCGGAGGCTTTTTGCTCAGTAGCATGTACCTCTCCTTGATTCCTCTTTCTCTTAGTGAGACTTACAGCAGTGTGAAGTTCCTCCATAAGCTTGGTAACAGTGTACTCTAGCTTGTTAATGGAGTAGTTCATCTTAGAGGTATCAAGAGATGCGGGGAGAGTTTCTAAGATCATATCTACGACATTCTTCCCATCATTCTCAGATCCTAGGATTTCCATCTTATTTAGAAAACTAATGATCAGTATCATAAAGTCTCTAACAGGAGTCCTAGCCTTCATATGCCAGTTCATAAACTGTCTTACTGCTTGTTGCCTTGCTTGACGCCTTTGCCCTCCAAACATCTCAAGGAGATTGTAGAGCATGTCGGTGGCAGTCTCAATGTCACGATGTTGCTTTTTCAGCATATTGTTCATAGATGCTAAGATATAGCACCTCACAATCTCATCGGAGCAGAGCCAGGCCGCCAAGGTGTCTTTGTCCTCTTGAGTTGAATCATTATTCGTCAGAGGAGGACACGGGGTGGTGAGTACCCATTTGTGCTTGGTAAGGATTATGTCGAGGTTATGTTTCGAATCTACGCAGTTTTCGTTTTCGAGTTTGTTCGAGGAAAGAATTGTAGAGAGAGGGTTGAGAGACATATTGCCTATAAAAGTTGAAACAAGTTTATGATTAGTCTTTGGTTTAGGATTTAAGATTTATTAAGACTTTTGTAAAATCCAAAGGTGTTATAAACCAAACGATAATTTACTCCCTCAAGAGAAGGCCGCAAAAAATCTCCATTTATAAGTAAATGACACATCATTAATGCTAAGCCAAGATGTCAATACATCTATTTTGACTAGCCACTTTTTAAATTGGTTTGATCACTCACATCCTTTCGCAGAGCCTCAAGGGAGGATACTAGGGATTGAGCCTAAGTGTGCAACCAACCACTTAGTCCAAAAGATCAGCTTTGAAAAACAATCCCCCAAGGGGAGGCCTTGTCATCATTGCATCACTCTCGGACGTAGCTCATTGAGCAATGATCGAAGCAATAACGCCTTGGAGTACTCACATTTAAGTGAGGGTCGCAAGAGCGGCTCTTAGTCCCACGTTATTGCATCTTTCACTAGTGTTGGGGATCGCGGGTTACAAACAACGAATATAACCCTCCCACTTAGTTTTTGGAGTTGGTTCATCGACTCTTATAATTTCGGAAATAAATTTCCTAGTTAGAGAGCGACAGAGCGGACAACTAGAAGAGAATCCTAGATCGACATGTTCAGAGCAGTATTAGTGCATAAAGGCACAAGGTACATACTCGATCTTTTCCTATTTTCTATTTCGGGAAACTGCGTGAGGGAAGTGTGAACTTCAACTCACTCGAACACTTGAAAGTTTGAGATTACACATCTTTTTATTTTTCGGCTTGTCTGCAAAGAGACCTCCCACTCAAATTTTCAAGAGCATATAGATTTTGAACATATGTGATATAGATATAGTTTTGAAAACATTTTGAAAATTTATTTGATTTGGATGACAAAATATTTTCAAGTTTGAAAGTGAAAACGGTTTTTCAAAATTCAAACTAGTTTTGTAAAAATTCAATTTCAATTAAACTTTCAAAAATCAAAACATTTTAATCTTACACATCATGTTTATAATCATATGAAAAACATTTTTACTCAAGAAAATTTTCTCATTAGAGTTCTATAACTCATGGTAGTGGGGTTTGAAAATCCGGATTTCTAAAAAACTGGAGTTTCAGACAGCCGCGCACCTAGGAGTAAAATCGCCATATCTAGCGGCTCCTATGTCCTTTTGAGCCGAAACCGGTGGCATTGGACAGAGGATAGACAGAGCTTTAATTTGATTTAAGAATCATTAAATTTAGATTTCTGAGCAGAGAGTTATGCAACTTTTAATGCGGGTTTAATCCAGCTCGAAGAAAAAGAAATAAATTAAAGTTTGGTCCTTTTTAGATGCGAAAAAGAATCGAGTGTAACGGAACTTTTTAAGATGTTGTTTAAAGCTTTTATTTGTGTTTTATTAGCAGGGTAATAACATAGAATAAAAGAAATAACAACATGCATAAAACGATTCAAGTAAAAATAAGAAACTAGCAAGATATCAAAACTAGTCACAAAATTTTACTCGAAATTTCTCAAACCTTTAAAACACGTTTTTCAATATAAGAAAATAAAAACTTTTAGAACTGATTCTATTGTGTTTTAAAAACATCCCAAACTCATAGAAAATCAACATGCTTCTTAATTTAAAGACAAGAGCATTAAATTAAAAAAAATCTAAGATTACAATTCTAACTTGTCACAAAATTAGTAAACTTTCGAAAACGATTTTCAAGCTCATAATTTTAAAAACATGTACATGCTAATCTTTGACCATAGCTCTGATACCATTTGTTGGAATCGATCTAGGGTTTAAAAAAATAATTAACGCTTCGGGAAGCGGCGGAATTTTAAAAATTTTCTTTTTCAAGTAAAAACAGTTTTACTAACCTAGACAAGTGCAAGTACATGTAATTAAAAACTAATATGAGCTAAGAAGTTTACTAACCTTTCTTGAAGCTTGAATTTTGAGAAGCTTTTGGAAAGTTGCAACGCTCGTCTCCCTCGCAGCACGTCTCTCTTCCTTTCATCGGCACCTCAAGCAACCACGAAAGTTTCTATCACTAAATCACTCGAAATAAAGGAATTAGTGAGTGGGCACTTTTAAACACGACGACTCGAGAACAAGTCTCAGAGTCGAAGAGCTAAAACCACTAGGTCAAATGAGGACCTAGGTGCCAAAACAAAAACCGAAAATAACTAGAGGGAGAGAGAGAGGATCAGCCAGAAGGTCTAGAGAGAGAAGCTCTCAATCTCTAACTTATGTGGGATGACTAGAATGAGAGGAATGAGGCCTCTATTTATAGGGGAGGCATGAGCAAATCTTATTTCCTCTTTTCTACCCATGTTGGACGTTCATGACATGTCATGCAAGTCCTTGGATTTGTTTCCTCATTTGTTCTCTCTTAGTTGGCCGAAAATGCACATTCCTTCTAAAGGAAATTTGTTTCCTCTTTTTCTTTTGGCAAGTATCTTCATACATCAATGCACAAAATAAACTCTCTTTCCCATTATGGCATGAACGAAATTCAGCCTTATTTTCCTTGGGTTGGACGAAATTTGAGCTTCTAGAAGGAGCTTCTAGATGTTTCTTCAATTGTTCATGACAACATAAGAAAAGCCCATTAAGAATTTTCAAGTAAAATTCTATGAAATGAAATTAATCCTCAAGGCCCAATTACACTAATTTGGCTGAGTAATATTTATTTCATTTGTCATCATATGACAATGTCAAAAATAATTTATTGACATTCATTTCGTCCTATGTCCAAAAAGACTAAAATACCCTTTTGACAATTTTCGTAAAACTTGTCTCGTTTTTGTTTTGACTTAGCTTCTAGTTTAACTATTCCTAATCGATGTGATTCGTGACAGTGACCTCATGGATCCAAATGAACAAAGCTTGAGCTAAACACTTGGACTCAAAACTTCACAAACCTTTTCCAAGTTTAGCTTAATGCCAACTGACTCCACTAAAGAGTTGACACTGAAAATCTCTCAGTTCAAATGAATTTATTTTCTACTCAAGAATTCAACCAAATTATGATGAGCGGATCCACTGAATATTATCTATGTTTACCCTTCATGAATGTCATCAGCTAGTCGGGATTTACTAAATTACCATTTTACCCTTCTAGCTGTTATTTCCTCAACTCCTTTGTCGCTTGTGAATAAGTTAGAAACAATGTATTGACGAGGAGCTAACAAGTCACATTGTTTCATCCAAAAGAGTCAGGACTCAATTTGGACACTGGCCAGTTCATTTATTCACACTCCAAGGAACAAAGCATGAGGTGACATACATTGCATTTCAGCAATCTTGTACATGAATTCCATATCTATGAGAATTTCACAAAGTTACTCATGACAGACTCACAACTTAGTACTTCACCAATAGGCCTTGTTCGGAATCACATAGTGAGTCCGAACTTTGACTTTCTCAAATGAGAATACTAAGGTGTGAAATGGCATGTCTCATTTCAGGATTAAGGTAAGCATGAAGCAATTCATACATAGTGACTTCGAGACATAAGAGGTTAAATGGTTTGTTCTTATATTGTCTCTAGAAGTGCACTGGTCAATTCAGTACCTTCGGAAGATACCTAGAAGAACTATAGAGTCCCCAACTCTCAATGCCTCATAACCAGACATCATAGATTCTTCTAACAATCGTACTCAGGTTAATAGTCCTTTGACCCTAAGATTGCGAATATATCGTTTTAAGCAAACTACGAAGAGTTTGTTCATGCAAATCTACATTTGTCTCTTCGTAAGTTGTTAAGTTTGTTTATGGACTAAAAGACTAAGGTTTTATCATAAAGCTTCAAACAAAGAAAGAATGAATGAACGTTTCAACTTTATTATTAAATGAATAAGCAATTACAAGCAAGAGTCTTCGTAAGACTATATGACATCAAATGTACAAAAATAGACACTACTACTCTTCTTGTGGGCACCATTGACAACACGCTCCTCGAGTCCAGTTCGCTCCTCGAGTCGAGCTCGCTCCTCGTGTCGAGCTCCGAGTCCGCGAGTCGACTAATACTCGTGCGGACTCTTCACACAACTCCTCGAGTCGAGTTCGCTCTTCGAGTTAAGCTCGCTCATCGAGTCCAGTTCGCTCCTCGAGTCGAGCTCCGAGTCCGTGAGTCGACTGATACTCCTCATGCTGACTTCACGCAATTCCTCGAGTCGAGCTCGCTCCTCGAGTCCAGTTCGCTCCTGGGGCGAGCTCGCTCCTCGAGTCCAGTTCACTCCTCGAGTCGAGCTTGCTCCTCGAGTCCAGTTCGCTCCTCGAGTCGAGCTCGCTCCTCGAGTCCAGTTCGCTCCTCGAGTCGAGCTCCGAGTCCGCGATTCGACTGTTACTCCTCGTACCGACTCTTCACTTAACTCCTCGGGTCGAGCTCGCTCCTCGAGTCCAGTTCGCTCCGCCAGTCGAGCTCGCTCCTCGAGTCCAGTTCGCTCCACGAGTCGAGCTCGCTCCTCGAGTCCAGTTCGCTCCTCGAGTCGAGCTCGCTCCTAGAGTCCAGTTCGCTCCTCGAGTCGAGCTCCGAGTACGCGAGTCGACTGTTACTCCTCGTACCGACTCTTAACGTAACTAATCGGGTCGAGCTCGCTCCTCGAGTCCAGTTCGTTCCACGAGTCGAGCTCGCTCCTCGAGTCTAGTTCGCTCCTCGAGTCGAGCTCGCTCCTCGAGTCCAGTTCGCTCCTCGAGTCGAGCTCGCTCCTCGAGTCCAGTTCGCTCATCGAGTCGAGCTCCGAGTACGCGAGTCGACTGTTACTCCTCGTACCGACTCTTCACGTAACTCCTCGGGTCAAGCTCGCTCCTCGAGTTCAGTTCGCTCCGCCAGTCGAGCTCGCTCCTCGAGTCCAGTTCGCTCCACGAGTCGAGCTCACTCCTCGAGTCCAGTTCGCTCCTCGAATCGAGCTCGCTCCTAGAGTCCAGTTCGCTCCTCGAGTCGAGCTCCGAGTACGCGAGTCGACTGTTACTCCTCGTACCGACTCTTAACGTAACTAATCGGGTCGAGCTCGCTCCTCGAGTCCAGTTCGTTCCACGAGTCGAGCTCGCTCCTCGAGTCCAGTTCGCTCCTCGAGTCGAGCTCGCTCCTCGAGTCCAGTTCGCTCATCGAGTCGAGCTCCGAGTACGCGAGTCGACTGTTACTCCTCGTACCGACTCTTCACGTATATCCTCGGGTCGAGCTCGCTCCTCAAGCCCAATTCGCCCCTCGAGTCGAGCTCACTCCTCTAGTCCAGTTCGCTCCTCGAGTAGAGCTCCGAGGCCGCGAGTCAACTGATACTCCTCATGCCGACTTCACGCAATTCCTCGAGTCGAGCTCGCTCCTCGAGTCCAGTTCGCTCCTCGAGTCGAGCTCCGAGTCCACGAGTCGACTGTTACTCCTCGTACCGACTCTTCACATAACTCCTCGGGTCGAGCTCGCTCCTCGAGTCCAGTTCGCTCCGCGAGTCGAGCTCGCTCCTCGAGTCCAGTTCGCTCCTCGAGTCGAGCTCGCTCCTCGTGTCGAGCTCCGAGTCCGCGAGTCGACTAATACTCGTGCCGACTCTTCACACAACTCCTCGAGTCGAGTTCGCTCTTCGAGTTAAGCTCGCTCATCGAGTCCAGTTCGCTCCTCGAGTCGAGCTCCGAGTCCGTGAGTCGACTGATACTCCTCATGTTGACTTCACGCAATTCCTCGAGTCGAGCTCGCTCCTCGAGTCCAGTTCGCTCCTCGAGTCGAGCTCGCTCCTCGAGTCCAGTTCGCTCCTCGAGTCGAGCTCGCTCCTCGAGTCCAGTTCGCTCCTCGAGTCGAGCTCCGAGTCCGCGAGTCGACTGTTACTCCTCGTACCGACTCTTCACGTAACTCCTCGGGTCGAGCTCGCTCCTCGAGTACAGTTCGCTCCGCGAGTCGAGCTCGCTCCTCGAGTCCAGTTCGCTCCTCGAGTCGAGCTCGCTCCTCGTGTCGAGTTCCGAGTCCGCGAGTCGACTAATTCTCGTGCCGACTCTTCACACAACTCCTCGAGTCGAGTTCGCTCTTCGAGTTAAGCTCGTTCATCGAGTCCAGTTCGCTCCTCGAGTCGAGCTCCGAGTCCGTGAGTCGACTGATACTCCTCATGCTGACTTCACGCAATTCCTCGAGTCGAGCTCGCTCCTCGAGTCCAGTTCGCTCCTCGAGTCGAGCTCGCTCCTAGAGTCCAGTTCGCTCCTCGAGTCGAGCTCCGAGTACGTGAGTCGACTGTTACTCCTCGTACCGACTCTTAACGTAACTAATCGGGTCGAGCTCGCTCCTCGAGTCCAGTTCGCTCCAGGAGTCGAGCTCGCTCCTCGAGTCCAGTTCGCTCCTCGAGTCGAGCTCGCTCCTCGAGTCCAGTTCGTTCCTCGAGTCGAGCTCGCTCCTCGAGTCCAGTTCGCTCATCGAGTCGAGCTCCGAGTACGCGAGTCGACTGTTACTCCTCGTACCGACTCTTCACGTAACTCCTCAGGTCGAGCTCGCTCCTCGAGTCCAGTTCGCTCTTCGGGTCGAGCTAGCTCCTCGAGCTCAATTCGCCCCTCGAGTCGAGCTCGCTCCTCTAGTCCAGTTCGCTCCTCGAGTCGAGCTCCGAGGCCGCGAGTCAACTGATACTCCTCATGCCGACTTCACGCAATTCCTCAACTCGAGCTCGCTCCTCGAGTCCAGTTCGCTCCTCGAGTCGAGCTCGCTCCTCGAGTCCAGTTCGCTCCTCGAGTCGAGCTCCGAGTCCGCGAGTCGACTGTTACTCCTCGTACCGACTCTTCACGTAACTCCTCGGGTCGAGCTCGCTCCTCGAGTCCAGTTCGCTCCGCCAGTCGAGCTCGCTCCTCGAGTCCAGTTCGCTCCACGAGTCGAGCTCGCTCCCCGAGTCCAGTTCGCTCCTCGAGTCGAGCTCGCTCCTAGAGTCCAGTTCGCTCCTCGAGTCGAGCTCCGAGTACGCGAGTCGACTGTTACTCCTCGTACCGACTCTTAACGTAACTAATCGGGTCGAGCTCGCTCCTCGAGTCCAGTTCGTTCCACGAGTCGAGCTCGCTCCTCGAGTCCAGTTCGCTCCTCGAGTCGAGCTCGCTCCTCGAGTCCAGTTCGCTCATCGAGTCGAGCTCCGAGTACGCGAGTCGACTGTTACTCCTCGTACCGACTCTTCACGTAACTCCTCGGGTCGAGCTCGCTCCTCGAGTCCAGTTCGCTCCGCCAGTCGAGCTCGCTCCTCGAGTCCAGTTCGCTCCACGAGTCGAGCTCACTCCTCGAGTCCAGTTCGCTCCTCGAGTCGAGCTCGCTCCTAGAGTCCAGTTCGCTCCTCGAGTCGAGCTCTGAGTTCGCGAGTCGACTGTTACTCCTCGTACCGACTCTTAACGTAACTAATCGGGTCGAGCTCGCTCCTCGAGTCCAGTTCGTTCCACGAGTCGAGCTCGCTCCTCGAGTCCAGTTCGCTCCTCGAGTCGAGCTCGCTCCTCGAGTCCAGTTCGCTCCTCGAGTCTAGCCTCCTCGAGTCCAGTTCGCTCATCGAGTCGAGCTCCGAGTACGCGAGTCGACTGTTACTCCTCGTACCGACTCTTCACGTATATCTGTTGTCAATGGTGCCCACAAGAAGAGTAGTAGTGTCTATTTATGTACATTTGATGTCATATAGTCTTACGAAGACTCTTGCTTGTAATTGCTTATTCATTAATAAAGTTGAAACGTTCATTCAATCTTCCTTGTCTGAAGCTTTATGATAAAACCATAGTCTTTTAGTCCATAAACAAACTAAACAACTTACGAAGAGACAAATGTAGATTTGCATGAACAAACTCTTCGTAGTTTGCTTAAAACGATATATTCGCAATCTTAGGGTCAAAGGACTATTGACCTCAGTATGATTGTTAGAAGAATCTATGATGTCTGGTTATGAGGCATTGAGAGTTAGGAACTCTATAGTTCTTCTAGGTATCTTCCGAAGGTACTGAATTGACCAGTGCACTTCTAGAGACAAGATAAGAACAAACCATTTAACCTCTTATGTCTCGAAGTCACTATGTATGAATTGCATCATGCTTACCTTAATCCTGAAATGAGACATGTCATTTCACACCTTAGTATTCTCATTTGAGAAAGTCAAATTTCGGACTCACTATGTGATTCCGAACAAGGCCTATTGGTGAGGTACTAAGTTGTGAGTCTGTCATGAGTAACTTTGTGAAGTTCTCATAGATATGGAATTCATGTACAAGATTGCTGAAATGCAATGTATGTCACCTCATGCTTTGTTCCTTGGAGTGTGAATAAATGAACTGGCCAGTGTCCAAATTGAGTCCTGACTCTTTTGGATGAAACAATGTGACTTGTTAGCTCCTCGTCAATACATTGTTTCTAACTTATTCACAAGCGACAAAGGAGTTGAGGAAATAACAGCTAGAAGGGTAAAATGGTAATTTAGTAAATCCCGACTAGCTGATGACATTCATGAAGGGTAAACATAGATAATATTCAGTGGATCCGCTCATCATAATTAGGTCGAATTCTTGAGTAGAAAATAAATTCATTTGAACCGAGAGATTTTCAGTGTCAGCTCTTTAGTGGAGTCAGTTGGCATTAAGCTAAACTTGGAAAAGGTTTGTGAACTTTTGAGTCCAAGTGTTTAGCTAAAGCTTTGTTCATTTGGGTCCATGAGGTCACTGTCACGAATCACATCGATAGGAATAGTTAAACTGGAAGCTAAGTCAAAACAAGAACGAAAATAGTGAAAAGGGTAATTTTGTCTTTTGAGACATAAGGATGAAATGGATGTCAATAAATTTTGACAAGTTCATTTGATGACTTAATGTCACTCGGCCATAATATGATTAATTGGGCCTTGTGAATTAATTTCATTTCATAAGAATTTTATTGAAAATTCTTAATGGGCCTTTCACATGTTGTCATGAACAAATGAAGAAGCTTCTAGAAGCTCCTTCTAGATGTGAAATGGGCGCCCAAATACCCAAGGGAAAGAGAAATTATTTTGTGCATAAATGTATCAAGATACTTGCCAAAAGAAAAAGAGGAAACAAATTTCCTCTATGAGGAAAGCATAAGTTCGGCCAACACAAGGGAAAGAGAGAGACAAACTAAATGAGGAAACAAATCCAAGGCTTATTGAAGCACATGTTGGACGTGTAAAGCAAGGGAAAAAGGGGAAATAAGATTTCCTCATAAAGGCTTGGAAAATAAGAGGAAACTACTTCTTTCCAAGGCCAACCCTTCTCCTATAAATAGGACCCTCATTCCTCTCATTCCATTCATTCCACATAACTTAGAGATTGAGAGCTTCTCTCTCTAGACCTTGTGGTGGCCGAAATCCTCTCTCTCTCTCTTTCTATTTTATTTTCGATTTTTCTTGTTTTGGCACCTAGGTCCTCACTTGACCTAGCGTTTAGCTCTGCGACTTCGAGACTCGTTCTCAAGTCGTAGTGTTTAAAAGTGCCCACTCACTGATTCCTTCTTTTCGAGTGATTTAGTGATAGAAACTTTCGTGGTTGCTCGAGGTGCCGAGGAAAGAAAGAGAGACGTGCTGCGAGGGGAGACGAGCATTGCAACTTTCCAAAAGCTTCTACAAGGTTCAAGCTTCAAGAAAGGTTAGTAACTTTTATAGCTCATATTAGTTTTTATTTACATGCATATGCTCTTGTCTAGGTTAGTAAAAACTAGTTTTACTTAAAAAGAAAATTTTTAAAATTCCGCCGCTTTGCGAAGCGTTTAATCTTTTTCTTAAACCCTAGATCGATTCCAACAAATGGTATCAGAGCTATGGTCAAAGGAATGCATGTGCATGTTTTAAAATTATGAGCTTGAAAATCGTTTTCGAAAGTTTACTAATTTTGTGACAAGTTAGAATTGTAATCTTAGATTTTTTTTAATTTATTGCTCATGCCTTTAAATTAAAAACCATGTTGATTTTCTATAAGTTTGGGATGATGTTAAAACACATTAGAATCAGTTCTAAAAGTTTTTAATTTTTTATTTTGAAAAACGTGTTTTAAAGGTTTGAGAATTTTCGAGTAAATTTTGTGACTAGTTTTGTTTTCTTGCTAGTTTCGTTTATTTACTTGAATCGTTTTATGCATGTTGTTATTTCTTTTATTTTTTATGTTATTACCCTGCTAATAAAACACAAATAAAAGCTTTAAACAACTTCATAAAACGTTCCGTTACACTCGATTCTTTTTCGCATCTAAAAGGACAAAGCTTTAATTTATTTCTTTTTCTTCGAGCTGGAATGTAAACCCGCATTAAAAGCGGCATAACTCTCTGCTCAGAAATCGAAATTTAATGATTCTTGAATCAAATTAAAGCTCTGTCTGTCCTCTGTCCAATGCCACCGGTTTCGGCTCAAAAGGACATCGGAGCCGCCAGTTATGGCGATTTTACTCCGAGGTGCGCGGCTGTCTGAAACTCCAGTTTTTTAGAAATCCGGATTTTCAAACCCCACTACCATGAGTTATAGAACTCTAATGAGAAAACTTTCTTGAGCAAAAATGTTTTTCATATGATTATAAACATGATGTGTAAAGATTAAAAGTTTTGATTTTTGAAAGATTAATTGAAATTGAATTTTTACAAAACTAGTTTGAATTTTGAAAAACCGTTTTCACTTTCAAACTTGAAAATATTTTGTCATCCAAATCAAATAAGTTTTCAAAATGTTTTCAAAACTATATCTATATCACATATGTTCAAAATCTATATGCTCTTGAAATTTTGAGTGGGAGGTCTCTTTGTAGACAAAGCCGAAAAATAAAAAGATGTGTAATCTCAAACTTTCAAGTGTTCGAGTGAGTTGAAGTTCACACTTCCCTCACGCACTTTCCCGAAATAGAAAATAGGAAAAGATCGAGTATGTCCCTTGTGCCTTTATGCACTAATACTGCTCTGAACATGTCGATCTAGGATTCTCTTCTAGTTGTCCGCTCTGTCGCTCTCTAACTAGGAAATTTGTTTCCGAACTTAAAAGAGTCGATGAACCAACTCCAAAAACTAAGTGGGAGGGTTATACTCGTTGTTTGTAACCCGCGATCCCCAACACTAGTGAAAGATGCAATAACGTGGGACTAAGAGCCGCTCTTGCGACCCTCACTTAAATGTGAGTACTCCAAGGCGTTATTGCTTCGATCATTGCTCAATGAGCTACGTCCGAGAGTGATGCAATGATGGCAAGGCCTCCCCTTGGGGGATTGTTTTTCAAAGCTGATCTTTTGGACTAAGTGGTTGGTTGCACACTTAGGCTCAATCCCTAGTATCCTTCCTTAAGGCTCTGCGAAAGGATATGAGTGATCAAACCAATTTACAAGGTGGCTAGTCGAAATGATGTACTGACATCTTGGCTTAGCATTAATGATGTGTCATTTACTTATAAAAGGAGATTTTTTGCGGCCTTCTCTTGAGGGAGTAAATTATCGTTTGGTTTATAACACCTTTGGGTTTTACAAAAGTCTTAATGAAACTTAAATCCTAAACCAAAGACTAATCATAAACTTGTTTCAACTTCAATAGGCTTTATGTCCCGCAAACATCTCTCAATCTTTCTTTCCTCGATCAAACTCGAAAACGAAAACTACGTAGATTAGAAACGTAACCTCGACATAATACCTACTGTTAACAAGCACAAATGGGTACTCACCACCCCGTGTCCTCCTCTGACGAATGATGATTCAACTCAAGAGGAAAATGACGCCTTAGCGGCCTGGCTTCGATCCGATGAGATTGTGAGGTGCTATATGATGGCATCTATGAACAATATGCTGAAAGAGCAACATCGTGACATCGAGACTGCCGCTGACATGCTCTACAATCTCCTTGAGATGTTTGAAGGGCAAAGGCGTCAAACAAGGCTACAAGCAGTCCGACAGTTTATGAACTGTCGCATGAAGGCTAGGACTCCTGTTAGGGACCATATGATGCTGATCATTAGTTACCTAAATGAAAAGGAAATCCTAGGATCTGAGATTGATGGGAAGAATATCATAGATATGATCTTAGAAACTCTCCCCGAGTCTCCTGATACCTTCATGCTGAACTACTCCATTACAAGGCTAAAGTACACTGTTACCGAGCTTATGAAGGAGCTTCACACTGCTGTAGGTCTCACTAAGAGAAAGAGGAATCAAGGAGAGGCACATGCTACTGAGCAAAAAGCCTCCGCCTCTGGAACTGTGAAGAGACCTTACAAGGCCGATAAAGAGAACTGTCCCGCCTATCTCAAAGCAAAGGAACATAGTATTGTACTAGTTACCGAAGCATGCTTAGTAGCTGATAATGTATCAACGTGGATTCTTGACTCCGCTGCTACTAACCATATTTGTTGTTCCTTAAATGGTTTCAAGAAAACCAAAAGCTTAGAGGAAGGTGAGTTCTGTTTCAAATGGGGTGATGGGAGCCTGGTGTCTGCAAAGGCTGTGGGATCCGTGACGCTGTCTTTTGAAGACCGCACTTTAAACTTGAATAATGTTTATTTTGTTCCTACCTTTGGGAAGAACTTAATATCTGTTGCTCGTCTTCGTGAGCAAGATTATTGTTTAAAGTTCATTAAGAATGGAATTCGTATTTCGTTTCCTGATAATTCTTTTGTCACTGATGCATGTATGAAGAATGCTCTTTTCTACATCTATCCCACTAAACCTTCTCTTTTAGACACCGAAATAGATAACGATCTAATTAGGGAGCCAAAGAGGATCAAACTTTCTGAATCCTCCGATCTAACAAAATCAACATACCTATGGCACTTAAGACTTGGTCATATCAGTCTAGATAGGATTAAGAGACTTGTGAGGGATGGTCCACTCCAAGCCTCTGCAATAGGTTCACTACCTACTTGTGAATCCTGTATAGAAGGAAAAATGACTAAGCGACCTTTCTCCGATAAGGGTCGAAGAGCCACTGAGTTGCTGGAACTAATACATTCTGATGTATGTGGTCCGCTCAGCCAACAGGCACGTGGAGGATACGAATACTTCGTTACCTTCACTGATGATTACTCAAGATATGGGTTTGTCTATTTGCTTAAACACAAATCCGAGACCTTTAACGTATTTAAGGTCTTTAGGGCTTTAGTGGAAAAGCAAACTGGCAAAGTGATCAAAACCCTTCGATCTGATCGAGGTGGTGAGTATATGTCTGGAGAGTTCGATGACTTTCTTAAAGAAGAAGGTATCGCTTCTCAGCTTACCGCACCTGGCACACCTCAACAAAACGGAGTGTCAGAGAGAAGAAACCGAACTCTTATGGAGATGGTTAGATCAATGATGAGTTACTCATCACTCCCGCTTTCCTTTTGGGGATATGCCCTCGAAACAGCCGCTTACATTCTGAACCAAGTTCCGTCTAAAACGGTTCCTGGTACTCCTTATGAAAGATGGACTGGCCGTAAAGTAAGTTTGGGCCACATCCGAATTTGGGGTTGCCCTGCACATGTGCTAAGGCAAAAGACTAGCAAGTTGGCTAGTAGGTCAGAATTGTGCCTGTTTGTAGGATATCCAAAGGAAACCAAAGGTTTCATTTTCTATAGTCCCGAGGACGATAAGACTTTCGTTAGCACGAATGCTCGTTTCCTTGAGGAGGACTTTATGAATGATGCGAAACCTAGAAGCAAAATTGTGCTTGAAGAAAAGTTGGGTGAGGAAGCTTCTACCTCATCTGTAAGAACTGTTCTTACCCCAACTGAAACACAACCTAACTCGTCAGAATCTCGTCAAGTAGTACTTAGACGTAGTGGGAGGGCTACTCAAAAGCCTGACAGGTACATGTCTTATGGAGACTCTCTTGTAGCCGTCTCCGACATGGATGACCCTGTTTCCTATAGCCAAGCGATGGCTTGTTCTGAATCAAACCTTTGGCTTGATGCCATGAAAGTTGAAATGCACTCGATGTATGTCAACAAAGTCTGGAAACTTGTAGACCTTCCTGAAGGGATTAAACCCGTAGGGTGTAAGTGGATATACAAGAAGAAAAGGGGTCCTGATGGGAACGTCGAGACGTTCAAAGCACGACTTGTGGCGAAGGGTTATACCCAACAAGATGTTGGAATCGATCTAGGGTTTAAGAAAAAGATTAAACGCTTCGCAAAGCGGCGGAATTTTAAAAATTTTCTTTTTAAGTAAAACTAGTTTTTACTAACCTAGACAAGAGCATATGCATGTAAATAAAAACTAATATGAGCTATAAGAGTTACTAACCTTTTTGATGCTTGAACGTTGATGAGCCTTTGGAAGGTTGGCAACGCTCGTCTCCCCTCGCAGCACGTCTCTCTTTTCTTTCCTCGGGAACTCGAGCAACCACGATAGTTTCTATCACTAAATCACTCGAAAAGAAGGAATTAGTGAGTGGGCACTTTTAAACACTACGACTTAAGAACGAGTCTCAAAGTCGCAGAGCTAAAGACTAGGTCGAGTGAGGACCTAGGTGCCAAGACAAGAGAAAACCGAAAATAAACTAGAGAGAGAGAGAAGAGGACTTCGGCCAAGTTCTAGAGAGAGAGTCTCTCAAATCTCTTAAACTTGGATGAATGAATTGTGAGGAATGGGGCTCCTATTTATAGGAGAGGTTTTACCTTCAATAAGGTAGTTTCCTCTTCTATAGAATATCACATATTCATGAGCAAAAATCCTTTATTTCCCATTCTATCTTGGGCGCCCAAGGCTGCCTCCTAGAGGCTTGGATTTGTTTCCTTTTTTGTTCCTTGGCTTGCCCTTTTCTCACTTGGCCGAAATTCCCCATGCATGTGTGGGAAATTTGTTTCCTCTTTTTCTTTTGGCAAGTATCTAAATACATTTATGCACAAAATAAACTCTCCTATTTCTCTATAGGGTAGGCGCCCATAATCTTCTAGAAAAGGCTTCTAGAATTTTCTTCACTTGTTCATGACAACATAAGAAAAGGCCCATTTAGAATTTTCAATAAAATTCTTATGAAATGAAATTAATTCACAAGGCCCAATGATCAAGTCATGGCCGAGTGAAACATGTCACAAAATGACCTTGTCAAAAAATTTATTGACATTCATTTCATCCTTTGTCTCAAAAGACAAAAATACCCTTTTAACTATTTTCGTTCTTGTTTTGGCTTAGCTTCCAGTTTAACTATTCCTATCGATGTGATTCGTGACAGTGACCTCATGGACCCAAATGAACAAAGCTTTAGCTAAACACTTGGACTCAAAAGTTCACAAACCTTTTCCAAGTTTAGCTTAATGCCAACTGACTCCACTAAAGAGCTGACACTGAAAATCTCTCGGTTCAAATGAATTTATTTTCTACTCAAGAATTCGACCTAATTATGATGAGCGGATCCACTGAATATTATCTATGTTTACCCTTCATGAATGTCATCAGCTAGTCGGGATTTACTAAATTACCATTTTACCCTTCTAGCTGTTATTTCCTCAACTCCTTTGTCGCTTGTGAATAAGTTAGAAACAATGTATTGACGAGGAGCTAACAAGTCACATTGTTTCATCCAAAAGAGTCAAGACTCAATTTGGACACTGGCCAGTTCATTTATTCACACTCCAAGGAACAAAGCATGAGGTGACATACATTGCATTTCAGCAATCTTGTACATGAATTCCATATCTATGAGAACTTCACAAAGTTACTCATGACAGACTCACAACTTAGTACTTCACCAATAGGCCTTGTTCGGAATCACATAGTGAGTCCGAACTTTGACTTTCTCAAATGAGAATACTAAGGTGTGAAATGGCATGTCTCATTTCAGGATTAAGGTAGGCATGATGCAATTCATACATAGTGACTTCGAGACATAAGAGGTTAAATGGTTTGTTCTTATCTTGTCTCTAGAAGTGCACTGGTCAATTCAGTACCTTCGGAAGATACCTAGAAGAACTATAGAGTTCCTAACTCTCAATGCCTCATAACCAGACATCATAGATTCTTCTAACAATCATACTGAGGTCAATAGTCCTTTGACCCTAAGATTGCGAATATATCGTTTTAAGCAAACTACGAAGAGTTTGTTCATGCAAATCTACATTTGTCTCTTCGTAAGTTGTTAAGTTTGTTTATGGACTAAAAGACTATGGTTTTATCATAAAGCTTCAGACAATGAAGATTGAATGAACGTTTCAACTTTATTAAAGAATGAATAGGCAATTACAAGCAAGAGTCTTCGTAAGACTATATGACATCAAATGTACATAAATAGACACTACTACTCTTCTTGTGGGCACCATTGACAACAAACTCCCACTTGACTCAAAGAAGATGTGAGTAGTCCTACATGCCTAATCCCTCTCGAAGTCGGTCGAAGACCATGTTCGCTAGGGCCTTGGTGAATTGATCTGCCAGAGATCTACTTCACCTCCACGTCTCCGCGTTGCACGATCTCTCGAATCAAATGGTATTTCCTCTCAATATGCTTAGAGGGCTTATGGCTTCTAGGTTCCTTTGAGTTAGCGACAGCCCCACTATTATCACAATAAAGGGTCATGGGCTCGTCGACGTTTGGAACAACTTCCAAATACTTAAGGAATTTTCTAAGCCATACAGCCTCTTTGGATGCTTCACAAGCAGCCACATATTCTGCTTCCATTGTGGAGTCAGCAATGCAAGATTGCTTAATACTTCTCCACACAACAGCTCCACCATTAAGGATGAACACAGATCCCGAAGTGGATTTCCTGGAATCCTTATCCGCTTGAAAATCGGAGTCGGTATATCCCGTCATAGTCAGGTCAGTACCTGAGTATGTAAGCATCAAGTTCCTAGTTCTTCGAAGATACTTAAGAACATGCTTAACAGCAATCCAGTGCTCGGGTCCAGGGTTGGATTGGAAACGACTAACTACGCCAACGGCGAAACATATATCAGGTCGGGTGCAAAGCATAGCATACATGAGGCTTCCTACGGCAGAGGCGTAAGGAATTTTCCTCATGTCTTCAATCTCTTGTGCAGTCTTGGGAGACTGGTCCTTAGAGAGTGAAACTCCATGCCTAAAGGGTGTTTGACCCCTCTTGCAGTCTTGCATCGAGAAGCGATCCATCACCTTATCAATATAAGATTCTTGAGAGAGCGACAGGGTCCGGTTTTTCCTATCTCGAAAGATTTGGATCCCCAGAATGTACGCGGCTTCTCCTAGATCCTTCATATCAAATTGCTTTGCTAGCCAGACCTTAACCTCAGATAACTTACCCACGTCATTACCAATGAGTAGTATATCATCGACATATAGTACCAGAAACACAACTTTGCCTTCGTGTATTAACTTGTAAACACAAGGCTCATCTATTGACTGTTCAAAGCCGAAGCTCTTTACAGTTTCATCGAATCTAATATTCCATGACCTAGATGCTTGCTTTAGTCCATAAATGGATTTAAGCAACTCACAAACCTTGGTCTCTTGACCTTTATCCACGAAACCGTCTGGTTGAGCCATGTAAATGCGCTCGTCAAGATTGCCATTCAGAAAAGCTGTCTTGACATCCATTTGCCAGATCTCATAGTCGAGAGCTGCAGCTATGGATAGGAGTATGCGGATGGATTTAAGCATCGCGACTGGCAAGAAGGTTTCTTCATAGTCAATCCCTTCTTGTTGGGTATAACCCTTCGCCACAAGTCGTGCTTTGAACGTCTCAACGTTCCCATCAGGACCCCTTTTCTTCTTGTATATCCACTTACACCCTACGGGTTTAATCCCTTCAGGAAGGTCTACAAGTTTCCAGACTTTGTTGACATACATCGAGTGCATCTCAACTTTCATGGCGTCAAGCCAAAGGTTTGATTCAGAACAAGCCATTGCTTGGCTATAGGAAACAGGGTCATCCATGTCGGAGACGGCTACAAGAGAGTCTCCATAAGACATGTACCTGTCAGGCTTTTGAGTAGCCCTCCCACTACGTCTAAGTACTACTTGACGAGATTCTGATGAGTTAGGTTGTGTTTCAGTTGGGGTAAGAACAGTTCTTACAGATGAGGTAGAAGCTTCCTCACCCAACTTTTCTTCAAGCACAATTTTGCTTCTAGGTTTCGCATCCTTCATAAAGTCCTCCTCAAGGAAACGAGCATTCGTGCTAACGAAAGTCTTATCGTCCTCGGGACTATAGAAAATGAAACCTTTGGTTTCCTTTGGATATCCTACAAACAGGCACAATTCTGACCTACTAGCCAACTTGCTAGTCTTTTGCCTTAGCACATGTGCAGGGCAACCCCAAATTCGGATGTGGCCCAAACTTACTTTACGGCCAGTCCATCTTTCATAAGGAGTACCAGGAACCGTTTTAGACGGAACTTGGTTCAGAATGTAAGCGGCTGTTTCGAGGGCATATCCCCAAAAGGAAAGCGGGAGTGATGAGTAACTCATCATCGATCTAACCATCTCCATAAGAGTTCGGTTTCTTCTCTCTGACACTCCGTTTTGTTGAGGTGTGCCAGGTGCGGTAAGCTGAGAAGCAATACCTTCTTCTTTAAGAAAGTCGTCGAACTCTCCAGACATATACTCACCACCTCGATCAGATCGAAGGGTTTTGATCACTTTGCCAGTTTGCTTTTCCACTAAAGCCCTAAAGACCTTAAATACGTTAAAGGTCTCGGATTTGTGTTTGAGCAAATAGACAAACCCATATCGTGAGTAATCATCAGTGAAGGTAACGAAGTATTCGTATCCTCCACGTGCCTGTTGGCTGAGCGGACCACATACATCAGAATGTATTAGTTCCAGCAACTCAGTGGCTCTTCGACCTTTATCAGAGAAAGGTCGCTTAGTCATTTTTCCTTCTATGCAGGATTCACAAGTAGGTAGTGAACCTATTGCAGAGGCTTGGAGTGGACCATCCCTCACAAGTCTCTTAATCCTTTCTAGACTGATATGACCAAGTCTTAAGTGCCATAGGTGTGTTGATTTTGTTAGATCGGAGGTTTCAGAAAGTTTGATCCTCTTTGGCTCCCTAATAAGATCATTATCTATTTCGGTGTCTAAAAGAGAAGGTTGAGCGGGATAGATGTAGAAAAGAGCATTCTTCATACATGCATCAGTGACAAAAGAATTATCAGGAAACGAAATACGAATTCCATTCTTAATGAACTTTAAACAATAATCTTGCTCACGAAGACGAGCAACGGATATTAAGTTCTTCCCAAAGGTAGGAACAAAATATACATTATTCAAGTTTAAAGTGCGGTCTTCAAAAGACAGCGTCACAGATCCCACAGCCTTTGCAGACACCAGGCTCCCATCACCCCATTTGAAACAGAACTCGCCTTCCTCTAAGCTTTTGGTTTTCTTGAAACCATTCAAGGAACAGCAAATATGGTTAGTAGCAGCGGAGTCAAGAATCCACGTTGATACATTATCAGCTACTAAGCATGCTTCAGTAACTAGTGCAATACCATGTTCCTTTGCTTTGAGATAGGCGGGACAGTTCTTTTTGTCGGCCTTGTAAGGTCTCTTCACAGTTTCAGAGGCGGAGGCTTTTCGCTCAGTAGCATGTGCCTCTCCTTGATTCCTCTTTCTCTTAGTGAAACCTACAGCAGTGTGAAGTTCCTCCATAAGCTTGGTAACAGTGTACTCTAGCTTGTTAATGGAGTAGTTCATCTTGGAGGTATCAAGAGATGCGGAGAGAGTTTCTAAGATCACATCTATGACATTCTTCCCATCAATCTCAGATCCTAGGATTTCCATTTTATTTAGATAACTAATGATCAATATCATAAAGTCTCTAACAGGAGTCCTATCCTTCATTCGACAGTTCATAAATTGTCGGACTGCTTTTCGCCTTGCTTGACGCATTTGCCCTCCAAACATCTCATGGAGATTGGTGAGTATGTCGGCGGCAGTCTCGATGTCACGATGTTGCTCTTTCAGCATATTGTTCATAGATGCCAAGATATAGCACCTCACAATCTCATCGGATCGAAGCCAGGCCGCCAAGGCGTCATTGTCCTCTTGAGTTGAATCATCATTCGTCAGAGGAGGACACGGGGTGGTGAGTACCCATTTGTGCTTGTTAACGGTAGGTATTATGTCGAGGTTACGTTTCGAATCTACGTAGTTTTCATTTTCGAGTTTGATCGAGGAAAGAAAGATTGAGAGATGGTTGAGAGACATATTGCCTATATAAGTTGAAACAAGTTTATGATTAGTCTTTGGTTTAGGATTTAAGTTTCATTAAGACTTTTGTAAAACCCAAAGGTGTTATAAACCAAACGATAATTTACTCCCTCAAGAGAAGGCCGCAAAAAATCTCCATTTATAAGTAAATGACACATCATTAATGCTAAGCCAAGATGTCAGTACATCATTTTGACTAGCCACCTTGTAAATTGGTTTGATCACTCATATCCTTTCGCAGAGCCTTAAGGAAGGATACTAGGGATTGAGCCTAAGTGTGCAACCAACCACTTAGTCCAAAAGATCAGCTTTGAAAAACAATCCCCCAAGGGGAGGCCTTGCCATCATTGCATCATTCTCGGACGTAGCTCATTGAGCAATGATCGAAGCAACAACGCCTTGGAGTACTCACATTTAAGTGAGGGTCGCAAGAGCGGCTCTTAGTCCCACGTTATTGCATCTTTCATTAGTGTTGGGGATCGCGGGTTACAAACAACGAGTATAACCCTCCCACTTAGTTTTTGGAGATGGTTCATCGACTCTTTTAAGTTCGGAAACAGATTTCCTAGTTAGAGAGCGACAGAGCGGACAACTAGAAGAGAATCCTAGATCGACATGTTCAGAGCAGTATTAGTGCATAAAGGCACAAGGGACATACTCGATCTTTTCCTATTTTCTATTTCGGGAAAGTGCGTGAGGGAAGTGTGAACTTCAACTCACTCGAACACTTGAAAGTTTGAGATTACACATCTTTTTATTTTTCGGCTTGTCTACAAGGAGACCTCCCACTCAAAATTTCAAGAGCATATAGATCTTGAACATATGTGATATAGATATAGTTTTGAAAACATTTTGAAAACTTATTTGATTTGGATGACAAAATATTTTCAAGTTTGAAAGTGAAAACGGTTTTTCAAAATTCAAACTAGTTTTGTAAAAATTCAATTTCAATTAATCTTTCAAAAAACAAAACTTTTAATCTTTACACATCATGTTTATAATCATATGAAAAACATTTTTGCTCAAGAAAGTTTTCTCATTAGAGTTCTATAACTCATGGTAGTGGGGTTTGAAAATCCGGATTTCTAAAAACTGGAGTTTCAGACAGCCGCGCACCTCGGAGTAAAATCGCCATAACTGGCGGCTCCGATGTCCTTTTGAGCCGAAACCGGTGGCATTGGACAGAGGACAGACAGAGCTTTAATTTGATTCAAGAATCATTAAATTTCGATTTTTGAGTAGAGAGTTATGCCACTTTTAATGCGGGTTTACTCCAGCTCGAAGAAAAAGAAATAAATTAAAGCTTGGTCCTATTTAGGTGCGAAAAAGAATCAAGTGTAACGGAACGTTTTAAGATGTTGTTTAAAGCTTTTATTTGTGTTTTATTAGCAGGGTAATAACATAAAAAATAAAAGAAATAACAACATGCATAAAACGATTCAAGTAAATAAACGAAACTAGCAAGAAAACAAAACTAGTCACAAAATTTACTCGAAAATTCTCAAACCTTTAAAACACGTTTTTCAATATAAAAAATTAAAAACTTTTAGAACTGATTCTAATGTGTTTTAACATCATCCCAAACTCATAGAAAAACAACATGGTTTTTAATTTAAAGGCATGAGCAATAAATTAAAAAAAAAAATCTAAGATTACAATTCTAACTTGTCACAAAATTAGTAAACTTTCGAAAACGATTTTCAAGCTCATAATTTAAAAACATGCACATGCATTCCTTTGACCATAGCTCTGATACCATTTGTTGGAATCGATCTAGGGTTTAAGAAAAAGATTAAACGCTTCGCAAAGCGGCGGAATTTTAAAAATTTTCTTTTTAAGTAAAACTAGTTTTTACTAACCTAGACAAGAGCATATGCATGTAAATAAAAACTAATATGAGCTATAAGAGTTACTAACCTTTTTGATGCTTGAACGTTGATGAGCCTTTGGAAGGTTGGCAACGCTCGTCTCCCCTCGCAGCACGTCTCTCTTTTCTTTCCTCGGGAACTCGAGCAACCACGATAGTTTCTATCACTAAATCACTCGAAAAGAAGGAATTAGTGAGTGGGCACTTTTAAACACTACGACTTAAGAACGAGTCTCAAAGTCGCAGAGCTAAAGACTAGGTCGAGTGAGGACCTAGGTGCCAAGACAAGAGAAAACCGAAAATAAACTAGAGAGAGAGAGAAGAGGACTTCGGCCAAGTTCTAGAGAGAGAGTCTCTCAAATCTCTTAAACTTGGATGAATGAATTGTGAGGAATGGGGCTCCTATTTATAGGAGAGGTTTTACCTTCAATAAGGTAGTTTCCTCTTCTATAGAATATCACATATTCATGAGCAAAAATCCTTTATTTCCCATTCTATCTTGGGCGCCCAAGGCTGCCTCCTAGAGGCTTGGATTTGTTTCCTTTTTTGTTCCTTGGCTTGCCCTTTTCTCACTTGGCCGAAATTCCCCATGCATGTGTGGGAAATTTGTTTCCTCTTTTTCTTTTGGCAAGTATCTAAATACATTTATGCACAAAATAAACTCTCCTATTTCTCTATAGGGTAGGCGCCCATAATCTTCTAGAAAAGGCTTCTAGAATTTTCTTCACTTGTTCATGACAACATAAGAAAAGGCCCATTTAGAATTTTCAATAAAATTCTTATGAAATGAAATTAATTCACAAGGCCCAATGATCAAGTCATGGCCGAGTGAAACATGTCACAAAATGACCTTGTCAAAAAATTTATTGACATTCATTTCATCCTTTGTCTCAAAAGACAAAAATACCCTTTTAACTATTTTCGTTCTTGTTTTGGCTTAGCTTCCAGTTTAACTATTCCTATCGATGTGATTCGTGATAGTGACCTCATGGACCCAAATGAACAAAGCTTTAGCTAAACACTTGGACTCAAAAGTTCACAAACCTTTTCCAAGTTTAGCTTAATGCCAACTGACTCCACTAAAGAGCTGACACTGAAAATCTCTCGGTTCAAATGAATTTATTTTCTACTCAAGAATTCGACCTAATTATGATGAGCGGATCCACTGAATATTATCTATGTTTACCCTTCATGAATGTCATCAGCTAGTCGGGATTTACTAAATTACCATTTTACCCTTCTAGCTGTTATTTCCTCAACTCCTTTGTCGCTTGTGAATAAGTTAGAAACAATGTATTGACGAGGAGCTAACAAGTCACATTGTTTCATCCAAAAGAGTCAAGACTCAATTTGGACACTGGCCAGTTCATTTATTCACACTCCAAGGAACAAAGCATGAGGTGACATACATTGCATTTCAGCAATCTTGTACATGAATTCCATATCTATGAGAACTTCACAAAGTTACTCATGACAGACTCACAACTTAGTACTTCACCAATAGGCCTTGTTCGGAATCACATAGTGAGTCCGAACTTTGACTTTCTCAAATGAGAATACTAAGGTGTGAAATGGCATGTCTCATTTCAGGATTAAGGTAAGCATGATGCAATTCATACATAGTGACTTCGAGACATAAGAGGTTAAATGGTTTGTTCTTATCTTGTCTCTAGAAGTGCACTGGTCAATTCAGTACCTTCGGAAGATACCTAGAAGAACTATAGAGTTCCTAACTCTCAATGCCTCATAACCAGACATCATAGATTCTTCTAACAATCATACTGAGGTCAATAGTCCTTTGACCCTAAGATTGCGAATATATCGTTTTAAGCAAACTACGAAGAGTTTGTTCATGCAAATCTACATTTGTCTCTTCGTAAGTTGTTAAGTTTGTTTATGGACTAAAAGACTATGGTTTTATCATAAAGCTTCAGACAAGGAATTTTGAATGAACGTTTCAACTTTATTAAAGAATGAATAGGCAATTACAAGCAAGAGTCTTCGTAAGACTATATGACATCAAATGTACATAAATAGACACTACTACTCTTCTTGTGGGCACCATTGACAACACAAGAAGGGATTGACTATGAAGAAACCTTCTCGCCAGTCGCAATGCTTAAATCCATCCGCATACTCCTATCCATAGCTGCAGCTCTCGACTATGAGATCTGGCAAATGGATGTCAAGACAGCCTTTCTGAATGGCAATCTTGACGAGCGCATTTACATGGCTCAACCAGACGGTTTCGTGGATAAAGGTCAAGAGACCAAGGTTTGTGAGTTGCTTAAATCCATTTATGGACTAAAGCAAGCATCTAGGTCATGGAATATTAGATTCGATGAAACTGTAAAGAGCTTCGGCTTTGAACAGTCAATAGATGAGCCTTGTGTTTACAAGTTAATACACGAAGGCAAAGTTGTGTTTCTGGTACTATATGTCGATGATATATTACTCATTGGTAATGACGTGGGTAAGTTATCTGAGGTTAAGGTCTGGCTAGCAAAGCAATTCGATATGAAGGATCTAGGAGAAGCCGCGTACATTCTGGGAATCCAAATCTTTCGAGATAGGAAAAACCGGACCCTGTCGCTCTCTCAAGCATCTTATATTGATAAGGTGATGGATCGCTTCTCGATGCAAGACTGCAAGAGGGGTCAAACACCCTTTAGGCATGGAGTTCACTCTCTAAGGACCAGTCTCCCAAGACTGCACAAGAGATTGAAGACATGAGGAAAATTCCTTACGCCTCTGCCATAGGAAGTCTCATGTATGCTATGCTTTGCACCCGACCTGATATATGTTTCGCCGTTGGCGTAGTTAGTCGTTTCCAATCCAACCCTGGACCCGAGCACTGGATTGCTGTTAAGCATGTTCTTAAGTATCTTCGAAGAACTAGGAACTTGATGCTTACATACTCAGGTACTGACCTGACTATGACGGGATATACCGACTCCGATTTTCAAGCGGATAAGGATTCCAGGAAATCCACTTCGGGATCTGTGTTCATCCTTAATGGTGGAGCTGTTGTGTGGAGAAGTATTAAGCAATCTTGCATTGCTGACTCCACAATGGAAGCAGAATATGTGGTTGCTTGTGAAGCATCCAAAGAGGCTGTATGGCTTAGAAAGTTCCTTAAGTATTTGGAAATTGTTCCAAACGTCGACGAGCCCATGACCCTTTATTGTGATAATAGTGGGGCTGTCGCTAACTCAAAGGAACCTAGAAGCCATAAGCGCTCTAAGCATATTGAGAGGAAATACCATTTGATTCGAGAGATCGCGCAACGCGGACACGTGGAGGTGAAGTAGATCTCTGGTAGATCTATTCACCAAGGCCCTGGCGAACATGGTCTTCGACCAACTTCGAGAGGGATTAGGCATGTAGGACTACTCACATCTTCTTTGAGTCAAGTAGGAGTTTGTTGTCAATGGTGCCCACAAGAAGAGTAGTAGTGTCTATTTATGTACATTTGATGTCATATAGTCTTACGAAGACTCTTGCTTGTAATTGCTTATTCATTAATAAAGTTGAAACGTTCATTCAATCTTCCTTGTCTGAAGCTTTATGATAAAACCATAGTCTTTTAGTCCATAAACAAACTAAACAACTTACGAAGAGACAAATGTAGATTTGCATGAACAAACTCTTCGTAGTTTGCTTAAAACGATATATTCGCAATCTTAGGGTCAAAGGACTATTGACCTCAGTATGATTGTTAGAAGAATCTATGATGTCTGGTTATGAGGCATTGAGAGTTAGGAACTCTATAGTTCTTCTAGGTATCTTCCGAAGGTACTGAATTGACCAGTGCACTTCTAGAGACAAGATAAGAACAAACCATTTAACCTCTTATGTCTCGAAGTCACTATGTATGAATTGCATCATGCTTACCTTAATCCTGAAATGAGACATGTCATTTCACACCTTAGTATTCTCATTTGAGAAAGTCAAATTTCGGACTCACTATGTGATTCCGAACAAGGCCTATTGGTGAGGTACTAAGTTGTGAGTCTGTCATGAGTAACTTTGTGAAGTTCTCATAGATATGGAATTCATGTACAAGATTGCTGAAATGCAATGTATGTCACCTCATGCTTTGTTCCTTGGAGTGTGAATAAATGAACTGGCCAGTGTCCAAATTGAGTCCTGACTCTTTTGGATGAAACAATGTGACTTGTTAGCTCCTCGTCAATACATTGTTTCTAACTTATTCACAAGCGACAAAGGAGTTGAGGAAATAACAGCTAGAAGGGTAAAATGGTAATTTAGTAAATCCCGACTAGCTGATGACATTCATGAAGGGTAAACATAGATAATATTCAGTGGATCCGCTCATCATAATTAGGTCGAATTCTTGAGTAGAAAATAAATTCATTTGAACCGAGAGATTTTCAGTGTCAGCTCTTTAGTGGAGTCAGTTGGCATTAAGCTAAACTTGGAAAAGGTTTGTGAACTTTTGAGTCCAAGTGTTTAGCTAAAGCTTTGTTCATTTGGGTCCATGAGGTCACTGTCACGAATCACATCGATAGGAATAGTTAAACTGGAAGCTAAGTCAAAACAAGAACGAAAATAGTGAAAAGGGTAATTTTGTCTTTTGAGACATAAGGATGAAATGGATGTCAATAAATTTTGACAAGTTCATTTGATGACTTAATGTCACTCGGCCATAATATGATTAATTGGGCCTTGTGAATTAATTTCATTTCATAAGAATTTTATTGAAAATTCTTAATGGGCCTTTCACATGTTGTCATGAACAAATGAAGAAGCTTCTAGAAGCTCCTTCTAGATGTGAAATGGGCGCCCAAATACCCAAGGGAAAGAGAAATTATTTTGTGCATAAATGTATCAAGATACTTGCCAAAAGAAAAAGAGGAAACAAATTTCCTCTATGAGGAAAGCATAAGTTCGGCCAACACAAGGGAAAGAGAGAGACAAACTAAATGAGGAAACAAATCCAAGGCTTATTGAAGCACATGTTGGACGTGTAAAGCAAGGGAAAAAGGGGAAATAAGATTTCCTCATAAAGGCTTGGAAAATAAGAGGAAACTACTTCTTTCCAAGGCCAACCCTTCTCCTATAAATAGGACCCTCATTCCTCTCATTCCATTCATTCCACATAACTTAGAGATTGAGAGCTTCTCTCTCTAGACCTTGTGGTGGCCGAAATCCTCTCTCTCTCTCTTTCTATTTTATTTTCGATTTTTCTTGTTTTGGCACCTAGGTCCTCACTTGACCTAGCGTTTAGCTCTGCGACTTCGAGACTCGTTCTCAAGTCGTAGTGTTTAAAAGTGCCCACTCACTGATTCCTTCTTTTCGAGTGATTTAGTGATAGAAACTTTCGTGGTTGCTCGAGGTGCCGAGGAAAGAAAGAGAGACGTGCTGCGAGGGGAGACGAGCATTGCAACTTTCCAAAAGCTTCTACAAGGTTCAAGCTTCAAGAAAGGTTAGTAACTTTTATAGCTCATATTAGTTTTTATTTACATGCATATGCTCTTGTCTAGGTTAGTAAAAACAAGTTTTACTTAAAAAGAAAATTTTTAAAATTCCGCCGCTTTGCGAAGTGTTTAATCTTTTTCTTAAACCCTAGATCGATTCCAACAATATCCTCGGGTCGAGCTCGCTCCTCAAGCCCAATTCGCCCCTCGAGTCGAGCTCACTCCTCTAGTCCAGTTCGCTCCTCGAGTAGAGCTCCGAGGCCGCGAGTCAACTGATACTCCTCATGCCGACTTCACGCAATTCCTCGAGTCGAGCTCGCTCCTCGAGTCCAGTTCGCTCCTCGAGTCGAGCACCGAGTCCACGAGTCGACTGTTACTCCTCGTACCGACTCTTCACGTAACTCCTCGGGTCGAGGTCGCTCGTCGAGTCCAGTTCGCTCCGCGAGTCGAGCTCGCTCCTCGAGTCCAGTTCGCTCCTCGAGTCGAGCTCGCTCCTCGTGTCGAGCTCCGAGTCCGCGAGTCGACTAATACTCATGCCGACTCTTCACACAACTCCTCGAGTCGAGTTCGCTCTTCGAGTTAAGCTCGCTCATCGAGTCCAGTTCGCTCCTCGAGTCGAGCTTCGAGTCCGTGAGTCGACTGATACTCCTCATGTTGACTTCACGCAATTCCTCGAGTCGAGCTCGCTCCTCGAGTGCAGTTCGCTCCTCAAGTCGAGCTCGCTCCTCGAGTCCAGTTCGCTCCTCGAGTCGAGCTCGCTCCTCGAGTCCAGTTCGCTCCTCGAGTCGAGCTCGCTCCTCGAGTCCAGTTCGCTCCTCGAGTCGAGCTCCGAGTCCGCGAGTCGACTGTTACTCCTCGTACCGACTCTTCACGTAACTCCTCGGGTCGAGCTCGCTCCTCGAGTACAGTTCGCTCCGCGAGTCGAGCTCGCTCCTCGAGTCCAGTTTGCTCCTCGAGTCGAGCTCGCTCCACGTGTCGAGTTCCGAGTCCGCGAGTCGACTAATTCTCGTGCCGACTCTTCACACAACTCCTCGAGTCGAGTTCGCTCTTCGAGTTAAGCTCGCTCATCGAGTCCAGTTCGCTCCTCGAGTCGAGCTCCGAGTCCGTGAGTCGACTGATACTCCTCATGCTGACTTCACGCAATTCCTCGAGTCGAGCTCGCTCCTCGAGTCCAGTTCGCTCCTCGAGTCGAGCTCGCTCCTAGAGTCCAGTTCGCTCCTCGAGTCGAGCTCCGAGTACGTGAGTCGACTGTTACTCCTCGTACCGACTCTTAACGTAACTAATCGGGTCGAGCTCGCTCCTCGAGTCCAGTTCACTCCACGAGTCGAGCTCGCTCCTCGAGTCCAGTTCGCTCCTCGAGTCGAGCTCGCTCCTCGAGTCCAGTTCGTTCCTCGAGTCGAGCTCGCTCCTCGAGTCCAGTTCGCTCATCGAGTCGAGCTCCGAGTACGCGAGTCGACTGTTACTCCTCGTACCGACTCTTCACGTATATCCTCGGGTCGAGCTCGCTCCTCAAGCCCAATTCGCCCCTCGAGTCGAGCTCACTCCTCTAGTCCAGTTCGCTCCTCGAGTAGAGCTCCGAGGCCGCGAGTCAACTGATACTCCTCATGCCGACTTCACGCAATTCCTCGAGTCGAGCTCGCTCCTCGAGTCCAGTTCGCTCTTCGGGTCGAGCTAGCTCCTCGAGTCGAGCTCGCTCCTCTAGTCCAGTTCGCTCCTCGAGTCGAGCTCCGAGGCCGCGAGTCAACTGATACTCCTCATGCCGACTTCACGCAATTCCTCGAGTCGAGCTCGCTCCTCGAGTCGAGCTCGCTCCTCGAGTCCAGTTCGCTCCTCGAGTCGAGCTCCGAGTCCTCGAGTCGACTGTTACTCCTCGTACCGACTCTTCACGTAACTCCTCGGGTCGAGCTCGCTCCTCGAGTCTAGTTCGCTCCGCGAGTCGAGCTCGCTCCTCGAGTCCAGTTCGCTCCTCGAGTCGAGCTCGCTCCTCGTGTCGAGCTCCGAGTCCGCGAGTCGACTAATACTCGTGCCGACTCTTTACACAACTCCTCGAGTTGAGTTCGCTCTTCGAGTTAAGCTCGCTCATCGAGTCCAGTTCGCTCCTCGAGTCGAGCTCCGAGTCCGTGAGTCGACTGATACTCCTCATGCTGACTTCACGCAATTCCTCGATTCGAGCTCGCTCCTCGAGTCCAGTTCGCTCCTCGAGTCGAGCTCGCTCCTCGAGTCCAGTTCGCTCCTCGAGTCGAGCTCCGAGTCCGCGAGTCGACTGTTGCTCCTCGTACCGACTCTTAACGTAACTCCTCGGGTCGAGCTCGCTCCTCGAGTCCAGTTCGCTCCTTGAGTCGAGCTCGCTCCTCGAGTCCAGTTCGCTCCTCGAGTCGAGCTCGCTCCTCGTGTCGAGCTCCGAGTCCGCGAGTCGACTAATTCTCGTGCCGGCTCTTCACACAACTCCTCGAGTCGAGTTCGCTCTTCGAGTTAAGCTCGCTCATCGAGTCCAGTTCGCTCCTCGAGTCGAGCTCCGAGTCCGTGAGTCGACTGATACTCCTCATGCTGACTTCACGCAATTCCTCGAGTCCAGCTCGCTCCTCGAGTCCAATTCGCTCCTCGAGTCGAGCTCGCTCCTCGAGTCCAGTTCGCTCCTCGAGTCGAGCTCGCTCCTCGAGTCCAGTTCGCTCCTCGAGTCGAGCTCGCTCCTCGAGTCCAGTTCGCTCCTCGAGTCGAGCTCCGAGTCTGCGAGTCGACTGTTACTCCTCGTACCGACTCTTCACGTAACTCCTCGGGTCGAGCTCGCTCCTCGAGTCCAGTTCGCTCCGCGAGTCGAGCTCGCTTCTCGAGTCCAGTTCGCTCCGCGAGTCGAGCTCGCTCCTCGAGTCTAGTTCGCTCCTCGAGTCGAGCTCGCTCCTAGAGTCCAGTTCGCTCGTCGAGTCGAACTCCGAGTACGCGAGTCGACTGTTACTTCTCGTACCGACTCTTAACGTAACTAATCGGGTCGAGCTCGCTCCTCGAGTCCAGTTCGCTCCGCGAGTCGAGCTCGCTCCTCGAGTCCAGTTCGCTCCTCGAGTCGAGCTCGCTCCTCGAGTCCAGTTCGCTCCTCGAGTCGAGCGCGCTCCTCGAGTCCAGTTCGCTCATCGAGTCGAGCTCCGAGTATGCGAGTCGACTGTTACTCCTCGTACCGACTCTTCACGTAACTCCTCGGGTCGAGCTCGCTCCTCGAGTCCAGTTCGCTCCTCGGGTCGAACTAGCTCCTCGAGCCCAATTCGCCCCTCGAGTCGAGCTCGCTCCTCAAGTCCAGTTCGCTCCTCGAGTCGAGCTCCGAGGCCGCGAGTCAACTGATACTCCTCATGCCGACTTCACCAAATTCCTCGAGTCGAGCAAATTCCTCGAGTCCAGTTCGCTCCTCGAGTCGAGCTCACTCCTCGTGTCGAGCTCCGAGTCCGCGAGTCGACTAATACTCGTGCCGACTCTTCACACAACTCGTCGAGTCGAGTTCGCTCTTAAAGTTAAGCTCGCTCCTCGAGTCCAGTTCGCTCCTCGAGTCGAGCTCCGAGTCCGTGAGTCGACTGATACTCCTCATGCTGACTTCACGCAATTCCTCGAGTCGAGCTCGCTCCTCGAGTCTAGTTCGCTCCTCGAGTCGAGCTCGCTCCTCGAGTCCAGTTCGCTCCTCGAGTCGAGCTCGCTCCTCGAGTCCAGTTTGCTCCTCGAGTCGAGCTCGCTCCTCGAGTCCAGTTCGCTCATCGAGTCGAGCTCCGAGTACGCGAGTCGACTGTTACTCCTCGTACCGACTCTTCACGTAACTCCTCGGGTCGAGCTCGCTCCTCGAGTCCAGTTCGCTCCTCGGGTCGAGCTCACTCCTCGAGCCCAGTTCGCCCCTCGATTCGAGATCGCTCCTCTAGTCCAGTTCGCTCCTCGAGTCGAGCTCCGAGGCCGCGAGTCAACTGATACTCCTCATGCCGACTTCACGAAATTCCTCGAGTCGAGCTCGCTCCTCGAGTCCAGTTCGCTCCTCGAGTCGAGCTCGCTCCTCGAGTCCAGTTCGCTCCTGGGTCGAGCTCGCTCCTCGAGTCCAGTTCGCTCCTCGAGTCGAGCTCGCTCCTCGAGTCCAGTTCGCTCCTCGAGTCGAGCTCCGAGTCCGCGAGTCGATTGTTACTCCTCGTACCGACTCTTCACGTAACTCCTCGGGTCGAGCTCGCTCCTCGAGTCCAGTTCGCTCTGCGAGTCGAGCTCGCTCCTAGAGTCCAGTTCGCTCCACGAGTCGAGCTCTGTCCTCGAGTCCAGTTCGCTCCTCGAGTCGAGCTCGCTCCTAGAGTCCAGTTCGCTCCTCGAGTCGAGCTCCGAGTACGCGAGTCGACTGTTACTCCTCGTACCGACTCTTAACGTAACTAATCGGGTCGAGCTCGCTCCTCGAGTCCAGTTCGCTCCACGAGTCGAGCTCGCTCCTCGAGTCCAGTTCGCTCCTCGAGTCGAGCTCGCTCCTCGAGTCCAGTTCGCTCCTCGAGTCGAGCTCGCTCCTCGAGTCCAGTTCGCTCATCGAGTCGAGCTCCGAGTACGCGAGTCGACTGTTACTCCTCGTACCGACTCTTCACGTAACTCCTCGGGTCGAGCTCGTTCCTCGAGTCCAGTTCGCTCCTCGGGTCGAGCTCGCTCCTCGAGCCCAGTTCGCCCCTCGAGTCGAGCTCGCTCCTCTAGTCCAGTTCGCTCCTCGAGTCGAGCTCCGAGGCCGCGAGTCAACTGATACTCCTCATGCCGACTTCACGCAATTCATCGAGTCGAGCTCGCTCCTCGAGTCCAGTTCGCTCCTCGAGTCGAGCTCCCTCCTCGAGTCCAGTTCGCTCCTGGGGCGAGCTCGCTCCTCGAGTCCAGTTCGCTCCTCGAGTCGAGCTCGCTCCTCGAGTCTAGTTCGCTCCTCGAGTCCAGTTCGCTCCTCGAGTCGAGCTCCGACTCCGCGAGTCGACTGTTACTCCTCGTACCGACTCTTCACGTAACTCCTCGGGTCGAGCTCGCTCCTCGAGTCCAGTTCGCTCCGCAAGTCGAGCTCGCTCCTCGAGTCCAGTTCGCTCCTCGAGTCGAGCTCGCTCCTCGTGTCGAGCTTCGAGTCCACGAGTCGACTAATACTCGTGCCGACTCTTCACACAACTCCTCGAGTCGAGTTCGCTCTTCGAGCTAAGCTCGCTCATCGAGTCCAGTTCGCTCCTCGAGTCGAGCTCCGAGTCCGTGAGTCGACTGATACTCCTCATGCTGACTTCACGCAATTCCTCGAGTCGAGCTCGCTCCTCGAGTCCAGTTCGCTCCTCGAGTCGAGATCGCTCCTCGAGTCCAGTTCGCTCCTCGAGTCGAGCTCGCTCCTCGAGTCCAGTTCGCTCCTCGAGTCGAGCTCCGACTCCGCGAGTCGACTGTTACTCCTCGTACCGACTCTTCACGTACCTCCTCGGGTCGAGCTCGCTCCTCGAGTCCAGTTCGCTCCGCGAGTCGAGCTCGCTCCTCGAGTCCAGTTCGCTCCTCGAGTCGAGCTCGCTCCTCTTGTCGAGCTCCGAGTCCGCGAGTCGACTAATACTCGTGCCGACTCTTCACACAACTCCTCGAGTCGAGTTCGCTCTTCGAGTTAAGCTCGCTCATCGAGTCCAGTACGCTCCTCGAGTCGAGCTCCTAGTCCGTGAGTCGACTGATACTCCTCATGCTGACTTCACGCAATTCCTCGAGTCGAGCTCGCTCCTCGAGTCCAGTTCGCTCCTCGAGTCGAGCTCGCTCCTCGAGTCCAGTTCGCTCCTCGAGTCGAGCTCGCTCCTCTAGTCCAGTTCGCTCCTCGAGTCGAGCTCCGAGGCCGCGAGTCAACTGATACTCCTCATGCCGACTTCACGAAATTCCTCGAGTCGAGCTCGCTCCTCGAGTCCAGTTCGCTCCTCGAGTCGAGCTCGCTCCTCGAGTCGAGCTCGCTCCTCGAGTCCAGTTCGCTCCTGGGGCGAGCTAGCTCCTCGAGTCCAGTTCGCTCCTCGAGTCGAGCTCGCTCCTCGAGTCCAGTTCGCTCCTCGAGTCGAGCTCGCTCCTCGAGTCCAATTCGCTCCTCGAGTCGAGCTCCGAGTCCGCGAGTCGATTGTTACTCCTCGTACCGACTCTTCACGTAACTCCTCGGGTCGAGCTCGCTCCTCGAGTCCAGTTCGCTCTGCGAGTCGAGCTCGCTCCTAGAGTCCAGTTCGCTCCACGAGTCGAGCTCTGTCCTCGAGTCCAGTTCGCTCCTCGAGTCGAGCTCGCTCCTAGAGTCCAGTTCGCTCCTCGAGTCGAGCTCCGAGTACGCGAGTCGACTGTTACTCCTCGTACCGACTCTTAACGTAACTAATCGGGTCGAGCTCGCTCCTCGAGTCCAGTTCGCTCCACGAGTCGAGCTCGCTCCTCGAGTCCAGTTCGCTCCTCGAGTCGAGCTCGCTCCTCGAGTCCAGTTCGCTCCTCGAGTCGAGCTCGCTCCTCGAGTCCAGTTCGCTCATCGAGTCGAGCTCCAAGTACGCGAGTCGACTATTACTCCTCGTACCGACTCTTCACGTAACTCCTCGGGTCGAGCTCGTTCCTCGAGTCCAGTTCGCTCCTCGGGTCGAGCTCGCTCCTCGAGCCCAGTTCGCCCCTCGAGTCGAGCTCGCTCCTCTAGTCCAGTTCGCTCCTCGAGTCGAGCTCCGAGGCCGCGAGTCAACTGATACTCCTCATGCCGACTTCACGCAATTCATCGAGTCGAGCTCGCTCCTCGAGTCCAGTTCGCTCCTCGAGTCGAGCTCCCTCCTCGAGTCCAGTTCGCTCCTGGGGCGAGCTCGCTCCTCGAGTCCAGTTCGCTCCTCGAGTCGAGCTCGCTCCTCGAGTCTAGTTCGCTCCTCGAGTCCAGTTCGCTCCTCGAGTCGCGCTCCGACTCCGCGAGTCGACTGTTACTCCTCGTACCGACTCTTCACGTAACTCCTCGGGTCGAGCTCGCTCCTCGAGTCCAGTTCGCTCCGCGAGTCGAGCTCGCTCCTCGAGTCCAGTTCGCTCCTCGAGTCGAGCTCGCTCCTCGTGTCGAGCTTCGAGTCCACGAGTCGACTAATACTCGTGCCGACTCTTCACACAACTCCTCGAGTCGAGTTCGCTCTTCGAGCTAAGCTCGCTCATCGAGTCCAGTTCGCTCCTCGAGTCGAGCTCCGAGTCCGTGAGTCGACTGATACTCCTCATGCTGACTTCACGCAATTCCTCGAGTCGAGCTCGCTCCTCGAGTCCAGTTCGCTCCTCGAGTCGAGATCGCTCCTCGAGTCCAGTTCGCTCCTCGAGTCGAGCTCGCTCCTCGAGTCCAGTTCGCTCCTCGAGTCGAGCTCCGACTCCGCGAGTCGACTGTTACTCCTCGTACCGACTCTTCACGTACCTCCTCGGGTCGAGCTCGCTCCTCGAGTCCAGTTCGCTCCGCGAGTCGAGCTCGCTCCTCGAGTCCAGTTCGCTCCTCGAGTCGAGCTCGCTCCTCGAGTCCAGTTCGCTCTTTGAGTTAAGCTCGCTCATCGAGTCCAGTACGCTCCTCGAGTCGAGCTCCTAGTCCGTGAGTCGACTGATACTCCTCATGCTGACTTCACGCAATTCCTCGAGTCGAGCTCGCTCCTCGAGTCCAGTTCGCTCCTCGAGTCGAGCTCGCTCCTCGAGTCCAGTTCGCTCCTCGAGTCGAGCTCGCTCCTCGAGTCCAGTTTGCTCCTCGAGTCGAGCTCGCTCCTCGAGTCCAGTTCGCTCATCGAGTCGAGCTCCGAGTACGCGAGTCGACTGTTACTCCTCGTACCGACTCTTCACGTAACTCCTCGGGTCGAGCTCGCTCCTCGAGTCCAGTTCGCTCCTCGGGTCGAGCTCGCTCCTCGAGCCCAATTCGCCCCTCGAGTCGAGCTCGCTCCTCTAGTCCAGTTCGCTCCTCGAGTCGAGCTCCGAGGCCGCTAGTCAACTGATACTCCTCATGCCGACTTCACGAAATTCCTCGAGTCGAGCTCGCTCCTCGAGTCCAGTTCGCTCCTCGAGTTGAGCTCGCTCCTCGAGTCCAGTTCACTCCTGGGGCGAGCTCGCTCCTCGAGTCCAGTTCGCTCCTCGAGTCGAGTTCGCTCCTCGAGTCCAGTTCGCTCCTCGAGTCGAGCTCGCTCCTCGAGTCCAGTTCGCTCCTCGAGTCGAGCTCCTAGTCCGCGAGTCGATTCTTACTCCTCGTACCGACTCTTCACGTAACTCCTCGGGTCGAGCTCGCTCCTCGAGTCCAGTTTGCTCCGCGAGTCGAGCTCGCTCCTCGAGTCCAGTTCGCTCCTCGAGTCGAGCTCGCTCCTCGTGTCGAGCTCCGAGTCCACGAGTCGACTAATACTCGTGCCGACTCTTCACACAACTCCTCGAGTCGAGTTCGCTCTTCGAGTTAAGCTCGCTCATCGAGTCCAGTTCGCTCCTCGATTCGAGCTCCGAGTCTGTGAGTCGACTGATACTCCTCATGCTGACTTCACGCAATTCCTCGAGTCGAGATCGCTCCTCGAGTCGAGTTCGCTCCTCGAGTCGAGCTCGCTCCTCGAGTCCAGTTCGCTCCTCGAGTCGAGCTCCGAGTCCGCGAGTCGACTGTTACTCCTCGTACCAACTCTTCACGTAACTCCTCGGGTCGAGCTCGCTCCTCTTGTCGAGCTCCGAGTCCGCGAGTCGACTAATACTCGTGCCGACTCTTCACACAACTCCTCGAGTCGAGTTCGCTCTTCGAGTTAAGCTCGCTCATCGAGTCCAGTACGCTCCTCGAGTCGAGCTCCTAGTCCGTGAGTCGACTGATACTCCTCATGCTGACTTCACGCAATTCCTCGAGTCGAGCTCGCTCCTCGAGTCCAGTTCGCTCCTCGAGTCGAGCTCGCTCCTCGAGTCCAGTTCGCTCCTCGAGTCGAGCTCGCTCCTCTAGTCCAGTTCGCTCCTCGAGTCGAGCTCCGAGGCCGCGAGTCAACTGATACTCCTCATGCCGACTTCACGAAATTCCTCGAGTCGAGCTCGCTCCTCGAGTCCAGTTCGCTCCTCGAGTCGAGCTCGCTCCTCGAGTCGAGCTCGCTCCTCGAGTCCAGTTCGCTCCTGGGGCGAGCTAGCTCCTCGAGTCCAGTTCGCTCCTCGAGTCGAGCTCGCTCCTCGAGTCCAGTTCGCTCCTCGAGTCGAGCTCGCTCCTCGAGTCCAGTTCGCTCCTCGAGTCGAGCTCCGAGTCCGCGAGTCGATTGTTACTCCTCGTACCGACTCTTCACGTAACTCCTCGGGTCGAGCTCGCTCCTCGAGTCCAGTTCGCTCTGCGAGTCGAGCTCGCTCCTAGAGTCCAGTTCGCTCCACGAGTCGAGCTCTGTCCTCGAGTCCAGTTCGCTCCTCGAGTCGAGCTCGCTCCTAGAGTCCAGTTCGCTCCTCGAGTCGAGCTCCGAGTACGCGAGTCGACTGTTACTCCTGGTACCGACTCTTAACGTAACTAATCGGGTCGAGCTCGCTCCTCGAGTCCAGTTCGCTCCACGAGTCGAGCTCGCTCCTCGAGTCCAGTTCGCTCCTCGAGTCGAGCTCGCTCCTCGAGTCCAGTTCGCTCCTCGAGTCGAGCTCGCTCCTCGAGTCCAGTTCGCTCATCGAGTCGAGCTCCAAGTACGCGAGTCGACTGTTACTCCTCGTACCGACTCTTCACGTAACTCCTCGGGTCGAGCTCGTTCCTCGAGTCCAGTTCGCTCCTCGGGTCGAGCTCGCTCCTCGAGCCCAGTTCGCCCCTCGAGTCGAGCTCGCTCCTCTAGTCCAGTTCGCTCCTCGAGTCGAGCTCCGAGGCCGCGAGTCAACTGATACTCCTCATGCCGACTTCACGCAATTCATCGAGTCGAGCTCGCTCCTCGAGTCCAGTTCGCTCCTCGAGTCGAGCTCCCTCCTCGAGTCCAGTTCGCTCCTGGGGCGAGCTCGCTCCTCGAGTCCAGTTCGCTCCTCGAGTCGAGCTCGCTCCTCGAGTCTAGTTCGCTCCTCGAGTCCAGTTCGCTCCTCGAGTCGCGCTCCGACTCCGCGAGTCGACTGTTACTCCTCGTACCGACTCTTCACGTAACTCCTCGGGTCGAGCTCGCTCCTCGAGTCCAGTTCGCTCCGCGAGTCGAGCTCGCTCCTCGAGTCCAGTTCGCTCCTCGAGTCGAGCTCGCTCCTCGTGTCGAGCTTCGAGTCCACGAGTCGACTAATACTCGTGCCGACTCTTCACACAACTCCTCGAGTCGAGTTCGCTCTTCGAGCTAAGCTCGCTCATCGAGTCCAGTTCGCTCCTCGAGTCGAGCTCCGAGTCCGTGAGTCGACTGATACTCCTCATGCTGACTTCACGCAATTCCTCGAGTCGAGCTCGCTCCTCGAGTCCAGTTCGCTCCTCGAGTCGAGATCGCTCCTCGAGTCCAGTTCGCTCCTCGAGTCGAGCTCGCTCCTCGAGTCCAGTTCGCTCCTCGAGTCGAGCTCCGACTCCGCGAGTCGACTGTTACTCCTCGTACCGACTCTTCACGTACCTCCTCGGGTCGAGCTCGCTCCTCGAGTCCAGTTCGCTCCGCGAGTCGAGCTCGCTCCTCGAGTCCAGTTCGCTCCTCGAGTCGAGCTCGCTCCTCGAGTCCAGTTCGCTCTTTGAGTTAAGCTCGCTCATCGAGTCCAGTACGCTCCTCGAGTCGAGCTCCTAGTCCGTGAGTCGACTGATACTCCTCATGCTGACTTCACGCAATTCCTCGAGTCGAGCTCGCTCCTCGAGTCCAGTTCGCTCCTCGAGTCGAGCTCGCTCCTCGAGTCCAGTTCGCTCCTCGAGTCGAGCTCGCTCCTCGAGTCCAGTTTGCTCCTCGAGTCGAGCTCGCTCCTCGAGTCCAGTTCGCTCATCGAGTCGAGCTCCGAGTACGCGAGTCGACTGTTACTCCTCGTACCGACTCTTCACGTAACTCCTCGGGTCGAGCTCGCTCCTCGAGTCCAGTTCGCTCCTCGGGTCGAGCTCGCTCCTCGAGCCCAATTCGCCCCTCGAGTCGAGCTCGCTCCTCTAGTCCAGTTCGCTCCTCGAGTCGAGCTCCGAGGCCGCTAGTCAACTGATACTCCTCATGCCGACTTCACGAAATTCCTCGAGTCGAGCTCGCTCCTCGAGTCCAGTTCGCTCCTCGAGTTGAGCTCGCTCCTCGAGTCCAGTTCACTCCTGGGGCGAGCTCGCTCCTCGAGTCCAGTTCGCTCCTCGAGTCGAGTTCGCTCCTCGAGTCCAGTTCGCTCCTCGAGTCGAGCTCGCTCCTCGAGTCCAGTTCGCTCCTCCAGTCGAGCTCCTAGTCCGCGAGTCGATTCTTACTCCTCGTACCGACTCTTCACGTAACTCCTCGGGTCGAGCTCGCTCCTCGAGTCCAGTTTGCTCCGCGAGTCGAGCTCGCTCCTCGAGTCCAGTTCGCTCCTCGAGTCGAGCTCGCTCCTCGTGTCGAGCTCCGAGTCCACGAGTCGACTAATACTCGTGCCGACTCTTCACACAACTCCTCGAGTCGAGTTCGCTCTTCGAGTTAAGCTCGCTCATCGAGTCCAGTTCGCTCCTCGAGTCGAGCTCCGAGTCCGTGAGTCGACTGATACTCCTCATGCTGACTTCACGCAATTCCTCGAGTCGAGATCGCTCCTCGAGTCGAGTTCGCTCCTCGAGTCGAGCTCGCTCCTCGAGTCCAGTTCGCTCCTCGAGTCGAGCTCCGAGTCCGCGAGTCGACTGTTACTCCTCGTACCAACTCTTCACGTAACTCCTCGGGTCGAGCTCGCTCCTTGAGTCCGGTTCGCTCCGCGAGTCGAGCTCGCTCCTCGAGTCCAGTTCGCTCCACGAGTTGAGCTCGCTCCTCGAGTCTAGTTCGCTCCTCGAGTCGAGCTCGCTCCTAGAGTCCAGTTCGCTCCTCGAGTCGAGCTCCGAGTACGCGAGTCGACTGTTACTCCTCGTACCGACTCTTAACGTAACTAATCGGGTCGAGCTCGCTCCTCGAGTCCAGTTCGCTCCACGAGTCGAGCTCACTCCTCGAGTCCAGTTCGCTCCTCGAGTCGAGCTCGCTCCTCGAGTCCAGTTCGCTCCTCGAGTCGAGCGCGCTCCTCGAGTCCAGTTCGCTCATCGAGTCGAGCTCCGAGTACGCGAGTCGACTGTTACTCCTCGTACCGACTCTTCACGTAACTCCTCGGGTCGAGCTCGCTCCTCGAGTCCAGTTCGCTCCTCGGGTCGAGCTAGCTCCTCGAGCCCAATTCGCCCCTCGAGTCGAGCTCGCTCCTCTAGTCCAGTTCGCTCCTCGAGTCGAGCTCCGAGGCCGCGAATCAACTGATACTCCTCATGCTGACTTCACGCAATTCCTCGAGTCGAGCTCGCTCCTCGAGTCCAGTTCGCTCCTCGAGTCGAGCTCGCTCCTCGAGTCCAGTTCGCTCCTGGGGCGAGCTCTCTCCTCGAGTCCAGTTCGCTCCTCGAGTCGAGCTCGCTCCTCGAGTCCAGTTCGCTCCTCGAGTCGAGCTCGCTCCTCGAGTCCAGTTCGCTCCTCGTGTCGAGCTCCGAGTCCGCGAGTCGACTGTTACTCCTCGTAACGACTCTTCACGTAACTCCTCGGGTCGAGCTCGCTCCTCGAGTCCAGTTCGCTCCTCGAGTCGAGTTCGCTCTTCGAGTTAAGTTCGCTCATCGAGTCCAGTTCGCTCCTCGAGTAGAGCTCCAAGTCAGTGAGTCGACTGATACTCCTCATGCTGACTTCACGCAATTACTCGAGTCGAGCTCGCTCCTCGAGTCCAGTTCGCTCCTCGAGTCGAGCTCGCTCCTCGAGTCCAGTTCGCTCCTCGAGTCGAGCTCGCTCCTCGAGTCCAGTTCGCTCCTCGAGTCGAGCTCGCTCCTCGAGTCCAGTTCGCTCATCGAGTCGAGCTCCGAGTACGCGAGTCGACTGTTACTCCTCGTACCGACTCTTCACGTAACTCCTCGGGTCGAGCTTGTTCCTCGAGTCCAGTTCGCTCCTCGGGTCGAGCTCGCTCCTCGAGCCCAGTTCGCCCCTCGAGTCGAGCTCGCTCCTCTAGTCCAGTTCGCTCCTCGAGTCGAGCTCCGAGGCCGCGAGTCAACTGATACTCCTCATGCCGACTTCACGCAATTCATCGAGTCGAGCTCGCTCCTCGAGTCCAGTTCGCTCCTCGAGTCGAGCTCCCTCCTCGAGTCCAGTTCGCTCCTGGGGCGAGCTCACTCCTCGAGTCCAGTTCGCTCCTCGAGTCGAGCTCGCTCCTCGAGTCTAGTTCGCTCCTCGAGTCCAGTTCGCTCCTCGAGTCCAGTTCGCTCCTCGAGTCCAGTTCGCTCCTCGAGTCCAGTTCGCTCCTCGTACCGACTCTTCACGTAACTCCTCGGGTCGAGCTCGCTCCTCGAGTCCAGTTCGCTCCGCGAGTCGAGCTCGCTCCTCGAGTCCAGTTCGCTCCTCGAGTCGAGCTCGCTCCTCGTGTCGAGCTCCGAGTCCGCGAGTCGACTAATACTCGTGCCGACTCTTCACACAACTCCTCGAGTCGAGTTCGCTCTTCGAGCTAAGCTCGCTCATCGAGTCCAGTTCGCTCCTCGAGTCGAGCTCCGAGTCCGTGAGTCGACTGATACTCCTCATGCTGACTTCACGCAATTCCTCGAGTCGAGCTCGCTCCTCGAGTCCAGTTCGCTCCTCGAGTCGAGATCGCTCCTCGAGTCCAGTTCGCTCCTCGAGTCGAGCTCGCTCCTCGAGTCCAGTTCGCTCCTCGAGTCGAGCTCCGAGTCCGCGAGTCGACTGTTACTCCTCGTACCGACTCTTCACATACCTCCTCGGGTCGAGCTCGCTCCTCGAGTCCAGTTCGCTCCGCGAGTCGAGCTCGCTCCTCGAGTCCAGTTCGCTCCTCGAGTCGAGCTCGCTCCTCGTGTCGAGCTCCGAGTCCGCGAGTCGACTAATACTCGTGCCGACTCTTCACACAACTCCTCGAGTCGAGTTCGCTCTTCGAGTTAAACTCGCTCATCGAGTCCAGTTCGCTCCTCGAGTCGAGCTCCGAGTCCGTGAGTCGACTGATACTCCTCATGCTGACTTCACGCAATTCCTCGAGTCGAGCTCGCTCCTCGATTCCAGTTCGCTCCTCGAGTCGAGCTCGCTCCTCGAGTCCAGTTCGCTCCTCGAGTCGAGCTCGCTCCTCGAGTCCAGTTTGCTCCTCGGGTCGAGCTCGCTCCTCGAGTCCAGTTCGCTCCTCGGGTCGAGCTCCGACCTCGAGCCCAGTTCGCCCCTCGAGTCGAGCTCGCTCCTCTAGTCCAGTTCGCTCCTCGAGTCGAGCTCCGAGGCCGCGAGTCAACTGAGACTCCTCATGCCGACTTCACGAAATTCCTCGAGTCGAGCTCGCTCCTCGAGTCCAGTTCGCTCCTCGAGTCGAGCTCGCTCCTCGAGTCCAGTTCACTCCTGGGGCGAGCTCGCTCCTCGAGTCCAGTTCGCTCCTCGACTCGAGTTCGCTCCTCGAGTCCAGTTCGCTCCTCGAGTCGAGCTCGCTCCTCGAGTCCAGTTCACTCCTCGAGTCGAGCTCCGAGTCCGCGAGTCGATTCTTACTCCTCGTACCGACTCTTCACGTAACTCCTCGGGTCGAGCTCGCTCCTCGAGTCCAGTTTGCTCCGCGAGTCGAGCTCGCTCCTCGAGTCCAGTTCGCTCCTCGAGTCGAGCTCGCTCCTCGAGTCCAGTTCGCTCCTCGAGTCGAGCTCGCTCCTCGTGTCGAGCTCCGACTCCGCGAGTCGACTAATACTCGTGCCGACTCTTCACACAACTCCTCGAGTCGAGTTCGCTCTTCGAGTTAAGCTCGCTCATCGAGTCCAGTTCGCTCCTCGAGTCGAGCTCCGAGTCCGTGAGTCGACTGATACTTCTCATGCTGACTTCACGCAATTCCTCGAGTCGAGCTCGCTCCTCGAGTCCAGTTCGCTCCTGGGGCGAGCTCGCTCCTCGAGTCCAGTTCGCTCCTCGAGTCGAGCTCGCTCCTCGAGTCGAGTTCGCTCCTCGAGTCGAGCTCGCTCCTCGAGTCCAGTTCGCTCCTCGAGTCGAGCTCCGAGTCCGCGAGTCGACTGTTACTCCTCGTACCGACTCTTCACGTAACTCCTCGGGTCGAGCTCGCTCCTCGAGTCCAGTTCGCTCCGCGAGTCGAGCTCGCTCCTCGAGTCCAGTTCGCTCCACGAGTTGAGCTCGCTCCTCGAGTCTAGTTCGCTCCTCGAGTCGAGCTCGCTCCTAGAGTCCAGTTCGCTCCTCGAGTCGAGCTCCGAGTACGCGAGTCGACTGTTACTCCTCGTACCGACTCGTAACGTAACTAATCGGGTCGAGCTCGCTCCTCGAGTCCAGTTCGCTCCACGAGTCGAGCTCACTCCTCGAGTCCAGTTCGCTCCTCGAGTCGAGCTCGCTCCTCGAGTCCAGTTCGCTCCTCGAGTCGAGCGCGCTCCTCGAGTCCAGTTCGCTCATCGAGTCGAGCTCCGAGTACGCGAGTCGACTGTTACTCCTCGTACCGACTCTTCACGTAACTCCTCGGGTCGAGCTCGCTCCTCGAGTCCAGTTCGCTCCTCGGGTCGAGCTAGCTCCTCGAGCCCAATTCGCCCCTCGAGTCGAGCTCGCTCCTCTAGTCCAGTTCGCTCCTCGAGTCGAGCTCCGAGGCCGCGAGTCAACTGATACTCCTCATGCTGACTTCACGCAATTCCTCGAGTCGAGCTCGGTCCTCGAGTCCAGTTCGCTCCTCGAGTCGAGCTCGCTCCTCGAGTCCAGTTCGCTCCTGGGGCGAGCTCTCTCCTCGAGTCCAGTTCGCTCCTCGAGTCGAGCTCGCTCCTCGAGTCCAGTTCGCTCCTCGAGTCGAGCTCGCTCCTCCAGTCCAGTTCGCTCCTCGTGTCGAGCTCCGAGTCCGCGAGTCGACTGTTACTCCTCGTAACGACTCTTCACGTAACTCCTCGGGTCGAGCTCGCTCCTCGAGTCCAGTTCGCTCCTCGAGTCGAGTTCGCTCTTCGAGTTAAGTTCGCTCATCGAGTCCAGTTCGCTCCTCGAGTAGAGCTCCGAGTCAGTGAGTCGACTGATACTCCTCATGCTGACTTCACGCAATTCCTCGAGTCGAGCTCGCTCCTCGAGTCCAGTTCGCTCCTCGAGTCGAGCTCGCTCCTCGAGTCCAGTTCGCTCCGCGAGTCGAGCTCGCTCCTCGAGTCTAGTTCGCTCCTCGAGTCGAGCTCGCTCCTCGAGTCCAGTTCGCTCATCGAGTCGAGCTCCGAGTACGCCAGTCGACTGTTACTCCTCGTACCGACTCTTCACGTAACTCCTCGGGTCGAGCTCGCTCCTCGAGTCCAGTTCACTCCTCGGGTCGAGCTCGCTCCTCGAGCCCAGTTCGCCCCTCGAGTCGAGCTCGCTCCTCTAGTCCAGTTCGCTCCTCGAGTCGAGCTCCGAGGCCGCGAGTCAACTGATACTCCTCATGCCGACTTCACGCAATTCCTCGAGTCGAGCTCGCTCCTCGAGTCCAGTTCGCTCCTCGAGTCGAGCTCGCTCCTCGAGTCCAGTTCGCTCCTGGGGCGAGCTCGCTCCTCGAGTCCAGTTCGCTCCTCGAGTCGAGCTCGCTCCTCGAGTCCAGTTCGCTCCTCGAGTCGAGCTCGCTCCTCGAGTCCAGTTCGCTCCTCGAGTCGAGCTCTGAGTCCGTGAGTCGACTGTTACTCCTCGTACCGACTCTTCACGTAACTCCTCGGGTCGAGCTCGCTCCTCGAGTCCAGTTCGCTCCGCGAGTCGAGCTCGCTCCTCGACTCCAGTTCGCTCCTCGAGTCGAGCTCGCTCCTCGTGTCGAGCTCCGAGTTCGCGAGTCGACTAATACTCGTGCCGACTCTTCACACAACTCCTCGAGTCGAGTTCGCTCTTCGAGTTAAGCTCGCTCATCGAGTCCAGTTAGCTCCTCGAGTCGAGCTCCGAGTCCGTGAGTCGACTGAAACTCCTCATGCTGACTTCACGCAATTCCTCGAGTCGAGCTCGCTCCTCGAGTCCAGTTCGCTCCTCGAGTCGAGCTCGCTCCTCGAGTCCAGTTCGCTCCTCGAGTCGAGCTCGCTCCTCGAGTCCAGTTCGCTCCTCGAGTCGAGCTCGCTCCTCGAGTCCAGTTTGCTCCTCGAGTCGAGCTCGCTCCTCGAGTCCAGTTCGCTCATCGAGTCGAGCTCCGAGTACGCGAGTCGACTGTTACTCCTCGTACCGACTCTTCACGTAACTCCTCGGGTCGAGCTCGCTCCTCGAGTCCAGTTCGCTCCTCGGGTCGAGCTCGCTCCTCGAGCCCAGTTCGCCCCTCGAGTCGAGCTCGCTCCTCTAGTCCAGTTCGCTCCTCGAGTCGAGCTCCGAGGCCGCGAGTCAACTGATACTCCTCATGCCGACTTCACGAAATTCCTCGAGTCGAGCTCGCTCCTCGAGTCCAGTTCGCTCCTCGAGTCGAGCTCGCTCCTCGAGTCCAGTTCACTCCTCGAGTCGAGTTCGCTCCTCGAGTCCAGTTCGCTCCTCGAGTCGAGCTCGCTCCTCGAGTCCAGTTCGCTCCTCGAGTCGAGCTCCGAGTCCGCGAGTCGATTCTTACTCCTCGTACCGACTCTTCACGTAACTCCTCGGGTCGAGCTCGCTCCTCGAGTCCAGTTTGCTCCGCGAGTCGAGCTCGCTCCTCGAGTCCAGTTCGCTCCTCGAGTCGAGCTCGCTCCTCGTGTCGAGCTCCGAGTCCGCGAGTCGACTAATACTCGTGCGACTCTTCATACAACTCCTCGAGTCGAGTTCGCTCTTCGAGTTAAGCTCGCTCATCGAGTCCAGTTCGCTCCTCGAGTCGAGCTCCGAGTCCGTGAGTCGACTGATACTCCTCATGCTGACTTCACGCAATTCCTCGAGTCGAGCTCGCTCCTCGAGTCCAGTTCGCTCCTCGAGTCGAGCTCGCTCCTCGAGTCCAGTTCGCTCCGCGAGTCGAGCTCGCTCCTCGAGTCTAGTTCGCTCCTCGAGTCGAGCTCGCTCCTCGAGTCCAGTTCGCTCATCGAGTCGAGCTCCGAGTACGCCAGTCGACTGTTACTCCTCGTACCGACTCTTCACGTAACTCCTCGGGTCGAGCTCGCTCCTCGAGTCCAGTTCACTCCTCGGGTCGAGCTCGCTCCTCGAGCCCAGTTCGCCCCTCGAGTCGAGCTCGCTCCTCTAGTCCAGTTCGCTCCTCGAGTCGAGCTCCGAGGCCGCGAGTCAACTGATACTCCTCATGCCGACTTCACGCAATTCCTCGAGTCGAGCTCGCTCCTCGAGTCCAGTTCGCTCCTCGAGTCGAGCTCGCTCCTCGAGTCCAGTTCGCTCCTGGGGCGAGCTCGCTCCTCGAGTCCAGTTCGCTCCTCGAGTCGAGCTCGCTCCTCGAGTCCAGTTCGCTCCTCGAGTCGAGCTCGCTCCTCGAGTCCAGTTCGCTCCTCGAGTCGAGCTCTGAGTCCGCGAGTCGACTGTTACTCCTCGTACCGACTCTTCACGTAACTCCTCGGGTCGAGCTCGCTCCTCGAGTCCAGTTCGCTCCGCGAGTCGAGCTCGCTCCTCGACTCCAGTTCGCTCCTCGAGTCGAGCTCGCTCCTCGTGTCGAGCTCCGAGTCCACGAGTCGACTAATACTCGTGCCGACTCTTCACACAACTCCTCGAGTCGAGTTCGCTCTTCGAGTTAAGCTCGCTCATCGAGTCCAGTTCGCTCCTCGAGTCGAGCTCCGAGTCCGTGAGTCGACTGAAACTCCTCATGCTGACTTCACGCAATTCCTCGAGTCGAGCTCGCTCCTCGAGTCCAGTTCGCTCCTCGAGTCGAGCTCGCTCCTCGAGTCCAGTTCGCTCCTCGAGTCGAGCTCGCTCCTCGAGTCCAGTTCGCTCCTCGAGTCGAGCTCGCTCCTCGAGTCCAGTTTGCTCCTCGAGTCGAGCTCGCTCCTCGAGTCCAGTTCGCTCATCGAGTCGAGCTCCGAGTACGCGAGTCGACTGTTACTCCTCGTACCGACTCTTCACGTAACTCCTCGGGTCGAGCTCGCTCCTCGAGTCCAGTTCGCTCCTCGGGTCGAGCTCGCTCCTCGAGCCCAGTTCGCCCCTCGAGTCGAGCTCGCTCCTCTAGTCCAGTTCGCTCCTCGAGTCGAGCTCCGAGGCCGCGAGTCAACTGATACTCCTCATGCCGACTTCACGAAATTCCTCGAGTCGAGCTCGCTCCTCGAGTCCAGTTCGCTCCTCGAGTCGAGCTCGCTCCTCGAGTCCAGTTCACTCCTCGAGTCGAGTTCGCTCCTCGAGTCCAGTTCGCTCCTCGAGTCGAGCTCGCTCCTCGAGTCCAGTTCGCTCCTCGAGTCGAGCTCCGAGTCCGCGAGTCGATTCTTACTCCTCGTACCGACTCTTCACGTAACTCCTCGGGTCGAGCTCGCTCCTCGAGTCCAGTTTGCTCCGCGAGTCGAGCTCGCTCCTCGAGTCCAGTTCGCTCCTCGAGTCGAGCTCGCTCCTCGTGTCGAGCTCCGAGTCCGCGAGTCGACTAATACTCGTGCGACTCTTCATACAACTCCTCGAGTCGAGTTCGCTCTTCGAGTTAAGCTCGCTCATCGAGTCCAGTTCGCTCCTCGAGTCGAGCTCCGAGTCCGTGAGTCGACTGATACTCCTCATGCTGACTTCACGCAATTCCTCGAGTCGAGCTCGCTCCTCGAGTCCAGTTCGCTCCTCGAGTCGAGCTCGCTCCTCGAGTCCAGTTCGCTCCGCGAGTCGAGCTCGCTCCTCGAGTCTAGTTCGCTCCTCGAGTCGAGCTCGCTCCTCGAGTCCAGTTCGCTCATCGAGTCGAGCTCCGAGTACGCCAGTCGACTGTTACTCCTCGTACCGACTCTTCACGTAACTCCTCGGGTCGAGCTCGCTCCTCGAGTCCAGTTCACTCCTCGGGTCGAGCTCGCTCCTCGAGCCCAGTTCGCCCCTCGAGTCGAGCTCGCTCCTCTAGTCCAGTTCGCTCCTCGAGTCGAGCTCCGAGGCCGCGAGTCAACTGATACTCCTCATGCCGACTTCACGCAATTCCTCGAGTCGAGCTCGCTCCTCGAGTCCAGTTCGCTTTTCGAGTCGAGCTCGCTCCTCGAGTCCAGTTTGCTCCTGGGGCAAGCTCGCTCCTCGAGTCCAGTTCGCTCCTCGATTCGAGCTCGCTCCTCGAGTCCAGTTCGCTCCTCGAGTCGAGCTCGCTCCTCGAGTCCAGTTCGCTCCTCGAGTCGAGCTCTGAGTCCGCGAGTCGACTGTTACTCCTCGTACCGACTCTTCACGTAACTCCTCGGGTCGAGCTCGCTCCTCGAGTCCATTTCGCTCCGCGAGTCGAGCTCGCTCCTCGACTCCAGTTCGCTCCTCGAGTCGAGCTCGCTCCTCGTGTCGAGCTCCGAGTCCGCGAGTCGACTAATACTCGTGCCGACTCTTCACACAACTCCTCGAGTCGAGTTCGCTCTTCGAGTTAAGCTCGCTCATCGAGTCCAGTTCGCTCCTCGAGTCGAGCTCCGAGTCCGTGAGTCGACTGAAACTCCTCATGCTGACTTCACGCAATTCCTCGAGTGGAGCTCGCTCCTCGAGTCCAGTTCGCTCCTCGAGTCGAGCTCGCTCCTCGAGTCCAGTTCGCTCCTCGAGTCGAGCTCGCTCCTCGAGTCCAGTTTGCTCCTCGAGTCGAGCTCGCTCCTCGAGTCCAGTTCGGTCATCGAGTCGAGCTCCGAGTACGCGAGTCGACTGTTACTCCTCGTACCGACTCTTCACGTAACTCCTCGGGTCGAGCTCGCTCCTCGAGTCCAGTTCGCTCCTCGGGTCGAGCTCGCTCCTCGAGCCCAGTTCGCCCCTCGAGTCGAGCTCGCTCCTCGAGTCCAGTTCGCTCCTCGAGTCGAGCTCCGAGTACGCGAGTCGACTGTTACTCCTCGTACCGACTCTTAACGTAACTAATCGGGTCGAGCTCGCTCCTCGAGTCCAGTTCGCTCCACGAGTCGAGCTCACTCCTCGAGTCCAGTTCGCTCCTCGAGTCGAGCGCACTCCTCGAGTCCAGTTCGCTCCTCGAGTCGAGCGCGCTCCTCGAGTCCAGTTCGCTCATCGAGTCGAGCTCCGAGTACGCGAGTCGACTGTTACTCCTCGTACCGACTCTTCACGTAACTCCTCGGGTCGAGCTCGCTCCTCGAGTCCAGTTCGCTCCTCGGGTCGAGCTAGCTCCTCGAGCCCAATTCGCCCCTCGAGTCGAGCTCGCTCCTCTAGTCCAGTTCGCTCCTCGAGTCGAGCTCCGAGGCCGCGAGTCAACTGATACTCCTCATGCTGACTTCACGCAATTCCTCGAGTCGAGCTCGCTCCTCGAGTCCAGTTCGCTCCTCGAGTCGAGCTCGCTCCTCGAGTCCAGTTCGCTCCTGGGGCGAGCTCTCTCCTCGAGTCCAGTTCGCTCCTCGAGTCGAGCTCGCTCCTCGAGTCCAGTTCGCTCCTCGAGTCGAGCTCGCTCCTCCAGTCCAGTTCGCTCCTCGTGTCGAGCTCCGAGTCCGCGAGTCGACTGTTACTCCTCGTAACGACTCTTCACGTAACTCCTCGGGTCGAGCTCGCTCCTCGAGTCCAGTTCGCTCCGCGAGTCGAGCTCGCTCCTCGAGTCTAGTTCGCTCCTCGACTCGAGCTCGCTCCTCGAGTCCAGTTCGCTCATCGAGTCGAGCTCCGAGTACGCCAGTCGACTGTTACTCCTCGTACCGACTCTTCACGTAACTCCTCGGGTCGAGCTCGCTCCTCGAGTCCAGTTCACTCCTCGGGTCGAGCTCGCTCCTCGAGCCCAGTTCGCCCCTCGAGTCGAGCTCGCTCCTCTAGTCCAGTTCGCTCCTCGAGTCGAGCTCCGAGGCCGCGAGTCAACTGATACTCCTCATGCCGACTTCACGCAATTCCTCGAGTCGAGCTCGCTCCTCGAGTCCAGTTCGCTTTTCGAGTCGAGCTCGCTCCTCGAGTCCAGTTTGCTCCTGGGGCAAGCTCGCTCCTCGAGTCCAGTTCGCTCCTCGATTCGAGCTCGCTCCTCGAGTCCAGTTCGCTCCTCGAGTCGAGCTCGCTCCTCGAGTCCAGTTCGCTCCTCGAGTCGAGCTCTGAGTCCGCGAGTCGACTGTTACTCCTCGTACCGACTCTTCACGTAACTCCTCGGGTCGAGCTCGCTCCTCGAGTCCATTTCGCTCCGCGAGTCGAGCTCGCTCCTCGACTCCAGTTCGCTCCTCGAGTCGAGCTCGCTCCTCGTGTCGAGCTCCGAGTCCGCGAGTCGACTAATACTCGTGCCGACTCTTCACACAACTCCTCGAGTCGAGTTCGCTCTTCGAGTTAAGCTCGCTCATCGAGTCCAGTTCGCTCCTCGAGTCGAGCTCCGAGTCCGTGAGTCGACTGAAACTCCTCATGCTGACTTCACGCAATTCCTCGAGTGGAGCTCGCTCCTCGAGTCCAGTTCGCTCCTCGAGTCGAGCTCGCTCCTCGAGTCCAGTTCGCTCCTCGAGTCGAGCTCGCTCCTCGAGTCCAGTTTGCTCCTCGAGTCGAGCTCGCTCCTCGAGTCCAGTTCGGTCATCGAGTCGAGCTCCGAGTACGCGAGTCGACTGTTACTCCTCGTACCGACTCTTCACGTAACTCCTCGGGTCGAGCTCGCTCCTCGAGTCCAGTTCGCTCCTCGGGTCGAGCTCGCTCCTCGAGCCCAGTTCGCCCCTCGAGTCGAGCTCGCTCCTCGAGTCCAGTTCGCTCCTCGAGTCGAGCTCCGAGTACGCGAGTCGACTGTTACTCCTCGTACCGACTCTTAACGTAACTAATCGGGTCGAGCTCGCTCCTCGAGTCCAGTTCGCTCCACGAGTCGAGCTCACTCCTCGAGTCCAGTTCGCTCCTCGAGTCGAGCGCACTCCTCGAGTCCAGTTCGCTCCTCGAGTCGAGCGCGCTCCTCGAGTCCAGTTCGCTCATCGAGTCGAGCTCCGAGTACGCGAGTCGACTGTTACTCCTCGTACCGACTCTTCACGTAACTCCTCGGGTCGAGCTCGCTCCTCGAGTCCAGTTCGCTCCTCGGGTCGAGCTAGCTCCTCGAGCCCAATTCGCCCCTCGAGTCGAGCGCGCTCCTCTAGTCCAGTTCGCTCCTCGAGTCGAGCTCCGAGGCCGCGAGTCAACTGATACTCCTCATGCTGACTTCACGCAATTCCTCGAGTCGAGCTCGCTCCTCGAGTCCAGTTCGCTCCTCGAGTCGAGCTCGCTCCTCGAGTCCAGTTCGCTCCTGGGGCGAGCTCTCTCCTCGAGTCCAGTTCGCTCCTCGAGTCGAGCTCGCTCCTCGAGTCCAGTTCGCTCCTCGAGTCGAGCTCGCTCCTCCAGTCCAGTTCGCTCCTCGTGTCGAGCTCCGAGTCCGCGAGTCGACTGTTACTCCTCGTAACGACTCTTCACGTAACTCCTCGGGTCGAGCTCGCTCCTCGAGTCCAGTTCGCTCCGCGAGTCGAGCTCGCTCCTCGAGTCTAGTTCGCTCCTCGACTCGAGCTCACTCCTCGAGTCCAGCTCGCTCCTCGAGTCCAGTTCGCTCCTCGAGTCGAGCTCGCTCCTCGAGTCCAGTTTGCTCCTCGAGTCGAGCTCGCTCCTCGAGTCCAGTTCGCTCATCGAGTCGAGCTCCGAGTACGCGAGTCGACTGTTACTCCTCGTACCGACTCTTCACGTAACTCCTCGGGTCGAGCTCGCTCCTCGAGTCCAGTTCGCTCCTCGGGTCGAGCTCGCTCCTCGAGCCCAGTTCGCCCCTCGAGTCGAGCTCGCTCCTCTAGTCCAGTTCGCTCCTCGAGTCGAGCTCCGAGGCCGCGAGTCAACTGATACTCCTCATGCCGACTTCACGAAATTCCTCGAGTCGAGCTCGCTCCTCGAGTCCAGTTCGCTCCTCGAGTCGAGCTCGCTCCTCGAGTCCAGTTCACTCCTGGGGCGAGCTCGCTCCTCGAGTCCAGTTCGCTCCTCGAGTCCAGTTCGCTCCTCGAGTCCAGTTCGCTCCTCGAGTCGAGCTCGCTCCTCGAGTCCAGTTCCCTCCTCGAGTCGAGCTCCGAGGCCGCGAGTCAACTGATACTCCTCATGCTGACTTCACGCAATTCCTCGAGTCGAGCTCGCTCCTCGAGTCCAGTTCGCTCCTCGAGTCGAGCTCGCTCCTCGAGTCCAGTTCGCTCCTGGGGCGAGCTCTCTCCTCGAGTCCAGTTCGCTCCTCGAGTCGAGCTCGCTCCTCGAGTCCAGTTCGCTCCTCGAGTCGAGCTCGCTCCTCCAGTCCAGTTCGCTCCTCGTGTCGAGCTCCGAGTCCGCGAGTCGACTGTTACTCCTCGTAACGACTCTTCACGTAACTCCTCGGGTCGAGCTCGCTCCTCGAGTCCAGTTCGCTCCGCGAGTCGAGCTCGCTCCTCGAGTCTAGTTCGCTCCTCGAGTCGAGCTCACTCCTCGAGTCCAGCTCGCTCCTCGAGTCCAGTTCGCTCCTCGAGTCGAGCTCGCTCCTCGAGTCCAGTTTGCTCCTCGAGTCGAGCTCGCTCCTCGAGTCCAGTTCGCTCATCGAGTCGAGCTCCGAGTACGCGAGTCGACTGTTACTCCTCGTACCGACTCTTCACGTAACTCCTCGGGTCGAGCTCGCTCCTCGAGTCCAGTTCGCTCCTCGGGTCGAGCTCGCTCCTCGAGCCCAGTTCGCCCCTCGAGTCGAGCTCGCTCCTCTAGTCCAGTTCGCTCCTCGAGTCGAGCTCCGAGGCCGCGAGTCAACTGATACTCCTCATGCCGACTTCACGAAATTCCTCGAGTCGAGCTCGCTCCTCGAGTCCAGTTCGCTCCTCGAGTCGAGCTCGCTCCTCGAGTCCAGTTCACTCCTGGGGCGAGCTCGCTCCTCGAGTCCAGTTCGCTCCTCGAGTCCAGTTCGCTCCTCGAGTCCAGTTCGCTCCTCGAGTCGAGCTCGCTCCTCGAGTCCAGTTCCCTCCTCGAGTCGAGCTCCGAGTCCGCGAGTCGATTCTTACTCCTCGTACCGACTCTTCACGTAACTCCTCGGGTCGAGCTCGCTCCTCGAGTCCAGTTTGCTCCGCGAGTCGAGCTCGCTCCTCGAGTCCAGTTCGCTCCTCGAGTCGAGCTCGCTCCTCGTGTCGAGCTCCGAGTCCGCGAGTCGACTAATACTCGTGCCGACTCTTCACACAACTCCTCGAGTCGAGTTCGCTCTTCGAGTTAAGCTCGCTCATCGAGTCCAGTTCGCTCCTCGAGTCGAGCTCCGAGTCCGTGAGTCGACTGATACTCCTCATGCTGACTTCACGCAATTCCTCGAGTCGAACTCGCTCCTCGAGTCCAGTTCGCTCCTGGGGCGAGCTCGCTCCTCGAGTCCAGTTCGCTCCTCGAGTCGAGCTCGCTCCTCGAGTCGAGTTCGCTCCTCGAGTCGAGCTCGCTCCTCGAGTCCAGTTCGCTCCTCGAGTCGAGCTCCGAGTCCGCGAGTCGACTGTTACTCCTCGTACCGACTCTTCACGTAACTCCTCGGGTCGAGCTCGCTCCTCGAGTCCAGTTCGCTCCGCGAGTCGAGCTCGCTCCTCGAGTCTAGTTCGCTCCTCGAGTCGAGCTCACTCCTCGAGTCCAGCTCGCTCCTCGAGTCCAGTTCGCTCCTCGAGTCGAGCTCGCTCCTCGAGTCCAGTTCGCTCCTCGAGTCGAGCTCGCTCCTCGAGTCCAGTTCGCTCCACGAGTCGAGCTCACTCCTCGAGTCCAGTTCGCTCCTCGAGTCGAGCTCACTCCTCGAGTCCAGTTCGCTCCTCGAGTCGAGCTCACTCCTCGAGTCCAGCTCGCTCCTCGAGTCCAGTTCGCTCCTCGAGTCGAGCTCGCTCCTCGAGTCCAGTTCGCTCCTCGAGTCGAGCTCGCTCCTCGAGTCCAGTTTGCTCCTCGAGTCGAGCTCGCTCCTCGAGTCCAGTTCGCTCATCGAGTCGAGCTCCGAGTACGCGAGTCGACTGTTACTCCTCGTACCGACTCTTCACGTAACTCCTCGGGTCGAGCTCGCTCCTCGAGTCCAGTTCGCTCCTCGGGTCGAGCTCGCTCCTCGAGCCCAGTTCGCCCCTCGAGTCGAGCTCGCTCCTCTAGTCCAGTTCGCTCCTCGAGTCGAGCTCCGAGGCCGCGAGTCAACTGATACTCCTCATGCCGACTTCACGAAATTCCTCGAGTCGAGCTCGCTCCTCGAGTCCAGTTCGCTCCTCGAGTCGAGCTCGCTCCTCGAGTCCAGTTCACTCCTGGGGCGAGCTCGCTCCTCGAGTCCAGTTCGCTCCTCGAGTCCAGTTCGCTCCTCGAGTCCAGTTCGCTCCTCGAGTCGAGCTCGCTCCTCGAGTCCAGTTCCCTCCTCGAGTCGAGCTCCGAGTCCGCGAGTCGATTCTTACTCCTCGTACCGACTCTTCACGTAACTCCTCGGGTCGAGCTCGCTCCTCGAGTCCAGTTTGCTCCGCGAGTCGAGCTCGCTCCTCGAGTCCAGTTCGCTCCTCGAGTCGAGCTCGCTCCACGTGTCGAGCTCCGAGTCCGCGAGTCGACTAATACTCGTGCCGACTCTTCACACAACTCCTCGAGTCGAGTTCGCTCTTCGAGTTAAGCTCGCTCATCGAGTCCAGTTCGCTCCTCGAGTCGAGCTCCGAGTCCGTGAGTCGACTGATACTCCTCATGCTGACTTCACGCAATTCCTCGAGTCGAACTCGCTCCTCGAGTCCAGTTCGCTCCTGGGGCGAGCTCGCTCCTCGAGTCCAGTTCGCTCCTCGAGTCGAGCTCGCTCCTCGAGTCGAGTTCGCTCCTCGAGTCGAGCTCGCTCCTCGAGTCCAGTTCGCTCCTCGAGTCGAGCTCCGAGTCCGCGAGTCGACTGTTACTCCTCGTACCGACTCTTCACGTAACTCCTCGGGTCGAGCTCGCTCCTCGAGTCCAGTTCGCTCCGCGAGTCGAGCTCGCTCCTCGAGTCTAGTTCGCTCCTCGAGTCGAGCTCACTCCTCGAGTCCAGCTCGCTCCTCGAGTCCAGTTCGCTCCTCGAGTCGAGCTCGCTCCTCGAGTCCAGTTCGCTCCTCGAGTCGAGCTCGCTCCTCGAGTCCAGTTCGCTCCACGAGTCGAGCTCACTCCTCGAGTCCAGTTCGCTCCTCGAGTCGAGCTCACTCCTCGAGTCCAGTTCGCTCCTCGAGTCGAGCTCACTCCTCGAGTCCAGCTCGCTCCTCGAGTCCAGTTCGCTCCTCGAGTCGAGCTCGCTCCTCGAGTCCAGTTCGCTCCTCGAGTCGAGCTCGCTCCTCGAGTCCAGTTTGCTCCTCGAGTCGAGCTCGCTCCTCGAGTCCAGTTCGCTCATCGAGTCGAGCTCCGAGTACGCGAGTCGACTGTTACTCCTCGTACCGACTCTTCACGTAACTCCTCGGGTCGAGCTCGCTCCTCGAGTCCAGTTCGCTCCTCGGGTCGAGCTCGCTCCTCGAGCCCAGTTCGCCCCTCGAGTCGAGCTCGCTCCTCTAGTCCAGTTCGCTCCTCGAGTCGAGCTCCGAGGCCGCGAGTCAACTGATACTCCTCATGCCGACTTCACGAAATTCCTCGAGTCGAGCTCGCTCCTCGAGTCCAGTTCGCTCCTCGAGTCGAGCTCGCTCCTCGAGTCCAGTTCACTCCTGGGGCGAGCTCGCTCCTCGAGTCCAGTTCGCTCCTCGAGTCCAGTTCGCTCCTCGAGTCCAGTTCGCTCCTCGAGTCGAGCTCGCTCCTCGAGTCCAGTTCCCTCCTCGAGTCGAGCTCCGAGTCCGCGAGTCGATTCTTACTCCTCGTACCGACTCTTCACGTAACTCCTCGGGTCGAGCTCGCTCCTCGAGTCCAGTTTGCTCCGCGAGTCGAGCTCGCTCCTCGAGTCCAGTTCGCTCCTCGAGTCGAGCTCGCTCCTCGTGTCGAGCTCCGAGTCCGCGAGTCGACTAATACTCGTGCCGACTCTTCACACAACTCCTCGAGTCGAGTTCGCTCTTCGAGTTAAGCTCGCTCATCGAGTCCAGTTCGCTCCTCGAGTCGAGCTCCGAGTCCGTGAGTCGACTGATACTCCTCATGCTGACTTCACGCAATTCCTCGAGTCGAACTCGCTCCTCGAGTCCAGTTCGCTCCTGGGGCGAGCTCGCTCCTCGAGTCCAGTTCGCTCCTCGAGTCGAGCTCCGAGTCCGCGAGTCGACTGTTACTCCTCGTACCGACTCTTCACGTAACTCCTCGGGTCGAGCTCGCTCCTCGAGTCCAGTTCGCTCCGCGAGTCGAGCTCGCTCCTCGAGTCTAGTTCGCTCCTCGAGTCGAGCTCACTCCTCGAGTCCAGCTCGCTCCTCGAGTCCAGTTCGCTCCTCGAGTCGAGCTCGCTCCTCGAGTCCAGTTCGCTCCTCGAGTCGAGCTCGCTCCTCGAGTCCAGTTCGCTCCACGAGTCGAGCTCACTCCTCGAGTCCAGTTCGCTCCTCGAGTCGAGCTCACTCCTCGAGTCCAGTTCGCTCCTCGAGTCGAGCTCACTCCTCGAGTCCAGCTCGCTCCTCGAGTCCAGTTCGCTCCTCGAGTCGAGCTCGCTCCTCGAGTCCAGTTCGCTCCTCGAGTCGAGCTCGCTCCTCGAGTCCAGTTTGCTCCTCGAGTCGAGCTCGCTCCTCGAGTCCAGTTCGCTCATCGAGTCGAGCTCCGAGTACGCGAGTCGACTGTTACTCCTCGTACCGACTCTTCACGTAACTCCTCGGGTCGAGCTCGCTCCTCGAGTCCAGTTCGCTCCTCGGGTCGAGCTCGCTCCTCGAGCCCAGTTCGCCCCTCGAGTCGAGCTCGCTCCTCTAGTCCAGTTCGCTCCTCGAGTCGAGCTCCGAGGCCGCGAGTCAACTGATACTCCTCATGCCGACTTCACGAAATTCCTCGAGTCGAGCTCGCTCCTCGAGTCCAGTTCGCTCCTCGAGTCGAGCTCGCTCCTCGAGTCCAGTTCACTCCTGGGGCGAGCTCGCTCCTCGAGTCCAGTTTGCTCCTCGAGTCCAGTTCGCTCCTCGAGTCCAGTTCGCTCCTCGAGTCGAGCTCGCTCCTCGAGTCCAGTTCCCTCCTCGAGTCGAGCTCCGAGTCCGCGAGTCGATTCTTACTCCTCGTACCGACTCTTCACGTAACTCCTCGGGTCGAGCTCGCTCCTCGAGTCCAGTTTGCTCCGCGAGTCGAGCTCGCTCCTCGAGTCCAGTTCGCTCCTCGAGTCGAGCTCGCTCCTCGTGTCGAGCTCCGAGTCCGCGAGTCGACTAATACTCGTGCCGACTCTTCACACAACTCCTCGAGTCGAGTTCGCTCTTCGAGTTAAGCTCGCTCATCGAGTCCAGTTCGCTCCTCGAGTCGAGCTCCGAGTCCGTGAGTCGACTGATACTCCTCATGCTGACTTCACGCAATTCCTCGAGTCGAACTCGCTCCTCGAGTCCAGTTCGCTCCTGGGGCGAGCTCGCTCCTCGAGTCCAGTTCGCTCCTCGAGTCGAGCTCGCTCCTCGAGTCGAGTTCGCTCCTCGAGTCGAGCTCGCTCCTCGAGTCCAGTTCGCTCCTCGAGTCGAGCTCCGAGTCCGCGAGTCGACTGTTACTCCTCGTACCGACTCTTCACGTAACTCCTCGGGTCGAGCTCGCTCCTCGAGTCCAGTTCGCTCCGCGAGTCGAGCTCGCTCCTCGAGTCTAGTTCGCTCCTCGAGTCGAGCTCGCTCCTCGAGTCTAGTTCGCTCCTCGAGTCGAGCTCGCTCCTAGAGTCCAGTTCGCTCCTCGAGTCGAGCTCCGAGTACGCGAGTCGACTGTTACTCCTCGTACCGACTCTTAACGTAACTAATCGGGTCGAGCTCGCTCCTCGAGTCCAGTTCGCTCCACGAGTCGAGCTCACTCCTCGAGTCCAGTTCGCTCCTCGAGTCGAGCTCGCTCCTCGAGTCCAATTCGCTCCTCGAGTCGAGCGCGCTCCTCGAGTCCAGTTCGCTCATCGAGTCGAGCTCCGAGTACGCGAGTCGACTGTTACTCCTCGTACCGACTCTTCACGTAACTCCTCGGGTCGAGCTCGCTACTCGAGTCCAGTTCGCTCCTCGGGTCGAGCTAGCTCCTCGAGCCCAATTCGCCCCTCGAGTCGAGCTCGCTCCTCTAGTCCAGTTCGCTCCTCGAGTCGAGCTCCGAGGCCGCGAGTCAACTGATACTCCTCATGCTGACTTCACGCAATTCCTCGAGTCGAGCTCGCTCCTCGAGTCCAGTTCGATCCTGGGGCGAGCTCTCTCCTCGAGTCCAGTTCGCTCCTCGAGTCGAGCTCGCTCCTCGAGTCCAGTTCGCTCCTCGAGTCGAGCTCGCTCCTCGAGTCCAGTTCGCTCCTCGTGTCGAGCTCCGAGTCCGCGAGTCGACTGTTACTCCTCGTACCGACTCTTCACGTAACTCCTCGGGTCGAGCTCGCTCCTCGAGTCCAGTTCGCTCCTCGAGTCGAGTTCGCTCTTCGAGTTAAGTTCGCTCATCGAGTCCAGTTCGCTCCTCGAGTAGAGCTCCGAGTCAGTGAGTCGACTGATACTCCTCATGCTGAATTCACGGAATTCCTCGAGTCGAGCTCGCTCCTCGAGTCCAGTTCGCTCCTCGAGTCGAGCTCGCTCCTCGAGTCCAGTTCGCTCCGCGAGTCGAGCTCGCTCCTCGAGTCCAGTTCGCTCCTCGAGTCGAGCTCGCTCCTCGAGTCCAGTTCGCTCATCGAGTCGAGCTCCGAGTACGCCAGTCGACTGTTACTCCTCGTACCGACTCTTCACGTAACTCCTCGGGTCGAGCTCGCTCCTCGAGTCTAGTTCGCTCCTCGGGTCGAGCTTGCTCCTCGAGCCCAGTTCGCCCCTCGAGTCGAGCTCGCTCCTCTAGTCAAGTTCGCTCCTCGAGTCGAGCTCCGAGGCCGCGAGTCAACTGATACTCCTCATGCCGACTTCACGCAATTCCTCGAGTCGAGCTCGCTCCTCGAGTCCAGTTCGCTCCTCGAGTCGAGCTCGCTCCTCGAGTCCAGTTCGCTCCTGGGGCGAGCTCGCTCCTCGAGTCCAGTTCGCTCCTCGAGTCGAGCTAGCTCCTCGAGTCCAGTTCGCTCCTCGAGTCGAGCTCGCTCCTCGAGTCCAGTTCGCTCCTCGAGTCGAGCTCTGAGTCCGCGAGTCGACTGTTACTCCTCGTACCGACTCTTCACGTAACTCCTCGGGTCGAGCTCGCTCCTCGAGTCCAGTTCCCTCCGCGAGTCGAGCTCGCTCCTCGACTCCAGTTCGCTCCTCGAGTCGAGCTCGTTCCTCGTGTCGAGGTCCGAGTCCGCGAGTCGACTAATACTCGTGCCGACTCTTCACACAACTCCTCGAGTCGAGTTCGCTCTTCGAGTTAAGCTCGTTCATCGAGTCCAGTTCGTTCCTCGAGTCGAGCTCTGAGTCCGTGAGTCGACTGATACTCCTCATGCTGACTTCACGCAATTCCTCGAGTCGAGCTCGCTCCTCGAGTCTAGTTCGCTCCTCGAGTCGAGCTCGCTCCTCGAGTCCAGTTCGCTCCTCAGGTCGAGCTCGCTGCTCGAGTCCAGTTCGCTACTCGGGTCGAGATCGCTCCTCGAGCCCAGTTCGTCCCTCGAGTCGAGCTCGCTCCTCTAGTCCAGTTCGCTCCTCGAGTCGAGCTCCGAGGCCGCGAGTCGACTGATACTCCTTGTGCCGACTTCACGCAATTCCTCGAGTCGAGCTCGCTCCTCGAGTCCAGATCGCTCCTCGAGTCGAGCTCGCTCCTCGAGTCCAGTTCGCTCCTGGGGAGAGCTCGCTCCTCGAGTCCAGTTCGCTCCTCGAGTCGAGCTCGCTCCTCGAGTCCAGTTCGCTCCTCGAGTCGAGCTCGCTCCTCGAGTCCAGTTCGCTCCTCGAGTCGAGCTCCGAGTCCGCGAGTCGACTGTTACTCCTCGTACCGACTCTTCACGTAACTCCTCGGGCCGAGCTCGCTCCTCGAGTCTAGTTCGCTCCGCGAGTCGAGCTCGCTCCTCGAGTCCAGTTCGCTCCTCGAGTCGAGCTCGCTCCTCGAGTCCAGTTCGCTCCTCGAGTCGAGCTCCGAGTCCGCGAGTCGATGGTTACTCCTCGTACCGACTCTTCACGTAACTCCTCGGGTCGAGCTCGCTCCTCGAGTCCAGTTCGCTCCGCGAGTTGAGCTCGCTCCTCGAGTCCAGTTCGCTCCTCGAGTCGAGCTCGCTCCTCGTGTCGAGCTCCGAGTCCGCGAGTCGACTAATACTCGTGCCGACTCTTCACACAACTCCTCGAGTCGAGTTCGCTCTTCGAGTTAAGCTCGTTCATCGAGTCCAGTTCGTTCCTCGAGTCGAGCTCCGGGTCCGTGAGTCGACTGATACTCCTCATGCTGACTTCACGCAATTCCTCGAGTCGAGCTCGCTCCTCGAGTCTAGTTCGCTCCTCGAGTCGAGCTCGCTCCTCGAGTCCATTTCGCTCCTCGAGTCGAGCCCGCTCCTAGAGTCCAGTTCGCTCCTCGAGTCGAGCTCCGAGTACGCGAGTCGACTGTTACTCCTCGTACCGACTCTTAACGTAACTAATCGGGTCGAGCTCGCTCCTCGAGTCCAGTTCGCTCCACGAGTCGAGCTCACTCCTCGAGTCCAGTTCGCTCCTCGAGTCGAGCTCGCTCCTCGAGTCCAGTTCGCTCCTCGAGTCGAGCGCGCTCCTCGAGTCCAGTTCGCTCATCGAGTCGAGCTCCGAGTACGCGAGTCGACTGTTACTCCTCGTACCGACTCTTCACGTAACTCCTCGGGTCGAGCTCGCTCCTCGAAACCATTTCGCTCCTCGGGTCGAGCTAGCTCCTCGAGCCCAATTCGCCCCTCGAGTCGAGCTCGCTCCTCTAGTCCAGTTCGCTCCTCGAGTCGAGCTCCGAGGCCGCGAGTCAACTGATACTCCTCATGCTGACTTCACGCAATTCCTCGAGTCGAGCTCGCTCCTCGAGTCCAGTTCGCTCCTCGAGTCGAGCTCGCTCCTCGAGTCCAGTTCGCTCCTGGGGCGAGCTCTCTCCTCGAGTCCAGTTCGCTCCTCGAGTCGAGCTCGCTCCTCGAGTCCAGTTCGCTCCTCGAGTCGAGCTCGCTCCTCGAGTCCAGTTCGCTCCTCGTGTCGAGCTCCGAGTCCGCGAGTCGACTGTTACTCCTCGTACCGACTCTTCACGTAACTCCTCGGATCGAGCTCGCTCCTCGAGTCCAGTTCGCTCCTCGAGTCGAGTTCGCTCTTCGAGTTAAGTTCGCTCATCGAGTCCAGTTCGCTCCTCGAGTAGAGCTCCGAGTCAGTGAGTCGACTGATACTCCTCATGCTGACTTCACGCAATTCCTCGAGTCGAGCTCGCTCCTCGAGTCCAGTTCGCTCCTCGAGTCGAGCTCGCTCCTCGAGTCCAGTTCGCTCCGCGAGTCGAGCTCGCTCCTCGAGTCCAGTTCGCTCCTCGAGTCGAGCTCGCTCCTCGAGTCCAGTTCGCTCATCGAGTCGAGCTCCGAGTACGACAGTCGACTGTTACTCCTCGTACCGACTCTTCACGTAACTCCTCGGGTCGAGCTCGCTCCTCGAGTCTAGTTCGCTCCTCGGGTCGAGCTCGCTCCTCGAGCCCAGTTCGCCCCTCGAGTCGAGCTCGCTCCTATAGTCCAGTTCGCTCCTCGAGTCGAGCTCCGAGGCCGCGAGTCAACTGATACTCCTCATGCCGACTTCACGCAATTCCTCGAGTCGAGCTCGCTCCTCGAGTCCAGTTCGCTCCTCGAGTCGAGCTCGCTCCTCGAGTCCAGTTCGCTCCTGGGGCGAGCTCGCTCCTCGAGTCCAGTTCGCTCCTCGAGTCGAGCTCGCTCCTCGAGTCCAGTTCGCTCCTCGAGTCGAGCTCGCTCCTCGAGTCCAGTTCGCTCCTCGAGTCGAGCTCCGAGTCCGCGAGTCGACTGTTACTCCTCGTACCGACTCTTCACGTAACTCCTCGGGCCGAGCTCGCTCCTCGAGTCTAGTTCGCTCCGCGAGTCGAGCTCGCTCCTCGAGTCCAGTTCGCTCCTCGAGTCGAGGTCGCTCCTTGAGTCCAGTTCGCTCCTCGAGTCGAGCTCCGAGTCCGCGAGTCGACGGTTACTCCTCGTACCGACTCTTCACGTAACTCCTCGGGTCGAGCTCGCTCCTCGAGTCCAGTTCGCTCCGCGAGTTGAGCTCGCTCCTCGAGTCCAGTTCGCTCCTCGAGTCGAGCTCGCTCCTCGTGTCGAGCTCCGAGTCCGCGAGTCGACTAATACTCGTGCCGACTCTTCACACAACTCCTCGAGTCGAGTTCGCTCTTCGAGTTAAGCTCGTTCATCGAGTCCAGTTCGTTCCTCGAGTCGAGCTCCGGGTCCGTGAGTCGACTGATACTCCTCATGCTGACTTCACGCAATTCCTCGAGTCGAGCTCGCTCCTCGAGTCTAGTTCGCTCCTCGAGTCGAGCTCGCTCCTCGAGTCCAGTTCGCTCCTCGAGTCGAGCTCGCTCCTAGAGTCCAGTTCGCTCCTCGAGTCGAGCTCCGAGTACGCGAGTCGACTGTTACTCCTCGTACCGACTCTTAACGTAACTAATCGGGTCGAGCTCGCTCCTCGAGTCCAGTTCGCTCCACGAGTCGAGCTCACTCCTCGAGTCCAGTTCGCTCCTCGAGTCGAGCTCGCTCCTCGAGTCCAGTTCGCTCCTCGAGTCGAGCGCGCTCCTCGAGTCCAGTTCGCTCATCGAGTCGAGCTCCGAGTACGCGAGTCGACTGTTACTCCTCGTACCGACTCTTCACGTAACTCCTCGGGTCGAGCTCGCTCCTCGAAACCAGTTCGCTCCTCGGGTCGAGCTAGCTCCTCGAGCCCAATTCGCCCCTCGAGTCGAGCTCGCTCCTCTAGTCCAGTTCGCTCCTCGAGTCGAGCTCCGAGGCCGCGAGTCAACTGATACTCCTCATGCTGACTTCACGCAATTCCTCGAGTCGAGCTCGCTCCTCGAGTCCAGTTCGCTCCTCGAGTCGAGCTCGCTCCTCGAGTCCAGTTCGCTCCTGGGGCGAGCTCTCTCCTCGAGTCCAGTTCGCTCCTCGAGTCGAGCTCGCTCCTCGAGTCCAGTTCGCTCATCGAGTCGAGCTCCGAGTACGCCAGTCGACTGTTACTCCTCGTACCGACTCTTCACGTAACTCCTCGGGTCGAGCTCGCTCCTCGAGTCTAGTTCGCTCCTCGGGTCGAGCTCGCTCCTCGAGCCCAGTTCGCCCCTCGAGTCGAGCTCGCTCCTCTAGTCCAGTTCGCTCCTCGAGTCGAGCTCCGAGGCCGCGAGTCAACTGATACTCCTCATGCCGACTTCACGCAATTCCTCGAGTCGAGCTCGCTCCTCGAGTCCAGTTCGCTCCTCGAGTCGAGCTCGCTCCTCGAGTCCAGTTCGCTCCTGGGGCGAGCTCGCTCCTCGAGTCCAGTTCGCTCCTCGAGTCGAGCTCGCTCCTCGAGTCCAGTTCGCTCCTCGAGTCGAGCTCGCTCCTCGAGTCCAGTTCGCTCCTCGAGTCGAGCTCTGAGTCCGCGAGTCGACTGTTACTCCTCGTACCGACTCTTCACGTAACTCCTCGGGTCGAGCTCGCTCCTCGAGTCCAGTTCGCTCCGCGAGTCGAGCTCGCTCCTCGACTCTAGTTCGCTCCTCGAGTCGAGCTCGCTCCTCATGTCGAGCTCCGAGTCCGCGAGTCGACTAATACTCGTGCCGACTCTTCACACAACTCCTCGAGTCGAGTTCGCTCTTCGAGTTAAGCTCGTTCATCGAGTCCAGTTCGTTCCTCGAATCGAGCTCTGAGTCCGTGAGTCGACTGATACTCCTCATGCTGACTTCACGCAATTCCTCGAGTCGAGCTCGCTCATCGAGTCTAGTTCGCTCCTCGAGTCGAGCTCGCTCCTCGAGTCTAGTTCGCTCCTCAGGTCGAGCTCGCTGCTCGAGTCCAGTTCGCTACTCGGGTCGAGATCGCTCCTCGAGCCCAGTTCGTCCCTCGAGTCGAGCTCGCTCCTCTAGTCCAGTTCGCTCCTCGAGTCGAGCTCCGAGTACGCGAGTCGACTGTTACTCCTCGTACCGACTCTTCACGTAACTCCTCGGGTCGAGCTCGCTGCTCGAGTCCAGTTCGCTACTCGGGTCGAGATCGTTCCTCGAGCCCAATTCGCCCCTCGAGTCGAGCTCGCTCCTCTAGTCCAGTTCGCTCCTCGAGTCGAGCTCCGAGGCCGCGAGTCGACTGATACTCCTTTTGCCGACTTCACGTAATTCCTCGAGTCGAGCTCGCTCCTCGAGTCCAGATCGCTCCTCGAGTCGAGCTCGCTCCTCGGGTCGAGCTCGCTCCTCGAGTCCAGTTCGCTCCTGGGGAGAGCTCGCTCCTCGAGTCCAGTTCGCTCCTCGAGTCGAGCTCGCTCCTCGAGTCCAGTTCGCTCCTCGAGTCGAGCTCCGAGTCCGCGAGTCGACTGTTACTCCTCGTACCGACTCTTCACGTAACTCCTCGGGTCGAGCTCGCTCCTCGAGTCTAGTTCGCTCCGCGAGTCGAGCTCGCTCCTCGAGTCCAGTTCGCTCCTCGAGTCGAGCTCGCTCCTCGTGTCGAGCTCCAAGTACGCGAGTCGACTGTTACTCCCCGTATCGACTCTTCACGCAACTCCTCGAGTCGAGCTCGCTCCTCGAGTCCAGTTCGCTCTTCGAGTTAAGCTCGCTCATCGAGTCAAGTTCGCTCCTCGAGTCAAGCTCCGAGTCCGTGAGTCGACTGATACTCCTCGTGCCGACTTCACGCAATTCCTCGAGTCGAGCTCGCTCCTCGAGTCCAGATCGCTCCTCGAGTCCAGTTCGCTCCTGGGGAGAGCTCGCTCCTCGAGTCCAATTCGCTCCTCGAGTCGAGCTCGCTCCTCGAGTCCAGTTCCCTCCTCGAGTCGAGCTCGCTCTTCGAGTCCAGTTCGCTCCTCGAGTCGAGCTCCGAGTCCGCGAGTCGACTGTTACTCCTCGTACCGACTCTTCACGTAACTCCTCGGGTCGAGCTCGCTCCTCGAGTCTAGTTCGCTCCGCGAGTCGAGCTCGCTCCTCGAGTCCAGTTCGCTCCTCGAGTCGAGCTCGCTCCTCGAGTCCAGTTCGCTCCTCGAGTCGAGCTCCGAGTCCGCGAGTCGACGGTTACTCCTCGTACCGACTCTTCACGTAACTCCTCGGGTCGAGCTCGCTCCTCGAGTCCAGTTCGCTCCGCGAGTTGAGCTCGCTCCTCGAGTCCAGTTCGCTCCTCGAGTCGAGCTCGCTCCTCGTGTCGAGCTCCGAGTCCGCGAGTCGACTAATACTCGTGCCGACTCTTCACACAACTCCTCGAGTCGAGTTCGCTCTTCGAGTTAAGCTCGTTCATCGAGTCCAGTTCGTTCCTCGAGTCGAGCTCCGAGTCCGTGAGTCGACTGATACTCCTCATGCTGACTTCACGCAATTCCTCGAGTCGAGCTCGCTCCTCGAGTCTAGTTCGCTCCTCGAGTCGAGCTCGCTCCTCGAGTCCAGTTCGCTCCTCGAGTCGAGCTCGCTCCTAGAGTCCAGTTCGCTCCTCGAGTCCAGCTCCGAGTACGCGAGTCGACTGTTACTCCTCGTTCCGACTCTTCACGTAACTCCTCGGGTCGAGCTCGCTGCTCGAGTCCAGTTCGCTACTCGGGTCGAGATCGCTCCTCGAGCCCAGTTCGCCCCTCGAGTCGAGCTCGCTCCTCTAGTCCAGTTCGCTCCTCGAGTCGAGCTCCGAGGCCACGAGTCGACTGATACTCCTTGTGCCGACTTCACGCAATTCCTCGAGTCGAGCTCGCTCCTCGAGTCCAGATCGCTCCTCGAGTCGAGCTCGCTCCTCGGGTCGAGCTCGCTCCTCGAGTCCAGTTCGCTCCTGGGGAGAGCTCGCTCCTCGAGTCCAGTTCGCTCCTCGAGTCGAGGTCGCTCCTCGAGTCCAGTTCGCTCCTCGAGTCGAGCTCGCTCCTCGAGTTCAGTTCGGTCCTCGAGTCGAGCTCCGAGTCCGCGAGTCGACTGTTACTCCTCGTACCGACTCTTCACGTAACTCCTCGGGTCGAGCTCGCTCCTCGAGTCTAGTTCGCTCCGCGAGTCGAGCTCGCTCCTCGAGTCTAGTTCGCTCCTCGAGTCCAGTTCGCTCCTCGAGTCGAGCTCCGAGTCCGCGAGTCGACTGTTACTCCTCGTACCGACTCTTCACGTAACTCCTCGGAACGAGCTCGCTCCTCGAGTCCAGTTCCCTCCGCGAGTTGAGCTCGCTCCTCGAGTCCAGTTCGCTCCTCGAGTCGAGCTCGCTCCTCGTGTCGAGCTCCGAGTCCGCAAGTCGACTAATACTCGTGCCGACTCTTCACACAACTCCTCGAGTCGAGTTCGCTCTTCGAGTTAAGCTCGTTCATCGAGTCCAGTTCGTTCCTCGAGTCGAGCTCCGAGTCCGTGAGTCGACTGATACTCCTCATGCTGACTTCACGCAATTCCTCGAGTCGAGCTCGCTCCTCGAGTCTAGTTCGCTCCTCGAGTCGAGCTCGCTCCTCGAGTCCAGTTCGCTCCTCGAGTCGAGCTCGCTCCTAGAGTCCAGTTCGCTCCTCGAGTCCAGCTCCGAGTACGCGAGTCGACTGTTACTCCTCGTTCCGACTCTTCACGTAACTCCTCGGGTCGAGCTCGCTGCTCGAGTCCAGTTCGCTACTCGGGTCGAGATCGCTCCTCGAGCCCAGTTCGCCCCTCGAGTCGAGCTCGCTCCTCTAGTCCAGTTCGCTCCTCGAGTCGAGCTCCGAGGCCACGAGTCGACTGATACTCCTTGTGCCGACTTCACGCAATTCCTCGAGTCGAGCTCGCTCCTCGAGTCCAGATCGCTCCTCGAGTCGAGCTCGCTCCTCGGGTCGAGCTCGCTCCTCGAGTCCAGTTCGCTCCTGGGGAGAGCTCGCTCCTCGAGTCCAGTTCGCTCCTCGAGTCGAGCTCGCTCCTCGAGTCCAGTTCGCTCCTCGAGTCGAGCTCGCTCCTCGAGTTCAGTTCGGTCCTCGAGTCGAGCTCCGAGTCCGCGAGTCGACTGTTACTCCTCGTACCGACTCTTCACGTAACTCCTCGGGTCGAGCTCGCTCCTCGAGTCTAGTTCGCTCCGCGAGTCGAGCTCGCTCCTCGAGTCTAGTTCGCTCCTCGAGTCCAGTTCGCTCCTCGAGTCGAGCTCCGAGTCCGCGAGTCGACTGTTACTCCTCGTACCGACTCTTCACGTAACTCCTCGGAACGAGCTCGCTCCTCGAGTCCAGTTCCCTCCGCGAGTTGAGCTCGCTCCTCGAGTCCAGTTCGCTCCTCAAGTCGAGCTCGCTCCTCGTGTCGAGCTCCGAGTCCGCAAGTCGACTAATACTCGTGCCGACTCTTCACACAACTCCTCGAGTCGAGTTCGCTCTTCGAGTTAAGCTCGTTCATCGAGTCCAGTTCGTTCCTCGAGTCGAGCTCCGAGTCCGTGAGTCGACTGATACTCCTCATGCTGACTTCACGCAATTCCTCGAGTCGAGCTCGCTCCTTGAGTCTAGTTCGCTCCTCGAGTCGAGCTCGCTCCTCGAGTCCAGTTCGCTCCTCGAGTCGAGCTCGCTCCTAGAGTCCAGTTCGCTCCTCGAGTCGAGCTCCGAGTACGCGAGTCGACTGTTACTCCTCGTACCGACTCTTCACGTAACTCCTCGGGTCGAGCTCCCTGCTCGAGTCCAGTTCGCTACTCGGGTCGAGATCGCTCCTCGAGCCCAGTTCGCCCCTCGAGTCGAGATCGCTCCTCTAGTCCAGTTCGCTCCTCGAGTCGAGCTCCGAGGCCGCGAGTCGACTGATACTCCTTGTGCCGACTTCACGCAATTCCTCGAGTCGAGCTCGCTCCTCGAGTCCAGATCGCTCCTCGAGTCGAGCTCGCTCCTCGAGTCCAGTTCACTCCTCAAGTCGAGCTCGCTCCTCGAGTTCAGTTCGCTCCTCGAGTCGAGCTCCGAGTCCGCGAGTCGACTGTTACTCCTCGTACCGACTCTTCACGTAACTCCTCGGGTCGAGCTCGCTCCTCGAGTCTAGTTCGCTCCGCGAGTCGAGCTCGCTCCTCGAGTCCAGTTCGCTCCTCGAGTCGAGCTCGCTCCTCGAGTCCAGTTCGCTCCTTGAGTCGAGCTCCGAGTCCGCGAGTCGACTGTTACTCCTCGTACCGACTCTTCACGTAACTCCTCGGGTCGAGCTCGCTCCTCGAGTCCAGTTCGCTCCGCGAGTCGAGCTCGCTCCTCGAGTCCAGTTCGCTCCTCGAGTCGAGCTCGCTCCTCGTGTCGATCTCCAAGTCTGCGAGTCGAATAATACTCGTGCCGACTCTTCACACAACTCCTCGAGTCGAGTTCGCTCTTCGAGTTAAGCTCGTTCATCGAGTCCAGTTCGTTCCTCGAGTCGAGCTCCGAGTCCGTGAGTCGACTGATACTCCTCATGCTGACTTCACGCAATTCCTCGAGTCGAGCTCGCTCCTCGAGTCTAGTTCGCTCCTCGAGTCAAGCTCGCTCCTCGAGTCCAGTTCGCTCCTCGAGTCGAGCTCGCTCCTAGAGTCCAGTTCGCTCCTCAAGTCGAGATCCGAGTACGCGAGTCGACTGTTACTCCTCGTACCGACTCTTCACGTAACTCCTCGGGTCGAGCTCGCTGCTCGAGTCCAGTTCGCTACTCGGGTCGAGATCGTTCCTCGAGCCCAATTCGCCCCTCGAGTCGAGCTCGCTCCTCTAGTCCAGTTCGCTCCTCGAGTCGAGCTCCGAGGCCGCGAGTCGACTGATACTCCTTTTGCCGACTTCACGTAATTCCTCGAGTCGAGCTCGCTCCTCGAGTCCAGATCGCTCCTCGAGTCGAGCTCGCTCCTCGGGTCGAGCTCGCTCCTCGAGTCCAGTTCGCTCCTGGGGAGAGCTCGCTCCTCGAGTCCAGTTCGCTCCTCGAGTCGAGCTCCGAGTCCGCGAGTCGACTGTTACTCCTCGTACCGACTCTTCACGTAACTCCTCGGGTCGAGCTCGCTCCTCGAGTCTAGTTCGCTCCGCGAGTCGAGCTCGCTCCTCGAGTCCAGTTCGCTCCTCGAGTCGAGCTCGCTCCTCGTGTCGAGCTCCGAGTACGCGAGTCGACTGTTACTCCCCGTATCGACTCTTCACGCAACTCCTCGAGTCGAGCTCGCTCCTCGAGTCCAGTTCGCTCTTCGAGTTAAGCTCGCTCATCGAGTCAAGTTCGCTCCTCGAGTCAAGCTCCGAGTCCGTGAGTCGACTGATACTCCTCGTGCCGACTTCACGCAATTCCTCGAGTCGAGCTCGCTCCTCGAGTCCAGCTCGCTCCTCAAGTCGAGCTCGCTCCTCAAGTCCAGTTCGCTCCTCGAGTCGAGCTCGCTCCTAGACTCCAGTTCGCTCCTCGAGTCGAGCTACGAGTACGCGAGTCGAGTGTTACTCCTCGTACCGACTCTTCACGTAACTCCTCTGGTCGAGCTCGCTGCTCGACTCCAGTTCGCTCCTCGGGTCGAGCTCGCTCCTCGAGCCCAGTTCGCCCCTCGATTCGAGCTCGCTCCACTAGTCCAGTTCCTCCTCGAGTCGAGCTCCGAGGCCGCGAGTCGACTGATACTCCTTGTGCCGACTTCACGCAATTCCTGGAGTCGAGCTCGCTCCTCGAGTCCAGTTCGCTCTTCGAGTTGAGCTCGCTCATCGAGTCCAGTTCGCTCCTCGAGTCGAGCTCCGAGTATGTGAGTCGACTGATACTCCTCGTGCCGACTTCACGCAATTCCTCGAGTCGAGCTCGCTCCTCGAGTCCAGTTCGCTCCTCGAGTCGAGCTCACTCCTAGAGTCCAGTTCGCTCCTCGAGTCGAGCTCGCTCCTCGAGTCCAGTTCGCTCTGCGAGTCGAGCTCGCTCCTCGAGTCCAGTTCGCTCCTCGAGTCGAGCTCGCTCCTCGAGTCGAGCTCGCTCCTCGTGTCGAGCTCCGAGTCCGTGAGTCGCCTAATACTCGTGCCGACTCTTCACACAACTCCTCGAGTCGAGCTCGCTCCTCGAGTCCAGTTCGCTCCTCGATTTAAGCTCGCTCCTCGAGTCCAGTTCGCTCCTCGAGTCGAGCTCCGAGTCCGCGAGTCGACTGATACTCCTCGTGCCGACTTCACACAATTCCTCGAGTCGAGCTCGCTCCTCGAGTCCAGTTTTCTCCTCGAGTAGAGCTCGCTCCTCGAGTCCATTTCGCTCCTCGAGTCGAGCTCCCTCCTCGAGTCCACTTCGCTCCTCGAGTCGAGCTCCGAGTACGCGAGTCGACTGTTACTCCTCGTACCGACTCTTCACGGAACTCCTCAAGTCGGGCTCGCTCCTCGAGTCCAGTTCGCTGCTCGATTCGAGCTCGCTCCTCGAGTCCAGTTTGCTCCTCGAGTCGAGCTCGCTCATCGAGTGCAGTTCGCTCCTCGAGTCCAGTTCGTTCCTCGAGTCGAGCTCCGAGTACGCGAGTCGACTGTTACTCCCCGTACCGACTCTTCACGCAACTCCTCGAGTCGAGCTCGCTCCTCGAGTCGAGCTCGCTCCACGAGTCCAGTTCACTCCTCGAGTCGAGCTCCGAGTCCGCGAGTCGACTGTTACTCCTCGTATCGACTCTTCACGTAACTCCTCGGGTCGAGCTCGCTCCTCGAGTCCAGTTCGCTCCTCGAGTCAAGCTCGCTCCTCGTGTCGACCTCCGAGTCCACGAGTCGACTAATACTCGTGCCGACTCTTCACACAACTCCTCGAGTCGAGCTCGCTCCTCGAGTCCAGTTCGCTCTTCGAGTGAAGCTCGCTCATCGAGTCCAGTTCGCTCCTCGAGTCGAGCTCCGAGTCCGTGAGTCGACTGATACTCCTCGTGCCGACTTCACGCAATTCCTCGAGTCGAGCTCGCTCCTCGAGTCCTGCTCGCTCCTCGAGTCGAGCTCGCTCCTCGAGTCCAGTTCGCTCCTCGAGTCGAGCTCGCTCCTAGAGTCCAGTTCGCTCCTCGAGTCGAGCTCCGAGTACGCGAGTCGACTGTTACTCCTCGTACCGACTCTTCACGTAACTCCTCCGGTCGAGCTCGCTCCTCGAGTCCAGTTCGATCCTCGATTCGAGCTCGCTCCTCGAGCCCAGTTCGCCCCTCGAGTCGAGCTCGCTCCTCTAGTCCAGTTCGCTCCTCGAGTCGAGCTCCGAGGCCGCGAGTCGACTGATACTCCTCGTGCCGACTTCACGCAATTCCTCGAGTCGAGCTCGTTCCTCGAGTCCAGTTCGCTCTTCGAGTTGAGCTCACTCATCGAGTCCAGTTCGCTCCTCGAGTCGAGCTCTGAGTCCGTGAGTCGACTGATACTCCTCGTGCCGACTTCACGCACTTCCTCGAGTCAAGCTCGCTCCTCGAGTCCAGTTCGCTCCTCGAGTCGAGCTCGCTCCTAGAGTCCAGTTCGCTCCTCGAGTCGAGCTCGCTCCTCGAGTCCAGTTCGCTCCGCGAGTCGAGCTCGCTCCTCGAGTCCAGTTCGCTCCTCGAGTCGAGCTCCAAGTCCGTGAGTCGACTAATACTCGTGCCGATTCTTCACACAACTCCTCGAGTCGAGCTCGCTCCTCGAGTCCAATTCGCTCCTCGAGTTAAGCTCGCTCCTCGAGTCCAGTTCACTCCTCGAGTTGAGCTCCGAGTCCGCGAGTCGACTCATACTCCTCATGCCGACTTCACACAATTCCTCGAGTCGAGCTCGCTCCTCGAGTCCAGTTTGCTCCTCGAGTAGATCTCGCTCCTCGAGTCCATTTCGCTCCTCGAGTCGAGCTCGCTCCTCGAGTCGAGCTCCGAGTCCGCGAGTCGACTGTTACTCCTCGTATCGACTCTTCACGTAACTCCTCGGGTCGAGCTCGCTCCTCGAGTCCAATTCGCTCCTCGAGTCAAGCTCGCTCCTCGTGTCGACCTCCGAGTCCGCGAGTCGACTAATACTCGTGCCGACTCTTCACACAACTCCTCGAGTCGAGCTCGCTCCTCGAGTCCAGTTCGCTCTTCGAGTTAAGCTCGCTCATCGAGTCCAGTTCGCTCCTCGAGTCGAGCTCCGAGTCCGTGAGTCGACTGATACTCCTCGTGCCGACTTCACGCAATTCCTCGAGTCGAGCTCGCTCCTCGAGTCCAGCTCCCTCCTCGAGTCGAGCTCGCTCCTCGAGTCCAGTTCGCTCCTCGAGTCGAGCTCGCTCCTAGAGTCCAGTTCGCTCCTCGAGTCGAGCTCCGAGTACGCGAGTCGACTGTTACTCCTCGTACCGACTCTTCACGTAACTCCTCCGGTCGAGCTCGCTCCTCGAGTCCAGTTCGCTCCTCGATTCGAGCTCGCTCCTCGAGCCCAGTTCGCCCCTCAAGTCGAGCTCGCTCCTCTAGTCCAGTTCGCTCCTCGAGTCGAGCTCCGAGGCCGCGAGTCGACTGATACTCCTCGTGCCGACTTCACGCAATTCCTCGAGTCGAGCTCGTTCCTCGAGTCCAGTTCGCTCTTCGAGTTGAGCTCACTCATCGAGTCCAGTTCGCTCCTCAAGTCGAGCTCTGAGTCCGTGAGTCGACTGATACTCCTCGTGCCGACTTCACGCACTTCCTCGAGTCAAGCTCGCTCCTCGAGTCCAGTTCGCTCCTCGAGTCGAGCTCGCTCCTAGAGTCCAGTTCGCTCCTCGAGTCGAGCTCGCTCCTCGAGTCCAGTTCGCTCCGCGAGTCGAGCTCGTTCCTCGAGTCCAGTTCGCTCCTCGAGTCGAGCTCCAAGTCCGTGAGTCGACTAATACTCGTGCCGACTCTTCACACAACTCCTCGAGTCGAGCTCGCTCCTCGAGTCCAATTCGCTCCTCGAGTTAAGCTCGCTCCTCGAGTCCAGTTCACTCCTCGAGTTGAGCTCCGAGTCCGCGAGTCGACTCATACTCCTCATGCCGACTTCACACAATTCCTCGAGTCGAGCTCGCTCCTCGAGTCCAGTTTGCTCCTCGAGTAGATCTCGCTCCTCGAGTCCATTTCGCTCCTCGAGTCGAGCTCGCTCCTCGAGTCCAGTTCGCTCCTCGAGTCGAGCTCCGAGTATGCGAGTCGACTGTTACTCCTCGTACCGACTCTTCACGGAACTCCTTAAGTCGGGCTCGCTCCTCGATTCCAGTTCGCTCCTCGATTCGAGCTCGCTCCTCGAGTCCAGTTCGCTCCTCGAGTCGAACTCGCTCATCGAGTGCAGTTCGCTCGTCGAGTCGAGCTCGCTCCTCGAGTCTAGTTCGTTCCTCGAGTCGAGCTCCGAGTACGCGAGTCGACTGTTACTCCCCGTACCGACTCTTCACGCAACTCCTCGAGTCGAGCTCGCTCCTCGAGTCCAGTTCGCTCCTCGAGTCGAGCTCGCTCCACGAGTCCAGTTCACTCCTCGTGTCGAGCTCCGAGTCCGCGAGTCGACTGTTACTCCTCGTATCGACTCTTCACGTAACTCCTCGAGTCGAGCTCGCTCCTCGAGTCCAGTTCGCTCCTCGAGTCGAGCTTGCTCCTCGTGTCGACCTCCGAGTCCGCGAGTCGACTAATACTCGTGCCGACTCTTCACACAACTCCTCGAGTCGAGCTCGTTCCTCGAGTCCAGTTCGCTCTTCGAGTTAAGCTCGCTCATCGAGTCCAGTTCGCTCCTCGAGTCGAGCACCGAGTCCGTGAGTCGACTGATACTCCTCGTGCCGACTTAACGCAATTCCTCGAGTCGAGCTCGCTCCTCGAGTCCAGCTCACTCCTCGAGTCGAGCTCGCTCCTCGAGTCTAGTTCGCTCCTCGAGTCGAGCTCGCTCCTAGAGTCCAGTTCGCTCCTCGAGTCGAGCTCCGAGTACGCGAGTCGACTGTTAGTCCTTGTACCGACTCTTCACGTAACTCCTCGGGTCGAGCTCACTGCTCGAGTCCAGTTCGCTCCTCGGGTCGAGCTCGCTCCTCGAGCCCAGTTCGCCCCTCGAGTCGAGCTCGCTCCTCTAGTCCAGTTCGCTCCTCGAGTCGAGCTCCGAGGCCGCGAGTCGACTGATACTCCTCGTGCCGACTTCACGCAATTCCTCGAGTCGAGCTCGCTCCTCGAGTCAAGTTCGCTCCTCGAGTCGAGCTCGCTCCTAGAGTCCAGTTCGCTCCTCGAGTCGAGCTCGCTCCTCGAGTCCAGTTCGCTCCGCGAGTTGATCTCCGAGTCCGCGAGTCGACTGATACTCCTCATGCCGACTTCACAGAATTCCTTGAGTCGAGCTCGCTCCTCGAGTCCAGTTTGCTCCTCGAGTAAAGCTCGCTCCTCGAGTCCATTTCGCTCCTCGAGTCGAGCTCGCTCCTCGAGTCCAGTTCGCTCCTCGAGTCGAGCTCCGAGTACACGAGTCGACTGTTACTCCTCGTACCGACTCTTCACGGAACTCCTCAAGTCGGGCTCGCTCCGCGAGTCCAGTTCGCTCCTCGATTCGAGCTCGCTCCTCGAGTCCAGTTCGCTCCTCGAGTCGAGCTCGCTCCTCGAGTCCAGTTCACTCCTCGAGTCGAGCTTTGAGTCCGCGAGTCGATTGTTACTCCTCGTATCGACTCTTCACGTAACTCCTCGGGTCGAGCTCGCTCCTCGAGTCCAGATCGCTCCACGAGTCGAGCTCGCTCCTAGAGTCCAGTTCGCTCTTCGAGTCGTGCTCGCTCCTCGAGTCCAGTTCGCTCCTCGAGTTAAGCTCGCTCCTCGAGTCCAGTTCACTCCTCGAGTTGAGCTCCGAGTCCGCGAGTCGATTGATACTCCTCATGCCGACTTCACAGAATTCCTTGAGTCGAGCTCGCTCCTTGAGTCCAGTTTGCTCCTCGAGTAAAGCTCGCTCCTCGAGTCCATTTCGCTCCTCGAGTCGAGCTCGCTCCTCGAGTCCAGTTCGCTCCTCGAGTCGAGCTCCGAGTACGCGAGTCGACTGTTACTCCTCGTACCGACTCTTCACGGAACTCCTCAAGTCGGGCTCGCTCCTCGAGTCCAGTTCGCTTCTCGATTCGAGCTCGCTCCTCGAGTCCAGTTCGCTCCTCGATTCGAGCTCGCTCCTAGAGTCCAGTTCGCTCTTCGAGTCGAGCTCGCTCCTCGAGTCCAGTTCGCTCATCGAGTCGAGCTCCGAGTACGCGAGTCGACTGTTACTCCTCGTACCGACTCTTCACGTAACTCCTCGGGTCGAGCTCCCTCCTCGAGTCCAGTTCGCTCCTCGGGTCGAGCTCGCTCCTCGAGCCCAGTTCGCCCATCGAGCCGAGCTCTCTCCTCTAGTCCAGTTCGCTCCTCGAGTCGAGCTCCGAGGCCGCGAGTAGACTGATACTCCTCGTACTGACTCTTCACGTAACTCCTCGGGTCGAGCTCGCTCCTCGAGTCCAGTTCGCTCCGCGAGTCGAGCTCGCTCCATGAGTCCAGTTCGCTCCTCGAGTCGAGCTCGCTCCTCATGTCGAGCTCCAAGTCCGCGAGTCGACTAATACTCGTGCCGACTCTTCACACAATTTCTCGAGTCGAGCTCGCTCCTCGAGTCCAATTCGCTCCTCGAGTTAAGCTCGCTCCTCGAGTCCAGTTCTCTCCTCGAGTCGAGCTCCGAGTCCGTGAGTCGACTGATACTCCTCGTGCCGACTTCACGCAATTCCTCGAGTCGAGCTCGCTCCTCGAGTCCAGCTCGCTCCTCGAGTCGAGCTCGCTCCTCGAGTCCAGTTCGCTCCTCGAGTCGAGCTCGCTCCTAGAGTCCAGTTCGCTCCTCGAGTCGAGCTCCGAGTACGCGAGTCGAGTGTTACTCCTCGTACCGACTCTTCACGTAACTCCTCTGGTCGAGCTCGCTGCTCGACTCCAGTTCGCTCCTCGGGTCGAGCTCGCTCCTCGGGCCCAGTTCGCCCCTCGAGTCGAGCTCGCTCCTCTAGTCCAGTTCCTCTTGGAGTCGAGCTCCGAGGCCGCGAGTCGACTGATACTCCTCGTGCCGACTTCACGCAATTCCTCGAGTCGAGCTCGCTCCTCGAGTCCAGTTCGCTCTTCGAGTTGAGCTCGCTCATCGAGTCCAGTTCGCTCCTCGAGTCGAGCTCCGAGTCCGTGAGTCGACTGATACTCCTCGTGCCGACTTCACGCAATTCCTCGAGTCGAGCTCGCTCCTCGAGTCCAGTTCGCTCTTCGAGTTGAGCTCGCTCATCGAGTCCAGTTCGCCCCTCGAGTCGAGCTCTGAGTCCGTGAGTCGACTGATACTCCTCGTGCCGACTTCACGCAATTCCTCGAGTCGAGCTCGCTCCTCGAGTCCAGTTCGCTCCTCGAGTTAAGCTTGCTCCTCGAGTCCAGTTCACTCCTCGAGTCGAGCTCGCTCCTCGAGTCCAGTTCGCTCCTCGAGTCCAGTTCGCTCCGCGAGTCGAGCTCGCTCCTCGAGTCCAGTTCGCTCCTCGAGTCGAGCTCCAAGTCCGCGAGTCGACTAATACTCGTGCCGACTCTTCACACAACTCCTCGAGTCGAGCTCGCTCCTCGAGTCCAGTTCGCTCCTCGAGTTAAGCTTGCTCCTCGAGTCCAGTTCACTCCTCGAGTTGAGCTCCGAGTCCGCGAGTCGACTGATACTCCTCGTGCCGACTTCACACATTTCCTCGAGTCGAGCTCGCTCCTCGAGTCCAGTTTGCTCCTCGAGTCGAGCTCTGAGTCCGCGAGTCGACTGTTACTCCTCGTATCGACTCTTCACGTAACTCCTCGGGTCGAGCTCGCTCCTCGAGTCCAGTTCGCTCCATGAGTCGAGCTCGCTCCTAGAGTCCAGTTCGCTCTTCGAGTCGTGCTCGCTCCTCGAGTCCAGTTCGCTCCTCGAGTCGAGCTCGCTCCTCGAGTCCAGTTCGCTCATCGAGTCGAGCTCCGAGTACGCGAGTCGACTGTTACTCCTCGTACCGACTCTTCACGTAACTCCTCGGGTCGAGCTCCCTCCTCGAGTCCAGTTCGCTCCTCGGGTCGAGCTCGCTCCTCGAGCCCAGTTCGCCCATCGAGTCGAGCTCGCTCCTCTAGTCCAGTTCGCTCCTCGAGTCGAGCTCCGAGGCCGCGAGTCGACTGATACTCCTCGTACCGACTCTTCACGTAACTCCTCTGGTCGAGCTCGCTCCTCGAGTCCAGTTCGCTCCGCGAGTCGAGCTCGCTCCTCGAGTCCAGTTCGCTCCTCGAGTCGAGCTCGCTCCTCGTGTCGAGCTCCAAGTCCGCGAGTCGACTAATACTCGTGCCGACTCTTCACACAATTCCTCGAGTCGAGCTCGCTCCTCGAGTCCAATTCGCTCCTCGAGTTAAGCTCGCTCCTCGAGTCCAGTTCTCTCCTCGAGTCAAGCTCCGAGTCCGTGAGTCGACTGATACTCCTCGTGCCGACTTCACACAAGTCCTCGAGTCGAGCTCGCTCCTCGAGTCCAGTTCGCTCCTCGAGTCCAGTTCGCTCCTCGAGTCGAGCTCGCTCCTCGTGTCGAGCTTTGAGTCCGCGAGTCGACTAATACTCGTGACGACTCTTTACACAACTCCTCGAGTCGAGCTCGCTCCTCGAGTCCAGTTCGCTCCTCGAGGTAAGCTCGCTCGTCGAGTCCAGTTCGCTCCTCGAGTCGAGCTCCGATTCCGCGAGTCGACTGATACTCCTCGTGCCGACTTCACACAATTCCTCGAGTCGAGCTCGCTCCTCGAGTCCAGTTTGCTCCTCGAGTCGAGCTCTGAGTCCGCGAGTCGACTGTTACTCCTCGTATCGACTCTTCACGTAACTCCTCGGGTCGAGCTCGCTCCTCGAGTCCAGTTCGCTCCATGAGTCGAGCTCGCTCCTAGAGTCCAGTTCGCTCTTCGAGTCGTGCTCGCTCCTCGAGTCCAGTTCGCTCCTCGAGTCGAGCTCGCTCCTCGAGTCCAGTTCGCTCATCGAGTCGAGCTCCGAGTACGCGAGTCGACTGTTACTCCTCGTACCGACTCTTCACGTAACTCCTCGGGTCGAGCTCCCTCCTCGAGTCCAGTTCGCTCCTCGGGTCGAGCTCGCTCCTCGAGCCCAGTTCGCCCATCGAGTCGAGCTCGCTCCTCTAGTCCAGTTCGCTCCTCGAGTCGAGCTCCGAGGCCGCGAGTCGACTGATACTCCTCGTACCGACTCTTCACGTAACTCCTCTGGTCGAGCTCGCTCCTCGAGTCCAGTTCGCTCCGCGAGTCGAGCTCGCTCCTCGAGTCCAGTTCGCTCCTCGAGTCGAGCTCGCTCCTCGTGTCGAGCTCCAAGTCCGCGAGTCGACTAATACTCGTGCCGACTCTTCACACAATTCCTCGAGTCGAGCTCGCTCCTCGAGTCCAATTCGCTCCTCGAGTTAAGCTCGCTCCTCGAGTCCAGTTCTCTCCTCGAGTCAAGCTCCGAGTCCGTGAGTCGACTGATACTCCTCGTGCCGACTTCACACAAGTCCTCGAGTCGAGCTCGCTCCTCGAGTCCAGTTCGCTCCTCGAGTCCAGTTCGCTCCTCGAGTCGAGCTCGCTCCTCGTGTCGAGCTTTGAGTCCGCGAGTCGACTAATACTCGTGACGACTCTTTACACAACTCCTCGAGTCGAGCTCGCTCCTCGAGTCCAGTTCGCTCCTCGAGGTAAGCTCGCTCGTCGAGTCCAGTTCGCTCCTCGAGTCGAGCTCCGATTCCGCGAGTCGACTGATACTCCTCGTGCCGACTTCACGCAATTCCTCGAGTCGAGCTCGCTCCTCGAGTCCAGTTCGCTCTTCGAGTCGAGCTCGCTCCTCGAGTCGAGCTCGCTCCTCGAGTCCAGTTCGTGTTGGAATTGATCTAAGGTTTAAGAAAAAGATTAAACGCTTCGGGAAGCGGCGGAATTTTAAAAAATTTCTTTACAAGTAAAAACAGTTTTTACTATACTAGACAAAGAGCAAGTACATGTAATTAAAAACTAATATGAGCTAGAAGTTTACTAACCTTTCTTGAAGCTTGAACTTTGAAGAAGCTTTTGGAAACTTTGCAACGCTCGTCTCCCCTCGCAGCACGTGTCTCTTTCTTTCCTCGGCACCTCGAGCAACCACGAAAGTTTCTATCACTAAATCACTCGAAATAAAGGAATTAGTGAGTGGGCACTTTTAAACACTACGACTTAAGAACGAGTCTTGAAGTCGCAGAGCTAAACACTAGGTCGAGTGAGGACCTAGGTGCCAAAACAAGAAAAATCGAAAATAAACTAGAGAGAGAGAGAGAGGAGTTTCGGCCAAAGTTCTAGAGAGAGAGTCTCTCAAATCTCTTAAACTTGGATGAAAATGAAATGTGAGAAAATGAGGCTCCTATTTATAGGAGAGGTCTCACCTTCAATAAGGTAGTTTCCTCTTCTATAGAATATCACATATTCATGAGCCAATTTCCTCTTTTCCCTATTGAGACACTCGGCCAACAAGGGCTTCTAGAAGCCTTGATTTGTTTCCAATTTTGTTCATGGCTTGCCTTTTCTCTCAACATGGCCGAAGTTCCTTATGCATCCTTATGCAAATTTGTTTCCTCTTTTTCTTTTGGCAAGTATCTAAATACATTTATGCACAAAATAAACTCGCCTATTTCTCTATAGGGTAGGCGCCCAACATGTCTCTAGAAGGAGCTTCTAGAAGCTTCTTCATTTATTCATGAGAACATGAAAAAAGGCCCATTAAGAATTTTCAATAAAACTCTTATGAAATGATCAAGTCATGGCCGAGTGACATTAAATCATCAAATGAACTTGTCAATAAATTTATTGACATTCATTTCATCCTTTGTCTCAAAAGACAAAAATACCCTTTTGACTATTTTCGTTCTCGTTTTGACTTAGCTTCCAGTTTAACTATTCCTATCGATGTGATTCGTGACAGTGACCTCATGGACCCAAATGAACAAAGCTTGAGATAAACACTTGGACTCAAAAGTTCACAAACCTTTTCCAAGTTTAGCTTAATGCCAACTGACTCCACTAAAGAGCTGACACTGAAAATCACTCGGTTCAAATGAATTTATTTTCTACTCAAGAATTCGACCTAATAATGATGAGCGGATCCACTGAATATTATATATGTTTACCCTTCATGAATGTCATCAGCTAGTCGGGATTTACTAAATTACCATTTTACCCTTCTAGCTGTTATTTCGTCAACTCCTTTGTCGCTTGTGAATAAGTTAGAAACAACGTATTGACGAGGAGCTAACAAGTCACATTGTTTCATCCAAAAAAGTCAGGACTCAATTTGGACAATGGCCAGTTCATTTATTCACACTACAAGGAACAAAGCATGAGGTGACATGCATTGCATTTCAGCAATCTTGTACATGAATTCCATATCTATGAGAACTTCACAAAGTTACTCATGACAGACTCACAACTTAGTACTTCACCAATAGGCCTTGTTCGGAATCACATAGTGAGTCCGAACTTTGACTTTCTCAAATGAGAATACTAAGGTGTGAAATGGCATGTCTCATTTCAGGATTAAGGTAAGCATGATGCAATTCATACATAGTGACTTCGAGACATAAGAGGTTAAATGGTTTGTTCTTATATTGTCTCTAGAAGTGCACTGGTCAATTCAGTACCTTCGGAAGATACCTAGAAGAACTATAGAGTCCCCAACTCTTAATGCCTCATAACCAGACATCATAGATTCTTCTAACAATCATACTCAGGTCAATAGTCCTTTGACCCTAAGATTGCGAATATATCGTTTTAAGCAAACTACGAAGAGTTTGTTCATGCAAATCTACATTTGTCTCTTCGTAAGTTGTTAAGTTTGTTTATGGACTAAAAGACTAAGGTTTTATCATAAAGCTTCAAACAAAGAAAGAATGAATGAACGTTTCAACTTTATTAATGAATGAATAAGCAATTACAAGCAAGAGTCTTCGTAAGACTATATGACATCAAATGTACATAAATAGACACTACTACTCTTCTTGTGGGCACCATTGACAACAAACTCCCACTTGACTCAAAGAAGATGTGAGTAGTCCTACATGCCTAATCCCTCTTGAAGTTGGTCGAAGACCATGTTCGCTAGGGCCTTGGTGAATGGATCTGCCAGAGATCTACTTCACCTCCACGTCTCCGCGTTGCGCGATCTCTCGAATCAAATGGTATTTCCTCTCAATATGTTTAGAGCGCTTATGGCTTCTAGGTTCCTTTGAGTTAGCGACAGCCCTACTATTATCACAATAAAGGGTCATGGGCTCGCTGACGTTTGGAACAACTTCCAAATACTTAAGGAACTTTCTAAGCCATATAGCCTCTTTGGATGCTTCACAAGCAGCCATATATTCTGCTTCCATTGTGGAGTCAGCAATGCAAGATTGCTTAAAACTTCTCCACACAACAGCTCCACCATTAAGGATGAACACAGATCCCGAAGTGGGTTTCCTGGAATCCTTATCCGCTTGAAAATCGGAGTCGGTATATCCCGTGATAATCAGGTCAGTACCTGAGTATGTAAGCATCAAGTTCCTAGTTCTTCGAAGATACTTAAGAACATGCTTAACAGCAATCCAGTGCTCGGGTCCAGGGTGGGATTGGAAACGACTAACTACGCCAACGGCGAAACAAATGTCAGGTCTAGTGCAAAGCATAGCATACATGAGGCTTCCTACGGCAGAGGCGTAAGGAATCTTCCTCATGTCTTCAATCTCTTGTGCAGTCTTGGGAGACTGGTCCTTAGAGAGTGAAACTCCATGCCTAAAGGGTGTTTGACCCCTCTTGCAGTCTTGCATCGAGAAGCGATCCATCACCTTATCAATATAAGATGCTTGAGAGAGCGACAGGGTCCGGTTTTTCCTATCTCGAAAGATTTGGATTCCCAGAATGTATGCGGCTTCTCCTAGATCCTTCATATCAAATTGCTTTGCCACCCAGACCTTAACCTCAGATAACTTACCCACGTCATTACCAATGAGTAGTATATCATCGACATATAGTACCAGAAACACAACTTTGCCTTCGTGTATTAACTTGTAAACACAAGGTTCATCTATTGACTGTTCAAAGCCAAAGCTCTTCACAGTTTCATCGAATCTAATATTCCATGACCTAGATGCTTGCTTTAATCCATAAATGGACTTAAGCAACTCACAAACCTTGGTCTCTTGACCTTTATCCACGAAACCGTCTGGTTGAGCCATGTAAATGCGCTCGTCAAGATTGCCATTCAGAAAGGCTGTCTTGACATCCATTTGCCAGATCTCATAGTCGAGAGCTGCAACTATGGATAGGAGTATGCGGATGGACTTAAGCATCGCGACTGGCGAGAAGGTTTCTTCATAGTCAATCCCTTCTTGTTGGGTATAACCCTTCGCCACAAGTCGTGCTTTGAACGTCTCGACGTTCCCATCAGGACCCCTTTTCTTCTTGTATATCCACTTACACCCTACGGGTTTAATCCCTTCAGGAAGGTCTACAAGTTTCCAGACATTGTTGACATACATCGAGTGCATTTCAACTTTCATGGCGTCAAGCCAAAGGTTTGATTCCGAACAAGCCATCGCTTGGCTATAGGAAACAGGGTCATCCATGTCGGAGGCGGCTACAAGAGAGTCTCCATAAGACATGTACCTGTCAGGCTTTTGAGTAGCCCTCCCACTACGTCTAAGTACTACTTGACGAGATTCTGATTAGTTAGGTTGTGTTTCAGTTGGGGTAAGAACGGTTCTTACAAATGAGGTAGAAGCTTCCTCACCCAACTTTTCTTCAAGCACAATTTTGCTTCTAGGTTTTGCATCTTTCATAAAGTCCTCCTCGAGGAAACGAGCATTCGTGCTAACGAAAGTCTTATCGTCCTCGGGACTATAGAAAGTAAAACCTTTGGTTTCCTTCGGATATCCTACAAACAGGCACAATTCTGACCTACTAGCCAACTTGCTAGTCGTTTGCCTCAGCACGTGTGCAGGGCAACCCCAAATTCGGATGTGGCCAAGATTCACTTTACGGCCAGTCCATCGTTCATAAGGAGTACCAGGAACCGTTCTAGACGGAACTTGGTTCAGAATGTAAGCGGCTGTTTCGAGGGCATATCCCCAAAAGGAAAGCGGGAGTGATGAGTAACTCATCATTTATCTAACCATGTCCATAAGAGTTCGGTTTCTTCTCTCTGACACTCCGTTTTGTTGAGGTGTGCCAGTTGCGGTAAGCTGAGAAGCGATACCTTCTTCTTTAAGAAAGTCATCGAACTCTCCACACATATACTCACCACCTCGATCAGATCGAAGGGTTTTGATCACTTTGCCAGTTTGCTTTTCCACTAAAGCCCTAAAGACCTTAAATACGTTAAAGGTCTCGGATTTGTGTTTAAGCAAATAGACAAACCCATATCTTGAGTAATCATCAGTGAAGGTAACGAAGTATTCGTATCCTCCACGTGCCTGTTGGTTGAGCGGACCACATACATCAGAATGTATTAGTTCCAGCAACTCAGTGGCTCTTCGACCCTTATCGGAGAAAGGTCGCTTAGTCATTTGTCCTTCTATACAGGATTCACAAGTAGGTAGTGAACCTATTGCAGAGGCTTGGAGTGGACCATCCCTCACAAGTCTCTTAATCCTTTCTAGACTGATATGACCAAGTTTTAAGTGCCATAAGTATGTTGATTTTGTTAGATCGGAGGATTCAGAAAGTTTGATCCTCTTTGGCTCCCTAATTAGATCGTTATCTATTTCGGTGTCTAAATGAGAAGGTTGAGTGGGATAGATGTAGAAAAGAGCATTCTTCATACATGCATCAGTGACAAAAGAATTATCAGGAAACGAAATATGAATTCCATTCTTAATGAACTTTAAACAATAATCTTGCTCAAGAAGACGAGCAACGGATATTAAGTTCTTCCCAAAGGTAGGAACAAAATAAACATTATTCAAGTTTAAAGTGCGGTCTTCAAAAGACAGCGTCACGGATCCCACAGCCTTCGCGGACACTAGGCTCCCATCACCCCATTTGAAACAGAACTCGCCTTTCTCTAAGCTTTTGGTTTTCTTGAAACCATTTAAGGAACAACAAATATGGTTAGTAGCAGCGGAGTCAAGAATCCACGTTGATACATTATCAGCTACTAAGCATGCTTCGGTAACTAGTACAGTACTATGTTCCTTTGCTTTGAGATAGGCAGGACAGTTCTTTTTATCGGCCTTGTAAGGTCTCTTCACAGTTCCAGAGGCGGAGGCTTTTTGCTCAGTAGCATGTACCTCTCCTTGATTCCTCTTTCTCTTAGTGAGACTTACAGCAGTGTGAAGTTCCTCCATAAGCTTGGTAACAGTGTACTCTAGCTTGTTAATGGAGTAGTTCATCTTAGAGGTATCAAGAGATGCGGGGAGAGTTTCTAAGATCATATCTACGACATTCTTCCCATCATTCTCAGATCCTAGGATTTCCATCTTATTTAGAAAACTAATGATCAGTATCATAAAGTCTCTAACAGGAGTCCTAGCCTTCATATGCCAGTTCATAAACTGTCAGACTGCTTGTTGCCTTGCTTGACGCCTTTGCCCTCCAAACATCTCAAGGAGATTGTAGAGCATGTCGGTGGCAGTCTCAATGTCACGATGTTGCTTTTTCAGCATATTGTTCATAGATGCTAAGATATAGCACCTCACAATCTCATCGGAGCAGAGCCAGGCCGCCAAGGTGTCTTTGTCCTCTTGAGTTGAATCATTATTCGTCAGAGGAGGACACGGGGTGGTGAGTACCCATTTGTGCTTGGTAAGTATTATGTCGAGGTTATGTTTCGAATCTACGCAGTTTTCATTTTCGAGTTTGTTCGAGGAAAGAATTGTAGAGAGAGGGTTGAGAGACATATTGCCTATAAAAGTTGAAACAAGTTTATGATTAGTCTTTGGTTTAGGATTTAAGATTTATTAAGACTTTTGTAAAATCCAAAGGTGTTATAAACCAAACGATAATTTACTCCCTCAAGAGAAGGCCGCAAAAAATCTCCATTTATAAGTAAATGACACATCATTAATGCTAAGCCAAGATGTCAATACATCTATTTTGACTAGCCACTTTTTAAATTGGTTTGATCACTCACATCCTTTCGCAGAGCCTCAAGGGAGGATACTAGGGATTGAGCCTAAGTGTGCAACCAACCACTTAGTCCAAAAGATCAGCTTTGAAAAACAATCCCCCAAGGGGAGGCCTTGTCATCATTGCATCACTCTCGGACGTAGCTCATTGAGCAATGATCGAAGCAATAACGCCTTGGAGTACTCACATTTAAGTGAGGGTCGCAAGAGCGGCTCTTAGTCCCACGTTATTGCATCTTTCACTAGTGTTGGGGATCGCGGGTTACAAACAACGAATATAACCCTCCCACTTAATTTTTGGAGTTGGTTCATCGACTCTTATAATTTCGGAAATAAATTTCCTAGTTAGAGAGCGACAGAGCGGACAACTAGAAGAGAATCCTAGATCGACATGTTCAGAGCAGTATTAGTGCATAAAGGCACAAGGTACATACTCGATCTTTTCCTATTTTCTATTTCGGGAAACTGCGTGAGGGAAGTGTGAACTTCAACTCACTCGAACACTTGAAAGTTTGAGATTACACATCTTTTTATTTTTCGGCTTGTCTACAAGGAGACCTCCCACTCAAATTTTCAAGAGCATATAGATTTTTAACATATGTGATATACATATAGTTTTGAAAACATTTTGAAAAATTATTTGATTTGGATGACAAAATATTTTTCAAGTTTGAAAGTGAAAACGGTTTTTCAAAATTCAAACTAGTTTTGTAAAAATTCAATTTCAATTAATCTTTCAAAAATCAAAACTTTTAATCTTACACATCATGTTTATAATCATATGAAAAACATTTTTTCTCAAGAAAGTTTTCTCATTAGAGTTCTATAACTCATGGTAGTGGGGTTTGAAAATCCGGATTTCTAAAAAAACTGGAGTTTCAGACAGCCGTGCACCTCAGAGTAAAATCGCCATATCTGGCGGCTCCGATGTCCTTTTGATCCGAAACCGATGGCATTGGATAGAGGACAGACAGAGCTTTAATTTTATTTAAGAATCATTAAATTTAGATTTTTGAGCAGAGAGTTATGCCACTTTTAATTAAGGTTTACTCCAGCTCGAAGAAAAAGAAATAAATTAAAGCTTGGTCCTATTTAGGCGCGAAAAATAATCAAGTGTAACGGAACGTTTTAAGATGTTGTTTAAAGCTTTTATTTGTGTTTTATTAGCAGGGTAATAACATAGAATAAAAGAAAAAACAACAAGCATAAAACGAATGCGGTAAATAAAAGAAACTAGAAAGACAAAGTAAGTAGTCACAAAATTTACCGAAATTTCTCAAACCTTTAAAACACGTTTTTCAATATAAAAAATTAAAAACTTTTAGAACTGATTCTAATGTGTTTTAAAAACATCCCAAACTCATAGGAAGTCAACATGCTTTTTAATTTAAATACATGAGCAATAAATTAAAAAAAATCTAAGATAACAATTCTAACTTGTCACAAAATTAGTAAACTTTCGAAAACGATTTTCAAGCTCATAATTTTAAAAACATGTACATGCATATCTTTGACCATAGCTCTGATACCATTTGTTGGAATTGATATACGGTTTAAGAAAAAGATTAAACGCTTCGGGAAGCGGCGGAATTTTAAAAAATTTCTTTTCAAGTAAAAACAGTTTTTACTAACCTAGACAAAGAAGCAAGTACATGTAATTAAAAACCAATATGAGCTAAGAGTTTACTAACCTTTCTTGAAGCTTGATCTTTGAAGAAGCTTTTGGAAAGTTTGCAACGCTCGTCTCCCCTCGCAGCACGTCTCTCTTTCTTTCCTCGGCACCTCGAGCAACCACGAAAGTTTCTATCACTAAATCACTCGAAAAGAAGGAATCAGTGAGTGGGCACTTTTAAACACTACGACTTAAGAACAAGTCTTGAAGTCGCAGAGCTAAACACTAGGTCGAGTGAGGACCTAGGTGCCAAGACAAGAAAAAATCGAAAATAAACTAGAGAGAGAGAGAGAGGATTTTCGGTTAAAGTTCTAGAGAGAGAGTCTCTCAAATCTCTTAAACTTGGATGAATGAAATGTGAGGAAATGAGGCTCCTATTTATAGGAGAGGTCTCACCTTCAATAAGGTAGTTTCCTCTTCTATAGAATATCACATATTCATGAGCTAATTTCCCTATTTCCTTTATTGAGTCACACGGCCAAACTAGGCTTCAATAAGCCTTGGATTTGTTTCCTATTTTGTTCCATGCCTTTGACTCTCTCTTGCTTGGCCGATTACCATAGTGCATCTACATGCAAATTTGTTTCCTCTTTTTCTTTTGGCAAGTATCTAAATACATTTATGCACAAAATAAACTCTCTTTCCTCTTGGGTAGTGGGCGCCTATTCTAATGCTAGAAAGGCCTTCTAGAAGCTTTTCCACTTGTTCATGACAACATGAAAAAGGCCCATTAAGAATTTTCAATAAAATTCTTATGAAATTAAATTAATCCACAAGGCCCAATAAATCTTATTTTGGCCGAGTGAAACTTGTCATCAAATGACGATGTCAAAAAATTTATTGACATTCATTTCATCCTGTGTCTCAAAAGACAAAAATACCCTTTTGACTATTTTCGTTCTTGTTTTGACTTAGCTTCCAGTTTAACTATTCCTATCGATGTGATTCGTGACAGTGACCTCATGGACCCAAATGAACAAAGCTAGAGCTAAACACTTGGACTCAAAAGTTCACAAACCTTTTCCAAGTTTAGCTTAATGCCAACTGACTCCACTAAAGAGCTGACACTGATCAAAATCTCTCGGTTCAAATGAATTTATTTTCTACTCAAGAATTCGACCTAATTATGATGAGCGGATCCACTGAATATTATCTATGTTTACCCTTCATGAATGTCATCAGCTAGTCGGGATTTACTAAATTACCATTTTACCCTTCTAACTGTTATTTCCTCAACTCCTTTGTCGCTTGTGAATAAGTTAGAAACAATGTATTGACGAGGAGCTAACAAGTCACATTGTTTCATCCAAAAGAGTCAGGACTCAATTTGGACACTGGCCAGTTCATTTATTCACACTCCAAGGAACAAAGCATGAGGTGACATACATTGCATTTCAGCAAACTTGTACATGAATTCCATATCTATGAGAACTTCACAAAGTTACTCATGACAGACTCACAACTTAGTACTTCACCAATAGGCCTTGTTCGGAATCACATAGTGAGCCCGAACTTTGACTTTCTCAAATGAGAATACTAAGGTGTGAAATGGCATGTCTCATTTCAGGATTAAGGTAAGCATGATGCAATTCATACATAGTGACTTCGAGAAATAAGAGGTTAAATGGTTTGTTCTTATATTGTCTCTAGAAGTGCACTGGTCAATTCAGTACCTTCGGAAGATACCTAGAAGAACTATAGAGTCCCCAACTCTCAATGCCTCATAACCAGACATCATAGATTCTTCTAACAATCATACTCAGGTCAATAGTCCTTTGACCCTAAGATTGCGAATATATCGTTTTAAGCAAACTACGAAGAGTTTGTTCATGCAAATCTACATTTGTCTCTTCGTAAGTTGTTAAGTTTGTTTATGGACTAAAAGACTAAGGTTTTATCATAAAGCTTCAAACAAAGAAAGAATGAATGAACGTTTCAACTTTATTAATGAATGAATAAGCAATTACAAGCAAGAGTCTTCGTAAGACTATATGACATCAAATGTACATAAATAGACACTACTACTCTTCTTGTGGGCACCATTGACAACAAACTTTACCTTCGTGTATTAACTTGTAAACACAAGGCTCATCTATTGACTGTTCAAAGCCAAAGCTCTTCACAGTTTCATCGAATCTAATATTCCATGACCTAGATGCTTGCTTTAATCCATAAATGGAATTAAGCAACTCACAAACCTTGGTATCTTGACCTTCTTCCACGAAACCGTCTGGTTGAGCCATGTAAATGCGCTCGTGAAGATTGCCATTCAGAAAGGCTGTCTTGACATCCATTTGCCAGATCTCATAGTCGAGAGCTGCAGCTATGGATAGGAGTATGCGGATGGATTTAAGCATCGCGACTGGCGAGAAGGTTTCTTCATAGTCAATCCCTTCTTGTTGGGTATAACCCTGCGCCACAAGTCGTGCTTTGAACGTCTCGACGTTCCCATCAGGACCCCTTTTCTTCTTGTATATCCACTTACACCCTACGGGTTTAATCCCTTCAGGAAGGTCTACAAGTTTCCAGACATTGTTGACATACATCGAGTGCATTTCAACTTTCATGGCATCAAGTCAAAGGTTTGATTCAGAACAAGCCATCGCTTGGCTATAGGAAACATGATCATCCATGTCAGAGACGGCTACAAGAGAGTCTCCATAAGACATGTACCTGTCACGCTTTTGACTAGCCCTCCCACTACGTCTAAGTACTACTTGACAAGATTCTGATGAGTTAGGTTGTGTTTCAGTTGGGGTAAGAACAGTTCTTACAGATTAGGTAGAAGCTTCCTCACCCAACTTTTCTTCAAGCACAATTTTGCTTCTAGGTTTTGCATCCTTCATGAAGTCCTCCTCAAGGAAACGAGCATTCGTGCTAACGAAAGTCTTATCGTCCTCGGGACTATAGAAAATAAAACCTTTGGTTTCCTTTGGATATCCCACAAACAGGCACAATTCTGACCTACTAGCCAACTTGCTAGTCTTTTGCCTCAGCACGTGTGCAGGGCAACCCCAAATTCGGATGCGGCCAAGATTCACTTTACGGCCAGTCCATCGTTCATAAGGAGTACCAGGAACCGTTTTGGACGGAACTTGGTTCAGAATATAGGCGGCTGTTTCAAGGGCATATCCCCAAAAGGAATGAGGGAGTGATGAGTAACTCATCATTGATATAACCATCTCCATAAGAGTTCGGTTTCTTCTCTCTGACACTCCGTTTTGTTGAGGCGTGCCAGGTGCGGTAAGCTGAGAAGCGATACCTTCTTCTTTAAGAAAGTCATCGAACTCTCCAGACATATACTCACCACCTCGATCAGATCGAAGGGTTTTGATCACTTTGCCAGTTTGCTTTTCCACTAAAGCCCTAAAGACCTTAAATACGTTAAAGGTCTCGGATTTGTGTTTGAGAAAATAGACAAACCCATGTCGTGAGTAATCATCGGTGAAGGTAACGAAGTATTAGTATCCTCCACGTGCCTATTGGTTGAGTGGACCACATACATCAGAATGTACTATTTCCAGCAACTCAGTGGCTCTTCGAACCTTATCAGAGAAAGGTCGCTTAGTCATTTTTCCTTCTATGCAGGATTCACAAGTAGGTAGTGAACCTATTGCAGAGTCTTGGAGTGGACCGTCCCTCACAAGTCCCTTAATCCTATCTAGACTGATATGACCAAGTCTCAAGTGCCAGAGGTATGTTGATTTTGTTAGATCGGAGGATTTAGAAAGTTTGATCCTCTTTGGCTCCCTAATTAGATCGTTATCTATTTCGGTGTCTAAAAGAGAAGGTTGAGTGGGATAGATGTGAAAAAGACCATTCTTCATACATGTATCAGTGACATAAGAATTAGAAAAAGAAATACGAATTGCATTCTTTATAAACTTTAAACTATAATTTTGCTCGAAAAGTTGAGCAACAGTTATTAGGTTTTTCCCAAAGGAAGGAACATAATAAACATTATTCAAATTTAAAGTTCGATCTTTAAAAGATAGCGTCACGGATCCCACAGCCTTCGCAGACACCACGCTCCCATCACCCCATTTGAAGCAGAAGTCGCCATCCTCTAAGCTTTTGCTTTTCCTAAAACCAGTCAAGGAGCAGCAAATATGGTTAGTAGCAGCGGAGTCAATAATCCACGATGATACATTATCAGCTATTAAACAAGCTTCAGTAACAAGTACAATACCTTTTACTTTGGTTTTGAGGTAGGCAGGACAGTTCCTACGCCAGTGACCAGGCTCATTGCAGTGGTGGCACTTGTCTTTAGACTTGTCCACCTTCGGAGCTGATGAGGACATCACCACGAACATGCATTCGCATTCAATCAAGGATACACCGGAGGGCCCAATGACGCGAGCCAGAACCAAGAGATTCAAAGAGCAAGTGACCAGCCTACTTCACAAGTTTGGAGCCCAAAATATTGCCATAGAAGAGCCCAGAATCGTCAACATGATCTCAGCCCAAACTCAAGGCAATAATCCGAAATAGAGTCAAGCCCAAAGGGATAAACGAATTTTATGTGTGTGTGAGACTGTTGGTTTTCTTGTAACCGTTTGTGAGCTTATGGTCTGAGAGTTATTTCCTTTTTGTGTTAAATTCGAGATTTATGGCGTCTCTTTGGTTTTTGTAACCATAATCTCGAATTGAGTATTTGTAGTAATTGTGTGGAAGTAGAAGGCAGACCATCTTTGATTATCAAACATTTGTGTGAGGATTAGTTCTCTGAAATTTTAAGCCCTAAACGACGAACTTATCAAGGCAATCCCTTGTGGCGTTCTTGATTATCCAATCTTATCAATAGTTCGCACCATAAACTATTGTGGCGATTTTCATTCCATACAACCTCTACGACCCTTATCTGAATTCAACACAAACCATAAATCCACAAACAACATCCGAAATTGCATATTCAAGGCCAAGCTGATCAGGTATTTCGACTCTCGAGACGACTCCACGTTCATTCCGCTTTGATCCGAGGCTCCTTTCATTCTCTCGAAGGGATTCTCTATCATTTGGTATCAGAGCTTAGGCTCTCAATTAGTCAATTGTTTTTTCTTTTTACCCTTTCTTTCAAAAAAAAAAAACGCAAAAAGAAAAAAAAAAGAAAAAGAAAGACAAAAACGCAAAAAAAAAAAAAAAAAAAAAAAAAAAAAAAAGCTCCAGAAAGTTTTTCTCTCCAGAAAACTTTTTTTTTCTCTTGTGTGTTTAATTTATCTCTTTTCCTTTTCCTTCAAAATACTTTCTTCCAGATTATATATCCCAGAATACTTCTTCTCCACAAAATTTTTTTTCTTCAGAAGTTATTGTATTTTTGGCATCCTTGTGTGATTCTGAGCGTTTTGAGCTCCCTCTCACGAAAGTGATTTTTTTTTACCATTTTGTACGGATTTTACTGTTCACCGTCGAAAATTTTACCTTTTTCCAGCTTTTTCCTTCAGCCACCACCACCTTGATCGTTTTTCTGTTTGGGTTTTAAAATTTTAAGAGGACTTACGAGCGGAAAAAGGCAGAGTGTTACATTATAGCAAAAGCCATATTTGAGTGTCCAAACACGAGTGAATTTCCAAATTACGAGCGAAACACGTAAGGGAGTGATTTTGTGAGGACCATTAACCTTATATATCGTATATATATACTACTGTTCATTTACGCAGATTCATGACAACTCCTCGACGAGATAGTGCTTCATCCTCGCAACCACCTTTGACGATGGACGACCTTGTCCACACCATGCAGCGGTTCCTCGATCCGATTCTTGCCCGCTTAGACAACATCGAACAACATCAAACTGCCGAATTTGTGCACACCGAGCAACGGCAAGCACCTGACTTCGAGAACCCGTTCTACCACCAAGGAGACCAAAGACGTGGTTTTCCATCACGCCGCGGACAAACACGCGGACGAGGCCTTCCACCAGCGCATCGCGGAACTTGGACGAACGACGACGACGAACAAGTTGTTTCCGATGTTTTGGATTTTGATCACCCTCGAGGACGAGCTCATGCACACCACCGTCACCATGATGATGATTTCCGCGGCATCAAAATGCGTGTTCCTTCCTTCGACGGCAAGAACGACCCCGACGCTTACTTTGATTGGGAGCGGAAGATTGAACTCATTTTCGATTGTCACCAATATTCGGATTTGAGGAAGGTGAAGCTCGCCGCCACGGAATTCAGTGACTATGCCTTGATATGGTGGGAGCAGATTTCCACTAGTAGACGACGTGCCGGCGAACAGCCCATTGCCACATGGGACGAGATGAAAACAGTCATGCGCAAGCGGTTCATTCCGACCCATTATTACCGCGACATGTTCAACCGCCTTCAGCGTCTTCGACAAGGTTCACGCTCCGTTGAAGAGTACTTTCAAGACCTGGAAATGACTCTCATGCGCACCGGAGTTGACGAAGAACGGGAGGCAACCATGGCCCGTTTCTTGTCCGGTCTCAACCGAGATATCGCACGCCAAGTCGAAATCAAACAGTTTATCGACATGGAGGATTTGGTGCATATGGCAATAGTGGTCGAGAAACAGCTCAAAACAGACTCCTCAAGATACAACCGCTTCCCCGACAAAACACCATGGCAATCCACCTTCCCCAACACCGGCGAAAACAAATACTCTCCTCCGAAGCCACAATCGGCCTTACCAACCGTCCCTCACCAACGACCACCTCCCGACCCCGTGAACAAAGGCAAGCTTCCCGCTTCGACCCCTCAACGTAACCGCGACCTCACCTGCTTCAAATGTCGAGGTAAAGGACATACTGCTTCCGAATGTCCAAACAAGCGCTCCATGATTCTCCTACCCGACGGTGATGTAATCACGGACGATGAGGCAGCAACCCAAACCGGTGTTGATTATGGCGAACCGACCTACGACGACTATGAGGTTGAAGTTGAAGATGAACAACTCACCTTGGTTACCCGGCGAGTGCTTAGTGTTTCCGCCAAAGACGATGATGAGCACGCGCAGCGAGAATCCATCTTCCACACTCGCTGCCATATCCATGACAAAGTGTGCAGCCTCATTATTGATAGTGGCAGCTGCACCAACGTCGCAAGCACCATCCTTGTCCACAAGCTGTCCTTGCCAACCTCCAAGCATCCTCACCCGTACAAGCTCCATTGGTTGAACGATAGTGGCGAAGTACGCGTCACCGACCAGGTCCTTGTCCCTTTCAAAATTGGCAAATACGAGGACGAAGTTTTATGCGACGTTGCACCAATGGAAGTGTGTCACCTCCTCCTTGGCCGCCCTTGGCAATTCGACCGACGTACTGTTCATGATGGTCTTTCCAACAAATACAAATTCCTGCACAAAAACCATCAGATTGTCCTTTCCCCACTTTCTCCATCCCAAGTCCTCAAAGATCAAGCTCACCTCCACCAAAATGCCAACCACATTAAACACATTAGCCATTCTCCCAAACAGACCACGAGTACCAAAGAAAAAGCCAATCAAACTCTGGTCAAAACCCATGAGAGAAAACAAAATTTTTTAGTGAGTGCAAGCAAGGTTAAAAAGGCAATTTTTAATGAAAAACCGATTATGATGTTCTTGCACAAAGGACATCTTTTACACGCTGACCAACTTGACAAAAATTTGCCTAGTCTTGTTGTGGAATTGTTACAGGATTTTGCGGACGTTTTTCCCGATGATGTTCCATCCGGTTTGCCACCAATCCGCGGCATCGAACATCAAATTGACTTAGTCCCCGGCGCTGCCCTTCCAAATCGTCCAGCGTACCGTGTTAATCCAACCGAGACAAAGGAGCTCCAGCGACAAATTGATGACCTCATGGCCAAAGGATACATCCGCGAGAGCTTGAGTCCATGCGCGGTACCCGTTCTCCTCGTCCCAAAAAAAGATGGCAGCTGGCGCATGTGTGTAGATTGTCGCGCCATCAACTTCATCACGGTAAAGTATCGATTTCCTATTCCTAGGTTAGATGATATGCTTGATGAATTGCATGGTGCGTGTGTTTTTACAAAAATTGACTTGCGAAGTGGTTATCACCAAATAAGAATGAAAGAGGGTGATGAATGGAAAACAGCTTTCAAAACAAAACAAGGTTTATACGAGTGGTTAGTCATGCCGTTTGGTTTAACAAATGCTCCGAGTACTTTCATGCGCTTAATGAACCATGTACTTCGTTCTTTCATTGGGAAATTTGTGGTTGTTTATTTCGATGATATCTTGATTTATAGTATGACTTTTGATGACCACATGATTCATTTGAACAAGGTTTTTGAAGTGTTGCGCAAAGAACAATTATATGCTAACTTGTCCAAATGCTCTTTTTGCACGGACAAAGTTGTGTTTCTTGGTTTCGTAGTCAGCGCTAAAGGAATCTCCGTGGATAGCGCGAAAGTCAAGGCAATTCAAGAGTGGCCAACACCAACGACCGTGCAACAAGTTAGAAGCTTCCACGGCCTTGCGGGATTTTACCGTCGCTTTGTTCCCAATTTCAGCACCATCGCAGCCCCTTTGACCGAATTAATAAAAAAAGATGTGGGATTCCAATGGGGATACGAGCAAGAGGGAGCATTCCAAACTTTGAAAGAGCGCCTCATCAATCCTCCTCTTTTGGCGCTGCCCAATTTTGACCAGCCCTTCGAAATTCAATGCGACGCTTCAGGCATTGGTATTGGCGCTGTCCTTATGCAACAAGGACGTCCCTTGGCGTATTTCAGCGAGAAATTGAAAGGCGCATCGCTGAATTACCCGACCTACGACAAAGAGCTCTACGCACTCATCCGCGCTTTGGAAACATGGCAACACTATCTCCTTTCCAAAGAGTTCATCATTCACACCGACCACGAGTCCTTAAAGTACCTCAAAGGACAACACAAGTTGAATAAACGACATGCGACGTGGGTAGAGTTCATCGAACCTTTTCCTTACGTCATTCGGTACAAATCAGGTAAAGAGAATGTGGTAGCCGACGCCCTTTCTCGGAGGTATGTTTTACTTTCATCTTTGACTGCACACTTGTTGGGTTTTGAAATAATAAAAGAGTTGTACAAAGATGATTCGGATTTTGGTGAAATTCATGCAAACTGTTCACAAAAAGCTTTTGGAAAATTTTATTTGCATGATGGATTTTTGTTTTACAAAAACAAGCTATGTTTGCCTAGTGGTTCTATGCGTGAATTACTTATTCGTGAGGCACATAGTGGTGGTTTGATGGGTCATTTTGGTGTTGCTAAAACGCTGCCTATTTTGCAATCAAATTTTTATTGGCCGAACATGCGAAAAGATGTTGAACGAATTTGTGGAAATTGCATTGTTTGTAAAAAGGCTAAATCAAAAAGTCTGCCCCATGGTATGTACACTCCTCTTCCCGTGTCTACTTCTCCTTGGATTGATTTATCTATGGACTTTGTTTTAGGTTTGCCTCGATCTAGCAAGGGAAATGATTCCATTTTTGTTGTCGTTGATCGGTTCTCCAAGATGGCGCATTTCAGCCCCTGCAAGAAGACCAGCGATGCTTCCAACATCGCCAACTTGTTCTTCCGCGACATCGTACGACTCCACGGTATGCCTAAAACCATTGTTTCCGATCGTGATGCGAAATTCTTGAGTTATTTTTGGAAGACATTGTGGACAAAATTAGGTACGAAATTACTTTTCTCTACCACTTGTCACCCCCAAACTGATGGGCAAACGGAAGTTGTGAATAGAACATTGTCTACTTTGTTGCGTGCCATAATCAAAACTAATCTTAAGTCTTGGGAAGAATGTTTGCCTCATGTCGAATTTGCATACAATCACAGCAAGCATTCAGCCACTACATTTTCACCTTTCGAAATTGTGTATGGTTTCAATCCTATTACGCCTTTGGATTTGTTTCCTTTGCCTAGTTCTCAACAGGTTAATCTCGATGGCGCACGGAAGGCTGATTTTGTACAATCTCTCCACGAAAAAGTTCGGGCCAACATTGAGCGACGCAACGATCAATATGCAAAGCAAGCAAACAAAGGGCGCACAAAAGTTTTGTTTCAGCCCGGAGATTGGGTTTGGATTCATATGCGCAAGGAACGTTTTCCAGAACAACGCAAGTCCAAGTTACTCCCTCGCGGCGACGGTCCATTCCAAGTGGTGTCGAAAATCAACGACAATGCATACAAACTTGATCTCCAAGGTAAGTATAATGTAAGTGCTACTTTTAATGTTGCTGATTTGTCTCCTTTTCATGCAGATTTGGATTTGAGGGCAAATCCTTTCCAACCCGGGGGCAATGATGAGGACATCACCACGAACATGCATTCGCATTCAATCAAGGATACACCGGAGGGCCCAATGACGCGAGCCAGAACCAAGAGATTCAAAGAGCAAGTGACCAGCCTACTTCACAAGTTTGGAGCCCAAAATATTGCCATAGAAGAGCCCAGAATCGTCAACATGATCTCAGCCCAAACTCAAGGCAATAATCCGAAATAGAGTCAAGCCCAAAGGGATAAACGAATTTTATGTGTGTGTGAGACTGTTGGTTTTCTTGTAACCGTTTGTGAGCTTATGGTCTGAGAGTTATTTCCTTTTTGTGTTAAATTCGAGATTTATGGCGTCTCTTTGGTTTTTGTAACCATAATCTCGAATTGAGTATTTGTAGTAATTGTGTGGAAGTAGAAGGCAGACCATCTTTGATTATCAAACATTTGTGTGAGGATTAGTTCTCTGAAATTTTAAGCCCTAAACGAAGAACTTATCAAGGCAATCCCTTGTGGCGTTCTTGATTATCCAATCTTATCAATAGTTCGCACCATAAACTATTGTGGCGATTTTCATTCCATACAACCTCTACGACCCTTATCTGAATTCAACACAAACCATAAATCCACAAACAACATCCGAAATTGCATATTCAAGGCCAAGCTGATCAGGTATTTCGACTCTCGAGACGACTCCACGTTCATTCCGCTTTGATCCGAGGCTCCTTTCATTCTCTCGAAGGGATTCTCTATCAGGAGCCTTTGGCGCCTTCTTCTTCGTTTGAACCTTAGGTTGGTTCTTCTTCTCGACATTGCGAGGTCTCTTCTTAGATCTAGAGGTGGAGGCTGTAGCATGTACTTCTCCTTGAGCCCTCTTTTTCTTAGTGAGTGCCTCAGCGGTTTGAAGTTCCTTCATGAGCTCGGTAACAGTGTAGTCTAGCTTGTTCATGGAATAATTCAACTTGAAGGTATCAAAGGTTTCGGGGAGAGTTTCCAAGATCATATCTATTTTAGTCTCCCCATCAATCTCAGATCCAAGGATCTCCATCTCGTTGAGATAGCTAATGATCAGCATCATATGATCTCTAACGGGAGTTTCAGCCTTCATACGACAGTTCATGAATTGTCGGACCGCTTGTTGCCTAGCTTGACGTCCTTGCCCTCCAAACATCTCATGGAGATTGTAGAGAATATCGGTGGGAGTTTCGTAATCACGATGTTGTTGTTGCAACACATTGTTCATCGATGCCAAAATATAGCATCTCGCAATCTCATCGGATCGAAGCCAGGCCGCCAGGGTGTCTTTCTCCTCTTGCGTCGAATCATCATTCGTTTGAGGACAGGGGGTGGTGAGAACCCATTTGTGCTTGTCGACAGTAAGGACTATGTCGAGGTTACGTTTCCAGTCGACGTAATTGTCGCCTTCGAGTTTATTCGAGGAAAGAATGGTTGAGAGAGGGTTGAGAGACATATTGCCTATAAAAGTTGAAACAAGTTTATGATTAGTCTTTGGTTTAGGATTTAAGTTTTATTAAGACTTTTATAAAATCCAAAGGTGTTATAAACCAAACGATAATTTACTCCCTCAAGAGAAGGCCGCAAAAAATCTCCTTTTATAAGTAAATGACACATCATTAATGCTAAGCCAAGATGTCAATACATCTATTTTGACTAGCCACCTTTTAAATTGGTTTGATCACTCACATCCTTTCGCAGAGCCTCAAGGGAGGATTACTAGGGATTGAGCCTAAGTGTGCAACCAACCACTTAGTCCAAAAGGTCAACTTTGAAAAACAATCCCCCAAGGGGAGGCCTTGCCATCATCGTCTCACTCTCGGACGTAGCTCATTGAGCAATGATCGAAGCAATAACGCCTTGGAGTACTCCCATTTAAGTGAGGGTCGCAAGAGCGGCTCTTAGTCCCACGTTAATTGCTTCTTTCATTAGTGTTGGGGATCTTGGGTTACAAACAACAAGTATAACCCTCCCACTTAGTTTTTGGAGTTGGTTCATCGACTCTTATAAGTTCGGAAACAAATTTCTTAGTTAGAGAGCGACAGAGCGGACAACTAGAAGAGAATCCTGGATCGACATGTTCAGAGTAGTATTAGTGCATAAAGGCACAAGGTACATACTCGATCTTTTCCTATTTTCTATTTCGGGAAAGTGCATGAGGGAAGTGTGAACTTCAACTCACTCGAACACTTGAAAGTTTGAGATTACACATCTTTTTATTTTTCGGCTTGTCTACAAAGAGACCTCCCACTCAAATTTTCAAGAGCATATAGATTTTGAACATATGTGATGTAGATATAGTTTTGAAAACATTTTGAAAACTTATTTGATTTGGATGACAAAATATTTTCAAGTTTGAAAGTGAAAACGGTTTTTCAAAATTCAAACTAGTTTTGTAAAAACTCAATTTCAATTAAACTTTCAAAAATCAAAACATTTAAATCTTACACATCATGTTTATAATCATATGAAAAAAAATTTTGCTCAAGAAAATTTTCTCATTAGAGTTCTATAACTCATGGTAGTGGGGTTTGAAAATTCGGATTTCTAAAAAAACTGGAGTTTCAGACAGCCGCGCACCTCGGAGTAAAATCGCCATATTTGGCGGCTCCGATGTCCTTTTGAGCCGAAACCGGTGGCATTGGCCAGAGGACATACAGAGCTTTAATTTGATTCAAGAATCATTAAATTTCGTTTTTTAGCAGAGAGTTATGCCACTTTTAATGCGGGTTTACTCCAGCTCGAAGAAAAAGAAATAATTAAATCTTGGTCCTTTTTAGGTGCGAAAAAGAATAGAGTGTAACGGAACGTTTTATGAAGGTTGTTAAACCTTTTATTTGTGTTTTATTAGCAAGGTAATAACAAGGCATAAAAGAAATAACAACAAGCATAAAACGATTCAAGTAAAAAAAAAGAAACTAGCAAGATAACAAAACTAGTCACAAAATTTTACTCGAAATTTCTCAAACCTTTAAAACACGTTTTTCAATATAAAAAATTAAAAACTTTTAGAACTGATTCTATTGTGTTTTAAAAACATCCCAAACTCATAGAAAATCAACATGATTTTTAATTTAAAGGCAAGAACAATAAATTAAAAAAAATCTAAGATAACAATTCTAACTTGTCACAAAATTAGTAAACTTTCGAAAACGATTTTCAAGCTCATATTTTTAAATACATGTACATGCTAATCTTTGACCATAGCTCTGATACCATTTGTTGGAATTGATCTAGGGTTTAAGAAAAAGATTAAACGCTTCGGGAAGCGGCGGAATTTTAAAAAATTTCTTTACAAGTAAAAACAGTTTTTACTAACCTAGACAAAGAGCAAGTACATGTAATTAAAAACTAATATGAGCTAGAAGTTTACTAACCTTTCTTGAAGCTTGAACTTTGAAGAAGCTTTTGGAAAGTTTGCAACGCTCGTCTCCCCTCGCAGCATGTCTCTCTTTCTTTCCTCGGCACCTCGAGCAACCACGAAAGTTTCTATGACTAAATCACTCGAAATAATGGAATTAGTGAGTGGGCACTTTTAAAAACTACGACTTAAGAACGAGTCTTGAAGTCGCAGAGCTAAACACAAGGTCGAGTGAGGACCTAGGAGCCAAAACAAGAAAAATCGAAAATAAACTAGAGAGAGAGCGAGAGAGGAGTTTCGGCCAAAGTTCTAGAGAGAGAGTCTCTCAAATCTCTTAAACTTGGATGAAAATGAAATGTGAGGAAATGAGGCTCCTATTTATAGGAGAGGTCTTACCTTCAATAAGGTAGTTTCCTCTTCTATAGAATATCACATATTCATGAGCCAATTTCCTCTTTTCCCTATTGAGACACTCGGCCAACAAGGGCTTCTAGAAGCCTTGATTGGTTTCCAATTTTGTTCATGGCTTGCCTTTTCTCTCAACATGGCCGAAGTTCCTTATGCATCCTTATGCAAATTTGTTTCCTCTTTTTCTTTTGGCAAGTATCTAAATACATTTATGCACAAAATAAACTCTCCTATTTCTCTGTAGGGTAGGCGCCCAACATGTCTCTAGAAGGAGCTTCTAGAAGCTTCTTCATTTATTCATGAGAACATGAAAAAAGGCCCATTAAGAATTTTCAATAAAACTCTTATGAAATGATCAAGTCATGGCCGAGTGACATTAAATCATCAAATGAACTTGTCAATAAATTTATTGACATTCATTTCATCCTTTGTCTCAAAAGACAAAAATACCCTTTTGACTATTTTCGTTCTCGTTTTGACTTAGCTTCCAGTTTAACTATTCCTATCGATGTGATTCGTGACAGTGACCTCATGGACCCAAATGAACAAAGCTTGAGCTAAACACTTGGACTCAAAAGTTCACAAACCTTTTCCAAGTTTAGCTTAATGCCAACTGACTCCACTAAATAGCTGACACTGAAAATCTCTCGGTTCAAATGAATTTATTTTCTACTCAAGAATTCGACCTAATAATGATGAGCGGATCCACTGAATATTATCTATGTTTACCCTTCATGAATGTCATCAACTAGTCGGGATTTACTAAATTACCATTTTACCCTTCTAGCTGTTATTTCCTCAACTCCTTTGTCGCTTGTGAATAAGTTAGAAACAATGTATTGACGAGGAGCTAACAAGTCACATTGTTTCATCCAAAAGAGTCAGGACTCAATTTCGACACTGGCCAGTTCATTTATTCACACTCCAAGGAACAATGCATGAGGTGACATGTATTGCATTTCAACAATCTTGTACATGAATTCCATATCTATGAGAACTTCACAAAGTTACTCATGACATACTCACAACTTAGTACTTCACCAATAGGCCCTGTTCGGAATCACATAGTGAGTCCGAACTCTGACTTTCTCAAATCAGAATACTAAGCTATGAAATGGCATGTCTCATTTCTGGATTAAGGTAAGCATGATGCAATTCATACATAGTGACTTCGAGACATAAGAGGTTAAATGGTTTGTTGTTATCTTGTCTCTAGAAGTGCATTGGTCAATTAAGTACCTTCGAAAGATACCAAGAAGAACTATAGAGTCTCAAACTCTCAATGCCTCATAACCAGACATCATAGATTCTTCTAACAATCGTACTGAGGTCAATAGTCCTTTGACCCTAAGATTGCGAATATATCGTTTTAAGCAAACTACGAAGAGTTTGTTCATGCAAATCTACATTTGTCTCTTCGTAAGTTGTTTAGTTTGTTTATGGACTAAAGACTAAGGTTTTATCATAAAGCTTCAAACAAAGAAATAATGAATGAACGTTTCAACTTCTTATTAATGAATAAGCAATTACAAGCAAGAGTCTTCATGAGACTATATTACATCAAATGTACACAAATAGACACTACTACTCTTCTTGTGGGAACCATTGACAACAGTTCGCTCCTCTAGTCGAGCTCCGAGTACGCGAGTCGACTGTTACTCCTCGTACCGACTCTTCACGTAACTCCTCGGGTCGAGCTCGCTCCTCGAGTCCAGTTCGCTCCTCGGGTCGAGCTCGCTCCTCGAGCCCAGTTCGCCCCTCGAGTCGAGCTCGCTCCTCTAGTCCAGTTCGCTACTCGAGTCGAGCTCCGAGGCCGCGAGTCGACTGATACTCCTCGTGCCGACTTCACGCAATTCCTGGAGTCGAGCTCGCTCCTCAAGTCCAGTTCGCTCCTCGAGTCGAGCTCACTCCTAGGGTCGAGCTCGCTCCTCGAGTCCAGTTCGATCCTCGGGTCGAGCTCGCTCCTCGAGTCCAGTTCGCTCCTCGAGTCGAGCTCGCTCCTCGAATCCAGTTCACTCCTCGAGTCGAGCTCGCTCCTCGAGTCCACTTCGCTCCTCGACTCGAGCTCCGAGTCTGCGAGTCGACTGTTACTCCTCGTACCGACTCTTCACGTAACTCCTCGGGTCGAGCTCGCTCCTTGAGTCAGTTCGCTCCGCGAGTCGAGCTCGCTCCTCGAGTCAAGTTCGCTCCTCGAGTCGAGCTCGCTCCTCGCGTCGAGTTCTGAGTCCTCGATTCGACTAATACTCGTGCCGACTCTTCACACAACTCCTCGAGTCGAGCTCGCTCCTCGAGTCCAGTTCGCTCCTTGAGTTAAGCTCGCTCCTCGAGTCCAGTTCGCTCCTCGAGTCGAGCTCCGAGTCCGTGAGTCGACTGATACTCCTCGTGCCAACTTCACACAATTCCTCGAGTCGAGCTCGCTCATCGAGTCCAGTTTGCTCCTCGAGTCGAGCTCGCTCCTCGAGTCCATTTCGCTCCTCGAGTCGAGCTCGCTCCTCGAGTCCAGTTCGCTCATCGTGTCGAGCTCCGAGTACGCGAGTCGACTGTTACTCCTCGTACCGACCCTTCACGCAACTCCTCGAGTCCAGTTCGCTCCTCGAGTCGAGCTCGCTCCTCGAGTCCAGTTCGCTCCTCGAGGCGAGCTCCGAGTCCGCGAGTCGACTGTTACTCCTCGTACCGACTCTTCACGTAACTCCTCGGGTCGAGCTCGCTCCTCGAGTCCAGTTCGCTCCGCGAGTCGAGCTCGCTCCTCGAGTCCAATTCGCTCCTCGAGTCGAGCTCGCTCCTCGTGTCCAGCTCCGAGTCCGCGAGTCGACTAATACTCGTGCCGACTCTTCACGCAATTCCTCGAGTCGAGCTCGCTCCTCGAGTCCAGTTCGCTCCTCGAGTTGAGCTCACTCCTTGAGTCCAGTTCGCTCCTCGAGTAGAGCTCCGAGTCCGCGAGTAGACTGTTACTCCTCGTACCAACTCTTCACGAAATTCTTCGGCTCGAGCTCGCTCCTCGAGTCCAATTCGCTCCGTGAGTCGAGCTCTCTCCTCGAGTCCAGTTCGCTCCTCGAGTCGAGCTCGCTCCTCGTGTCGAGCTCCGAGTCCGCGAGTCGACTAATACTCTTGCCGACTCTTTACACAACTCCTCGAGTCGAGCTCGCTCCTCGGGTCCAGTTCGCTCCTCGAGTCGAGCTCGCTCCTAGAGTCCAGTTCGCTCCTCGAGTCAAGCACCGAGTACGCGAGTCGACTGTTACTCCTCATACCGACTCTTCACGTAACTCCTCGGGTCCAGCTCAGTCCTCGAGTCCAGTTCACTCCTCGGGTCGAGCTCGCTCCTCGAGCCCAGTTTGCCCCTCGAGTCGAGCTCGCTCCTCGAGTCCAGTTCGCCCCTCGAGTCGAACTCGCTCCTCGAGTCGAGCTCGCTCCTCGAGTCCAGCTCGCTCCTCGAGTCGAGCTCGCTCCTCGAGTCCAGTTCGCTCCTCGAGTCGAGCTCCGAGTACGCGAGTCGACTGTTACTCCTCGTACCGACCCTTCACGCAACTCCTCGAGTCCAGTTCGCTCCTCGAGTCGAGCTCGCTCCTCGAGTCCAGTTCGCTCCTCGAGGCGAGCTCCGAGTCCGCGAGTCGACTGTTACTCCTCGTACCGACTCTTCACGTAACTCCTCGGGTCGAGCTCGCTCCTCGAGTCCAGTTCGCTCCGCGAGTCGAGCTCGCTCCTCGAGTCCAATTCGCTCCTCGAGTCGAGCTCGCTCCTCGTGTCCAGCTCCGAGTCCGCGAGTCGACTAATACTCGTGCCGACTCTTCACGCAATTCCTCGAGTCGAGCTCGCTCCTCGAGTCCAGTTCGCTCCTCGAGTTGAGCTCACTACTTGAGTCCAGTTCGCTCCTCGAGTAGAGCTCCGAGTCCGCGAGTAGACTGTTACTCCTCGTACCAACTCTTCACGAAATTCTTCGGCTCGAGCTCGCTCCTCGAGTCCAATTCGCTCCGTGAGTCGAGCTCTCTCCTCGAGTCCAGTTCGCTCCTCGAGTCGAGCTCGCTCCTCGTGTCGAGCTCCGAGTCCGCGAGTCGACTAATACTCTTGCCGACTCTTTACACAACTCCTCGAGTCGAGCTCGCTCCTCGGGTCCAGTTCGCTCCTCGAGTCGAGCTCGCTCCTAGAGTCCAGTTCGCTCCTCGAGTCAAGCACCGAGTACGCGAGTCGACTGTTACTCCTCATACCGACTCTTCACGTAACTCCTCGGGTCCAGCTCAGTCCTCGAGTCCAGTTCACTCCTCGGGTCGAGCTCGCTCCTCGAGCCCAGTTTGCCCCTCGAGTCGAGCTCGCTCCTCGAGTCCAGTTCGCCCCTCGAGTCGAACTCGCTCCTCGAGTCGAGCTCGCTCCTCGAGTCCAGCTCGCTCCTCGAGTCGAGCTCGCTCCTCGAGTCCAGTTCGCTCCTCGAGTCGAGCTCCGAGTCCGCGAGTCGACTGTTACTCCTCGTACCGACTCTTCACGTAACTCCTCGGGTCGAGCTATCTCCTCGAGTCCAGTTCGCTCCGCGAGTCGAGCTCGCTCCTCGAGTCTAGTTCGCTCCTCGAGTCGAGCTCGCTCCTCGTGTTGAGCTCCGAGTCCGCGAGTCGACTAATACTCGTGCCGACTCTTCAGACAACTCCTCGAGTCGAGCTCGCTCCTCGAGTCCAGTTCGCTCCTCGAGTTAAGCTCGCTACTCGAGTCCAGTTCGCTCCTCGAGTCGAGCTCCGAGTCCGTGAGTCGACTGATACTCCTCGTGCCAACTTCACACAATTCCTCGAGTCGAGCTCGCTCATCGAGTCCAGTTTGCTCCTCGAGTCGAGCTCGCTCCTCGAGTCCATTTCGCTCCTCGAGTCGAGCTTGCTCCTCGAGTCCAGTTCGCTCCTCGAGTCGAGCTCCGAGTACGCGAGTCGACTGTTACTCCTCGTACCGACCCTTCACGCAACTCCTCGAGTCCAGTTCGCTCCTCGAGTTGAGCTCGCTCCTCGAGTTGAGCTCGCTCCTCGAGTCCAGTTCGCTCCTCGAGGCGAGCTCCGAGTCCGAGAGTCGACTGTTACTCCTCGTACCGACTCTTCACGTAACTCCTCGGGTCGAGCTCGCTCCTCGAGTCCAGTTCGCTCCACGAGTCGAGCTCGCTCCTCGAGTCCAGTTCGCTCCTCGAGTCGAGCTCGCTCCTCGTGTCGAGCTCCGAGTCCGCGAGTCGACTAATACTCATGCCGACTCTTCACGCAATTCCTCGAGTCGAGCTCGCTCCTCGAGTCCAGTTCGCTCCTCGAGTTGAGCTCACTCCTCGAGTCCAGTTCGCTTCTCGAGTCGAGCTCCGAGTCCGCGAGTCGACTGTTACTCCTCGTACCGACTCTTCACGCAATAATTCGGGTCGAGCTCGCTCCTCGAGTCCGATTCGCTCCGCGAGTCGAGCTCTCTCCTCGAGTCCAGTTCGCTCCTCGAGTCGAGCTCGCTCCTCGTGTCGAGCTCCGAGTCCGCGAGTCGACTAATACTCGTGCCGACTCTTCACACAACTCCTCGAGTCGAGCTCGCTCCTCGAGTCCAGTTCGCTCCTCGATTTAAGCTCGCTCCTCGAGTCCAGTTCGCTCCTCGAGTCAAGCTCCGAGTCCATGGGTCGACTGATACTCCTCGTGCCGACTTCACGCAATTTCTCGAGTCGAGCTCGCTCCTCGGGTCCAGTTCGCTCCTCGAGTCGAGCTCGCTCCTAGAGTCCAGTTCGCTCCTCGAGTCAAGCTCCGAGTACGCGAGTCGACTGTTACTCCTCGTACCGACTCTTCACGTAAGTCCTCGGGTCCAGCACACGCCTAGTCCAGTTCACTCCTCGGGTCGAGCTCGCTCCTCGAGCCTAGTTCGCCCCTCGAGTCGAGCTCGCTCCTCGAGTCCAGTTCGCCCCTCGAGTCGAACTCGCTCCTCGAGTCGAGCTCGCTCCTCGAGTCCAGCTCGCTCCTCGAGTCGAGCTCGCTCCTCGAGTCCAGTTCGCTCCTCGAGTCGAGATCCGAGTCCGCGAGTCGACTGTTACTCCTCGTACCGACTCTTCACGTAACTCCTCGGGTCGAGCTCGCTCCTCGAGTCCAGTTCGCTCCGTGAGTCGAGCTCGCTCCTCGAGTCCAGTTCGCTCCTCGAGTCGAGCTCGCTCCTCGTGTCGAGCTCCGAGTCCGCGAGTCGACTAATACTCGTGCCGACTCTTCAGACAACTCCTCGAGTCGAGCTCGCTCCTCGAGTCTAGTTCGCTCCTCGAGTTAAGCTCGCTACTCTAGTCCAGTTCGCTCCTCGAGTCGAGCTTCGAGTCCGCGAGTCGACTAATACTCGTGCCGACTCTTCACGCAATTCCTCGAGTCGAACTCGCTCCTCGAGTCCAGTTCGCTCATCGAGTTGAGCTCGCTCCTCGAGTCCAGTTCGCTCCTCGAGTCGAGCTCCAAGTCCGCGAGTCGGCTAATACTCGTGCCGACTCTTCACGCAATTCCTCGAGTCGAGCTCGCTCCTCGGGTCCAGTTCGCTCCTCGAGTAGAGCTCGCTCCTCGAGTCCAGTTCGCTCCTCGAGTCGAGCTTCGAGTATACGAGTCGACTGTTACTCCTCGTACCGACTCTTCACGTAACTCCTCGGGTCGAGCTCGCTCCTCGAGTCCAGTTCGCTCCTCGGGTCGAGCTCGCTCCTCGAGCCCAGTTTGCCCCTCGAGTCAAGCTCGCTCCTCGAGTCCAGTTCGATCCTGGAGTCGAGCTCCGAGTCCGCGAGTCGACTGATACTCCTCGTGCCGACTTCACGCAATTCCTCGAGTCGATCTCGCTCCTCGAGTCCAGTTCGCTCCTCGAGTCGAGCTCCGAGTCCGCGAGTCGACTGTTACTCCTCGTACCGACACTTCACGTAACTCCTCGGGTCGAGCTCGCTCCTCGAGTCCAGTTCGCTCCGCGAGTCGAGCTCGCTCCTCGAGTCCAGTTCGCTCCTCGAGTCGAGCTCGCTCCTCGTGTCCAGCTCCGAGTCCGCGAGTCGACTAATACTCGTGCCGACTCTTCACGCAATTCCTCGAGTCGAGCTCGCTCCTCGAGTCCAGTTCGCTCCTCGAGTTGAGCTCACTCCTTGAGTCCAGTTCGCTCCTCGAGTAGAGCTCCGAGTCCGCGAGTCGACTGTTACTCCTCGTACCAACTCTTCACGAAATTCTTCGGGTCGAGCTCGCTCCTCGAGTCCAATTCGCTCCGCGAGTCGAGCTCTCTCCTCGAGTCCAGTTCGCTCCTCGAGTCGAGCTCGCTCCTCGTGTCGAGCTCCGAGTCTGCGAGTCGACTAATACTCTTGCCGACTCTTCACACAACTCCTCGAGTCGAGCTCGCTCCTCGGGTCCAGTTCGCTCCTCGAGTCGAGCTCGCTCCTAGAGTCCAGTTCGCTCCTCGAGTCAAGCTCCGAGTACGCGAGTCGACTGTTACTCCTTATACCGACTCTTCACGTAACTCCTCGGGTCCAGCTCAGTCCTCGAGTCCAGTTCACTCCTCGGGTCGAGCTCGCTCCTCGAGCCCAGTTCGCCCCTCGAGTCGAGCTCGCTCCTCGAGTCCAGTTCGCCCCTCGAGTCGAACTCGCTCCTCAAGTCGAGCTCGCTCCTCGAGTCCAGCTCGCTCCTCGAGTCGAGCTCGCTCCTCGAGTCCAGTTCGCTCCTCGAGTCGAGCTCCGAGTCCGCGAGTCGACTGCTACTCCTCGTACCGACTCTTCACGTAACTCCTCGGGTCGAGCTATCTCCTCGAGTCCAGTTCGCTCCGCGAGTCGAGGTCGCTCCTCGAGTCCAGTTCGCTCCTCGAGTCGAGCTCGCTCCTCGTGTTGAGCTCCGAGTCCGCGAGTCGACTAATACTCGTGCCGACTCTTCAGACAACTCCTCGAGTCGAGCTCGCTCCTCGAGTCCAGTTCGCTCCTCGAGTTAAGCTCGCTACTCGAGTCCAGTTCGCTCCTCGAGTCGAACTCCGAGTCTGTGAGTCGACTGATACTCCTCGTGCCAACTTCACACAATTCCTCGAGTCGAGCTCGCTCATCGAGTCCAGTTTGCTCCTCGAGGCGAGCTCGCTCCTCGAGTCCATTTCGCTCCTCGAGTCGAGCTCGCTCCTCGAGTCCAGTTCGCTCCTCGAGTCGAGCTCCGAGTACGCGAGTCGACTGTTACTCCTCGTACCGACCCTTCACGCAACTCCTCGAGTCCAGTTCGCTCCTCGAGTTGAGCTCGCTCCTCGAGTCCAGTTCGCTCCTCGAGGCGAGCTCCGAGTCCGAGAGTCGACTGTTACTCCTCGTACCGACTCTTCACGTAACTCCTCGGGTCGAGCTCGCTCCTCGAGTCCAGTTCGCTCCACGAGTCGAGCTTGCTCCTCGAGTCCAGTTCGCTCCTCGAGTCGAGCTCGCTCCTCGTGTCGAGCTCCGAGTCCGCGAGTCGACTAATACTCGTGCCGACTCTTCACGCAATTCCTCGAGTCGAGCTCGCTCCTCGAGTCCAGTTCGCTCCTCGAGTCGAGCTCCGAGTCCGCGAGTCGACTGTTACTCCTCGTACCGACTCTTCACGCAATTATTCGGGTCGAGCTCGCTCCTCGAGTCCGGTTCGCTCCACGAGTCGAGCTGTCTCCTCGAGTCCAGTTCGCTCCTCGAGTCGAGCTCGCTCCTCGTGTCGAGCTCCGAGTCCGTGAGTCGACTAATACTCGTGCCGACTCTTCACACAACTCCTCGAGTCGAGCTCGCTCCTCGAGTCCAGTTCGCTCCTCGATTTAAGCTCGCTCCTCGAGTCCGGTTCGCTCCTCGAGTCAAGCTCCGAGTCCGCGGGTCGACTGATACTCCTCGTGCCGACTTCACGCAATTTCTCTAGTCGAGCTCGCTCCTCGGGTCCAGTTCGCTCCTCGAGTCGAGCTCGCTCCTAGAGTCCAGTTCGCTCCTCGAGTCAAGCTCCGAGTACGCGAGTCGACTGTTACTCCTCGTACCGACTCTTCACGTAAGTCCTCGGGTCCAGCACACGCCTAGTCCAGTTCACTCCTCGGGTCGAGCTCGCTCCTCGAGCCTAGTTCGCCCCTCGAGTCGAGCTCGCTCCTCGAGTCCAGTTCGCCCCTCGAGTCGAACTCGCTCCTCGAGTCGAGCTCGCTCCTCGAGTCCAGCTCGCTCCTCGAGTCGAGCTCGCTCCTCGAGTCCAGTTCGCTCCTCGAGTCGAGCTCCGAGTCCGCGAGTCGACTATTACTCCTCGTACCGACTCTTCACGTAACTCCTCGGGTCGAGCTCGCTCCTCGAGTCCAGTTCGCTCCGTGAGTCGAACTCGCTCCTCGAGTCCAGTTCGCTCCTCGAGTCGAGCTCGCTCCTCGTGTCGAGCTCCGAGTCCGCGAGTCGACTAATACTCGTGCCGACTCTTCAGACAACTCCTCGAGTCGAGCTCGCTCCTCGAGTCCAGTTCGCTCCTCGAGTTATGCTCGCTACTCGAGTCCAGTTCGCTCCTCGAGTCGAGCTCCGAGTCCGCGAGTCGACTAATACTCGTGCCGACTCTTCACGCAATTCCTCGAGTCGAGCTCGCTCCTCGAGTCCAGTTCGCTCATCGAGTTGAGCTCGCTCCTCGAGTCCAGTTCGCTCCTCGATTCGAGCTCCAAGTCCGCGAGTCGACTGTTACTCCTCGTGCCGACTTCACGCAATTCCTCGAGTCGAGCTCGCTCCTCGGGTCCAGTTCGCTCCTCGAGTCGAGCTCGCTCCTCGAGTCTAGTTCTATCCTCGTGTCGAGCTCCGAGTCCGCGAGTCGACTAATACTCGTGCCGACTCTTCAGACAACTCCTCGAGTCGAGCTCGCTCCTCGAGTTCAGTTCGCTCCTCGAGTTATGCTCGCTACTCGAGTCCAGTTCGCTCCTCGAGTCGAGCTCCGAGTCCGCGAGTCGACTAATACTCGTGCCGACTCTTCACGCAATTCCTCGAGTCGAGCTCGCTTCTCGAGTCCAGTTCGCTCATCGAGTTGAGCTCGCTCCTCGAGTCCAGTTCGCTCCTCGATTCGAGCTCCAAGTCCGCGAGTCGACTGTTACTCCTCGTGCCGACTTCACGCAATTCCTCGAGTCGAGCTCGCTCCTCGGGTCCAGTTCGCTCCTCGAGTCGAGCTCGCTCCTCGAGTCCAGTTCGCTCCTCGAGTCGAGCTCCGAGTATGCGAGTCGACTGTTACTCCTCGTACCGACTCTTCACGTAACTCCTCGGGTCGAGCTCGCTCCTCGAGTCCAGTTCGCTCCTCGGGTCGAGCTCGCTCCTCGAGCCCAGTTTGCCCCTCGAGTCGAGCTCGCTCCTCGAGTCCAGTTCTATCCTCGAGTCGAGCTCCGAGTCCGCGAGTCGACTGATACTACTCGTGCCGACTTCACGCAATTCCTCGAGTCGATCTCGCTCCTCGAGTCCAGTTCGCTCCTCGAGTCGAGCTCGCTCCTCGGCTCGAGCTCGCTCCTCGAGTCGAGCTCGCTCCTCGGGTCGAGCTCGCTCCTCGAGTCCAGTTTGTACTCGAGTCGAGCTCCGAGTCCGCGAGTCGACTGTTACTCCTCGTACCGACACTTCACGTAACTCCTCGGGTCGAGCTCGCTCCTCGAGTCCAGTTCGCTCCGCGAGTCGAGCTCGCTCCTCGAGTCCAGTTCGCTCCTCGAGTCGAGTCCCGAATGTGGCACCACGCTCTCCGCCCAGCTCGTGCGCCGATAGGCAGCGAGTTACAAATGGGTTTCAGAGGCTTGCGCCCACCGGACGAGTATTAGTCGAGCTCGCTCGTCGTGTCGAGCTCCGAGTCCGCGAGTCGCCTAATACTCGTGCCGACTCTTCACACAACTCCTCGAGTCGAGCTCGCTCCTCGAGTCCAGTTCGCTCCTCGATTTAAGCTCGCTCCTCGAGTCCAGTTCGCTCCTCGAGTCGAGCTCCGAGTCCGCGAGTCGACTGATACTCCTCGTGCCGACTTCACACAATTCCTCGAGTCGAGCTCGCTCCTCGAATCCAGTTCGCTCCTCGAGTCGAGCTCGCTCCTCGAGTCCAGTTCTCTCCTCGAGTCGAGCTCCGAGTACGCGAGTCGACTGTTACTCCTCGTACCGACTCTTCACGTAACTCCTCGGGTCGAGCTCGCTCCTCGAGTCCAGTTCGCTCCGCGAGTCGAGCTCCCTCCTCGAGTCCAGTTCGCTCCTCGAGTCGAGCTCGCTCCTCGTGTCGAGCTCCGAGTCCGCGAGTCGACTAATACTCGTGCCGACTCTTCAGACAACTCCTCGAGTCGAGCTCGCTCCTCGAGTCCAATTCGCTCCTCGAGTTGAGCTCGCTACTCGAGTCGATCTCGCACCTCGAGTCGAGCTCGCTCCTCGAGTCCAGTTCTCTCCTCGAGTCGAGCTCCGAGTACGCGAGTCGACTGTTACTCCTCGTACCGACTCTTCACGTAACTCCTCGGGTCGAGCTCGCTCCTCGAGTCCAGTTCGCTCCGCGAGTCGAGCTCGCTCCTCGAGTCCAGTTCGCTCCTCGAGTCGAGCTCGCTCCTCGTGTCGAGCTCCGAGTCCGCGAGTCGACTAATACTCGTGCCGACTCTTCACACAACTCCTCGAGTCGAGCTCGCTCCTCGAGTCCAGTTCGTTCCTCGATTTAAGCTCACTCCTCGAGTCCAGTTCTTTCCTCGAGTCAAGCTCCGAGTCCGCGAGTCGACTGATACTCCTCGTGCCGACTTCACGCAATTTCTCGAGTCGAGCTCGCTCCTCGGGTCCAGTTCGCTCCTCGAGTCGAGCTCGCTCCTAGAGTCCAGTTCGCTTCTCGAGTCAAGCTCCGAGTACGCGAGTCGACTGTTACTCCTCGTACTGACTCTTCACGTAACTCCTCGGGTCCAGCACACGCCTAGTCCAGTTCACTCCTCGGGTCGAGCTCGCTCCTCGAGCCTAGTTCGCCCCTCGAGTCGAGCTCGCTCCTAGAGTCCAGTCTGCCCCTCGAGTCGAACTCGCTCCTCGAGTCGAGCTCGCTCCTCGAGTCCAGCTCGCTCCTCGAGTCCAGTTCGCTCCTCGAGTCGAGCTCCGAGTCCGCGAGTCGACTGTTACTCCTCGTACCGACTCTTCACGTAACTCCTCGGGTCGAGCTCGCTCCTCGAGTCCAGTTCGCTCTGCGAGTCGAGCTCGCTCCTCGAGTCCAGTTCGCTCCTCGAGTTGAGCTCGCTCCTCGAGTCCAGTTCGCTCCTCGAGTCGAGCTCCAAGTCCGCGAGTCTACTGTTACTCCTCGTGCCGACTTCACGCAATTCCTCGAGTCGAGCTCGCTCCTCGGGTCCAGTTCGCTCCTCGAGTCGAGCTCGCTCCTCGAGTCCAGTTCGCTCCTCGAGTCGAGCTCCGAGTATGCGAGTCAACTGTTACTCCTCGTACCGACTCTTCACGTAACTCCTCGGGTCGAGCTCGCTCCTCGAGTCCAGTTCGCTCCTCGGGTCGAGCTCGCTCCTCAAGCCCAGTTTGCCCCTCGAGTCGAGCTCGCTCCTCGAGTCCAGTTCGATCCTCGAGTCGAGCTCCGAGTCCGCGAGTCGACTAATACTCCTCGTGCCGACTTCACGCAATTCCTCGAGTCGAGCTCGCTCCTCGAGTCCAGTTCGCTCCTCGAGTCGAGCTCGTTCCTCGGCTCGAGCTCGCTCCTCGAGTCCAGTTCCCTCCTCGGGTCGAGGTCGCTCCTCGAGTCCAGTTCGCTCCTCGAGTCGAGCTCCGAATCCGCGAGTCGACTGTTACTCCTCGTACCGACACTTCACGTAACTCCTCGGGTCGAGCTCGCTCCTCGAGTCAAGTTCGCTCCGCGAGTCGAGCTCGCTCCTCGAGTCCAGTTCGCTCCTCGAGTCGAGTCCCGAATGTGGCACCACGCTCGCCGCCCAGCTCGTGCGCCGATAGGCAGCGAGTTACAAATGGGTTTCAGTGGCTTGCGCCCACCGGACGAGTATTAGTCGAGCTCGCTCCTCGTGTCGAGCTCCGAGTCCGCGAGTCGCCTAATACTCGTGCCGACTCTTCACACAACTCCTCGAGTCGAGCTCGCTCCTCGTGTCGAGCTCCGAGTCCGCGAGTCGCCTAATACTCGTGCCGACTCTTCACACAACTCCTCGAGTCGAGCTCGCTCCTCGAGTCCAGTTCGTTCCTCGATTTAAGCTCACTCCTCGAGTCCAGTTCTTTCCTCGAGTCAAGCTCCGAGTCCGCGAGTCGACTGATACTCCTCGTGCCGACTTCACGCAATTTCTCGAGTCGAGCTCGCTCCTCGAGTCCAGTTCCCTCCTCGGGTCGAGGTCGCTCCTCGAGTCCAGTTCGCTCCTCGAGTCGAGCTCCGAATCCGCGAGTCGACTGTTACTCCTCGTACCGACACTTCACGTAACTCCTCGGGTCGAGCTCGCTCCTCGAGTCAAGTTCGCTCCGCGAGTCGAGCTCGCTCCTCGAGTCCAGTTCACTCCTCGAGTCGAGTCCCGAATGTGGCACCACGCTCGCCGCCCAGCTCGTGCGCCGATAGGCAGCGAGTTACAAATGGGTTTCAGTGGCTTGCGCCCACCGGACGAGTATTAGTCGAGCTCGCTCCTCGTGTCGAGCTCCGAGTCCGCGAGTCGCCTAATACTCGTGCCGACTCTTCACACAACTCCTCGAGTCGAGCTCGCTCCTCGTGTCGAGCTCCGAGTCCGCGAGTCGCCTAATACTCGTGCCGACTCTTCAGACAACTCCTCGAGTCAAGCTCGCTCCTCGAGTCCAATTCGCTCCTCGAGTTAAGCTCGCTACTCGAGTCGATCTCGCTCCTCGAGTCGAGCTCACTCCTCGAGTCGAGCTCGCTCCTCGAGTCCAGTTCTCTCCTCGAGTCGAGCTCCGAGTACGCGAGTCGACTGTTACTCCTCGTACCGACTCTTCACGTAACTCCTCGGGTCGAGCTCGCTCCTCGAGTCCAGTTCGCTCGGCGAGTCGAGCTCGCTCCTCGAGTCCAGTTCGCTCCTCGAGTCGAGCTCGCTCCTCGTGTCGAGCTCCGAGTCCGCGAGTCGACTAATACTCGTGCCGACTCTTCACACAACTCCTCGAGTCGAGCTCGCTCCTCGAGTCCAGTTCGCTCCTCGATTTAAGCTCACTCCTCGAGTCCAGTTCGTTCCTCGAGTCAAGCTCCGAGTCCGCGAGTCGACTGATACTCCTCGTGCCGACTTCACGCAATTTCTCGAGTCGAGCTCGCTCCTCGGGTCCAGTTCGCTCCTCGAGTCGAGCTCGCTCCTAGAGTCCAGTTCGCTCCTCGAGTCAAGCTCCGAGTACGCGAGTCGACTGTTACTCCTCGTACCGACTCTTCACGTAACTCCTCGGGTCCACCACACGCCTAGTCCAGTTCACTCCTCGGGTCGAGCTCGCTCCTCGAGCCTAGTTCGCCCCTCGAGTCGAGCTCGCTCCTCGAGTCCAGTCTGCCCCTCGAGTCGAACTCGCTCCTCGAGTCGAGCTCGCTCCTCGAGTCCAGGTCGCTCCTCGAGTCCAGTTCGCTCCTCGAGTCGAGCTCCGAGTCCGCGAGTCGACTGTTACTCCTCGTACCGACTCTTCACGTAACTCCTCGGGTCGAGCTCGCTCCTCGAGTCCAGTTCGCTCTGCGAGTCGAGCTCGCTCCTCGAGTCCAGTTCGCTCCTCGAGTTGAGCTCGCTCCTCGAGTCCAGTTCGCTCCTCTAGTCGAGCTCCAAGTCCGCGAGTCTACTGTTACTCCTCGTGCCGACTTCATGCAATTCCTCGAGTCGAGCTCGCTCCTCGGGTCCAGTTCGCTCCTCGAGTCGAGCTCGCTCCTCGAGTCCAGTTCGCTCCTCGAGTCGAGCTCCGAGTATGCGAGTCAACTGTTACTCCTCGTACCGACTCTTCACGTAACTCCTCGGGTCGAGCTCGCTCCTCGAGTCCAGTTCGCTCCTCGGGTCGAGCTCGCTCCTCGAGCCCAGTTTGTCCCTCGAGTCGAGCTCGCTCCTCGAGTCCAGTTCGATCCTCGAGTCGAGCTCCGAGTCCGCGAGTCGACTGATACTCCTCGTGCCGACTTCACGCAATTCCTCGAGTCGAGCTCGCTCCTCGAGTCCAGTTCGCTCCTCGAGTCGAGCTCGTTCCTCGGCTCGAGCTCGCTCCTCGAGTCCAGTTCCCTCCTCGGGTCGAGCTCGCTCCTCGAGTCCAGTTCGCTCCTCGAGTCGAGCTCCGAATCCGCGAGTCGATTGTTACTCCTCGTACCGACACTTCACGTAACTCCTCGGGTCGAGCTCGCTCCTCGAGTCCAGTTCGCTCCGCGAGTCGAGCTCGCTCCTCGAGTCCAGTTCGCTCCTCGAGTCGAGTCCCGAATGTGGCACCACGCTCGCCGCCCAGCTCGTGCGCCGATAGGCAGCGAGTTACAAATGGGTTTCAGTGGCTTGCGCCCACCGGACGAGTATTAGTCGAGCTCGCTCCTCGTGTCGAGCTCCGAGTCCGCGAGTCGCCTAATACTCGTGCCGACTCTTCACACAACTCCTCGAGTCGAGCTCGCTCCTCGTGTCGAGCTCCGAGTCCGCGAGTCGCCTAATACTCGTGCCGACTCTTCACACAACTCCTCGAGTCGAGCTCGCTCCTCGAGTCCAGTTCGCTCCTCGATTTAAGCTCGCTCCTCGAGTCCAGTTCGCTCCTCGAGTCGAGCTCCGAGTCCGCGAGTCGACTGATACTCCTCGTGCCGACTTCACACAATTCCTCGAGTCGAGCTCGCTCCTCGAGTCCAGTTCGCTCCTCGAGTCGAGCTCGCTCCTCGAGTCCAGTTCTCTCCTAGAGTCGAGCTCCGAGTACGCGAGTCGACTGTTACTCCTCGTACCGACTCTTCACGTAACTCCTCGGGTCGAGCTCGCTCCTCGAGTCCAGTTCGCTCCGCGAGTCGAGCTCGCTCCTCGAGTCCAGTTCGCTCCTCGAGTCGAGCTCGCTCCTCGTGTCGAGCTCCGAGTCCGCGAGTCGACTAATACTCGTGCCGACTCTTCAGACAACTCCTCGAGTCGAGCTCGCTCCTCGAGTCCAATTCGCTCCTCGAGTTAAGCTCGCTACTCGAGTCGATCTCGCTCCTCGAGTCGAGCTCGCTCCTCGAGTCGAGCTCGCTCCTCGAGTCCAGTTCTCTCCTCGAGTCGAGCTCCGAGTACGCGAGTCGACTGTTACTCCTCGTACCGACTCTTCACGTAACTCCTCGGGTCGAGGTCGCTCCTCGAGTCCAGTTCGCTCCGCGAGTCGAGCTCGCTCCTCGAGTCCAGTTCGCTCCTCGAGTCGAGCTCGCTCCTCGTGTCGAGCTCCGAGTCCGCGAGTCGACTAATACTCGTGCCGACTCTTCACACAACTCCTCGAGTCGAGCTCGCTCCTCGAGTCCAGTTCGCTCCTCGATTTAAGCTCACTCCTCGAGTCCAGTTCGTTCCTCGAGTCAAGCTCCAAGTCCGCGAGTCGACTGATACTCCTCGTGCCGACTTCACGCAATTTCTCGAGTCGAGCTCGCTCCTCGGGTCCAGATCGCTCCTCGAGTCGAGCTCGCTCCTAGAGTCCAGTTCGCTCCTCGTGTCAAGCTCCGAGTACGCGAGTCGACTGTTACTCCTCGTACCGACTCTTCACGTAACTCCTCGGGTCCAGCACACGCCTAGTCCAGTTCACTCCTCGGGTCGAGCTCGCTCCTCGAGCCTAGTTCGCCCCTCGAGTCCAGTTCGCCCCTCGAGTCGAACTCGCTCCTCGAGTCGAGCTCGCTCCTCGAGTCCAGCTCGCTCCTCGAGTCCAGTTCGCTCCTCGAGTCGAGCTCCGAGTCCGCGAGTCGACTGTTACTCCTCGTACCGACTCTTCACGTAACTCCTCGGGTCGAGCTCGCTCCTCGAGTCCAGTTCGCTCTGCGAGTCGAGCTCGCTCCTCGAGTCCAGTTCGCTCCTCGAGTTGAGCTCGCTCCTCGAGTCCAGTTCGCTTCTCGAGTCGAGCTCCAAGTCCGCGAGTCGACTGTTACTCCTCGTGCCGACTTCACGCAATTCCTCGAGTCGAGCTCGCTCCTCGGGTCCAGTTCGCTCCTCGAGTCGAGCTCGCTCCTCGAGTCCAGTTCGCTCCTCGAGTCGAGCTCCGAGTATGCGAGTCAACTGTTACTCCTCGTACCGACTCTTCACGTAACTCCTCGGGTCGAGCTCGCTCCTCGAGTCCAGTTCGCTCCTCGGGTCGAGCTCGCTCCTCGAGCCCAGTTTGCCCCTCGAGTCGAGCTCGCTCCTCGAGTCCAGTTCGATCCTCGAGTCGAGCTCCGAGTCCGCGAGTCGACTGATACTCCTCGTGCCGACTTCACGCAATTCCTCAAGTCGAGCTCGCTCCTCGAGTCCAGTTCACTCCTCGAGTCGAGCTCGTTCCTCGGCTCGAGCTCGCTCCTCGAGTCCAGTTCCCTCCTCGGGTCGAGCTCGCTCCTCGAGTCCAGTTCGCTCCTCGAGTCGAGCTCCGAATCCGCGAGTCGACTGTTACTCCTCGTACCGACACTTCACGTAACTCCTCTGGTCGAGCTCGCTCCTCGAGTCCAGTTCGCTCCGCGAGTCGAGCTCGCTCCTCGTGTCGAGCTCCGAGTCCGCGAGTCGCCTAATACTCGTGCCGACTCTTCACACAACTCCTCGAGTCGAGCTCGCTCCTCGTGTCGAGCTCCGAGTCCGTGAGTCGCCTAATACTCGTGCCGACTCTTCACACAACTCCTCGAGTCGAGCTCGCTCCTCGAGTCCAGTTCGCTCCTCGATTTAAGCTCGCTCCTCGAGTCCAGTTCGCTCCTCGAGTCGAGCTCCGAGTCCGCGAGTCGACTGATACTCCTCGTGCCGACTTCACACAATTCCTCGAGTCGAGCTCGCTCCTCGAGTCCAGTTCGCTCCTCGAGTCGAGCTCGCTCCTCGAGTCCAGTTCTCTCCTCGAGTCGAGCTCCGAGTACGCGAGTCGACTGTTACTCCTCGTACCGACTCTTCACGTAACTCCTCGGGTCGAGCTCGCTCCTCGAGTCCAGTTCGCTCCGCGAGTCGAGCTCCCTCCTCGAGTCCAGTTCGCTCCTCGAGTCGAGCTCGCTCCTCGTGTCGAGCTCCGAGTCCGCGAGTCGACAAATACTCGTGCCGACTCTTCAGACAACTCCTCGAGTCGAGCTCGCTCCTCGAGTCCAGTTCGCTCCTCGAGTTAAGCTCGCTACTCGAGTCGATCTCGCTCCTCGAGTCGAGCTCGCTCCTCGAGTCCAGTTCTCTCCTCGAGTCGAGCTCCGAGTACGCGAGTCGACTGTTACTCCTCGTACCGATTCTTCACGTAACTCCTCGGGTCGAGCTCGCTCCTCGAGTCCAGTTCGCTCCGCGAGTCGAGCTCGCTCCTCGAGTCCAGTTCGCTCCTCGAGTCGAGCTCGCTCCTCGTGTTGAGCTCCGAGTCCGCGAGTCGACTAATACTCGTGCCGACTCTTCAGACAACTCCTCGAGTCGAGCTCGTTCCTCGAGTCCAGTTCGCTCCTCGAGTTAAGCTCGCTACTCGAGTCCAGTTCGCTCCTCGAGTCGAGCTCCGAGTCCGTGAGTCGACTGATACTCCTCGTGCCAACTTCACACAATTCCTCGAGTCGAGCTCGCTCATCGAGTCCAGTTTGCTCCTCGAGTCGAGCTCGCTCCTCGAGTCCATTTCGCTCCTCGAGTCGAGCTCGCTCCTCGAGTCCAGTTCGCTCCTCGAGTCGAGCTCCGAGTACGCGAGTCGACTGTTACTCCTCGTACCGACCCTTCACGCAACTCCTCGAGTCCAGTTCGCTCCTCGAGTTGAGCTCGCTCCTCGAGTCCAGTTCGCTCCTCGAGGCGAGCTCCGAGTCCGAGAGTAGACTGTTACTCCTCGTACCGACTCTTCACGTAACTCCTCGGGTCGAGCTCGCTCCTCGAGTCCAGTTCGCTCCACGAGTCGAGCTCGCTCCTCGTGTCGAGTTCCGAGTCCGCGAGTCGACTAATACTCGTGCCGACTCTTCACGCAATTCCTCGAGTCGAGCTCGCTCCTCGAGTCCAGTTCGCTCCTCGAGTTGAGCTCACTCCTCGAGTCCAGTTCGCTCCTCGAGTCGAGCTCCGAGTCCGTGAGTCGACTGTTACTCCTCGTACCGACTCTTCACGCAATTATTCGGGTCGAGCTCGCTCCTCGAGTCCGGTTCGCTCCGCGAGTCGAGCTGTCTCCTCGAGTCCAGTTCGCTCCTCGAGTCGAGCTCGCTCCTCGTGTCGAGCTCCGAGTCCGCGAGTCGACTAATACTCGTGCCGACTCTTCACACAACTCCTCGAGTCGAGCTGGCTCCTCGAGTCCAGTTCGCTCCTTGATTTAAGCTCGCTCCTCGAGTCCAGTTCGCTCCTCGAGTCAAGCTCCGAGTCCGCGGGTCGACTGATACTCCTCGTGCCGACTTCTAGCAATTTCTCTAGTCGAGCTCGCTCCTCGGGTCCAGTTCGCTCCTCGAGTCGAGCTCGCTCCTAGAGTCCAGTTCGCTCCTCGAGTCAAGCTCCGAGTACGCGAGTCGACTGTCACTCCTCGTACCGACTCTTCACGTAAGTCCTCGGGTCCAGCACACGCCTAGTCCAGTTCACTCCTCGGGTCGAGCTCGCTCCTCGAGCCTAGTTCGCCCCTCGAGTCGAGCTCGCTCCTCGAGTCCAGTTCGCCCCTCGAGTCGAACTCGCTCCTCGAGTCGAGCTCGCTCCTCGAGTCCAGCTCGCTCCTCGAGTCGAGCTCGCTCCTCGAGTCCAGTTCGCTCCTCGAGTCGAGCTCCGAGTCCGCGAGTCGACTGTTACTCCTCGTACCGACTCTTCACGTAACTCCTCGGGTCGAGCTCGCTCCTCGAGTCCAGTTCGCTCCGTGAGTCGAGCTCGCTCCTCGAGTCCAGTTCGCTCCTCGAGTCGAGCTCGCTCCTCGTGTCGAGCTCCGAGTCCGCGAGTCGACTAATACTCGTGCCGACTCTTCAGACAACTCCTCGAGTCGAGCTCGCTCCTCGAGTCCAGTTCGCTCCTCGAGTTAAGCTCGCTACTCGAGTCCAGTTCGCTCCTCGAGTCGAGCTCCGAGTCCGCGAGTCGACTAATACTCGTGCCGACTCTTCACGCAATTCCTCGAGTCGAGCTCGCTCCTCGAGTCCAGTTCGCTCATCGAGTTGAGCTCGCTCCTCGAGTCCAGTTCGCTCCTCGAGTCGAGCTCCAAGTCCGCGAGTCGACTGTTACTCCTCGTGCCGACTTCACGCAATTCCTCGAGTCGAGCTCGCTCCTCGGGTCCAGTTCGCTCCTCGAGTCGAGCTCGCTCCTCGAGTCCAGTTCGCTCCTCGAGTCGAGCTCCGAGTATGCGAGTCGACTGTTACTCCTCGTACCGACTCTTCACGTAGCTCCTCGGGTCGAGCTCGCTCCTCGAGTCCAGTTCGCTCCTCGGGTCGAGCTCGCTCCTCGAGCCCAGTTTGCCCCTCGAGTCGAGCTCGCTCCTCGAGTCCAGTTCGATCCTCGAGTCGAGCTTCGAGTCCGCGAGTCGACTGATACTACTCGTGCCGACTTCACGCAATTCCTCGAGTCGATCTCGCTCCTCGAGTCCAGTTCGCTCCTCGAGTCGAGCTCGGTCCTCGGCTCGAGCTCGCTCCTCGAGTCCAGTTCCCTCCTCGGGTCGAGCTCGCTCCTCGAGTCCAGTTTGCTCCTCGAGTCGAGCTCCGAGTCCGCGAGTCGACTGTTACTCCTCGTACCGACACTTCACGTAACTCCTCGGGTCGAGCTCGCTCCTCGAGTCCAGTTCGCTCCGCGAGTCGAGCTCGCTCCTCGAGTCCAGTTCGCTCCTCGAGTCGAGTCCCGAATGTGGCACCACGCTCGCCGCCCAGCTCGTGCGCCGATAGGCAGCGAGTTACAAATGGGTTTCAGAGGCTTGCGCCCACCGGACGAGTATTAGTCGAGCTCGCTCCTCGTGTCGAGCTCCGAGTCCGCGAGTCGCCTAATACTCGTGCCGACTCTTCACACAACTCCTCGAGTCGAGCTCGCTCCTCGTGTCGAGCTCCGAGTCCGCGAGTCGCCTAATACTCGTGCCGACTCTTCACACAACTCCTCGAGTCGAGCTCGCTCCTCGAGTCCAGTTCGCTCCTCGATTTAAGCTCGCTCCTCGAGTCCAGTTCGCTCCTCGAGTCGAGCTCCGAGTCCGCGAGTCGACTGATACTCCTCGTGCCGACTTCACACAATTCCTCGAGTCAAGCTCGCTCCTCGAGTCCAGTTCGCTCCTCGAGTCGAGCTCGCTCCTCGAGTCCAGTTCTCTCCTCGAGTCGAGCTCCGAGTACGCGAGTCGACTGTTACTCATCGTACCGACTCTTCACGTAACTCCTCAGGTCGAGCTCGCTCCTCGAGTCCAGTTCGCTCCGCGAGTCGAGCTCGCTCCTCGAGTCCAGTTCGCTCCTCGAGTCGAGCTCGCTCCTCGTGTCGAGCTCCGAGTCCGCGAGTCGACTAATACTCGTGCCGACTCTTCAGACAACTCCTCGAGTCGAGCTCGCTCCTCGAGTCCAATTCGCTCCTCGAGTTAAGCTCGCTACTCGAGTCGATCTCGCTCCTCGAGTCGAGCTCGCTCCTCGAGTCCAGTTCTCTCCTCGAGTCGAGCTCCGAGTACGCGAGTCGACTGTTACTCCTCGTACCGACTCTTCACGTAACTCCTCGGGTCGAGCTCGCTCCTCGAGTCCAGTTCGCTCCGCGAGTCGAGCTCGCTCCTCGAGTCCAGTTCGCTCCTCGAGTCGAGCTCGCTCCTCGTGTCGAGTTCCGAGTCCGCGAGTCGACTAATACTCGTGCCGACTCTTCACACAACTCCTCGAGTCGAGCTCGCTCCTCGAGTCCAATTCGCTCCTCGATTTAAGCTCACTCCTCGAGTCCAGTTCGTTCCTCGAGTCAAGCTCCGAGTCCGCGAGTCGACTGATACTCCTCGTGCCGACTTCACGCAATTTCTCGAGTCGAGCTCGCTCCTCGGGTCCAGTTCGCTCCTCGAGTCGAGCTCGCTCCTAGAGTCCAGTTCGCTCCTCGAGTCAAGCTCCGAGTACGCGAGTCGACTGTTACTCCTCGTACCGACTCTTCACGTAACTCCTCGGGTCCAGCACACGCCTAGTCCAGTTCACTCCTCGGGTCGAGCTCGCTCCTCGAGCCTAGTTCGCCCCTCGAGTCGAGCTCGCTCCTCTAGTCCAGTCCGCCCCTCGAGTCGAACTCGCTCCTCGAGTCGAGCTCGCTCCTCGAGTCCAGCTCGCTCCTCGAGTCCAGTTCGCTCCTCGAGTCGAGCTCCGAGTCCGCGAGTCGACTGTTACTCCTCGTACCGACTCTTCACGTAACTCCTCGGGTCGAGCTCGCTCCTCGAGTCCAGTTCGCTCTGCGAGTCGAGCTCGCTCCTCGAGTCCAGTTCGCTCCTCGAGTTGAGCTCGCTCCTCGAGTCCAGTTCGCTCCTCGAGTCGAGCTCCAAGTCCGCGAGTCGACTGTTACTCCTCGTGCCGACTTCACGCAATTCCTCGAGTCGAGCTCGCTCCTCGGGTCCAGTTCGCTCCTCGAGTTGAGCTCGCTCCTCGAGTCCAGTTCGCTCCTCGAGTCGAGCTCCGAGTATGCGAGTCAACTGTTACTCCTCGTACCGACTCTTCACGTAACTCCTCGGGTCGAGCTCGCTCCTCGAGTCCAGTTCGCTCCTCGGGTCGAGCTCGCTCCTCGAGCCCAGTTTGCCCCTCGAGTCGAGCTCGCTCCTCGAGTCCAGTTCGATCCTCGAGTCGAGCTCCGAGTCCGCGAGTCGACTGATACTCCTCGTGCCGACTTCACGCAATTCCTCGAGTCGAGCTCGCTCCTCGAGTCCAGTTCGCTCCTCGAGTCGAGCTCGTTCCTCGGCTCGAGCTCGCTCCTCGAGTCCAGTTCCCTCCTCGGGTCGAGCTCGCTCCTCGAGTCCAGTTCCCTCCTCGGGTCGAGCTCGCTCCTCGAGTCCAGTTCGCTCCGAATCCGCGAGTCGAGTGTTACTCCTCGTACCGACACTTCACGTAACTCCTCGGGTCGAGCTCGCTCCTCGAGTCCAGTTCGCTCCGCGAGTCGAGCTCGCTCCTCGTGTCGAGCTCCGAGTCCGCGAGTCGCCTAATACTCGTGCCGACTCTTCACACAACTCCTCGAGTCGAGCTCGCTCCTCGTGTCGAGCTCCGAGTCCGTGAGTCGCCTAATACTCGTGCCGACTCTTCACACAACTCCTCGAGTCGAGCTCGCTCCTATAGTCCAGTTCGCTCCTCGATTTAAGCTCGCTCCTCGAGTCCAGTTCGCTCCTCGAGTCGAGCTCCGAGTCCGCGAGTCGACTGATACTCCTCGTGCCGACTTCACACAATTCCTCGAATCGAGCTCGCTCCTCGAGTCCAGTTCGCTCCTCGAGTCGAGCTCGCTCCTCGAGTCGAGCTCGCTCCTCGAGTCCAGTTCTCTCCTCGAGTCGAGCTCCGAGTACGCGAGTCGACTGTTACTCCTCGTACCGACTCTTCACGTAACTCCTCGGGTCGACCTCGCTCCTCGAGTCCAGTTCGCTCCTCGGGTCGAGATCGCTCCTCGAGCCTAGTTTGCCCCTCGAGTCGAGCTCGTTCCTCGAGTCCAGTTCGCTCCTCGAGTCGAGCTCCGAGTCCGCGAGTCGACTGATACTCCTCGTGCCGACTTCACACAATTCGTTGAGTCGAGCTCGCTCCTCAAGTCCAGTTCACTTCTCGAGTCGAGCTCGCTCCTCGGGTCGAGCTCGCTCCTTGAGTCCAGTTAGCTCCTCGGGTCGAGCTCGCTCCTCGAGTCAAGTTTGCTCCTTGGGTCGAGCTCGCTCCTCGAGTCTAGTTCGCCCCTCGAGTCGAGCTCGCTCATCGAGTCCAGTTCGCTCCTCGGGTCGAGCTCCGAGTCCGCGAGTCGACTGTTACTCCTCGTACCGACTCTTCACGTAACTCCTCGGGTCGAGCTCACTCCTCGAGTCTAGTTCGCCCCTCGAGTCAAGCTCGCTCCTCGAGTCCAGTTCGCTTCTCGAGTCGAGCTCGCTATTCGGGTCGAGCTCGCTCCTCGAGTCCAGTTCGCCCTCGAGTTGAGCTCGCTCATCGAGTCCAGTTCGCTCCTCGGGTCGAGCTCCGAGTCCGCGAGTCGACTGTTACTCCTCGTACCGACTCTTCACGTAAGTCCTCGGGTTGAGCTCGCTCCTCGAGTCCAGTTCGCTCCGCGAGTCGAGCTTGCTCCCCGAGTCCAGTTCGCTCCTCGAGTCGAGCTCGCTCCTCGTGTCGAGCTACGAGTCCGCGAGTCAACTAATAGTCGTGCCGACTCTTCACACAACTCCTCGAGTCGAGCTCGCTCCTCGAGTCCAGTTCGCTCGTTGAGTTAAGCTCGCTACTCGTGTCCAGTTCGCTCCTCGAGTCGAGCTCCGACTCCGCGAGTCAACTGATACTCCTCGCGCCGACTTCACACAATTCCTCAAGTCGAGCTCGCTCCTCGAGTCCAGTTCGCTCCTCGAGTCGAGCTCGCTCCTCGAGTCGAGCTCGCTCCTCAAGTCCAGTTCTCTCCTCGAGTCGAGCTCCGAGTACGCGAGTCGACTGTTACTCCTCGTACCGACTCTTCACGTAACTCCTCGAGTCCAGTTCGCTCCTCGGGTCGAGATCGCTCCTCGAGTCCAGTTCTCTCCTCTAGTCGAGCTCCGAGTCCGCGAGTCGACTAATACTCGTGCCGACTCTTCACGCAATTCCTCGAGTCGAGCTCGCTCCTCGAGTCCAGTTCGCTCCTCGAGTTGAGCTCGCTCCTCGAGTCCAGTTCGCTCCTCGAGTCGAGCTCCAAGTCCGCGAGTCGACTGTTACTCCTCGTACCGACTCTTCACGTAACTCCTCGGGTCGAGCTCGCTCCTCAAGTCCAGTTCGCTCCGTGAGTCGAGCTCTCTCCTCGAGTCCAGTTCGCTCCTCCATTTAAGCTCGCTCCTCGAGTCTAGTTCGCTCCTCGAGTCGAGCTCCGAGTCCGTGAGTCGACTGATACTCCTCGTGCCGACTTCACGCAATTCCTCGAGTCGAGCTCGCTCCTCGGGTCGAGTTCGCTCCTCGAGTCGAGCTCGCTCCTCGAGTCCAGTTCGCCCCTCGAGTCGAGCTCGCTCCTCGAGTCCAGTTCGCTCCTCGAGTCGAGCTCCGAGTCCGCGAGTCGACTGTTACTCCTCGTACCGACACTTCACGTAACTCCTCGGGTCGAGCTCGCTCCTCGAGTCCAGTTCGCTCCTCGGGTCGAGATCGCTCCTCGAGCCTAGTTCGCCCCTCGAGTCGAGCTCGTTCCTCGAGTCCAGTTCGCTCCTCGAGTCGAGCTCCGAGTCCGCGAGTCGACTGATACTCCTCGTGCCGACTTCACACAATTCCTTGAGTCGAGCTCGCTCCTCGAGTCCAGTTCGCTTCTCGAGTCGAGCTCGCTCCTCGGGTCGAGCTCGCTCCTTGAGTCCAGATAGCTCCTCGGGTCTAGCTCGCTCCTCGAGTCCAGTTTGCTCCTTGGGTCGAGCTCGCTCCTCGAGTCCAGTTCGCCCCTCGAGTCGAGCTCGCTCATCAAGTCCAGTTCGCTCCTCGGGTCGAACTCCGAGTCCGCGAGTCGACTGTTACTCCTCGTACCGACTCTTCACGTAACTCCTCGGGTCGAGCTGACTCCTCGAGTCTAGTTCGCCCCTCGAGTCGAGCTCGCTCCTCGAGTCCAGTTCGCTTCTCGAGTCGAGCTCGCTCCTCGGGTCGAGCTCGCTCCTCGAGTCCAGTTCGCCCCTCGAGTTGAGCTCGCTCATCGAGTCCAGTTCGCTCCTCGGGTCGAGCTCCGAGTCCGCGAGTCGACTGTTACTCCTCGTACCGACTCTTCACGTAATTCCTCGGGTCGAGCTCGCTCCTCGAGTCCAGTTCGCTCGTCGAGTCGAGCTCGCTCCTCGAGTCGAGCTCGCTCCCCGAGTCCAGTTCGCTCCTCGAGTCGAGCTCGCTCCTCGTGTCGAGCTACGAGTCCGCGAGTCGACTAATACTCGTGCCGACTCTTCACACAACTCCTCGAGTCGAGCTCGCTCCTCGAGTCCAGTTCGCTCCTTGAGTTAAGCTCGCTACTCGTGTCCAGTTCGCTCCTCGAGTCGAGCTCCGACTCCGCGAGTCAACTGATACTCCTAGCGCCGACTTCACACAATTCCTCGAGTCGAGCTCGCTCCTCGAGTCCAGTTCGCTCCTCGAGTCGAGCTCGCTCCTCGAGTCGAGCTCGCTCCTCAAGTCCAGTTCTCTCCTCGAGTCGAGCTCCGAGTACGCGAGTCGACTGTTACTCCTCGTACCGACTCTTCACGTAACTCCTCGGGTCGAGGTCGCTCCTCGAATCCAGTTCGCTCCGCGAGTCGAGCTCGCTCCTCGAGTCCAGTTCGCTCCTCGAGGCGAGCTCCGAGTCCGCGAGTCGACTGTTACTCCTCGTACCGACTCTTCACGTAACTCCTCGGGTCGAGCTCGCTCCTCGAGTCCAGCTCGCTCCGCGAGTCGAGTTCGCTCCTCGAGTCCAGTTCGCTCCTCGAGTCGAGCTCGCTCCTCGTGTCCAGCTCCGAGTCCGCGAGTCGACTAATACTCGTGCCGACTCTTCACACAACTCCTCGAGTCGAGCTCGCTCCTCGTGTCTAGCTCCGAGTCCGTGAGTCGCCTAATACTCGTGCCGACTCTTCACACAACTCCTTGAGTCGAGCTCGCTCCTCGAGTCCAGATCGCTCCTCGATTTAAGCTCGCTCCTCGAGTCCAGTTCGCTCCTCGAGTCGAGCTCCGAGTCCGCGAGTCGACTGATACTCCTCGTGCCGACTTCACACAATTCCTCGAATCGAGCTCGCTCCTCGAGTCCAGTTCGCTCCTCGAGTCGAGCTCGCTCCTCGAGTCGAGCTCGCTCCTCGAGTCCAGTTCTCTCCTCGAGTCGAGCTCCGAGTACGCGAGTCGACTGTTACTCCTCGTACCGACTCTTCACGTAACTCCTCGGGTCGACCTCGCTCCTCGAGTCCAGTTCGCTCCTCGGGTCGAGATCGCTCCTCGAGCCTAGTTCGCCCCTCGAGTCGAGCTCGTTCCTCGAGTCCAGTTCGCTCCTCGAGTCGAGCTCCGAGTCCGCGAGTCGACTGATACTCCTCGTGCCGACTTCACACAATTCCTTGAGTCGAGCTCGCTCCTCAAGTCCAGTTCGCTTCTCGAGTCGAGCTCGCTCCTCGGGTCGAGCTCGCTCCTTGAGTCCAGTTAGCTCCTCGGGTCGAGCTCGCTCCTCGAGTCAAGTTTGCTCCTTGGGTCGAGCTCGCTCCTCGAGTCTAGTTCGCCCCTCGAGTCGAGCTCGCTCATCGAGTCCAGTTCGCTCCGCGGGTCGAGCTCCGAGTCCGCGAGTCGACTGTTACTCCTCGTACCGACTCTTCACGTAACTCCTCGGGTCGAGCTCACTCCTCGAGTCTAGTTCGCCCCTCGAGTCAAGCTCGCTCCTCGAGTCCAGTTCGCTTCTCGAGTCGAGCTCGCTCCTCGGGTCGAGCTCGCTCCTCGAGTCCAGTTCGCCCCTCGAGTTGAGCTCGCTCATCGAGTCCAGTTCGCTCCTCGGGTCGAGCTCCGAGTCCGCGAGTCGACTGTTACTCCTCGTACCGACTCTTCACGTAAGTCCTCGGGTTGAGCTCGCTCCTCGAGTCCAGTTCGCTCCGCGAGTCGAGCTCGCTCCCCGAGTCCAGTTCGCTCCTCGAGTCGAGCTCGCTCCTCGTGTCGAGCTACGAGTCCGCGAGTCGACTAATAGTCGTGCCGACTCTTCACACAACTCCTCTAGTCGAGCTCGCTCCTCGAGTCCAGTTCGCTCCTTGAGTTAAGCTCGCTACTCGTGTCCAGTTCGCTCCTCGAGTCGAGCTCCGACTCCGCGAGTCAACTGATACTCCTCGCGCCGACTTCACACAATTCCTCGAGTCGAGCTCGCTCCTCGAGTCCAGTTCGCTCCTCGAGTCGAGCTCGCTCCTCGAGTCGAGCTCGCTCCTCAAGTCCAGTTCTCTCCTCGAGTCGAGCTCCGAGTACGCGAGTCGACTGTTACTCCTCGTACCGACTCTTCACGTAACTCCTCGAGTCCAGTTCGCTCCTCGGGTCGAGATCGCTCCTCGAGTCCAGTTCTCTCCTCTAGTCGAGCTCCGAGTCCGCGAGTCGACTAATACTCGTGCCGACTCTTCACGCAATTCCTCGAGTCGAGCTCGCTCCTCGAGTCCAGTTCGCTCCTCGAGTTGAGCTCGCTCCTCGAGTCCAGTTCGCTCCTCGAGTCGAGCTCCAAGTCCGCGAGTCGACTGTTACTCCTCGTACCGACTCTTCACGTAACTCCTCGGGTCGAGCTCGCTCCTCAAGTCCAGTTCGCTCCGCGAGTCGAGCTCTCTCCTCGAGTCCAGTTCGCTCCTCCATTTAAGCTCGCTCCTCGAGTCTAGTTCGCTCCTCGAGTCGAGCTCCAACTCCGCGAGTCGACTGATACTCCTCGTGCCGACTTCACGCAATTCCTCGAGTCGAGCTCGCTCCTCGGGTCGAGTTCGCTCCTCGAGTCGAGCTCGCTCCTCGAGTCCAGTTCGCCCCTCGAGTCGAGCTCGCTCCTCGAGTCCAGTTCGCTCCTCGAGTCGAGCTTCGAGTCCGCGAGTCGACTGTTACTCCTCGTACCGACACTTCACGTAACTCCTCGGGTCGAGCTCGCTCCTCGAGTCCAGTTCGCTCCTCGGGTCGAGATCTCTCCTCGAGCCTAGTTCGCCCCTCGAGTCGAGCTCGTTCCTCGAGTCCAGTTCGCTCCTCGAGTCGAGCTCCGAGTCCGCGAGTCGACTGATACTCCTCGTGCCGACTTCACACAATTCCTTGAGTCGAGCTCGCTCCTCGAGTCCAGTTCAATTCTCGAGTCGAGCTCGCTCCTCGGTTCGAGCTCGCTCCTTGAGTCCAGATAGCTCCTCGGGTCGAGCTCGCTCCTCGAGTCCAGTTTGCTCCTTGGGTCGAGCTCGCTCCTCGAGTCCAGTTCGCCCCTCGAGTCGAGCTCGCTCATCGAGTCCAGTTCGCTCCTCTGGTCGAGCTCCGAGTCCGCGAGTCGACTGTTACTCCTCGTACCGACTCTTCACGTAACTCCTCGGGTCGAGCTCACTCCTCGAGTCTAGTTCGCCCCTCGAGTCGAGCTCGCTCCTCGAGTCCAGTTCGCTTCTCGAGTCGAGCTCGCTCCTCGGGTCGAGCTCGCTCCTCGAGTCCAGTTCGCCCCTCGAGTTGAGCTCGCTCATCGAGTCCAGTTCGCTCCTCGGGTCGAGCTCCGAGTCCGCGAGTCGACTGTTACTCCTCGTACCGACTCTTCACGTAATTCCTCGGGTCGAGCTCGCTCCTCGAGTCCAGTTCGCTCCGCGAGTCGAGCTCGCTCCCCGAGTCCAGTTCGCTCCTCGAGTCGAGCTCGCTCCTCGTGTCGAGCTACGAGTCCGCGAGTCGACTAATACTCGTGCCGACTCTTCACACAACTCCTCGAGTCGAGCTCGCTCCTCGAGTCCAGTTCGCTCCTTGAGTTAAGCTCGCTACTCGTGTCCAGTTCGCTCCTCGAGTCGAGCTCCGACTCCGCGAGTCAACTGATACTCCTCGCGCCGACTTCACACAATTCCTCGAGTCGAGCTCGCTCCTCGAGTCCAGTTCGCTCCTCGAGTCGAGCTCGCTCCTCGAGTCGAGCTCGCTCCTCAAGTCCAGTTCTCTCCTCGAGTCGAGCTCCGAGTACGCGAGTCGACTGTTACTCCTCGTACCGACTCTTCACGTAACTCCTCGGGTCGAGCTCGCTCCTCGAATCCAGTTCGCTCCGCGAGTCGAGCTCGCTCCTCGAGTCCAGTTCGCTCCTCGAGGCGAGCTCCGAGTCCGCGAGTCGACTGTTACTCCTCGTACCGACTCTTCACGTAACTCCTCGGGTCGAGCTCGCTCCTCGAGTCCAGTTCGCTCCGCGAGTCGAGCTCGCTCCTCGAGTCCAGTTCGCTCCTCGAGTCGAGCTCGCTCCTCGTGTCCAGCTCCGAGTCCGCGAGTCGACTAATACTCGTGCCGACTCTTCACGCAATTCCTCGAGTCGAGCTCGCTCCTCGAGTCCAGTTCCCTCCTCGAGTTGAGCTCACTCCTTGAGTCCAGTTCGCTCCTCGAGTAGAGCTCCGAGTCCGCGAGTCGACTGTTACTCCTCGTACCAACTCTTCACGAAATTCTTCGGGTCGAGCTCGCTCCTCGAGTCGAGCTCGCTCCGAGTGTCGAGCTCCGAGTCTGCGAGTCGACTAATACTCTTGCCGACTCTTCACACAACTCCTCGAGTCGAGCTCGCTCCTCGGGCCCAGTTCGCTCCTCGAGTCGAGCTCGCTCCTAGAGTCCAGTTCGCTCCTCGAGTCAAGCTCTGAGTACGCGAGTCGACTGTTACTCCTCATACCGACTCTTCACGTAACTCCTCGGGTCCAGCTCAGTCCTCGAGTCCAGTTCACTCCTCGGGTCGAGCTCGCTCCTTGAGCCCAGTTCGCCCCTCGAGTCGAGCTCGCTCCTCGAGTCCAGTTCGCCCCTCGAGTCGAACTCGCTCCTCAAGTCGAGCTCGCTCCTCGAGTCCAGCTCGCTCCTCGAGTCGAGCTCGCTCCTCGAGTCCAGTTCGCTCCTCGAGTCGAGCTCCGAGTCCGCGAGTCGACTGTTACTCCTCGTACCGACTCTTCACGTAACTCCTCGGGTCGAGCTATCTCCTCGAGTCCAGTTCGCTCCACGAGTCGAGCTCGCTCCTCGAGTCCAGTTCGCTCCTCGAGTCGAGCTCGCTCCTCGTGTTGAGCTCCGAGTCCGCGAGTCGACTAATACTCGTGCCGACTCTTCAGACAACTCCTCGAGTCGAGCTCGCTCCTCGAGTCCAGTTCGCTCCTCGAGTTAAGCTCGCTACTCGAGTCCAGTTCGCTCCTCGAGTCGAGCTCCGAGTCCGTGAGTCGACTGATACTCCTCGTGCCAACTTCACACAATTCCTCGAGTCGAGCTCGCTCATCGAGTCCAGTTTGCTCCTCGAGTCGAGCTCGCTCCTCGAGTCCATTTCGCTCCTCGAGTCGAGCTCGCTACTCGAGTCCAGTTCGCTCCTCGAGTCGAGCTCCGAGTACGCGAGTCGACTGTTACTCCTCGTACCGACCCTTCACGCAACTCCTCGAGTCCAGTTCGCTCCTCGAGTTGAGCTCGCTCCTCGAGTCCAGTTCGCTCCTCGAGGCGAGCTCCGAGTCCGAGAGTCGACTGTTACTCCTCGTACCGACTCTTCACGTAACTCCTCGGGTCGAGCTCGCTCCTCGAGTCCAGTTCGCTCCTCAAGTCCAGTTCTCTCCTCGAGTCGAGCTCCGAGTACGCGAGTCGACTGTTACTCCTCGTACCGACTCTTCACGTAACTCCTCGGGTCGAGCTCGCTCCTCGAATCCAGTTCGCTCCGCGAGTCGAGCTCGCTCCTCGAGTCCAGCTCGCTCCTCGAGTCCAGCTCGCTCCTCGAGTCCAGTTCGCTTCTCGAGTCGAGCTCGCTCCTCGGGTCGAGCTCGCTCCTCGAGTCCAGTTCGCCCCTCGAGTTGAGCTCGCTCATCGAGTCCAGTTCGCTCCTCGGGTCGAGCTCCGAGTCCGCGAGTCGACTGTTACTCCTCGTACCGACTCTTCACGTAAGTCCTCGGGTTGAGCTCGCTCCTCGAGTCCAGTTCGCTCCGCGAGTCGAGCTCGCTCCCCGAGTCCAGTTCGCTCCTCGAGTCGAGCTCGCTCCTCGTGTCGAGCTACGAGTCCGCGAGTCGACTAATAGTCGTGCCGACTCTTCACACAACTCCTCTAGTCGAGCTCGCTCCTCGAGTCCAGTTCGCTCCTTGAGTTAAGCTCGCTACTCGTGTCCAGTTCGCTCCTCGAGTCGAGCTCCGACTCCGCGAGTCAACTGATACTCCTCGCGCCGACTTCACACAATTCCTCGAGTCGAGCTCGCTCCTCGAGTCCAGTTCGCTCCTCGAGTCGAGCTCGCTCCTCGAGTCGAGCTCGCTCCTCAAGTCCAGTTCTCTCCTCGAGTCGAGCTCCGAGTACGCGAGTCGACTGTTACTCCTCGTACCGACTCTTCACGTAACTCCTCGAGTCCAGTTCGCTCCTCGGGTCGAGATCGCTCCTCGAGTCCAGTTCTCTCCTCTAGTCGAGCTCCGAGTCCGCGAGTCGACTAATACTCGTGCCGACTCTTCACGCAATTCCTCGAGTCGAGCTCGCTCCTCGAGTCCAGTTCGCTCCTCGAGTTGAGCTCGCTCCTCGAGTCCAGTTCGCTCCTCGAGTCGAGCTCCAAGTCCGCGAGTCGACTGTTACTCCTCGTACCGACTCTTCACGTAACTCCTCGGGTCGAGCTCGCTCCTCAAGTCCAGTTCGCTCCGCGAGTCGAGCTCTCTCCTCGAGTCCAGTTCGCTCCTCCATTTAAGCTCGCTCCTCGAGTCTAGTTCGCTCCTCGAGTCGAGCTCCAACTCCGCGAGTCGACTGATACTCCTCGTGCCGACTTCACGCAATTCCTCGAGTCGAGCTCGCTCCTCGGGTCGAGTTCGCTCCTCGAGTCGAGCTCGCTCCTCGAGTCCAGTTCGCCCCTCGAGTCGAGCTCGCTCCTCGAGTCCAGTTCGCTCCTCGAGTCGAGCTTCGAGTCCGCGAGTCGACTGTTACTCCTCGTACCGACACTTCACGTAACTCCTCGGGTCGAGCTCGCTCCTCGAGTCCAGTTCGCTCCTCGGGTCGAGATCTCTCCTCGAGCCTAGTTCGCCCCTCGAGTCGAGCTCGTTCCTCGAGTCCAGTTCGCTCCTCGAGTCGAGCTCCGAGTCCGCGAGTCGACTGATACTCCTCGTGCCGACTTCACACAATTCCTTGAGTCGAGCTCGCTCCTCGAGTCCAGTTCAATTCTCGAGTCGAGCTCGCTCCTCGGTTCGAGCTCGCTCCTTGAGTCCAGATAGCTCCTCGGGTCGAGCTCGCTCCTCGAGTCCAGTTTGCTCCTTGGGTCGAGCTCGCTCCTCGAGTCCAGTTCGCCCCTCGAGTCGAGCTCGCTCATCGAGTCCAGTTCGCTCCTCTGGTCGAGCTCCGAGTCCGCGAGTCGACTGTTACTCCTCGTACCGACTCTTCACGTAACTCCTCGGGTCGAGCTCACTCCTCGAGTCTAGTTCGCCCCTCGAGTCGAGCTCGCTCCTCGAGTCCAGTTCGCTTCTCGAGTCGAGCTCGCTCCTCGGGTCGAGCTCGCTCCTCGAGTCCAGTTCGCCCCTCGAGTTGAGCTCGCTCATCGAGTCCAGTTCGCTCCTCGGGTCGAGCTCCGAGTCCGCGAGTCGACTGTTACTCCTCGTACCGACTCTTCACGTAATTCCTCGGGTCGAGCTCGCTCCTCGAGTCCAGTTCGCTCCGCGAGTCGAGCTCGCTCCCCGAGTCCAGTTCGCTCCTCGAGTCGAGCTCGCTCCTCGTGTCGAGCTACGAGTCCGCGAGTCGACTAATACTCGTGCCGACTCTTCACACAACTCCTCGAGTCGAGCTCGCTCCTCGAGTCCAGTTCGCTCCTTGAGTTAAGCTCGCTACTCGTGTCCAGTTCGCTCCTCGAGTCGAGCTCCGACTCCGCGAGTCAACTGATACTCCTCGCGCCGACTTCACACAATTCCTCGAGTCGAGCTCGCTCCTCGAGTCCAGTTCGCTCCTCGAGTCGAGCTCGCTCCTCGAGTCGAGCTCGCTCCTCAAGTCCAGTTCTCTCCTCGAGTCGAGCTCCGAGTACGCGAGTCGACTGTTACTCCTCGTACCGACTCTTCACGTAACTCCTCGGGTCGAGCTCGCTCCTCGAATCCAGTTCGCTCCGCGAGTCGAGCTCGCTCCTCGAGTCCAGTTCGCTCCTCGAGGCGAGCTCCGAGTCCGCGAGTCGACTGTTACTCCTCGTACCGACTCTTCACGTAACTCCTCGGGTCGAGCTCGCTCCTCGAGTCCAGTTCGCTCCGCGAGTCGAGCTCGCTCCTCGAGTCCAGTTCGCTCCTCGAGTCGAGCTCGCTCCTCGTGTCCAGCTCCGAGTCCGCGAGTCGACTAATACTCGTGCCGACTCTTCACGCAATTCCTCGAGTCGAGCTCGCTCCTCGAGTCCAGTTCCCTCCTCGAGTTGAGCTCACTCCTTGAGTCCAGTTCGCTCCTCGAGTAGAGCTCCGAGTCCGCGAGTCGACTGTTACTCCTCGTACCAACTCTTCACGAAATTCTTCGGGTCGAGCTCGCTCCTCGAGTCGAGCTCGCTCCGAGTGTCGAGCTCCGAGTCTGCGAGTCGACTAATACTCTTGCCGACTCTTCACACAACTCCTCGAGTCGAGCTCGCTCCTCGGGCCCAGTTCGCTCCTCGAGTCGAGCTCGCTCCTAGAGTCCAGTTCGCTCCTCGAGTCAAGCTCTGAGTACGCGAGTCGACTGTTACTCCTCATACCGACTCTTCACGTAACTCCTCGGGTCCAGCTCAGTCCTCGAGTCCAGTTCACTCCTCGGGTCGAGCTCGCTCCTTGAGCCCAGTTCGCCCCTCGAGTCGAGCTCGCTCCTCGAGTCCAGTTCGCCCCTCGAGTCGAACTCGCTCCTCAAGTCGAGCTCGCTCCTCGAGTCCAGCTCGCTCCTCGAGTCGAGCTCGCTCCTCGAGTCCAGTTCGCTCCTCGAGTCGAGCTCCGAGTCCGCGAGTCGACTGTTACTCCTCGTACCGACTCTTCACGTAACTCCTCGGGTCGAGCTATCTCCTCGAGTCCAGTTCGCTCCACGAGTCGAGCTCGCTCCTCGAGTCCAGTTCGCTCCTCGAGTCGAGCTCGCTCCTCGTGTTGAGCTCCGAGTCCGCGAGTCGACTAATACTCGTGCCGACTCTTCAGACAACTCCTCGAGTCGAGCTCGCTCCTCGAGTCCAGTTCGCTCCTCGAGTTAAGCTCGCTACTCGAGTCCAGTTCGCTCCTCGAGTCGAGCTCCGAGTCCGTGAGTCGACTGATACTCCTCGTGCCAACTTCACACAATTCCTCGAGTCGAGCTCGCTCATCGAGTCCAGTTTGCTCCTCGAGTCGAGCTCGCTCCTCGAGTCCATTTCGCTCCTCGAGTCGAGCTCGCTACTCGAGTCCAGTTCGCTCCTCGAGTCGAGCTCCGAGTACGCGAGTCGACTGTTACTCCTCGTACCGACCCTTCACGCAACTCCTCGAGTCCAGTTCGCTCCTCGAGTTGAGCTCGCTCCTCGAGTCCAGTTCGCTCCTCGAGGCGAGCTCCGAGTCCGAGAGTCGACTGTTACTCCTCGTACCGACTCTTCACGTAACTCCTCGGGTCGAGCTCGCTCCTCGAGTCCAGTTCGCTCCTCAAGTCCAGTTCTCTCCTCGAGTCGAGCTCCGAGTACGCGAGTCGACTGTTACTCCTCGTACCGACTCTTCACGTAACTCCTCGGGTCGAGCTCGCTCCTCGAATCCAGTTCGCTCCGCGAGTCGAGCTCGCTCCTCGAGTCCAGCTCGCTCCTCGAGTCCAGCTCGCTCCTCGAGTCCCGTTCGCTCCTCGATTTAAGCTCGCTCCTCGAGTCCAGTTCGCTCCTCGAGTCAAGCTCCGAGTCCGCGGGTCGACTGATACTCCTCGTGCCGACTTCACGCAATATCTCTAGTCGAGCTCGCTCCTCGGGTCCAGTTCGCTCCTCGAGTCGAGGTCGCTCCTAGAGTCCAGTTCGCTCCTCGAGTCAAGCTCCGAGTACGCGAGTCGACTGTTACTCCTCGTACCGACTCTTCACGTAAGTCCTCGGGTCCAGCACACGCCTAGTCCAGTTCACTCCTCGGGTCGAGCTCGCTCCTCGAGCCTAGTTCGCCCCTCGAGTCGAGCTCGCTCCTCGAGTCCAGTTCGCCCCTCGTGTCGAACTCGCTCCTCGAGTCGAGCTCGCTCCTCGAGTCCAGCTCGCTCCTCGAGTCGAGCTCGCTCCTCGAGTCCAGTTCGCTCCTCGAGTCGAGCTCCGAGTCCGCGAGTCGACTGTTACTCCTCGTACCGACTCTTCACGTAACTCCTCGGGTCGAGCTCGCTCCTCGAGTCCAGTTCGCTCCGTGAGTCGAGCTCGCTCCTCAAGTCCAGTTCGCTCCTCGAGTCGAGCTCGCTCCTCGTGTCGAGCTCCGAGTCCGCGAGTCGACTAATACTCGTGCCGACTCTTCAGACAACTCCTCGAGTCGAGCTCGCTCCTCGAGTCCAGTTCGCTCCTCGAGTTAAGCTCGCTACTCGAGTCCAGTTCGCTCCTCGAGTCGAGCTCCGAGTCCGCGAGTCGACTAATACTCGTGCCGACTCTTCACGCAATTCCTCGAGTCGACCTCGCTCCTCGAGTCCAGTTCGCTCATCGAGTTGAGCTCGCTCCTCGAGTCCAGTTCGCTCCTCGAGTCGAGCTCCAAGTCCGCGAGTCGACTGTTACTCCTCGTGCCGACTTCACGCAATTCCTCGAGTCGAGCTCGCTCCTCGGGTCCAGTTCGCTCCTCGAGTCGAGCTCGCTCCTCGAGTCCAGTTCGCTCCTCGAGTCGAGCTCCGAGTATGCGAGTCGACTGTTACTCCTCGTACCGACTCTTCACGTAACTCCTCGGGTCGAGCTCGCTCCTCGAGTCGAGCTCCGAGTCCGCGAGTCGACTGATACTACTCGTGCCGACTTCACGCAATTCCTCGAGTCGATCTCGCTCCTCGAGTCTAGTTCGCTCCTCGAGTCAGGCTCGCTCCTCGGCTCGAGCTCGCTCCTCGAGTCCAGTTCCCTCCTCGGGTCGAGCTCGCTCCTCGAGTCCAGTTTGCTCCTCGAGTCGAGCTCCAAGTCCGCGAGTCGACTGTTACTCCTCGTACCGACACTTCACGTAACTCCTCGGGTCGAGCTCGCTCCTCGAGTCCAGTTCGCTCCGCGAGTCGAGCTCGCTCCTCGAGTCCAGTTCGCTCCTCGAGTCGAGTCCCGTATGTGGCACCACGCTCGCCGCCCAGCTCGTGCGCCGATAGGCAGCGAGTTACAAATGGGTTTCAGAGGCTTGCGCCCACAGGACGAGTATTAGTCGAGCTCGCTCCTCGAGTCGAGCTCCGAGTCCGCGAGTCGCCTAATACTCGTGCCGACTCTTCACACAACTCCTCGAGTCGAGCTCGCTCCTCGTGTCGAGCTCCGAGTCCGCGAGTCGCCTAATACTCGTGCCGACTCTTCACACAACTCCTCGAGTCGAGCTCGCTCCTCGAGTCCAGTTCGCTCCTTGAGTTAAGCTCGCTACTCGTGTCCAGTTCGCTCCTCGAGTCGAGCTCCGACTCCGCGAGTCAACTGATACTCCTCGCGCCGACTTCACACAATTCCTCGAGTCGAGCTCGCTCCTCGAGTCCAGTTCGCTCCTCGAGTCGAGCTCGCCCCTCGAGTCGAGCTCGCTCCTCAAGTCCAGTTCTCTCCTCGAATCGAGCTCCGAGTACGCGAGTCGACTGTTACTCCTCGTACCGACTCTTCACGTAACTCCTCGGGTCGAGCTCGCTCCTCGAATCCAGTTCGCTCCGCGAGTCGAGCTCGCTCCTCGAGTCCAGTTCGCTCCTCGAGGCGAGCTCCGAGTCCTCGAGTCGACTGTTACTCCTCGTACCGACTCTTCACGTAACTCCTCGGGTCAAGCTCGCTCCTCGAGTCCAGTTCGCCCCGCGAGTCGAGCTCGCTCCTCGAGTCCAGTTCGCTCCTCGAGTCGAGCTCGCTCCTCGTGTCCAGCTCCGAGTCCGCGAGTCGACTAATACTCGTGCCGACTCTTCACGCAATTCCTCGAGTCGAGCTCGCTCCTCGAGTCCAGTTCGCTCCTCGAGTTGAGCTCACTCCTTGAGTCCAGTTCGCTCCTCGACTAGAGCTCCGAGTCCGCGAGTCGACTGTTACTCCTCGTACCAACTCTTCACGAAATTCTTCGGGTCGAGCTCGCTCCTCGAGTCCAATTCGCTCCGCGAGTCGAGCTCTCTCCTCGAGTCCAGTTCGCTCCTCGAGTCGAGCTCACTCCGAGTGTCGAGCTCCGAGTCTGCGAGTCGACTAATACTCTTGCCGACTCTTCACACAACTCCTCGAGTCGAGCTCGCTCCTCGAGTCCAGTTTGCTCCTCGAGTCGAGCTCGCTCCTAGAGTCCAGTTCGCTCCTCGAGTCAAGCTCTGAGTACGCGAGTCGACTGTTACTCCTCATACCGACTCTTCACGTAACTCCTCGGGTCCAGCTCAGTCCTCGAGTCCAGTTCACTCCTCGGGTCGAGCTCGCTCCTCGACCCCAGTTCGCCCCTCGAGTCGAGCTCGCTCCTCGAGTCCAGTTCGCCCCTCGAGTAGAACTCGCTCCTCAAGTCGAGCTCGCTCCTCGAGTCCAGCTCGCTCCTCGAGTCGAGCTCGCTCCTCGAGTCCAGTTCGCTCCTCGAGTCGAGCTCCGAGTCCGCGAGTCGACTGTTACTCCTCGTACCGACTCTTCACGTAACTCCTCGGGCGAGCTATCTCCTCGAGTCCAGTTCGCTCCGCGAGTCGAGCTCCCTCCTCGAGTCCAGTTCGCTCCTCGAGTCGAGCTCGCTCCTCGTGTTGAGCTCCGAGTCCGCGAGTCGACTAATACTCGTGCCGACTCTTCAGACAACTCCTCGAGTCGAGCTCGCTCCTCGAGTCCAGTTCGCTCCTCGAGTTAAGCTCGCTACTCGAGTCCAGTTCGCTCCTCGAGTCGAGCTCCGAGTCCGTGAGTCGACTGATACTCCTCGTGCCAACTTCACACAATTCCTCGAGTCGAGCTCGCTCATCGAGTCCAGTTTGCTCCTCGAGTCGAGCTCGCTCCTCGAGTCCATTTCGCTCCTCGAGTCGAGCTCGCTACTCGAGTCCAGTTCGCTCCTCGAGTCGAGCTCCGAGTACGCGAGTCGACTGTTACTCCTCGTACCGACCCTTCACGCAACTCCTCGAGTCCAGTTCGCTCCTCGAGTTGAGCTCGCTCCTCTAGTCAAGTTCGCTCCTCGAGGCGAGCTCCGAGTCCGAGAGTCGACTGTTACTCCTCGTACCGACTCTTCACGTAACTCCTCGGGTCGAGGTCGCTCCTCGAGTCCAGTTCGCTCCACGAGTCGAGCTCGCTCCTCGAGTCCAGTTCGCTCCTCGAGTCGAGCTCGCTCCTCGTGTCGAGCTCCGAGTCCGCGAGTCGACTAATACTCGTGCCGACTCTTCACGCAATTCCTCGAGTCGAGCTCGCTCCTCGAGTCCAGTTCGCTCCTCGAGTTGAGCTCAATCCTCGAGTCCAGTTCGCTCCTCGAGTCGAGCTCCGAGTCCGCGAGTCGACTGTTACTCCTCGTACCGACTCTTCACGCAATTATTCGGGTCGAGCTCGCTCCTCGAGTCCGGTTCGCTCCGCGAGTCGAGCTGTCTCCTCGAGTCCAGTTCGCTCCTCGAGTCGAGTCCCGTATGTGGCACCACGCTCGCCGCCCAGCTCGTGCGCCGATAGGCAGCGAGTTACAAATGGGTTTCAGAGGCTTGCGCCCACAGGACGAGTATTAGTCGAGCTCGCTCCTCGAGTCGAGCTCCGAGTCCGCGAGTCGCCTAATACTCGTGCCGACTCTTCACACAACTCCTCGAGTCGAGCTCGCTCCTCGTGTCGAGCTCCGAGTCCGCGAGTCGCCTAATACTCGTGCCGACTCTTCACACAACTCCTCGAGTCGAGCTCGCTCCTCGAGTCCAGTTCGCTCCTTGAGTTAAGCTCGCTACTCGTGTCCAGTTCGCTCCTCGAGTCGAGCTCCGACTCCGCGAGTCAACTGATACTCCTCGCGCCGACTTCACACAATTCCTCGAGTCGAGCTCGCTCCTCGAGTCCAGTTCGCTCCTCGAGTCGAGCTCGCCCCTCGAGTCGAGCTCGCTCCTCAAGTCCAGTTCTCTCCTCGAATCGAGCTCCGAGTACGCGAGTCGACTGTTACTCCTCGTACCGACTCTTCACGTAACTCCTCGGGTCGAGCTCGCTCCTCGAATCCAGTTCGCTCCGCGAGTCGAGCTCGCTCCTCGAGTCCAGTTCGCTCCTCGAGGCGAGCTCCGAGTCCTCGAGTCGACTGTTACTCCTCGTACCGACTCTTCACGTAACTCCTCGGGTCAAGCTCGCTCCTCGAGTCCAGTTCGCCCCGCGAGTCGAGCTCGCTCCTCGAGTCCAGTTCGCTCCTCGAGTCGAGCTCGCTCCTCGTGTCCAGCTCCGAGTCCGCGAGTCGACTAATACTCGTGCCGACTCTTCACGCAATTCCTCGAGTCGAGCTCGCTCCTCGAGTCCAGTTCGGTCCTCGAGTTGAGCTCACTCCTTGAGTCCAGTTCGCTCCTCGACTAGAGCTCCGAGTCCGCGAGTCGACTGTTACTCCTCGTACCAACTCTTCACGAAATTCTTCGGGTCGAGCTCGCTCCTCGAGTCCAATTCGCTCCGCGAGTCGAGCTCTCTCCTCGAGTCCAGTTCGCTCCTCGAGTCGAGCTCGCTCCGAGTGTCGAGCTCCGAGTCTGCGAGTCGACTAATACTCTTGCCGACTCTTCACACAACTCCTCGAGTCGAGCTCGCTCCTCGAGTCCAGTTTGCTCCTCGAGTCGAGCTCGCTCCTAGAGTCCAGTTCGCTCCTCGAGTCAAGCTCTGAGTACGCGAGTCGACTGTTACTCCTCATACCGACTCTTCACGTAACTCCTCGGGTCCAGCTCAGTCCTCGAGTCCAGTTCACTCCTCGGGTCGAGCTCGCTCCTCGACCCCAGTTCGCCCCTCGAGTCGAGCTCGCTCCTCGAGTCCAGTTCGCCCCTCGAGTAGAACTCGCTCCTCAAGTCGAGCTCGCTCCTCGAGTCCAGCTCGCTCCTCGAGTCGAGCTCGCTCCTCGAGTCCAGTTCGCTCCTCGAGTCGAGCTCCGAGTCCGCGAGTCGACTGTTACTCCTCGTACCGACTCTTCACGTAACTCCTCGGGTCGAGCTATCTCCTCGAGTCCAGTTCGCTCCGCGAGTCGAGCTCCCTCCTCGAGTCCAGTTCGCTCCTCGAGTCGAGCTCGCTCCTCGTGTTGAGCTCCGAGTCCGCGAGTCGACTAATACTCGTGCCGACTCTTCAGACAACTCCTCGAGTCGAGCTCGCTCCTCGAGTCCAGTTCGCTCCTCGAGTTAAGCTCGCTACTCGAGTCCAGTTCGCTCCTCGAGTCGAGCTCCGAGTCCGTGAGTCGACTGATACTCCTCGTGCCAACTTCACACAATTCCTCGAGTCGAGCTCGCTCATCGAGTCCAGTTTGCTCCTCGAGTCGAGCTCGCTCCTCGAGTCCATTTCGCTCCTCGAGTCGAGCTCGCTACTCGAGTCCAGTTCGCTCCTCGAGTCGAGCTCCGAGTACGCGAGTCGACTGTTACTCCTCGTACCGACCCTTCACGCAACTCCTCGAGTCCAGTTCGCTCCTCGAGTTGAGCTCGCTCCTCTAGTCAAGTTCGCTCCTCGAGGCGAGCTCCGAGTCCGAGAGTCGACTGTTACTCCTCGTACCGACTCTTCACGTAACTCCTCGGGTCGAGGTCGCTCCTCGAGTCCAGTTCGCTCCACGAGTCGAGCTCGCTCCTCGAGTCCAGTTCGCTCCTCGAGTCGAGCTCGCTCCTCGTGTCGATCTCCGAGTCCGCGAGTCGACTAATACTCGTGCCGACTCTTCACGCAATTCCTCGAGTCGAGCTCGCTCCTCGAGTCCAGTTCGCTCCTCGAGTTGAGCTCAATCCTCGAGTCCAGTTCGCTCCTCGAGTCGAGCTCCGAGTCCGCGAGTCGACTGTTACTCCTCGTACCGACTCTTCACGCAATTATTCGGGTCGAGCTCGCTCCTCGAGTCCGGTTCGCTCCGCGAGTCGAGCTGTCTCCTCGAGTCCAGTTCGCTCCTCGAGTCAAGCTCGCTCCTCGTGTCGAGCTCCGAGTCCGCGAGTCGACTAATACTCGTGCCGACTCTTCACACAACTCCTCGAGTCGAGCTCGCTCCTCGAGTCCAGTTCGCTCCTCGATTTAAGCTCGCTCCTCGAGTCCAGTTCGCTCCTCGAGTCAAGCTCCGAGTCCGCGGGTCGACTGATACTCCTCGTGCCGACTTCACGCAATTTCTCTAGTCGAGCTCGCTCCTCGGGTCCAGTTCGCTCCTCGAGTCGAGGTCGCTCCTAGAGTCCAGTTCACTCCTCGAGTCAAGCTCCGAGTACGCGAGTCGACTGTTACTCCTCGTATCGACTCTTCACGTAAGTCCTCGGGTCCAGCACACGCCTAGTCCAGTTCACTCCTCGGGTCGAGCTCGCTCCTCGAGCCTAGTTCGCCCCTCGAGTCGAGCTCGCTCCTCGAGTCCAGTTCGCCCCTCGAGTCGAACTCGCTCCTCGAGTCGAGCTCGCTCCTCGAGTCCAGCTCGCTCCTCGAGTCGAGCTCGCTCCTCGAGTCCAGTTCGCTCCTCGAGTCGAGCTCCGAGTCCGCGAGTCGACTGTTACTCCTCGTACCGACTCTTCACGTAACTCCTCGGGTCGAGCTCGCTCCTCGAGTCCAGTTCGCTCCGTGAGTCGAGCTCGCTCCTCAAGTCCAGTTCGCTCCTCGAGTCGAGCTCGCTCCTCGTGTCGAGCTCCGAGTCCGCGAGTCGACTAATACTCGTGCCGACTCTTCAGACAACTCCTCGAGTCGAGCTCGCTCCTCGAGTCCAGTTCGCTCCTCGAGTTAAGCTCGCTACTCGAGTCCAGTTCGAACCTCGAGTCGAGCTCCGAGTCCGCGAGTCGACTAATACTCGTGCCGACTCTTCACGCAATTCCTCGAGTCGAGCTCGCTCCTCGAGTCCAGTTCGCTCATCGAGTTGAGCTTGCTCCTCGAGTCCAGTTCGCTCCTCGAGTCGAGCTCCAAGTCCGCGAGTCGACTGTTACTCCTCGTGCCGACTTCACGCAATTCCTCGAGTCGAGCTCGCTCCTCGGGTCCAGTTCGCTCCTCGAGTCGAGCTCGCTCCTCGAGTCCAGTTCGCTCCTCGAGTCGAGCTCCGAGTATGCGAGTCAACTGTTACTCCTCGTACCGACTCTTCACGTAACTCCTCGGGTCGAGCTCGCTCCTCGAGTCCAGTTCGCTCCTCGGGTCGAGCTCGCTCCTCGAGCCCAGTTTGCCCCTCGAGTCGAGCTCGCTCCTCGAGTCCAGTTCGATCCTCGAGTCGAGCTCCGAGTCCGCGAGTCGACTGATACTACTCGTGCCGACTTCACGCAATTCCTCGAGTCGATCTCGCTCCTCGAGTCCAGTTCGCTCCTCGAGTCGAGCTCGCTCCTTGGCTCGAGCTCGCTCCTCGAGTCCAGTTCCCTCCTCGGGTCGAGCTCGCTCCTCGAGTCCAGTTTGCTCCTCGAGTCGAGCTCCGAGTCCGCGAGTCGACTGTTACTCCTCGTACCGACACTTCACGTAACTCCTCGGGTCGAGCTCGCTCCTCGAGTCCAGTTCGCTCCGCGAGTCGAGCTCGCTCCTCGAGTCCAGTTCGCTCCTCGAGTCGAGTCCCGAATGTGGCACCACGCTCGCCGCCCAGCTCGTGCGCCGATAGGCAGCGAGTTACAAATGGGTTTCAGAGGCTTGCGCCCACCGGACGAGTATTAGTCGAGCTCACTCCTCGAGTCGAGCTCGCTCCTCGTGTCGAGCTCCGAGTCCGTGAGTCGCCTAATACTCGTGCCGACTCTTCACACAACTCCTCGAGTCGAGCTCGCTCCTCGAGTCTAGTTCGCTCCTCGATTTAAGCTCGCTCCTCGAGTCCAGTTCGCTCCTCGAGTCGAGCTCCGAGTCCGCGAGTCGACTGATACTCCTCGTGCCGACTTCACACAATTCCTCGAGTCGAGCTCGCTCCTCGAGTCCAGTTCGCTCCTCGAGTCGAGCTCGCTCCTCGAGTCCAGTTCTCTCCTCGAGTCGAGCTCCGAGTACGCGAGTCGACTGTTACTCCTCGTACCGACTCTTCACGTAACTCCTCGGGTCGAGCTCGCTCCTCGAGTCCAGTTCGCTCCGCGAGTCGAGCTCGCTCCTCGAGTCCAGTTCGCTCCTCGAGTCGAGCTCGCTCCTCGTGTCGAGCTCCGAGTCCGCGAGTCGACTAATACTCGTGCCGACTCTTCAGACAACTGCTCGAGTCGAGCTCGCTCCTCGAGTCCAGTTCGCTCCTCGAGTTAAGCTCGCTACTCGAGTCGATCTCGCTCCTCGAGTCGAGCTCGCTCCTCGAGTCGAGCTCGCTCCTCGAGTCGAGCTCGCTCCTCGAGTCCAGTTCTCTCCTCGAGTCGAGCTCCGAGTACGCGAGTCGACTGTTACTCCTCGTACCGACTCTTCACGTAACTCCTCGGGTCGAGCTCGCTCCTCGAGTCTAGTTCGCTCCGCGAGTCGAGCTCGCTCCTCGAGTCCAGTTCGCTCCTCGAGTCGAGCTCGCTCCTCGTGTCGAGCTCCGAGTCCGCGAGTCGACTAATACTCGTGCCGACTCTTCACACAACTCCTCGAGTCGAGCTCGCTCCTCGAGTGCAGTTCGCTCCTCGATTTAAGCTCACTCCTCGAGTCCAGTTCGTTCCTCGAGTCAAGCTCCGAGTCCGCGAGTCGACTGATACTCCTCGTGCCGACTTCACGCAATTTCTCGAGTCGAGCTCGCTCCTCGGGTCCAGTTCGCTCGTCGAGTCGAGCTCGCTCCTAGAGTCCAGTTCGCTCCTCGAGTCAAGCTCTAAGTACGCGAGTCGACTGTTACTCCTCGTACCGACTCTTCACGTAACTCCTCGGGTCCAGCACACGCCTAGTCCAGTTCACTCCTCGGGTCGAGCTCGCTCCTCGAGCCTAGTTCGCCCCTCGAGTCGAGCTCGCTCCTCGAGTCCAGTCCGCCCCTCGAGTCGAACTCGCTCCTCGAGTCGAGCTCGCTCCTCGAGTCCAGCTCGCTCCTCGAGTCGAGCTCGCTCCTCGAGTCCAGTTCGCTCCTCGAGTCGAGCTCCGAGTCCGCGAGTCGACTGTTACTCCTCGTACCGACTCTTCACGTAACTCCTCGGGTCGAGCTCGCTCCTCGAGTCCAGTTCGCTCCGCGAGTCGAGCTCGCTCCTCGAGTCCAGTTCGCTCCTCGAGTTGAGCTCGCTCCTCGAGTCCAGTTCGCTCCTCGAGTCGAGCTCCAAGTCCGCGAGTCGACTGTTACTCCTCGTGCCGACTTCACGCAATTCCTCGAGTCGAGCTCGCTCCTCGGGTCCAGTTCGCTCCTCGAGTCGAGCTCGCTCCTCGAGTCCAGTTCGCTCCTCGAGTCGAGCTCCGAGTATGTGAGTCAACTGTTACTCCTCGTACCGACTCTTCACGTAACTCCTCGGGTCGAGCTCGCTCCTCGAGTCCAGTTCGCTCCTCGGGTCGAGCTCGCTCCTCGAGCCCAGTTTGCCCCTCGAGTCGAGCTCGCTCCTCGAGTCCAGTTCGATCCTCGAGTCGAGCTCCGAGTCCGCGAGTCGACTGATACTCCTCGTGCCGACTTCACGCAATTCCTCGAGTCGAGCTCGCTCCTCGAGTCAAGTTCGCTCCTAGAGTCGAGCTCGTTCCTCGGGTCGAGCTCGCTCCTCGAGCCCAGTTTGCCCCTCGAGTCGAGCTCGCTCCTCGAGTCCAGTTCGATCCTCGAGTCGAGCTCCGAGTCCGCGAGTCGACTGATACTACTCGTGCCGACTTCACGCAATTCCTCGAGTCGATCTCGCTCCTCGAGTCCAGTTCGCTCCTCGAGTCGAGCTCGCTCCTCGGCTCGAGCTCGCTCCTCGAGTCCAGTTCCCTCCTCGGGTCGAGCTCGCTCCTCGAGTCCAGTTTGCTCCTCGAGTCGAGCTCCGAGTCCGCGAGTCGACTGTTACTCCTCGTACCGACACTTCACGTAACTCCTCGGGTCGAGCTCGCTCCTCGAGTCCAGTTCGCTCCGCGAGTCGAGCTCGCTCCTCGAGTCCAGTTCGCTCCTCGAGTCGAGTCCCGAATGTGGCACCACGCTCGCCGCCCAGCTCGTGCGCCGATAGGCAGCGAGTTACAAATGGGTTTCAGAGGCTTGCGCCCACCGGACGAGTATTAGTCGAGCTCACTCCTCGTGTCGAGCTCCGAGTCCGCGAGTCGCCTAATACTCGTGCCGACTCTTCACACAACTCCTCGAGTCGAGCTCGCTCCTCGTGTCGAGCTCCGAGTCCGCGAGTCGCCTAATACTCGTGCCGACTCTTCACACAACTCCTCGAGTCGAGCTCGCTCCTCGAGTCCAGTTCGCTCCTCGATTTAAGCTCGCTCCTCGAGTCCAGTTCGCTCCTCGAGTCGAGCTCCGAGTCCGCGAGTCGACTGATACTCCTCGTGCCGACTTCACACAATTCCTCGAGTCGAGCTCGCTCCTCGAGTCCAGTTCGCTCCTCGAGTCGAGCTCGCTCCTCGAGTCCAGTTCTCTCCTCGAGTCGAGCTCCGAGTACGCGAGTCGACTGTTACTCCTCGTACCGACTCTTCACGTAACTCCTCGGGTCGAGCTCGCTCCTCGAGTCCAGTTCGCTCCGCGAGTCGAGCTCGCTCCTCGAGTCCAGTTCGCTCCTCGAGTCGAGCTCGCTCCTCGTGTCGAGCTCCGAGTCCGCGAGTCGACTAATACTCGTGCCGACTCTTCAGACAACTCCTCGAGTCGAGCTCGCTCCTCGAGTCCAGTTCGCTCCTCGAGTTAAGCTCGCTACTCGAGTCGATCTCGCTCCTCGAGTCGAGCTCGCTCCTCGAGTCCAGTTCTCTCCTCGAGTCGAGCTCCGAGTACGCGAGTCGACTGTTACTCCTCGTACCGACTCTTCACGTAACTCCTCGGGTCGAGCTCGCTCCTCGAGTCCAGTTCGCTCCGCGAGTCGAGCTCGCTCCTCGAGTCCAGTTCGCTCCTCGAGTCGAGCTCGCTCCTCGTGTCGAGCTCCGAGTCCGCGAGTCGACTAATACTCGTGCCGACTCTTCACACAACTCCTCGAGTCGAGCTCGCTCCTCGAGTGCAGTTCGCTCCTCGATTTAAGCTCACTCCTCGAGTCCAGTTCGTTCCTCGAGTCAAGCTCCGAGTCCGCGAGTCGACTGATACTCCTCGTGCCGACTTCACGCAATTTCTCGAGTCGAGCTCGCTCCTCGGGTCCAGTTCGCTCCTCGAGTCGAGCTCGCTCCTAGAGTCCAGTTCGCTCCTCGAGTCAATCTCTGAGTACGCGAGTCGACTGTTACTCCTCGTACCGACTCTTCACGTAAGTCCTCGGGTCCAGCACACGCCTAGTCCAGTTCACTCCTCGGGTCGAGCTCGCTCCTCGAGCCTAGTTCGCCCCTCGAGTCGAGCTCGCTCCTCGAGTCCAGTCCGCCCCTCGAGTCGAACTCGCTCCTCGAGTCGAGCTCGCTCCTCGAGTCCAGCTCGCTCCTCGAGTCGAGCTCGCTCCTCGAGTCCAGTTCGCTCCTCGAGTCGAGCTCCGAGTCCGCGAGTCGACTGTTACTCCTCGTACCGACTCTTCACGTAACTCCTCGGGTCGAGCTCGCTCCTCGAGTCCAGTTCGCTCCGCGAGTCGAGCTCGCTCCTCGAGTCCAGTTCGCTCCTCGAGTTGAGCTCGCTCCTCGAGTCCAGTTCGCTCCTCGAGTCGAGCTCCAAGTCCGCGAGTCGACTGTTACTCCTCGTGCCGACTTCACGCAATTCCTCGAGTCGAGCTCGCTCCTCGGGTCCAGTTCGCTCCTCGAGTCGAGCTCGCTCCTCGAGTCCAGTTCGCTCCTCGAGTCGAGCTCCGAGTATGCGAGTCAACTGTTACTCCTCGTACCGACTCTTCACGTAACTCCTCGGGTCGAGCTCGCTCCTCGAGTCCAGTTCGCTCCTCGGGTCGAGCTCGCTCCTCGAGCCCAGTTTGCCCCTCGAGTCGAGCTCGCTCCTCGAGTCCAGTTCGATCCTCGAGTCGAGCTCCGAGTCCGCGAGTCGACTGATACTCCTCGTGCCGACTTCACGCAATTCCTCGAGTCGAGCTCGCTCCTCGAGTCAAGTTCGCTCCTCGAGTCGAGCTCGTTCCTCGGCTCGAGCTCGCTCCTCGAGTCCAGTTACCTCCTCGGGTCGAGCTCGCTCCTCGAGTCCAGTTCGCTCCTCGAGTCGAGCTCCGAGTCCGCGAGTCGACTGTTACTCCTCGTACCGACACTTCACGTAACTCCTCGGGTCGAGCTCGCTCCTCGAGTCCAGTTCGCTCCGCGAGTCGAGCTCGCTCCTCGAGTCCAGTTCGCTCCTCGAGTCGAGTCCCGAATGTGGCACCACGCTCGCCGCCCAGCTCGTGCGCCGATAGGCAGCGAGTTACAAATAGGTTTCAGAGGCTTGCGCCCACCGGATGAGTATTAGTCGAGCTCGCTCCTCGTGTCGAGCTCCGAGTCCGCGAGTCGCCTAATACTCGTGCCGACTCTTCACACAACTCCTCGAGTCGAGCTCGCTCCTCGTGTCGAGCTCCGAGTCCGTGAGTCGCCTAATACTCGTGCCGACTCTTCACACAACTCCTCGAGTCGAGCTCGCTCCTCGAGTCCAGTTCGCTCCTCGATTTAAGCTCGCTCCTCGAGTCCAGTTCGCTCCTCGAGTCGAGCTCCGAGTCCGCGAGTCGACTGATACTCCTCGTGCCGACTTCACACAATTCCTCGAGTCGAGCTCGCTCCTCGAGTCCAGTTCGCTCCTCGAGTCGAGCTCGCTCCTCGAGTCGAGCTCGCTGCTCGAGTCCAGTTCTCTCCTCGAGTCGAGCTCCGAGTACGCGAGTCGACTGTTACTCCTCGTACCGACTCTTCACGTAACTCCTCGGGTCGACCTCGCTCCTCGAGTCCAGTTCGCTTCTCGGGTCGAGATCGCTCCTCGAGCCTAGTTCGCCCCTCGAGTCGAGCTCGTTCCTCGAGTCCAGTTCGCTCCTCGAGTCGAGCTCCGAGTCCGCGAGTCGACTGATACTCCTCGTGCCGACTTCACACAATTCCTTGAGTCGAGCTCGCTCCTCAAGTCCAGTTCGCTTCTCGAGTCGAGCTCGCTCCTCGGGTCGAGCTCGCTCCTTGAGTCCAGTTAGCTCCTCGGGTCGAGCTCGCTCCTCGAGTCCAGTTTGCTCCTTTGGTCGAGCTCGCTCCTCGAGTCCAGTTCGCCCCTCGAGTCGAGCTCGCTCATCGAGTCCAGTTCGCTCCTCGGGTCGAGCTCCGAGTCCGCGAGTCGACTGTTACTCCTCGTACCGACTCTTCACGTAACTCCTCGGGTCGAGCTCACTCCTCGAGTCTAGTTCGCCCCTCGAGTCGAGCTCGCTCCTCGAGTCCAGTTCGCTTCTCGAGTCGAGCTCGCTCCTCGGGTTGAGCTCGCTCCTCGAGTCCAGTTCGCCCCTCGAGTTGAGTTCGCTCATCGAGTCCAGTTCGCTCCTCGGGTCGAGCTCCGAGTCCGCGAGTCGACTGTTACTCCTCGTACCGACTCTTCACGTAAGTCCTCGGGTCGAGCTCGCTCCTCGAGTCCAGTTCGCTCCGCGAGTCGAGCTCGCTCCCCGAGTCCAGTTCGCTCCTCGAGTCGAGCTCGCTCCTCGTGTCGAGCTACGAGTCCGCGAGTCGACTAATACTCGTGCCGACTCTTCACACAACTCCTCGAGTCGAGCTCGCTCCTCGAGTCCAGTTCGCTCCTTGAGTTAAGCTCGCTACTCGTGTCCAGTTCGCTCCTCGAGTCGAGCTCCGACTCCGCGAGTCAACTGATACTCCTCGCGCCGACTTCACACAATTCCTCGAGTCGAGCTCGCTCCTCGAGTCCAGTTCGCTCCTCGAGTCGAGCTCGCTCCTCAAGTCCAGTTCTCTCCTCGAGTCGAGCTCCGAGTACGCGAGTCGACTGTTACTCCTCATACCGACTCTTCACGTAACTCCTCGAGTCCAGTTCGCTCCTCGGGTCGAGATCGCTCTTCGAGTCCAGTTCTCTCCTCTAGTCGAGCTTCGAGTCTGCGAGTCGACTAATACTCGTGCCGACTCTTCACGCAATTCCTCGAGTCGAGCTCGCTCCTCGAGTCAAGTTCGCTCCTCGAGTTGAGCTCGCTCCTCGAGTCCAGTTCGCTCCTCGAGTCGAGCTCCAAGTCCGCGAGTCGACTGTTACTCCTCGTACCGACTCTTCACGTAACTCCTCGGGTCGAGCTCGCTCCTCAAGTCCAGTTCGCTCCTCCATTTAAGCTCGCTCCTCGAGTCTAGTTCGCTCCTCGAGTCGAGCTCCGAGTCCGCGAGTCGACTAATACTCCTCGTGCCGACTTCACGCAATTCCTCGAGTCGAGCTCGCTCCTCGGGTCCAGTTCGCCCCTCGAGTCGAGCTCGCTCCTCGAGTCCAGTTCGCCCCTCGAGTCGAGCTCGCTCCGAGTCCGTGAGTCGCCTAATACTCGTGCCGACTCTTCACACAACTCCTCGAGTCGAGCTCGCTCCTCGTGTCGAGCTCCGAGTCCGTGAGTTGCCTAATACTCGTGCCGACTCTTCACACAACTCCTCGAGTCGAGCTCGCTCCTCGAGTCCAGTTCGCTCCTCGATTTAAGCTCGCTCCTCGACTCCAGTTCGCTCCTCGAGTCGAGCTCTGAGTCCGCGAGTCGACTGATACTCCTCGTGCCGACTTCACACAATTCCTCGAGTCGAGCTCGCTCCTCGAGTCCAGTTCGCTCCTCGAGTTGAGCTCGCTCCTCGAGTCCAGTTCGCTCCTCGAGTCGAGCTCCGAGTCCGCGAGTCGACTGATACTCCTCGTGCCGACTTCACACAATTCCTCGATTCGAGCTCGCTCCTCGAGTCCAGTTCGCTCCTCGAGTCGAGCTCGCTCCTCGAGTCGAGCTCGCTCCTCGAGTCCAGTTCTCTCCTCGAGTCGAGCTCCGAGTACGCGAGTCGACTGTTACTCCTCGTACCGACTCTTCACGTAACTCCTCGGGTCGACCTCGCTCCTCGAGTCCAGTTCGCTTCTCGGGTCGAGATCGCTCCTCGAGCCTAGTTCGCCCCTCGAGTCGAGCTCGTTCCTCGAGTCCAGTTCGCTCCTCGAGTCGAGCTCCGAGTCCGCGAGTCGACTGCTACTCCTCGTGCCGACTTCACACAATTCCTTGAGTCGAGCTCGCTCCTCAAGTCCAGTTCGCTTCTCGAGTCGAGCTCTCGCTCCTCGGGTCGAGCTCGCTCCTTGAGTCCAGTTAGCTCCTCGGGTCGAGCTCGCTCCTCGAGTCCAGTTTGCTCCTTTGGTCGAGCTCGCTCCTCGAGTCCAGTTCGCCCCTCGAGTCGAGCTCGCTCATCGAGTCCAGTTCGCTCCTCGGGTCGAGCTCCGAGTCCGCGAGTCGACTGTTACTCCTCGTACCGACTCTTCACGTAACTCCTCGGGTCGAGCTCACTCCTCGAGTCTAGTTCGCCCCTCGAGTCGAGCTCGCTCCTCGAGTCCAGTTCGCTTCTCGAGTCGAGCTCGCTCCTCGGGTCGAGCTCGCTCCTCGAGTCCAGTTCGCCCCTCGAGTTGAGTTCGCTCATCGAGTCCAGTTCGCTCCTTGGGTCGAGCTCCGAGTCCGCGAGTCGACTGTTACTCCTCGTACCGACTCTTCACGTAAGTCCTCGGGTCGAGCTCGCTCCTCGAGTCTAGTTCGCTCCGCGAGTCGAGCTCGCTCCCCGAGTCCAGTTCGCTCCTCGAGTCGAGCTCGCTCCTCGTGTCGAGCTACGAGTCCGCGAGTCGACTAATACTCGTGCCGACTCTTCACACAACTCCTCGAGTCGAGCTCGCTCCTCGAGTCCAGTTCGCTCCTTGAGTTAAGCTCGCTACTCGTGTCCAGTTCGCTCCTCGAGTCGAGCTCCGACTCCGCGAGTCAACTGATACTCCTCGCGCCGACTTCACACAATTCCTCGAGTCGAGCTCGCTCCTCGAGTCCAGTTCGCTCCTCGAGTCGAGCTCGCTCCTCGAGTCGAGCTCGCTCCTCAAGTCCAGTTCTCTCCTCGAGTCGAGCTCCGAGTACGCGAGTCGACTGTTACTCCTCATACCGACTCTTCACGTAACTCCTCGAGTCCAGTTCGCTCCTCGGGTCGAGATCGCTCTTCGAGTCCAGTTCTCTCCTCTAGTCGAGCTTCGAGTCTGCGAGTCGACTAATACTCGTGCCGACTCTTCACGCAATTCCTCGAGTCGAGCTCGCTCCTCGAGTCCAGTTCGCTCCTCGAGTTGAGCTCGCTCCTCGAGTCCAGTTCGCTCCTCGAGTCGAGCTCCAAGTCCGCGAGTCGACTGTTACTCCTCGTACCGACTCTTCACGTAACTCCTCGGGTCGAGCTCGCTCCTCAAGTCCAGTTCGCTCCGCGAGTCGAGCTCTCTCCTCGAGTCCAGTTCGCTCCTCCATTTAAGCTCGCTCCTCGAGTCTAGTTCGCTCCTCGAGTCGAGCTCCGAGTCCGCGAGTCGACTAATACTCCTCGTGCCGACTTCACGCAATTCCTCGAGTCGAGCTCGCTCCTCGGGTCCAGTTCGCTCCTCGAGTCGAGCTCGCTCCTCGAGTCCAGTTCGCCCCTCGAGTCGAGCTCGCTCCTCGAGTCCAATTCGCTCCTCGAGTCGAGCTCCGAGTCCGCGAGTCGACTGTTACTCCTCGTACCGACACTTCACGTAACTCCTCGGGTCGAGCTCGCTCCTCGAGTCCAGTTCGCTCCGCGAGTCGAGCTCGCTCCTCGAGTCCAGTTCGCTCCTCGAGTCGAGTCCCGAATGTGGCACCACGCTCGCCGCCCAGCTCGTGCGCCGATAGGCAGCGAGTTACAAATAGGTTTCAGAGGCTTGCGCCCACCGGACGAGTATTAGTCGAGCTCGCTCCTCGTGTCGAGCTCCGAGTCCGTGAGTCGCCTAATACTCGTGCCGACTCTTCACACAACTCCTCGAGTCGAGCTCGCTCCTCGTGTCGAGCTCCGAGTCCGTGAGTTGCCTAATACTCGTGCCGACTCTTCACACAACTCCTCGAGTCGAGCTCGCTCCTCGAGTCCAGTTCGCTCCTCGATTTAAGCTCGCTCCTCGACTCCAGTTCGCTCCTCGAGTCGAGCTCTGAGTTCGCGAGTCGACTGATACTCCTCGTGCCGACTTCACACAATTCCTCGAGTCGAGCTCGCTCCTCGAGTCCAGTTCGCTCCTCGAGTTGAGCTCGCTCCTCGAGTCGAGCTCGCTCCTCGAGTCCAGTTCTCTCCTCGAGTCGAGCTCCGAGTACGCGAGTCGACTGTTACTCCTCGTACCGACTCTTCACGTAACTCCTCGGGTCGACCTCGCTCCTCGAGTCCAGTTCGCTCCTCGGGTCGAGATCGCTCCTCGAGCCTAGTTCGCCCCTCGAGTCGAGCTCGTTCCTCGAGTCCAGTTCGCTCCTCGAGTCGAGCTCCGAGTCCGCGAGTCGACTGATACTCCTCGTGCCGACTTCACACAATTCCTTGAGTCGAGCTCGCTCCTCGAGTCCAGTTCGCTTCTCGAGTCGAGCTCGCTCCTCGGGTCGAGCTCGCTCCTTGAGTCCAGATAGCTCCTCGGGTCGAGCTCGCTCCTCGAGTCCAGTTTGCTCCTTGGGTCGAGCTCGCTCCTCGAGTCCAGTTCGCCCCTCGAGTCGAGCTCGCTCATCGAGTCCAGTTCGCTCCTCGGGTCGAGCTCCGAGTCCGCGAGTCGACTGTTACTCCTCGTACCGACTCTTCACGTAACTCCTCGGGTCGAGCTCACTCCTCGAGTCTAGTTCGCCCCTCGAGTCGAGCTCGCTCCTCGAGTCCAGTTCGCTTCTCGAGTCGAGCTCGCTCCTCGGGTCGAGCTCGCTCCTCGAGTCCAGTTCGCCCCTCGAGTTGAGCTCGCTCATCGAGTCCAGTTCGCTCCTCGGGTCGAGTTCCGAGTCCGCGAGTCGACTGTTACTCCTCGTACCGACTCTTCACGTAAGTCCTCGGGTCGAGCTCGCTCCTCGAGTCCAGTTCGCTCCGCGAGTCGAGCTCGCTCCCCGAGTCCAGTTCGCTCCTCGAGTCGAGCTCGCTCCTCGTGTCGAGCTACGAGTCCGCGAGTCGACTAATACTAGTGCCGACTCTTCACACAACTCCTCGAGTCGAGCTCGCTCCTCGAGTCCAGTTCGCTCCTCGAGTTAAGGTCGCTACTCGTGTCCAGTTCACTCCTCGAGTCGAGCTCCGACTCCGCGAGTCAACTGATACTCCTCGCGCCGACTTCACACAGTTCCTCGAGTCGAGCTCGCTCCTCGAGTCCAGTTCGCTCCTCGAGTCGAGCTCGCTCCTCAAGTCCAGTTCTCTCCTCGAGTCGAGCTCCGAGTACGCGAGTCGACTGTTACTCCTCGTACCGACTCTTCACGTAACTCCTCGAGTCCAGTTCACTCCTCGGGTCGAGATCGCTCCTCGAGTCCAGTTCTCTCCTCTAGTCGAGCTCCGAGTCCGCGAGTCGACTAATACTCGTGCCGACTCTTCACGCAATTCCTCGAGTCGAGCTCGCTCCTCGAGTCCAGTTCGCTCCTCGAGTTGAGCTCGCTCCTCGAGTCCAGTTCGCTCCTCGAGTCGAGCTCCAAGTCCGCGAGTCGACTGTTACTCCTCGTACCGACTCTTCACGTAACTCCTCGGGTCGAGCTCGCTCCTCAAGTCCAGTTCGCTCCGCGAGTCGAGCTCTCTGCTCGAGTCCAGTTCGCTCCTCCATTTAAGCTCGCTCCTCGAGTCTAGTTCGCTCCTCGAGTCGAGCTCCGAGTCCGCGAGTCGACTGATACTCCTCGTGCGGACTTCACGCAATTCCTCGAGTCGAGCTCTCTCCTCGGGTCCAGTTCGCTCCTCGAGTCGAGCTCGCTCCTCGAGTCCAGTTCGCTCCTCGAGTCGAGCTCCGAGTACGCGAGTCGACTGTTACTCCTCGTACCGACTCTTCACGTAACTCCTCGGGTCGAGCTCGCTCCTCGAGTCCAGTTCGCTCCTCGGGTCGAGCTCGCTCCTCGAGCCCAGTTCGCCCCTCGAGTCGAGCGCGCTCCTCGTGTCCAATTCGCTCCTCGAGTCGAGCTCCGAGTCCGTGAGTCGACTGATACTCCTCGTGCTGACTTCACGCAATTCGTCGAGTCGAGCTCGCTCCTCGAGTCCAGTTCGCTTCTCGAGTCGAGCTCGCTCCTCGAGTCCAGTTCGCTCCTCGGGTCGAGCTCGCTCCTCGGGTAAAGCTCGCTCCTCGAGTCCAGTTCGCCCCTCGAGTCGATCTCGCTCCTCTAGTCCAGTTCGCTCCTCGGGTCTAGCTCCGAGTCTACGAGTCGACTGTTACTCCTCGTACCGACTCTTCACGTAACTCCTCGGGTCGAGCTCACTCCTCGAGTCCAGTTCGCCCCTCGAGTCGAGCTCGCTCCTTGAGTCCAGTTCGCTCCTCGAGTCGAGCTCCGAGTCCGCGAGTCGACAGATACTCGTGCCGACTTCACGCGATTCCTCGAGTCGAGCTCGCTCCTCGAGTCCAGTTCGCTCCTCGATTCGAGCTCGGTCCTCGAGTCCAGTTCGCTCCTCGAGTCGAGCTCCGAGTCCGCGAGTTGACTAATACTCCTCGTGCCGACTCTACGTTTCTCCTCGAGTCGAGTACCGAGCCTACGAGTCGACAAGCTACTCCTCTTGCCGACTCTACGTTTCTCCTCGAGTTGAGTTCACTCCTCGAGTCGAGTACCGAGCCCACGAGTCGACAAGCTACTCCTCGTACCGACTCTACGTCTCTCCTCGAGTTGAGTTCACTCTTCGAGTCGAGTACCGAGCCCACGAGTCGACAAGCTACTCCTCGTGCCGACTCTACGTTTCTCCTCGGGTCGAGTACCGAGTCCACGAGTGGACAAGCTACTCCTCGTGCCGACTCTACATGTCGCCTCGAGTTGATTCCAATCCTCGAGTCAAGTACCGAATCCGCGAGTCGATTGGCTACTCCTCGTGTCGACTCTATATATCTCCTCGGGTCGAGTTCACTCCTCGAGTCTAGTACCGAGGAAGAATGGGCCACCTGAGTACCCAAACGTGAAACGCGCACCAGTGCGCCGCACTCACAAAAGCAAAAGGCTCGACCCAAGAGACCTAACCCAGAAATGCGACCAGCGCACTAAGGTGCCACACTCGCCGCGGGATCAAGTCTGCCCCTATCCATGCCTGTCACGTGACGCACGCGCCCAACGGTGCCAGGTTCATTAGACGGTATGGCCACACAAATGTGGCACCGCGCTCGCCGCCCAGCTCGTGCGCTGATATGCAGCGAGTTACAAATGGGTTTCAAAGGCTTGCGCCCGCCGGACGTATCTGGTCTAGCCAGCGTCCACGGCAAACCTCGCCACATGTCTCCTCGTGCAGACTCTACATGAGTCCTCTAGTCGAGTCCCGAATGTGGCACCGCGCTCGCCGCCCAGCTCGCGCGCCGATAGGCAGCGAGTTACAAATGGGTTTCAAAGGCTTACGCCTGCCGGAAGTATCTGGTCTAGCCAGCGTCCACGGGAAACCTCGCCACATGTCTCCTCGTGCAGACTCTACATGAGTCCTCGAGTCGAGTCCCGAATGTGGCACCACGCTCGCCGCCCAGCTCGTGCGCCGATAGGCAGCGAGTTACAAATGGGTTTCAAAGGCTTGCGCCCACCGGACGAGTATTAGTCGAGCTCCGAGTCCGCGAGTCGACTAATACTCGTGCCGACTCTTCACACAACTCCTCGAGTCGAGCTCGCTCCTCGAGTCCAGTTCGCTCCTCGATTTAAGCTCGCTCCTCGAGTCCAGTTCGCTCCTCGAGTCGAGCTCCGAGTCCGCGAGTCGACTGATACTCCTCGTGCCGACTTCACGCAATTCCTCAAGTCGAGCTCGCTCCTCGGGTCCAGTTCGCTCCTCGAGTCGAGCTCGCTCCTAGAGTCCAGTTTGCTCCTCGAGTCGAGCTCCGAGTACGCGAGTCGACTGTTACTCCTCGTACCGACTCTTCATGTAACTCCTCGGGTCCAGCTCGCTCCTCGAGTCCAGTTCACTCCTCGGGTCGAGCTAGCTCCTGGAGCCCAGTTCGCTCCTCGAGTCGAGCTCGCTCCTCGTGTCCAGTTCGCTCCTCGAGTCGAGCTCCGAGTCCGCGATTCGACTGTTACTCCTCGTACCGACTCTTCACGTAACTCCTCGGGTCGAGCTCGCTCCTTGAGTCCAGTTCGCTCCGCGAGTCGAGCTCGCTCCTCGTGTCGAGGTCCGAGTCCGCGAGTCGACTAATACTCGTGCCGACTCTTTAGACAACTCCTCGAGTCGAGCTCGCTCCTCGAGTCCAGTTCGCTCCTCGAGTTAAGCTCGCTACTCGAGTCCAGTTCGCTCCTCGAGTCGAGCTCTGAGTCCGCGAGTCGAATAATACTCGTGCCGACTCTTCACGCAATTCCTCGAGTCGAGCTCGTTCCTCGAGTCCAGTTCGCTCCTCGAGTTGAGCTCGATCCTCGAGTCCAGTTCGCTCCTCGAGTCGAGCTCCAAGTCCGCGAGTTGACTGTTACTCCTCGTACCGACTCTTCACTTAACTCCTCGGGTCGAGCTCGCTCCTCTAGTCCAGTTCGCTCCGCGAGTCGAGCTCTCTCCTCGAGTCAAGTTCGCTCCTCCATTTAAGTTTTCTCCTCGAGTCTAGTTCGCTCCTCGAGCCGAGCTCCGAGTCCGCGAGTCAACTGATACTCCTCGTGCCGACTTCACGCAATTCCTCGAGTCGACCTCACTCCTCGAGTCCAGTTCGCTCCTCGAGTCGAGCTCCGAGTACGCGAGTCGACTGTTACTCCTCGTATCGACTCTTCACGTAACTCCTCGGGTCGAGCTCGCTCCTCGAGTCCAGTTCGCTCCTCGAGTCGAGCTCGCTCCTCGAGTCCAGTTCGCCCCTCGAGTCGAGCTCGCTCCTCGAGTCCAGTTCGCTCCTCGAGTCGAGCTCCGAGTCCGCGAGTCGACTGTTACTCCTCGTACCGACTCTTCACGTAACTCCTCGGGTCGAGCTCGCTCCTCGAGTCCAGTTCGCTCCGCGAGTCGAGCTCTCTCCTCGAGTCCAGTTCGCTCCTCCATTTAAGCTCGCTCCTCGAGTCTAGTTCGCTCCTCGAGTCGAGCTCCGAGTCTGCGAGTCAACTGATACTCCTCGTGCCGACTTCACGCAATTCCTCGAGTCGAGCTCGCTCCTCGGGTCCAGTTCGCTCCTCGAGTCGAGCTCGCTCCTCGAGTCCAGTTCGCCCCTCGAGTCGAGCTCACTCCTCGAGTCCAGTTCGCTCCTCGAGTCGAGCTCCGAGTCCGCGAGTCGACTGTTACTCCTCGTACCGACACTTCACGTAACTCCTCGGGTCGAGCTCGCTCCTCGAGCCCAGTTCGCCCCTCGAGTCGAGCTCCGAGTCCGCGAGTCGACTGATACTCCTCGTGCTGACTTCACGCAATTCCTCGAGTCGAGCTCGCTCCTCGAGTCCAGTTCGCTCCGCGAGTCGAGCTCGCTCTTCGGGTCGAGCTCGCTCCTCGAGTCCAGTTCGCTCCTCGAGTCGAGCTCGCTCCTCGAGTCCAGTTCTCTCCTCGAGTCCAGTTCGCTCCTCGAGTCGAGCTCGCTCCTCGTGTCGAGCTACGAGTCCGCGAGTCGACTAATACTCGTGCCGACTCTTCACACAACTCCTCGAGTCGAGCTCGTTCCTCGAGTCCAGTTCGCTCCTTGAGTTAAGCTCGCTACTCGAGTCCAGTTCGCTCCTCGACTCGAGCTCCGAGTCCGCGAGTCAACTGATATTCCTCGTGCCGACTTCACACAATTCCTCGAGTCGAGCTCGTTCCTCGAGTCCAGTTCGCTCCTCGAGTCGAGCTCGCTCCTCGAGTCCAGTTTGCTCCTCGAGTCGAGCTCGCTCCTCGAGTCCAGTTCTCTCCTCGAGTCGAGCTCCGAGTACGCGAGTCGACTGTTACTCCTCTTACCGACTCTTCACGTAACTCCTCGGCTCGAGCTCGCTCCTCGAGTCCAGTTCGCTCCTCGGGTCAAGATCGCTCCTCGAGCCTAGTTCGCCCCTCGAGTCGAGCTCGTTCCTCGAGTCCTCGAGTCGAGCTAAGTGGGAGGGTTATATTCGTTGTTTGTATCCCACGATCCCCAACACTAATGAAAGATGCAATAACGTGGGACTAAGAGCCGCTCTTGCGACCCTCACTTAAATGTGAGTACTCCAAGGCGTTATTGCTTCGATCATTGCTCAATGAGCTACGTCCGAGAGTGATGCAATGATGACAAGGCCTCCCCTTGGGGGATTATTTTTCAAAGCTGATCTTTTGGACTAAGTGGTTGGTTACACACTTAGGCTCAATCCCTAGTAATCCTCCCTTGAGGCTCTGCGAAAGGATGTGAGTGATCAAACCAATTTAAAAGGTGGCTAGTCAAAATAGATGTATTGACATCTTGGCTTAGCATTAATGATGTGTCATTTACTTATAAATGGAGATTTTTTGCGGCCTTCTCTTGAGGGAGTAAATTATCGTTTGGTTTATAACACCTTTGGATTTTATAAAAGTCTTAACAAACTTAAATCCTAAACCAAAGACTAATCATAAACTTGTTTCAACTTAAATAAGCAACATGTCTCGAAAACATCTCTCGTTCATTCTTTCCTCGAACAAACTCGAAAACGAAAACTGCGTAGATTCGAAACATAACCTTGACATAATCCTTACCAAGCACAAATGGGTACTCACCACCCCGTGTCCTCCTCTGACGAATAATGATTCAACTCAAGAGGACAATGACGCCTTAGCGGCCTGGCTTCGATCCGATGAGATTGTGAGGTGCTATATCTTGGCATCTATGAACAATGTGCTGAAAGAGCAACATCGTGACATCGAGACTACCGCTGACATGCTCTACAATCTCCTTGAGATGTTTGGAGGGCAAAGGCGTCAAGCAAGGCAACAAGCAGTCCGACAGTTTATGAACTGTCATATGAAGGCTAGGACTCCTGTTAGAGACTTTATGATACTGATCATTAGTTTTCTAAATAAGATGGAAATCCTAGGATCTGAGATTGATGGGAAGAATATCATAGATATGATCTTAGAAACTCTCCCCGCATCTCTTGATACCTCCAAGATGAACTACTCCATAAACAAGCTAGAGTACACTGTTACCAAGCTTATGGAGGAACTTCACACTGTTGTAGGTCTCACTAAGAGAAAGAGGAATCAAGGAGAGGCACATGCTACTGAGCACACAGCCTCCGCCTCTAGAACTGAGAAGGGACCTTACAAGGCCGATAAAAAGAACTGTCCCGCCTATCTAAAAGCAAAGGAACATAGTATTGTACTAGTTACCGAAGCATGCTTAGTAGCTGATAATGTATCAATGTGGATTCTTGACTCCGCTGCTACTAACCATATTTGTTGTTCCTTGAATGGTTTCAAGAAAACCAAAAGCTTAGAGGAAGGCGAGTTCTGTTTCAAATGGGGTGATGGGAGCCTGGTGTCTGCGAAGGCTGTGGGATCCGTGACGCTGTCTTTTGAAGACCGCACTTTAAACTTGAATAATGTTTATTTTGTTCCTACCTTTGGGAATAACTTAATATCCGTTGCTCGACTTCTTGAGCAAGATTATTGTGTAAAGTTTATAAAGAATGGAATTCGTATTTCTTTTTATAATTCTTTTGTCACTGATGCATGTATGAAGAATGGTCTTTTTTACATCTATCCCACTCAACCTTCTCTTTTAGACACCGAAATAGATAACGATCTAATTAGGGAGCCAAAGAGGATCAAACTTTCTGAATCCTCTGATCTAACAAAATCAACATCCTCTGGCACTTAAGACTTGGTCATATCAGTCTAGATAGGATTAAGAGACTTGTGAGGGATGGTCCACTCCAAGCCTCTGCAATAGGTTCACTACCTACTTGAGAATCCTGCATAGAAGGAAAAATGACTGAGCGACCTTTCTTCGATAAGGGTCGAAGAGCCACTGAGTTGCTGGAACTAATACATTCTGATGTATGTGGTCCGCTCAACCAACAGGCACGTGGAGGATACGAATACTTCGTTACCTTCACTGATGATTACTCAAGATATGGGTTTGTCTATTTGCTTAAACACAAATCCGAGACCTTTAACGTATTTAAGGTCTTTAGGGCTTTAGTGGAAAAGCAAACTGGCAAAGTGATCAACACCCTTCGATCTGATCGAGGTGGTGAGTATATGTCTGGAGAGTTCGATGACTTTCTTAAAGAAGAAGGTATCGCTTCTCAGCTTACCGCACCTGGCACACCTCAACAAAACGGAGTGTCAGAGAGAAGAAACCGAACTCTTATGGAGATGGTTAGATCAATGATAAGTTACTCATCACTCCCGCTTTCCTTTTGGGGATATGCCCTCGAAACAGCCGCTTACATTCTGAACCAAGTTCCGTCTAAAACGATTCCTGGTACTCCTTATGAACGATGGACAGGCCGTAAAGTGAATCTTGGCCGCATCCGAATTTGGGGTTGCCCTGCACACGTGCTGAGGCAAAAGACTAGCAAGTTGGCTAGTACGTCAGAATTGTGCCTGTTTGTAGGATATCCAAAGGAAACCAAAGGTTTTACTTTCTATAGTCCCGAGGACGATAAGACTTTCGTTAGCACGAATGCTCGTTTCCTCGAGGAGGACTTTATGAAAGATGCAAAACCTAGAAGCAAAATTGTGCTTGAAGAAAAGTTGGGTGAGGAAGCTTCTACCTCATTTGTAAGAACTGTTCTTACCCCAACTGAAACACAACCTAACTCATCAGAATCTCGTCAAGTAGTACTTAGACGTACTGGGAGGGCAACTCAAAAGCCTGACAGGTACATGTCTTATGGAGACTCTCTTGTAGCCGTCTCCTACATGGATGACCCTGTTTCCTATAGCCAAGCGATGGCTTGTTCTGAATCAAACCTTTGGCTTGACGCCATGAAAGTTGAAATGCAGTCGATGTATGTCAACAATGTCTGGAAACTTGTAGACCTTCCTGAAGGGATTAAACCCGTAGGGTGTAAGTGGATATACAAGAAGAAAAGGGGTCCTGATGGGAACGTCGAGACGTTCAAAGCACGACTTGTGGCTAAGGCTTATACCCAACAAGAAGGGATTGACTATGAAGAAACCTTCTCGCCAGTCGCGATGCTTAAATCCATCCGCATACTCCTATCCATAGCTGCAGCTCTCGACTATGAGATCTGGCAAATGGATGTCAAGACAGCCTTTCTGAATGGCAATCTTGACGAGCGCATTTACATGGCTCAACCAGACGGTTTCGTGGATAAAGGTCAAGAGACCAAGGTTTGTAAGTTGCTTAAGTCCATTTATGGATTAAAGCAAGCATCTAGGTCATGGAATATTAGATTCCATGAAACTGTGAAGAGCTTTGGCATTGAACAGTCAATAGATGAACCTTGTGTTTACAAGTTAATACACGAAGGCAAAGTTGTGTTTCTGGTACTATATGTCGATGATATACTACTCATTTGTAATGACGTGGGTAAGTTATCTGAGGTTAAGGTCTGGCTGGCAAAGCAATTTGATATGAAGGATCTAGGAGAAGCCGCATACATTCTGGGAATCCAAATCTTTCGAGATAGGAAAAACCGGACCCTGTCGCTCTCTTAAGCATCTTATATTGATAAGGTGATGGATCGCTTCTCGATGCAAGACTGCAAGAGGGGTCAAACACCCTTTAGGCATGGAGTTTCACTCTCTAAGGACCAGTCTCCCAAGACTGCACAAGAGATTGAAGACATGAGGAAGATTCCTTACGCCTCTGCCGTAGGAAGCCTCATGTATGCTATGCTTTGCACTAGACCTGACATTTGTTTCACCGTTGGCGTAGTTAGTCGTTTCCAATCCAACCCTGGACCCGAGCACTGGATTGCTGTTAAGCATGTTCTTAAGTATCTTCGAAGAACTAGGAACTTGATGCTTACATACTCAGGTACTGACCTGACTATGACGGGATATACCGACTCCGATTTTCAAGCGGATAAGGATTCCAGGAAACCCACTTCGGGATCTGTGTTCATCCTTAATGGTGGAGCTGTTGTGTGGAGAAGTTTTAAGCAATCTTGCATTGCTGACTCCACAATGGAAGCAGAATATGTGGCTGCTTGTGAAGCATCCAAAGAGGTTGTATGGCTTAGAAAGTTCCTTAAGTATTTGGAAGTTGTTCCAAACGTCGACGAGCCCATGACCCTTTATTGTGATAATAGTAGGGCTGTCGCTAACTCAAAGGAACCTAGAAGCCATAAGCGCTCTAAACATATTGAGAGGAAATACCATTTGATTCGAGAGATCGCGCAACGCGGAGACGTGGAGGTGAAGTAGATCTCTGGCAGATCCATTCACCAAGGCCCTAGCGAACATGGTCTTCGACCAACTTCGAGAGGGATTAGGCATGTAGGACTACTCACATCTTCTTTGAGTCAAGTGGGAGTTTGTTGTCAATGGTGCCCACAAGAAGAGTAGTAGTGTCTATTTATGTACATTTGATGTCATATAGTCTTACGAAGACTCTTGCTTGTAATTGCTTATTCATTCATTAATAAAGTTGAAAGGTTCATTCATTCTTTCTTTGTTTGAAGCTTTATGATAAATCCTTAGTCTTTTAGTCCATAAACAAACTTAACAACTTACGAAGAGACAAATGTAGATTTGCCATTTCACAGCTTACGTATTCTCATTTGAGAAAGTCAGAGTTCGGACTCACTATGTGATTCCGAACAAGTCCTATTGGTGAAGTACTAAGTTGTAAGAATGTCATGAGTAACTTTGTGAAGTTCTCATAGATATGGAATTCATGTACAAGATTGCTGAAATGCAATGTATGTCACCTCATGCTTTGTTCCTTGGAGTGTGAATAAATGAACTGGCCAGTGTCCAAATTGAGTCCTGACTCTTTTGGATGAAACAATGTGACTTGCTAGCTCCTCGTCAATACATTGTTTCTAACTTATTCACAAGCGACAAAGGAGTTGAGGAAATAATAGCTAGAAGGGTAAAATGGTAATTTAGTAAATCCAGACTAGCTGATGACATTCATGAAAGGTAAACATAGATAATATTCAGTGGATCCGCTCATCATAATTAGGTTGAATTCTTGAGTAGAAAATAAATTCATTTGAACCAAGAGATTTTCAGTGTCAACTCTTTAGTGTAGTAAGTTGGCATTAAGCTAAACTTGGAAAATGTTAGTGAACTTTTGAGTCCAAGTGTTTAGCTCAAGCTTTGTTCATTTGGGTCCATGAGGTCACTGTCACGAATCACATCGAGTAGCAATAGTAAAACTGGAAGCTAAGTCAAAACAAGAACGAAAATTGTCAAAAGGGTATTTTTTTGTCTTTTGAAACATAGGATGAAATGAATGTCAATAAATTTTTGACAAGGTCATTTGATTGACATGCATCACTCGGCCAATACTAGTCTTATTGGGCCTTTTTCATTTCATAAGAATTTTATTGAAAATTCTTAATGGGCCTTTTTCATGTTGTCATGAATAAATGAAAAAGCTTCTAGAAGCCTTTTCTAGACAATATTGGCGCCTACCCTATAGAGAAATAGGAGAGATTATTTTGTGCATAAATGTATCAAGATACTTGCCAAAAGAAAAAGAGGAAACAAATTTCCCCTAGAAGGAAAGCACAACTTCGGCCAAGAGAGAGTCAAAGCAAGGCATGGAACAAAATAGGAAACAAATCCAAGGCTTATTGAAGCCTATGTTGGCCGTGTGACTCAATAAACAAAATAGGGAAATTGGCTCATGAATATGTGATATTCTATAGAAGAGGAAACTACCTTATAGAAGGTGAGACCTCTCCTATAAATAGGAGCCTCATTTCCTCACATTTCATTCATCCAAGTTTAAGAGATTTGAGAGACTCTCTCTCTAGAACTTTGGCCGCCCCTTCCTCTCTCTCTCTTGTTTATTTTCGATTTTTTGTTTTGGCACCTAGGTCCTCATTCGACCTAGTGTTTAGCTCTGCGACTTCAAGACTCGTTCTTAAGTCGTAGTGTTTAAAAGTGCCCACTCACTAATTCCTTTTCTCTCGAGTGATTTAGTGATAGAAACTTTCGTGGTTGCTCGAGGTTTCGAGGAAAGAAAGAGGGACGTGCTGCGAGGGGAGACGAGCATTGCAACTTTCTAAGAGCTTCTCAAAGATCATGCTTCAAGATAGGTTAGTAAACTTCTTAGCTCATAATAGTTTTTAATTACGTGTACTTGCTCCTTTGTCTAGGTTAGTAAAAACTGGTTTTACTTGTAAAAGAAATTTTTTAAAATTCCGCCGCTTACCGAAGCGTTAATTATTTTCTTAAACCCTAGATCAATTCCAACAGTATTAACTTGTAAACACAAGGCTTATCTATTGACTGTTCAAAGCCGAAGCTTTTCACAGTTTCATCGAATCTAATATTCCATGACCTAGATGCTTGCTTTAGTCCATAAATGGACTTATCTAACTCACAATCCTTGGTCTCTTGACCTTTTTCCATGAAACCGTCTGGTTGAGCCATGTAAATGCCCTCGTCAAGATTGCCATTCAGGAAGGCTGTCTTGACATCCATTTGCCAGATCTCATAGTCGAGAGCTGCAGCTATGGATAGAAGTATGCGGATGGATTTAAGCATCGCGATTGGTGAGAAGGTTTCTGTTTTCGCCTTTTTTCGGACAACGATTTAGGAGCCACAGGAGGTTAGACCCGAGGCCAGACCAAGTGGCCTCGCCTGGGCTCGAGCGTGTCGGACCTGGTTGCCCAGATCTTCCCTTGGCTGTCGATGGTGTCTAAGCTCGCCGGGGTACCTGGAAAAGGTGAGAGGACCGTGAGCTAAAAAGGGAAAACAGAGGGGGTGCCTCTGTTTACCTCTCCGATGATCAACATTAGTGGGATTGAGGTGGAATATAGAGGATTTAGAGGGTCAGAGGCCAAAGATGAGGAAACGAGTGAAGTCTGAGTTCTACAGCGTTTCTGGACTCAAAAATGGGTTACCTGGAGAAGGTGAGTGGCGCCTGTATTTATAGGCGATCAAGAGGTCACTGGTGGGCTCCCTTGGCCGAGGATAGCACGGGCTGGCGTCATTGGCGTGTCCCTTGGCCAAGGATGATGTAGGTTGGCAGAGGATAACATAGGCTCGGCAGAGGATAGCATAGGATGGCGTCATTGGTGGGCCCCTTGGCCGAGGATAGCACAGGGCCGAGGATAGGCTTGTGAGGCCGAGGTCGAGCTCGTGAGGCCGAGGTCGAATTGGCGAGGCCGAGGTCGAGCTCGTGAGGCCGAGGTCGAGCTCGTGAGGCCGAGGTCGAGCTCGTGAGGCTGAGGTCATTCGTGAGGCCAAGGTCGCTCGTGAGGCCGAGGTCGAGCTCGCCTGGAGGTCGAGCTCGGGCGGCCGATTGGAGGTCGAGCTCGGGCGGCCGAGTGGAGGTCGAGCTCGGGAGGCCGGGTCTTGGCCGGCCGGGGTGTGTTGTTACCGAACTGGCGGATAATACAGTGTTTTCACGTGGTTCTCCGAACCGTGACGTCCATTGACATCTTTACCCCTGTCGGTCGTCGACGGGCCGACAACATTAGCCCCCAGAGTTTCTGGTCGAGCGTAGGTCGAGTGGAAACTCAAGAATCACGTTGACATGCGGACTTCATACAACCAGTCTCTGGTTTGTGAGTACATCGTGGAGCGGCTTCGGCGCATTGCGAGGGGCGACTTTATTACGTCGCGCTGGTGTGAGCGGGTTTTTCGTGGACACTGGCTAGACCAGATACGTCCGGGAGACGTAAGCCTTTGGAACCCATTTGTAACTTGCTGCCTATCGGCGCACGAGCTGGGCGGCGAGCGCGATGCCATATTCGTGTGGCCGGGTTTCCCGTGAACGCTGGCTAGACCAGGTACGTCCAGCGGACGCAAGCCTTTGGAACCCATTTGTGCCTATCGGCGCACGAGCTGGGCGGCGAGTGCGATGCCACATTCGTGTGGCCGGGTTTCCCGTGGACGCTGGCTAGACCAGATACGTCCGGCGGACGCAAGCCTTTGAAACCCATTTGTAACTCGCTGCCTATCGGCCCACGAGCTGGGCCGCGAGCGCGATGCCACATTCGTGTGGGCAGGTTTCCCGCGGGCGCTGGCCAGACCAGATACGCCCGGCGGGCGCAAGCCTTTAAAACCCATTTGTAACTCACTGCCTTTCGGCTCACGAGCTGGGCGGCGAGCGTGATGCCATATTCGTGTGGCCAGGTTTTCGGTGGACGTTGGCTAGACCAGATACGCCCGGTGGACGCAAGCCTTTGGAACCCATTTGTAACTCGCTGCCTATCGGCGCACGAGCTGGGTGGCGAGCGCGATGCCACATTCGTGTGGCGAGGTTTCCCGTCGATGATGGGTAGACCAGATACGCCCGGCGGATGCAAGCCTTTGAAACCCATTTGTAACTCACTGCCTATCGGCTCACGAGCTGGGTGGCGAGCGCGATGCCACATTCGTGTGGCGAGGTTTCCCGTCGATGATGGGTAGACCAGATACGCCCGGCGGAGGCAAGCCTTTGAAACCCATTTGTAACTCACTGCCTATCGGCTCACGAGCTGGGCGGAGAGCGCGGCGCCACATTCGGGACTTGACTCAAGGACTCATGTAAAGTCTACACGAGGAGACATGTGGCGAGGTTTCCCGTGGACGCTGGCTAGACCAGATACGTCCGGTGGGCGCAAGCCTTTGAAACCCATTCGTAACTCGCTGCCTATCGGCGCACGAGCTGGGCGGCGAGCGTGGTGCCACATTCGGGACTCGACTCGAGGACTCATGTAGAGTCTGCACGAGGAGACATGTGGCGAGGTTTCCCGTGGACGCTGGCTAGACCAGATACTTCCGGCCGGCGTAAGCCTTTGAAACCCATTTGTAACTCGCTGCCTATCGGCGCGCAACTGGGCGGCGAGCGCGGTGCCACATTCGGGACTCGACTAGAGGACTCATGTAGAGTCTGCACGAGGAGACATGTGGCGAGGTTTCCCGTGGACGCTGGCTAGACCAGATACGTCCGGCGGGCGCAAGCCTTTGAAACTCAACTCGAGGAGAAACGTAGAGTCGGCAAGAGGAGTAGCTTGTCGACTCGTGGGCTCGGTACTCGACTCGAGGAGTGAACTTAACTCGAGGAGAAACGTAGAGTCGGCACGAGGAGTATTAGTCAACTCGCGGACTCGGAGTTCGACTCGAGGAGCAAACTGGACTCGAGGAGCGAGCTTGACTCGAGGAGCGAATTGGACTCGAGGAGCGAGCTCGACTCGAGGAATCGCGTGAAGTCGGCACGAGTATCAGTCGACTCGCGGACTCGGAGCTCGACTCGAGGAGCGAACTGGACTCAAGGAGCGAGCTCGACTCGAGGGGCGAACTGGACTCGAGGAGCGAGCTCGACTCGAGGAATTACGTGAAGAGTTGCTACGAGGAGTAACAGTCGACTCGCGGACTCGGAGCTCGACTCGAGGAGCGAACTGGACTCGAGGAGCGAGGTCGACTCGAGGGGCGAACTGGACTCGAGGAGTGAGCTCGACCCGAGGAGTTACGTGAAGAGTCGGTACGAGGAGTAACAGTCAACCCAAGAACTCGGAGCTCGACACGAGGAGCAAACTGAACTCGAGGAGCGAGCTCGACTCGAGGGGCGAACTGGACTCGAGGAGCGAGCTCGACCCGAGGAGCGAACTAGACTCGAGGAGCGAGCTCGACCCGAGGAGTTACGTGAAGAGTCGGTACGAGGAGTAATAGTCGACTCGCGGACTCGGAGCTCGACTCGAGGAACGAACTGGACTCGAGGAGCGAGCTCGACTCGAGGGGCGAACTGGACCCGAGGAGCGAACTGGACTCGAGGAGTGAGGTCGACTCGAGGAGTGAACTGGATCCGAGGAGCGAGCTCGACTCGAGGAATTGTGTGAAGTCGGCATGAGGAGTATCAGTCGACTCGCGGACTCGGAGCTCGACTCGAGGAGCGAACTAGACTCGAGGAGCGAGCTTAAATGGAGGAGCGAATTGGACTCGAGGAGAGAGCTCGACTCGTGTAGCGACCTGGACTAGAGGAGTGAGCTCGACCTGAGGAGTTAAATGAAGAGTCGGTACGAGGAGTAACAGTCGACTCGCGGACTTGGAGCTCGACTCGAGGAGCGAACTGGACTCGAGGAGCGAGCTCAACTCGAGGAGAAACGTAGAGTCGGCACGAGGAGTATTAGTCAACTCGCGGACTCGGAGTTCGACTCGAGGAGCAAACTGGACTCGAGGAGCGAGCTCGACTCGAGGAGCGAATTGGACTCGAGGAGCGAGCTCGACTCGAGGAATCGCGTGAAGTCGGCACGAGTATCAGTCGACTCGCGGACTCGGAGCTCGACTCGAGGAGCGAACTGGACTCAAGGAGCGAGCTCGACTCGAGGGGCGAACTGGACTCGAGGAGCGAGCTCGACTCGAGGAATTACGTGAAGAGTTGCTACGAGGAGTAACAGTCGACTCGCGGACTCAGAACTCGACTCGAGGAGCGAACTGGACTCGAGGAGCGAGGTCGACTCGAGGGGCGAACTGGACTCGAGGAGTGAGCTCGACCCGAGGAGCTACGTGAAGAGTCGGTACGAGGAGTAACAGTCAACCCGCGAACTCGGAGCTCGACACGAGGAGCAAACTGAACTCGAGGAGCGAGCTCGACTCGAGGGGCGAACTGGACTCGAGGAGCGAGCTCGACCCGAGGAGCGAGCTGGACTCGAGGAGCGAGCTCGACCCGAAGAGTTACGTGAAGAGTCGGTACGAGGAGTAATAGTCGACTCGCAGACTCGGAGCTCGACTCGAGGAACGAACTGGACTCGAGGAGCGAGCTCGACTCGAGGGGCGAACTGGACCCGAGGAGCGAACTGGACTCGAGGAGCGAGCTCGACCCGAGGAGCGAACTGGACTCGAAGAGCGAGCTCGACCCGAGAAGTGAGCTCGACTCGAGAAGCGAACTGGACTCGAGGAGCGAGCTTGACTCGAGTAATTGTGTGAAGTCGGCACGAGGAGTATCATTCGACTCGTGGACACGGAGCTCGACTCGAGGAGCGAAATGGACTCGAGGAACGAGCTCGACTCGAGAGGCGAACTAGGCTCGAGGAGCGATCTTGACCCGAGGAACGAACTGGACTCGAGGAGCGAGCTCGACCCGAGGAGTTACGTGAAGAGTCGGTACAAGAAGTAACAGTCGACTCGCGTACTCGGAGTTCGACTCGAGGAGAGAACTGGACTCGAGGAGCGAGCTCGACTCGAGGAGCAAACTGGACTCGAGGAGCGAGCTCGACTCGAGGAGCGAACTGGACTCGAGGAGCGAGCTCGACTCGAGGAATTGTGTGAAGTCGGCACGAGGAGTATCAGTTGACTCGCGGACTCGGAGCTCGACTCGAGGAGCGAACTGGACTCGAGTAGCGAGCTTAACTCAAGGAGCGAACTGGACTCGAGGAGCGAGCTCGACTCGAGGAGTTTTGTGAAGAGTCGGCACGAGTATTGGTCGACCTGCGGACTCGTAGCTCGACACGAGGAGCGAGCTCGACTCGAGGAGCGAACTGGACTCGAGGAGCGAGCTCGACTCGAGGAGCGAACTGGACTCGAGGAGCGAGCTCGACTCGAGGAGCGAACTGGACTCGAGGAGCGAGCTCGACCCGAGGAGCGAACTGGACTCGAGGAGCGAGCTCGACCCGAGGAGCGAGCTCGAATCGAGGAGCGAACTGGACTCGAGGAGCGAGCTCGATTCGAGGAATTGCGTGAAGTCAGCACGAGGAGTATCAGTCGACTCACGGACTCGGAGCTCGACTCGAGGAGCGAACTGGACTCGAGGAGCGAGCTCGACTCGAGGGGCGAACTGGGCTCGAGGAGCGAGCTCGACCCGAGGAGCGAACTGGACTCGAGGAGCGAGCTCGGCCCGAGGAGTTACGTGAAGAGTCGGTACGAGGAGTAACAGTCGACTCGCGTACTCGGTGCTCGACTCGAGGAGCGAACTGGACTCGAGGAGTGAGGTCGACTCGAGGAGTGAACTGGACCCGAGGAGCGAGCTCGACTCGAGGAATTGCGTGAAGTCGGCACGAGGAGTATCAGTCGACTCGCGGACTCGGAGCTCGACTCGAGGAGCGAACTAGACTCGAGGAGCGAGCTTAAATGGAGGAGCGAACTGGACTCGAGGAGAGAGCTCGACTCGCGTAGCGAACTGGACTAGAGGAGCGAGCTCGACCCGAGGAGTTAAATGAAGAGTCGGTACGAGGAGTAACAGTCGACTCGCGGACTTGGAGCTCGACTCGAGGAGCGAACTGGACTCGAGGAGCGAGCTCAACTCGAGGAGAAACGTAGAGTAGGCACGAGGAGTATTAGTCAACTCGCGGACTCGGAGTCCGACTCGAGGAGCAAACTGGACTCGAGGAGCGATCTCGAGCCGAGGAGCGAATTGGACTCGAGGAGCGAGCTCGACTCGAGGAATCGCGTGAAGTCGGCACGAGTATCAGTCGACTCGCGGACTCGGAGCTCGACTCGAGGAGCGAACTGGACTCAAGGAGCGAGCTCGACTCGAGGGGCGAACTGGACTCGAGGAGCGAGCTCGACTCGAGGAATTACGTGAAGAGTTGCTACGAGGAGTAACAGTCGACTCGCGGACTCGGAGCTCGACTCGAGGAGCGAACTGGACTCGAGGAGCGAGGTCGACTCGAGGGGCGAACTGGACTCGAGGAGTGAGCTCGACCCGAGGAGTTACGTGAAGAGTCGGTACGAGGAGTAACAGTCAACCCGCGAACTCGGAGCTCGACACGAGGAGCAAACTGAACTCGAGGAGCGAGCTCGACTCGAGGGGCGAACTGGACTCTAGGAGCGAGCTCGACCCGAGGAGCGAACTAGACTCGAGGAGCGAGCTCGACCCGAGGAGTTACGTGAAGAGTCGGTACGAGGAGTAATAGTCGACTCGCGGACTCGGAGCTCGACTCGAGGAACGAACTGGACTCGAGGAGCGAGCTCGACTCGAGGGGCGAACTGGACCCGAGGAGCGAACTGGACTCGAGGAGCGAGCTCGACCCGAGGAGCGAACTGGACTCGAAGAGCGAGCTCGACCCGAGAAGCGAGCTCGACTCGAGAAGCGAACTGGAATCGAGGAGCGAGCTCGACTCGAGGAATTGTGTGAAGTCGGCACGAGGAGTATCAGTCGACTCGTGGACACGGAGCTCGACTCGAGGAGCGAAATGGACTCGAGGAACGAGCTCGACTCGAGAGGCGAACTAGGCTCGAGGAGCGATCTTGACCCGAGGAGCGAACTGGACTCGAGGAGCGAGCTCGACCCGAGGTGTTACGTGAAGAGTCGGTACGAGAAGTAACAGTCGACTCGCGTACTCGGAGCTCGACTCGAGGAGAGAACTGGACTCGAGGAGCGAGCTCGATTCGAGGAGCAAACTGGACTCGAGGAGCGAGCTCGACTCGAGGAGCAAACTGGACTCGAGGAGCGAGCTCGACTCGAGGAATTGTGTGAAGTCGGCACGAGGAGTATCAGTTGACTCGAGGACTCGGAGCTCGACTCGAGGAGCGAACTGGACTCGAATAGCGAGCTTAACTCAAGGAGCGAACTGGACTCGAGGAGCGAGCTCGACTCGAGGAGTTTTGTGAAGAGTCGGCACGAGTATTAGTCGACTCGCGGACTCGTAGCTCGACACGAGGAGCGAGCTCGACTCGAGGAACGAACTGGACTCGAGGAGCGAGCTCGACTCGAGGAGCGAACTGGACTCGAGGAGCGAGCTCGACTCGAGGAGCGAACTGGACTCGAGGAGCGAGCTCGACCCGAGGAGCGAACTGGACTCGAGGAGCGAGCTCGACCCTAGGAGCGAGCTCGACTCGAGGAGCGAACTGGACTCGAGGAGCGAGCTCGATTCGAGGAATTGCGTGAAGTCAGCACGAGGAGTATCAGTCGACTCGCGGACTCGGAGCTCGACTCGAGGAGCGAACTGGACTCGAGGAGCGAGCTCGACTCGAGGGGCGAACTGGGCTCGAGGAGCGAGCTCGACCTGAGGAGCGAACTGGACTCGAGGAGCGAGCTCGGCCCGAGGAGTTACGTGAAGAGTCGGTACGAGGAGTAACAGTCGACTCGCGTACTCGGTCCTCGACTCGAGGAGCGAACTGGACTCGAGGAGTGAGGTCGACTCGAGGAGTGAACTGGACCCGAGGAGCGAGCTCGACTCGAGGAATTGCGTGAAGTCGGCACGAGGAGTATCAGTAGACTCGCGGACTCGGAGCTCGACTCGAGGAGCGAACTAGACTCGAGGAGCGAGCTTAAATGGAGGAGCGAACTGGACTCGAGGAGATAGCTCGACTCGCGTAGCGAACTGGACTAGAGGAGCGAGCTCGACCCGAGGAGTTAAATGAAGAGTCGGTACGAGGAGTAACAGTCGACTCGCGGACTTGGAGCTCGACTCGAGGAGCGAACTGGACTCGAGGAGCGAGCTCAACTCGAGGAGAAACGTAGAGTAGGCACGAGGAGTATTAGTCAACTCGCGGACTCGGAGTTCGACTCGAGGAGCAAACTGGACTCGAGGAGCGCGACTCGAGGAGCGAATTGGACTCGAGGAGCGAGCTCGACTCGAGGAATCGCGTGAAGTCGGCACAAGTATCAGTCGACTCGCGGACTCAGAGCTCGACTCGAGGAGCGAACTGGACTCAAGGAGCGAGCTCGACTCGAGGGGCGAACTGGACTCGAGGAGCGAGCTCGACTCGAGGAATTACGTGAAGAGTTGCTACGAGGAGTAACAGTCGACTCGCGGACTCGGAGCTCGACTCGAGGAGCGAACTGGACTCGAGGAGCGAGGTCGACTCGAGGGGCGAACTGGACTCGAGGAGTGAGCTCGACCCGAGGAGTTACGTGAAGAGTCGGTACGAGGAGTAACAGTCAACCCGCGAACTCGGAGCTCGACACGAGGAGCAAACTGAACTCGAAGAGCGAGCTCGACTCGAGGGGCGAACTGGACTCTAGGAGCGAGCTCGACCCGAGGAGCGAACTGGACTCGAGGAGCGAGCTCGACCCGAGGAGTTACGTGAAGAGTCGGTACGAGGAGTAATAGTCGACTCGCGGACTCGGAGCTCGACTCGAGGAACGAACTGGACTCGAGGAGCGAGCTCGACTCGAGGGGCGAACTGGACCCGAGGAGCGAACTGGACTCGAGGAGCGAGCTCGACCCGAGGAGCGAACTGGACTCGAAGAGCGAGCTCGACCCGAGAAGCGAGCTCGACTCGAGAAGCGAACTGGACTCGAGGAGCGAGCTCGACTCGAGGAATTGTGTGAAGTCGGCACGAGAAGTATCAGTCGACTCGTGGACACGGAGCTCGACTCGAGGAGCGAAATGGACTCGAGGAACGAGCTCGACTCGAGAGGCGAACTAGGCTCAAGGAGCGATCTTGACCCGAGGAGCGAACTGGACTCGAGGAGCGAGCTCGACCCGAGGAGTTACGTGAAGAGTCGGTACGAGAAGTAACAGTCGACTCGCGTACTCGGAGCTCGACTCGAGGAGAGAACTGGACTCGAGGAATTGTGTGAAGTCGGCACGAGGAGTATCAGTTGACTCGCGGACTCGGAGCTCGACTCGAGGAGCGAACTGGACTCGAGTAGCGAGCTTAACTCAAGGAGCGAACTGGACTCGAGGAGCGAGCTCGACTCGAGGAGTTTTGTGAAGAGTCGGCACGAGTATTAGTCGACTCGCGGACTCGTAGCTCGACACGAGGAGCGAGCTCGACTCGAGGAGCGAACTGGACTCGAGGAGCGAGCTCGACTCGAGGAGCGAACTGGACTCGAGGAGCGAGCTCGACTCGAGGAGCGAATTGGACTCGAGGAGCGAGCTCGACCCGAGGAGCGAACTGGACTCGAGGAGCGAGCTCGACCCGAGGAGCGAGCTCGACTCGAGGAGCGAACTGGACTCGAGGAGCGAGCTCGATTCGAGGAATTACGTGAAGTCAGCACGAGGAGTATCAGTCGACTCGCGGACTCGGAGCTCGACTCGAGGAGCGAACTGGACTCGAGGAGCGAGCTCGACCCGAGGAGCGAACTGGGCTCGAGGAGCGAGCTCGACCCGAGGAGCGAACTGGACTCGAGGAGCGAGCTCGGCCCGAGGAGTTACGTGAAGAGTCGGTACGAGGAGTAACAGTCGACTCGCGTACTCAGTGCTCGACTCGAGGAGCGAACTGGACTCGAGGAGTGAGGTCGACTCGAGGAGTGAACTAGACCCGAGGAGCGAGCTCGACTCGAGGAATTGCGTGAAGTCGGCACGAGGAGTATCAGTCGACTCGCGGACTCGGAGCTCGACTCGAGGAGCGAACTAGACTCGAGGAGCGAGCTTAAATGGAGGAGCGAACTGGACTCGAGGAGAGAGCTCGACTCGCGTAGCGAACTGGACTAGAGGAGCGAGCTCGACCCGAGGAGTTAAATGAAGAGTCGGTACGAGGAGTAACAGTCGACTCGCGGACTTGGAGCTCGACTCGAGGAGCGAACTGGACTCGAGGAGCGAGCTCAACTCGAGGAGAAACGTAGAGTAGGCACGAGTAGTATTAGTCAACTCGCGGACTCGGAGTTCGACTCGAGGAGCAAACTGGACTCGAGGAGCGAGCTCGACTCGAGGAGCGAATTGGACTCGAGGAGCGAGCTCGACTCGAGGAATCGCGTGAAGTCGGCACGAGTATCAGTCGACTCGCGGACTCGGAGCTCGACTCGAGGAGCGAACTGGACTCAAGGAGGGAGCTCAACTCGAGGGGCGAACTGGACTCGAGGAGCGAGCTCGACTCGAGGAATTACATGAAGAGTTGCTACGAGGAGTAACAGTCGACTCGCGGACTCGGAGCTCGACTCGAGGAGCGAACTGGACTCGAGGAGTGAGCTCGACCCGAGGAGTTACGTGAAGAGTCGGTACGAGGAGTAACAGTCAACCCGCGAACTCGGAGCTCGACACGAGGAGCAAACTGAACTCGAGGAGCGAGCTCGACTCCAGGGGCGAACTGGACTCGAGGAGCGAGCTCGACCCGAGGAGCGAACTGGACTCGAGGAGCGAGCTCGACCCGAGGAGTTACGTGAAGAGTCGGTACGAGGAGTAATAGTCGACTCGCGGACTCGGAGCTCGACTCGAGGAACGAACTGGACTCGAGGAGCGAGCTCGACTCGAGGGGCGAACTGGACCCGAGGAGCGAACTGGACTCGAGGAGCGAGCTCGACCCGAGGAGCAAACTGGACTGGAAGAGCGAGCTCGACCCGAGAAGCGAGCTCGACTCGAGAAGCGAACTGGACTCGAGGAGCGAGCTCGACTCGAGGAATTGTGTGAAGTCGGCACGAGGAGTATCAGTCGACTCGTGGACACGGAGCTCGACTCGAGGAGCGAAATGGACTCGAGGAACGAGCTCGACTCGAGAGGCGAACTAGGCTCGAGGAGCGATCTTGACCCGAGGAGCGAACTGGACTCGAGGAGCGAGCTCGACCCGAGGAGCGAACTGGACTCGAGGAGCGAGCTCGACCCGAGGAGCGAGCTCGACTCGAGGAGCGAACTGGACTCGAGGAGCGAGCTCGATTCGAGGAATTACGTGAAGTCAGCACGAGGAGTATCAGTCGACTCGCGGACTCGGAGCTCGACTCGAGGAGCGAACTGGACTCGAGGAGCGAGCTCGACTCGAGGGGCGAACTGGGCTCGAGGAGCGAGCTCGACCCGAGGAGCGAACTGGACTCGAGGAGCGAGCTCGGCCCGAGGAGTTACGTGAAGAGTCGGTACGAGGAGTAACAGTCGACTCGCGTACTCGGTGCTCGATTCGAGGAGCGAACTGGACTCGAGGAGTGAGGTCGACTCGAGGAGTGAACTGGACCCGAGGAGCGAGCTCGACTCGAGGAATTGCGTGAAGTCGGCACGAGGAGTATCAGTCGACTCGCGGACTCGGAGCTCGACTCGAGGAGCGAACTAGACTCGAGGAGCGAGCTTAAATGGAGGAGCGAACTGGACTCAAGGAGAGAGCTCGACTCGCGTAGCGAACTGGACTAGAGGAGCGAGCTCGACCCGAGGAGTTAAATGAAGAGTCGGTACGAGGAGTAACAGTCGACTCGCGGACTTGGAGCTCGACTCGAGGAGCGAACTGGACTCGAGGAGCGAGCTCAACTCGAGGAGAAACGTAGAGTAGGCACGAGGAGTATTAGTCAACTCGCTGACTCGGAGTTCGACTCGAGGAGCAAACTGGACTCGAGGAGCGAGCTCGACTCGAGGAGCGAATTGGACTCGAGGAGCGAGCTCGACTCGAGGAATCGCGTGAAGTCGGCACGAGTATCAGTCGACTCGCGGACTCGGAGCTCGACTCGAGGAGCGAACTGGACTCAAGGAGCTGTTGGAATCGATCTAGGGTTTGAGAAAAAGATTAAACGCTTCGCAAAGCGGCGGAATTTTAAAAATTTTCTTTTTAAGTAAAACTAGTTTTTACTAACCTAGACAAGAGCATATGCATGTAAATAAAAACTAATATGAGCTATAAAAGTTACTAACCTTTCTTGAAGCTTGAACCTTGTAGAAGCTTTTGGAAAGTTGCAACGCTCGTCTCCCCTCGCAGCACGTCTCTCTTTCTTTCCTCGGCACCTCGAGCAACCACGAAAGTTTCTATCACTAAATCACTCGAAAAGAAGGAATCAGTGAGTGGGCACTTTTAAACACTACGACTTAAGAACGAGTCTCGAAGTCGCAGAGCTAAACACTAGGTCGAGTGAGGACCTAGGTGCCAAGACAAGAAAAATCGAAAATATAAACTAGAGAGAGAGAGGAAGGGGCGGCCAAGTCTAGAGAGAGAAGCTCTCAATCTCTAAAACTTTGCATGAATGAAAAGTGTGGAATGAGGCTAGGAGAGGTCTCACCTTCAATAAGGTAGTTTCCTCTTCTATAGAATATCACATATTCATGAGCCAATTTCCCTTTTCCTTCAAAGAGGTGCACGTCCAAGACAAAACAAGTAAGTCCTTGGATTTGTTTCCTCTTTTGTTTGCTTCTCTCTTGATCCTTTTGGGCGCCTACCATGCTTTCCCCTTAGGGGAAATTTGTTTCCTCTTTTTCTTTTGGCAAGTATCTTAATACATTTATGCACAAAATAAACTCTCTTTCCTCTTGGGTAATATGGGCGCCTACACCATCTAGAAAGGGCTTCTAGAAGCTTTTCCATTTTGTTCATGACAACATGAAAAAGGCCCATTAAGAATTTTCAATAAAATTCTTATGAAATGAAATTAATTCACAAGGCCCAATTAATCATATTATGGCCGAGTGACATTAAGTCATCAAATGAACTTGTCAAAATTTATTGACATCCATTTCATCCTTATGTCTCAAAAGACAAAAATACCCTTTTAACTATTTTCGTTCTTGTTTTGACTTAGCTTCCAGTTTAACTATTCCTATCGATGTGATTCGTGACAGTGACCTCATGGACCCAAATGAACAAAGCTTTAGCTAAACACTTGGACTCAAAAGTTCACAAACCTTTTCCAAGTTTAGCTTAATGCCAACTGACTCCACTAAAGAGCTGACACTGAAAATCTCTCGGTTCAAATGAATTTATTTTCTACTCAAGAATTCGACCTAATTATAATGAGCGGATCCACTGAATATTATCTATGCTACCCTTCATGAATGTCATCAGCTAGTCGGGATTTACTAAATTACCATTTTACCCTTCTAGCTGTTATTTCCTCAACTCCTTTGTCGCTTGTGAATAAGTTAGAAACAATGTATTGACGAGGAGCTAACAAGTCACATTGTTTCATCCAAAAGAGTCAGGACTCAATTTGGACACTGGCCAGTTCATTTATTCACACTCCAAGGAACAAAGCATGAGGTGACATACATTGCATTTCAGCAATCTTGTACATGAATTCCATATCTATGAGAACTTCACAAAGTTACTCATGACAGACTCACAACTTAGTACCTCACCAATAGGCCTTGTTCGGAATCACATAGTGAGTCCGAAATTTGACTTTCTCAAATGAGAATACTAAGGTGTGAAATGACATGTCTCATTTCAGGATTAAGGTAAGCATGATGCAATTCATACATAGTGACTTCGAGACATAAGAGGTTAAATGGTTTGTTCTTATATTGTCTCTAGAAGTGCACTGGTCAATTCAGTATCTTCGGAAGATACCTAGAAGAACTATAGAGTCCCAAACTCTCAATGCCTCATAACCAGACATCATAGATTCTTCTAACAATCATACTGAGGTCAATAGTCCTTTGACCCTTAGATTGCGAATATATCGTTTTAAGCAAACTACGAAGAGTTTGTTCATGCAAATCTACATTTGTCTCTTCGTAAGTTGTTTAGTTTGTTTATGGACTAAAAGACTATGGTTTTATCATAAAGCTTCAGACAAGGAAGTTTGAATGAACGTTTCAACTTTATTAATGAATGAATAGGCAATTACAAGCAAGAGTCTTCATGAGACTTTATTACATCAAATGTTCAAAATAAAGACTACAACTCTTCTTGTGGGCACCATTGACAACAAACTCCCACTTGACTCAAAGAAGGTGTGTGTAGTCCTTCATGCCTAATCCCTCACGATGTTGGTCGAAGACCTTGTTCGCTAGGGCCTTGGTGAATGGATCTGCCAGAGATCTACTTCACCTCCACGTCTCCGCGTTGCGCGATCTCTCGAATCAAATGGTATTTCCTCTCAATATGCTTAGAGCGCTTATGGCTTCTAGGTTCCTTTGAGTTAGCGACAGCTCCACTATTATCACAATAAAGGGTCATGGGCTCGTCGACCTTTGGAACAACTTCCAAATACTTAAGGAACTTTCTAAGCCATACAGCCTCTTTGGATGCTTCACAAGCAGCCACATATTCTGCTTCCATTGTGGAGTCATCAATGCAAGATTGCTTAATACTTCTCCACACAACAGCTCCACCATTAAGGATGAACACAGATCCCGAAGTGGATTTCCTGGAATCCTTATCTGCTTGAAAATCGGAGTCGGTATATCCCGTCATAGTCAGGTCAGTACCTGAGTATGTAAGCATCAAGTTCCTAGTTCTTCGAAGATACTTAAGAACATGCTTAACAGCAATCCAGTGCTCGGGTCCAGGGTTGGATTGGAAACGGCTAACTACGCCAACGGCGAAACAGATGTCAGGTCTAGTGCAAAGCATAGCATACATAAGGCTTCCTACGGCAGAGGCGTAAGGAATTTTCCTCATGTCTTCAATCTCTTGTGCAGTCTTGGGAGACTGGTCCTTAGAGAGTGAAACTCCATGCCTAAAGGGTGTTTGACCCCTCTTGCAGTCTTGCATCGAGAAGCGATCCATCACCTTATCAATATAAGATGCTTGAGAGAGCGACAGGGTCCGGTTTTTCCTATCTCGAAAGATTTGGATCCCCAGAATGTACGTGGCTTCTCCTAGATCCTTCATATCGAATTGCTTTGCTAGCCAGACCTTAACCTCAGATAACTTACCCACGTCATTACCAATGAGTAGTATATCATCGACATATAGTACCAGAAACACAACTTTGCCTTCGTGTATTAACTTGTAAACACAAGGCTCATCTATTGACTGTTCAAAGCCGAAGCTCTTTACAGTTTCATCGAATCTAATATTCCATGACCTAGATGCTTGCTTTAGTCCATAAATGGATTTAAGTAACTCACAAACCTTGGTCTCTTGACCTTTATCCACGAAACCGTCTGGTTGAGCCATGTAAATGCGCTCGTCAAGATTGCCATTCAGAAAGGCTGTCTTGACATCCATTTGCCAGATCTCATAGTCGAGAGCTGCAGCTATGGATTGGAGTATGCGGATGGATTTAAGCATCGCGACTGGCGAGAAGGTTTCTTCATAGTCAATCCCTTTTTGTTGGGTATAACCCTTCGCCACAAGTCGTGCTTTGAACGTCTCGACGTTCCCATCAGGACCCCTTTTCTTCTTGTATATCCACTTACACCCTACGGGTTTAATCCCTTCAGGAAGGTCTACAAGTTTCCAGACTTTGTTGACATACATCGAGTGCATTTCAACTTTCATGGCGTCAAGCCAAAGGTTTGATTCAGAACAAGCCATCGCTTGGCTATAGGAAACAGGGTCATCCATGTCGGAGACGGCTACAAGAGAGTCTCCATAAGACATGTACCTGTCTGGCTTTTGAGTAGCCCTCCCACTACGTCTAAGTACTACTTGACGAGATTCTGATGAGTTAGGTTGTGTTTCAGTTGGGGTAAGAACAGTTCTTACAGATGAGGTAGAAGCTTCCTCACCCAACTTTTCTTCAAGCACAATTTTGCTTCTAGGTTTCGCATCCTTCATAAAGTCCTCCTCAAGGAAACGAGCATTCGTGCTAACGAAAGTCTTATCGTCCTCGGGACTATAGAAAATGAAACCTTTGGTTTCCTTTGGATATCCTACAAACAGGCACAATTCTGACCTACTAGCCAACTTGCTAGTCTTTTGCCTTAGCACATGTGCAGGGCAACCCCAAATTCGGATGTGGCCCAAACTTACTTTACGGCCAGTCCATCTTTCATAAGGAGTACCAGGAACCGTTTTAGACGGAACTTGGTTTAGAATGTAAGCGGCTGTTTCGAGGGCATATCCCCAAAAGGAAAGCGGGAGTGATGAGTAACTCATCATCGATCTAACCATCTCTATAAGAGTTCGGTTTCTTCTCTCTGACACTTCGTTTTGTTGAGGTGTGCCAGGTGCGGTAAGCTGAGAAGCGATACCTTCTTCTTTAAGAAAGTCATCGAACTCTCCAGACATATACTCACCACCTCGATCAGATCGAAGGGTTTTGATCACTTTGCCAGTTTGCTTTTCCACTAAAGCCCTAAAGACCTTAAATACGTTAAAGGTCTCGGATTTGTGTTTAAGCAAATAGACAAACCCATATCTTGAGTAATCATCAGTGAAGGTAACGAAGTATTCGTATCCTCTACGTGCCTGTTGGTTGAGCGGACCACATACATCAGAATGTATTAGTTCCAGCAACTCAGTGGCTCTTCGACCCTTATCGGAGAAAGGGCGCTTAGTCATTTTTCCTTCTATGCAGGATTCACAAGTAGGTAGTGAACCTATTGCAGAGGCTTGGAGTGGACCATCCCTCACAAGTCTCTTAATCCTATCTAGACTGATATGACCAAGTCTTAAGTGCCAGAGGTATGTTGATTTTGTTAGATCAGAGGATTCAGAAAGTTTGATCCTCTTTGGCTCCCTAATTAGATCGTTATCTATTTCGGTGTCTAAAAGAGAAGGTTGAGTGGGATAGATGTAAAAAAGAGCATTCTTCATACATGCATCAGTGACAAAAGAATTATCAGGAAACGAAATACGAATTCCATTCTTAATGAACTTTAAACAATAATCTTGCTCACGAAGACGAGCAACGGATATTAAGTTCTTCCCAAAGGTAGGAAAAAAATAAACATTATTCAAGTTTAAAGTGCGGTCTTCAAAAGACAGCGTCACGGATCCCACAGCCTTTGCAGACACCAGGCTCCCATCACCCCATTTGAAACAGAACTCGCCTTCCTCTAAGCTTTTGGTTTTCTTGAAACCATTCAAGGAACAGCAAATATGGTTAGTAGCAGCGGAGTCAAGAATCCACGTTGATACATTATCAGCTACTAAGCATGCTTCGGTAACTAGTACAATACTATGTTCCTTTGCTTTGAGATAGGCGGGACAGTTTTTTATCGGCCTTGTAAGGTCTCTTCACAGTTCCAGAGGCGGAGGCTTTTTGCTCAGTAGCATGTGCCTCTCCTTGATTCCTCTTTCTCTTAGTGAAACCTACAGCAGTGTGAAGTTCCTCCATAAGCTTGGTAACAGTGTACTCTAGCTTGTTAATGGAGTAGTTCATCTTGAAGGTATCAAGAGATGCGGGGAGAGTTTCTAAGATCACATCTATGACATTCTTCCCATCAATCTCAGATCCTAGGATTTCCATTTTACTCAGATGACTAATGATCAATATCATAAAGTCTCCTATAGGAGTCCTAGCCTGCATATGACAGTTCATAAACTGTCGGACTGCTTGTTGCCTTGCTTGACGCCTTTGCCCTCCAAATATCTCAAGGAGATTGTAGAGCATGTCAGCGGTAGTCTCGATGTCACGATGTTGCACTTTCAGCACATTGTTCATAGATGCCAAGATATAGCACCTCACAATCTCATCGGATCGAAGCCAGGCCGCTAAGGCGTCATTGTCCTCTTGAGTTGAATCATCATTCGTCAGAGGAGGACACGGGGTGGTGAGTACCCATTTGTGCTTGTTAACGGTAGGTATTATGTCGAGGTTACGTTTCGAATCAACATAGTTTTCGTTTTCGAGTTTGATCGAGGAAAGAAAGATTGAGAGAAGGTTGAGAGACATATTGCCTATTTAAGTTGAAACAAGTTTATGATTAGTCTTTGGTTTAGGATTTAAGTTTCATTAAGACTTTTGTAAAACCCAAAGGTGTTATAAACCAAACGATAATTTACTCCCTCAAGAGAAGGCCGCAAAAAATCTCCATTTATAAGTAAATGACACATCATTAATGCTAAGCCAAGATGTCAATACATCTATTTTGACTAGCCACCTTGTAAATTGGTTTGATCACTCACATCCTTTCGCAGGGCCTCGAGGGAGGATTACTAGGGATTGAGTCTAAGTGTGTAACCAACCACTTAGTCCAAAAGATTGACTTTGAAAAACAATCCGCCGAGGGGAGGTCTTGTCATCATCGTCTCACTCTCGAACGTAGCTCATTGAGCAATGATCAGAGCAAAGCGCCCTTGAGTACTCTCATTTAAGAGAGGGCCACGAGGGTGACTCTTAGTCCGGCGACACTTGCACTTTTCATTAGTGTTGGGGATCGTGGGTTACAAACAACAAGTATAACCCTCCCACTTAGTTTTTGGAGATGGTTCATCGACTCTTTTAAGTTCGGAAACAAATTTCCTAGTTAGAGAGCGACAGAGCGGACAACTAGAAGAGAATCCTAGATCGACATGTTCAGAGCAGTATTAGTGCATAAAGGCACAAGGGACATACTCGATCTTTTCCTATTTTCTATTTCGGGAAAGTGCGTGAGGGAAGTGTGAACTTCAACTCACTCGAACACTTGAAAGTTTGAGATTACACATCTTTTTATTTTTCGGTTTTGTCTACAAAGAGACCTCCCACTCAAAATTTCAAGAGCATATAGATTTTGAACATATGTGATATAGATATAGTTTTGAAAACATTTTGAAAATTTATTTGATTTGGATGACAAAATATTTTTCAAGTTTGAAAGTGAAAACGGTTTTTCAAAATTCAAACTAGTTTTGTAAAAATTCAATTTCAATTAAACTTTCAAAAATCAAAACATTTTAATCTTACACATCATGTTTATAATCATATGAAAAACATTTTTGCTCAAGAAAGTTTTCTCATTAGAGTTCTATAACTCATGGTAGTGGGGTTTGAAAATCCGGATTTCTAAAAAACTGGAGTTTCAGACAGCCGCGCACCTCGGAGTAAAATCGCCATATCTGGCGGCTCCGATGTCCTTTTCAGCCAAAACCGGTGGCATTGGACAGAGGACAGACAGAGCTTTAATTTGATTCAAGAATCATTAAATTTCGATTTCTGAGCAGAGAGTTATGCCACTTTTAATGCGGGTTTACTCCAGCTCGAAGAAAAAGAAATAAATTAAAACTTGGTCCTACTTAGGTGCGAAAAAGAATCAAGTGTAACGGAACGTTTTAAGATGTTGTTTAAAGCTTTTATTTGTGTTTTATTAGCAGGGTAATAACATAGAATAAAAGAAATAACAACATGCATAAAACGATTCAAGTAAATAAACGAAACTAGCAAGAAAATAAAACTAGTCACAAAAATTTACTCGAAAATTCTCAAACCTTTAAAACACGTTTTTCAATATAAAAAATTAAAAACTTTTAGAACTGATTCTAATGTGTTTTAACATCATCCCAAACTTATAGAAAATCAACATGGTTTTTAATTTAAAGGCATGAGCAATAAATTAAAAAAAAACTAAGATTACAATTCTAACTTGTCACAAAATTAGTAAACTTTCGAAAACGATTTTCAAGCTCATAATTTTAAAACATGCACATGCATTCCTTTGACCATAGCTCTGATACCATTTGTTGGAATCGATCTAGGGTTTGAGAAAAAGATTAAACGCTTCGCAAAGCGGCGGAATTTTAAAAATTTTCTTTTTAAGTAAAACTAGTTTTTACTAACCTAGACAAGAGCATATGCATGTAAATAAAAACTAATATGAGCTATAAAAGTTACTAACCTTTCTTGAAGCTTGAACCTTGTAGAAGCTTTTGGAAAGTTGCAACGCTCGTCTCCCCTCGCAGCACGTCTCTCTTTCTTTCCTCGGCACCTCGAGCAACCACGAAAGTTTCTATCACTAAATCACTCGAAAAGAAGGAATCAGTGAGTGGGCACTTTTAAACACTACGACTTAAGAACGAGTCTCGAAGTCGCAGAGCTAAACACTAGGTCGAGTGAGGACCTAGGTGCCAAGACAAGAAAAATCGAAAATATAAACTAGAGAGAGAGAGGAAGGGGCGGCCAAGTCTAGAGAGAGAAGCTCTCAATCTCTAAAACTTTGCATGAATGAAAAGTGTGGAATGAGGCTAGGAGAGGTCTCACCTTCAATAAGGTAGTTTCCTCTTCTATAGAATATCACATATTCATGAGCCAATTTCCCTTTTCCTTCAAAGAGGTGCACGTCCAAGACAAAACAAGTAAGTCCTTGGATTTGTTTCCTCTTTTGTTTGCTTCTCTCTTGATCCTTTTGGGCGCCTACCATGCTTTCCCCTTAGGGGAAATTTGTTTCCTCTTTTTCTTTTGGCAAGTATCTTAATACATTTATGCACAAAATAAACTCTCTTTCCTCTTGGGTAATATGGGCGCCTACACCATCTAGAAAGGGCTTCTAGAAGCTTTTCCATTTTGTTCATGACAACATGAAAAAGGCCCATTAAGAATTTTCAATAAAATTCTTATGAAATGAAATTAATTCACAAGGCCCAATTAATCATATTATGGCCGAGTGACATTAAGTCATCAAATGAACTTGTCAAAATTTATTGACATCCATTTCATCCTTATGTCTCAAAAGACAAAAATACCCTTTTAACTATTTTCGTTCTTGTTTTGACTTAGCTTCCAGTTTAACTATTCCTATCGATGTGATTCGTGACAGTGACCTCATGGACCCAAATGAACAAAGCTTTAGCTAAACACTTGGACTCAAAAGTTCACAAACCTTTTCCAAGTTTAGCTTAATGCCAACTGACTCCACTAAAGAGCTGACACTGAAAATCTCTCGGTTCAAATGAATTTATTTTCTACTCAAGAATTCGACCTAATTATAATGAGCGGATCCACTGAATATTATCTATGCTACCCTTCATGAATGTCATCAGCTAGTCGGGATTTACTAAATTACCATTTTACCCTTCTAGCTGTTATTTCCTCAACTCCTTTGTCGCTTGTGAATAAGTTAGAAACAATGTATTGACGAGGAGCTAACAAGTCACATTGTTTCATCCAAAAGAGTCAGGACTCAATTTGGACACTGGCCAGTTCATTTATTCACACTCCAAGGAACAAAGCATGAGGTGACATACATTGCATTTCAGCAATCTTGTACATGAATTCCATATCTATGAGAACTTCACAAAGTTACTCATGACAGACTCACAACTTAGTACCTCACCAATAGGCCTTGTTCGGAATCACATAGTGAGTCCGAAATTTGACTTTCTCAAATGAGAATACTAAGGTGTGAAATGACATGTCTCATTTCAGGATTAAGGTAAGCATGATGCAATTCATACATAGTGACTTCGAGACATAAGAGGTTAAATGGTTTGTTCTTATATTGTCTCTAGAAGTGCACTGGTCAATTCAGTATCTTCGGAAGATACCTAGAAGAACTATAGAGTCCCAAACTCTCAATGCCTCATAACCAGACATCATAGATTCTTCTAACAATCATACTGAGGTCAATAGTCCTTTGACCCTTAGATTGCGAATATATCGTTTTAAGCAAACTACGAAGAGTTTGTTCATGCAAATCTACATTTGTCTCTTCGTAAGTTGTTTAGTTTGTTTATGGACTAAAAGACTATGGTTTTATCATAAAGCTTCAGACAAGGAAGTTTGAATGAACGTTTCAACTTTATTAATGAATGAATAGGCAATTACAAGCAAGAGTCTTCATGAGACTTTATTACATCAAATGTTCAAAATAAAGACTACAACTCTTCTTGTGGGCACCATTGACAACAGGAGCGAGCTCAACTCGAGGGGCGAACTGGACTCGAGGAGCGAGCTCGACTCGAGGAATTACGTGAAGAGTTGCTACGAGGAGTAACAGTCGACTCGCGGACTCGGAGCTCGACTCGAGGAGCGAACTGGACTCGAGGAGTGAGCTCGACCCGAGGAGTTACGTGAAGAGTCGGTACGAGGAGTAACAGTCAACCCGCGAACTCGGAGCTCGACACGAGGAGCAAACTGAACTCGAGGAGCGAGCTCGACTCTAGGGGCGAACTGGACTCGAGGAGCGAGCTCGACCCGAGGAGCGAACTGGACTCGAGGAGCGAGCTCGACCCGAGGAGTTACGTGAAGAGTCGGTACGAGGAGTAATAGTCGACTCGCGGACTCGGAGCTCGACTCGAGGAACGAACTGGACTCGAGGAGCGAGCTCGACTCGAGGGGCGAACTGGACCCGAGGAGCGAACTGGACTCGAGGAGCGAGCTCTACCCGAGGAGCAAACTGGACTCGAAGAGCGAGCTCGACCCGAGAAGCGAGCTCGACTCGAGAAGCGAACTGGACTCGAGGAGTGAGCTCGACTCGAGGAATTGTGTGAAGTCGGCACGAGGAGTATCAGTCGACTCGTGGACACGGAACTCGACTCGAGGAGCGAAATGGACTCGAGGAACGAGCTCGACTCGAGAGGCGAACTAGGCTCGAGGAGCGATCTTGACCCGAGGAGCGAACTGGACTCGAGGAGCGAGCTCGACCCGAGGAGTTACGTGAAGAGTCGGTACGAGAAGTAACAGTCGACTCGCGTACTCGAAGCTCGACTCGAGGAGAGAACTGGACTCGAGGAGCGAGCTCGACTCGAGGAGCAAACTGGACTCGAGGAGCGAGCTCGACTCGAGGAGCGAACTGGACTCGAGGAGCGAGCTCGACTCGAGGAATTGTGTGAAGTCGGCACGAGGAGTATCAGTTGACTCGCGGACTCGGAGCTCGACTCGTGGAGCGAACTGGACTCGAGTAGCGAGCTTAACTCAAGGAGCGAACTGGACTCGAGGAGCGAGCTCGACTCGAGGAGTTTTGTGAAGAGTCGGCACGAGTATTAGTCGACTCGCGGACTCGTAGCTCGACACGAGGAGCGAGCTCGACTCGAGGAGCGAACTGGACTAGAGGAGCGAGCTCGACTCGAGGAGCAAACTGGACTCGAGGAGCGAGCTCGACTCGAGGAGCGAACTGGACTCGAGGAGCGAGCTCGACCCGAGGAGCGAACTGGACTCGAGGAGCGAGCTCGACCCGAGGAGCGAGCTCGACTCGAGGAGCGAACTGGACTCGAGGAGCGAGCTCGATTCGAGGAAATGCGTGAAGTCAGCACGAGGAGTATCAGTCGACTCGCGGACTCGGAGCTCGACTCGAGGAGCGAACTGGACTCGAGGAGCGAGCTCGACTCGAGGGGCGAACTGGGCTCGAGGAGCGAGCTCGACCCGAGGAGCGAACTGGACTCGAGGAGCGAGCTCGGCCCGAGGAGTTACGTGAAGAGTCGGTACGAGGAGTAACAGTCGACTCGCGTACTCGGTGCTCGACTCGAGGAGCGAACTGGACTCGAGGAGTGAGGTCGACTCGAGGAGTGAACTGGACCCGAGGAGCGAGCTCGACTCGAGGAATTGCGTGAAGTCGGCACGAGGAGTATCAGTCGACTCGCGGACTCGGAGCTCGACTCGAGGAGCGAACTAGACTCGAGGAGCGAGCTTAAAGGGAGGAGCGAACTGGACTCGAGGAGAGAGCTCGACTCGCGTAGCGAACTGGACTAGAGGAGCGAGCTCGACCCGAGGAGTTAAATGAAGAGTCGGTACGAGGAGTAACAGTCGACTCGCGGACTTGGAGCTCGACTCGAGGAGCGAACTGGACTCGAGGAGCGAGCTCAACTCGAGGAGAAACGTAGAGTAGGCACGAGGAGTATTAGTCAACTCGCGGACTCGGAGTTCGACTCGAGGAGCAAACTGGACTCGAGGAGCGAGCTCGACTCGAGGAGCGAATTGGACTCGAGGAGCGAGCTCGACTCGAGGAATCGCGTGAAGTCGGCACGAGTATCAGTCGACTCGCGGACTCGGAGCTCGACTCGAGGAGCGAACTGGACTCAAGGAGCGAGCTCGACTCGAGGGGCGAACTGGACTCGAGGAGCGAGCTCGACTCGAGGAATTACGTGAAGAGTTGCTACGAGGAGTAACAGTCGACTCGCGGACTCGGAGCTCGACTCGAGGAGCGAACTGGACTCGAGGAGCGAGGTCGACTCGAGGGGCGAACTGGACTCGAGGAGTGAGCTCGACCCGAGGAGTTACGTGAAGAGTCGGTACGAGGAGTAATAGTCAACCCGCGAACTCGGAGCTCGACACGAGGAGCAAACTGAACTCGAGGAGCGAGCTCGACTCGAGGGGCGAACTGGACTCGAGGAGCGAGCTCGACCCGAGGAGCGAACTGGACTCGAGGAGCGAGCTCGACCCGAGGAGTTATGTGAAGAGTCGGTACGAGGAGTAATAGTCGACTCGCGGACTCGGAGCTCGACTCGAGGAACGAACTGGACTCGAGGAGCGAGCTCGACTCGAGGGGCGAACTGGACCCGAGGAGCGAACTGGACTCGAGCAGCGAGCTCGACCCGAGGAGCGAACTGGACTCGAAGAGCGAGCTCGACCCGAGAAGCGAGCTCGAATCGAGAAGCGAACTGGACTCGAGGAGCGAGCTCGACTCGAGGAATTGTGTGAAGTCGGCACGAGGAGTATCAGTCGACTCGTGGACACGGAGCTCGACTCGAGGAGCGAAATGGACTCGAGGAACGAGCTTGACTCGAGAGGCGAACTAGGCTCGAGGAGCGATCTTGACCCGAGGAGCGAACTGGACTCGAGGAGCGAGCTCGACCCGAGGAGTTACGTGAAGAGTCGGTACGAGAAGTAACAGTCGACTCGCGTACTCGGAGCTCGACTCGAGGAGAGAACTGGACTCGAGGAGCGAGCTCGACTCGAGGAGCAAACTGGACTCGAGGAGCGAGCTCGACTCGAGGAGCGAACTGGACTCGAGGAGCGAGCTCGACTCGAGGAATTGTGTGAAGTCGGCACGAGGAGTATCAGTTGACTCGCGGACTCGGAGCTCGACTCGAGGAGCGAACTGGACTCGAGTAGCGAGCTTAACTCAAGGAGCGAACTGGACTCGAGGAGCGAGCTCGACTCGAGGAGTTTTGTGAAGAGTCGGCACGAGTATTAGTCGACTCGCGGACTCGTAGCTCGACACGAGGAGCGAGCTCGACTCGAGGAGCGAACTGGACTCAAGGAGCAAGCTCGACTCGAGGAGCGAACTGGACTCGAGGAGCGAGCTCGACTCGAGGAGCGAACTGGACTCGAGGAGCGAGCTCGACCCGAGGAGCGAACTGGACTCGAGGAGCGAGCTCGACCCGAGGAGCGAGCTCCACTCGAGGAGCGAACTGGACTCGAGGAGCGAGCTCAACTCGAGGAGAAACGTAGAGTAGGCACGAGGAGTATCAGTCAACTCGCGGACTCGGAGTTCGACTCGAGGAGCAAACTGGACTCGAGGAGCGAGCTCGACTCGAGGAGCGAATTGGACTCGAGGAGCGAGCTCGACTCGAGGAATCGCGTGAAGTCGGCACGAGTATCAGTCGACTCGCGGACTCGGAGCTCGACTCGAGGAGCGAACTGGACTCAAGGAGCGAGCTCGACTCGAGGGGCGAACTGGACTCGAGGAGCGAGCTCGACTCGAGGAATTACGTGACGAGTTGCTACGAGGAGTAACAGTCGACTCGCGGACTCGGAGCTCGACTCGAGGAGCGAACTGGACTCGAGGAGCGAGGTCGACTCGAGTGGCGAACTGGACTCGAGGAGTGAGCTCGACCCGAGGAGTTACGTGAAGAGTCGGTACGAGGAGTAACAGTCAACCCGCGAACTCGGAGCTCGACACGAGGAGCAAACTGAACTCGAGGAGCGAGCTCGACTCGAGGGGCGAACTGGACTCGAGGAGCGAGCTCGACCCGAGGAGCGAACTGGACTCGAGGAGCGAGCTCGACCCGAGGAGTTACGTGAAGAGTCGGTACGAGGAGTAATAGTCGACTCGCGGACTCGGAGCTCGACTCGAGGAACGAACTGGACTCGAGGAGCGAGCTCGACTCGAGGGGCGAACTGGACCCGAGGAGCGAACTGGACTCGAGGAGCGAGCTCGACCCGAGGAGCGAACTGGACTCGAAGAGCGAGCTCGACCCGAGAAGCGAGCTCGACTCGAGAAGCGAACTGGACTCGAGGAGCGAGCTCGACTCGAGGAATTGTGTGAAGTCGGCACGAGGAGTATCAGTCGACTCGTGGACACGGAGCTCGACTCGAGGAGCGAAATGGACTCGAGGAACGAGCTTGACTCGAGAGGCGAACTAGGCTCGAGGAGCGATCTTGACCCGAGGAGCGAACTGGACTCGAGGAGCGAGCTCGACCCGAGGAGTTACGTGAAGAGTCGGTACGAGAAGTAACAGTCGACTCGCGTACTCGGAGCTCGACTCGAGGAGAGAACTGGACTCGAGGAGCGAGCTCGACTCGAGGAGCAAACTGGACTCGAGGAGCGAGCTCGACTCGAGGAGCGAACTGGACTCGAGGAGCGAGCTCGACTCGAGGAATTGTGTGAAGTCGGCACGAGGAGTATCAGTTGACTCGCGGACTCGGAGCTCGACTCGAGGAGCGAACTGGACTCGAGTAGCGAGCTTAACTCAAGGAGCGAACTGGACTCGAGGAGCGAGCTCGACTCGAGGAGTTTTGTGAAGAGTCGGCACGAGTATTAGTCGACTCGCGGACTCGTAGCTCGAAACGAGGAGCGAGCTCGACTCGAGGAGCGAACTGGACTCAAGGAGCAAGCTCGACTCGAGGAGCGAACTGGACTCGAGGAGCGAGCTCGACTCGAGGAGCGAACTGGACTCGAGGAGCGAGCTCGACCCGAGGAGCGAACTGGACTCGAGGAGCGAGCTCGACCCGAGGAGCGAGCTCGACTCGAGGAGCGAACTGGACTCGAGGAGCGAGCTCGACCCGAGGAGCGAGCTCGACTCGAGGAGCGAACTGGACTCGAGGAGCTTGCTCGACCCGAGGAGCGAACTGGACTCGAGGAGCGAGCTCGACTCGAGGGGCGAACTGGACCCGAGGAGCGAGCTCGACCCGAGGAGCGAACTGGACTCGAGGAGCGAGCTCGACCTGAGGAGCGAACTGGACTCGAGGAGCGAGCTCGGCCCGAGGAGTTACGTGAAGAGTCGGTACGAGGAGTAACAGTCGACTCGCGTACTCGGTGCTCGACTCGAGGAGCGAACTGGACTCGAGGAGTGAGGTCGACTCGAGGAGTGAACTGGACCCGAGGAGCGAGCTCGACTCGAGGAATTGCGTGAAGTCGGCACGAGGAGTATCAGTCGACTCGCGGACTCGGAGCTCGACTCGAGGAGCGAACTAGACTCGAGGAGCGAGCTTAAATGGAGGAGCGAACTGGACTCGAGGAGAGAGCTCGACTCGCGTAGCGAACTGGACTAGAGGAGCGAGCTCGACCCGAGGAGTTAAATGAAGAGTCGGTACGAGGAGTAACAGTCGACTCGTGGACTTGGAGCTCGACTCGAGGAGCGAACTGGACTCGAGGAGCGAGCTCAACTCGAGGAGAAACGTAGAGTAGGCACGAGGAGTATCAGTCAACTCGCGGACTCGGAGTTCGACTCGAGGAGCAAACTGGACTCGAGGAGCGAGCTCGACTCGAGGAGCGAATTGGACTCGAGGAGCGAGCTCGACTCGAGGAATCGCGTGAAGTCGGCACGAGTATCAGTCGACTCGCGGACTCGGAGCTCGACTCGAGGAGCGAACTGGACTCAAGGAGCGAGCTCGACTCGAGGGGCGAACTGGACTCGAGGAGCGAGCTCGACTCGAGGAATTACGTGAAGAGTTGCTACGAGGAGTAACAGTCGACTCGCGGACTCGGAGCTCGACTCGAGGAGCGAACTGGACTCGAGGAGCGAGGTCGACTCGAGTGGCGAACTGGACTCGAGGAGTGAGCTCGACCCGAGGAGTTACGTGAAGAGTCGGTACGAGGAGTAACAGTCAACCCGCGAACTCGGAGCTCGACACGAGGAGCAAACTGAACTCGAGGAGCGAGCTCGACTCGAGGGGCGAACTGGACTCGAGGAGCGAGCTCGACCCGAGGAGCGAACTGGACTCGAGGAGCGAGCTCGACCCGAGGAGTTACGTGAAGAGTCGGTACGAGGAGTAATAGTCGACTCGCGGACTCGGAGCTCGACTCGAGGAACGAACTGGACTCGAGGAGCGAGCTCGACTCGAGGGGCGAACTGGACCCGAGGAGCGAACTGGACTCGAGGAGCGAGCTCGACCCGAGGAGCGAACTGGACTCGAAGAGCGAGCTCGACCCGAGAAGCGAGCTCGACTCGAGAAGCGAACTGGACTCGAGGAGCGAGCTCGACTCGAGGAATTGTGTGAAGTCGGCACGAGGAGTATCAGTCGACTCGTGGACACGGAGCTCGACTCGAGGAGCGAAATGGACTCGAGGAACGAGCTCGACTCGAGAGGCGAACTAGGCTCGAGGAGCGATCTTGACCCGAGGAGCGAACTGGACTCGAGGAGCAAGCTCGACCCGAGGAGTTACGTGAAGAGTCGGTACGAGAAGTAACAGTCGACTCGCGTATTCGGAGCTCGACTCGAGGAGAGAACTGGACTCGAGGAGCGAGCTCGACTCGAGGAGCAAACTGGACTCGAGGAGCGAGCTCGACTCGAGGAGCGAACTGGACTCGAGGAGCGAGCTCGACTCGAGGAATTGTGTGAAGTCGGCACGAGGAGTATCAGTTGACTCGCGGACTCGGATCTCGACTCGAGGAGCGAATTGGACTCGAGTAGCGAGCTTAACTCAAGGAGCGAACTGGACTCGAGGAGCGAGCTCGACTCGAGGAGTTTTGTGAAGAGTCGGCACGAGTATTAGTCGACTCACGGACTCGTAGCTCGACACGAGGAGCGAGCTCGACTCGAGGAGCGAACTGGACTCGAGGAGCGAGCTCGACTCGAGGAGCGAACTGGACTCGAGGAGCGAGCTCGACTCGAGGAGCGAACTGGACTCGAGGAGCGAGCTCGACCCGAGGAGCGAACTGGACTCGAGGAGCGAGCTCGACCCGAGGAGCGAGCTCGACTCGAGGAGCGAACTGGACTCGAGGAGCGAGCTGGATTCGAGGAATTGCGTGAAGTCAGCACGAGGAGTATCAGTCGACTCGCGGACTCGGAGCTCGACTCGAGGAGCGAACTGGACTCGAGGAGCGAGCTCGACTCGAGGGGCGAACTGGGCTCGAGGAGCGAGCTCGACCCGAGGAGCGAACTGGACTCGAGGAGCGAGCTCGGCCCGAGGAGTTACGTGAAGAGTCGGTACGAGGAGTAACAGTCGACTCGCGTACTCGGTGTTGTCGCACGAAAATGAACAACTATTTAAAACCTCGGGCGGTTCGATCCAAGGCCGGACCAAGTGATCGCACCCGGGCCAAGAGTGTGAACTCGATAGTCTCGAGCTGGGGTTTTCTCCGATCAACCCGCCTCTCGGGAGAGGTAGGGGGTGAGGAGGAGGAGTGACCGTGCCTTGGTTGTCGGCTGCCTACGTACCCGTGTGTGGGATCAGGTCAGAACGTAGTTCAAGCGTGTAGGACGCTGTGTGAGGCGCGGAGCCTTGGTGGAGAAGCGTGCTCGACGAAGGAGACGGGGCTCGAGGAGTCCTCGGCGGCGTCTCGGGACTTCGGAGATCGCGTATGCGAGAGAGAATGTGTGTTTTCTCTCTTTTGGAGACGTGGGAGACTCTAAGTCAAGAGTTCCTTGTTGTGGCGGAGATTCCGGACGCGTAGGCGATTCCTAGTCGGAAATGCCGGACGCGTAGGCGATTTCTTGTCAGAAATGGCGGACGCGTCTAGGGGGCTAGACGCGTAGGCGATTTTCAGTAGAAAACCGTTAGAGCACTCGTGGGCTCAAGATTAATCGCTCGATCTAGAGAGGCGGCACTCGGGAGTCCCCGGAAAGCGCTTCAGAATCTCCGAGAGCGAGAAATCGTGGAGAATCCGCTTCAGGCCAAGGATGGCATCTAGAGAAGCGGAGAGAAGTCTCAAGTTCCTTGAGAAAGAATGGGATGGCTCTCCCCTCAATGGGAGGGGGTATTTATAGGTGTTTGGGGGCCTTAGAAGGCTTCTTTTTCGTCCATGTGGGACTAGGAACGCATGTGGCATCAAGTGGAGGCGCACGGCGCGCGCGGCGCACAAAGTGCGGCCCACAACGCGCGGCGCGCGGCGTGGCGCAGGGGGCGCGGCGCGCGGCGCAGGGGGCGCGGCGCGCGGGTCACCAGGCGCGGCGCGCGATGCGCGGCGCTGGATGTGCGGCGCGGGCGTGTCATCGCGCGGCGCGCGGTCTGCTTGGCGCGGCGCGCGGCCTGTCTGGCGCGGCGCGCGGGCTGCTGTGCTTGGTTGGCCGACGCGGCTGCGCGCGCGGCGCATGGCCCGCCTCGTCGGGCTCTTGCGGACCTTCGAATACCATTCTTGCCACATGAAATATGAGGGTTTTTACTTGGCGAGAGTGACTCGATTCGAGGAGCGACTCGAGGCTCGTCTTGAGGAGTGAAGCTCAACTCGAGGAGACCGACTCGGGGCTCGACTCGAGGAACAACTCAAGGCTCGCCTCGAGGAGCGAAGCTCGACTCGAGGAGATTGACTCGAGGCTCGACTCGAGGAGCGAAGCTCGACTCGAGGAGATTGACTCAAGGCTCGACTCGAGGAGCGAAGCTCGACTCGAGGAGTCAAGAGTTTAGGCGAAGGCTTGAAGACCTGCCGCTCTTCAGGACCTCCGGCCTGACCATCGGCCCTTTGAGCGACGTGCCTTCTTGGCGTCTCGGGTTTTCCGAAAACGACCGACAACATTAGCCCCCCAAGTTCGTCGCTCGGGAGGCGTCCCAGCGATGAACTTTTTGTTCTTCTAGTTGGGTGTTTGAGGAAAATAGACTTTCCAGAGCTTCACTGTTGCGAAGCCTTTGTGATTATAAAGAATACTCTCACAATTGTAAGTGCTCTTTCTCGCTTTTCCGTCTTTGTCGACACGAGTGTGTGATCGACACGTGGAGGAGGATCCAAGCGGATAGGAGACGTAGCTCGACGTGGGCGAGGCAAACGCGTTGGCGTCCGTCGCTCTAGCCCCGGAGCAATGGGGATATGCGTGCACAAGTAGGGCGTGCATTTATGTAGAGGCGTGCCGGCGTGTCGCGGCTTATTGATCTTTGGGCGAGGTCATGCCCACGTCTATCTTCGATGGCGTTTTGTTTGATGATATCATCAACCCGGAGTCCATGGGACTCGACGGTGACTAGCAGGGTGACGATTGTGTAATCGTGACCTATTAGGGGAAGATCATGGCTTCCGTCTCGGCCAGCTTGGAAGGCGACTACACTTTTGCATTTTGCAAAGGCGTGCTCATTCCGAGGTCTCGAAGACGGAGGTTGATGCTGCGGGCTGATGCTTCGAGAAGACGGAGCGGCACCTGGCGGAAGGCTCTGCCGCACCGGAGGGCTTCGACTGCTCGGGGATAAACGCTAAAAGTTTGACCACGCATCAAGCATAAGTCGGCCTCACGGGGCATCCGCCATTCCCGCCTTGGTGACGCTTCTTCGTCTGCTTTCGGAAGATCGGCCCTTATTCCCCAGGCGCGAGCGCGGGTCTCTACCTTGGCTGACCTATTCTTCAGGTCGCTCCAGGCGTTTGTTCGAGGAGTGGGACTCGACTCGAGGAGACTGACTCAAGGCTCGATTCGAGGAGCGAAGCTCGACTCGAGGAGACTGACTCAAGGCTCGACTCGAGGAGCGAAGCTCGACTTGAGGAGACTGAATCAAGTCTCAACTCAAGGAGCGAAGCTCAACTCGGGGAGCCGACTCGAGTCTCAACTCGAGGGGCTAGGCTCGACTCGGGGAGCCGACTCAAGTCTCAACTCGAGGGGCTAGACTCGACTCAAGGAGACTGGCTGGACATTAAGGAATATGACTCTATTCGAGGAGCGATGCTCGACTCGAGGTGTATGACTCAATTCGAGGAGCAAGACTCAACTCGGGGAGAATGACTTGATGAGAGGGGTGATGCTCGACTCGAAGGGGATGACTCGAGGAGAGTGACTCGACTCGAGGAGCATGGCTCGACTCGAGGAGGGCGTGACTCGACTTGAGGAGGATGTCCTGACTCGAGGAGCAAGGCTCGATTCAAGGAGAGCGGCTCGACTTTAAGGAGCGATGCTCGACTCAAGGAGAATGGCTCAACTCAAGGAGCGAAGCTCGACTCGAGGAGGATGACTCGTCTCGAGGAGCAGAGCTCGACTCGAGGAGAATGGCTCAACTCGAGGAGCGAAGCTCGACTCGAGGAGGATGACTCGTCTCGAGGAGCAGAGCTCGACTCGAGGAGAATGGCTCAACTCGAGGAGCGAAGTTCGACTCGAGGAGAATGGTTCGATTTGAGGAGCAAGGCTCGACTCGAGGAGAGTGACTCGACTCGGGGAGCGAGGCTCGACTCAAAGGGAATTACTTGACTCGGGGAGCGAAGCTCGACTCGAGGAGAGTGTCTTGACTCGAGGAGCATGACTCGATTCGAGGAGCGAAGTCTTAGCTAGTTCAGGCTGAGCGAGGTTCTTGCTCAGAGGCGGGGCTCGCGAGTTTTTGCGAGCAGCTTCAATTAACTCGCATGGAACGGGGATTCTCCCACGGTGATCGTGTTTAGTTGGCGATGGCGAAGATGGCATGAACTGCGCCTCGTACGGCGGTTCAGGTGCGTTGCGATTTAGTCATCATATGCAACACCTTGTGGCGACTCGGAGCGTGTCGTTTAGCCGTCTAGGCAAGTCGCGAGGGATGGCCTAGATATGCCATGAAGGCTTCTGAAGTGCGCCATGTAGGCGTCTTAGGGTCGTCGTGAGGGACGACTTGGTTGCGCCATGTGGGCGTCTTAAGTGCGCCATGCGGGCGTCTTAGGTTGCGCCATGTAGGCGTCTTACGTGCGCCATGTAGGCGTCTTAGGTTGCGCCATGTAGGCGTCTTACGGGCTGCGCCTTTACGCGACTTACGTGCGCCATGTAGGCGTCTTAGGTTGCGCCATGTAGGCGTCTTACGGGTTGCGCCTTTACGCGACTTACGTGCGCCATGTAGGCGTCTTAAGTTGCGCCATGTAGGCGTCTTATGGGCTGCGCCTTTACGCGACTTACATGCGCCATGTAGGCGTCTTAGGTTGCGCCATGTAGGCGTCTTACGGGCGGCGCCTTTACGTGACTTACGTGCGCCATGTAGGCGTCTTAGGTTGCGCCATGTAGGCATCTTACGGGCTGCGCCTTTACGCGACTTACGTGCGCCATGTAGGCGTCTTAGGTTGCGCCATGTAGGCGTCTTACGTGCGTCGCGAGGGACGACTTTAGCCTGCATCTCTGGGATGTCTCTTGGGCGCGCCGCGGGGGCGTCTTTAGCCTGCATCTCGGGGATGTCTCTTGGGCGCGCCGCAGGGGCGTCTTTAGCCTGCATCTCGGGGATGTCTCGTGGGCGCGCCGCGAGGGCGTCTTTAGCCTGCATCTCGGGGATGTCTCGTGGGCGCGCCGCGGGGGCGTCTTTAGCCTGCATCTCGGGGATGTCTCGTGGGCGCGCCGCGGGGGCGTCTTTAGCCTGCATCTCGGGGATGTCTCTTGGGCGCGCCGCGGGGGCGTCTTTAGCCTGCATCTCGGGGATGTCTCGTGGGCGCGCCGCGGGGGCGTCTTTAGCCTGCATCTCGGGGATGTCTCGTGGGCGCGCCGCGGGGGCGTCTTTAGCCTGCATCTCGGGGATGTCTCGTGGGCGCGCCGCGGGGGCGTCTTTAGCCTGCATCTCGGGGATGTCTCGTGGGCGCGCCGCGGGGGCGTCTTTTGCCTGCATCTCCGGGATGTCTTATGGCGCGCCGCGGAGGCGTCTTCAGCCTGCATCTCGTGGATGTCTTACGGCGCGCCGCGAAGGCGTCTTGGTTTGAACGCTCGTTCCCGTTTGTGTTCGGGTGTTTTGTTTTCTGGAGCGTGCTTTCTGTCATGTATGACTTGGCAGACTCTGTGGGTCCCTCCCTGTTCGGGATAAGGACGTTGGCACCTTGCACTTGGGTGTCATGCGGATGTCTTCATAGACTTTGCGGAGGACCTTGGTCGACTCGACGCTATCTCTGAGCTGGGAGACTGTGTTAACCGTCTTTCTAGCAGTTTTTCCATCGATTCATTGGATGTAGCATACTCTGGCTTGGGATTGATCTCCAGCCATGATGCCGATTCCATCCTCGGTAGGGAACTTCACCAGCAGGTGGTATGTTGAAGTGATTGCCCTTAGCTGGTTCAACGTGGGTCGCCCAACGATTACGTTGTAGGGGGACTCTTGGTCGACCACTAGGAATGGGACCATGTGAACGGCTTCAATGCCTCCGGGAGTTCCGAAGGTGACTGGTAGATCGATGATGCCTTCGGTCATGACTCTCTCCCCAGTGAACCCGAATAGAGGCGTTTGGGTCGGAGTTGGGCGTAGCCCCCCGAGCTTCATGCGCTCTAGGGTGGACTTGAAGATTACGTCGGCTGCACTGCCGTTGTCGATGAGAACTCTTTTCACCAAGTTATTAGCTACTTGGGCTTTGAGCACAATTGCGTCATTGTGCGGATGCACAACTCGCCGGCCTCTTTGTTGGTGAAATACATCGTCTCGTGAGGCACGAACGGAGGTTCTTCATGCGCAAAGTTTAAGGCTCGACTCGAGGAGCGGAGCCCGATTCGAGGAGAGTGACTCATCTCGAAAAGCAAGGCTCGACTCGAGGAGTGTGAATCGTCTCGAAGAGCGAAGCTCGAGTTGAAGAGAAGGACTCGACTCGAGGAGCAAGGCTCGACTCGAGGAGAATGACTCGTCTCGAGGAGCAAGGCTCGACTCGAGGAGAATGACTCGTCTCGAGGAGCAAGGCTCGACTCGAGGAGAATGACTCATCTCGAGGAGCAAGGCTCGACTCGAGGAGAATGACTCGTCTCGAGGAGCAAGGCTCGACTCGAGGAGTGTGACTCGACTCGAGGAGCGAGGCTCGACTCAAGGAGAATGACTCGTCTCGAGGAGCAAGGCCCGACTCGAGGAGAATGACCCGTCTCGAAGAGCATGGCTCGGCTCGAGGAGTATGACTCGGTTCGAGGAGCGGAGCTCGATTCGAGGAGAGCGACTCGACTCGAGGAGCAAGGCTCGACTCGAGGAGAATGACTCGTCTCGAGGAGCAAGGCTCGATTCGAGGAGAATGACTCGGTTCGAGGAAAGCGACTCGACTAGAGGAGAATGTCTCGTCTCGAGGAGCAAGGCTCGACTCGAGGAGTGTGACTCGACTCGAGGAGCGAAGCTCGACTCGAGGAGAATGTGAATCGTATCGAGGAGCAAGGCTCGACTCGAGGAGAATGACTCGTCTCGAGGAGCGAAGCTCGACTCGAGGAGAATGACTCGACTCGAGAAGCAAAGCTCGACTCGAGGAGAATAGTTCGATTTGAGGAGCAAGGTTCGACTAAAGGAGAATGACTCGGTTCGAGGAGCGAGGCTCGACTCGAAGAGAATGACTCGTCTCGAGGAGCAAGGCTCGACTCGAGGAGAATGACTCGACTCGAGGAGCGAGGCTCGACTTCGAGAAGAATGACTCGACTCGAGGAAAATGACTTGACTCGAGGAGCGATGCTCGACTCGAGGAGAATGACTCGACTCGAGGAGCGATGCTCGACTCGAGGAGAATGACTCGACTCGAGGAGAATGACTCGACTCGAGGAGCAGGGCTCGACTCGAGGAGAATGACTCGACCCGAGGAGAATGACCTGTCTCGAGGAGTAAGGCTCGACTCGAGGAGGATGACTCGACTCGAGGAGCCACGCTTGACTCGAGGAGAATGACTCGACTCGAGGAGCAAGGCTCGACTCGAGGAGGATGACTCAACTCGAGGAGCGATGCTCGACTCGAGGAGAATGACTCGACTCGAGGAGCAAGGCTCGACTTGAGGAGAATGACTCGACTCGAGGAGCGATGCTCGACTCGAGGAGAATGACTCGACTCGAGGAGCAAGGCTCGACTCGAGGAGGATGACTCGACTCGAGGAGCGATGCTCGACTCGAGCAGAATGACTCGACTCGATGAGCAAGGCTCGACTCAAGGAGAATGACTTATCTCGAGGAGCGAAGCTCGACTCGAGGAGCGATGCTTGACTCGAGGAGAATGACTCGACTCGAGGAGCAAGGCTCGACTCGAGGAGGATGACTCAACTCGAGGAGCGATGCTCGACTCGAGGAGAATGACTCGACTCGAGGAGCAAGGCTCGACTTGAGGAGAATGACTCGACTCGAGGAGCGATGCTCGACTCGAGGAGAATGACTCGACTCGAGGAGCAAGGCTCGACTCGAGGAGGATGACTCGACTCGAGGAGCGATGCTCGACTCGAGCAGAATGACTCGACTCGATGAGCAAGGCTCGACTCAAGGAGAATGACTTATCTCGAGGAGCGAAGCTCGACTCGAGGAGAATGACTCGACTCGAGGAGCGATGCTTGACTCGAGGAGAATGACTCGACTCGAGGAGCAAGGCTCGACTCGAGGAGGATGACTCGACTCGAGGAGCGATGCTCGACTCGAGGAGAATGACTCGACTCGAGGAGCAAGGCTCGACTCGAGGAGAATGACTCGACTCGAGGAGCGATGCTCGACTCGAGGAGAATGACTCGACTCGAGGAGCAAGGCTCGACTCGAGGAGGATGACTCGACTCGAGGAGCGATGCTCGACTCGAGGATAATGACTCGACTCGAGGAGCAAGGCTCGACTCGAGGAGAATGACTCGACTCGAGGAGCAAGGCTCGACTCGAGGAGGATGACTCGACTAGAGGAGCGATGCTCGACTCGAGGAGAATGACTCGTCTCGAGGAGCGAAGCTCGACTCGAAGAGAATGACTCGTCTCGAGGAGCAAGGCTCAACTCGAGGAGTGTGACTCGTCTCGAAGAGCAAGGCTCGACTCGAGGAGTATGACTCGACTCGACCTTGCAGCCAGTCAGTTGTGATACCTCGCGTTCTTCGCCTTTAGTTGGCGGATACTCTCCTCCAACTCCATGATGCGGTTGTCCCTGCTATCAGGAGATGGAGATGGTGAGCGGGTCGAGCTCTCTTCGTGGAGCGACTCTTCGTCACCATGCGCTTGGGAGCGCAATAAGTATTTCTTGGTCCCGGTGACGTTTTCGGGGTTGTTCACGCCCTCAGAACGTACGGGTGGTTGAGTACTCATCTTTTCTCAAGTTCGAGAAAGTTGAGTTTGTAGAAGAAAAGAAGAAGATGAACAGAAAGGATTTCGGGCTGAACAGGTCGGGAAGTCCCCTCCTTCTAGCGCCAAAATGTTGTCGCACGAAAATGAACAACTATTTAAAACCTCGGGCGGTTCGATCCAAGGCCGGACCAAGTGATCGCACCCGGGCCAAGAGTGTGAACTCGATAGTCTCGAGCTAGGGTTTTCTCCGATCAACCCGCCTCTCGGGAGAGGTAGGGGGTGAGGAGGAGGAGTGACCGTGCCTTGGTTGTCGGCTGCCTACGTACCCGTGTGTGGGATCAGGTCAGAACGTAGTTCAAGCGTGTAGGACGCTGTGTGAGGCGCGGAGCCTTGGTGGAGAAGCGTGCTCGACGAAGGAGACGGGGCTCGAGGAGTCCTCGGCGGCGTCTCGGGACTTCGGAGATCGCGTATGCGAGAGAGAATGTGTGTTTTCTCTCTTTTGGAGACGTGGGAGACTCTAAGTCAAGAGTTCCTTGTTGTGGCGGAGATTCCGGACGCGTAGGCGATTCCTAGTCGGAAATGCCGGACGCGTAGGCGATTTCTTGTCAGAAATGGCGGACGCGTCTAGGGGGCTAGACGCGTAGGCGATTTTCAGTAGAAAACCGTTAGAGCACTCGTGGGCTCAAGATTAATCGCTCGATCTAGAGAGGCGGCACTCGGGAGTCCCCGGAAAGCGCTTCAGAATCTCCGAGAGCGAGAAATCGTGGAGAATCCGCTTCAGGCCAAGGATGGCATCTAGAGAAGCGGAGAGAAGTCTCAAGTTCCTTGAGAAAGAATGGGATGGCTCTCCCCTCAATGGGAGGGGGTATTTATAGGTGTTTGGGGGCCTTAGAAGGCTTCTTTTTCGTCCATGTGGGATTAGGAACGCATGTGGCATCAAGTGGAGGCGCACGGCGCGCGCGGCGCACAAAGTGCGGCGCACAACGCGCGGCGCGCGGCGCAGGGGGCGCGGCGCGCGGGTCACCAGGCGCGGCGCGCGATGCGCGGCGCTGGATGTGCGGCGCGGGCGTGTCATCGCGCGGCGCGCGGTCTGCTTGGCGCGGCGCGCGGCCTGTCTGGCGCGGCGCGCGGGCTGCTGTGCTTGGTTGGCCGACGCGGCTGCGCGCGCGGCGCATGGCCCGCCTCGTCGGGCTCTTGCGGACCTTCGAATACCATTCTTGCCACATGAAATATGAGGGTTTTTACTTGGCGAGAGTGACTCGATTCGAGGAGCGACTCGAGGCTCGTCTTAAGGAGTGAAGCTCAACTCGAGGAGACCGACTCGGGGCTCGACTCGAGGAACAACTCAAGGCTCGCCTCGAGGAGCGAAGCTCGACTCGAGGAGATTGACTCGAGGCTCGACTCGAGGAGCGAAGCTCGACTCGAGGAGATTGACTCAAGGCTCGACTCGAGGAGCGAAGCTCGACTCGAGGAGTCAAGAGTTTAGGCGAAGGCTTGAAGACCTGCCGCTCTTCAGGACCTCCGGCCTGACCATCGGCCCTTTGAGCGACGTGCCTTCTTGGCGTCTCGGGTTTTCCGAAAACGACCGACAACACTCGGTGCTCGACTCGAGGAGCGAACTGGACTCGAGGAGTGAGGTCGACTCGAGGAGTGAACTGGACCCGAGGAGCGAGCTCGACTCGAGGTATTGCGTGAAGTCGGCACGAGGAGTATCAGTCGACTCGCGGACTCGGAGCTCGACTCGAGGAGCGAACTAGACTCGAGGAGCGAGCTTAAATGGAGGAGCGAACTGGACTCGAGGAGAGAGCTCGACTCGCGTAGCGAACTGGACTAGAGGAGCGAGCTCGACCCGAGGAGTTAAATGAAGAGTCGGTACGAGGAGTAACAGTCGACTCGCGGACTTGGAGCTCGACTCGAGGAGCGAACTGGACTCGAGGAGCGAGCTCAACTCGAGGAGCGAACTGGACTCGAGGAGCGAGCTCGACTCGAGGAATTGCTTGAAGAGTCTGTTGGAATTGATCTAGGGTTTAAGAAAAAGATTAAACGCTTCAGGAAGCGGCGGAATTTTAAAAAATTTCTTTTCAAGTAAAAACAGTTTTTACTAACCTAGACAAAGAAGCAAGTACATGTAATTAAAAACCAATATGAGCTAAGAGTTTACTAACCTTTCTTGAAGCTTGATCTTTGAAGAAGCTTTTGGAAAGTTTGCAACGCTCGTCTCCGCTCGCAGCACGTCTCTCTTTCTTTCCTCGGCACCTCGAGCAACCACGAAAGTTTCTATCACTAAATCACTCGAAAAGAAGGAATCAGTGAGTGGGCACTTTTAAACACTACGACTTAAGAACAAGTCTTGAAGTCGCAGAGCTAAACACTAGGTCGAGTGAGGACCTAGGTGCCAAGACAAGAAAAAATCGAAAATAAACTAGAGAGAGAGAGAGGATTTTCGGCTAAAGTTCTAGAGAGAGAGTCTCTCAAATCTCTTAAACTTGGATTAATGAAATGTGAGGAAATGAGGCTCCTATTTATAGGAGAGGTCTCACCTTCAATAAGGTAGTCTCCTCTTCTATAGAATATCACATATTCATGAGCTAATTTCCCTATTTCCTTTATTGAGTCACACGGCCAAACTAGGCTTCAATAAGCCTTGGATTTGTTTCCTATTTTGTTCCATGCCTTTGACTCTCTCTTGCTTGGCCGATTACCCTAGTGCATCTACATGCAAATTTGTTTCCTCTTTTTCTTTTGGCAAGTATCTAAATACATTTATGCACAAAATAAACTCTCTTTCCTCTTGGGTAGTGGGCGCCTATTCTAATGCTAGAAAGGCCTTCTAGAAGCTTTTCCACTTGTTCATGACAACATGAAAAAGGCACATTAAGAATTTTCAATAAAATTCTTATGAAATGAAATTAATCCACAAGGCCCAATAAATCTTATTTTGGCCGAGTGAAACTTGTCATCAAATGACCATGTCAAAAAATTTATTGACATTCATTTCATCCTATGTCTCAAAAGAAAAAAAATACCTTTTTGACTATTTTCATTCTTGTTTTGACTTAGCTTCCAGTTTAACTATTCCTATCGATGTGATTCGTGACAGTGACCTCATGGACCCAAATGAACAAAGCTTGAGCTAAACACTTGGACTCAAAAGTTCACAAACCTTTTCCAAGTTTAGCTTAATGCCAACTGACTCCACTAAAGAGCTGACACTGAAAATCTCTCGGTTCAAATGAATTTATTTTCTACTCAAGAATTCGACCTAATTATGATGAGCGGATCCACTGAATATTATCTATGTTTACCCTTCATGAATGTCATCAGCTAGTCGGGATTTACTAAATTACCATTTTACCCTTCTAACTGTTATTTCCTCAACTCCTTTGTCGCTTGTGAATAAGTTAGAAACAATGTATTGACGAGGAGCTAACAAGTCACATTGTTTCATCCAAAAGAGTCAGGACTCAATTTGGACACTGGCCAGTTCATTTATTCACACTCCAAGGAACAAAGCATGAGGTGACATACATTGCATTTCAGCAATCTTGTACATGAATTCCATATCTATGAGAACTTCACAAAGTTACTCATGACATTCTTACAACTTAGTACTTCACCAATAGGACTTGTTCGGAATCACATAGTGAGTCCGAACTCTGACTTTCTCAAATGAGAATACGTAAGCTGTGAAATGGCATGTCTCATTTCAGGATTAAGGTAAGCATGATGCAATTCATAGATAGTGACTTCGAGACATAAGAGGTTAAATGGTTTGTTCTTATCTTGTCTCTAGAAGTGCACTGGTCAATTCAGTACCTTCGGAAGATACCTAGAAGAACTATTGACTCTCCAACTCTCAATGCCTCTTAACCAGACATCATACATTCTTCTAACAATCGTACTGAGGTCAATAGTCCTTTGACCCTAAGATTGCGAATATATCGTTTTAAGCAAACTACGAAGAGTTTGTTCATGCAAATCTACATTTGTCTCTTCGTAAGTTGTTAAGTTTGTTTATGGACTAAAAGACTAAGGTTTTATCATAAAGCTTCAAACAAAGAAAGAATGAATGAACGTTTCAACTTTATTATTAAATGAATAGGAAATTACAAGCAAGAGTCTTCATGAGACTTTATTACATCAAATGTACAAAATAAAGACTACAACTCTTCTTGCGGGCACCATTGACAACAAACTCCCACTTGACTCAAAGAAGATGTGTGTAGTCCTTCATGCCTAATCCATCTCGATGTTGGTCGAAGACCTTGTTCGCTAGGGCCTTTGTGAATGGATCTGCTAGGTTGTCCACCGTTGAGATCTTCTTCACTTCCACGTCTCCGTGCTGCACGATCTCTCGAATCAAATGGTATTTCCTCTCAATATGCTTAGAGCGCCTATGGCTTCGAGGTTCCTTTGAGTTAGCGACAACCCGACTATTATCACAATAAAGGGTCATGGGCTCGTCGACGTTTGGAACAACTTCCAAATACTTATGGAATTTTCTAAGCCATACAGCCTCTTTGGATGCTTCACAAGCAGCCACATATTCTGCTTCCATTGTGGAGTCAGCAACGCAAGATTGCTTAATACTCCTCCACACAACAGCTCCATCATTAAGGATGAACACAGATCCCGAAGTGGATTTCCTGGAATCCTTATCCGCTTGAAAATTGGAGTCGGTATATCCCGTCGTAGTCAGGTCAGTACCTGAGTATGTAAGCATCAAGTTCATAGTTCTTCGAAGATACTTAAGAACATGCTTAACAGCAATCCAGTGCTTGGGTCCAGGCTTGGATTGGAAACGGCTGACTACGCCAACGGCGAAACAGATGTCAGGTCTAGCGCAAAGCATAGCATACATGAGACTTCCTACGGCAGAGGCGTAAGGAATTTTCCTCATGTCTTCAATCTCTTGTGCAGTCTTGGGAGACTGGTCCTTAGAGAGTGAAACTCCATGCCTAAAGGGTGTTTGGCCCTTCTTGGAGTCTTGCATCGAGAAGCGATCCATCACCTTATCAATATAAGATGCTTGAGAGAGCGACAGGGTCCGGTTTTTCCTATCTCGAAAGATTTGGATCCCTAGAATGTACGCGGCTTCTCCTAGATCCTTCATATCGAATTGCTTTGCCAGCCAGACCTTAACTTGAGATAACTTACCCACGTCATTACCAATGAGTAGTATATCATCGACATATAGCACCAGAAACATAACTTTGCCTTCGTGTATTAACTTGTAAACACAAGGCTCATCTATTGACTGTTCAAAGCCGAAGCTTTTCACAGTTTCATCGAATCTGATATTCCATGACCTAGATGCTTGCTTTAATCCATAAATGGACTTAAGCAACTCACAAACCTTGGTATCTTAACCTTCTTCCACGAAACCGTCTGGTTGAGCCATGTAAATGCGCTCGTCAAGATTGCCATTCAGAAAGGCTGTCTTGACATCCATTTGCAAGATCTCATAGTCGAGAGCTGCAGCTATGGATAGGAGTATGCGGATGGATTTAAGCATCGCGACTGGCGAGAAGGTTTCTTCATAGTCAATCCCTTCTTGTTGGGTATAACCCTTCGCCACAAGTCATGCTTTGAACGTCTCGACGTTCCCATCAGGACCCCTTTTCTTCTTGTATATCTACTTACACCCTACGGGGTTAATCCCTTCAGGAAGGTCTACAAGTTTCCAGACTTTGTTGACATACATCGAGTGCATTTCAACTTTCATGGCGTCAAGCCAAAGGTTCGATTCAGAACAAGCCATCGCTTTGCTATAGGAAACAGGATCATCCATGTCAGAGACGGCTACAAGAGAGTCTCCATAAGACATGTACCTGTCAGGCTTTTGAGTAGCCCTCCCACTACGTCGAAGTACTACTTGACGAGATTCTGATGAGTTAGGTTGTGTTTCAGTTGGGGTAAGAACAGTTCTCACAGATGAGGTAGAAGCTTCCTCACCCAACTTTTCTTCAAGCACAATTTTGCTTCCAGGTTTTGCATCCTTCATAAAGTCCTCCTCAAGGAAACGAGCATTCGTGCTAACGAAAGTCTTATCATCCTCGGGACTATAGAAGATGAAACCTTTGGTTTCCTTTGGATATCCAACAAACAGGCACAATTCTGACCTACTAGCCAACTTGCTAGTCTTTTGCCTTAGCACATGTGCAGGGGAACCCCAAATTCGGATGTGGCCCAAACTTACTTTACGGCCAGTCCATCTTTCATAAGGAGTACCAGGAACCATTTTAGATGGAACTTGGATCAGAATGTAAGCGGCTGTTTCGAGGGCATATCCCCAAAAGAAAATAGGGAGTGATGAGTAGCTCATCATTGATTTAACCATCTCCATAAGAGTTGGGTTTCTTCTCTCTGACACTCTGTTTTGTTGAGGTGTGTGAGGTGCGGTAAGCTGAGAAGCGATACCTTCTTCTTTAAGAAAGTCATCGAACTCTCCAGACATATACTCACCACCTCGATCAGATCGAAGGGTTTTGATCACTTTGCCAGTTTGCTTTTCCACTAAAGCCCTAAAGACCTTAAATACGTTAAAGGTCTCGGATTTGTGTTTGAGCAAATAGACAAAACCATATCCCGAGTAATCATCGGTGAAGGTAACGAAGTAGTCGTATCCTCCACGTGCCTGTTGGCTGAGCGGACCACATACATCAGAATGTATTAGTTCCAGCAACTCAGTGGCTCTTCGACCCTTATCGGAGAAAGGTCGCATAGTCATTTTTCCTTCTATGCAGGATTCACAAGTAGGTAGTGAACCTATTTCAGAGGCTTGGAGTGGACCGTCCCTCACAAGTCTCTTAATCCTTTCTAGACTGATATGACCAAGTCTTAAGTGCCATAGGTGTGTTGATTTTGTTAGATCGGAGGATTCAGAAAGTTTGATCCTCTTTGGCTCCCTAATTAGATCATTATCTATTTCGGTGTCTAAAAGAGAAGGTTGAGTGGGATAGATGTAGAAAAGAGCATTCTTCATACATGCATCAGTGACAAAAGAATTATCAGGAAACGAAATACGAATTCCATTCTTAATGAACTTTAAACAATAATCTAGCTCAAGAAGACGAGCAACGGATATTAAGTTCTTCCCAAAGGTAGGAACAAAATAAACATTATTCAAGTTTAAAGTGCGGTCTTCAAAAGACAGCGTCACGGATCCCACAACCTTCGCAGACACCAGGCTCCCATCACCCCATTTGAAACAAAACTCACCTTCCTCTAAGCTTTTGGTTTTCTTGAAACCATTCAAGGAACAACAAATATGGTTAGTAGCAGCGGAGTCAAGAATCCACGTTGATACATTATCAGCTACTAAGCATGCTTCGGTAACTAGTACAATACTATGTTCCTTTGCTTTGAGATTGGCACGACAGTTCTTTTTATCGGCATTGTGAGGTCTCTTCTTAGTTCCAGAGGCGGAGGCTTTTTGCTCAGTAGCATGTGCCTCTCCTTGATTCCTCTTTCTCTTAGTGAGACTTTTAGCAGTGTGAAGCTCCTTCATAAGCTCGGTAATAGTGTACTTCAGTTTGTTCATGGAGTAGTTCAGCTTGAAGGTATCAAGAGATGCGGGGAGAGTTTCTAAGATCATATCCATGACATTCTTCCCATCAATCTCAAATCCTAGGATTTCCATTTTATTCAGAAAACTAATGATCAGTATCATAAAGTTTCCAACAGGTGTCCTAGCCTTCATATGACAGTTCATAAACTGTCAGACTGCTTGTTGCCTTGTTTGACGCCTTTGCCCTCCAACCATCTCAAGGAGATTGTAGAGCATGTCGGCGGCAGTCTCGATGTCACGATGTTGTTGTTGCAACACATTGTTCATTGATGCTAAGATATAGCACCTCACAATCTCATCGGAACAGAGCCAGGCCGCCAAGTCGTCTTTGTCCTCTTGAGTCGAATCATCATTCGTCAGAGGAGGACACGTGGTGGTGAGTACCCATTTGTGCTTGTTAACGGTAGGTATTATGTCGAGGTTATGTTTCCAATTAACGTAGTTTTTGGTTTCGAGTTTGTTCGAGGAAAGGATGATCGAGAGAGTGTTGAGAGACATGTTGCTTATAAAAGTTGAAACAAGTTTATGATTAGTCTTTGGTTTAGGATTTAAGTTTTATTAATACTTGATAAAATCCAAAGGTGTTATAAACCAAACGATCATTTACTCCTTCGAGGGAAGGCCACAAAAAATCTCCATTTATAAGTAAATGACTCATCATTAATGCATAGCGAAGATGTCAATACACAATTTTTGACTAACCACCTTGTAAATTGGTTTGATCACTCACATCCTTTCACAGGGCCTCGATGGAGGATTACTAGGGATTGAGTCTAAGTGTGTAACCAACCACTTAGTCCAAAAGATTGACTTTAAAAACAATCCGCCGAGGGGAGGTCTTGTCTCATTGTCTCACTTTCGGACTTAGCTGATTGAGCAATGATCAGTGCAAAGTGCCCTTGAGTACTCTCATTTATGAGAGGGCCACGAGGGTGACTCTTAGTCTGGCGACAATTGCACTTTTCATTATTGTTGGGGATCGTGGGTTACAAACAACAAGTATATACCTCCCACTTAGTTTTTGGAGTTGGTACATCGACTCTTATAAGTTCGGAAACAGATTTCTAGTTAGAGAGCGACAGAGCGGACAACTAGAAGAGAATCCTAGATCGTCATGTTCAGAGCAGTATTAGTGCATAAAGGAACAAGGTACATACTCGATCTTTTGTTGTCAATGGTGCCCACAAGAAGAGTAGTAGTGTCTATTTATGTACATTTGATGTCATATAGTCTTACGAAGACTCTTGCTTGAAATTGCTTATTCATTAATAAAAAGTTGAAACGTTCATTCAATCTTCCTTGTCTGAAGCTTTATGATAAAACCATAGTCTTATAGTCCATAAACAAACTAAACAACTTACGAAGAGACAAATGTAGATTTGCATGAACAAACTCTTCGTAGTTTGCTTAAAACGATATATTCGCAATCTTAGGGTCAAAGGACTATTGACCTCAGTATGATTGTTAGAAGAATCTATGATGTCTGGTTATGAGGCATTGAGAGTTGGAGACTCTATAGTTCTTCTAGGTATCTTCCGAAGGTACTGAATTGACCAGTGCACTTCTAGAGACAATATAAGAACAAACCATTTAACCTCGTATGTCTCGAAGTCACTATGTATGAATTGCATCATGCTTACCTTAATCCTGAAATGAGACATGCCATTTCACACCTTAGTATTCTCATTTGAGAAAGTCAGAGTTCGGACTCACTATGTCATTCCGAACAGGGCCTATTGGTGAAATACTAAGTTGTGAGTATGTCATGAGTAACTTTGTGAAGTTCTCATAGATATGGAATTCATGTACAAGATTGCTGAAATGCAATGTATGTCACCTCATGCTTTGTTCCTTGGAGTGTGAATAAATGAACTGGCCAGTGTCCAAATTGAGTCCTGACTCTTTTGGATGAAACAATGTGACTTGTTAGCTCCTCGTCAATACATTGTTTCTAACTTATTCACAAGCGACAAAGGAGTTGAGGAAATAACAGCTAGAAGGGTAAAATGGTAATTTAGTAAATCCCGACTAGCTGATGACATTCATGAAGGGTAGCATAGATAATATTCAGTGGATCCGCTCATTATAATTAGGTGAATTCTTGAGTAGAAAATAAATTCATTAGAACCGAGAGATTTTCAGTGTCAGCTCTTTAGTGGAGTCAGTTGGCATTAAGCTAAACTTGGAAAAGGTTTGTGAACTTTTGAGTCCAAGTGTTTAGCTAAAGCTTTGTTCATTTGGGTCCATGAGGTCACTGTCACGAATCACATCGATAGGAATAGTTAAACTGGAAGCTAAGCCAAAACAAGAACGAAAATAGTCAAAAGGGTATTTTTGTCTTTTGAGACAAAGGATGAAGTGAATGTCAATAAATTTTTGACAAGGTCATTTTATGACATGTTTCACTCGGCCATGACTTGATCATTGGGCCTTGTGAATTAATTTCATTTCATAAGAATTTTATTTGAAAATTCTAAATGGGCCTTTTCTTATGTTGTCATGAACAAGTGAAGAAAATTCTAGTAGCCTTTTCTAGAACATGTTGGGCGCCCATAATACCCAAGATAGAGAGATTATTTTGTGCATAAATGTATTTAGATACTTGCCAAAAGAAAAAGAGGAAACAAATTTGCATATTAGATGCACAAGGGAATCGGCCAAGAGACTAATAGGCAAGCCAAGGAACAAAAAATGAAACAAATCCTAGCCTTCTAGAAGGCTGCCTTGGGCGCCTAAGAGGAATGGGAAATAAGGGTTATTTTGTTCATGAATATGTGATATTCTATAGAAGAGGAAACTACCTTATTGAAGGTGAGACCTCTCCTATAAATAGGAGCCTCATTCTTCTCATTTTCATTCATCCAAGTTTAAGAGATTTGAGAGACTCTCTCTCTAGAACTTTGGCCGAAAATCCTATCTCTCTCTCTCTCTAGTTTATTTTCGATTATTTCTTGTCTTGGCACCTAGGTCCTCACTCGACCTAGTGTTTAGCTCTGCGACTTCGAGACTCGTTCTTAAGTCGTAGTGTTTAAAAGTGCCCACTCACTGATTCCTTCTTTTCGAGTGATTTAGTGATAGAAACTTTCGTGGTTGCTCGAGGTGCCGAGGAAAAGAGACGTGCTGCGAGGAGAGACGAGCGTTGCAACTTTCCAAAAGCTTCTACAAGGTTCAAGCTTCAAGAAAGGTTAGTAACTTTAATAGCTCATATTAGTTTTTATTTACATGTACATGCTATTGTCTAGGTTAGTAAAAACTAGTTTTACTTAAAAAGAAAATTTTTAAAATTCCGCCGCTTAACGAAGCGTTAAACTTTTTCTTAAACCCTAGATCGATTCCAACAAATGGTATCAGAGCTATGGTCAAAGGAATGCATGTGCATGTTTTTAAATTATGAGCTTGAAAATCGTTTTCGAAAGTTTACTAATTTTGTGACAAGTTAGAATTGTAATCTTAGATTTTTTTTTATTTATTGCTCATGCCTTTAAATTAAAAACCATGTTGATTTTCTATGAGTTTGGGATGATGTTAAAACACATTAGAATCAGTTCTAAAAGTTTTTAATTTTTTATATTGAAAAACGTGTTTTAAAGGTTTGAGATTTTTCGAGTAAATTTTGTGACTAGTTTTATTTTCTTGCTAGTTTCGTTTATTTACTTGAATCGTTTTATGCATGTTGTTATTTCTTTTATTCTATGTTATTACCCTGCTAATAAAACACAAATAAAAGCTTTAAACAACTTCATAAAACGTTCCGTTACACTCGATTCTTTTTCGCACCTAAAAGGACAAAGCTTTAATTTATTTCTTTTTCTTCGAGCTGGAATGTAAACCCGCATTAAAAGCGGCATAACTCTCTGCTCAGAAATCGAAATTTAATGATTCTTGAATCAAATTAAAGCTCTGTCTGTCCTCTGTCCAATGCCACCGGTTTCGGCTCAAAAGGACATCGGAGCCGCCAGATATGGCGATTTTACTCCGAGGTGCGCGGCTGTCTGAAACTCCAGTTTTTTAGAAATCCGGATTTTCAAACCCCACTACCATGAGTTATAGAACTCTAATGAGAAAACTTTCTTGAGCAAAAATGTTTTTCATATGAATATAAACATGATGTGTAAGATTAAAATGTTTTGATTTTTGAAAGTTTAATTGAAATTGAATCTTTACAAAACTAGTTTGAATTTTGAAAAACCGTTTTCACTTTCAAACTTGAAAATATTTTGTCATCCAAATCAACTAAATTTTCAAAATGTTTTCAAAACTATATCTATATCACATATGTTCAAAATCTATATGCTCTTGAAAATTTGAGTGGGAGGTCTCCTTGTAGACAAGCCGAAAAATAAAAAGATGTGTAATCTCAAACTTTCAAGTGTTCGAGTGAGTTGAAGTTCACACTTCCCTCACGCACTTTCCCGAAATAGAAAATAGGAAAAGATCGAGTATGTACCTTGTGCCTTTATGCACTAATACTGCTCTGAACATGTCGATCTAGGATTCTCTTCTAGTTGTCCGCTCTGTCGCTCTCTAACTAGGAAATTTGTTTCCGAACTTATAAGAGTCGATGAACCAACTCCAAAAACTAAGTGGGAGGGTTATATTCGTTGTTTGTAACCCACGATCCCTAGCACTAATGAAAGATGCAATAACGTGGGACTAAGAGCCGCTCTTGCGACCCTCACTTAAATGTGAGTACTCCAAGGCGTTATTGCTTCGATCATTGCTCAATGAGCTACGTCCGAGAGTGATGCAATGATGGCAAGGCCTCCCCTTGGGGGATTGTTTTTCAAAGCTGATCTTTTGGACTAAGTGGTTGGTTGCACACTTAGGCTCAATCCCTAGTATCCTTCCTTAAGGCTCTGCGAAAGGATGTGAGTGATCAAACCAATTTACAAGGTGGCTAGTCAAAATGATGTACTGACATCTTGGCTTAGCATTAATGATGTGTCATTTACTTATAAATGGAGATTTTTTGCGGCCTTCTCTTGAGGGAGTAAATTATCGTTTAGTTTATAACACCTTTGGATTTTATAAAAAGTCTTAATAAAACTTAAATCCTAAACCAAAGACTAATCATAAACTTGTTTCAACTTAAATAGGCAATATGTCTCTCAACCCTCTCTCAATCTTTCTTTTCTCGAACAAACTCGAAAACGAAAACTACGTAGATTCGAAACGTAACCTCGACATAATACCTACCGTTAACAAGCACAAATGGGTACTCACCACCCCGTGTCCTCCTCTGACGAATGATGATTCAACTCAAGAGGACAATGACGCCTTAGCGGCCTGGCTTCGATCCGATGAGATTGTGAGGTGCTATATCTTGGCATCTATGAACAATGTGCTGAAAGAGCAACATCATGACATCGAGACTGCCGCTGACATGCTCTACAATCTCCTTAAGATGTTTGGAGGGCAAAGGCGTCAAACAAGGCAACAAGCAGTCCGACAGTTTATGAACTGTCGCATGAAGGCTAGGACTCCTGTTGGAGACTTTATGATATTGATCATTAGTCATCTGAGTAAAATGGAAATTCTAGGATCTGAGATTGATGGGAAGAATGTCATAGATGTGATCTTAGAAACTCTCCCCGCATCTCTTGATACCTCCATGATGAACTATTCCATTAACAAGCTAGAGTACACTGTTACCAAGCTTATGGAGGAACTTTACACTGCTGTAAGTCTCACTAAGAGAAAGAGGAATCAAGGAGAGGTACATGCTACTGAGCAAAAAGCCTCCGCTTCTGGAACTGTGAAGAGACCTTACAAGGCCGATAAAAGGAACTGTCCCGCCTATCTCAAAGCAAAGGAACATAGTATTGTACTAGTTACCGAAGCATGCTTAGTAGCTGATAATGTATCAACGTGGATTCTTGACTCCGCTGCTACTAACCATATTTGTTGTTCCTTGAATGGTTTCAAGAAAACCAAAAGCTTAGAGGAAGGCGAGTTCTGTTTCAAATGGGGTGATGGGAGCCTGGTGTCTGCGAAGGTTGTGGGATCCGTGACGCTGTCTTTTGAAGACCGCACTTTAAACTTGAATAATGTTTATTTTGTTCCTACCTTTGGGAAGAACTTAATATCCGTTGCTCGTCTTCGTGAGCAAGATTATTGTTTAAAGTTCATTAAGAATGGAATTCGAATTTCGTTTCCTGATAATTCTTTCATCACTGATGCATGTATGAAGAATGGTCTTTTTTACATCCATCCCACTCAACCTTCTCTTTTAGACATCGAAATAGATAATGATCTAATTAGGGAGCCAAAGAGGATCAAACTTTCTGAATCCTCCGATCTAACAAAATCAACATACCTCTGGCACTTGAGACTTGGTCATATCAGTCTAGATAGGATTAAGAGACTTGTGAGGGATGGTCCACTCCAAGCCTCTGCAATAGGTTCACTACCTACTTGTGAATCCTGCATAGAAGGAAAAATGACTAAGCGCCCTTTCTCCGATAAGGGTCCAAGAGCCACTGAGTTGCTGGAACTAATACATTCTGATGTATGTGGTCCGCTCAACCAACAGGCACGTGGAGGATACGAATACTTCGTTACCTTCACTGATGATTACTCAAGATATGGGTTTGTCTATTTGCTTAAACACAAATCCGAGACCTTTAACGTATTTAAGGTCTTTAGGGCTTTAGTGGAAAAGCAAACTGGCAAAGTGATCAAAACCCTTCGATCTGATCGAGGTGGTGAGTATATGTCTGGAGAGTTCGATGACTTTCTTAAAGAAGAAGGTATCGCTTCTCAGCTTACCGCACCTGGCACACCTCAACAAAACGGAGTGTCAGAGAGAAGAAACCGAACTCTTATGGAGATGGTTAGATCAATGATGAATTACTCATCACTCTCGCTTTCCTTTTGGGGATATGCCCTCGAAACAGCCGCCTACATTCTGAACCAAGTTCCGTCCAAAACGGTTCCTGGTACTCCTTATGAACGATGGACTGGCCGTAAAGTGAATCTTGGCCGCATCCGAATTTGGGGTTGCCCTGCACACGTGCTGAGGCAAAAGATTAGCAAGTTGGCTAGTAGGTCAGAATTGTGCCTGTTTGTAGGATATCCGAAGGAAACCAAAGGTTTTACTTTCTATAGTCCCGAGGACGATAAGACTTTCGTTAGCACGAATGCTCGTTTCCTCGAGGAGGACTTTATGAAGGATGCGAAACCTAGAAGCAAAATTGTGCTTGAAGAAAAGTTGGGTGAGGAATCTTCTACCTCATCTGTAAGAACTGTTCTTACCCCAACTGAAACACAACCTAACTCATCAGAATCTCGTCAAGTAGTACTTAGACGTAGTGGGAGGGCTACTCAAAAGCCTGACAGGTACATGTCTTATGGAGACTCTCTTGTAGCCGTCTCCGACATGGATGATCCTGTTTCCTATAGCCAAGCAATGGCTTGTTCTGAATCAAACCTTTGGCTTGACGCCATGAAAGTTGAAATGCACTCGATGTATGTCAACAAAGTCTGGAAACTTGTAGACCTTCCTGAAGGGATTAAACCCGTAGGGTGTAAGTGGATATACAAGAAGAAAAGGGGTCCTGATGGGAACGTCGACACGTTCAAAGCACGACTTGTGGCAAAGGGTTATACCCAACAAGAAGGGATTGACTATGAAGAAACCTTCTCGCCAGTCGCGATGCTTAAATCCATCCGCATACTCCTATCCATAGCTGCAGCTCTCGACTATGAGATCTGGCAAATGGATGTCAAGACAGCCTTTTTGGATGTCAACCAGACGGTTTCGTGGATAAAGGTCAAGAGACCAAGGTTTGTGAGTTGCTTAAATCCATTTATGGACTAAAGCAAGCATCTAGGTCATGGAATATTAGATTCGATGAAACTGTAAAGAGCTTCGGCTTTGAACAGTCAATAGATGAGCCTTGTGTTTACAAGTTAATACACGAAGGCAAAGTTGTGTTTCTGGTACTATATGTCGATGATATACTACTCATTGGTAATGACGTGGGTAAGTTATCTGAGGTTAAGGTCTGGCTAGCAAAGCAATTCGATATGAAGGATCTAGGAGAAGCCGCGTACATTCTGGGGATCCAAATCTTTCGAGATAGGAAAAACCGGACCCTGTCGCTCTCTCAAGCATCTTATATTGATAAGGTGATGGATCGCTTCTCGATGCAAGACTGCAAGAGGGGTCAAACACCCTTTAGGCATGGAGTTTCACTCTCTAAGGACCAGTCTCCCAAGACTGCACAAGAGATTGAAGACATGAGGAAAATTCCTTACGTCTCTGCCGTAGGAAGCCTCATGTATGCTATGCTTTGCACCCGACCTGATATATGTTTCGCCGTTGGCGTAGTTAGTCGTTTCCAATCCAACCCTGGACCCGAGCACTGGATTGCTGTTAAGCATGTTCTTAAGTATCTTCGAAGAACTAGGAACTTGATGCTTACATACTCAGGTACTGACCTGACTATGACGGGATATACCGACTCCGATTTTCAAGCGGATAAGGATTCCAGGAAATCCACTTCGGGATCTGTGTTCATCCTTAATGGTGGAGCTGTTGTGTGGAGAAGTATTAAGCAATCTTGCATTGCTGACTCCACAATGGAAGCAGAATATGTGGCTGCTTGTGAAGCATCCAAAGAGGCTGTATGGCTTAGAAAGTTCCTTAAGTATTTGGAAATTGTTCCAAACGTCGACGAGCCCATGACCCTTTATTGTGATAATAGTGGGGCTGTCGCTAACTCAAAGGAACCTAGAAGCCATAAGCACTCTAAACATATTGAGAGGAAATACCATTTGATTCGAGAGATCGCGCAACGCGGAGACGTGGAGGTGAAGTAGATCTCTGGAAGATCCATTCACCAAGGCCCTAGCGAACATGGTTTTCGACCAACTTCGAGAGGGATTAGGCATGTAGGACTACTCACATCTTCTTTGAGTCAAGTGGGAGTTTGTTGTCAATGGTGCCCACAAGAAGAGTAGTAGTGTCTATTTATGTACATTTGATGTCATATAGTCTTACGAAGACTCTTGCTTGAAATTGCTTATTCATTAATAAAAAGTTGAAACGTTCATTCAATCTTCCTTGTCTGAAGCTTTATGATAAAACCATAGTCTTTTAGTCCATAAACAAACTAAACAACTTACGAAGAGACAAATGTAGATTTGCATGAACAAACTCTTCGTAGTTTGCTTAAAACGATATATTCGCAATCTTAGGGTCAAAGGACTATTGACCTCAGTATGATTGTTAGAAGAATCTATGATGTCTGGTTATGAGGCATTGAGAGTTGGAGACTCTATAGTTCTTCTAGGTATCTTCCGAAGGTATTGAATTGACCAGTGCACTTCTAGAGACAATATAAGAACAAACCATTTAACCTCTTATGTCTCGAAGTCACTACGTATGAATTGCATCATGCTTACCTTAATCCTGAAATGAGACATGCCATTTCACACCTTAGTATTCTCATTTGAGAAAGTCAGAGTTCGGACTCACTATGTCATTCCGAACAGGGCCTATTGGTGAAATACTAAGTTGTGAGTATTTCATTAGTAACTTTGTGAAGTTCTCATAGATATGGAATTCATGTACAAGATTGCTGAAATGCAATGTATGTCACCTCATGCTTTGTTCCTTGGAGTGTGAATAAATGAACTGGCCAGTGTCCAAATTGAGTCCTGACTCTTTTGGATGAAACAATGTGACTTGTTAGCTCCTCGTCAATACATTGTTTCTAACTTATTCACAAGCGACAAAGGAGTTGAGGAAATAACAGCTAGAAGGGTAAAATGGTAATTTAGTAAATCCCGACTAGCTGATGACATTCATGAAGGGTAGCATAGATAATATTCAGTGGATCCGCTCATTATAATTAGGTGAATTCTTGAGTAGAAAATAAATTCATTTGAACCGAGAGATTTTCAGTGTCAGCTCTTTAGTGGAGTCAGTTGGCATTAAGCTAAACTTGGAAAAGGTTTGTGAACTTTTGAGTCCAAGTGTTTAGCTAAAGCTTTGTTCATTTGGGTCCATGAGGTCACTGTCACGAATCACATCGATAGGAATAGTTAAACTGGAAGCTAAGCCAAAACAAGAACGAAAATAGTCAAAAGGGTATTTTTATCTTTTGAGACAAAGGATGAAGTGAATGTCAATAAATTTTTGACAAGGTCATTTTATGACATGTTTCACTCGGCCATGACTTGATCATTGGGCCTTGTGAATTAATTTCATTTCATAAGAATTTTATTTGAAAATTCTAAATGGGCCTTTTCTTATGTTGTCATGAACAAGTGAAGAAAATTCTAGTAGCCTTTTCTAGAACATGTTGGGCGCCCATAATACCCAAGATAGAGAGATTATTTTGTGCATAAATGTATTTAGATACTTGCCAAAAGAAAAAGAGGAAACAAATTTGCATATTAGATGCACAAGGGAATCGGCCAAGAGACTAATAGGCAAGCCAAGGAACAAAAAAGGAAACAAATCCTAGCCTTCTAGAAGGCTGCCTTGGGCGCCTAAGAGGAATGGGAAATAAGGGTTATTTTGCTCATGAATATGTGATATTCTATAGAAGAGGAAACTACCTTATTGAAGGTGAGACCTCTCCTATAAATAGGAGCCTCATTCTTCTCATTTTCATTCATCCAAGTTTAAGAGATTTGAGAGACTCTCTCTCTAGAACTTTGGCCGAAAATCCTCTCTCTCTCTCTCTCTAGTTTATTTTCGATTATTTCTTGTCTTGGCACCTAGGTCCTCACTCGACCTAGTGTTTAGCTCTGCGACTTCGAGACTCGTTCTTAAGTCGTAGTGTTTAAAAGTGCCCACTCACTGATTCCTTCTTTTCGAGTGATTTAGTGATAGAAACTTTCGTGGTTGCTCGAGGTGCCGAGGAAAAGAGACGTGCTGCGAGGAGAGACGAGCGTTGCAACTTTCCAAAAGCTTCTACAAGGTTCAAGCTTCAAGAAAGGTTAGTAACTTTAATAGCTCATATTAGTTTTTATTTACATGTACATGCTCTTGTCTAGGTTAGTAAAAACTAGTTTTACTTAAAAAGAAAATTTTTAAAATTCCGCCGCTTAACGAAGCGTTAAACTTTTTCTTAAACCCTAGATCGATTCCAAAATATTTGATTTGGATTACAAAATATTTTTCAAGTTTGAAAATGAAAACGGTTTTTCAAAATTCAAACTAGTTTTGTAAAATTCAATTTCAATTAATCTTTCAAAAATCAAAACATTTTAATCTTACACATCATGTTTATAATCCTATAAAAAACATTTTTGCTCTAGAAAATTTTCTCATTAGAGTTCTATAACTCATGGTAGTGGGGCTGAAAATCCGGATTTCTAAAAAACTGGAGTTTCAGCACAGCCGCGCACCTCGGAGTAAAATCACCATAACTGGCGGCTCCGATGTCCTTTTGACCCGAAACTGGTGGAATTGGACAGAGGACAGACAGAGCTTTAATTTGATTCAAGAACCATTAAATTTCAATTTCTGAGCAGAGAGTTATGCCACCTTTACTGTGGGTGTTACTCCAGCTCGAAGAAAAAGAAATAATTAACGTTTGGTCCTTTTTAGGTGCGAAAAAGAATCGAGTGTAACGGAACGTTTTAGGAGGTTGTTAAAGCTTTTATTTGTGTTTTATTAGCAAGGTAATAACAAGGTATAAAATAAATAACAACAAGCATAAAACGATTCAAGTAAAAATAAGAAACTAGTAAGATAACAAAACTAGTCACAAAATTTTACTCAAAAAATCTCAAACCTTTAAAACACGTTTTTCAATATAAAAAATTAAAAAAATTTAGAACTGATTCTAATGTGTTTTAATATCATCCCAAACTCATAGAAAATCAATATGATTTTTAATTTAAAGGCAAGAGCAATAAATAAAAAAAATATATAAGAAAACAATTCTAACTTGTCACAAAATTAGTAAACTTTTGAAAACGATTTTCAAGCTCATAATTTTAAATACATGTACATGCACATCTTTGACCATAGCTCTGATACCATTTGTTGGTTAGTAGCAGCGGAGTCAAGAATCCGCGTTGATACATTATCAGCTACTAAGCATGCTTCGGTAACTAGTACAATACTTTGTTCCTTTGCTTTGAGATAGGCAGGACAGTTCCTTTTATCGCCCTTGTGAGGTCTCTTCTTAGTTCCAGAGGCAGAGGCTATGTGGCATCTCCTTTATTCCTCTTTCTCTTAGTGAGACCTACAGCAGTGTGAAGTTCCATCATAAGCTTGGTAACAGTGTACTCTAGCTTGTGTATGGAGTAGTTCATCTTGGAGGTACCAAGAGATGCGGGGAGAGTTTCTAAGATCATATCTATGATATTCTTCCCATCAATCTCAGATCCTAGGATTTCCATTTTATTCCGAAAACTAATGATCAGTTTCATAAAGTCTCCAACAGGAGTCCTAGCCTTCATGTGACAGTTCATAAACTATCGGACTGCTTGTTGCCTTATTTGACGCCTTTGCCCTCCAAACATCTCAAGGAGATTTTAGAGCATGTCGGTGGCAGTCTCGATGTCACGATGTTGTTGTTGCAACACATTATTCATTGATGCTAAGATATAGCACCTCACAATCTAATCGGAGAAGAGCCAGGCCACCAAGGCGTCTTTGTCCTCATGAGTCGAATCATCATTCGTCAGAGGAGGACACGGGGTGGTGAGTACCCATTTTTGCTTGTTAAAGGTAGGTATTATGTCGAGCTTATGTTTCGAGTCTATGTAGTTTTCGTTTTCGAGTTTGTTCCAGGAAAGGATGAAAGAGAGAGAGTTGGGAGACATGTTGCCTATAAAAGTTGAAACAAGTTTATGATTAGTCTTTGGTTTAGGATTTAAGTTTGTTTAAGACTTTATAAAATCCAAAGGTGTTATAAACCAAACGATAATTTACTCCTTCGAGGGAAGGCCGCAAAAAATCTCCATTTATAAGTAAATGACACATCATTAATGCTTTAGCCAAGATGTCAATACACCAAATTTTGACTAGCCACCTTGTAAATTGGTTTGATCACTCACATCCTTTCGCAGGGCCTCGAGGGAGGGTTACTAGGGATTGAGTCTAAGTGTGTAACCAACCACTTAGTCCAAGAGATCGACTTTGAAAAACAATCCGCCGAGGGGAGGTCTTGTCTCATTGTCTCACTCTCGGACTTAGCTCATTGAGCAATGATCAGAGCAAAGCGTCCTTGAGTTCTCTCATTTAAGAGAGGGCAACGAGGGTGACTCTTAGTCTGGCAACACTTGCACTTTTCATTAGTGTTGGAGATCGTGGGTTACAAACAACAAGTATATCCCTCCCACTTAGTTTTTGGAGTTGGTTCATCGACTCTTATAAGTTCGGAAACAGATTTCCTAGTTAGAGAGCGACAGAGTGGACAACTAGAAGAGAATCCTAGATTTTCATGTTCAGAGCAGTATTAGTGCATAAAGGCACAAGGTACATACTCGATCTTTTCCTATTTTCTATTTCGGGAAAGTGCATGAGGGAAGTGTGAACTTCAACTCACTCGGACACTTGAAAGTTTGAGATTACACGTCTTTTTATTTTTCGGCTCGTCTACGAGGAGTCCTCCCACTCAAATTTTCAAGAGCATATAGATTTTGAACATATGTGATATAGATATAGTTTTGAAAACATTTTAAAAACTTATTTGATTTGGATGACAAAATATTTTCAAGTTTGAAAATGAAAACAGTTTTTCAAAATTCAAACTAGTTTTTTAAAAATTCAATTTCAACTAAGCTTTCAAAAATCAAAACATTTTAATCTTACACATGATGTTTATAATCTAATGAAAAACATTTTTGCTCAAGAAAATTTTCTCATTAGAGTTCTATAACTCATGGTAGTGGGGTTTGAAAATCCGGATTTCTAAAAACTGGAGTTTCAGCACAGCCGCGCACCTCGAAGTAAAATTGCCATAACTGGTGGCTCCTATGTCCTTTAGACCCGAAACTGGTGGCATCGGAAAGAGGACAGACAGATCTATAATTTGATTCAAGAATCATTAAATTTCCATTTCTGCACAGAGAGTTATGCCACTTTAACTGCGGGTTTTACTCCAGCTCAAAGAAAAAGAAATAATTAAAGTTCTGTCCTTTTTAGGTGCGAAAAAGAATCGAATGTAACGGAACGTTTTAGGAGGTTGTTAAAGCTTTCATTTGTGTTTTATTAGCAAGTTAATAACATGGTATAAAAGAAATAACAACATGCATAAAACGATTCAAGTGAATAAAAGAAACTAGCAAGACAATATAACTAGTCACAAAATTTTACTCGAAATTTTTCAAACCTTTAAAACACGTTTTTCAATGTAAAAAACTAAAAACTTTTAGAACTGATTCTAATGTGTTTTAAAAACATCCCAAATGTTGTCGCAGTTTTTCGGACAACGATTTAGGAACCGGAAATGGTTAGACCCAAGGCCGGACCAAGTGGTCTCACTCCGGCTCGAGCGTGTCGGACTTGATATCTCAAGTCGTCCCTTAGCTGTCTGTAATGTCTATCTCGTCCAAGCACCTGAAACACAAGCGAAGAGGTGTGAACTACAAAGGGGAAACAGAGGGGTTGCCTCTGTTTACCTCTCCGACGCTCAACATTAGTAGGATTGAGGTGGTTGATAGAGGGTTTAGTGTTTAGGGGTCGAGAGTTGAGAGAAACGAGCGAGTTATGAGTTCGGCAGCGTTTCAGTACTCAAATTTCGGATTACCTGGACGGGGGAAAGGATCCCTTTATTTATAGGCGACCAAGGGACGTTTCGAGGGTCCCTTGGCCGAGTGAGGTTGAGCCGGCCATCGGCCGAGTGAGGCTCGGCCGGCCGATGGCCGAGTGAGATGTAGGCCGCTGGGGAAGGCTCATTCGGCCAATGGCCGAGTGAGGGCAAGGGCGCCGGGTGAGATTGAGTCGGCAATCAGCCGAGTGAGGCTCGGCCGGCCGATGGCCGAGTGAGGGAGTGGGCGTCGGTCGAAGCTGAGTCGGCCACCAGCCGAGTGAGGCTCGGCCGGCCGATGGCCGAGCGAGGGAGTGGGCGCCGGGCGAGGCTGAGTCGACCATCAGCCGAGTGAGGCTCGGCCGGCCGATGGCCGAGCGAGACGCTGGACGCCGAGGGAGGTTCACTCGGCCATCGGCCGAGTGAAGGGTCTGGGCCGAGAGAAGACTCACTCGTCAGTTGGCCGAGCGAGTTGTTGGGCCGGCAGAAGGTTTCACTCGGCCCTTGGCCGAGTGAATGTGTTGGGCCGACTGGGGCCTCACTCGGCCATTGGCCGAGTGAGCGTTGTGGGCCGCCTGGGGGTTTCGCTCGGCCTTTGGCCGAGTGAATCTGTTTGGGTCGGCCGACGGCCGGGCGAACTGGGCCGGCCCTCGGCTGGGGGAGCTTGTCCGGCCGCCCGAAACGCCGGTCGCGACATCGGACGTCGTCGGGCCGATAACATTAGCCCCCCGAGTTTGGCGCCGGGCGTAGCCCGTGTGGTAAACTCAAGCAAACCCCGATCTCCGTCGTCTCGCCGGGCCATCTCGTCGTACTCCTCGATGCGTAAGGTTGGCAACTTGACCTCGACGGGTACCACAGCCTCGACGCCAAACGCGAGAGCGAAAGGGGTTTCGCCGGTCGCGTTTCGGGCGGTGGTGCGGTATGCCCATAAGACCATGGGGAGCTCGTCAGCCCAAGCCCCCTTTCTTGCCTCCAGCTTCTTCTTCAGGTTCTCCTTGATCGTCTTATTCACCGCCTCGACCTGACCGTTGGCTTGGGGATGGCGGGGAGAGGAGAAAGTCTTGCTAATGCCAAGCTGTCCGCACATTTCTCGGAGGCGCGCATTGTCGAATTGCTTTCCGTTGTCGGTTACAATTGACGCAGGGATCCCGAAGCGGCAGATGATGTTTCTCCAAATGAAGCTTGTCGTGTTCGCCTCGGTGATCTTTGCTAGCGGCTCAGCTTCTACCCACTTCGTGAAGTAATCGATAGCCACGATCGCGTGCTTGTATTGTCTCGGGGCCGTAGGTAGCTCGCCGATGAGGTCGATTCCCCACTTCGCGAAAGGTCGCGGCACGATAATCGGACACAAAGGGGCCGGTGCTTGGCGCGGAATGTGGGCGAACCTTTGGCACTTGTCACACTTCTTGGCCCACTCGTGGGAGTCCTTTTTCAAGGTTGGCCAGAAATATCCAAGTCTTAGCAACTTCAATGCCAAAGATTGCCCGGCGGCGTGGTTACCGCACACCCCCTCGTGCACCTCGTGGAGTGCTTTCCTCGCCTCCACCTCGGTCAGGCAACGGAGAAGGGGCATGGAGTAGCCTCTCTTGAACAAACTATCCTCCCTCATCGTGTACTTCGGGGCTAGGCTTCTCAGCTTTCTAGCTTCTTCTTTATCCTCGGGGACGACTCATCGTTTAAGGAATTCCACGAGCGGGGTCATCCATGAGGGAGGCGGAATCTCGTCAACGACCCCTACGTCGCCTCTCGAGACGTAGGGTCGGGTCAATACTTCGATTGGGACGCTGCCCTCGCCTTCCTTGTCTATCCCAGACGCGAGGCGAGCTAGGGCGTCGGCGTCAACGTTCGCCTCTCGAGGGACCTGGACGATCTCGAACCACGACAGGGCCTCCAAGTTCTTTTGGGCCTTAGACAAGTAGGCGATCATGTGTGGCTCCTTTGCGGCGTAGTCGCCCTTAACCTGATTCACGATCAATTGCGAGTCGCAATGGATGCGCAGGTTTTGGGCGCCCAACTTGTTCGCTAGCTCCAAGCCAACAATCAGAGCCTCGTACTCTGCCTCGTTGTTGGAAGCCTTGAACTTGAACCGCAGGGCGTACCTCAGCTTTTCCCTATCGGGATTTGTGAGCACAACGCCGGCGCCAGCCCCCCGGGCGTTTGACGCGCCATCCACGTGTAAGTCCCAGACCGGCCCTATCGGGTCGTTGGTTCTCTTCCTTGACGACTCGCTATGGTCGTCCTTCTTGTCTTCCGTGGTCTTACTTCTTTCGTCGCCCTCATTGGTTGGGGGCGCGCTTGTGAACTCGGCGATGAAGTCGGCGAGGGCCTGACCCTTAATGGCGGTTCTCGGTTGGAACTCGACCCCGTATTCGCCCAGCTCTTGGGACCATATCGCCATTCGAGAGGAGGTCCCTTTTTGAAGGGCCTTCTCGATGGGGTGCCCCGAGCGGACCACGATGGGGTGCGCCTGGAAGTAGGGCCGGAGCTTTCTCGCGCTCATGACGAGGGCGAGGGACAGTCTCTCGATCTCGGGGTATCGGGTTTCGGCGTCGAGGAGCGCCTTGCTAACGTAGTAGACCGGCCATTGTACTCTGTCCTCTTCGCGTATGAGGACCGCGCTCACGGCCCTATCGGAAACCGCGAGGTAGAGGTATAGGGTTTCGCCATTCTTTGGCTTTGCGAGGAACGGGGGGGAGGTGAAATAGGCCTTCATATCGCGGAATGCTTCCTCGCACTCCTCCGTCCACACGAACCCGTCGGTCTTCTTCAGTGCCTTGAAGAACGGTTGGCACCTGTCAGTGGCTTTGGAAACAAATCGCGTCAGGGCGGCGATCCTTCCCGTCAAGCTTTGAACTTCTTTGACCTTTTGCGGCGACCTCATCTCTAAGATCGCCTTAATCTTCTCAGGATTGGCCTCGATCCCGCGGCGGCTCACCATGTAGCCCAGAAACTTTCCAGACTCGACCCCGGAAGCGCACTTGTTGGGGTTAAGCTTCATCTTGTAGCGCCGCAGGATCGTGAACATTTCCCTAAGGTCTCGAACGTGGTCGTGGGCTTTGAGGCTTTTGACAAGCATGTCATCCACGTAGACCTCCATAGTTTTGCCAATTTGATTGGCGAACATGCGGTTCACCAACCTTTGATACGTTGCTCCCGCGTTTTTGAGGCCAAAGGGCATGACCTTGTAACAGTAGAGTCCGCGGTTCGTAACAAAGGTGGTCTTGATCTGATCCGGCTCGTGCATGCGGATCTGGTTGTAGCCCGAATAGGCGTCCATGAAGCTCAGCAACTCGTGGCCCGCCGTGGCGTCCACGAGCTGCTCGATCCTCGGGAGAGGGAAACTGTCTTTCGGGCAGGCTTTGTTGAGATCTTTGTAATCGATACAGATCCGCCACTTCCCGTTTGGCTTCTTGACCATTACCACATTGGACACCCACTTGGGGTGCTCCGCCTCCCTGATGAAATCGGCGGCGAGAAGTTTGTCGACTTCTTCACCAATGGCTTGGTACCTCTCCCCACTGAACGCCCGTCGCGGTTGAACGCGCTCGGCCACTCTCTTGTCATCGTTGAGACGATGAACCATGATCTCGGGGTCGATCCCCGGCATGTCGGCGTGTGTCCACGCAAAGACATCTTTGTGCTCTCGGAGGAAAGCGGCGAGCTCGATTCGGGCCTCAGACGGGAGTTGGGCGCCTACCTTGACCACTTGGTCAGGTTTGGCGTCGTCCAACACGACGGGAACGAGGTCGTCCGGTGTCTCCACCTTTCGACGCTCGACTTCGTCCCTTTGGTCTAGCTCTCCGAAGGTGCCTCCTTCCTCTAACTTGCATGGGAATTTGTCTCCGAGTTGGAAGACGGTGCTCACCACCTTCCCTTTCCCTTTTCCGTCCACGCCCTGGATGTAGCACATCCTCGCCATGGATTGGTCTCCCAACATCACGGCGATCCCTTTATCGGTCGGGAACTTCATCATCAGGTGGTACGTGGACGTTATGGCCTTCAACCGATTGAGAGTCGGGCGGCCGACGATGATGTTGTAAGCCGAGGGCTGATCCACCACCAGGAACGACACGATGTGGGTAACCTCGAGCCCCCCCGGCGTACCGAAGGTAACCGGGAGGTCGATAGTTCCCTCCGTCATAACCCTCTCCCCAGAGAAGCCGAAGAGCGGGGTCGAGATCGGGGTCGGTCTTACCTCGGATAGCTTCATCCTGTCCAACGCAGATTTGAAGATTATGTCGGCTGAGCTCCCATTGTCGATCAGGATTCTCCGGACGAGGTTGTTGGCGACCGGGGCAGAGACGACTATCGCGTCGTTGTGTGGATGGAGAACTCGTGTTGCTTCTTGTCCGGTGAAGAACATGGACTCGAAGGGGGCCGGAGGAGGGACCTCGTACGTATGGTTGATGTAGTGCGCTATTTTCCCTTGGGAAACTTCGCGCACGTACTTCTTCCTCTGCGTAGCCGAGTCTCCGAACTCCGGGCCACCCAAGATTGCACCCACGACGTGAAGTTGCGAGCTCTCCGGCTCTTCGTTTGTCGCGCGGTCTGTGACAGTCACCGTCGCCGGACCTTTCTTCCCTTGCCGCGGGCGACCTCCGTGCGCCGCGGCCGTCTCGATAGTTCTCAGGACGTACTCTTTCAGCTTCCCATCTTGAATCAGGGCCTCAATCTGACGCTTGAGTTGATAGCATTCGGATGTCAGGTGCCCGTGATCTTGATGGTAGTCACAGTACTTGCTTTGATCCCTCTTGGCGGGATCCTTCGTGAGCGGGGTTGGGCTTCCCAACTTGTCACGGTGCAGAGCCAGGATTTGCTCCGGCGGAGTGTTCAGAGGAGTGAATGGCGAGAACCTCCGGAAGCTGTCGACATGCGATGGCTTCGGCCCGGGGAGGGAGCGGCCGTTAGGGGCCTGGCTTCCCTTATTCCGCCTCTTTCGGGGGTCGGGACGATCTTCATCTCGATCGTCGCGGCGGCGACTCCCCTGTCCTCCTGCCTTTCGGCCATCTCGGCCATCGAGATAGTCCTCGACTCCCATGTATGTGCGGGCTCTTGTCATCAGCTCCGCCATGTCACGCGGGACTTGGCCAACAATAGACTTGAGGAAGTCGCTCGTGCGCACTCCCTCGGTGATCGCCGTGATGGCGTCCCTGTCGTCGAACCCTTCGACCTTGTGAGACTCCTCGGTGAAGCGAGCGAGGTATTGTCTCAACGTCTCGTCTCTTCCTTGTCGGATAGAGAGGAGGTGGGTCTTTGGCTTCTTTTGCGCCACGAGGGTGGCGAATCGGGTGAGGAAAGCCTCTCGCAAGGCCCGGAAAGACGGGATGCTTCCCGGCCTCAAGCTTCGGAACCACTCAAACCCCGAGCCTGTGAGGGTCAGGCTGAAGGCTTGGCAGAGGGTGGCGTCCGCCTGCCCCTGCATAGTCATCCACGTCTCATAGTGTTGGACGTGGAAATGGGGGTCCGTACGTCCATCGTAGGGGGGAATGGACGGTAACTTGAAGTTCCCCACGCATGGTTGCACGAGGATTTGCGCGGCGAAGGGAGAGTATGATTCCTCGATCCCTCCGTATGGCCTTTGCCTCCCTGACTCCCTCATTTCGATGATTTGATTCTGGAGGCTTTGAATCATCGTGACCATGTCGAGCCCGTTAGCGGGGCCGACCGTCGGGGCCACGGGAGTCACCGGTTGGCGTTCGTTGGACGCTTGGTCCACGACATTGGCCTGCGACCGGCCGAGAGTTGCGGCGGGGAGCGCGTCCCTTCGAGAGTTTAGCCTTTGGCGGAGATCCTCCCCTCGGGAGTTTCTCTGCGCCGTCAAGCGCTCTCTAAGGTCCGCACTCGGCGCGGGGCGAGGTGAGGTCGCCCTTGGTCGGGCCGTCCGGCGGGCGCTTCGGCTGTCGGCCCCATTGTCTACCAGAGTCGCTCTCTCCTCGGCGAGGGGCCGTGTCCGGCCACCTCTTGAAACCGAGGGGGCGAGTCCCCGGGAATGTGACTGCGCTTGCTGCCGCGCTGGGTGCGACGGCCCGGCCAAAGCGTCGTTGGGCCTCTCGGGCCGCGGAGGGGCGAGGCTAGGCGTTGCCTCGTTGGTCCTCGACTCCCCCACATATTCGGAGTCGGAGTAGTCTCTGGCGGACCTATCTTCAACGTCATAGCCGAGGAGGTCGGATATAAGCGAACCATCGACGCCGGGGCGGTCAAGGAGCTCCGCAAGCCGCCGGGCCGTGTCCTCTCGGAGCACGGCCTCGGGGTCAATCATCGGGTCTTGGGGCTGGCTCTCGCTATCGCGAGGTTGCCCTTCAAGACGATGTGCGAGGCGTCGAAGACCATACCTCGAGCTCGTCGCTCGGGTACCCGCGGAGGTAGTGGGAATGTGACTCATCTCTCGAGAGTCGTGAGAACAAAGGGAGAAAACTGGTAGAGGGAATGCGTCGTCAAGGTCGAGAGATCCCCTCCTTCTAGCGCCAAAATGTTGTCGCAGTTTTTCGGACAACGATTTAGGAACCGGAAATGGTTAGACCCAAGGCCGGACCAAGTGGTCTCACTCCGGCTCGAGCGTGTCGGACTTGATATCTCAAGTCGTCCCTTAGCTGTCTGTAATGTCTATCTCGTCCAAGCACCTGAAACACAAGCGAAGAGGTGTGAACTACAAAGGGGAAACAGAGGGGTTGCCTCTGTTTACCTCTCCGACGCTCAACATTAGTAGGATTGAGGTGGTTGATAGAGGGTTTAGTGTTTAGGGGTCGAGAGTTGAGAGAAACTAGCGAGTTATGAGTTCGGCAGCGTTTCAGTACTCAAATTTCGGATTACCTGGACGGGGGAAAGGATCCCTATATTTATAGGCGACCAAGGAACGTTTCGAGGGTCCCTTGGCCGAGTGAGGTTGAGCCGGCCATCGGCCGAGTGAGGCTCGGCCGGCCGATGGCCGAGTGAGATGTAGGCCGCTGGGGAAGGCTCATTCGGCCAATGGCCGAGTGAGGGCAAGGGCGCCGGGTGAGATTGAGTCGGCAATCAGCCGAGTGAGGCTCGGCCGGCCGATGGCCGAGTGAGGGAGTGGGCGCCGGTCGAGGCTGAGTCGGCCACCAGCCGAGTGAGGCTCGGCCGGCCGATGGCCGAGCGAGGGAGTGGGCGCCGGGCGAGGCTGAGTCGGCCATCAGCCGAGTGAGGCTCGGCCGGCCGATGGCCGAGCGAGACGCTGGACGCCGAGGGAGGTTCACTCGGCCATCGGCCGAGTGAAGGGTCTGGGCCGAGAGAAGACTCACTCGTCAGTTGGCCGAGCGAGTTGTTGGGCCGGCAGAAGGTTTCACTCGGCCCTTGGCCGAGTGAATGTGTTGGGCCGACTGGGGCCTCACTCGGCCATTGGCCGAGTGAGCGTTGTGGGCCGCCTGGGGGTTTCGCTCGGCCTTTGGCCGAGTGAATCTGTTTGGGTCGGCCGACGGCCGGGCGAACTGGGCCGGCCCTCGGCTGGGGGAGCTTGTCCGGCCGCCCGAAACGCCGGTCGCGACATCGGACCTCGTCGGGCCGATAACACCAAACTCATAGAAAATCAACATGATATTTAATTTAAAGGCAAGAGCAATAAATTAAAAAAAAATCTAAGCTTACAATTCTAACTTTTCACAAAATTAGTAAACTTTCGAAAACGATTTTCAAGCTCATATTTTTAAATACATGTACATGCATATCTTTGACCATAGCTCTGATACCATTTGTCGGAATTGATCTAGGGTTTAAGAAAAAGTTTTAATGCTTCGGGATGCAGCGGAATTTTAAAAATTTTCTTTTTCAAGTAAAAACAGTTTTTACTAACCTAGACAAAGAGCAAGCACATGTAAATATAAACTATTATGAGCATAGAAGTTTACTAACCTTTCTTGAAGCTTGAACTTGGAGAAGCTTTTGGAAAGTTGCAACGCTCGTCTCCCTCGCAGCACGTCTCTCTTTCTTTCCTCGGCAACTCGAGCAACCACGAAAGTTTCTATCACTAAATCACTCGAAATAAAAGGAATTAGTGTGTGGGCACTTTTAAACACTACGACTTAAGAACGATTCTTGAAGTCGCAGAGTTAAACTCTAGGTCAAATGAGGACCTAGGTGCCAAAACAATAAAACAAAATTGACTAGTGTTATCGGCCCGACGAGGTCCGACGACGGGATCGACATTTCGGGCGGCCGGACGAGCTCACCCGGCCAATGGCCGGCCCAGTTCACTCGGCCATTGGCCGACCCAAGCAATTCACTCTGCCAATGGCTGAGTGAGCCCACAGCCGGCCCATCACGTTCACTCGGCCAATGGCCGAGTGAACCCTCAGCCGGCCCACCAAGTTCACTCGGCCAGTGGCCGAGTGAGTTCCCTGTCGGCCCAACAGCTCACTCGGCCAATGGCCGACAGAGTCCTCTCTCAGCCCAGGCTTTTCACTTGGCGTCCGGCATTCACTCGGCCAATGGCCGAGTGAACCTCATCCAGCGTTCACTTGGCCAATGGCCGAGTGAATCTCACTCGGCGGCCTAACTTCACTCGGCCAAGGGACTTTCAAAACGTCCCTTGGTCGCCTATAAATACGAGGGTCCCTCCCTCGGTCCAGGTAATCTGAATTTGAGTACTGAAATGCTGTCGAACTCGTACTTCGCTCGTTTCTCTCAAGTCTCGGCCTCTAAACACCTAAACCCTCTATATCCACCTCAATCCTACTAATGTTGAGCGTCGGAGAGGTAAACAGAGGCAACCCCTCTGTTTCTGCTTTGTAGTTCACACCTCTTTGCTTGCTTTTCACGTGCTTGGACGAGATAGACACTACCGGCAGCTAAGGGACGACTTGGGATACCTAGTCCGACACGCTCGAGTCAAGGCGAGAGCACTTGGTCCGGCCTTGGGTCTAACCGCCTTTGACTCCTAAATAGTTGTCCGAAAAACTGCGACAACATTTTGGCGCTAGAAGGAGGGGACCACCGACCTTAGCATGCTCTCCCTTCCATTCCACACCTTCACTACATCTACGACTCTCGAAAGATGAATCACATTCCTACGACCTCCGCTGGCACTCGAGCGACGAGCTCGAGGTACGGTCTCCGAAACCTCGCTCACCGTCTTGAAGGGCAACCTCGTGATAACGAGAGCCAGCCCCAAGACCCGGCGAACGACCCCGAGGCCGCGCTCCGAGAGGACACGGCCCGGCGGCTCGCGGAGCTTCTAGACCGTCCCGGCGTCGACGGCTCGCTCATCGCCAATCTCCTCGGCTACGACGTCGAGGATAGGTCCACCCGAGATGACTCCGACCCCGACTATGTGGGGGAGTCAAGGACAGATGAGGCAACGCCAAGCCTTGCCCCGTCGCGGTCCGAGAGGGCGAACGGCGACTTGGCTGGACCGGCACGGCAGTAGGCACGCTCATATTCCCGGGGACTCGCCCCTTCGGTTTCAAGAGGTGGCCGGACACGGCCCCTCGCCGATGAGAGAGCGACTCTGGTGGACGATGGGGCAGAAGCCGGACGGTCCGACCAAGGGCAACCTCGCCCCGCCGAGCGACGAGCGTGGACCTTAGAGAACGCCTGACAGTGCAAAGAAATTCCCGAGGGGAGGATCTCCGCCAAAGGCTCAATTCTCGGAGGGATGCTCTCCCCGCCGTGACTCTCGGCCGACCTCAAGCCAACGCCGGGGACCAAGCGTCCAACGACCGCCAACCGGCGACTCACACGGTCCCGGCGGTCAGCCCAACTAACGGGCTTGACATGGTCACGATGATTCAAAGCCTTCAAAACCAAATCATCGAGATGAGGGAATCGGGGAGGCAAAGGCCTTACGGAGGGATCGAGGAGTCATACTCTCCCTTCGCCGCTCAAATCCTCGCGCAGCCTTGCGTGGGGAACTTCAAGCTACCGTCCATTCCCCCCTACGATGGGCAGACGGACCCGAACTTCCACATCCAACACTATGAGACGTGGATGACAATGCAAGGACAGTCGGACGCGACTCTCTATCAAGCCTTCAGCCTGACCCTTACAGGGTCGGGATTCGAATGGTTCCGAAGTTTGAGATCGGGGAGCATCTCGTCCTTCCGGGCTCTGCGAGAGGCTTTCCTTGCGCGATTCGCCACTCTCGTGGCGCAAAAGAAATCGAAGACTCACCTTCTCTCCATCCGACAAGGGAGAGACGAGACGTTGAGACAATACCTCGCTCGCTTCACCGAGGAATCTCACAAGGTCGAAGGTTTCGGCGATAAGGATGCCATCACGGAAATCACCGAGGGAGTTCGCAAAAGCGACTTCCTCAAGTCTATTGTTGGAAAAGTCCCGCGAGACATGGCGGAGCTAATGTCAAGGGCCCGCACGTATATGGGAATCAAGGACTATCTCGATGGCCGAGACGGCCGGAAGTCAGGGGGACAGAATAGTCGCCGTAGCGACGACAAGGATGGAGATCGTCTCGACCCTCGAAAGAGGAGGAACAAGGGAGGCCAGGCCCCTAACGGTCACTCCCTCCCCGGGCCGAGACCACCGCATGTCGATAGCTTCCGAAAGTTCTCGACATTCACTCCCCTGAATACTCCGCAGGAGCGGATCCTGGCTCTGCATCGTGACAAGCTAGGAAGTCCAACTCCTCTCACGAAGGATCCCGCAAAGAGGGATTGAAGCAAGTACTGTGAATACCATCAAGATCACGGGCATCTGACGTCCGAGTGTTACCAACTCAAGCGTCAGATCGAGGCCCTGATTCAAGATGGGAAGTTGAAAGAATATGTCCTGAGAACGGTCGGGACGGCCGCGGCAAGAAAGGAAGGGTTCGGCGACGGTGACCGTCATGGACCGAGCAGCAATTGAAGAACCGGAGAGCTCGCAACTGCACATTGTGGGCTCAATCATGGGCGGCCCGGAGTTCAGAGACTCGGCCACGCAAAGGAAGAAGTGTTGGAATCAATCTAGGGTTTAAGAAAAAGATTAAACGCTTCGGGAAGCGGCGGAATTTTAAAATTTTCTTTTACAAGTAAAAACGGTTTTTACTAACCTAGACAAGTGCAAGTACATGTAATTAAAAACTATTATAAGCTAAGAAGTTTACTAACCTTTCTTGAAGCTTGAACCTTGAAGAAGCTTTTGGAAAGTTGCAACGCTCGTCTCCCCTCGCAGCACGTCCCTCTTTCTTTCCTCGGCACCTCGAGTAACCACGAAAGTTTCTATCACTAAATCACTCGAAATAAAGGAATTAGTGAGTGGGCACTTTTAAACACTACGACTTAAGAACAAGTCTTGAAGTCACAGAGCTAAACACTAGGTCGAGTGAGGACCTAGGTGCCAAAGCAAGAATAATCGAAAATGAACTAGAGAGAGAGAGAGGAGTTTCGGCAACAATGTCTAGAGAGAGAGTCTCTCAAATCTCTTAAACTTGGATGGATTGAAAAGTGAGGAATGGGGCTCCTATTTATAGGAGAGGTTTTACCTTCAATAAGGTAGTTTCCTCTTCTATAGAATATCACATATTCATGAGCAAAAATCCCTTATTTCCCATTCCATGTTGGGCGCCAAAGGCAGCCTCCTTGAGGCTTGGATTTGTTTCCTTTTTTGTTCCTTGGCTTGCCTTTTCCTCACTTGGCCGATTCCCCTATGCATCTCATATGCAAATTTGTTTCCTCTTTTTCTTTTGGCAAGTATCTTGATACATTTATGCACAAAATAATCTCTCTTTCCTCTTGGGTGGTGGGCGCCTATTCTAATGCTAGAAAGGCCTTCTAGAAGCTTTTCCACTTGTTCATGACAACATGAAAAAGGCCCATTAAGAATTTTCAATAAAATTCTTATGAAATGAAATTAATCCAAAAGGCCCAATAAATCTTATTTTGGCCGAGTGAAACTTGTCATCAAATGACCATGTCAAAAAAATTTATTGACATTCATTTCATCCTATGTCTCAAAAGACAAAAATACCCTTTTGACTATTTTCGTTCTCGTTTTGACTTAGCTTCCAGTTTAACTATTCCTATCGATGTGCTTCGTGACAGTGACCTCATGGACCCAAATGAACAAAGCTTGAGCTAAACACTTGGACTCAAAACTGCACAAACCTTTTCCAAGTTTAGCTTAATGCCAACTGACTCCACTAAAGAGCTGACACTGAAAATCTCTCGGTTCAAATGAATTTATTTTCTACTCAAGAATTCGACCTAATTATGATGAGCGGATCCACTAAATATTATCTATGTTTACCCTTCATGAATGTCATCAGCTAGTCGGGATTTACTAAATTACAATTTTACCCTTCTAGCTGTTATTTCATCAACTCCTTTGTCGCTTGTGAATAAGTTAGAAACAATGTATTGACGAGGAGCTAACAAGTCACATTGTTTCATCCAAAAGAGTCAGGACTCAATTTGGACACTGGCCAGTTCATTTATTCACACTCCAAGGAACAAAGCATGAGGTGACATACATTGCATTTCAGCAATCTTGTACATGAATTCCATATCTATGAGAACTTCACAAAGTTACTCATGACATTCTCAGAACTTAGTACTTCACAAATAGGCCCTGTTCGGAATCACATAGTGAGTCCGAACTCTGACTTTCTCAAATGAGAATACTAAGGTGTGAAATGACATGTCTCATTTTAGGATTAAGGTAAGCATGATGCAATTCATACATAGTGACTTCGAGACATAAGAGGTTAAATGGTTTTTTCTTATCTTGTCTCTAGAAGTGCACTGGTCAATTCAGTCCCTTCGGAAGATACCTAGAAGAACTATAGAGTCTCCAACTCTCAATGCCTCATAACCAGACATCATAGATTCTTCTAACAATCATACTGAGGTCAATAGTCCTTTGACCCTTAGATTGCGAATATATCGTTTTAAGCAAACTACGAAGAGTTTGTTCATGCAAATCTACATTTGTCTCTTCGTAAGTTGTTAAGTTTGTGTATGGACTAAAAGACTAAGGTTTTATCATAAAGCTTCAAACAAGGAAGATTGAATGAACGTTTCAACTTTTTATTAATGAATAAGCAATTACAAGCAAGAGTCTTCGTAAGACTATATGACATCAAATGTACATAAATAGACACTACTACTCTTCTTGTGGGCACCATTGACAACAAACTCCCACTTGACTCAAAGAAGATGTGAGTAGTCCTACACGCCTAATCCCTCTCGAAGTTGGTCGAAGACCATGTTCGCTAGGGCCTTGGTGAATGGATCTTCCAGAGATCTACTTCACCTCCACGTCTCCGTGCTGCGCGATCTCTCGAACACAACTCGCCGCCTTCCTCCGCGAGTTCAAAGATGTCTTTGCGTGGACACACGCCGACATGCCGGGGATCGACCCCGAGATAATGGTTCACCGTCTCAACGACGACAAGAGAGTGACTGAGCGCGTTCAACCGCGACGGGCATTCAGCAAAGAGAGGTACCAAGCCATTGGTGAAGAGGTTGACAAACTTCTCGCGACCGACTTCATCAGGGAGGCGGAGCACCCCTAGTGGCTGTCCAATGTGGTGATGGTCAAGAAGCCGAACGGGAAGTGGCGGATCTGTATCGACTACAAAGATCTCAACAAAGCCTGCCCGAAAGACAGCTTCCCTCTCCCGAGGATCGAGCAACTTGTGGACGCCACAGCGGGCCACGAGTTGTTAAGCTTCATGGACGCCTACTCAGGCTACAATCAGATCCGCATGCACGAGCCGGATCAGATCAAGACCACCTTTGTTACGAACCGCGGACTCTACTGCTACAAGGTCATGCCCTTTGGCCTCAAAAATGCGGGAGCGACGTATCAAAGGTTGGTGAACCGAATGTTCGCCAATCAAATTGGAAAAACCATGGAGGTCTACGTGGACGATATGCTTGTCAAGAGCCTCAAAGCCCACGACCACGTTCGAGACCTTAGAGAGATGTTCACGATCCTGCGACGCTACAGGATGAAGCTCAACCCCAACAAGTGCGCTTTTGGGGCCAAGTCCGGAAAATTATTGGGCTACATGGTCAGCTGCCGCGGGATCGAGGCTAACCCCGAGAAGATTAGGGCGATCTTAGAGATGAGGTCGCCGCAAAAAGTGAATGAAGTTCAGAGTTTGACGGGAAGGATCGCTGCCCTGACGCGATTCGTTTCCAAGGCCACCGATAGGTGCCAACTATTTTTCAAGGCACTAAAGAAGATCGACGGGTTTGTTTGGAAGAAGGAGTGCGAGGAAGCATTCGACGAAATGAAATCCTATTTCACCTCCCCCCGTTCCTCGCAAAGCCGAAGGATGGCGAGACCTTGTACATTTACCTCGCGGTTTCCGATAGGGCCATGGCCGGTCTACTACGTGAGCAAGGCGCTCCTCGACGCCGAGACCCGATACCTGGAAATCGAGAGATTGTCCCTCGCCCTTGTCATGAGTACGAGAAAGCTCCGACCCTACTTCCAAGCGTACCCCATCGTGGTGCGCACGGGACATCCCATCGAGAAGGCCCTGAAAAAGGGACCTCTTCTCGAATGGCCATATGGTCCTAGGAGTTGGGCGAGTACAGGGTCGAGTTCCAACCGAGAACCGCCATCAAGGGCCAAGCCCTCGCCGACTTCATAGCCGAATTCACAAGCGCACCCTCAACCGACGAGGGTGAAAAAGACAACGAGTTCAAGGCTTCCAACAACGAGGCGGAGTACGAGGCTCTGATCGTTGGCTTGGAGCTAGCGAACAAGCTAGGCGTCCAAAACCTGTGCATCCACTACGACTCACAGTTAATTGTGAATCAGGTTAAGGGCGACTACGCCGCTAAAGAGCTAAACATGATCGCGTACTTGTCAAAGTGTTGTCAATGGTGCCCACAAGAAGAGTAGTAGTGTCTATTTATGTACATTTTATGTCAAATAGTCTTACGAAGACTCTTGCTTGTAATTGCCTATTCATTCAATAATAAAGTTGAAACGTTCATTCAATCTTCCTTGTCTGAAGCTTTATGATAAAACCTTAGTCTTTTAGTCCATAAACAAACTTAACAACTTACGAAGAGACAAATGTAGATTTGCATGAACAAACTCTTCGTAGTTTGCTTAAAACGATATATTCGCAATCTTAGGGTCAAAGGACTATTGATCTCAGTATGATTGTTAGAAGAATCTATGATGTCTGGTTATGAGGCATTGAGAGTTGGGGACTCTATAGTTCTTCTAGGTATCTTCCGAAGGTACTGAATTGACCAATGCACTTCTAGAGACAATATAAGAACAAACCATTTAACCTCTTATGTCTCGAAGTCAATATGTATGAATTGCATCATGCTTACCTTAATCCTGAAATGAGACATGCCATTTCACACCTTAGTATTCTCATTTGAGAAAGTCAAAGTTCGGACTCACTATGTGATTCCGATCAAGGCCTATTGGTGAAATACTGAGTTGTGAGTCTGTCATGAGTAACTTTGTGAAGTTCTCATAGATATAGAATTCATGTACAAGATTGCTGAAATGCAATGTATGTCACCTCATGCTTTGTTCCTTGGAGTGTGAATAAATGAACTGGCCAGTGTCTAAATTGAGTCCTGACTCTTTTGGATGAAACAATGTGACTTGTTAGCTCCTCGTCAATACATTGTTTCTAACTTATTCACAAGCGACAAAGGAGTTGAGGAAATAACAGCTAGAAGGGTAAAATGGTAATTTAGTAAATCCCGACTAGCTGATGACATTCATGAAGGGTAAACATAGATAATATTCAGTGCATCCGCTCATCATAATTAGGTCGAATTCTTGAGTAGAAAATAAATTCATTTGAACCGAGAGATTTTCAGTGTCAGCTCTTTAGTGGAGTCAGTTGGCATTAAGCTAAACTTGGAAAAGGTTTGTGAACTTTTGAGTCCAAGTTTTTAGCTCAAGCTTTGTTCATTTGGGTCCATGAGGTCACTGTCACGAATCACATCGATAGGAATAGTTAAACTGGAAGCTAAGTCAAAACAAGAACGAAAATAGTCAAAAGGGTATTTTTGTCTTTTGAGACAAAGGATGAAATGAATGTCAATAAATTTTTGACAAGGTCATTTTATGACATGTTTCACTCGGCCATGACTTGATCATTGGGCCTTGTGAATTAATTTCATTTCATAAGAATTTTATTGAAAATTCTTATTGGGCCTTTTTTCATGTTGTCATGAACAAATGGAAAAGCTTCTAGAAGCCTTTTCTAGAAGGCTATAGGCGCCCAACATACCCAAGAGATAGAGAGAATATTTTGTGCATAAATGTATGAAGATACTTGCCAAAAGAAAAAGAGGAAACAAATTTCCTCTAAGGGAAACAAGAGGTAGGCGCCCAAGTTGAGAAAGAAGCAAGGCAAGGAACAAAAAAGGAAACAAATCCAAGGCTTAATGAAGCCTACCTTGGCCGAGTGCATCATAGAGGAAAAGAGGAAATTGGCTCATGAATATGTGATATTCTATAGAAGAGGAAACTACCTTATTGAAGGTGAGACCTCTCCTATAAATAGGAGCCTCATTCTTCTCATTTTTTCTCATTCCACATAAGTTAGAGATTGAGAGCTTCTCTCTCTAGAACTTGTGGTTGCCGCCCCTCTTCTCTCTCTCTCTAAGTTTATTTTCGATTTTTCTTGTCTTGGCACCTAGGTCCTCACTCGACCTAGTGTTTAGCTCTGCGACTTCGAGACTCGTTCTTAAGTCGTAGTGTTTAAAAGTGCCCACTCACTGATTCCTTCTTTTCGAGTGATTTAGTGATAGAAACTTTCGTGGTTGCTCGAGGTGCCGAGGAAAGAAAGAGAGACGTGCTGCGAGGGGAGACGAGCGTTGCAAACTTTCCACAAGTTTCTTCAAAGTTCAAGCTTCAAGAAAGGTTAGTAAACTTCTAGCTCATATTGGTTTTTAATTACATGTACTTGCACTTGTCTAGGTTAGTAAAAACCGTTTTTACTTGTAAAAGAAAATTTTTAAAATTCCGCCGCTTACCGAAGCGTTAATTATTTTCTTAAACCCTAGATCGATTCCAACAAATAGTATCAGAGCTATGGTCAAAGATATGCATGTACATGTTTTTAATTATGAGCTTGAAAATCGTTTTCGAAAGTTTACTTATTTTGTGACAAGTTAGAATTGTAATCTTAGATTTTTTTTAATTTATTGCTCTTGCCTTTAAATTAAAAAGCATGTTGTTTTTCTATGAGTTTGGGATGTTTTTAAAACACATTAGAATCAGTTCTAAAAGTTTTTAATTTTTTATATTGAAAAACGTGTTTTAAAGGTTTGAGAAATTTCGGTAAATTTTGTGACTAGTTACTTTGTCTTTCTAGTTTCTTTTATTTACCGTAATCGTTTTATGCATGTTGTTATTTCTTTTATTCTATGTTATTACCCTGCTAATAAAACACAAATAAAAGCTTTAAACAACATCTTAAAACGTTCCGTTACACTTGATTCTTTTTCGCACCTAAGTAGGACCAAGCTTTAATTTATTTCTTTTTCTTCGAGCTGGAGTAAACCCGCATTAAAAGTGGCATAACTCTCTGCTCAGAAATCGAAATTTAATTATGCCTGAATCAAATTAAAGGTCTGTCTGTCCTCTGTCCAATGCCACCGGTTTCGGCTGAAAAGGACATCGGAGCCGCCAGATATGGCGATTTTACTCGGAGGTGCGCGGCTGTCTGAAACTCCAGTTTTTTTAGAAATCCGGATTTTCAAACCCCACTACCATGAGTTATAGAACTCTAATGAGAAAATTTTCTTGAGCAAAAATGTTTTTCATATGATTATAAACATGATGTGTAAGATTAAAATGTTTTGATTTTTGAAAGTTTAATTGAAATTGCATTTTTACAAAACTAGTTTGAATTTTGAAAAACCGTTTTCACTTTCAAACTTGAAAATATTTTGTCATCCAAATCAAATAAATTTTCAAAATGTTTTCAAAACTATATCTATATCACATAAGTTCAAAATCTATATGCTCTTGAAAATTTGAGTGGGAGGTCTCCTTGTAGACAAGCCGAAAAATAAAAAGATGTGTAATCTCAAACTTTCAAGTGTTCGAGTGAGTTGAAGTTCACACTTCCCTCACGCACTTTCCCGAAATAGAAAATAGGAAAAGATCGAGTATGTACCTTGTGCCTTTATGCACTAATACTGCTCTGAACATGTCGATCTAGGATTCTCTTCTAGTTGTCCGCTCTGTCGCTCTCTAACTAGGAAATTTGTTTCCGAACTTATAAGAGTCGATGAACCAACTCCAAAAACTAAGTGGGAGGGTTATATTCGTTGTTTGTAACCCACGATCCCCAACACTAATGAAAAGTGCAAGTGTCGCCGGACTAAGAGTCACCCTCGTGGCCCTCTCTTAAATGAGAGTACTCAAGGGCGCTTTGCTCTGATCATTGCTCAATGAGCTACGTCCGAGAGTGAGATGATGATGGCAAGGCCTCCCCTCGGTGGATTGTTTTTCAAAGTCGATCTCTTGGACTAAGTGGTTGGTTACACACTTAGACTACATCCCTAGTAATCCTCCCTCGAGGCCCTGCGAAAGGATGTGAGTGATCAAACCAATTTACAAGGTGGCTAGTCAATGTTGATGTATTGACATCTTGGCTAAGCATTAATGATGTGTCATTTACTTATAAATGGAGATTTTTTGCGGCCTTCCCTCGAAGGAGTAAATTATCGTTTGGTTTATAACACCTTTGGATTTTACAAAAGTCTTAATAAAACTTAAATCCTAAACCAAAGACTAATCATAAACTTGTTTCAACTTATATAGGCAATATGTCTCTCAACCATCTCTCTATCTTTCTTTCCTCGATCAAACTCGAAAACGAAAACTACGTAGATTCGAAACGTAACCTCGACATAATACCTACCGTTAACAAGCACAAATGGGTACTCACCACCCCGTGTCCTCCTCTGACGAATGATGATTCAATTCAAGAGGACAATGACGCCTTAGCTGCTTGGCTTCGATCCGATGAGATTGTGAGGTGCTATATCTTGGCATCTATGAACAATATGCTGAAAGAGCAACATCGTGACATCGAGACTGCCGCTGACGTGCTCTACAATTTCCTTGAGATGTTTGGAGGGCAAAGGCGTCAAACAAGGCTACAAGCAGTCCGACAGTTTATGAACTGTCATATGCAGGCTAGGACTCCTGTTGGAGACTTCATGATACTGATCATTAGTTTTCTAAATAAAATGGAAATCCTAGGATCTGAGATTGATGGGAAGAATATCATAGATATGATCTTAGAAACTCTCCCCGCATCTCTTGATACCTCCAAGATGAACTACTCCATTAACAAGCTAGAGTACACTGTTACCAAGCTTATGAAGGAACTTCACACTGCTGTAGGTCTCACTAAGACAAAGAGGAATCAAGGAGAGGCACATGCTACTAAGCACAAAGCCTCCGCCTCTGGAACTAAGAAGAGACCTTCCAAGGCCGATAAAAAGAACTGTCCCGCCTATCTCAAAGCAAAGGAACATAGTATTGTACTAGTTACCGAAGCATGCTTAGTAGCTGATAATGTATCAACGTGGATTCTTGACTCCGCTGCTACTAACCATATTTGTTGTTCCTTGAATGGTTTCAAGAAAACCAAAAGCTTAGAGGAAGGCAAGTTCTGTTTCAAATGGGGTGATGGGAGCCTGGTGTCCGCGAAGGCTGTGGGATCCGTGACGCTGTCTTTTGAAGACCGCACTTTAAACTTGAATAATGTTTATTTTGTTCCTACCTTTGGGAAGAACTTAATATCCGTTGCTCGTCTTCTCGAGCAAGATTATTGTTTAAAGTTCATAAAGAATGGAATTCGTATTTCGTTTCCTGATAATTCTTTTATCACTGATGCATGTATGAAGAATGCTCTATTTTACATCTATCCCACTCAGCCTTCTCTTTTAGACACCGAAATAGATAATGATCTAATTAGGGAGCCAAAGAGGATCAAACTTTCTGAATCCTCCGATCTAACAAAATCAACATACCTCTGGCACTTAAGACTTGGTCATATCAGTCTAGATAGGATTAAGAGACTTGTGAGGGATGGTCCACTCCAAGCCTCTGCAATAGGTTCACTACCTACTTGTGAATCCTGCATAGAAGGAAAAATGACTAAGCGACCTTTCTCCGATAAGGGTCGAAGAGCCACTGAGTTGCTGGAACTAATACATTTTGATGTATGTGGTCCACTCAACCAACAGGCACGTAGAGGTTACGAATACTTCATTACCTTCACTGATGATTACTCAAGATATGGGTTTGTCTATTTGCTTAAACACAAATCCGAGACCTTTAACGTATTTAAGGTCTTTAGGGCTTTAGTGGAAAAGCAAACTGGCAAAGTGATCAAAACCCTTCGATCTGATCGAGGTGGTGAGTATATGTCTGGAGAGTTCGATGACTTTATTAAAGAAGAAGGTATCGCTTCTCAGCTTACCGCACCTGGCACACCTCAACAAAACGAAGTGTCAGAGAGAAGAAACCGAACTCTTATGGAGATGGTTAGATCAATGATGAGTTACTCATCACTCCCGCTTTCCTTTTGGGGATATGCCCTCGAAACAGCCCCCTACATTCTGAACCAAGTTCCATCCAAAACGGTTCCTGGTACTCCTTATGAACGATGGACTGGCCGTAAAGTGAATCTTGGCCGCATCCGAATTTGGGGTTGCCCTGCACACGTGCTAAGGCAAAAGACTAGCAAGTTGGCTAGTAGGTCAGAATTGTGCCTGTTTGTAGGATATCCGAAGGAAACCAAAGGTTTTACTTTCTATAGTCCCGAGGACGATAAGACTTTCATTAGCACGAATGCTCGTTTCCTTGAGGAGGACTTCATGAAGGATGCGAAACCTAGAAGCAAAATTGTGCTTGAAGAAAAGTTGGGTGAGGAAGCTTCTACCTCATCTGTAAGAACTGTTCTTACCCCAACTGAAACACAACCTAACTCATCAGAATCTCGTCAAGTAGTACTTCGACGTAGTGGGAGGACTACTCAAAAGCCTGACAGGTACATGTCTTATGGAGACTCTCTTGTAGCCGTCTCCGACATGGATGACCCTGTTTCCTATAGCCAAGCGATGGCTTGTTCTGAATCAAACCTTTGGCTTGACGCCATGAAAGTTGAAATGCACTCGATGTATGTCAACAATGTCTGGAAACTTGTAGACCTTCCTGAAGGGATTAAATCCGTAGGGTGTAAGTGGATATACAAGAAGAAAATGGGTCCTGATGGGAACGTCGAGACGTTCAAAGCACGACTTGTGGCAAAGGGTTATACCCAACAAGAAGGGATTGACTATGAAGAAACCTTCTCGCCAGTCGCGATGCTTAAATCCATCCGCATACTCCTATCCATAGCTGCAGCTCTCGACTATGAGATTTGGCAAATGGATGTCAAGACAGCATTTCTGAATGGCAATCTTGACGAGCGCATTTACATGGCTCAACCAGACGGTTTCGTGGATAAAGGTCAAGAGACCAAGGTTTGTGAGTTGCTTAAATCCATTTATGGACTAAAGCAAGCATCTAGGTCATGGAATATTAGATTCGATGAAACTGTAAAGAGCTTCGGCTTTGAACAGTCAATAGATGAGCCTTGTGTTTACCAGTTAATACACGAAGGCAAAGTTGTGTTTCTGGTACTATATGTCGATGATATACTACTCATTGGTAATGACGTGGGTAAGTTATCTGAGGTTAAGGTCTGGCTAGCAAAGCAATTCGATATGAAGGATCTAGGAGAAGCCGCGTACATTCTGGGAATCCAAATCTTTCGAGATAGGAAAAACCGGACCCTGTCGCTCTCTCAAGCATCTTATATTGATAAGGTGATGGATCGCTTCTCGATGCAAGACTGCAAGAGGGGTCAAACACCCTTTAGGCATGGAGTTTCACTCTCTAAGGACCAGTCTCCCAAGACTGCACAAGAGATTGAAGACATGAGGAAAATTCCTTAAGCCTCTGCCGTAGGAAGTCTTATGTATGCTATGCTTTGCACTAGACCTGACATCTGTTTCGCCGTTGGCTTAGTTAGTCGTTTCCAATCCAACCCTGGACCCGAGCACTGGATTGCTGTTAAGCATGTTCTTAAGTATCTTCGAAGAACTAGGAACTTGATGCTTACATACTCAGGTACTGACCTGACTATGACGGGATATACCGACTCCGATTTTCAAGCGGATAAGGATTCCAGGAAATCAACTTCGGGATCTGTGTTCATCCTTAATGGTGGAGCTGTTGTGTGGAGAAGTATTAAGCAATCTTGCATTGCTGACTCCACAATGGAAGCAGAATATGTGACTGCTTGTGAAGCATCCAAAGAGGCTGTATGGCTTAGAAAGTTCCTTAAGTATTTGGAAGTTGTTCCAAACGTCGACGAGCCCATGACCCTTTATTGTGATAATAGTGGGGCTGTCGCTAACTCAAAGGAACCTAGAAGCCATAAGCGCTCTAAACATATTGAGAGGAAATACCATTTGATTCGAGAGATCGCGCAGCGCGGAGACGTGGAGGTGAAGTAGATCTCTGGCAGATCCATTCACCAAGGCCCTAGCGAACATGGTCTTCGACCAACATCGAGAGGGATTAGGCATAAAGGACTACTCACATCTTCTTTGAGTCAAGTGGGAGTTTGTTGTCAATGGTGCCCACAAGAAGAGTAGTAGTGTCTATTTATGTACATTTTATGTCATATAGTCTTACGAAGACTCTTGCTTGTAATTGCCTATTCATTCAATAATAAAGTTGAAACGTTCATTCAATCTTCCTTGTCTGAAGCTTTATGATAAAACCTTAGTCTTTTAGTCCATAAACAAACTTAACAACTTACGAAGAGACAAATGTAGATTTGCATGAACAAACTCTTCGTAGTTTGCTTAAAACGATATATTCGCAATCTTAGGGTCAAAGGACTATTGACCTCAGTATGATTGTTAGAAGAATCTATGATGTCTGGTTATGAGGCATTGAGAGTTGGGGACTCTATAGTTCTTCTAGGTATCTTCCGAAGGTACTGAATTGACCAGTGCACTTCTAGAGACAATATAAGAACAAACCATTTAACCTCTTATGTCTCGAAGTCACTATGTATGAATTGCATCATGCTTACCTTAATCCTGAAATGAGACATGCCATTTCACACCTTAGTATTCTCATTTGAGAAAGTCAAAGTTCGGACTCACTATGTGATTCCGATCAAGGCCTATTGGTGAAATACTGAGTTGTGAGTCTGTCATGAGTAACTTTGTGAAGTTCTCATAGATATGGAATTCATGTACAAGATTGCTGAAATGCAATGTATGTCACCTCATGCTTTGTTCCTTGGAGTGTGAATAAATGAACTGGCCAGTGTCCAAATTGAGTCCTGACTCTTTTGGATGAAACAATGTGACTTGTTAGCTCCTCGTCAATACATTTTTTCTAACTTATTCACAAGCGACAAAGGAGTTGAGGAAATAACAGCTAGAAGGGTAAAATGGTAATTTAGTAAATCCCGACTAGCTGATGACATTCATGAAGGGTAAACATAGATAATATTCAGTGGATCCGCTCATCATAATTAGGTCGAATTCTTGAGTAGAAAATAAATTCATTTGAACCGAGAGATTTTCAGTGTCAGCTCTTTAGTGGAGTCAGTTGGCATTAAGCTAAACTTGGAAAAGGTTTGTGAACTTTTGAGTCCAAGTTTTTAGCTCAAGCTTTGTTCATTTGGGTCCATGAGGTCACTGTCACGAATCACATCGATAGGAATAGTTAAACTGGAAGCTAAGTCAAAACAAGAACGAAAATAGTCAAAAGGGTATTTTTGTCTTTTGAGACAAAGGATGAAATGAATGTCAATAAATTTTTGACAAGGTCATTTTATGACATGTTTCACTCGGCCATGACTTGATCATTGGGCCTTGTGAATTAATTTCATTTCATAAGAATTTTATTGAAAATTCTTATTGGGCCTTTTTTCATGTTGTCATGAACAAATGGAAAAGCTTCTAGAAGCCTTTTCTAGAAGGCTATAGGCGCCCAACATACCCAAGAGATAGAGAGAATATTTTGTGCATAAATGTATGAAGATACTTGCCAAAAGAAAAAGAGGAAACAAATTTCCTCTAAGGGAAACAAGAGGTAGGCGCCCAAGTTGAGAAAGAAGCAAGGCAAGGAACAAAAAAGGAAACAAATCCAAGGCTTAATGAAGCCTACCTTGGCCGAGTGCATCATAGAGGAAAAGAGGAAATTGGCTCATGAATATGTGATATTCTATAGAAGAGGAAACTACCTTATTGAAGGTGAGACCTCTCCTATAAATAGGAGCCTCATTCTTCTCATTTTTTCTCATTCCACATAAGTTAGAGATTGAGAGCTTCTCTCTCTAGAACTTGTGGTTGCCGCCCCTCTTCTCTCTCTCTCTAAGTTTATTTTCGATTTTTCTTGTCTTGGCACCTAGGTCCTCACTCGACCTAGTGTTTAGCTCTGCGACTTCGAGACTCGTTCTTAAGTCGTAGTGTTTAAAAGTGCCCACTCACTGATTCCTTCTTTTCGAGTGATTTAGTGATAGAAACTTTCGTGGTTGCTCGAGGTGCCGAGGAAAGAAAGAGAGACGTGCTGCGAGGGGAGACGAGCGTTGCAAACTTTCCACAAGTTTCTTCAAAGTTCAAGCTTCAAGAAAGGTTAGTAAACTTCTAGCTCATATTGGTTTTTAATTACATGTACTTGCACATGTCTAGGTTAGTAAAAACCGTTTTTACTTGTAAAAGAAAAGTTTTAAAATTCCGCCGCTTACCGAAGCGTTAATTATTTTCTTAAACCCTAGATCGATTCCAACACAAAGACCCAGAGGAATCTAGAGGCCCTATCTTGGTTCAAGATCGTCCAAGTTCCCCGAGAGGCGAACATCGACGCTGACGCCCTGACACGCCTTGCGTCCGTCATAGACGAGGAGGGAGAAGGCAGCGTTCCGATTGAAGTATTGACTCGACCCTACGTCTCAAGGGGCAACGTAGGTGTAGTCGACGGAACTCCGCCCCCCTCATGGATGACGCCGCTCGTGGAATTTCTCAAACGAGGAGTCGTCCCCGAAGACAAAGAAGAGGCCAAAAAGCTGAGAAGCTTGGCGCCGAAATACACAATGAGGGAGGACAACTTGTTCAAGAGAGGCTACTCCATGCCCCTTCTCCGCTTCTTGACCGAAGTCGAGGCGAAGAAAGCGCTCCGCGAGGTGCACGAAGGGGTGTGCGGGAACCACGCCGCCGGACAATCTTTGGCACTAAAGCTACTGAGGCTCAGATATTTTTGGCCGACCTTGAAAAAGGACTCCCACGAGTGGGCCAAAAAATGCGACAAATGTCAAAGGTTCGCCCACATCCCGCGCCAAGCTCCGGCCCCGCTATGCCCGATCATCGTGCCGCGACCCTTCGCAAAATGGGGAATCGACCTCATCGGTGAGCTACCCATGGCCCCGAGGCAATACAAGCATGCGATCGTGGCAATCGACTATTTCACGAAGTGGGTAGAGGCCGAACCACTGGCGAAGATCACCGAGGCAAACACAACGAGCTTCATCTGGAAGAACATTATCTGCCGCTTCGGGATCCCCGCATCAATTGTGACCGACAACAGAAAGCAATTTGACAACGCGCGCCTCAGAGAAATGTGCGAACAATTGGGCATTTGCAAGACTTTCTCTTCTACCCGATATCCACAAGCCAACGGTCAAGTCGAGGCAGTCAACAAAACGATCAAAGAAAACTTGAAGAAGAATCTATAAGAAAGAAAGGGGCCTTGGGCCGACGAGCTTCCCATGGTCTTGTGGGGATACCGGACCACCGCCCGAAATGCGACCGGCGAAACCCCTTTCGCTCTCGCGTTTGGCGTGGAGGCCGTGGTACCCGTCGAGACAAAGCTGCCAACCCTGCGCATCGAGGAATATGAAGAAGCCGCCAACAACGACGCAATCAGGCTCGAGCTAGACCTCATAGACGAGAAGAGGGCAGACGCACTCACCCGCCTTGCTGCACATAAGAGGAAGGTCGAGAAGTACTACAACTCCAAGGTCAAGCTGCGAAAGTTCGCCGACGGAAGCCTCGTCCTTAGAAGGGTGTTCCAAAACACCAAAGTACAAGGGGCAAGAGTCTTGGGCCCCACCTGGGAAGGTCCGTACCGCGTGCGCCGAGCCATCCACAACGGCACGTACGAGCTCGAGAACTTGGAGGGACTCGTGTTCACACATCCGTGGAACGCGGAGCACCTGCGGCAATACTACCAATAGAGGCGCTGCTTCCCCGACATTCATTTATTTTCGTCTTGTTTTCAATTTTAGCAACGAACAATTTTCAATTTCAAGTACGGCGAACGGCCTGGGAATGTAATGTTTAACTATTTCGACATAATGATTGAATTACATTTCACTTCGAAACTTTTACCCAATTGCATTATAATTTCTAGTCTCCTCTACGAGTACACAACAAACTCGGGGGGCTAATAAGGATAACAGGCACATTTTTCGCGCAACGCACTCGCGCGACTCCACGTTTCACGCGCCGAAGGGTAGCGAAACGTCGACAAATCGGATCCGCGCACCGGACCTCCGACCATCGCGCGACGCTCTCGCACGATTCGATGCTCCACGTACCGATAGGTAGTTGGGCGTCGGCCGATCGCATCCGCGCACCGGACCGCCGATCGCGGCAGTCAAAACCCAAAACGTGACACGTGTACCAACAGGTACCACGCTCACTGGGAACTGCACTTACAACAAGCCCGTCCCGACGCGTAATGCGCACGCCGATAGGTAGCGTACTCGCCGGAAGATGGGTGCGACGGCCACCCAGCTCACGCACGCCGATAGGTAGCGAGTCACGAATGGAGGGCAAAGAGTCGCACACGCCGGGCGAAACTGGTCTAGCCAGCGCCCACGGGAAACCTCGCGGCCAGGTCTGGCAGTAAGCCGTGGAAACCGGTTACGCTAGATATAGTAAGCCGAGTTCGTAAGACGCGCACTAATTGGATTGCATGAATCGATTACGCTAAAAGCATAGCAAGTCGAGAAAATAAGACGCATATCAAATAAGAAAAACTTCAACCAAAGCGGACAATGTCACATAAACAACCCAACAAGAAAAACACACCGAATGTCAAGCAAAAGAAACATAACCAATATCCGAAAAGAAACGTAAGGCGAGCGCTAAACAAATGCGCGAAATTGGCTACTCTGAGCCAAAGTCGATCTGCTCTTCGTCGTCCTCAGGATGGGGGCTCCCGACCCATCGGTCGCCTCTCCGTCAAGCAGGCGGTTCGTCGATTGAGCCGCCTCCATGGGAACGTGAGAGAGCGGGTCGTCCGCCGGTGGATCATCGTCCAAAGGGGGGAACATGGCATCGAAGAAGGAAAATGTGGTCCCACGAGCCGCGTTCTCCTTCGCGGTCGCGTCTCGGACCCGTATGGCCGCCTCGTAACGAGCCACCTCCAGCGCGAGGTCCCAGTCATCCTCCAAGTCCGTCTTGGATCACACGGCGTCGTCCTTCTCCTCGGCGAGGGTCTGCACCTCCGCCCGCAAAGAATCCCTCTCCCTCTCGACCTTGACCCGAGAGATCTCGCTCGCCGATAGTTGAGCGTGGACGATGTTCAGCTCCTCATCCCGGCTCGAGAGTGCCGCCTGGAGCTTCTTCGTCTCCCCTAAGAAGGTGTCAGCCGCCTGCTCCGCCTTCTCCCGGGACGCCTGCTCGGCCATACGAAGAGCTTTCTCGGCCGCTAATTCCCCGCGAACTCGCTCCAACTCCTCCTCGAGCGCTCGAAACTCTCGGGCAGTACGGGCCCCCGCTAGAGCGGCAACATGGGTGGCCGCCACGCTCTCCTTTTCCTTCTCCATGATCTGCATGCACCGCAACAGGTCTCGGAGAATGCGACCACTTCGCTCTTGGCGCGCGAGCATCTGTGGCAACAAATAACATGTGCGTAATCAGAATAAGCATAACGATCACACATGAGATGAGCAAACGAATTGTACCATTCGGGCGTCTCCAATCCCGTTTTGGAAGTGCTCAAGGTCGCTCGTCGTCAGCAGTCCCTTGAAATCCCGTAGAGAGGTTTCAAGGATCCCTCGAGAGCATTGGTCCATCAGCTCTGCCGCCTCCGCTAGGAGCATCGAATCCATGCTGTCCGGCACCGCCGATGTGTGAGCACGCTTGTGGCCGGATGGTGATCCGAAGGAGGTCGACGACGACAGTCGCTTGTTGAAAGAGATCGCCTCGTACCTCGCCCGCGGTGGCGACCCCCCGTGGCGAGCCTCAACTCGGGGATGAGCCACGGTCGTAGCTTCGGTGGAAGGCGCCAGTCTCGGCACTTGTGTACGTGGTCAATGTCGTCGAGCCATGGTATCTGCAAAGGAGAAAGTGTGTCAGTCAGTTAGAACATAACGATAAACATAGACGGTGGAAAATAGCAATAGCACGAAGGCACATATACGGTTAGTACCCCCGCGTCGGGTGGGGGAGCAGACGAACCCCCCGCCTCAGTCAGTTAGAACATAACGATAAACATAGACGGTGGAAAATAGCAATAGCACGAAGGCACATATACGGTTAGTACCCCCGCGTCGGGTGGGGGAGCAGACGAACCCCCCACCTCGGACTCAGGATCCTCCACAGCCTCCACTCCAGGCCCAGAGCACTGAGGATCTTCGTCACTAGGCACAAACCACCCGGTGGTCGCCATGAGGTCCGGTGACTCAAAAAGCGACCCTTGTCGCCTTGAATTTGGTATTGCTCCGACCACGATCGCAAGTTCAGAGCTCTCGATACCATGGTCGGCCGGGAAGTCGGCCGCGGGGCCAAAGGTGAGAGGCGCCATCCCGAAGGCGGACTCGGACACCCATACCCAAGGGTAGCGATGCTTAGAGGTTAGCTTGGTAAGGATAGGAAACCGTTTACGATGCTGAACCTTATAGAAGCCAGACTTCCCGGGAACGTCGAAGACAGCCACGAGGTTCCTGATATCATCGCCGTCACGGCCCGGCCCTTCGCTCGATGCAGCATCATGTGGCAGGCGGCCACCATGCGGTAGAAGGATGGAGACATCTGAGCCGCGTGAACGTTGAGACGCACCAAGAGATCCTGGATCACAGGCTGGAAAGGCAATCGCAGCCCCCCGCGGAGACTCGCCTCGTGAACGGCGGCGTACCCCTTCCGAGGGCGAGTCGGAAGATCATCGGGCAAACGTCGCAATAACGATATGGCTAGCGGAATGCGAAACCGCTTTCTCAAACCCCTGAAGCTGGCGAACGATAGAGAACTCGGGAAGTCAACACCGGAGCAGTAGAAGCCGTCTTGAATCGTTGTTTCCCCGATAGGGAATGACGAGGCACGTTCCTCTTCCTGCGCGGTCAAGCTGATTGGGGCGGTTGATAGGGCACGGCGACTCGACGTCTCGCCCGAGCCCTCGGTGTTGGGAGCGGCCCTCGGCCCAGGGAGTCCCTCGTGATGTTCGCTAGAATGGGTCGCTCGAGCGTGGTATGCGCGCTCGGCCCATTAGTGCCCATTTCCCGTGTGTTGACCGCGGGAGGCGGCCCTGTCGGCGCGTCCGGCCCAGTCGTGGGCCCGTGACGCGCATCGGACACTCGAGCCCGGGGGTCAATCTCGCAAAGGGTCGGCCCAAGCATTTCCCCTCACGCCCGTGGAACGATGGGTCGGCCATAAGGCCCTCGTGTTGTGTGTCCGGCCCGAACGTGTGATCCAACCCGTGGAGAGCCAAACCTCCTCCACCTAGGCCTGGCCCAACGGGCCCTAGGGTTTGCAAGGGAGCCAGGTTGGCCGCCTCTTCCTCTCTGGCAATGGGCGGTCGGCGCACCTCGTCTCCGGCACCGGCGCCCCCACCTGCAGTGCCGGCCGCCGCCGGCGGCGCTCCCCAGCCCGGCAGGGGCTGGTCCATTTGGGCTCCCACGGCCGCCGACCACCTGCAGCACAGCCATTGGGCCGGCCCCACATTCACCCGGCCCAGGTGAGGCACCTCCCCGCGTGCTCGGGTCCCCTGGGCCACCTAGGCTCGCGCCCGGCCCGATGACTCGCCCGTCCGGCCCAGCAGCTTGGCCCGGCCCGCGATCGGATGGGCTCCCCGCGCGCAGCCCTAGCCCGCCAGCCCCTAGGGCTAGGACGATCAGTGCCTTGGCCGCCGCCCCCCGGCCGGCACCCTTCGTCTCCGGCGCCGGCGCCCCGCCCAGCGGCATCGCCCACCTCCGGCGAACCCACAGCAGCGCGCGCGCGCTCAGGCGCGACCAGGCCCAGGCCTCCCGGGCCTCCAGCGCCATCGGCTTCCCCGGCATCAGCGCCGCCCCGGTTGGGCGCGACTCCCTCCGCGCCAGCGCCGGCCTCCCGACACCAGCGCCGCCCCGGTCGGGCGCGGCCCCCTCTGCACCAGCGTCGGCCCCTCAGCGTCTTTGACGCGCGCCCCGGCCAGGCTAGTCGCGCGTGGCCCAGCAGGCGCTCCTCCAGGGTTGGGCTCAGCCCAGACGGCGCCGACCCAGCCGGGCACGGCTCCCCCGACGCCGGCAACGGCCTGCACGACGCCGCCCATGGCCGGCCCGTCTCCCTCGGCTCCAGTTTCACCGGAAACAGCCCCCCCGGCGCTGGGCGGCTCCTCGGCAGCCTCCTGGGTGGCTCCCCCTACACGCGCGGCCTCCCCGGCGTGTCCATCAGCTAGGCCGGCCCCGTGATGGTCGGCTCGGCTGTCCCCAACGCCCGGCGCCACCGGGTCGGCGTCCCCCTGGCGGCTTGGGCCGTCTCCGGCGCGGGTGTCCTCGTCGCCGTCGGCCAACCATGCTTCTATGGAAGAAAATTCATCCCCCGCCATGTCTATCGCGTTCTTGCTCGGGACGAACGAGGACGAGGCATTATAGGTGGTCGAAGGGGACGAAAATTGTGTCCAAAAGTCTTCCAAATCCACGTTTTGGTTCCCGAGGAGGAGAGAAAGGTCGTCATCAACGGACCCACACCCCGACAGGTGGTTGGTGGGATCCATGAGCACGTGCGAGCGAGTGATGACGTCGGAAAATAATAAAATAATATTAAAGAGAAGGAAGCTTACCACTTAGCGACGAGGCAGCCCAACAAGGCGACGGAGGTCGGGATTTGCTTGAGTTTAGCACACGAGCTACGCCCGGTGCCAAACTCGGGGGGCTAATGTTATCGGCCCGACGAGGTCCGACGACGGGATCGACATTTCGGACGGCCGGACGAGCTCACCCGGCCGATGGCCGGCCCAGTTCACTCGGCCATTGGCCGACCCAAGCAATTCACTCGGCCAATGGCTGAGTGAGGCCACAGCCGGCCCATCACGCTCACTCGGCCAATGGCCGAGTGAACCCTCAGCCGACCCACCAAGTTCACTCGGCCAATGGCCGAGTGAGTTCCCTGCCGGCCCAACAGCTCACTCGGCCAATGGCCGAATGAGTCCTCTCTCGGCCCAGGCTTTTCACTCGGCGTTCGGCATTCACTCGGCCAATGGCCGAGTGAACCTCATCCAGCGTTCACTCGTCCAATGGCCAGGTGAATCTCACTCGGCGTCCAGCATTCACTCGGCCAATGGCCGAGTGAACCTCATCCAGCGTTCACTCGGCCAATGGCCGAGTGAATCTCACTCGGCGTCCGGCATTCACTCGGCCAATGGCCGAGTGAATCTCACTCGGCGTCTGGAATTCACTCGGCCAATGGCGGAGTGAACCTCATCCAGCGTTCACTCGGCCAATGGCCGAGTGAATCTCACTCGGCGTCCGGCCAATTGAACCTCATCCAGGGTTCACTCGGCCAATGGCCGAGTGAATCTCACTCGGCGTCCGGCATTCACTCTTCCGATGGCCGAGTGAACCTCATCAAGCGTTCACTCGGCGGCCTAACTTCACTCGCCAATCGGCCGACCAAGCCTCACTCGGCCGATGGCCGACTCAGCCTCACTCGGCCAAGGGACTTTCAAAACGTCCCTAGGTCACCTATAAATACGAGGGTCCCTCCCTCGGGCCAGGTAATCCGAATTTGAGTACTGAAAGGCTGTCGAACTCGTACCTCGCTCGTTTCTCTCAAGTCTCGGACTCTAAACACCTAAACCCTCTATATCCACCTCAATCCTACTAATGTTGAGTGTTGGAGAGGTAAACAGAGGCAACCCCTCTGTTTCCCCTTTGTAGTTCACACCTCTTTGCTTGCTTTTCAGGTGCTTGGACGAGATAGACACTACCGGCAGCTAAGGACGACTTGGGATACCAAGTCCGACACGCTCGAGTCAAGGCAAGACCACTTGGTCCGGCCTTGTGTCTAACCGCCTTTGACTCCTAAATAGTTGTCCGAAAAACTGCGACAACAACTAGAGAGAGAGAGGAGAGGGGCGGCCAAGGTTCTAAAGAGAGAGTCTCTCAAATCTCTAAAACTTGGATGAATTAATTGTGAAGAAAAGGGGCTCCTATTTATAGGAGAGGTCTCACCTTCAATAAGGTAGTTTCCTCTTCTATAGAATATCACATATTAATGAGCCAATTTCGTCTTTTCCTCTATGAGAAACTCGGCCAACAAGGCATTCCAGAAGGCTTGGATTTGTTTCCTTTTTTGTTCCTTGCCTTGCCTTGTCTCTCTCTTCGGCGCCTACTTCATTTCCTCTTAGGGGAAATTTGTCTCCTCTTTTTCTTTTGGCAAGTATCTTCATACATTTATGCACAAAATATTCTCTCTTTCTCTTGGGTATGTTGGGCGCCTATTTCATCTAGAAAAGGCTTCTTGAAGCTTTTCCATTTGTTCATGACAACATGAAAAAGGCCCATTAAAAATTTTCATTAAAATTCTTATGAAATGAAATTAATCCACAAGGCCCAATTAATCTTATTATGGCCGAGTGTTACTTGTCATCAAATGACCATGTCAAAAAATTTATTGACATTCATTTCATCCTATGTCACAAAAGACAAAAATACCCTTTTGAAATTTTCGTTCTTGTTTTGACTTAGCTTCCAGTTTAATAATTCCTACTCGATGTGATTCGTGACAGTGACCTTATGGACAAAATGAACAAAGCTTGAGCTAAATACTTGGACTCAAAAGTTGACAAACCTTTTCCAAGCTTAGCTTAATTTCAACTGACTCCAGTAAAGAGTTGACACTGAAAATCTCTCGGTTCAAATGAATTTATTTTCTACTCAAGAATTCAACCTAATTGTAATGAGCGGATCCACAGAATATTATCAGTGTTTACCCTTCATGAATATCATCAGCTAGTCGGGATTTACAAAATTACCATTTTACCCTTCTAGCTGTTATTTCCTCAACTCCTTCGTCGCTTGTGAATAAGTTAGAAACAATGTATTGACGAGGAGCTAACAAGTCACATTGTTTCATCCAAAAGAGTCAAGACTCAATTTGGACACTAGCCAGTTCATTTATTCACACTCCAAGGAACAAAGCATGAGGTGATATACATTGCATTTCAGCAATCTTGTACATGAATTCCATATCTATGAGAACTTCACAAAGTTACTCATGACATTCTCACAACTTAGTACGTCACCAATAGGCCTTGTTCGGAACCACATAGTGAGTCCGAACTCTGACTTTCTCAAATGAGAATACTAAGGTGTGAAATGACATGTCTCATTTCAGGATTAAGGTAAGCACGATGCAATTCATACGTAGTGACTTCGAGACATAAGAGATTAAATGGTTTGTTCTTATCTTGTCTCTAGAAGTGCACTGGTCAATTCAGTACCTTCGAAAGATACTTAGAAGAACTATAGAGTCTCCAACTCTCAATGCCTCATAACCAGACATCATAGATTCTTCTAACAATCATACTCGGGTCAATAGTCCTTTGACCCTTAGATTGCGAATATATCGTTGTAAGCAAACTAGGAAGAGTTTGTTCATGCAAATCTACATTTGTCTCTTCTCAAGTTGTTTAGTTTGTTTATGGACTAAAGACTAAGGTTTTATCATAAAGCTTCAAACAAGGAAGATTGAATGAACGTTTCAACTTTTTATTAATGAATAAGCAATTACAAGCAAGAGTCTTCGTGAGACTTTATTACATCAAATGTACAAAATAAAGACTACAACTCTTCTTGTGGGCACCATTGATAACAACATATTATTGTATATCCCCTGTACGAGAGTTTCCCACTTTTCGTCTCACAAACGCAAGAAACTCGGGGGGCTAATAGGGAACAACACTCAATCAAAACAACTCAAAAACAAAAAATAAAAGGATAAAAAAAAAGCCTCAATGGGCCGATAGTTAGGCCGGAGGTCCCGAAGAGAAACAATCTGCACGCAACTCCTCGAGTTGAGTTCGCTCCTCGAGTTGAGTCACGAGTCCACGAGTCGACTGATGACTCCTCGTGCCGACTCAATACATAACTCCTTTAGTTGAGTTCGCTCCTCGAGTTGAGTTCCGAGTCCACGAGTCGATTGATGACTCCTCGTGTTGACTCTCTACATAACTCCTCGAGTTGACTTCACTCCTCGAGTGAGTTCCGAGTCCATGAGACGATTGATGACTCCTCGTGTTGACCCTCCTCATAACTCCTCGAGTCGAGTTCACTCTTCGAGTTGAGTTCCAAGTCCACGAGACGACTGATGACTCCTCGTGTTGACCCTCCTCATAACTCCTCGAGTCGAGTCCACTCCTCGAGTTGAGTTCCAAGTCCACGAGTCGACTGATAAGTCCTCGTGTTGACTCTACACATAACTCCTCGAGTTGAGTTCCTAGTCCACGAGACGACAGATGACTCCTCGTGTTGACCCTCCTCATAACTCCTCGAGTCGAGTTCACTCCTCGAGTTGAGTTCCAAGTCCACGAGACGACTGATGACCCCTCGTGTTGACTCTCTACATAACTCCTCGAGTTGAGTTCCGAGTCCACGAGACGACTGATGACTCCTCGTGTCGACCTTCCTCATAACTCCTCGAGTCGAGTTCATTCCTGGAGTTAACTTCCAAGTCCACGAGACGACTGATGACTCCTCATTTTGACCCTCCTCATAACTCCTCGAGTCGAGTTCACTCCTCGAGTTGAGTTCCAAGTCCACGAGTCGATTGATAAGTCCTCGTGTTGACTCTATACATAACTCCTCGGGTTGAGTTCACTCCTCGAGTTGAGTTCCAAGTCCATTAGTCGACTGACGAGTCCTCGTGCCGACTCAATACCTAACTCCTCGAGTTGAGGTCACTCGTCGAGTTGAGCTCCGAGTCCACGAGTCAGCTGATGACCCCTCGTGCCGACTCTACACATGACTCCTCGAGTTGAGTTTACTCCCCGAGTTGAGCTGCAAGCCCACGAGTCGACCTGAAAGCCCTCGTGTCAAACATGCACAATTTCTTAAGTCGCCGGTCGACGGTAGATTCACAAGACTCGAGGATAAATCTACATGCTCTCCCAGAAGCAACAAAAAATCGTCCCTAAACGACGTGCTTAAGTCGTTCCTAACGGCGCACCAAAAGTCGCTCTACGACACTCTCATGAGAAACAAAATGGGCCAATTAAGTCCCCAAACGTGACTCGCGTGCCATGACGTCGCGCTCACAAAGGCACAAGACTCAACCCAAGAGACCCAACCCGAAAACGCGACCAGTGCACTAAGGTGCCACACTCGCCGGGGGATCAAGTCTACACCTAACCCCGCATATCCCATGACACGCGCACCCAAAGGTGCCACGCTTATAAGGTGGTATGGTCGCGCTCGCCGCCAAGCTCGTGCGCCGATAGGTAGCGATGCACATATGGGTTTCAAAGGCCTGCGCCCGCCGGACGAAACTGGTGTAGCCAGCGTCCACGGAAATCCTGGTCACAGGACGTGGCACCAAGGCCCAAGACGCGCAAATCGATTACGACTTCATTGGTAAGTCGAGAAAATAAGCCGCGCACAGCCAAGACGTGCGAATCGATTACGCCTTCATTGGTAAGTCGAGAAAATAAGCCACGCATCACCAAGCCGTGCGAATCGATTACGCCTTCATTGGTAAGTCGAGAAGATAAGCCACGCATCACCAAGCCGTGCGAATCAATTACGCCTTCATTGGTAAGTCAAGAAGATAAGCCACGCATCACTAAGCTGTGCGAATCGATTACGCCTTCATTGGTAAGTCGAAAAAATAAGCCACGTATCACCAAGCCGAGTGAATCGATTACGCCTTCATTGGTAAGTCGAGAAGATAAGCCACGCATCACCAAGCCGTACGAATCGATTACGCCTTCATTGGAAAGTCGAGAAGATACGCCATGCATCACCAAGCCATGCGAATCGATTACGCCTTCATTGGTAAGTCGAGAAAATAAGCCATGCATAACCAAGCCGTGCGAATCGATTATGCCTTCATTCGTAAGTCGAGAAGATAAGACACGCATCACCAAGCAGTGCGAATCGATCACGCCTTCATTGGTAGGTCAAGAAAATAAGCCGCGCACAACAAAGCCGTGCAAATCGATCACGCCTTAATTGGTAAATAGAGAAAACAAGCCGTGCACCACCATCGAGACGTGCAACTCGATTACGCCTTCATTGGTAAATCGATAAAATAAGCCGCGCACCACCAATAAAGCCGTGCAAATCGATTACGCCTTCATTGGTAAGTCGAGAAAATAAGCCACGCACCGGCAAGACACGCAAAACAAAAGACAACAAAAGCCGTCCCTCGCGACGCACAAAAGCTGTCCCTCGCGACGCACAAAAGCCGTCCCTCGCGACGAACAAAAGTTGTCCCTCGCGACGCACAAAAACCTTCCCTCGCGACGCACCAAAGTCGTCCCTCGCAACGCATTAAAAGCCCTTTTACGGCGCGCTCACAAACCCGAGAGCATTCGTCCCATGCCGCACGTCAGCGCAAGTACTGAGTTTCCACTCGACCCACGCTCGACAGGAAACTCGAGGGGCTAATGTTATCGGCCCGTCTCGGACCGAAGAGGACAAAAGCGTCACTTCAACCCACACGACCGGCGCGAGGCCTCGGACAGCGAAACCTTACCTCGGTCATTTGCCGGCCCAAACCAATGGCTGGCCTAAGGTTGACTCAGCCGTTGGCCGGTCCAAACCAATGGCCGACCCAAGGTTTAGCCGGCCATTGGCCGGCCCAAGTTTCAGCCCGCCAATGGCCGACCCAAGGTTCAGCCGGCCATTGGCCGGCTAGCCATGGCCGGCCCAAGCTTTTAGCCGGCCAATGGCCGACCCAAGGTTCAGCCGCCCATTGGCCGGCCCAAGCTTTCAGCCCGCCAATGGCCGACCCAAGGTTCAGCCGGCCATTGGCCGGCCCAAGCTTTCAGCCAGCTAATCGCCGACCCAAGGTTCAGCCGGCCGTTGGCCGGCACAAAGTTCACTCGGCCATTGGCCGAGTCAAAGCTTCAGCCGGCCAGTGGCCGGACCAAAGTTCACTCGGCCATTGGCCGAGTCAAAGCTTCAGCCGGCCCAAAGTTCACTCGGCCATTGGCCGATTCAAAGCTTCAGTCGGCCAATGGCCGACAGAAAAGTCTCACTCGGCCAACGGGTGCCCCAATGACCTCTTGGTCGCCTATAAATGCAAGAGGTCCGCCCTCTCCGAAAGGTAATCAAATTTTGAGTTCTATAACGCCGTCGAACTCATACCTCACTCGTTTCACTCATATTTGGCCTCTAAACACCTAAACCCTCTATATTCCACGTGAATCCTACTAATGTTGAACGTCGGAGAGGTAAACAGAGGCACCCCCTCTGTTTCCCCTTTGTAGTTCACACTCTTTTTCTTAGTTTTCAGGTGTTAAGAGGAGACGAGCATCAACAACAGCTAAGGGACGACTTGGGATACCAAGTCCGACACGCTGGAGCCCGAACGCGATCACTTGGTCTGGCCTTGGATCAAACCGTTTGGGGCTCCCAAATCGTTGTCCAAAAACGAGCGACAACAGCTACGTTAAAGGCGTGGATGGAAAGCCCACTGAAAAAAGGGTTAACACAATCTACCAGCTAGAAGACGTCTACCCGTGTGATAAAAAAGACCCACGGCAGCTTGGGGAACTAGACCCCCGCGACGAAATCTGGAGGTTGAATGTTGCCACCCCCGATGATCTCACTTCGATCGTTCTTGACGAAGCTAAGCCTGAACAGGTGGTGAAGATCGGTGCACAACTCCCTCTCGCCAGTAAAACTCAACTCGCGTCCTTCCTTCGAGTTGTTAAGGATGTCTTTGCGTGGACACAAGCAGACATGCCTGGTATAGACCCCGATGTGATTGTGCACCGATTGAATGACGATAAAAACATCGTTGAGAAGGTACAAGCTAGACGAGCGTTCAACCCTGAACGATACATAGCGATAAATGAAGAAGTCGAAAAGCTTCTCTCCGCTGGCTTCATCCGAGAAGCCAAGTACCCCAAGTGGGTGACCAACGTGGTCATGGTTAAAAAGCCTAATGGGAAGTGGCGCATTTGTATAGATTACAAAGATCTTAACAAAGCCTGCCCAAAAGATTGCTTTCCACTCCCACGCATCGAACAACTGGTCGACGCCACTGCAAGACATGAACTGCTAACTTTCATGGACGCCTATTCGGGCTATAACCAGATACGAATGCACGAACCCGATCAGATCAAGACGACCTACGTCACTGATCGTGGCCTCTACTTCTACAAGGTCATGCCTTTTAGTCTTAAAAATGCAGGAGCTACTTACCAACGATTGGTAAACCGCGTCTTCGCCGACCTAATCGGCAAGACTATGGAAGTATACATGGACGACATGCTCGTTAAAAGTCTACTGGCTACCTATCACGTAGACAACTTAAGGGAGATGCTCTTAATCCTCCGCCGGTACAAAATGAAGCTCAACCCCAACAAATGTGTGTTTCGGGTCGAATCCGGGAAGTTCCTAGGCTACATCGTTAGCCGGCGAGGAATCGAAGCGAACCTTGAGAAAATCAAGGTGCTCTTTGACATGAAATCTCCGCGACGTGTCAAGGAAGTCCAAAGTCTGACCGGTCGGATTGCCGCCCTCTCACGTTTTGTTGCCAAAGCAACCGACAAGTGTCAACCGTTCTTCAAAGCACTAAAGAAGACAGACGCCTTTATATGGACGGACGAGTGCGAGAAGGCCTTTCAAGAAATGAAGGCCTACTTTGGGACACCTCCGTTCCTGTCCAAGCCAAAGGAAGGCGAGACGTTCTACGTCTACCTCGCCGTCTCCGAACGAGCCGTGAGCGTTGTGCTGGTCCGCGAAGAGGATAAGGTTTAGTGGCCTATCTTCTACGTGAGCAAAGTCCTTCTCGACGCCAAAACGCGTTACACAGAAATAGAGAAACTCTCTCTCGCTCTCCTCGTATCTGCTAAAAAGCTACGCCCCTACTTCCAAGCTCACCCAATCATTTTCTGAACAGGACATCCCATCGTGAAGGCCCTTCAAAAGGGAACATCGACTCGCATGGCGATCTGGTCCCAAGAGCGAGTACAGGATCGAGTTTCACTCGAGACCGGCAATAAAGGCTAAAGCCCTAGCCTATTTCGTGGTAGAATTCTCCTATGCTCCCGACATGGGAAGAGCAGAATATGAATCGACCGATGACTTGTCGGCTCGAAAGAGAAAGGTCGACCCTACGGGTCCCATCTAGGAATTACACATAGACGGATCATCTAATGCCCAAGGAGCCGGTGCTGGCGTAATTTTAACCAACCCCGACCGGGAAAAGTTACGCTACACCCTCCACTATGGATTCCATGCCTCCAACAATGAGGGCGAGTACGAAGCCCTCATCGTAGGGCTAGAACTCGTTCAGAAGCTCAACGTACAGAATTTGCGAATACACTGTGACTCGCTGTTGATCGTAAATCAGGTTAAGGGCGACTACTTTGCCAAAGAACCTAACATGATCGTCTACCTGGCAAAAACAAATGCCAAGCTAGATGCCTTCTCTTGGTTCGAGATCATCCAGATCCCAAGAGAAGAGAACTCCGAGGCTGACGCTCTAGCTCGCCTCGGATCCGGTATCACCGAAGACGGGTTAGGAACTACCCCGTTCGAGTCTCTCTCACGACCGTTCGTTACACGCGACAAGGTCCAAACGATTGAGAGCACCGCTCATCTAACTTGGATGACTCCGCTTACGGACTTCTTATGAAGAGGGGCACTTCCCGAAGACCACAAAGAAGCCGAAAGGCTTAAAGCCATCGCATCTACATATGTGTTGAGAGGCGAAACCTTATACAAGCGAGGGTACTCAACCCCGCTGCTACGATGCCTCAATAGCGTCGAGTCGACCAAGGTCCTCCGCGAAATTCACGAGGGCATCTGTGGGAACCACTCCGCTGGGAGATCTGTTGCGCTCAAAGCGCTCCGACAAGGCTACTTCTGGCCAACGATGAAAAAAGACGCATACGACTGGGCGAGAAAGTGCGACAAGTGTCAATGTTTCTCTAATGTTCCACGGCAACCGCCATCTCCCCTGGATAGCATCGTCGTACCACGTCCCTTTGAAAAATGGGGCGTGGACATCATCAAGGCCGAGCCTTTGGCCAAAATCACCAAGGCCAACACCACGAACTTCATCTGGAAGTCCATCATATGCCGCCACGGCATCCCTGCGTCGATTGTGACCGACAATGGCGCATAATTCAACAATGCCAGGGTTAGAGAAATCTGCGCCCAACTAGGGATCAGCAAGACATTCTCGTCCCCGCGACACCCACATGCTAATGGCCAAGTGGAAGCCGTCGACAAGACGATTAAAAGTAACCTCAAGAAAAAGCTCGAAGCCAAGAAGGGCGCTTGGGCTGAGGAGCTACCTTTCATCTTGTGGGCCTACCAACCGACTATTCGAAACACCACCGGAGAGACCCCTTTTCCCTAGCCTTTGGAAACAGAGGTTCCCACTTACCAAGTCGACCCTTTCAGTGAGAAAGAAAACGACGAGGCCATGCGCCTCGAATTGGATCTAATCGACGAGAAAAGATCCGAGGCCCTCACCAGACTCGCTGCACAAAAGCGATGTTGTCAATGGTGCCCACAAGAAGAGTTGTAGTCTTTATTTTGAACATTTGATGTAATAAAGTCTCATGAAGACTCTTGCTTGTAATTGCCTATTCATTCATTAATAAAGTTGAAACGTTCATTCAATCTTCCTTGTCTGAAGCTTTATGATAAAACCATAGTCTTTTAGTCCATAAACAAACTAAACAACTTACGAAGAGACAAATGTAGATTTGCATGAACAAACTCTTCGTAGTTTGCTTAAAACGATATATTCGCAATCTAAGGGTCAAAGGACTATTGACCTCAGTATGATTGTTAGAAGAATCTATGATGTCTGGTTATGAGGCATTGAGAGTTTGGGACTCTATAGTTCTTCTAGGTATCTTCCGAAGATACTGAATTGACCAGTGCACTTCTAGAGACAATATAAGAACAAACCATTTAACCTCTTATGTCTCGAAGTCACTATGTATGAATTGCATCATGCTTACCTTAATCCTGAAATGAGACATGCCATTTCACACCTTAGTATTCTCATTTGAGAAAGTCAGAGTTCGGACTCACTATGTCATTCCGAACAGGGCCTATTGGTGAAATACTAAGTTGTGAGTATGTCATGAGTAACTTTGTGAAGTTCTCATAGATATGGAATTCATGTACAAGATTGCTGAAATGCAATGTATGTCACCTCATGCTTTGTTCCTTGGAGTGTGAATAAATGAACTGGCCAGTGTCCAAATTGAGTCTTGACTCTTTTGGATGAAACAATGTGACTTGTTAGCTCCTCGTCAATACATTGTTTCTAACTTATTCACAAGCGACAAAGGAGTTGAGGAAATAACAGCTAGAAGGGTAAAATGGTAATTTAGTAAATCCCGACTAGCTGATGACATTCATGAAGGGTAGCATAGATAATATTCAGTGGATCCGCTCATCATAATTAGGTCGAATTCTTGAGTAGAAAACAAATTCATTTGAACCGAGAGATTTTCAGTGTCAGCTCTTTAGTGGAGTCAGTTGGCATTAAGCTAAACTTGGAAAAGGTTTGTGAACTTTTGAGTCCAAGTTTAGTTCAAGCTTTGTTCATTTGGGTCCATGAGGTCACTGTCACGAATCACATCGATAGGAATAGTTAAACTGGAAGCTAAGTCAAAACAAGAACGAAAATAGTTAAAAGGGTATTTTTGTCTTTTGAGACAAAGGATGAAATGAATGTCAATAAATTTTTTGACAAGTTCATTTGATGACTTAATGTCACTCGGCCATGACTTGATCATTGGGCCTTGTGAATTAATTTCATTTCACAAGAATTTTATTGAAAATTCTTAATGGGCCTTTTCATGTTGTCATGAACAAATGGAAAAGCTTCTAGAAGGCCTTTCTAAAGCATAATAGGCGCCCACTACCCAAAGAGAAAGAGAGTTCCTTTTGTGCATTAATGTATGAAGATACTTGCCAAAAGAAAAAGAGGAAACAAATTTCCTATTCAAGGCAATGGGAATTTCGACCAAGACAAGTCAAGGGAGAAGAAAAATAAAAGAGGAAACAAATCCAAGGTGTCATGAAGGCTTATGTGGCCGTGTGACTTGGATAGGAATGGGAAATAAAGGGTTGCTCATAAAGGCTTGGAAAATAAGAGGAAACTACTTCTTTCCAAGGCCAACCCTTCTCCTATAAATAGGACCCTCATTCCCCTCATTTTATTCATTCCACATAAGTTAGAGATTGAGAGCTTCTCTCTCTAGACCTTGTGGTGGCCGAAATCCTCTCTCTCTCTCTTTCTATTTTATTTTCGATTTTTCTTGTTTTGGCACCTAGGTCCTCACTCGACCTAGCGTTTAGCTCTGCGACTTCGAGACTCGTTCTTAAGTCGTAGTGTTTAAAAGTGCCCACTCACTGATTCCTTCTTTTCGAGTGATTTAGTGATAGAAACTTTCGTGGTTGCTCGAGGTGCCGAGGAAAGGAAGAGAGACGTGCTGCGAGGGGAGACGAGCGTTGCAACTTTCCAAAAGCTTCTACAAGGTTCAAGCTTCAAGAAAGGTTAGTAACTTTAATAGCTCATATTAGTTTTTATTTACATGTACATGCTCTTGTCTAGGTTAGTAAAAACTAGTTTTACTTAAAAAGAAAATTTTTAAAATTCCGCCGCTTAACGAAGCGTTAAACTTTTTCTTAAACCCTAGATCGATTCCAACAAATGGTATCAGAGCTATGGTCAAAGGAATGCATGTGCATGTTTTTAAATTATGAGCTTGAAAATCGTTTTCGAAAGTTTACTAATTTTGTGACAAGTTAGAATTGTAATCTTAGATTTTTTTTTAATTTATTGCTCTTGTCTTTAAATTAAAAAGCATGTTGATTTTCTATGAGTTTGGGATGATGTTAAAACACATTAGAATCAGTTCTAAAAGTTTTTAATTTTTTTTATATTAAAAAACGTGTTTTAAAGGTTTGAGAAATTTCGAGTAAAATTTTGTGACTAGTTTTGTTATCTTGCTAGTTTCTTATTTTTACTTGAATCGTTTTATGCTTGTTGTTATTTCTTTTATGCCTTGTTATTACCCTGCTAATAAAACACAAATAAAAGCTTTAAACAACATCTTAAAACGTTCCGTTACACTCGATTCTTTTTCGCACCTAAAAGGACGAAGCTTTAATTTATTTCTTTTTCTTCGAGCTGGAATGTAAACCCGCATTAAAAGCGGCATAACTCTCTGCTAAGAAATCGAAATTTAATGATTCTTGAATCAAATTAAAGCTCTGTCTGTCCTCTGTCCAATGCCACCGGTTTCGGCTCAAAAGGACATTGGAGCCGCCAGATATGGCGATTTTACTCCGAGGTGCGCGGCTGTCTGAAACTCCAGTTTTTAGAAATCCGGATTTTCAAACCCCACTACCATGAGTTATAGAACTCTAATGAGAAAATTTTCTTGAGCAAAAATGTTTTTCATATGATTATAAACATGATGTGTAAAGATTAAAAGTTTTGATTTTTGAAAGATTAATTGAAATTGAATTTTTACAAAACTAGTTTGAATTTTGAAAAACCGTTTTCACTTTCAAACTTGAAAATATTTTGTCATCCAAATCAAATAAGTTTTCAAAATGTTTTCAAAACTATATCTATATCACATATGTTCAAAATCTATATGCTCTTGAAAATTTGAGTGGGAGGTCTCCTTGTAGACAAGCCGAAAAATAAAAAGATGTGTAATCTCAAACTTTCAAGTGTTCGAGTGAGTTGAAGTTCACACTTCCCTCACGCACTTTCCCGAAATAGAAAATAGGAAAAGATCGAGTATGTACCTTGTGCCTTTATGCACTAATACTGCTCTGAACATGTCGATCTAGGATTCTCTTCTAGCTGTCCGCTCTGTCGCTCTCTAACTAGGAAATTTGTTTCCGAACTTAAAAGAGTCGATGAACCAACTCCAAAAACTAAGTGGGAGGGTTATACTCGTTGTTTGTAACCCGCGATCCCCAACACTAGTGAAAGATGCAATAACGTGGGACTAAGAGCCGCTCTTGCGACCCTCACTTAAATGTGAGTACTCCAAGGCGTTATTGCTTCGATCATTGCTCAATGAGCTACGTCCGAGAGTGATGCAATGATGGCAAGGCCTCCCCTTGGGGGATTGTTTTTCAAAGCTGATCTTTTGGACTAAGTGGTTGGTTGCACACTTAGGCTCAATCCCTAGTATCCTTCCTTAAGGCTCTGCGAAAGGATGTGAGTGATCAAACCAATTTACAAGGTGGCTAGTCAAAATGATGTACTGACATCTTGGCTTAGCATTAATGATGTGTCATTTACTTATAAAAGGAGATTTTTTGCGGCCTTCTCTTGAGGGAGTAAATTATCGTTTGGTTTATAACACCTTTGGGTTTTACAAAAGTCTTAATAAAACTTAAATCCTAAACCAAAGACTAATCATAAACTTGTTTCAACTTCAATAGGCTTTATGTCCCGCAAACATCTCTCAATCTTTCTTTCCTCGATCAAACTCGAAAACGAAAACTACATAGATTCAAAACATAACCTCGACATAATACCTACCGTTAACAAGCACAAATGGGTACTCACCACCCCGTGTCCTCCTCTGACGAATGATGATTCAACTCAAGAGGACAATGACGCCTTAGCGGCCTGGCTTCGATCCGATGAGATTGTGAGGTGCTATATCTTAGCATCTATGAACAATATGCTGAACAAGCAACATCGTGACATCGAGACTGCCACTGACATGCTCTACAATCTCCTTGAGAGTTTTGGAGGGCAAAGGCGTCAAACAAGGCAAAAAGCAGTCCGACAGTTTATGAACTGTCATATGAAGGCTAGGACTCCGGTTAGAGACTTTATGATACTGATCATTAGTTTTCTAAATAAAATGGAAATCCTAGGATCTGAGACTGATGGGAAGAATCTCATAGATATGATCTTAGAAACTCTCCCCGCGTCTCTTGATACCTCCAAGATGAACTACTCCATAAACAAGCTAGAGTACACTGCTACCAAACTTATGGAGGAACTTCACACTGCTGTAGGTTTCACTAAGAGAAAGAGGAATCAAGGAGAGGCACATGCTACTGAGCAAAAAGCCTCCGCCTCTGAAACTGTGAAGAGACCTTACAAGGCCGATAAAAAGAACTGTCCCGCCTATCTCAAAGCAAAGGAACATAGTATTGTACTAGTTACCGAAGCATGCTTAGTAGCTGATAATGTATCAACGTGGATTCTTGACTCCGCTGCTACTAACCATATTTGCTGTTCCTTGAATGGTTTCAAGAAAACCAAAAGCTTAGAGGAAGGCGAGTTCTGTTTCAAATGGGGTGATGGGAGCCTGGTGTCTGCAAAGGCTGTGGGATCCGTGACGCTGTCTTTTGAAGACCGCACTTTAAACTTGAATAATGTTTATTTTGTTCCTACCTTTGGGAAGAACTTAATATCCGTTGCTCGTCTTCGTGAGCAAGATTATTGTTTAAAGTTCATTAAGAATGGAATTCGTATTTCGTTTCCTGATAATTCTTTTGTCACTGACGCATGTATGAAGAATGCTCTTTTCTACATCTATCCCACTCAACCTTCTCTTTTAGACACCGAAATAGATAATGATCTAATTAGGGAGCCAAAGAGGATCAAACTTTCTGAATCCTCCGATCTAACAAAATCAACACACCTATGGCACTTAAGACTTGGTCATATCAGTCTAGAAAGGATTAAGAGACTTGTGAGGGATGGTCCACTCCAAGCCTCTGCAATAGGTTCACTACCTACTTGTGAATCCTGCATAGAAGGAAAAATGACTAAGCGACCTTTCTCTGATAAAGGTCGAAGAGCCACTGAGTTGCTGGAACTAATACATTCTGATGTATGTGGTCCGCTCAGCCAACAGGCACGTGGAGGATACGAATACTTCGTTACCTTCACTGATGATTACTCAAGATATGGGTTTGTCTATTTGCTCAAACACAAATCCGAGACCTTTAACGTATTTAAGGTCTTTAGGGCTTTAGTGGAAAAGCAAACTGGCAAAGTGATCAAAACCCTTCGATCCGATCGAGGTGGTGAGTATATGTCTGGAGAGTTCGATGACTTTCTTAAAGAAGAAGGTATCACTTCTCAGCTTACCGCACCTGGCACACCTCAACAAAACGGAGTGTCAGAGAGAAGGAACCGAACTGTAATGGAGATGGTTAGATCAATGATGAGTTACTCATCACTCCCTCCTTCCTTTTGGGGATATGCCCTCGAAACAGCCGCCTACATTCTGAACCAAGTTCCGTCCAAAACGGTTCCTGGTACTCCTTATGAACGATGGACTGGCCGTAAAGTGAATCTTGGCCGCATCCGAATTTGGGGTTGCCCTGCACACGTGCTGAGGCAAAAGACTAGCAAGTTGGCTAGTAGGTCAGAATTGTGCCTGTTTGTAGGATATCCGAAGGAAACCAAAGCTTTTACTTTCTATAGTCCCGAGGACGATAAGACTTTCGTTAGCACGAATGCTCGTTTCCTTGAGGAGGACTTTATGAAGGATGCGAAACCTTGAAGCAAAATTGTGCTTGAAGAAAAGTTGGGTGAGGAAGCTTCTACCTCATCTGTAAGAACTGTTCTTACCCCAACTGAAACACAACCTAACTCGTCAGAATCTCGTCAAGTAGTACTTAGACGTAGTGGGAGGGCTACTCAAAAGCCTGACAGGTACATGTCTTATGGAGACTCTCTTGTAGCCGTCTCCGACATGGATGATCCTGTTTCCTATAGCCAAGCAATGGCTTGTTCTGAATCAAACCTTTGGCTTGACGCCATGAAAGTTGAGATGCACTCGATGTATGTCAACAAAGTCTGGAAACTTGTAGACCTTCCTGAAGGGATTAAACCCGTAGGGTGTAAGTGGATATACAAGAAGAAAAGGGGTCCTGATGGGAACGTTGAGACGTTCAAAGCACGACTTGTGGCGAAGGTGTTGTCAATGGTGCCCACAAGAAGAGTTGTAGTCTTTATTTTGAACATTTGATGTAATAAAGTCTCATGAAGACTCTTGCTTGTAATTGCCTATTCATTCATTAATAAAGTTGAAACGTTCATTCAATCTTCCTTGTCTGAAGCTTTATGATAAAACCATAGTCTTTTAGTCCATAAACAAACTTAACAACTTACGAAGAGACAAATGTAGATTTGCATGAACAAACTCTTCGTAGTTTGCTTAAAACGATATATTCGCAATCTTAGGGTCAAAGGACTATTGACCTCAGTATGATTGTTAGAAGAATCTATGATGTCTGGTTATGAGGCATTGAGAGTTAGGAACTCTATAGTTCTTCTAGGTATCTTCCGAAGGTACTGAATTGACCAGTGCACTTCTAGAGACAAGATAAGAACAAACCATTTAACCTCTTATGTCTCGAAGTCACTATGTATGAATTGCATCATGCTTACCTTAATCCTGAAATGAGACATGCCATTTCACACCTTAGTATTCTCATTTGAGAAAGTCAAAGTTCGGACTCACTATGTGATTCCGAACAAGGCCTATTGGTGAAGTACTAAGTTGTGAGTCTGTCATGAGTAACTTTGTGAAGTTCTCATAGATATGGAATTCATGTACAAGATTGCTGAAATGCAATGTATGTCACCTCATGCTTTGTTCCTTGGAGTGTGAATAAATGAACTGGCCAGTGTCCAAATTGAGTCCTGACTCTTTTGGATGAAACAATGTGACTTGTTAGCTCCTCGTCAATACATTGTTTCTAACTTATTCACAAGCGACAAAGGAGTTGAGGAAATAACAGCTAGAAGGGTAAAATGGTAATTTAGTAAATCCCGACTAGCTGATGACATTCATGAAGGGTAAACATAGATAATATTCAGTGGATCCGCTCATCATAATTAGGTCGAATTCTTGAGTAGAAAATAAATTCATTTGAACCGAGAGATTTTCAGTGTCAGCTCTTTAGTGGAGTCAGTTGGCATTAAGCTAAACTTGGAAAAGGTTTGTGAACTTTTGAGTCCAAGTGTTTAGCTAAAGCTTTGTTCATTTGGGTCCATGAGGTCACTGTCACGAATCACATCGATAGGAATAGTTAAACTGGAAGCTAAGCCAAAACAAGAACGAAAATAGTTAAAAGGGTATTTTTGTCTTTTGAGACAAAGGATGAAATGAATGTCAATAAATTTTTTTGACAAGGTCATTTTGTGACATGTTTCACTCGGCCATGACTTGATCATTGGGCCTTGTGAATTAATTTCATTTCATAAGAATTTTATTTGAAAATTCTAAATGGGCCTTTTCTTATGTTGTCATGAACAAGTGAAGAAAATTCTAGGAGTCTTTTCTAGAAATGTTGGGCGCCCATAATACCCAAGAAAGAGAGAATATTTTGTGCATAAATGTATCAAGATACTTGCCAAAAGAAAAAGAGGAAACAAATTTGCATGAGGATGCTTAAGGGAATTCGGCCAAGTGAGTCAAAGGCAAGGCAAGGAACAAAAAAGGAAACAAATCCAAGCCTTCTAGAAGGCTGCCTTGGCCGAGTGACTCATGAGGAAATAAGGCAATATTTTCTCATGAATATGTGATATTCTATAGAAGAGGAAACTACCTTATTGAAGGTGAGACCTCTCCTATAAATAGGAGCCTCATTTCCTCACAATTCATTCATCCAAGTTTAAGAGATTTGAGAGACTCTCTCTCTAGAACTTTGGCCGAAAATCCTCTCTCTCTCTCTCTAGTTTATTTTCGATTATTTCTTGTCTTGGCACCTAGGTCCTCACTCGACCTAGTGTTTAGCTCTGCGACTTCGAGACTCGTTCTCAAGTCGTAGTGTTTAAAAGTGCCCACTCACTGATTCCTTCTTTTCGAGTGATTTAGTGATAGAAACTTTCGTGGTTGCTCGAGGTGCCGAGGAAAGAAAGAGAGACGTGCTGCAAGGGGAGACGACCGTTGCAACTTTCCAAAAGCTTCTACAAGGTTCAAGCTTCAAGAAAGGTTAGTAACTTTAATAGCTCATATTAGTTTTTATTTACATGTACATGCTCTTGTCTAGGTTAGTAAAAACTAGTTTTACTTAAAAAGAAAATTTTTAAAATTCCGCCGCTTAACGAAGCGTTAAACTTTTTCTTAAACCCTAGATCGATTCCAACAAATGGTATCAGAGCTATGGTCAAAGGAATGCATGTGCATGTTTTTAAATTATGAGCTTGAAAATCGTTTTCGAAAGTTTACTAATTTTGTGACAAGTTAGAATTGTAATCTTAGTTTTTTTTTAATTTATTGCTCATGCCTTTAAATTAAAAACCATGTTGATTTTCTATGAGTTTGGGATGATGTTAAAACACATTAGAATCAGTTCTAAAAGTTTTTAATTTTTTATATTGAAAAACGTGTTTTAAAGGTTTGAGAATTTTCGAGTAAAATTTTGTGACTAGTTTTGTTTTCTTGCTAGTTTCGTTTATTTACTTGAATCGTTTTATGCATGTTGTTATTTCTTTTATTCTATGTTATTACCCTGCTAATAAAACACAAATAAAAGCTTTAAACAACATCTTAAAACGTTCCGTTACACTTGATTCTTTTTCGCACCTAAGTAGGACCAAGCTTTAATTTATTTCTTTTTCTTCGAGCTGGAGTAAACCCGCATTAAAAGTGGCATAACTCTCTGCTCAGAAATCTAAATTTAATGATTCTTGATTCAAATTAAAGCTCTGTCTGTCCTCTGTCCAATGCCACCGGTTTCGGCTCTAAAGGACATCGGAGCCACCAGATATGATGATTTTACTCCAAGGTGCGCGGCTGTCTGAAACTCCAGGTTTTTAGAAATCCGGATTTTTAAACCCCACTACCATGAGTTATAGAACTCTAATGAGAAAATTTTCTTGAGCAAAAATGTTTTTCATATGATTATAAACATGATGTGTAAAGATTAAAAGTTTTGATTTTTGAAAGATTAATTGAAATTGAATTTTTACAAAACTAGTTTGAATTTTGAAAAACCGTTTTCACTTTCAAACTTGAAAATATTTTGTCATCCAAATCAAATAAGTTTTCAAAATGTTTTCAAATCTATATCTATATCACATATGTTCAAAATCTATATGCTCTTGAAAATTTGAGTGGGAGGTCTCCTTGTAGACAAGCCGAAAAATAAAAAGATGTGTAATCTCAAACTTTCAAGTGTTCGAGTGAGTTGAAGTTCACACTTCCCTCACGCACTTTCCCGAAATAGAAAATAGGAAAAGATCGAGTATGTACCTTGTGCCTTTATGCACTAATACTGCTCTGAACATGTCGATCTAGGATTCTCTTCTAGTTGTCCGCTCTGTCGCTCTCTAACTAGGAAATTTGTTTCCGAACTTAAAAGAGTCGATGAACCAACTCCAAAAACTAAGTGGGAGGGTTATATTCGTTGTTTGTAACCCACGATCCCCAACACTAATGAAAGATGTAATAACGTGGGACTAAGAGCCGCTCTTGCGACCCTCACTTAAATGTGAGTACTCCAAGGCGTTATTGCTTCGATCATTGCTCAATGAGCTACGTCCGAGAGTGATGCAATGATGGCAAGGCCTCCCCTTGGGGGATTGTTTTTCAAAGCTGATCTTTTGGACTAAGTGGTTGGTTGCACACTTAGGCTCAATCCCTAGTATCCTTCCTTAAGGCTCTGCGAAAGGATGTGAGTGATCAAACCAATTTACAAGGTGGCTAGTCAAAATAGATGTATTGACATCTTGGCTTAGCATTAATGATGTGTCATTTACTTATAAATGGAGATTTTTTGCGGCCTTCTCTTGAGGGAGTAAATTATCGTTTGGTTTATAACACCTTTGGGTTTTACAAAAGTCTTAATAAAACTTAAATCCTAAACCAAAGACTAATCATAAACTTGTTTCAACTTACATAGGCAATATGTCTCCCAACTCTCTCTCTTTCATTCTTTCCTCGAACAAACTCGAAAACGAAAACTACGTAGATTCGAAACGTAACCTCGACATAAAACCTACCGTTAACAAGCACAAATGGGTACTCACCACCCCGTGTCCTCCTCTGACGAATGATGATTCAACTCAAGAGGACAATGACGCCTTAGCGGCCTGGCTTCGATCCGATGAGATTGTGAGGTGCTATATCTTGGCATCTATGAACAATATGTTGAAAGAGCAACATCGTGACATCGAGACTGCCGCTGACATGCTCTACAATCTCCTTGAGATGTTTGGAGGGCAAAGGCGTCAAACAAGGCAACAAGCAGTCCGACAGTTTATGAACTGTCGCATGAAGGCTAGGACTCCTGTTGGAGACTTTATGATATTGATCATTAGTCATCTGAGTAAAATGGAAATTCTAGGATCTGAGATTGATGGGAAGAATGTCATAGATGTGATCTTAGAAACTCTCCCCGCATCTCTTGATACCTCCATGATGAACTATTCCATTAACAAGCTAGAGTACACTGTTACCAAGCTTATGGAGGAACTTCACACTGCTATAGGTCTCACTAAGAGAAAGAGGAATCAAGGAGAGGCACATGCTTCTGAGCAAAAAGCCTCCGCCTCTGGAACTAAGAACAGACCTTACAAAGCCGATAAAAAGAACTGTCCTGCCTATCTCAAAGCAAAGGAACATAGTATTGTACTAGTTACTGAAGCATGCTTAGTAGCTGATAATGTATCAACGTGGATTCTTGACTCCGCTGCTACTAACCATATTTGTTGTTCCTTGAATGGTTTCAAGAAAACCAAAAGCCTAGAGGAAGGCGAGTTCTGTTTCAAATGGGGTGATGGGAGCCTGGTGTCTGCAAAGGCTGTGGGATCCGTGACGCTGTCTTTTGAAGACCGCACTTTAAACTTGAATAATGTTTATTTTGTTCCTACCTTTGGGAAGAACTTAATATCCGTTGCTCGACTTCGTGAGCAAGATTATTGTTTAAAGTTCATTAAGAATGGAATTCGTATTTCGTTTCCTGATAATTCTTTTGTCACTGATGCATGTATGAAGAATGCTCTTTTTTACATCTATCCCACTCAACCTTCTCTTTTAGACACCGAAATAGATAACGATCTAATTAGGGAGCCAAAGAGGATCAAACTTTCTGAATCCTCCGATCTAACAAAATCAACATACCTCTGGCACTTAAGACTTGGTCATATCAGTCTAGATAGGATTAAGAGACTTGTGAGGGATGGTCCACTCCAAGCCTCTGCAATAGGCTCACTACCTACTTGTGAATCCTGTATAGAAGGAAAAATGACTAAGCGACCTTTCTCCGATAAGGGTCGAAGAGCCACTGAGTTGCTGGAACTAATACATTCTGATGTATGTGGTCCGCTCAACCAACAGGCACGTGGAGGATACGAATACTTCGTTACCTTCACTGATGATTACTCAAGATATGGGTTTGTCTATTTGCTTAAACACAAATCCGAGACCTTTAACGTATTTAAGGTCTTTAGGGCTTTAGTGGAAAAGCAAACTGGCAAAGTGATCAAAACCCTTCGATCTGATCGAGGTGGTGAGTATATGTCTGGAGAGTTCGATGACTTTCTTAAAGAAGAAGGTATCGCTTCTCAGCTTACCGCACCTGGCACACCTCAACAAAACGGAGTGTCAGAGAGAAGAAACCGAACTCTTATGGAGATGGTTAGATCGATGATGAGTTACTCATCACTCCCGCTTTCCTTTTGGGGATATGCCCTCGAAACAGCCGCCTATATTCTGAACCAAGTTCCGTCCAAGACGGTTCCTGGTACTCCTTATGAACGATGGACAGGCCGTAAAATGAATCTTGGCCGCATCCGAATTTGGGGTTGCCCTGCACACGTGCTGAGGCAAAAGACTAGCAAGTTGGCTAGTAGGTCAGAATTGTGCCTGTTTGTAGGATATCCGAAGGAAACCAAAGGTTTTACTTTCTATAGTCCCGAGGACGATAAGACTTTCGTTAGCACGAATGCTCGTTTCCTTGAGGAGGACTTTATGAAGGATGCGAAACCTAGAAGCAAAATTGTGCTTGAAGAAAAGTTGGGTGAGGAAGCTTCTACCTCATCTGTAAGAACTGTTCTTACCCCAACTGAAACACAACCTAACTCATCAGAATCTCGTCAAGTAGTACTTCGACGTAGTGGGAGGGCTACTCAAAAGCCTGACAGGTACATGTCTTATGGAGACTCTCTTGTAGCCGTCTCCGACATGGATGACCCTGTTTCCTATAGCCAAGCGATGGCTTGTTCTGAATCAAACCTTTGGCTTGACGCCATGAAAGTTGAAATGCACTCGATGTATGTCAACAAAGTCTGGAAACTTGTAGACCTTCCTGAAGGGATTAAACCCGTAGGGTGTAAGTGGATATACAAGAAGAAAATGGGTCCTGATGGGAACGTCGAGACGTTCAAAGCACGACTTGTGGCAAAGGGTTATACCCAACAAGAAGGGATTGACTATGAAGAAACCTTCTCGCCAGTCGCGATGCTTAAATCCATCCGCATACTCCTATCCATAGCTGCAGCTCTCGACTATGAGATCTGGCAAATGGATGTCAAGACAGCCTTTCTGAATGGCAATCTTGACGAGCGCATTTACATGGCTCAACCAGACGGTTTCGTGGATAAAGGTCAAGAGACCAAGGTTTGTGAGTTGCTTAAATCCATTTATGGACTAAAGCAAGCATCTAGGTCATGGAATATTAGATTCGATGAAACTGTAAAGAGCTTCGGCTTTGAACAGTCAATAGATGAGCCTTGTGTTTACAAGTTAATACACGAAGGCAAAGTTGTGTTTCTGGTACTATATGTCGATGATATACTACTCATTGGTAATGACGTGGGTAAGTTATCTGAGGTTAAGGTCTGGCTGGTAAAGCAATTCGATATGAAGGATCTAGGAGAAGCCGCGTACATTCTGGGAATCCAAATATTTCGAGATAGGAAAAACCGGACCCTGTCGCTCTCTCAAGCATCTTATATTGATAAGGTGATGGATCGCTTCTCGATGCAAGACTGCAAGAGGGGTCAAACACCCTTTAGGCATGGAGTTTCACTCTCTAAGGACCAGTCTCCCAAGACTGCACAAGAGATTGAAGACATGAGGAAAATTCCTTACGCCTCTGCCGTAGGAAGCCTCATGTATGCTATGCTTTGCACCCGACCTGATATATGTTTCGCCGTTGGCGTAGTTAGTCGTTTCCAATCCAACCCTGGACCCGAGCACTGGATTGCTGTTAAGCATGTTCTTAAGTATCTTCGAAGAACTAGGAACTTGATGCTTACATACTCAGGTACTGACCTGACTATGACGGGATATACCGACTCCGATTTTCAAGCGGATAAGGATTCCAGGAAATCCACTTCGGGATCTGTGTTCATCCTTAATGGTGGAGCTGTTGTGTGGAGAAGTATTAAGCAATCTTGCATTGCTGACTCCACAATGGAAGCAGAATATGTGGCTGCTTGTGAAGCATCCAAAGAGGCTGTATGGCTTAGAAAGTTCCTTAAGTATTTGGAAGTTGTTCCAAACGTCGACGAGCCCATGACCCTTTATTGTGATAATAGTGGGGCTGTCGCTAACTCAAAGGAACCTAGAAGCCATAAGCGCTCTAAGCATATTGAGAGGAAATACCATTTGATTCGAGAGATCGTGCAGCGCGGAGACGTGGAAGTGAAGAAGATCTCAACGGTGGACAACCTCGCAGATCCATTCACCAAGGCCCTAGCGAACAAGGTCTTCGACCAACATCGTGAGGGATTAGGCATGAAGGACTACACACACCTTCTTTGAGTCAAGTGGGAGTTTGTTGTCAATGGTGCCCACAAGAAGAGTTGTAGTCTTTATTTTGAACATTTGATGTAATAAAGTCTCATGAAGACTCTTGCTTGTAATTGCCTATTCATTCATTAATAAAGTTGAAACGTTCATTCAATCTTCCTTGTCTGAAGCTTTATGATAAAACCATAGTCTTTTAGTCCATAAACAAACTTAACAACTTACGAAGAGACAAATGTAGATTTGCATGAACAAACTCTTCGTAGTTTGCTTAAAACGATATATTCGCAATCTTAGGGTCAAAGGACTATTGACCTCAGTATGATTGTTAGAAGAATCTATGATGTCTGGTTATGAGGCATTGAGAGTTAGGAACTCTATAGTTCTTCTAGGTATCTTCCGAAGGTACTGAATTGACCAGTGCACTTCTAGAGACAAGATAAGAACAAACCATTTAACCTCTTATGTCTCGAAGTCACTATGTATGAATTGCATCATGCTTACCTTAATCCTGAAATGAGACATGCCATTTCACACCTTAGTATTCTCATTTGAGAAAGTCAAAGTTCGGACTCACTATGTGATTCCGAACAAGGCCTATTGGTGAAGTACTAAGTTGTGAGTCTGTCATGAGTAACTTTGTGAAGTTCTCATAGATATGGAATTCATGTACAAGATTGCTGAAATGCAATGTATGTCACCTCATGCTTTGTTCCTTGGAGTGTGAATAAATGAACTGGCCAGTGTCCAAATTGAGTCCTGACTCTTTTGGATGAAACAATGTGACTTGTTAGCTCCTCGTCAATACATTGTTTCTAACTTATTCACAAGCGACAAAGGAGTTGAGGAAATAACAGCTAGAAGGGTAAAATGGTAATTTAGTAAATCCCGACTAGCTGATGACATTCATGAAGGGTAAACATAGATAATATTCAGTGGATCCGCTCATCATAATTAGGTCGAATTCTTGAGTAGAAAATAAATTCATTTGAACCGAGAGATTTTCAGTGTCAGCTCTTTAGTGGAGTCAGTTGGCATTAAGCTAAACTTGGAAAAGGTTTGTGAACTTTTGAGTCCAAGTGTTTAGCTAAAGCTTTGTTCATTTGGGTCCATGAGGTCACTGTCACGAATCACATCGATAGGAATAGTTAAACTGGAAGCTAAGCCAAAACAAGAACGAAAATAGTTAAAAGGGTATTTTTGTCTTTTGAGACAAAGGATGAAATGAATGTCAATAAATTTTTTTGACAAGGTCATTTTGTGACATGTTTCACTCGGCCATGACTTGATCATTGGGCCTTGTGAATTAATTTCATTTCATAAGAATTTTATTTGAAAATTCTAAATGGGCCTTTTCTTATGTTGTCATGAACAAGTGAAGAAAATTCTAGGAGTCTTTTCTAGAAATGTTGGGCGCCCATAATACCCAAGAAAGAGAGAATATTTTGTGCATAAATGTATCAAGATACTTGCCAAAAGAAAAAGAGGAAACAAATTTGCATGAGGATGCTTAAGGGAATTCGGCCAAGTGAGTCAAAGGCAAGGCAAGGAACAAAAAAGGAAACAAATCCAAGCCTTCTAGAAGGCTGCCTTGGCCGAGTGACTCATGAGGAAATAAGGCAATATTTTCTCATGAATATGTGATATTCTATAGAAGAGGAAACTACCTTATTGAAGGTGAGACCTCTCCTATAAATAGGAGCCTCATTTCCTCACAATTCATTCATCCAAGTTTAAGAGATTTGAGAGACTCTCTCTCTAGAACTTTGGCCGAAAATCCTCTCTCTCTCTCTCTAGTTTATTTTCGATTATTTCTTGTCTTGGCACCTAGGTCCTCACTCGACCTAGTGTTTAGCTCTGCGACTTCGAGACTCGTTCTCAAGTCGTAGTGTTTAAAAGTGCCCACTCACTGATTCCTTCTTTTCGAGTGATTTAGTGATAGAAACTTTCGTGGTTGCTCGAGGTGCCGAGGAAAGAAAGAGAGACGTGCTGCAAGGGGAGACGACCGTTGCAACTTTCCAAAAGCTTCTACAAGGTTCAAGCTTCAAGAAAGGTTAGTAACTTTAATAGCTCATATTAGTTTTTATTTACATGTACATGCTCTTGTCTAGGTTAGTAAAAACTAGTTTTACTTAAAAAGAAAATTTTTAAAATTCCGCCGCTCAACGAAGCGTTAAACTTTTTCTTAAACCCTAGATCGATTCCAACAGAAGGGTTATACCCAACAAGAAGGGATTGACTATGAAGAAACCTTCTCGCCAGTCGCGATGCTTAAATCCATCCGCATACTCCTATCCATAGCTGCAGCTCTCGACTATGAGATCTGGCAAATGGATGTCAGGACAGCCTTTCTGAATGGCAATCTTGACGAGCGCATTTACATGGCTCAACCAGACGGTTTCGTGGATAAAGGTCAAGAGACCAAGGTTTGTGAGTTGCTTAAATCCATTTATGGACTAAAGCAAGCATCTAGGTCATGGAATATTAGATTCGATGAAACTGTAAAGAGATTCGGCTTTGAACAGTCAATAGATGAGCCTTGTGTTTACAAGTTAATACACGAAGGCAAAGTTGTGTTTCTGGTACTATATGTCGATGATATACTACTCATTGGTAATGACGTGGGTAAGTTGTATGAGGTTAAGGTCTGGCTGGCAAAGCAATTCGATATGAAGGATCTAGGAGAAGCTGCATACATTCTGGGAATCCAAATCTTTCGAGATAGGAAAAACCGGACCCTGTCGCTCTCTCAAGCATCTTATATTGATAAGGTGATGGATCGCTTCTCGATGCAAGACTGCAAGAGGGGTCAAACACCCTTTAGGCATGGAGTTTCACTCTCTAAGGACCAGTCTCCCAAGACTGCACAAGAGATTGAAGACATGAGGAAAATTCCTTACGCCTCTGCCGTAGGAAGCCTTATGTATGCTATGCTTTGCACTAGACCTGACATCTGTTTCGCCGTTGGCGTAGTTAGCCGTTTCCAATCCAACCCTAGACCCGAGCACTGGATTGCTGTTAAGCATGTTCTTAAGTATCTTCGAAGAACTAGGAACTTGATGCTTACATACTCAGGTACTGACCTGACTATGACGAGATATACCGACTCCGATTTTCAAGCGGATAAGGATTCCAGGAAATCCACTTCGGGATCTGTGTTCATCCTTAATGGTGGAGCTGTTGTGTGGAGAAGTATTAAGCAATCTTGCATTGCTGACTCCACAATGGAAGCAGAATATGTGGCTGCTTGTGAAGCATCCAAAGAGGCTGTATGGCTTAAGAAATTCCTTAAGTATTTGGAAGTTGTTCCAAACGTCGACGAGCCCATGACCCTTTATTGTGATAATAGTGGGGCTGTCGCTAACTCAAAGGAACCTAGAAGCCATAAGCGCTCTAAGCATATTGAGAGGAAATACCATTTGATTCGAGAGATCGTGCAGCGCGGAGACGTGGAAGTGAAGAAGATCTCAACGGTGGACAACCTCGCAGATCCATTCACCAAGGCCCTAGCGAACAAGGTCTTCGACCAACATCGTGAGGGATTAGGCATGAAGGACTACACACACCTTCTTTGAGTCAAGTGGGAGTTTGTTGTCAATGGTGCCCACAAGAAGAGTTGTAGTCTTTATTTTGAACATTTGATGTAATAAAGTCTCATGAAGACTCTTGCTTGTAATTGCCTATTCATTCATTAATAAAGTTGAAACGTTCATTCAATCTTCCTTGTCTGAAGCTTTATGATAAAACCATAGTCTTTTAGTCCATAAACAAACTAAACAACTTACGAAGAGACAAATGTAGATTTGCATGAACAAACTCTTCGTAGTTTGCTTAAAACGATATATTCGCAATCTAAGGGTCAAAGGACTATTGACCTCAGTATGATTGTTAGAAGAATCTATGATGTCTGGTTATGAGGCATTGAGAGTTTGGGACTCTATAGTTCTTCTAGGTATCTTCCGAAGATACTGAATTGACCAGTGCACTTCTAGAGACAATATAAGAACAAACCATTTAACCTCTTATGTCTCGAAGTCACTATGTATGAATTGCATCATGCTTACCTTAATCCTGAAATGAGACATGCCATTTCACACCTTAGTATTCTCATTTGAGAAAGTCAGAGTTCGGACTCACTATGTCATTCCGAACAGGGCCTATTGGTGAAATACTAAGTTGTGAGTATGTCATGAGTAACTTTGTGAAGTTCTCATAGATATGGAATTCATGTACAAGATTGCTGAAATGCAATGTATGTCACCTCATGCTTTGTTCCTTGGAGTGTGAATAAATGAACTGGCCAGTGTCCAAATTGAGTCTTGACTCTTTTGGATGAAACAATGTGACTTGTTAGCTCCTCGTCAATACATTGTTTCTAACTTATTCACAAGCGACAAAGGAGTTGAGGAAATAACAGCTAGAAGGGTAAAATGGTAATTTAGTAAATCCCGACTAGCTGATGACATTCATGAAGGGTAGCATAGATAATATTCAGTGGATCCGCTCATCATAATTAGGTCGAATTCTTGAGTAGAAAACAAATTCATTTGAACCGAGAGATTTTCAGTGTCAGCTCTTTAGTGGAGTCAGTTGGCATTAAGCTAAACTTGGAAAAGGTTTGTGAACTTTTGAGTCCAAGTTTAGTTCAAGCTTTGTTCATTTGGGTCCATGAGGTCACTGTCACGAATCACATCGATAGGAATAGTTAAACTGGAAGCTAAGTCAAAACAAGAACGAAAATAGTTAAAAGGGTATTTTTGTCTTTTGAGACAAAGGATGAAATGAATGTCAATAAATTTTTTGACAAGTTCATTTGATGACTTAATGTCACTCGGCCATGACTTGATCATTGGGCCTTGTGAATTAATTTCATTTCACAAGAATTTTATTGAAAATTCTTAATGGGCCTTTTCATGTTGTCATGAACAAATGGAAAAGCTTCTAGAAGGCCTTTCTAAAGCATAATAGGCGCCCACTACCCAAAGAGAAAGAGAGTTCCTTTTGTGCATTAATGTATGAAGATACTTGCCAAAAGAAAAAGAGGAAACAAATTTCCTATTCAAGGCAATGGGAATTTCGACCAAGACAAGTCAAGGGAGAAGAAAAATAAAAGAGGAAACAAATCCAAGGTGTCATGAAGGCTTATGTGGCCGTGTGACTTGGATAGGAATGGGAAATAAAGGGTTGCTCATAAAGGCTTGGAAAATAAGAGGAAACTACTTCTTTCCAAGGCCAACCCTTCTCCTATAAATAGGACCCTCATTCCCCTCATTTTATTCATTCCACATAAGTTAGAGATTGAGAGCTTCTCTCTCTAGACCTTGTGGTGGCCGAAATCCTCTCTCTCTCTCTTTCTATTTTATTTTCGATTTTTCTTGTTTTGGCACCTAGGTCCTCACTCGACCTAGCGTTTAGCTCTGCGACTTCGAGACTCGTTCTTAAGTCGTAGTGTTTAAAAGTGCCCACTCACTGATTCCTTCTTTTCGAGTGATTTAGTGATAGAAACTTTCGTGGTTGCTCGAGGTGCCGAGGAAAGGAAGAGAGACGTGCTGCGAGGGGAGACGAGCGTTGCAACTTTCCAAAAGCTTCTACAAGGTTCAAGCTTCAAGAAAGGTTAGTAACTTTAATAGCTCATATTAGTTTTTATTTACATGTACATGCTCTTGTCTAGGTTAGTAAAAACTAGTTTTACTTAAAAAGAAAATTTTTAAAATTCCGCCGCTTAACGAAGCGTTAAACTTTTTCTTAAACCCTAGATCGATTCCAACAAGCGAAAGGTCGTGAAATACTACAACGCCAAAGTCAAAACGCCAATCTTCACCGTCGGCAGCCTCGTACTCAGGCGCGTGTTCCAAAACACCCAAGTACAAGGCGCCGGGGTCTTGGGACCAAACTGGGAAGGACCGTATAGAGTTCGACAAGTCATACATGACGGAACCTATTATAGCGAACATACGGACGGAACTCCGATCCGACACCCTTGGAACGCCGAACATTTGAGGCATTACTACCAGTGATAAGCTCCCGCATTTACTGCTTTGATTTCCCTGATTCAATAAGGCCCATGTGCGGATGTTTGAGGATGTTATCTATTAGCAAAAAGTAATAAAGTTCGAGGTTTTTTTTCTCTCTTCAAAAAATCCGCTTTATTAAGTTTTTAGTCATTAAGGCACGACCTGTACTCTAAAAACTTGGGGGCTAGGGATTCCTGCAACGTACACTCAAAAATTCACCGCAAAAAAAAAACCTTAAGCCGCCCACTCATGGGATACAGAGGCTTAAGAAGCTCAAACCCCGACAGCCCATCGATCATACGGGTTTGAGAAAAATCGTCGGCCTAACCCGGCGTGCCATAAGTCACGTAAAGGCGCAGGTAAAGGCGGAAGGGCCACTCCATCCGCCACACATATGTTCGATCGCTCTATAGCACGAACTCAAAGTCGCCGGCCTAACCCGGTGCCACACATATGTTAGGTCGTTCTATAGCACGAACTCAAAGTCGCCGGCCTAACCCTGCACCACACATATGTTCGGTCGCTCTATAGCACGAACACAAATCGTCGACCTTCCCGGCGTACCCCTTCATCCAGTCTTAAGTCCCCCACGGGGATACAGACTTAAGAATCTTTGACCCCGACGGCCCTTCGTGCATACGGGTTTGGGTAAACTGTCGGCCTTCCCGGCGTGGCGTAAGACGCGTAAAGGCGCAGGTGAAAGTCGTCGCCCAAACGCATGTAAGTCACGTAAAGGCACTGCCTCAAACCCTAAAACGGCCAAATTTGAGCCACACACATTCGGTCGCCGATGGCACGAAACACACAGAGTTTGAGTAAAATCGTCGGCCTAACCCAACGTACCATAAGTCGCGTAAAGGCGCAGGTAAAGGCGGCAGGGCTACTCCCTCTGCCACACATATGTTGGGTCGCTCCATATCACGAACCCAAAGCCGCCAGCCTAACCCGGCGCAACATATATGTTTGGTCGCCCTATGCCACGCACCCAACGTCGTCGGCCTAACCCGGCGCAACACATGTGTTCGGTCGCCCTATGGCACGAACCAAAGTCCACTGCCTAACCCGGCGCAACATACATGTTCGGTCGCCTATGGCACGAACTTTAAGTCGTTGGCCTAAACCAGCGCATCATACACGTTCGGTCGCCCATAGCACGAACGCAGAGCCCCTGGCAAACATACCTGGTGCGACTTCTTTGGTCGCCAAGTGGCACGAACTAAAGTCGTTGGGCCACAGCCACTTTAGGCACACTAAATCGTCGGCCTAACCCGACGTGCCGATATCACTGTGCAATACGGGTCGGTCAATCACAGCGAGTTGCCACTAGCAACGAATGCTGAACAAACGCCTAACTAGGCACGAATGCCTCCCTGGCTTAAATGCTAAACGACGACGAATCGTAACGCTAAATGAGCGAAGGTCAAATCCCAACTAGGGACGCAAACCTGCCAAAACTTTTGGTAAGGGCACAAGTCCTTTGGGTCACGTTAGCTCACAAAGACGGCATATACGAGCAAAACTGCTGAACACGAGATAGCATTCAACTTGAAGGCAACAGAATATCTCATAAATAAAAAGGAGCCACTTCTCTGAATCCAATAAACATGCGCTAAATGCAAATGCGCGAAAAATAAATGAAATCCTGAAAAATCAAAAGCAAAGCGCTAAACATACGCGCTATAGAAAATAATAAAGAAAGCTACATGGCTCACACAGCACCTTTGTCTAGTAGGGGAAAAAAGGTCTCGAAGAAGTCAAACGTGACCCCCCGGGCCTCGTTCTCGGCCGCGGTGACCTCCCGACAGTACACCGCTCCGGATCGACGGGCCTCATCAGTCCCTATGTCGTAGTCATCTTGTAAGTTGGATGCTCTTCGCTCCGCCTCGGCAAGCTGGGAAGGGAGGCGAGCATTCTCCTCCGCCAGAGAGTCACGCTTGAGCTCCGCCCGGACATGCGCCGCTTCACTCGAAGTGAGCTGATGTTGAGATGTCTCCAAGGCGTCGGACCGGGCATTTAGCTGTCTCCGGAGGTCGGCAACTATTGTCGGCCCATCAACGATCGACAAGGGAAAAATCACAACGCCACCTCCCGGCCGGCCAAGGCCCGTCCGGTCGACTCCCGGCCGACCAAGTCCCGTCCGGTCGACTCCCGGCCGGTCAAGTCCCGACCAGTCGACTCCCGGCCGGCCAAGTCCCGCCCGGTCGACTCCCGGCCGGCAGGCTCCCGGCCATCCAAGGTTTGCATCGGCTATTGGCCGGCCCAAGGCTTACCTCAGCCAATGGACGGCTCAAGGTTTGCCTCGGCCATTGGCCGGCACAAGGTTTGCCTCGGCCAATGGCCGGCCGAGAGGCTTGCCTCGGCCAGTGGCTGGCCCAAGGCTTGCCTTGGCCACGGTCGACTCCCAACCGGAAAAGTCCCGTCCGGCTAGCTCCCGGCCGACAGCCTCCCAGCCGGCCAAGGTTTGCCTCGGCCATTGGCCGACCCTAGGCTTGCCTCGGCCAATGGTCGGCTCAAGGCCTGCCTCGGCCATTGGCCGGCCCAAGTTTTGCATCGGCCAATGGCCGGCTCAAAGGCTTGCCTCGGCCATTAGCCGGCCCAAGGCTTGCCTCGGCCACGATCGACTCCCCGCTGGCCATGTCCCGTCCGGTCGACTCCCGGCCGGTCAAGTCCCGTCCGGCCAGCTCCCGGCCGGCCAAGGCCCGCCCGGTCGACTCCCGGCCGGTAGCTTCCCGGCCGGCCCAAGGTTTGCCTCGGCCAATGGACGTCTCAAAGGCTTGCCTCGGCCATTGGCCAGCCCAAGGCTTGCCTCGGCCACGGCCGACTCCTGGCCGGTCAGGTCCCGTCCGGCAGTCTCCCGGCCAGCCAAGTCCCGTCCAGTCGACTCCCGGCCGGTCAGATCCCGTCCGGCCAGCTCCCAGCCGGCCGTGGCCCGCCCGGTCGTCTCCCGACCGGCAGCCTCCCACCCAGCCGAGGCCCGCCCGGTCAACTCCCGGCCGCGTTCTCGGTCGCGGTCACCTCCCGACACTCCACCGCTCTAGCTCGACGGGCCTCCTCGGTCCCTATGCCGTAGTCATCTTGTAAGTCGGATGCTCTTCGCTCCGCCTCGGCAAGCTGGGAAGGGAGGCGAGCATTCTCCTCTCCCAGAGAGTCACGTTCGCGCTCCTCCCGGACATGCGCCGCTTCACTCGAAGTGAGCTGATGGTGAGATGTCTCTAAGGCGTCAGACCGGGCATCTAGCTGTCTCCGGATGTCGACAACTATTGTCGGCCCGTCAACAATAAAAGGGAAAAATCACAACGCCACCTCCCGGCCGGCCAAGGCCCGTCCGGTCAACTCCCGGCCCTCCAAGGCCCGTCCGGTCGACTCCCGGCCGGCCAAGTCCCGTCCGGCAGACTCCCGGCCGGCCAAGTCCCGTCCAGCCAGCTCCCGGCCGGCAAAGGCCCGCCCGGCAGCTTCCCGGCCGGCCAAGGTTTGCCTCGGCTATTGGCCGGCCCAAGGCTTGCCTCGGCCAATGGACGTCTCAAGGTTTGCCTCGGCCATTGGCCGGCACAAGGTTTGCCTCGGCCAATGGCCGGCTCAAAGGCTTGCCTCGGCCACGGTCGACTCCCAACCGGATAAGTCCCGTCCGGCCGACTCGCGGCTGGCCAAGTCCCATCCGGTCGACTCCCGGCCGGTCAAGTCCCGTCCGGCTAGCTCCCGGCCGGCAGCCTCCCGGCCGGCCAAGGTTTGCCTCGTCCATTGGCCGGCCCAAGTTTTGCATTATTGGCTGAATCAAAGGCTTGCCTCGGCCATTGGCCAGCCCAAGGCTTGCCTCGGCCACGGTCGATTCCCGGCCGACCATGTCCCGTCCGGCCAAGTTCCGTCCGGTCGACTCCCAGCCAGTCAAGGCCCGCCCGGTCGATTCCCGGCCGGCCAAGACCCTCCCGGTCGACTCCCGGCCGGCCAAGGTTTGCCTCGGCCATTGGCCGGCCCAAGGCTTGCCTCGGCCAATGGCCGGCTCAAGTTGTGCCTCGGCCATTGGCCGGCCCAAGGTTTGCCTCGGCCAATGGCCGTCTCAAAGGCTTGCCTCGGCCATTGGCCGGCCCAAGGCTTGCCTCGGCCACGACCGACTCCTGGCCGGCCAAGTCAAGTCCGGCCGACTCCCGGCCGGCCAAGTCCCGTCCAGTCGACTCCCGGCCGGTCAGGTCCCGTCCGGCCAGCTCCCAGCCGGCCGTGGCCCGCCCGGTCGACTCCCGACCGACAGCCTCCCACCTAGCCGATGCTCGCCCGGTCAACTCCCGGCCGCGTTCTCGGCCGCGGTCACCTCCCGACACTCCACCGCTCTGGCTCGACGGGCCTCCTCGGTCCCTATGCCGTAGTCATCTTGTAAGTCGGATGCTCTTCGCTCCGCCTCGCCAAGCTGGGAAGGGAGGCGAGCATTCTCCTCTCCCATAGAGTCACGCTCGCGCTCCGCCCGGACATGCGCCGCTTCACTCGAAGTGAGCTGATGGTGAGATGTCTCTAAGACGTCAGACCGGGCATCTAGCTGTCTCCGGATGTCGACAACTATTGTCGGCCCGTCAACAATAAAAGGGAAAAATCACAACGCCACCTCTCGGCCGGCCAAGGCCCGTCCGCTCGACTCCCGGCCGTCCAAGGCCCCTCCGGTCGACTCCCGGCCGGCCAACTCCCGTCCGGCAGACTCCCGGCCGGCCAAGTCCCGTCCGGCCAGCTCCCGGCCGGCCATGGCCCGCCCGGTCGACTCCCGGTCGGCCAAGGCCCGCCCGGCAGCTTCCCGGCCGGCCAAGGTTTGCTTAGGCTATTGGCCGGCCCAAGGCTTGCCTCGGCCAATGGACGTCTCAAGGTTTGCCTCGGCCATTGGCCGGCACAAGGTTTGCCTCGGCCAATGGCCGGCTCAAAGGCTTGCCTCGGCCATTGGCCGGCCCAACGCTTACCTCGGCCACGGTCGACTCCCAACCGGATAAGTCCCGTCTGGCCGACTCGCGGCCGGCCAAGTCCCATCCGGTCGACTCCCGGCCGGTCAAGTCCCGTCCGGCTAGCTCCCGGCCGGCTAAGGTTTGCCTCGTCCATTGGCCGGCCCAAGTTTTGCATCGGCCAATGGCCGACTCAAAGGCTTGCCTCGGCCATTGGCCAGCCCAAGGCTTGCCTCGGCCACGGTCGATTCCCGGCCGACCATGACCCGTCCGGCCAAGTTCCGTCCGGTCGACTCCCAGCCAGTCAAGGCCCGCCCGGTAGATTCTCGGCCGGCCAAGGCCCTCCCGGTCGACTCCCGGCCGGCAACTTCCCGGCCGGCCAAGGTTTGCCTCGGCCATTGGCCAGCCCAAGGCTTGCCTCGGCCAATGGCCGGCTCAAGGTGTGCCTCGGCCATTGGCCGGCCCAAGGTTTGCCTCGGCCAATGGCCGTCTCAAAGGCTTGCCTCGGCTATTGGCCGGCCCAAGGCTTGCCTCGGCCACGACCGACTCCTGGCCGGCCAAGTCAAGTCCGGCCGACTCCCGGCCGGCGAAGTCCCGTCACGTCGACTCCCGGCCGGTCAGGTCCCGTCCGGCCAGCTCCCAGCCGGCCGAGGCCCGCCCAGTCGACTCCCGGCCGGCAGCCTCCCGGCCGGCCAAGGTTTGCCTCGGCTATTGGCCCGCCCAAGGCTTGCCTCGGCCAATGTCCGGCTCAAGGTTTGCCTCAGCCATTGGCCGGCCCAAGGATTTCCTCGGCCAATGGACGTCTTAAAGGCTTACCTCAGCAATTGCCCGGCCCAAGGCTTTCCTCGGCCACGGCCGACTCCTGGCCGGCCAAGTCCCGTCCGGCCGACTCCCGGCTAGCCAAGTCCCGTCCAGTCGACTCCTGGCCGGTCAGGTCCCGTCCGGCTAGCTCCCAGTCGGCCGAGGCCTGCCCGGTCGACTCCCGGCCGGTAGCCTCCTAGTCGGCCGATGCCCGCCCGGTCGACTCCCGGCCGACAGCCTCCCTTTTCTAGTAGGGGAAAAAACGTGTCGAAGAAGTCAAACGTGACCCCCCGGGCCTCGTTCTCGGTCGCGGTCACCTCCCGACACTCTATCGCTCCGGCTCGACGGGCCTCCTCGGTCCCTATGTCGTAGTCATCTTGTAAGTCGGACGCTCTTCGCTCCGCCTCGGCAAGCTGGGAAGGGAGGCGAGCATTCTCCTCCGCCAGAGAGTCACGCTCGCGCTCCGCCCGGACATGCGCCGCTTCACTCGAAGTGAGCTGATGGTGAGATGTCTCCAAAGCGTCGGACCGGGCATCTAGCTATCTCTGGAGGTCGGCAACTATTGTCAGCCCGTCAACGATCGACAAGGGAAAAATCACAACTCCAGCTCCCGGCCGGCCAAGGCCCGTCCGGTCGACTCCCGGCCGGCCAAGTCCCGTCCGGTCGACTCCCGGCTTGCCAAGTCCCATCCGGCCGAGTCCCGGCTGGTCAAGTCCCGTCCGGCCAGCTCCCGACCGGCCACGGTTTTCCTCGGCTATTGGCCGGCCCAAGACTTGCCTCGGCAAATGGACGGCTCAAGGTTTTGTTGTCGCTCGTTTTCGGAAAACCCGAGATACCCAGGAGACACGTCGTTCAAAGGGCCGATGGTCAGGCCGGAGGTCCTGAAGAGCGACGAGCCGTCGAGCCTTTGCCCCAAACTCTTGACTCCGTAGTCGAGTCTAGCCCCTCGAGTCGAGACTTGAGTCGGCCCCTCGAGTCGAGCCTCGCCCCTCGAGGTGAGACTGATTCAGTCTCTCCGAGTCTAGCCTTGCTTCTCGGGTCGAGCCTTGAGTCAGTCTCCTCGAGTAGAGCTTCACTCCTCGGGTTGAGTCTTGAGTCAGTCTCCTCGAGTCGAGCTTCGCTCCTCGGGTTGAGTCTTGAGTCAATTTCCTCGAGTCGAGCTTCGCTCCTCAAGTCGGGTCTCGACTCGACTTCTATCCATCAAATAGATACATTCGCGTCACAAACCCGGGATGCGAAGCCCACAATGGCTCGATGGACCCGGAAGAACAACCGTCGTGAAAAGCCCACGAAGGGGCAGCACAGCGCGCGCCGCGCCGGCTAACCCGCGCGCCGCGCCCAAGCAGGGTCGCGTCGCGCGCCAAGCAGCGCGGTCAGCGTGCCATAAGATGCGCGCCGCGGGTTTCGCGCCGCGCATGGTGCGCCGCTACTCCTTACGCGCTTCCAATCGAGGAGGCGCGCGTTCCTAGTCCCACATGGACGCCAAAGGACCTCCTTGGGGTCCTCAAACACCTATATAAACCCCCTCCCACTGAGGGGAAATCCATCCCTTCATCTCCTATCGATACACTCGATTTCTCGCTCTCATCTGCTTCTTTTGATGCCATATCTGGCCTAAAGCATTCTCGCAAGTTTCTCCTGTTCTCAGAGGTTCCGAAGCACTCACGGGGACTTCCCGGACGTCGCTCCCTCTGACCGAACGCCCCCCGGTGCTCAAGCACGCCCCTAGGGTTCTCGACTAGAGTCCCCTTGCGCGTCTAACACGCTAGACGTGTACACGATCTCCGAAGTTCTGAGACGTTGCCGAGGACTCCTTCGCGCCGCGTCTCTTTCGTTGAGCACGCTTCTCCACCAAGGCCCCACACTTCACACTGCGCTACACACGCCTGAACTACGTTCTGACCTGATCCCGCACACGGGTACGTAGGCAGCCGACACCCAAGGCACGGTCACTCCTTCTCCTCACCCCATACCTCTCCTGAGAGGCCGGTTGATCGGAGAAAGCCTAGCTCGAGACTTTCGAGTTCACATTCTTGGCCCGGGTGCGATCACTTGGTCCGGCCTTGGATCGAACCACCCGAGGTTTTCAATAGTTGTTCATTTTTATGCGACAACATTTTGGCGCTACAAGGAGGGGACTTCCCGACCTATTCAGCCTGAAATCCCTTCTGTTCATCTTCTTCTTTTCTTCAGCGAACTCAACTTTATCGAACTTGAGAAACGATGAGTATCCAACCACCCGAACGTTATGAGGGCATGAACAACCCCGAAAACGTCACTGGGACCAAGAAATACTTCTTGCGCTCCCGAGCGCATGGTGACAAAGAGTCGCTCCGCGAAGAGACCTCGACCCGCTCACCATCTCCATCTCCTGATAGCAGGGACAACCGCATCATGGAGTTGGAGGAGAGTGTCCGCCAATTGAAGGCGAGGAATGCAAGGTACCACAGCCGACTGGCTGCAAAGCGACCTGCACATGATACGGCAGTCCCCAACGGGGATACTGAGAACCTCAACGAGGAAAGCCACGACCGCGACCCTGATTACGACGGTATTGGTGATTCAGAGGATATCGAGACTTCTCTCAAGAAGGACGGGGGACTCCCCGCCGTGTTTGAAGCCGGTCCATCGAATCCCCGACGTTCGGCCCTCGACCGACTAGGTCGAAGGGAGAATGTTGCGAAAAGTCAGGGCACGCGGAGAGCGCGCCGTCGCAGGCGAAGCCTGCGCCTCCGTACGACCAGCCCTGACCTTAGGGACCACCTCACCGCTCAACGCGTGGGGCGAGCTCTAGACCCAACATCCCGCTGGCAGCCCCAACTAACGGGAATCGCCGCGCAGGGCAAGGGTCTAACGAAAGGCGACAGGTGACCCCTCCCGAACAGGGGGTTACTCCAACGACCGCTCTTGATGTGGTCACTATGATCCACAATCTTCGGAATGAAGTGCGAGATCTCCGAGAATACGGAATAGGTGGAAGCACCTATGGGGTCGTTGAGGAGAACTCCTCGCCTTTCACGGCTCAGATTTTGGTCGAGGTTTGCACGGGGAATTTCAAACTCCCAAATCTCACTCCCTATGATGGGAAAGCAGATCCGGCTTACCATATCCAGCACTATGAAACGTGGATGACGATGCAGGGTGTATCTCCGGGCGCTATGTGCCAAGCTTTTAGTTTGACCCTCGCCGGACCCAGTTTCGAGTGGTTCAAGAACTTAAGGCCAGGAAGCATCCATTCGTTCAAAGACCTGAAGGACATGTTCCTAGCACGGTTTGCTACGTCTATGGTCCAAAAGAAGACCAAGAGGTACCTGTGGTCAATCAGGCAAGAGAGTGGCGAGTCTCTTAGACGATACCTCGCCCGATTCACTGAAGAGTCGAACAAGGTCGACCGCTTTGACGACGGTGACGCGATTGCCGCTATCATAGAAGGCTTGCGCACAAGTGACTTCCTCAAGTCTGTCGTCGGCCGTGTCCCTTCTACCATGGCCGAGTTAATGACTCGGGCTAAGATCTTCATGGGAGTCGAAGATTACCTCGATGGCCGCAAAAGCAACAATCAGAGCTCTCGTCGTCGAGAGGAACCTGGCCACGAGCAAGGCGAACAACGTAAAAGACGAAACAAGGGAAATAAGGTTTCTAACAACCAACCCCTTGTACCTCAGAAGCTGCGACTTGCGGAAAACTTCAAAGGGTATTCGTCATTCACACCGTTGAACACGGCGCCGGAACGGATTCTGGCTCTGGCACGTGACAAGTTCACAACCCCGGCTCCAATGAAAAAGGATCCCGCGACTCGCGATCGATCCAGATATTGCGAGTTCCATCGGGAATACGGTCATTTGACCTCGGAATGCTACAACCGTGAAAAGCAAATCGAGGCTCTGATCCAACGGGGTGAGCTGAAAGAGTTCGTGCTACGCATGATTAGCGTTGCGGGCCCCACCCCGAACAGACCACAGTCTGGTCAGGGAGAAGGAACAGCCGCTCCTGCGGACCGAACCGCGGCTACAGCCAACGCCAATCCATAGCTACACGTGGTGACCACCTTATTGGGAGGTCCACTACAAGATGGCGGCTACTGCCAACGCCAATCCATAGCTACACGCGGCTCAGGAAGGCGTTGCCATGCACGTCAACTTCACATATGAAGAGCCTCCGTCCGTGCCTCACGAGACGATGTATTTCACCAATGAGGAAGCCAAGCGAGTTGTGCATCCACACAATGACGCAATTGTGCTCAAGGCCCAAGTGGCCAATAACTTGGTGAAAAGGATTCTCACCGACAACGGCAGCGCGGCCGACATAATTTTCAAGTCCACCCTAGAGCGCATGAAGCTCGGTGGGCTGTGCCCAACCCCGACCGAGGGCATCATCGACCTGCCGGTCACCTTTGGGACCCTTGGAGGCATTGAGGCCGTTCACATGGTCCCATTCCTTGTGGTCGATCAGGAGTCGCCCTATAATTAAATCATCGGGCGACCCACGTTGAACCGGCTAAGGGCAATCACTTCCACGTACCACCTACTGGTGAAATTCCCCACCGAAGAGGGAATTGGCATTATGGCCGGAGACCAATCCCAAGCCAGAATGTGCTACGTGCAAGGAGTTGATGGTAAATCCGCGGGAAAAACGGTCAACACAATCTTCCAACTGGAAGACGATTACCCATGCGACCCAAGGGACGCAGGGAAGTTCAGAGAACTTGACCCCCGGGATGAAGTCGAAAGACTCAAGGTGGAAACCTCTGACGATCTTGTGCCAATCATCCTGGACGAATCTAAGCCCGATCAGGTTGTAAAGGTCGGCACCCGGCTTCCACTCGCCATCAAAACTCAGCTTACTGCCTTCCTCCGGGAATTCAAGGATGTTTTTGCATGGACTCATGCGGACATGTCTAGAAATCGATCCCGAAGTAATAGTGCACCGATTGAACGACGACCCAAAGGTCGCTGAAAAGGTGCAGGCTAGACGAACGTTCAACCCAGAACGATACCTGGCCATAAATGAAGAGGTCGAGAAACTCCTCACCGCAAACTTCATCCGAGAGGCTAAGTACCCCAAGTGGGTCGCCAACGTGGTAATTGTGAAAAAGCCTAATGGGAAGTGGCGAATTTGTATAGACTACAAAGATCTTAACAAAGCATGCCCTAAGGACTGCTTTCCACTCCCGCGTATCGAACAACTGGTGGACACCACGGCCGGCCATGAACTTCTAAGCTTCATGGACGCCTATTCGGGCTACAACCAAATTCGAATGCACGAGCCCGATCAGATCAAGACGACCTTCGTCACTGATCGAGGTCTCTATTGTTATAAGGTCATGCCTTTTGGCCTTAAGAACGCGGGAGCAACGTACCAGCGCTTGGTAAATAGGATCTTCGCCGATCAAATCGGCAAGATGATGGAAGTGTACGTGGACGACATGCTCGTTAAAAGCCTACTAGCAACCAATCACGTACACGACCTAAGGGAGATGTTCACAATCCTCCGCCGGTACAAAATGAAGCTCAACCCCAACAAATGGGTGTTCGGGGTTGAATCCGAGAAATTCCTCGGATACATCGTCAACCGACGAGGGATAGATGCAAATCCTGAAAAAATCAAGGCACTCCTTGAAATGAAGTCGCCAAGATGAGTCAAAGAGGTGCAAAGCCTGACCGGTCGGGTTGCTGCTCTGGCACGCTTCGTGTCTAAAGCCACCGATAAGTGTCAACCGTTCTTCAAAGCTCTAAAGAAGACAGACGGTTTTGAGTGGACGGACGAATGCGGAAATGCCTTCCAAGAAATGAAGGCTTACTTTGGGTCCCCACCATTCCTCTCTAAACCAAGAGAGGGCGAGATGCTGTACGTATATCTCGCTGTCTCTGAAAGAGCTGTAAGTGCTGTTCTTGTCCGCGAAGAAGACAAGGTCCAGTGGCCGGTCTACTACGTGAGCAAGGCCTTACTTGACACGGAAACGCGCTTCACCGAGATAGAGAAACTTTCTCTGGCTCTCGTAACGGCAGCTAAGAAGCTACGACCGTATTTCCAAGCTCACCCAATCGCGGTGCGAACCGAGCATCCGATCGGTAAGGCTCTTCAAAAGGGAACATCGACTCGCATGGCGATCTGGTCCCAAGAATTGAGCGAGTACGGGATCGAGTTCCACCCAAGAGCGGCTATAAAGGGGCAGGCCTTAGCCGATTTTATGGCAGACTTCTCCTATACTCCCGATATGGGAAGAGCAAAAAATGACCTAAACGAGGACGCATTAACTCGGAAAAGAAAGGTTGACCCGACAGGTTCCATCTGGGAGTTGTATGTAGACAGAGCATCTAATGCTTGGGGGGCTGGCGCTGGAATAATCCTAGTTAACCCCGATGGGGAAAAGTTGCGTTACGCCCTGCACTATGGCTTCGAGGCCTCCAACAATGAAGCCGAATATGAGGCTCTCAAAACCTACGAATACACTGCGACTCGCAGTTGATCGTGAACCAGGTTAAAGGGGATTACACGGCCAAGGAACCTAACATGGTTGCATACTTGGCATTGACAAACTCCAAGCTCGATGCTTTCTCTTGGTTCGAGATCCACTAAATCCTGAGAGAACAAAATTCAGAGGCTGACGAACTTGCTTGCCTCGGATCTGGCATCGACGAAGATAGATTGGGGACCGTACCCATTGAATTTCTCCCACGGCCATCCGTCTCTCGAGATGAAATCGAGACCATAGAGGTGGCATCTCAGCCCACTTGGATGGATTCAATTGTCGAATTTCTGCAAGGAGGGGAACTCCCCGAAGACCGTAAAGAAGCCGATAAGCTGAGGGCCTTAGCATCTAAATACACGCTCCGAGAAGACGTACTCTATAAGCGCGGATACTCAACACCACTGCTCTAATGCCTCAATAGCATTGAGTCGACGAAATTCATGAGGGCATTTGTGGGAACCACGCCGCTGGAACTTCCCTTGCGCTCAAAGCGCTTAAGCAAGGCTATTTCTGGCCTACCATGAAGCGAGATGCTTGCGAATGGGTAAGGCGATGCGACAAATGCCAGCGCTTCGCGGAAATTCCGCGACAGCCTCCGACCACATTGAGCAGCATCGTCGTCCCACGTCCCTTTTCTAAATGGGGCGTGGACATCATTGGCAAGCTTCCTAGAGCGCCAAGGCAATACGAATATGTTATTATCGCCATTGACTACTTCACTAAGTGGGTAGAGGCCGAACCGCTTGCCAGAATAACTGAAGCAAACACGACAAACTTCATCTGGAAAAGCATCATATGCAGGCACGGTATCCCCGCCTCGATCGTGACCGACAATGTCGCCCAATTCGACAACGCACGAGTAAGAGATATCTGCGATCAGCTAAAGATCAGCAAGACCTTCTCCTCGCCGCGTCACCCTGAGGCCAACGGCCAGGTCGAAGCAGTCAACAAGACTATCAAGAACAATCTCAAAAAGAAGCTCGAAGACAGAAAGGGCGCCTGGGCCGAGGAGTTGCCCTTCGTCCTATGGGCTTACAAGTCGACCGCGCGAAACGCCACCGGCAAAACGCCATTCTCCCTTGCATATGGGGTCGAGGCCGTGGTTCCAATCAAAACCGAGATACCCACGTTCCGAGTCGATACGTTCGACGAAGCAAACAACGACTAGGCCATGTGCCTGGAGTTGGATTTGATCGACGAAAAGAGATCAGAAGCATTCAAACGCCTCGCCGCACAGAAACGTAAGGTCGAAAGATACTACAACTCCAAGATCAAAAGGCGAACCTTTGCCGTCGGAAGCCTTGTACTCAGACGAGTTTTCTAGAATACGCAAGTTCAAGGCACCGGTGTCGTAGGCCCGAACTGGGAAGGCCTCTATAGAGTCCGCAAAGTCATTCACGACGGGACCTACTACATCAAGCACACGGACGGAACTCCGATTCGCCACCCGTGGAATGCGGAACATTTGAGGCAGTCCTACCAGTAGCTAGCATTCCCCACGTTTTTATCGCTTTTATTTCCTATTTTCAATAAGGCGTACGAGCCAATGTTTTAGGATTTTAAATTTCTCGCAAATTTTTCGCAAACGTAATAAAACTCAAGTTTTCCGTTTCAAATTTCGTTTTGTGCAAGTTTTCCGGTTATCAAAAATTAAACGTATAACCCTAAAACTTGGGGGAGCTAGTAATGGTAAGGAAACCCTCAAAAGAACACGCTCCACCAAAAAAAAAAAAACCTAAGACGCCTACATGGCGCACTTAAGATGCCTACATGGCGCAACCTAAGACGCCTGCATGGTGCACGTAAAACGCCTACATGGCGCACGTAAGACGCCTACATCGCGCAACCTAAGACGCCTACATGACGCAACCTAAGACGCCTACATGGCGCACGTAAGACGCCTGCGTGGCGCAACCAAGTCGTCCCTGAGACGCAACTAAGACGCCTACATGGCGCACGTAAGACGCCTACATGGCACAACCTAAGTCGCCTACATGGCGCACGTAAGACGCCTACATGGCGCAACCTAAGACGCCTACATGGCGCACTTAAGACGCCTACATGGCGCACCTAAGACGCCTACATGGCGCATCTAAGACGCCTACATGGCGCACCTAAGACGCCTACATGGCACACATAAGACGCCTACATAGCGCAACCAAGTCGTCTCTAGAGACGCGCCTAAGACGCCTACATGGGGCACTTAAGACGCCTGCATCGCGCAACCTAAGACGCCTACATGGCGCACTTAAGACGCCTACGCGGCGCACCTAAGACGCCTACATGGCGCAACTAAGACGCCTACATGGCGCACTTAAGACGCCTACATGGCGCAACCTAAGACGCCTACATGGCGCAACCAAGTCGTCCCTGAAACGCAGTTAAGACGCCTACATGGCGCACCTAAGACGCCTACATGGCGCATCTAAGACGCCTACATGGCGCACCTAAGACGCCTACATGGCGCACGTAAGACGCCTACATGACGCAACCTGAGACGCCTACATGGCGCACGTAAGACGCCTGCATGGCGCAACCAAGTCGTCCTTGAGACGCAACTAAGATGCCTACATGGTGCAACCTAAGACGCCTACATGGCCCACGTAAGACGCCTACATGGCGCAACCTAAGACGCCTACATGGCGCACTTAAGACGCCTACGCGGCGCACCTAAGACGCCTACATGGCGCATCTAAGACGCCTACATGGCGCACCTAAGACGCCTACATGGCGCACATAAGACGCCTACATAGCGCAACCAAGTCGTCTCTAGAGACGCGCCTAAGACGCCTACATGGCGCACTTAAGACGCTTGCATGGCGCAACCTAAGACGCCTACATGGCGCACTTAAGACGCCTACGCGGCGCACCTAAGACGCCTACATGGCACAACTAAGACGCCTACATGGCGCAACCTAAGACGCCTACATGGCGCAACCAAGTCGTCCCTGAAACGCACTTAAGACGCCTACATGGCGCACCTAAGACGCCTACATGGCGCATCGAAGACGCCTACATGGCGCACCTAAGACACCGACATGGCGCACGTAAGACACCTACATGACGCAACCAAGTCGTCCCTGAGACGTACTTAAGATGCCTACATGGTGCAACCTAAGATGCCTACATGGCTCACTAAGCATGGCTGACTCACAGTTGAAAAAACTTACGGAACGTAAACCATCCAAGAGATTGGCGCATCCGAAGTGAGATCCTGCTGAGATGAAAGAACTAGCAAGACCGTTGACACAAAACTTGCTTATCAAAACATGCCATGACAAACGAATGAGCAAAAACGTTCATAAAAACAAATAACTTCTCAAAAAAGAAAAGGGCAACTGCCTCAAAATCCTAGAAAGCATGCGCTAAGACAAGTGCACTAAGGGAAAAATCCTAGTAAGCAAGCGCTAAAACAAGTGCGCTGAATGGAAAACCTAAAAAAGAGCGTGCGCTAAACACTTGCGCGAGAAAAACAATAAAGAAAAAACATGTCACTCGACGGGATCATAGCCAACAAGATCGGCCCCGTCGAGTGGTGGGAACAACGAGTCGAAGAAGTGGAAGGTAACCCCCCAAGAGGCATTCTTGGTAGCTGTGGCGTTCTGACACTCCACCGCCGCCGCATGTCTTGCCTCTTCGACTCCGACGTCGAAGTAGTCTTGAAGATCGGACACGAGCTGTTCCGCCGCAGCTTTCTCCGCAGTGACCCGAGCCACCACGCTCCGCTCAAACACGGGCAGCTTCGCTCGATGTAAGCTGGCTCTGCACAATGCTTACCTCTTCTGTGCGCGATTCCAACTGGCATCGAAGGTCCCGCACCTCGCTCCGGAATACCTCTATCGACCGAGTCGCCACTTCGAGAGCTTGATGTTCCGTCGTTAGCTCCTCAGCCATCTTTCCCAATTCCACGCAAGCCTCTTGAAGCTGCTCACGGAGATTCGCAAACTCCGCCTTTGAGTGAGAACTTCGCTCGGCGTGGGCTAGCTGAGACTTCACTTGAGCAAGCTCCTCCTGGGCACGGCTCATCCGCCTGATGAGGTCGTGAAGGATCTTCTCGCCCCGGGTCGCTCGAGCAAGTGTTGTCAATGGTGCCCACAAGAAGAGTTGTAGTCTTTATTTTGTACATTTGATGTAATAAAGTCTCATGAAGACTCTAGCCTGTAATTGCCTATCTATTCATTAATAAAGTTGAAACGTTCATTCAATCTTCCTTGTCTGAAGCTTTATGATAAAACCTTAGTCTTTTAGTCCATAAACAAACTTAACAACTAACGAAGAGACAAATGTAGATTTGCATGAACAAACTCTTCGTAGTTTGCTTAAAACGATATATTCGCAATCTTAGGGTCAAAGGACTATTAACCTCAGTATGATTGTTAGAAGAATCTATGATGTCTGGTTATGAGGCATTGAGAGTTTGGGACTCTATAGTTCTTCTAGGTATCTTCCGAAGACACTGAATTGACCAGTGCACTTCTAGAGACAATATAAGAACAAACCATTTAACCTCTTATGTCTCGAAGTCACTATGTATGAATTGCATCATGCTTACCTTAATCCTGAAATGAGACATGCCATTTCACACCTTAGTATTCTCATTTGAGAAAGTCAAAGTTCGGACTCACTATGTGATTCCGAACAAGGCCTATTGGTGAAGTACTAAGTTGTGAGTCTGTCATGAGTAACTTTGTGAAGTTCTCATAGATATGGAATTCATGTACAAGATTGCTGAAATGCAATGTATGTCACCTCATGCTTTGTTCCTTGGAGTGTGAATAAATGAACTGGCCAGTGTCCAAATTGAGTCCAGACTCTTTTGGATGAAACAATGTGACTTGTTAGCTCCTCGTCAATACATTGTTTCTAACTTATTCACAAGCGACAAAGGAGTTGAGGAAATAACAGCTAGAAGGGTAAAATGGTAATTTAGTAAATCCCGACTAGCTGATGACATTCATGAAGGGTAAACATAGCTAATATTCAGTGGATCCGCTCATCATAATCAGGTCTAATTCTTGAGTAGAAAATAAATTCATTTGAACCGAGAGATTTTCAGTGTCAGCTCTTTAGTGGAGTCAGTTGGCATTAAGCTAAACTTGGAAAAGGTTTGTGAACTTTTGAGTCCAAGTGTTTAGCTCAAGCTTTGTTCATTTGGGTCCATGAGGTCACTGTCACGAATCACATCGATAGGAATAGTTAAACTGGAAGCTAAGTCAAAACAAGAACGAAAATAGTGAAAAGGGTATTTTTGTCTTTTGAGACAAATGATGAAATGAATGTCAATAAATTTTTGACAAGGTCATTTTATGACATGTTTCACTCGGCCATGACTTGATCATTGGGCCTTGTGAATTAATTTCATTTCATAAGAATTTTATTGAAAATTCTTATTGGGCCTTTTTCATGTTGTCATGAACAAATGGAAAAGCTTCTAGAAGCCCATTCTAGAAGGACATAGGCGCCCAACATACCCAACCAAGAGAGAATATTTTGTGCATAAATGTATCAAGATACTTGCCAAAAGAAAAAGAGGAAACAAATTTCCTCCAAGAGGAAAGTGGGAATCGGCCAAGTGAGAGACAAGGCAAGGCCTTGAACAAAATTGGAAACAAATCAAGGCTTCTAGAAGCCTTGAGTTGGCCGAGTGTCTCAAAGGGAAAAAAGAGGAAATTGCTCATGAATATGTGATATTCTATAGAAGAGGAAACTACCTTATTGAAGGTGAGACCTCTCCTATAAATAGGAGCCTCATTTCCTCACATTTCATTCATCCAAGTTTAAGAGATTTGAGAGACTCTCTCTCTAGAACTTGGCCGAAAATCCTCTCTCTCTCTCTCTAGTTTATTTTCGATTATTTCTTGTCTTGGCACCTAGGTCCTCACTCGACCTAGTGTTTAGCTCTGCGACTTCGAGACTCGTTCTTAAGTCGTAGTGTTTAAAAGTGCCCACTCACTGATTCCTTCTTTTCGAGTGATTTAGTGATAGAAACTTTCGTGGTTGCTCGAGGTGCCGAGGAAAGAAAGAGAGACGTGCTGCGAGGGGAGACGAGCGTTGCAACTTTCCAAAAGCTTCTACAAGGTTCAAGCTTCAAGAAAGGTTAGTGAACTTCATAACTCATATTGGTTTTTAATTACATGTACTTGCACTTGTCTAGGTTAGTAAAAACTGTTTTACTTGTAAAAGAAAATTTTTAAAATTCCGCCGCTTACCGAAGCGTTAATTATTTTCTCAAACCCTAGATCGACTCCAACAAATGGTATCAGAGCTATGGTCAAAGATTAGCATGTACATGTTTTTAAATTATGAGCTTGAAAATCGTTTTCGAAAGTTTACTAATTTTGTGACAAGTTAGAATTGTAATCTTAGATTTTTTTTAATTTATTGCTCATGCCTTTAAGTTAAAAACCATGTTGTTTTTCTATGAGTTTGGGATGATGTTAAAACACATTAGAATCAGTTCTAAATTTTTTTAATTTTTTATATTGAAAAACGTGTTTTAAAGGTTTGAGAATTTTCGAGTAAAATTTTGTGACTAGTTTTGTTTTCTTGCTAGTTTCTTATTTTTACTTGAATCGTTTTATGCATGTTGTTATTTCTTTTATTCTATGTTATTAACCTGCTAATAAAACACAAATAAAAGCTTTAAACAATATCTTAAAACGTTCCGTTACACTCGATTCTTTTTCGCACCTAAAAGGACGAAGCTTTAATTTATTTCTTTTTCTTCGAGCTGGAATGTAAACCCGCATTAAAAGCGGCATAACTCTCTGCTCAGAAATCTAAATTTAATGATTCTTGAATCAAATTAAAGCTCTGTCTTTCCTCTGTCCAATGCCACCGGTTTCGGCTGAAAAGGACATCGGAGCCGCCAGATATGGCGATTTTACTCTGAGGTGCGCGGCTGTCTGAAACTCCAGTTTTTTAGAAATCCGAATTTTCAAACCCCACTACCATGAGTTATAGAACTCTAATGAGAAAACTTTCTTGAGCAAAAATGTTTTTCATATGATTATAAACATGATGTGTAAGATTAAAATGTTTTGATTTTTGAAAGTTTAATTGAAATTGAATTTTTTACAAAACTAGTTTGAATTTTGAAAAACCGTTTTCACTTTCAAACTTGAAAATATTTTGTCATCCAAATCAAATAAGTTTTCAAAATGTTTTCAAAACTATATCTATATCACATATGTTCAAAATCTATATGCTCTTGAAATTTTGAGTGGGAGGTCTCTTTGTAGACAAAACCGAAAAATAAAAAGATGTGTAATCTCAAACTTTCAAGTGTTCGAGTGAGTTAAAGTTCACACTTCCCTCACGCACTTTCCCGAAATAGAAAATAGGAAAAGATCGAGTATGTCCCTTGTGCCTTTATGCACTAATACTGCTCTGAACATGTCGATCTAGGATTCTCTTCTAGTTGTCCGCTCTGTCGCTCTCTAACTAGGAAATCTGTTTCCGAACTTAAAAGAGTCGATGAACCAACTCCAAAAACTAAGTGGGAGGGTTATATTCGTTGTTTGTAACCCACGATCCCCAACACTAATGAAAGATGCAATAACGTGGGACTAAGAGCCGCTCTTGCGACCCTCACTTAAATGTGAGTACTCCAAGGCGTTATTGCTTCGATCATTGCTCAATGAGCTACGTCCGAGAGTGATGCAATGATGGCAAGGCCTCCCCTTGGGGGATTGTTTTTCAAAGCTGATCTTTTGGACTAAGTGGTTGGTTGCACACTTAGGCTCAATCCCTAGTATCCTTCCTTAAGGCTCTGCGAAAGGATGTGAGTGATCAAACCAATTTACAAGGTGGCTAGTCAAAATGATGTACTGACATCTTGGCTTAGCATTAATGATGTGTCATTTACTTATAAATGGAGATTTTTTGCGGCCTTCTCTTGAGGGAGTAAATTAACGTTTGGTTTATAACACCTTTGGATTTTACAAAACTCTTAATAAAACTTAAATCCTAAACCAAAGACTAATCATAAACTTGTTTCAACTTATATAGGCAATATGTCTCTCAACCATCTCTCAATCTTTCTTTCCTCGATCAAACTCAAAAACGAAAACTACGTAGATTCAAAACGTAACCTCGACATAATACCTATCATTAACAAGCACAAATGGGTACTCACCACCCCTTGTCCTCCTCTGACGAATGATGATTCAACTCAAGAGGACAATGACGCCTTAGCGGCCTGGCTTCGATTCGATGAGATTGTGAGGTGCTATATCTTGGCATCTATGAACAATATGCTGAAAGAGCAACATCATGACTTCGACACTGCCGCTGACATGCTCTACAATCTCCTTGAGATGTTTGGAGGGCAAAGGCGTCAAACAAGGCTACAAGCAGTCCGACAGTTTATGAACTGTCGCATGAAGGCTAGGACTCCTGTTAGGGACCATATGATACTGATCATTAGTTACCTAACTGAAATGGAAATCCTAGGATCTGAGATTGATGGGAAGAATATCATAGATATGATCTTAGAAACTCTCCCCGCATCTCTTGATACCTCCAAGCTGAACTACTCCATTACAAAGCTAAAGTACACTATTACCGAGCTTATGAAGGAGCTTCACACTGCTGTAGGTCTCAATAAGAGAAAGAGGAATCAAGGAGAGGCACATGCTACTGAGCACAAAGCCTCCGCCTCTAGAACTAAGAAGAGACCTCACAAGGCCGATAAAAAGAACTGTCCTGCCTATCTCAAAGCAAAGGAACATAGTACTGTACTAGTTACCGAAGCATGCTTAGTAGCTGATAATGTATCAACGTGGATTCTTGACTCCGCTGCTACTAACCATATTTGTTGTTCCTTGAATGGTTTCAAGAAAACCAAAAGCTTAGAGGAAGGCGAGTTCTGTTTCAAATGGGGTGATGGGAGCCTGGTGTCTGCGAAGGCTGTGGGATCTGTGACGCTGTCTTTTTGAAGACCGCACTTTAAATTGAATAATGTTTATTTTGTTCCTACCTTTGGGAAGAACTTAATATCCGTTGCTCGCCTTCGTGAGCAAGATTATTGTTTAAAGTTCATTAAGAATGGAATTCGTATTTCGTTTCCTGATAATTCTTTTGTCACTGATGCAAGTATGAAGAATGCTCTTTTCTACATCTATCCCACTAAACCTTCTCTTTTAGACACCGAAATAGATAACGATCTAATTAGGGAGCAAAAGAGGATCAAACTTTCTGAATCCTCCGATCTAACAAAATCAACATAGCTCTGGCACTTAAGACTTGGTCATATCAGTCTAGATAGGATTAAGAGACTTGTGAGGGATGGTCCACTCCAAGCCTCTGCAATAGGTTCACTACCTACTTGTGAATCCTGCATAGAAGGAAAAATGACTAAGCGACCTTTCTCTGATAAGGGTCGAAGAGCCACTGAGTTGCTGGAACTAATACATTCTGATGTATGTGGTTCGCTCAGCCAACAGGCACGTGGAGGATACGAATACTTCGTTACCTTCACCGATGATTACTCACGATATGGGTTTTTCTATTTGCTTAAACACAAATCCGAGACCTTTAACATATTTAAGGTCTTTAGGGCTTTAGTGGAAAAGCAAACTAGCAAAGTGATCAAAACCCTTCGATCCGATCGAGGTGGTGAGTATATGTCTGGAGAGTTCGATGACTTTCTTAAAGAAGAAGGTATCGCTTCTCAGCTTACCGCACCTGGCACACCTCAACAAAACGGAGTGTCAGAGAGAAGGAACCGAACTCTAATGGAGATGGTTAGATCGATGATGAGTTACTCATCACTCCCGCTTTCCTTTTGGGGATATGCCCTCGAAACAGCCGCCTACATTCGGAACCAAGTTCCGTCTAAAACGATTCCTGGTACTCCTTATGAGAGATGGACTGGCCGTAAAGTGAATCTTGGCCGCATCCGAATTTGGGGTTGCCCTGCACACGTGCTGAGGCAAAAGACTAGCAAGTTGGCTAGTAGGTCAGAATTGTGCCTGTTTGTGGGATATCCAAAGGAAACTAAAGGTTTCATCTTCTATAGTCCCGAGGACGATAAGACTTTCGTTAGCACGAATGCTCGTTTCCTCGAGGAGGACTTTATGAAGGATGCAAAACCTAGAAGCAAAATTGTGCTTGAAGAAAAGTTGGGTGAGGAAGCTTCTACCTCATCTGTAAGAACTGTTCTTACCCCAACTGAAACACAACCTAACTCATCAGAATCTCGTCAAGTAGTAATTAGACGTAGTGGGAGGGCTACTCAAAAGCCTGACATGTACATGTCTTATGGAGACTCTCTTGTAGCCGTCTCCGACATGGATGACCCTGTTTCCTATAGCCAAGCGATGGCTTGTTCTGAATCAAACCTTTGGCTTGACGCCATGAAAGTTGAAATGCACTCGATGTATGTCAACAAAGTCTGGAAACTTGTAGACCTTCCTGAAGGGATTAAACCCGTAGGGTGTAAGTGGATATACAAGAAGAAAAGGGGTCCTGATGGGAACGTTGAGACGTTCAAAGCACGACTTGTGGCGAAGGGTTATACCCAACAAGAAGGGATTGACTATGAAGAAACCTTCTCGCCAGTCGCGATGCTTAAATCCATCCGCATACTCCTATCCATAGCTGCAGCTCTCGACTATGAGATCTGGCAAATGGATGTCAAGACAGCCTTTCTGAATGGCAATCTTGACGAGCGCATTTACATGGCTCAACCAGACGGTTTCGTGGATAAAGGTCAAGAGACCAAGGTTTGTGAGTTGCTTAAATCCATTTATGGACTAAAGCAAGCATCTAGGTCATGGAATATTAGATTCGATGAAACTGTAAAAAGCTTTGGCTTTGAACAGTCGATAGATGAGCCTTGTGTTTACAAGTTAGTACACGAAGGTAAAGTTGTGTTTCTGGTGCTATATGTCGATGATATACTACTCATTGGTAATGACGTGGGTAAGTTATCTGAGGTTAAGGTCTGGCTGGCAAAGCAATTCGATATGAAGGATCTAGGAGAAGCCGCGTACATTCTGGGAATCCAAATCTTTCGAGATAGGAAAAACCGGACCCTGTCGCTCTCTCAAGCAACTTATATTGATAAGGTGATGGATCGCTTCTCGATGCAAGACTGCAAGAGGGGTCAAACACCCTTTAGGCATGGAGTTTCACTCTCTAAGGACCAGTCTCCCAAGACTGCATAAGAGATTGAAGACATGAGAAAGATTCCTTACGCCTCTGCCGTGGGAAGTCTCATGTATGCCATGCTTTGCACTAGACCTGACATCTGTTTCGCCGTTGGCGTAGTTAGCCGTTTCCAATCCAACCCTGGACCCGAGCACTGGATTGCTGTTAAGCATGTTCTTAAGTATCTTCGAAGAAGTAGGAACTTGATGCTTACATACTCAGGTACTGACCTGACTATGACGGGATATACCGACTCCGATTTTCAAGCGGATAAGGATTCCAGGAAATCCACTTCGGGATCTGTGTTCATCCTTAATGGTGGAGCTGTTGTGTGGAGAAGTATTAAGCAATCTTGCATTGCTGACTCCACAATGGAAGCAGAATATGTGGCTGCTTGTGAAGCATCCAAAGAGGCTGTATGGCTTAGAAAGTTCCTTAAGTATTTGGAAGTTGTTCCAAACGTCGACGAGCCCATGACCCTTTATTGTGATAATAGTGGGGCTGTCGCTAACTCAAAGGAACCTAGAAGCCATAAGCGCTCTAAGCATATTGAGAGGAAATACCATTTGATTCGAGAGATCGTGCAGCGCGGAGACGTGGAAGTGAAGAAGATCTCAACGGTGGACAACCTCGCAGATCCATTCACCAAGGCCCTAGCGAACAAGGTCTTCGACCAACATCGTGAGGGATTGGGCATGAAGGACTACACACACCTTCTTTGAGTCAAGTGGGAGTTTGTTGTCAATGGTGCCCACAAGAAGAGTTGTAGTCTTTATTTTGTACATTTGATGTAATAAAGTCTCATGAAGACTCTAGCTTGTAATTGCCTATCTATTCATTAATAAAGTTGAAACGTTCATTCAATCTTCCTTGTCTGAAGCTTTATGATAAAACCTTAGTCTTTTAGTCCATAAACAAACTTAACAACTAACGAAGAGACAAATGTAGATTTGCATGAACAAACTCTTCGTAGTTTGCTTAAAACGATATATTCGCAATCTTAGGGTCAAAGGACTATTGACCTCAGTATGATTGTTAGAAGAATCTATGATGTCTGGTTATGAGGCATTGAGAGTTTGAGACTCTATAGTTCTTCTAGGTATCTTCCGAAGACACTGAATTGACCAGTGCACTTCTAGAGACAATATAAGAACAAACCATTTAACCTCTTATGTCTCGAAGTCACTATGTATGAATTGCATCATGCTTACCTTAATCCTGAAATGAGACATGCCATTTCACACCTTAGTATTCTCATTTGAGAAAGTCAAAGTTCGGACTCACTATGTGATTCCGAACAAGGCCTATTGGTGAAGTACTAAGTTGTGAGTCTGTCATGAGTAACTTTGTGAAGTTCTCATAGATATGGAATTCATGTACAAGATTGCTGAAATGCAATGTATGTCACCTCATGCTTTGTTCCTTGGAGTGTGAATAAATGAACTGGCCAGTGTCCAAATTGAGTCCTGACTCTTTTGGATGAAACAATGTGACTTGTTAGCTCCTCGTCAATACATTGTTTCTAACTTATTCACAAGCGACAAAGGAGTTGAGGAAATAACAGCTAGAAGGGTAAAATGGTAATTTAGTAAATCCCGACTAGCTGATGACATTCATGAAGGGTAAACATAGCTAATATTCAGTGGATCCGCTCATCATAATCAGGTCGAATTCTTGAGTAGAAAATAAATTCATTTGAACCGAGAGATTTTCAGTGTCAGCTCTTTAGTGGAGTCAGTTGGCATTAAGCTAAACTTGGAAAAGGTTTGTGAACTTTTGAGTCCAAGTGTTTAGCTCAAGCTTTGTTCATTTGGGTCCATGAGGTCACTGTCACGAATCACATCGATAGGAATAGTTAAACTGGAAGCTAAGTCAAATCAAGAACGAAAATAGTGAAAAGGGTATTTTTGTCTTTTGAGACAAATGATGAAATGAATGTCAATAAATTTTTGACAAGGTCATTTTATGACATGTTTCACTCGGCCATGACTTGATCATTGGGCCTTGTGAGTTAATTTCATTTCATAAGAATTTTATTGAAAATTCTTATTGGGCCTTTTTCATGTTGTCATGAACAAATGGAAAAGCTTCTAGAAGCCCATTCTAGAAGGACATAGGCGCCCAACATACCCAACCAAGAGAGAATATTTTGTGCATAAATGTATCAAGATACTTGCCAAAAGAAAAAGAGGAAACAAATTTCCTCCAAGAGGAAAGTGGGAATCGGCCAAGTGAGAGACAAGGCAAGGCCTTGAACAAAATTGGAAACAAATCAAGGCTTCTAGAAGCCTTGAGTTGGCCGAGTGTCTCAAAGGGATAAAAGAGGAAATTGCTCATGAATATGTGATATTCTATAGAAGAGGAAACTACCTTATTGAAGGTGAGACCTCTCCTATAAATAGGAGCCTCATTTCCTCACATTTCATTCATCCAAGTTTAAGAGATTTGAGAGACTCTCTCTCTAGAACTTGGCCGAAAATCCTCTCTCTCTCTCTAGTTTATTTTCGATTATTTCTTGTCTTGGCACCTAGGTCCTCACTCGACCTAGTGTTTAGCTCTGCGACTTCGAGACTCGTTCTTAAGTCGTAGTGTTTAAAAGTGCCCACTCACTGATTCCTTCTTTTCGAGTGATTTAGTGATAGAAACTTTCGTGGTTGCTCGAGGTGCCGAGGAAAGAAAGAGAGACGTGCTGCGAGGGGAGACGAGCGTTGCAACTTTCCAAAAGCTTCTACAAGGTTCAAGCTTCAAGAAAGGTTAGTGAACTTCATAACTCATACTGGTTTTTAATTACATGTACTTGCACTTGTCTAGGTTAGTAAAAACTGTTTTACTTGTAAAAGAAAATTTTTAAAATTCCGTCGCTTACCGAAGCGTTAATTATTTTCTCAAACCCTAGATCGATTCCAACAGCAAGCACCTGAGAAGGAAAAAAGATAAGTCAGCAAAGGACAAGGCCTTAAACGAACAACACAAGAGAAACGTACCCTCTGTGCGTCACAGACGCCATGACGAAAGAACTCCACGTCACTGCTGGGCACAACGCTCTTTCACATCTTCATCGAAGATTGAGCAAGGCCCAGGGAACATTCTCCCCGAACCTCCGCGGCCTCCACGTCAACCATCGAGTTTACGCGCTTGGAGTCCAAAGACGTGTCTGGTAGAGCCGAGGAGGAGGGTCGCTACAAAGAAGCGCGAGGGCCGTTCTCCATCGGATGATCAAGGTCGGGTTTCTCCTGATCGTTCCGCGCGGCAATCCGAGAACGGACCGCCGCCAACGACTTCGGGTCCCGAGAAGCCTTTGCTAAGCGCGCTCGAGCCTTCGCCCTAGCCGAAGAGACTACAAAAGCGACAAAGTCAAAACCCTAGACTAAGAACAAAAACAGAAAGAGTGAAACGTCGAAATACCTAGAAGATGTTGTCAATAGTGCCCACAAGAAGAGTTGTAATCTTTATATTCTACATTTGATGTAATAAAGTCTCATGAAGACTCTTCCTTGTAATTGCTTATTCATTAATAAAAAGATGAAACGTTCATTCAATCTTCCTTGTTTGAAGCTTTATGATAAAACCTTAGTCTTTAGTCCATAAACAAACTAAACAACTTACGAAGAGACAAATGTAGATTTGCATGAACAAACTCTTCGTAGTTTGCTTAAAACGATATATTCGCAATCTAAGGGTCAAATGACTATTGACCCCAGTATGATTGTTATAAGAATCTATGATGTCTGGTTATGAGGCATTGAGAGTTGGAGACTCTATAGTTCTTCTAGGTATCTTCCAAAGGTACTGAATTGACCAGTGCACTTCTAGAGACAAGATAAGAACAAACCATTTAACCTCTTATGTCTCGAAGTCACTATGTATGAATTGCATCACGCTTACCTTAATCCTGATATGAGACATGTCATTTCACACCTTAGTATTCTCATTTTAGAAAGTCAGAGTTCGGACTCACTATGTGATTCCGAACAAGGCCTATTGGTGAAGTACTAAGTTGTGAGTATGTCATGAGTAACTTTGTGAAGTTCTCATAGATATGGAATTCATGTACAAGATTGCTGAAATGCAATGTATATCACCTCATGCGTTGTTCCTTGGAGTGTGAATAAATGAACTGGCCAGTGTCCAAATTGAGTCCTGACTCTTTTGGATGAAACAATGTGACTTGTTAGCTCCTCGTCAATACATTGTTTCTAACTTATTCACAAGCGACAAAAGGGTTGAGGAAATAACAGCTAGAAGGGTAAAATGGTAATTTTGTAAATCCCGACTAGCTGATGATATTCATGAAGGGTAAACACTGATAATATTCTGTGGATCCACTCATTACAATTAGGTTGAATTCTTGAGTAGAAAATAAATTCATTTGAACCGAGAGATTTTCAGTGTCAACTCTTTAGTGGAGTCAGTTGACATTAAGCTAAACTTGGAAAAGGTTTGTGAACTTTTGAGTCCAAGTATTTTAGCTCAAGCTTTGTTCATTTGGATCCATGATGTCACTGTCACGAATCACATCGATTAGGAATAGTTAAACTGGAAGCGAAGTCAAAACAAAAACGAAAATAGTCAAAAGGGTATTTTTGTCTTTTGAGACAAAGGATGAAATGAATGTCAATAAATTTTTTGGCAAGTTCATTTGATGACTTAATGTCAGTCGGCCATGACTTGATCATTGGGCCTTGTGAATTAATTTCATTTCATAAGAATTTCATTGAAAATTCTTAAATGTATTGTGCATAAATGTATCAAGATACTTGCCAAAAGAAAAAGAGGAAACAAATTTCCCCTAAGAGGAATGAGGTAGGCGCCCAAGAGAGAGACAAAAGGCAAGGCATGGAACAAAAAAGGAAACAAATCCAAGCCTTAATGAAGCCTACCTTGGCCGAGTATGTCATAGAGGAAAAGAGGAAATTGGCTCATGAATATGTGATATTCTATTAAAGAGGAAACTACCTCATTGAAGGTAAGACCTCTCCTATAAATAGGAGCCTCATTCTACTTATTTTTCTCATTCCACATAAGTTAGAGATTGAGAGCCTCTCTCTCTAGAACTTGTGGTTGCCGCCCTTTCCTCTCTCTCTCTAGTTTATATTCGATTTTTTCTTTTGGCACCTAGGTCCTCATTTGACCTAGTGTTTAGCTCTGCGACTTCAAGACTCGTTCTTAAGTCGTAGTTTTAAAAGTGCCCACTCACTAATTCCTTTATTTCGAGTGATTTAGTGATAGAAACTTTCGTGGTTGCTCGAGGTGCCGAGGAAAGAAAGAGAGACATGCTGCGAGGGGAGACGAGCGTTGCAAACTTTCCAAAAGTTTATCAAAGTTCAAGCTTCAAGAAAGGTTAGTTAACTTCTTAGCTCATAATAGTTTTAATTTATATGTACTTGCTCTTTGTCTAGGTTAGTAAAACACTGTTTTTACTTGAAAAGAAAATTTTTAAAATTCCGCCGCTTTGAGAAGCGTTAAACTTTTTCTTAAACCCTAGATCAATTCCAACAAATGGTATCAGAGCTATGGTAAAAAATTAGCATGTACATGTGTTGTCGCAGTTTTTCAGACAACGATTTAGGAGCCCCAAACGGTTCGACCCAAGGCCAGACCAAGTGGTCGCGTTTGGGCTCGAGCGCGTCGGACTCGGTATCCCGAGTCATCCCTTAGCTATGAATGTCCCTTGAGTTCGTCAGAGTACTTGAAAAGGAGTAAAGAACAGGTGAACTAGGAAAGGAAAACAGAGGGGATGCCTCTATTTACCTCTCCGACGCTCAACATTAGTAGGATTGAGGTGGAGTATAGAGGTTTTAGAGGTTGTGAGAGGCCAAAGATGAGCGAAACGAGTGAAGTACGAGTTCGACTGCGTTTTGGGACTCAAAAATGGATTACCTGGTTCAAGGGAGGGACCCTTGTATTTATAGGTGGCCAAGAGGTGGTTTGAAGACCCCTTGGCCGAGTGAGCATGCTTGAGTCGGCCATTGACCCCCTGAATGGTTGGGTCGGCCAAAGGCCGAGTGAAAAGCTTGGGCCGGCTGAGGTTCACTCGGCCATTGGCCGAGTGAACTGCTGGAAGGTTCACTCGGCCAATGGCCGAGTGAACTGCATGGCCGGCTGAAAGGTTCACTCGACCATTGGCCGAGTGAACTGCTAGAAGGTTCACTCGGCCAATGGCCGAGTGAACTGCATGGTCGGCTGAAAGGTTCACTCGGCCATTGGCCGAGTGAGCTGCTGGAAGGTTCACTCGGCCAATGGCCGAGTGAACTGCATGGCCGACTGAAAGGTTCACTCGGCCATTGGCCGAGTGAACTGCTGGAAGGTTCACTCGGCCAATGGCCGAGTGAACTTCATGGCCGGCTGAAGGTTCACTCGGCCATTGGCCGAGTGAGGGGGCTGAACCTTCGGCCGGCCATCTGCCGGCTGACCTTTGGGCCGGCCATTGGCCGGCTGAGCATACAGCCGGCTGACCCTTGGGTCGGCCATTGGCCGACTGACCCTTGGGCCGGCTATTTGCCGGTTGATCCTTGGGTCGGCCAATGGCTGAGGCATGGTTTCGCCGCCCGAGGCCTCGCGCCGGTCGCGTGGGTAGAAGTGACGCCTTTGTCGTCGTCGGTCCGAGACGGACCGACAACATTAGCCCCTCGAGTTTCTGGTCAAGCGTGGGTCGAGTGGAAATTCAGTGTTCGAGCGGACGTGCGGACCTGGGACAAACGCTCTCGAGCTTGTGGTCGCATCGGAGAAGGGCTTTTAACGCATCGCGGGGGGCGGCCTCTGGTTCGTCACGAGGGACGGCCTTTGTGGGTCACGGGGGACGTCTTTTGTGCATCGCGGGGGACGGCTTTTGTGCGTCGCGAGGGACGGCTTTTGTGCGTTGCGAGGGACGGCTTTCGTTCCTGGTCGATCATGCGTGGCTTATTTTCTCGACCTACAAATGAAGGCGTGATCGATTTGCACGGCTTTACTATGCGTGGCTTATTTTCTCGACCTACCAATGAAGGCGTGATCGATTAGCACGACTTTATTGTGCGTGGCTTATTTTCTCGACCTACCAACGAAGGCGTGATCGATATGCACGAATTTACTATGCGTGGCTTATTTTCTCGACCTACCAGTGAAGGCGTGATCGATTTGCACGGCTTTATTGTGCGTGGCTTATTTTCTCGACCTACCAGTGAAGGCGTGATAAATTTGCACGGCTTGGGCCTCGGGGGGCCTCGGTGTCATGTTTGTGTGACCGGGTTTTCCGTGGACGCTGGCTAGACCAGGTACGTCCAGCGGACGCAAGCCTTTGAAACCCATTTGTGACTCGCTGCCTTTCGGCTCACGAGCTGGGCGGCAAGCGCGGTGCCACATTTGTGTGGCCGGGTTTCCCGCGGACGCTGGCTAGACCAGATACGTCCGGCAGACGCAAGCCTTTGAAACCCATTTGTAACTCGCTGCCTTTCGGCTTACGAGCTGGACGGCGAGCGCGGTGCCACATTTGTGTGGCCGGGTTTCCTGCAGACGCTGGCTAGACCAGATACGTCCGGCGGACGCAAGCCTTTGAAACCCATTTGTAACTCGCTGCCTTTCGGCTCACGAGCTGGGCGGCGAGCGCGGTGCCACATTTGCGTGCCCAGGTTTCCCGTGGACGCTGGCTAGATCACATACGTCCGGCGGACGCAAGCCTTTGAAACCATTTGTAACTCGCTGCCTTTCGGCTCACGAGCTGGGCGGCGAGCGCGGTGCCACATTTGTGTGACCGGGTTTCCCGCGGACGCTGGCTAGACCAGATACGTCCGGCGGACGCAAGCCTTTGAAACCCATTTGTAACTCGCTGCCTTTCGGCTCACGAGCTGGGCGGCGAGCGCGGTGCCACATCTGTGTGGCCGGGTTTCCGGCGGACGCTGGCTAGACCAGATACGTCCGGCGGACGCAAGCCTTTGAAACCCATTTTTAACTCGCTGCCTTTCGGCTCACGAGCTGGGCGGCGAGCGCGGTGCCACATTTGTGTGGCCGGGTTTCCCGCGGGCGCTGGCTAGGCCAGATACGTCCGGCGGACGCAAGCCTTTGAAACCCATTTGTAACTCGCTGCCTTTCGGCTCACGAGCTGGGCGGCGAGCGCGGTGCCACATTTGCGTGGCCAGGTTTGCCGTGGACGCTGGCTAGACCACATACGTCCGGCGGACGCAAGCCTTTGAAAACCATTTGTAACTCGCTGCCTTTCGGCTCACGAGCTGGGCGGCGAGCGCGGTGCCACATTTGTTTGGTCGGGTTTCCCGCGGACGCTGGCTAGACCAGGTACGTCGGTTGGACGCAAGCCTTTGAAACCCATTCGCAACTCGCTGCCTTTCGGCTCACGAGCTGGGCGGCGAGCGCGGTGCCACATTTGCGTGGCCAGGTTTCCCGTGGACGCTGGCTAGACCAGATACGTCCGTCGGACGCAAGCCTTTGAAACCCATTTGTAACGCGCTGCCTTTCGGCTCACGAGCTAGGTGGCGAGCGCGATGCCATATTTGTGTGGCCGTTCCACCTTACGAGTGTGGCACCCTTGGGTGCGCGTGTCGTGCGATAGGCGGGGTTAGGTGTGGACTTGATCCCACGGCGAGTGTGGCACCTTAGTGCACTGATCGCGTTTTCGGGTTGACTCTCTTATCCCCCTGCGAGTGTGGCACCTTAGTGCACTGGTCGCGTTTTCGGGTTGAGTCTCTTATCCCCCGGCGAGTTTGGCACCTTAGTGCACTGGTCGCGTTTTCGGGTTGAGTCTCTCGGGTCGAGTCTTGTGCCCTTGCGAATGTGAGCGTCGTGGAGCGAATTTTGGTTTACCGTTTAGGGGCGATTTTTGTTGCTTGTGTGAGAGCATTTAGATTTATCGTTGAATCTTGTGAGTCTATTGTTGACCGGTGACTCAGGAAGTTCTAGATTTTTTACACGAGGACTTTCAAGTTGATTTGTGGGTTTTGGGACTCGACTTGAGGAATAGACTCGACTCGAGGAGTTACACGTAATGTCGACTCGAGGGCTAGTAAGGTGTACAGCTGGCACGAAGACTTATCAGTCGACTCGTGGACCCGGGCCTATCCTCGAGGAGTGATCTCAACTCGAGGAGTCGTGTGGAGCCGGCACGAGGAGTAGCTAGTCGACTCGTGGACTCGGTACTCGGCTCGAGGAGAAATGTAGAGTCGGCACGAGGAGTAGCTAGTCGACTCGTGGACTCGGTACTTGACTCGAGGAGTGAACTCAACTCGAGGAGAAATGTAGAGTCGGCACGAGCAGTAGCTAGTCGACTAGTGGACTCGGTACTCGACTCGAGGAGTAAACTCAACTCGAGCAGAAAAGTAGAGTCGGCACGAGGAGTAACTAGTCGACTCGTGGACTCGGTACTCGACTCGAGGAATGAACTCAACTCGAGGAGAAATGTATAGTCGGCACAAGGAGTAGCTAGTCGACTCGTGGACTCGGTACTCGACTCGAGGAGTGAACTCAACTCGAGGAGAAATGTAGAGTCGGCACCAGGAGTAGCTAGTAGAGTCGTGGACTTGGTACTCGACTCGAGGAGTGAACTCAACTCGAGGAGAAATGTAGAGTCGGCACGAGGAGTAGCTAGTCGACTCGTGGACTCGGTACTCGACTCGAGGAGTGAACTCAACTCGAGGAGAAATGTAGAGTCGGCACAAGGAGTAGCTAGACGACTCGTGGACTCGGTACTCGACTCGAGGAGTGAACTCAACTCGAGGAGAAAAGTAGTGTCGGCACGAGGAGTAACTAGTCGACTCGTGGACTCGGTACTCGACTCGAGGAGTGAACTCAACTTGAGGAGAAATGTATAGACCGTCTCTCTCTGGGACCTTCGGCCTAACCATCGGCCCCTTGAGACTTTGTTATGCTTTTATTTTTATTTTGTTTTTGAGTTGTTTAGTTGATTGGGCAAAAATCCCTGTTAGCCCCCCGAGTTTCTTGCGTTTGTGAGACGAAGGCCAAGAAACTCTCGTGTTGGAGGTGTACAATAGAGTGTGTTGACATGTGATGATATTCACATTGTTTGCTCATGTCCCTCGTCGCGGGGTCCGTCTTTAACGGGGCCGGCGAGCCTAGCTTTTCCTTGTGTAAGCTTAGGATCCGGTTGGGCGTCGCGTTGAGTGGGATGAAGGATTGCTTCGGGGCCATAGAAGGATGGTCATTAGGGACTCGACCATGTATACGCCTCTTCCTTCGCGAGCCGAGACTGGTGGCCGGTGCCATGAATGTGGCGGCGTGTTTCTTGTTGGATGCGCGGTTGGCAACGTTGGGTGGTTGATGTCCCAAGACGACTTCTCTCTCGATCCCGCGTCGGGCGTTTAGTTTTTCTCTCAAGTCGCTCCCATGAGATTCCCTTCGGGAATTGAGGCGATCTCTCAAGTCTCCGGTGGCCGTCCCTATCACTTTAGGCGAGGGGACATCATTCGAGTGACGTCCTCGACAGACGCCACGGCCATTGACGTCGTCACCTCCCCGGGGGTTTTGGACGCGGATGGTGAGCTTGGAGCATCCCTTTCGGGACCTAGAGGTTGAGCGTTCCCGAGTATTACTCGACACTTGACGCCTTGGTGTGGTCGCCCGAGGGTGTCCCCTCGAGGGCGCGTGCGTGTACTCAGTAGAAAGTTGAAGTCTAGACGCGGTCGCCCGAGGGTGTCCCCTTGGAAGCGTGCGTGTGTGTCCCCTTTCGTGAAAAGCGTGATGGAGGTCGGTCTCGTTGGTTCCCAACTCCGCCACGTAATTGGGGTCTTTCTCGTCGTGGTTGACGTCGTCGACGTTGTTGGAGTCAAGGAGGTCGGCGCCGGGGCGGCCTAGGAGCTCGGCGAGCCTTCGAGACGTGTCCTCTCGGACTGCGGCCTCGGGGTCATTCGTCGGGTCTCGGGGCTGGCTCTCATTATCATGAGGTTGCCCTTCGAGATGGTGCGCAGAGCTTTGGAGGTCATGCCTCTAGCTCATCGCTCGGTCGGCCGTGGAGGTGACGGGCAATTGACTCATCTCTCGAGAGTTTTACCGTTGAAGGATGAAGAAGAGTGGTAGAGGGAATGCGTCGCCAAGGTCGAGAGATCCCCTCCTTCTAGCGCCAAAATGTTGTCGTAGTTTTTCGGATAACGATTTAGAAGCCCCAAACGGTTCGACCCAAGGCCAGACCAAGTGGTCGCGTTTGGGATCGAGCGTGTCGGACTCAGTATCCCGAGTCGTCCCTTAGCTGTGAATGTCCCTTGAGTTCGTCAGAGTACCTGAAAAGGAGTAAAGAACAGGTGAACTAGGAAGGGAAAACAGAGGGGGTGCCTCTATTTACCTCTCCGACGCTCAACATTAGTAGGATTGAGGTGGAGTATAGAGGTTTTAGAGGTGGTGAGAGGCCAAAGATGAGCGAAACGAGTGAAGTACGAGTTCGACAGCGTTTCGGGACTCAAAAATGGATTACCTGGGTCAAGGGAGGGACCCTTGTATTTATAGGTGGCCAAGAGGTGGTTTGAAGACCCCTTGGCCGAGTGAGCATGCTTGAGTCGGCCATTGACCCCCTGAATGGTTGGGTCGGCCAATGGCCGAGTGAAAAGCTTGGGCCGGCTGAGGTTCACTCGGCCATTGGCCGAGTGAACTGCTGGAAGGTTCACTCGGCCAATGGCCGAATGAACTTCATGGCCGGCTGAAGGTTCACTTCATGGCCGGCTGAAGGTTCACTCGGCCAACAAATGGTATCAGAGCTATTGTAAAAAATTAGCATGTACATGTTTTTAAAATTACGAGCTTGAAAATCGTTTTCGAAAGTTTACTAATTTTGTGACAAGTTAGAATTGTTATCTTAGATTTTTTTTTAATTTATTGCTCATGCCTTTAAATTAAAAATCATGTTGATTTTCTATGATTTTGGGATGTTTTTAAAACACATTAGAATCAGTTCTAAAAGTTTTCAATTTTTTATATTGAAAAACGTGTTTTAAAGGTTTGAGAAATTTCGAGTAAAATTTTGTGACTAGTTTTCTTGTCTTACTAGTTTCTTATTTTTACTTGAATCGTTTTATGCTTGTTGTTATTTCTTTTATATCATGTTATTACCTTGCTAATAAAACACAAATAAAAGCTTTAATAACCTCATAAAACGTTCCGTTACACTCGATTCTTTTTTCGCACCTAAAAAGGACCAAGCTTTAGTTATTTCTTTTTCTTCGAGCTGGAGTAAAACCCGCAGTAAAAGCTTTACTAGTTTGAATTTTGAAAAACCGTTTTCGCTTTCAAACTTGAAAATTATTTTGTCATCCAAATCAAATAAATTTTCAAAATGTTTTCAAAACTATATCTATATCACATATGTTCAAAATCTATATGCTCTTGAAAAATTTGAGTGGGAGGTCTCCTTGTAGACAAGCCGAAAAGTAAAAAGATGTGTAATCTCAAACTTTCAAGTGTTCGAGTGAGTTGAAGTTCACACTTCCCTCACGCACTTTCCCGAAATAGAAAATAGGAAAAGATCGAGTATGTACCTTGTGCCTTTATGCACTAATACTGTTCTGAACATGTCGTTATAGGATTCTCTTCTAGTTGTCCGCTCTGTCGCTCTCTAACTAGGAAATCTGTTTCCGAACTTATAAGAGTCGATGAACCAACTCCAAAAACTAAGTGGGAGGGTTATACTTGTTGTTTGTAACCCACGATCCCCAACACTAATGAAAGAAGCAATTAACGTGGGACTAAGAGCCTCTCTTGCGACCCTCTCTTAAATGGGAGTACTGCAAGGCGTTTTTGCTTCGATCATTGCTCAATGAGCTACATCTGAGAGTGAGACGATGATGACAAGGCCTCCCCTTGGGGGATTGTTTTTCAAAGGATGTGAGTGATCAAACCAATTTAAAAGGTGGCTAGTCAAAATTGATGTATCCACATCTTGGCTAAGCATTAATGATGTGTCATTTACTTATAAATGGAGATTTTTTGCGGCCTTCTCTTGAGGGAGTAAATTATCGTTTGGTTTATAACACCTTTGGATTTTATAAAGTCTTAAATAAAACTTAAATCCTAAACCAAAGACTAAATCATAAACTTGTTTCAACTTTATTAAGCAACATGTCTCGCAAACACCCCTCAATCATCCTTTCCTCGAACAAACTCGAAAACAAAAACTACGTAGATTCGAAACATAACCTCGATATCATCCTTACCATGAACAAGCACAAATGGGTACTCACCACCCCGTGTCCTCCTCAAACGAATGATGATTCGACTCAAGAGGACAAAGACACCTTGGCGGCCTGGCTCTGCTCCGATGAGATTGTGAGGTGCTATAGCTTAGCATCAATGAACAATGTGTTGCAAAAACAACATCGTGACATCGAGACTGCCGCCGACATGCTCAACAATCTCCTTGAGATGTTTGGAGGGCAAAGGCGTCAAACAAGGCAACAAGCAGTCCGACAGCTTATGTGTTGTCAATGGTGCCCACAAGAAGAGTTGTAGTCTTTATTTTGTACATTTGATGTAATAAAGTCTCATGAAGACTCTTGCTTGTAATTGCCTATCTATTCATTAATAAAGTTGAAATGTTCATTCATTCTTTCTTTGTTTGAAGCTTTATGATAAAACCTTAGTCTTTTAGTCCATAAACAAACTTAACAACTTACGAAGAGACAAATGTAGATTTGCATGAACAAGCTCTTCGTAGTTTTCTTAAAACGATATATTCGCAATCTTAGGGTCAAAGGACTATTAACCGAACTCTAATGGAGATGGTTAGATCAATGATGAGTTACTCATCACACCTTCCTTCCTTTTGGGGATATGCCCTCGAAACAGCCGCCTACATTCTGAACCAAGTTCCGTCCAAAACGGTTCCTGGTACTCCTTATGAACGATGGACTGGCCGCAAAGTGAATCTTGGCCGCATCCGAATTTGGGGTTGCCCTGCACACGTGCTGAGGCAAAAGACTAGCAAGTTGGCTAGTAGGTCAGAATTGTGCCTGTTTGTAGGATATCCGAAGGAAACCAAAGGTTTTACTTTCTATAGTCCCGAGGACGATAAGACTTTCGTTAGCACGAATGCTCGTTTCCTTGAGGAGGACTTTATGAAGGATGCGAAACCTAGAAGCAAAATTGTGCTTGAAGAAAAGTCGGGTGAGGAAGCTTCTACCTCATCTGTAAGAACTGTTCTTACCCCAACTGAAACACAACCTAACTCATCAGAATCTCGTCAAGTAGTACTTCGACGTAGTGGGAGGGCTACTCAAAAGCCTGACAGGTACATGTCTTATAGAGACTCTCTTGTAGCCGTCTCTGACATGGATGATCCTGTTTCCTATAGCCAACCGATGGCTTGTTCTGAATCAAACCTTTGACTTGACGCCATGAAAGTTGAAATGCACTCGATGTATGTCAACAATGTCTGGAAACTTGTAGACCTTCCTGAAGGGATTAAACCCGTAGGGTGTAAGTGGATATACAAGAAGAAAAGGGGTCCTGATGGGAACGTCGAGACGTTCAAAGCACGACTTGTGGCAAAGGGTTATACCCAACAAGAAGGGATTGACTATGAAGAAACCTTCTCGCCAGTCGCAATCCTTAAATCCATCCGTATACTCCTATCCATAGCTGCAGCTCTCGACTATGAGATCTGGCAAATGGATGTCAAGACAGCCTTTCTGAATGGCAATCTTGACGAGCGCATTTACATGGCTCAACCAGACGGTTTCGTGGATAAAGGTCAAGAGACCAAGGTTTGTGAGTTGCTTAAATCCATTTATGGACTAAAGCAAGCATCTAGGTCATGGAATATTAGATTCGATGAAACTGTAAAGAGCTTCGGCTTTGAACAGTCAATAGATGAGCCTTGTGTTTACAAGTTAATACACGAAGGCAAAGTTATGTTTCTGGTACTATATGTCAATGATATACTACTCATTGGTAATGACGTGGGTAGGTTATCTGAGGTTAAGGTCTGGCTGGCAAAGCAATTCGATATGAAGGATCTAGGAGAAGCTGCGTACATTCTCGGAATCCAAATCTTTTGAGATAGGAAAAACCGGACCATGTCGCTCTCTCAAGCATCTTATATTGATAAGATGATGGATCGCTTCTCGATGCAAGACTCCAAGAAGGGCCAAACACCCTTTAGGCATGGAGTCTCACTCTCTAAGGACCAGTCTCCCAAGACTGCACAAGAGATTGAAGACATGAGGAAAATTCCTTACGCCTCTGCCGTAGGAAGCCTCATGTATGCTATGCTTTGCACTAGACCTGACATCTGTTTCGTCGTTGGCGTAGTTAGCCGTTTCCAATCCAACCCCAGACCCGAGCACTGGATTGCTGTTAAGCATGTTCTTAAGTATCTTCGAAGAACTAGGAACTTGATGCTTACATACTCAGGAACTGACCTGACTATGACGGGATATACTGACTTCGAGATATCGTGCAGCGCGGAGACGTGGAAGTGAAGAAGATCTCAACGGTGGACAACCTAGCAGATCCATTCACAAAGGCCCTAGCGAAAAAGGTCTTCGACCAACATCGAGAGTGATTAGGCATGAAAGACTACATATATCTTCTTTGAGTCAAGTGGGAGTTTGTTGTCAATGGTGCCCACAAGAAGAGTTGTGATCTTTATATTATACATTTGATGTAATAAAGTCTCATAAAGACTCTTGCTTGTAATTGCTTATTCATTAATAAAAAGTTGAAACGTTCATTCAATCTTCCTTGTTTGAAGCCTTATTATATAACCTTAATCTTTAGTCCATAAACAAACTAAACAACTTACGAAGAGACAAATGTAGATTTGCATGAACAAACTCTTCGTAGTTTGCTTAAAACGATATATTCGCAGTCTAAGGGTCAAAGGACTATTGACCTCAGTATGATTGTTAGAAGAATCTATGATGTCTGGTTATGAGGCATTGAGAGTTGGAGACTCTATAGTTCTTCTAGGTATCTTCCGAATGTACTGAATTGACCAGTGCACTTCTAGAGACAAAATAAGAAGAAACCATTTAACCTCTTATATCTCGAAGTCACTATGTATGAATTGCATCGTGCTTACCTTATTCTTGAAATGAGACATGTCATTTCACACCTTAGTATTCTCATTTGTGAAAGTCAGAGTTCGGACTCACTATGTGATTCCGAACAAGGCCTATTGGTGAAGTACTAAGTTGTGAGTATGTCATGAGTAACTTTGTGAAGTTCTCATAGATATGGAATTCATGTACAAGATTGCTGAAATGCAATATATATCACCTCATGCTTTGTTCCTTGGAGTGTGAATAAATGAACTGGCCAGTGTCCAAATTGAGTCCTGACTCTTTTGGATGAAACAATGTGACTTGTTAGCTCCTCGTCAATACATTGTTTCTAACTTATTCACAAGCGACAAAGGAGTTGAGGAAATAACAACTAGAAGGGTAAAATGGTAATTTTGTAAATCCCGACTAGCTGATGATATTCATGAAGGGTAAACACTGATAATATTCTGTGGATCCACTCATTACAATTAGGTTGAATTCTTGAGTAGAAAATAAATTCATTTGAACCGAGAGATTTTCAGTGTCAACTCTTTAGTGGAGTCAGTTGACATTAAGCTAAACTTGGAAAAGGTTTGTGAACTTTTGAGTCCAAGTATTTTAGCTCAAGCTTTGTTCATTTGGATCCATGAGGTTACTGACACGAATCACATGGATTAGGAATAGTTAAACTGGAAGCTAAGTCAAAACAAAAACGAAAATAGTCAAAAGGGTATTTTTGTCTTTTGAGAAAAAGGATGAAATGAATGTCAATAAATTTTTTGACAAGTTCATTTGATGACTTAATGTCACTCGGCCATGACTTGATCATTGCGCCTTGTGAATTAATTTCATTTCATAAGAATTTTATTGAAAATTCTTAATGGGCTTTTCTCATGTTGTCATAAACAAATGAAGAAGCTTCTAGAAGCTCCTTCTAGAGACATAATGGGCGCCCAACACGCCCATAGGAAGAGAGAATATTTTGTGCATAAATGTATGAAGATACTTGCCAAAAGAAAAAGACGAAACAAATTTCCCCTAAGAGGAATGAGGTAGGCGCCCAAGAGTGAGACAAAAGGCAAGGCATGGAACAAAATAGGAAACAAATCCAAGGCTTAATGAAGCCTACCTTGGCCGAGTATGTCATAGAGGAAAAGAGGAAATTGGCTCATGAATATGTTATATTCTATAGAAGAGGAAACTACCTTATTGAAGGTAAGACCTCTCCTATAAATAGGAGCCTCATTCTACTCATATTTCTCATTCCACATAAGTTAGAGATTGAGAGCCTCTCTTTCTAGAACTTGTGGTTGCCGCCCCTTCCTCTCTCTCTCTAGTTTATTTTCGATTTTTTGTTTTGGCACCTAGGTCCTCATTTGACCTAGTGTTTAGCTCTGCGACTTCAAGACTCGTTCTTAAGTCTTAGTGTTTAAAAGTGCCCACTCACTAATTCCTTTATTTCGAGTGATTTAGTGATAGAAACTTTCGTGGTTGCTCGAGGTGCCGAGAAAAGAAAGAGAGACGTGCTGCGAGGGGAGACGAGCGTTGCAAACTTTCCAAAAGCTTCTTCAAAGTTCAAGCTTCAAGAAAGGTTAGTAAACTTCTTAGCTCATAATAGTTTTTATTTACATGTACTTGCTCTTTGTCTAGGTTAGTACAAAACTAATTTTACTTGAAAAGAAAATTTTTAAAATTCCGCCGCTTTGCGAAGCGTTAAACTTTTTCTTAAACCCTAGATCAATTCCAACACCTTAAGTGTGAAAGAGAGATTATTTTGTGCATTAATGTATGAAGATACTTGCTAAAAGAAAAAGAGGAAATAAATTTCCTCTAGGAAGAAATGACATGGGCGGCCAAGGTAAGTAAAATAGGAAACAATTTTGCTTCTAGAAGCCAAGGCTCACACGCCCAAATGAGAAAAGGAAATAAGGAATATTTGCTCATGAATATGTGATATTCTATAGAAGAGGAAACTACCTTATTGAAGGTGAAGACTCTCCTATAAATACGAGCCTTATTCTTCTCATTTCATTCATACAAGTTTAAGAGATTTGAGAGACTCTCTCTCTAGAACTTGGCCGCCCCTCTCCTCTCTCTCTCTAGTCAATTTCGTTTTATTGTTTTGGCACCTAGGTCCTCATTTGACCTAGAGTTTAGCTCTGCGACTTCAAGACTCGTTCTTAAGTCGAGTGATTTAGTGATAGAAACTTTCGTGGTTGCTCGAGTTGCCGAGGAAGGAAGAGAGACGTGTTGACAGGGGAGACGAACGTTGCAACCTTTTTCCAAAAGCTTCTCAACGTTCAAGCATCCAAAACGGTTAGTAAACTTCTATGCTCATATTAGTTTTTATTTACATGTGCTTGCTCTTTGTCTAGGTTAGTAAAAACTGTTTTACTTGTAAAAGAAATTTTTTTAAAATTCCGCCGCTTAACGAAGCGTTAAACTTTTTCATAAACCCTAGATCGATTCCAACAAATGGTATCAGAGCTATGCTCATAGATATGCATGTACATGTATTTAAAAATATGAGCTTGAAAATCGTTTTCGAAAGTTTACTAATTTTGTGACAAGTTAGAATTGTTATCTTAGTTTTTTTTAATTTATTGCTCTTGCCTTTAAATTAAAAATCATGTTGATTTTCTATGAGTTTGGGATGTTATTAAAACACATTAGAATCAGTTCTAAATTTTTTTAATTTTCTATATTAAAAAACGTGTTTTTAAGTTTGAGAAAAATTCGAGTAAATTTTGTGAGTAGTTATATTGTCTTGCTAGTTTCTTTTATTTACTTGAATCGTTTTATGCATGTTGTTATTTCTTTTATACCATGTTATTACCTTGCTAATAAAACACAAATAAAAGCTTTAAACAACATCCTAAAACGTTCCGTTACACTGGATTCTTTTTCGCACCTAAAAAGGACCAAGCTTTAATTATTTCTTTTTCTTCGAGCTGGAGTAAAACCCGCAGTAAAAGTGGCATAACTCTCTGCTCATAAATCTAATGCCACCGGTTTCGGGTCAAAAGGACATCGGAGCCGCCAGATATGGCGATTTTACTCCGAGGTGCGCGGCTGTTGCGAAAGTCCAGATTTTTAGAAATCCGGATTTTCAGCCCCACTAACATGAGTTATAGAACTCTAATGAGAAAATTTTCTTGAGCAAAAATGTTCTCCATAAGATTATAAACATGATGTGTAAGATTAAAATGTTTTGATTTTTGAAAGTTTAATTGAAATTGTATTTTGCAAAACTAGTTTGAATCTTGAAAAACCGTTTTCGTTTTCAAACTTGAAAATTTTTGTCATCCAAATTAAATAAGTTTTCAAAATTTTTTCAAAACTATATCTATATCACATATGTTCAAAATCTATAAGCTCTTGAAAATTTGAGTGGGAGGTCTCCTTGTAGACAAGCCGAAAAATAAAAAGATGTGTAATCTCAAACTTTCAAGTGTTCGAGTGAGTTCAAGTTCACACTTCCCTCATGCACTTTCCCGAAATAGAAACTAGGAAAAGATCCGAGTATGTCCCTTGTGCCTTTATGCACTAGCACTGCTCTGAACATCAATATCTAGGATTCTTTTCTAGTTGTCCGCTCTATCGCTCTATAGCTAGGAAAACCGTTTCCGAACTTATAAGAGTCGATGTACCAACTCCAAAAACTAAGTGGGAGGGTTATACTTGTTGTTTGTAACCCACGATCCCCAACACTAATGAAAAGTGCAATTGTCGCTAGACTAAGAGTCACCATCATGGCCCTCTCTTAAATGAGAGTACTGAAGGGCGCTTTGCACTGATCATTGCTCAACGAGCTAAATCCGAAAGTGAGACAATGAGACAAGACCTCCCCTCGGCAGATTGTTTTTCAAAGTCAATCTTTTGGACTAAGTGGTTGGTTACACACTTAGACTCAATCCCTAGTAATCCTCCCTCGAGGCCCTGCGAAAGGATGTGAGTGATCAAACCAATTTAAAAGGTGGCTGGTCAAAATTGGTGTATTGACATCATGACTAAAGCATTTGTTGTCGGCCCATCAACGACCGAGAGGGGCAAAAGAGTCAAAACACGCCATGATAGGCGGGACCGTCGCAACGACTCCCGACTCGCCAGCCAAGGACCACACAACGACTCCAGGCCGGCCCAGAACCGGCGCCCGGCCGATATCCGGCCCAGAATCGGCGCCCGGCCGATGGCCGGCCCAGAGTCGGCGCCCGGCCGATGGCCGGCCCAGGGCCGGCGTCCGGCCCAGAGCCGGCGCCCGGTCAATGGCCGGCCTAGAGCCGGCCCTTGCCTCTATGGCCGACCCAGAGCCGGCCATTGCCTCCATGGCCGACCCAGAGCCGGCCATTGCCTCTATGGCGACCCAGAGCCGGCCATTGCCTCCATGGCCGACCCAGAGGCGGCCATTGCCTCCATGGCCGACCCAGGGCCGGCTATTGCCTCCATGGCCGACCCAGAGCCGGCCATTGCCTCCATGGCCGACCCAGAGCCGGCCATTGCCTCCATGGCCGACCAAGAGCCGGCCATTGCCTCCATGGCCGACCCAGAGACGGCCATTGCCTCCATGGCCAACCCAGAGCCGGCCTTTGCCTCCATGGCCGACCCAGAGCCGGCCCTTGCCTCCATGGCCGACCCAGAGCTGGCCATTGCCTCAATGGCCGACCCAGAGCCGGCCATTGCCTCCATGGCCGACCCAGAGCCGGCCATTGCCTCCATGGCCGACCCAGAGCCGGCCTTCGGCCAAGGGGATGCCCAGAATGCCCCTTGGTCGCTTATAAATATCAGGGTCCCTCCCCTGGTCCAGAAAATCCAATTTTGATTCCCGAAACGCTGCCGAACTCGTACTTCACTCGTTTCGCTCATCTTTGGCCTCTCACCACCTCTAAAACCTCTATACTCCACCTCAATCCTACTAATGTTGAGCGTCGGAGAGGTAAACAGAGGCACCCTCTCTGTTTTCTCTTTGTAGTTCATCGTTTCCTTCTCTTGCAGGACCAACGACGGAAGACGCAAATACCATCCATAGCTAAGGGAAGACTCGTGATACCGAGTCCGACACGCTCGAGCCCGAACGCGACCACTTGGTCCGGCCTTGGGTCGAACCGTTTGGGGCTCCTAAATCATTGTCCGAAAAACGGCGACAACATTTTGGCGCTAGAAGGAGGGGACCTCCCGACCTTGGCGACGCTCTCCCTTCCATTCCTCTTTCCTGCTACTTCTACGACTCTCGAGAGATGAGTCATGTCGCCGCCACCTCCGTGGGCGCCCAAGCGACTAGCTCGAGGTACAGCCTCCGAAGCCCTGCGCATCATCTAGGAGGGCAACCTCGTGATAACGAGAGCCAGCCCCGAGACCCGGCGAATGACCCCGAGGCCGCAGTCCGAGAGGACACGGCTCGAGGGCTCGCCGAGCTCTTAGACCACCCCGGCGTCACCAGTGCGCTCATCGCTGACCTCCTCGACTCCAACAACGTCGACGACGTCAACCACGACACCAACCGCGTGGCGAAGTCGAGAACCAATGAGACCAACCTCGACCACGCTATTCACGAAAGTGAACGTGCACGCACAACTTCGAGGGGACACCCTCAGGCGACCGCACCAAAACATAAATCAATGGTTGAACGCACCCATGCGCCCTCGAGGGGACACCCTCGAGAGACCACGTCGAGGCGTCGGAGATCACACAACACCCGAGGACGCTCAGTCTCAAGGGCCCGAAAGGGATGCTCCGAGCTCATCATTCGCATCCAAGACCCTCGGATGGGCAACGACACCGAGGGTCGTGGAGCCCGCCGAGGACGTCACTCTAACGATATATCCTTGCCAAGGGTGATAGGAACGGCCAATGGAGACTTGAGAGACCACCTCGATTCCCGAAGGGAATCCCATGGATGCGACTTGAGAGAGAAACTCAACGCCCGACGCGAGACCGCGAGAGAAGCTGCCCTGGGACACCAATCGCCCAACGTTGCTGACCGCGCATCCAACAAAAAGCGCGCCGCCACACTCATGGCACCGGCCACCGATCCCGGCTCGCGAAGGAAAAGGCGTAGAAATGGTCAAGTCCCTAATGACCATCCTTCTCCAACCCCGAGGCAATCCTTTGTCCCTCTTAGTGCGACACTCGACAGGATCCTGAGCTTACACAGAGAGAAGCTGGGATCCCCGACCCCGATGAAGAAGGACCCCGCAACGCGAGACAAGAGCAAACAATGCGAATATCACCATGACCACGGGCACGCGACAACTGAATGCTACCAACTTAGGAATCAAATTGATTCCCTGATTCGAGGTGGGGACCTCAAGGAATTCGTCGCATCTGCTAGCAAGCCATGACTGTCACAGCTTCCGCCCTCAAACTCATGCCCGAACTCGCTCGACTTCGTGATCATTTTATTTCAAGAATGTAATTTTCTTTTTTCAAAGAAGGCCAAGTGCCACGACAACCTGTAACGACCTCCTTACTGCAATAAAAAGTTATTCTACACATGTCAATACACACTATTGTACACATGTCAACACATGTCATAAACGCAAGAAACTCAGGGGGCTAACAGAGAGCAATAATTGATCAAAACAACTCAAAAACAAAGAAAAAATAAAAGTGTAGCAAAGTCTCAAGGGGCCGATGGTTAGGCCATAGGTCCCAAAGAGAGACGGTTTACACATTCGAGTCGACTAACTACTCCTCGTGCCGACTCTACCCATGACTCCTCGACTCCCGGCCCGTGCGCGCACTCCCGCGCACCCCGGCCTCCCGGCCTGCGCGCGCCTCGGCGACCCGGCCGAGCACCCCTGCTGCCTCAGCCGGGTGTCCCTGCCACATCGGCCACCTCGGTCGAGCGCCTTCGCCAGCTCGGCCACCTCGGCCGAGCGTCTCCGTTAGCTCGGCCACTTCGGCCGAGCGTCTTTGCCACCTCGGCCACCTCGGCCGAGCGTCTTTGCCCCCTCGGCCACCTCGGCCGAGCGTCTTTGCCACCTCGGCCACCCCGGCCAAGCGTCCTTGCCACCTCGGACGAGCGTTCTTGCCACCTCGGCCGGGCACGCCCGCTGCCGAGCACGCCTAGCCCGTCCAAGTCCCGCGCCTGGCACGCCCCGCGCCCATCCAGGCGACATGTCCCGCGCGCCCTGCGCCCTCTTGAGCGTGAGGCCTCGCGCGCCTAGCTCCCGGCCACCCGGTGGGCCTTAAAGGGCCGGCCCAACGCCTCTCCTCAAATACTATAAATACCCCCCCTAGGGGAGGAAAAAAAAGGACATACATACATTTTCGAGAACAATACTTCTCTTCTCTGAAGAATTCTCTCGTGCTCTTGTGACATTCCAAGAGCGCACACTCCTCTTCCCTCGGCTCAGAAACAAGGACCCCCCTCCACGAGAAGGAGCGCGCTCCTCTTCTGCGACCCGAGCTTCTGCAGTACGTACTGCTCTCCAGCTTCTTGGCCCTTGAGCTAGAACTCCGAGCTACGAGCACGCGACCCCTCTAAAGTCTTCACCAGAAGCTACGAGCCGGGTCCTACTCTAAAGACTTGGGTTCCCAAAGCCTCTGAGCCCAAGATAGCCCCCATACACAAATTGAACTACGTTCTGACCTGATCCCGACTAAACGGTACGTAGGCAGCCAACCTTTGGCACGGTCACACCCCCCAAAACACACCTCAGGGTCTGGAGGGTGCAGCTCGGTCTACGAGCTCCCATTTTTGGCCCGGGCGCGATCACTTGGTCCGGCCTTGGATCGAACCGCCCGAGGTATTTAATCATTGTTTATTTTCATGCGACAACATTTTGGCGCTAGAAGGAGGGGACTTCCCGACTTACACAGCCCGAAATCCCTTATACAGCTCGTCCCTTTCTTCTCTACTCCAGAAAGACATGAGTGGTCAACTACCCGTTCGTTCTGAGGGCGTGAACAACCCCAAAAACGCAACCGCGGTGAAGAAATACTTCATGCACTCCCGAGCGCAAGGCGACGGGGAGTCTCTCAATGACGAGAGCCACACTCTCTCGCCCCCTCCTCTTCAGGACAGTCGGGACGACCGCATCCTTGAAATGGAGGAGAAAATCCGCCAGCTGAAGATAGCCAATGCAAGGTACCACCGCCAACTGGCGGGCAAGGCACCTGCGCACGGCGCCCCCCACGGGGAATCTGAGGACCTCATGGACGAGGGACATGATTATGACCCCGACTATGAAGGCTTGGAAATTTCGGCGGACGTCGAGACTTCTCTCACCAAGGACGGGGAACTCCCTGTTGAGATCGAAGCCGGTCCGTCGAAAACGAAAGCAATACCGGTCTCCTCTCAAGAAGAGACCTCCCGACGTTCGGCCCATGACCGACTCGGTCATGGAGGCAATGTCAGGGAAGGTACAACGACTCGGCGAGTAAGGCGCGTGGCTCGAAGCTCACACCCCCATACCGCCGGGCCGGATCTTAGAGATCGACTTACCGCCCAACAGAACAACCGTGGCGAAGACCTCCGAGAGAGGCTGAGCGCTCGTAAGGTTCATAACCCTACGGCCCCAATCAACGGGGACCCTCGCACGGCTCAAGGGTCGAACGAAAGGTGACAGGTGACTCCTCCTTAACAAGGAGTGACCCCCAACACTGGCCTCGACGTCGTCACCATGATTCACAATCTTCATAACGAGGTGCGTGACCTGCGTGAAGGCGGCTTGGCGGGTGATACATACAGGGTCGTGGAAGAACATTCCTCTCCCTTCACCGCCCAAATCCTTGCTGAGGTGTGCACGGGAAACTTCAAACTCCCGAATCTCCCTCCATACAATGGGAAATCTGATCCCATGTATCACATCTAACATTACGAAACTTGGATGACGATGCAGGGCGTCTCACCTGGGGCTGTATGCCAAGCTTTTAGTCTTACCCTCACCGGACCCGGTTTCGAGTGGTTTAACAATTTAAGACCAGGGAGCGTCCAATCGTTCAAAGACCTGAAGGACATGTTCCTGGCACAATTTGCTACATCCATGGTCCAAAAGAGGACCAAGATGTACTTATGGTCAATCAGGCAAGAGAACAACGAGTCCTTGAGACAGTATCTCACTCGATTCACCACAGAATCGAACAAGGTCGACCGCTTTGACGACACTGACGCAATTACAGCCATCATCGAGGGCTTGTGCACTGGAGACTTCCTAAAGTCCGTCGTCGGCAGAGTCCCTTCTACGATGGCCGAGTTAATGAACCGAGCCAAAACCTTTATGGGGGTACAAGATTACCTCGACGGCCGTAGGAGCGGCCACCAAAGTTCCCGCCGTCAAGATGAGTCCGGCAGCGAGTCGAGTAACCTCGCAAAAGGGTGAACAAGGGCGGTCACACTACCGATAGCCGACCCCCTACGTCTCAAAAGTCGCGTCTTGCGAGCAATTTTAGAGACTACTCGGGTTACACTCCCTTGAACGCCCCGGAAGAGCAAATCTACGATGTGGTGCGTGACAAGTTCGTCGCTCCGGCTCCAATAAGGGGTAACCCCGCGTCTCGCGATCGGTCCCGCTATTGCGAGTTCCACCGGGATTACGGTCACACGACCGCTCAGTGCTTCCATCTTAGGAAACAAATTGAGACGTTAATCCAGAAGGGAGAGCTCAAAGAGTTTGTCCTTCGCTTGGTAGGAGCGGCAGACCCCACCGACAATAGGCCACAGCCTGAAAAAGGTAGAGGGACCAACCTAAACACCGACCGCACGGCGGTCACAGCTACAGCTGATGCGCAACTCCACGTCGTCACCACCATACTAGGAGGCTTGCAAGACGGGGACTCAGCCCGGCAAAGGAAAAAGCTCCTCAGAGCTGCCTTTCAAGAAGGCCTTGCCAGGCAGGTTAACCTCACCTACGAGGAACCTCCGTCTGTACCTTACGAGACGATACAATTCACCAATGAAGAAGCCATGCGAGTTGTGCACCCGCACAATGACGCTATAGTCCTTAAGGCTCAGGTGGCCAACAACTTGGTAAAAAGAGTTCTTATTGATAACGGCAGCGCGGCCGATATAATCTTTAAGACCACCCTCGAGCGCATGAAGCTCGGGGGGCTCCGCCCTGTCCCAACTCAGACACCCCTGTTTGGGTTCACGGAAGAAAAGGTCATGACTGAAGGAATCATTGATTTACCAGTCACCTTCGGAACTACCGGAGGCATCGAAGTCGTTCACATGGTCCCCTTTCTTGTGGTCGACCAGGAGTCGCCCTACAATGTTATCATTGGGCGACCCACGTTGAACAGACTAAGGCCTATCACGTCCACTTATCACCTACAGGTGAAATTCCCCACCGAAGAGGGAATTGGTGTCATGGTCGGTGATCAAACCCAGGCGAGGATATGCTACGTCCAAGGCGTGGACGGCAAGCCCGCTGAAAAAAGTGTTAACACGATCTACCAACTGGAAGACGACTACCCGTGTGATCAAAAAGACGCACGGCAACTCAGGGAATTAGACCCCCGCGACGATGTCGAGAGGGTGAAAGTTGACACCCCCGATGATCTCACTTCGATAGTTCTCGACGAAGCTAAACTTGACCAGGTAGTAAAGATCGGTGCACAACTCCCTCTCGCCATCAAAACTCAACTCGCGTCCTTCCTTCGGGAGTTTAAGGATGTCTTTGAATGGACACATGCAGACATGCCCGGCATAGACCCCGATGTGATTGTGCACCGATTGAATGACGATAAAACCATCGCTGAAAAGGTACAAGTTAGACATGCGTTCAACCCCGAACGGTACCTAGCAATAAACGAGGAAGTCGAAAAACTTCTCTCCGCTGGTTTCATCCGAGAAGCCAATTACCCAAAGTGGGTGGCCAATGTGGTCATGGTCAAAAAGCCCAACGGGAAGTGGCGCATTTGCATAGATTACAAAGATCTTAACAAAGCCTGCCCGAACGATTGCTTTCCACTCCCACGCATCGAACAACTGGTCGACGCCACGGCAGGACATGAACTCCTAAGTTTCATGGACGCCTACTCGGGCTATAACCAAATACGAATGCACGAGCCCGATCAGATCAAGACAACCTTTGTCACTGATCGCGGCCTCTACTGCTACAAGGTCATGCCTTTCGGCCCTAAGAATGCAGGAGCTACTTACCAACGATTGGTAAACCGGATATTTGCCGACCTAATCGGCAAGACCATGGAAGTGTACGTGGACGACATGCTCGTTAAGAGCCTACTGGCTACCAACCACGTAGACAACCTAAGGGAGATGTTCTTAATCCTCCGCCGGTACAAAATGAAGCTCAAACAAATGTGTGTTCGGGGTCGAGTCCGGGAAGTTCCTAGGCTACATAGTTAGCCGTCGAGGTATCGAAGCGAACCCCGAGAAAATCAAGGCACTCCTTGACATGAAGTACCCGCGACGTGTCAAGGAAGTCCAAAGTCTGACCGGTCGGATTGCCACCCTATCGCGTTTTGTGGCCAAAGCAACCGACAAGTGTCAACCGTTCTTCAAAGCGATTAAGAAGACGGACGAGTGCGAAAAGGCCTTCCAAGAAATGAAGGCCTACTTCGGGAAATCTCTGTTCCTCTCCAAGCCAAAAGAAGGCGAGACGCTTTACATCTACCTCGCCGTCTCCGAATGAGCTGTGAGCGCTGTGCTGATCCGTGAACAAGATAGGGCTCAATGGCCCATCTTCTACATAAGCAAAGCCCTACTTGACGCCGAAACGCGTTATACAGAAATAGAGAAGCTCTCTCTTGCTCTCCTCGTAGCCGCCAAAAAGCTACGCCCATACTTCCAGGCTCACCCAATCATTGTCCGAACCGGACACCCAATCGGTAAGGCTCTTCAAAAGGGAACATCGACTCGCATGGCGATCTGGTCCCAAGAATTGAGGGAGTACGGGATTGAGTTTCATCCGAGGCCGGCAATAAAGGCTCAAGCCTTAGCTGATTTCGTGGAAGAATTCTCCTACACTCCCGACATGGGAAGAGCAGAAGACGGCTCGACCGATGACTTGTCGGCTCGAAAGAGAAAGGTCGACCCTACGGGTCCCATCTGGGAACTACATGTAGACGGGGCATCTAATGCCCAAGGAGCAGGCGCCGGCGTGATTCTGACAAACCCCGATCGGGAAAAGTTACGCTACGCCCTCCACTGCGGATTCCAGGCCTCAAACAATGAGGCCGAGTACGAAGCCCTCATCGTAGGGCTGGAGCTCGCTCAAAAGCTCAACGTACAGAATTTATGAATACACTGTGACTCGCAGTTAATCGTAAATCAGATTAAAGGCGACTACATTGCCAAAGAACCTAACATGATCGCCTACTTGGCAAAGACAAATGCCAAGCTAGATGCCTTCTCCTGGTTCGAGATCATCCAGATCCCACGAGAAGAGAACTCCGAGGCTGATGCCTTAGCTTGCCTCGGATCCGGTATCACCGAAGATAGGTTGGGAACCATCCCAATCGAGTCTCTCTCACGACCGTCCGTCTCACGTGACGAGGTGGGAACGATTGAGAGCGCCGTTCATCCAACTTGGATGACCCCGCTTACGGACTTCTTGCGAAGAGGGGTACGTCCCGAAGACCGCAAAGAAGCCGAAAGGCTAAAAGCCCTCGCATCCAAATACGTGTTGAGAGGCGAAGCCTTATACAAGCGCGGGTATTCAACCCCGCTGCTCCGATGTCTCAACAGCGTCGAGTCGACCAAGGTCCTCCGCGAAATCCACGAAGGCCTCTGCGGAAACCACGCCGTTGGGAGGTCCCTCCCGTTCAAAGCGCTTCGACAAGGCTATTTCTGGCCAACGATGAAAAAAGACGCCTACGACTGGGCGAGAAAGTGCGACAAGTGTCAACGTTTCTCCAACGTTCCACGACAGCCACCATCTCCCCTAAATAGCATCGTTGTTCCACGCCCCTTCGCAAAATGGGGCGTAGACATTATCGGCAAGCTTCCCCAAGCCCCGAGGCAATACGAATACGCCATCGTCGCTATCCACTACTTCACCAAGTGGGTCGAAGCCGAGCCTCTGGCCAGGATCACCGAGGCCAACACTACGAACTTCATCTGGAAGTCCGTAATATCACTACAAGAAATAACACATTTAGCGACGACACTATTAGCGACGATTTAGTCGTCGCTAATAACCCTTTTAGCGACGATATTATCGTCGCTAATTCTTTGGTGCGAGAAATACTAAAGTTTGGCGGCAAAGATAATTAGCGACGACTTTATCGTCGCTAATTCTTTTTTGTCGTCGCTAAGTTCGCGGGAAAATAATTAGCGACGATAAATTAGTCGCTAATTATTTCAAAATACATTTAGCGATGATATTTTCGTCGCTAATAACGTTGAATTAATTTCGAATTTTAAAGAGGGAAAAATCCCTCCAATGTAATTAAGACGAAAACATTTAGCGACGATAAAATCGTCGCTAAAGATTGTTTTATCGTCGCTATACAATTAGCGACGAAATAATCGTCGCTAAATGTTATCAAATTTTGACGAATTTTAAAGAGGGAAAAATCCCTCCCATTAAATTAAAACGAAATGATTTAGCGACGAAAAAATCGTCGCTAAATGTATGAAATTTACTAATAGCGACGATTTTATCGTCGCTAAATGTCTGGTTAACGTAAGTTCATTTAGCGACGAACTGAAATCATTTAGCGACGAAAAAATCGTCGGTAAATGTCTTTAAATACCAGAAACGCGACCCAGCTTCCCCATTCGCTCAGAAACCCTAACTTCCATTTCTCTCTCTACTTTCTCCCTCCTCCGCTGTGTGCCTCGTCCGCCGTGTGCCGCCGACGCTCCTCCGCCGTGTGCCTCGCCGGTAAGTCTCTCTCCTCACTACTTCTCTCTCTCTCCTCACATCTCTCTCCTAAAGTCTCTCTCTCTCCCATTACAGCTCATCCTCCGCCGCTCCTCCGCCGCTCCGCCGCCGACGCCGCTCCACCACCGACGCCGACGCCGCTCCCCTTCTCTGGCCGCGCGCGCTCTTCTTCTTTTTGTCCAATCGGTAAGTTTTTTTTTTTAAAAAACTATATATATATATATATATATATATATATATATTAGTTAGTTATAGGATTAATATATATTAGTTATAAATTTATGTATATATTAATTATATATTAGTTGTATATGATTAATATATATAGGATTATAAACTTTAGTTATAAATTTATTTTAATTAGTTATAGGATTATAAACTTTAGTTATATATTTGTTATAAATTAGTTATAAATGAATTATATAATTTTAGTTATAAATGTTTGTTATATATTTTTTAGTTATAATTTTAGTTATAAATGAATTATATAAGTATAAATTAGTTATAAACTTTAGTTATATATTTGTTATAAATTAGTTATAAATGAATTATATAATTTTAGTTATAAATGTTTGTTATATATTTTTAGTTATAATTTTAGTTATAAATGAATTATATAAGTATAAATTAGTTATAAACTTTAGTTATATATTTGTTATAAATTAGTTATAAATGAATTATATAATTTTAGTTATAAATGTTTGTTATATATTTTTTAGTTATAATTTTAGTTATAAATGAATTATATAAGTATAAATTAGTTATAAACTTTAGTTATATATTTGTTATAAATTAGTTATAAATGAATTATATAATTTTAGTTATAAATGTTTGTTATATATTTTTTAGTTATAATTTTAGTTATAAATGAATTATATAAGTATAAATTAGTTATAAATGAATTATATATTTTTAGTTTATAAATTTGTTATAATTTATATTTTTAGAATTATATATTTGTTATACCAAATATAAATTTTATAAATTATAAATGAATTATAAATATTTGTTATAAATTTTATAAATTATAAATGAATTATATATTTGTTATAAATTTTATATTTGGTAAAATTATGTAAAAACAATTAGTTAGTTTATGTAAATTAAATGGAATTGTATTTAATTGTTGTTAGAAATGATTAAAAATGTGATGGATTATGAATTTTAATAATCGAACCACTGAGGTTGGATTTATTGTTAGTTTTAGGATGTTTCTATGCAGGTTTTAAAGTTAAAGGCTTGATGCCGGGTTGTTAAGTTTATAGGGGAGGTTCTGTCGAAATTTCGGTAGGATCGATCGTGAAATTATAAAATAAAATCCGAAAACTACTAAATTTTGAAATGTTCAATCTATAGGTAAAATGAGTTATCCAAATAGGAATTGGATAATCGAGGACCAACGTTTAAGCGTTGAGTTTGCGGCTGGCATGACAGATTTCATGGCAATGGCCCGACAACACGTAAATGTCGAAGGACGAGTTAAGTGTCCATGCAAGAGGTGTAACAACGTGTTGATGCAAAAAATTCCTGATATAGAGAATCATCTCTTTATCAGAGGATTTAAGAGGAATTAGACGAGGTGGAACTTTCACGGGGAGGAAGAAGATGACGTAATGCAGTATCAGACGGAGTACAGAAGAGGAGGGATGTTTGATGCTGTACACGATATCTTAGATCACAACGACGTAGACGGTGACGATGACAGTATTGACCCGAATGCAGAATACCAGAGTGGACAGTTCGATGACCTTTTCAGCGACCTGAACACAGAATTATGGCCGGGTTGTACAGAGTATTCGTCACTCTCATTTGTTGTCACGTTGATGCATTTGAAAGTGATGAACAAGTGGACGAATAAGTCGTTTGATCAGCTTCTGAAAGTACTGAAAAAATCTCATCCGATCGACAACACGATTCCAGAGTCACATTATGAAGCAAAGGCGAAATTGCGTCGATTTGGTATGGGTTACGAGTCGATTCACGTTTGCAAACACGATTGCACGTTGTTTTGGAAGGACAACGCCAATCTAGACGAGTGTCCAGTTTGTAATGAGAGTCGGTGGCTGATGAAAGACGGTGGAAAAAAAGTAGCGCATAAAGTGTTGCGCTACTTTCCACTGAAAGATCGACTTAAGCGACTGTACGCGAGTCGGCACACAGCTCTAGAGATGCAGTGGCACGAGAATGAACGCATTAAAGAGGATGGTGTACTGCGACATCCTGCTGACGGAGCAACGTGGAAGGAGATCGACCGAAAATATCCCATGTTTGCGGCAGAACCGAGGAACGTCCGGCTTGGACTTGCCGCCGATGGTTTCAACCCATTTGGTGACATGAGTTTATCGTACAGTATGTGGCCGGTAGTCTTGACTGCGTACAATTTACCGCCGTGGTTGTGCATGAAAACATCATACTTGATGTTAACATTGCTTATACCAGGTCGTAGTGCGCCGGGTAAAGACATGGATGTTTTCTTACGACCGCTGATTGATGAGCTGAAGGAATTGTGGGAAACCGGTGTTGTGTTGAGAGATGGTTCGACCGGTGAGCTATTCAGGTTGTTTTCCGTACTTCTATGGATGGTGAATGATTTTCCAGCGAGAAGCAGTTTGTCGGGATGGAGTGGTCAAGGGTACCTTGCTTGTCCGACGTGTAACAACGACACACCATCTTTCAAGGCTCGAAACAAGATTGTTTACTGCGATCATCGTCGATTCTTGCCGTTGTTACACCCGATGAGGAAGAGCAAACTGTACAAGGTACGAAATGAGAAACGACCACCACCAGTGAGAAAATCAGCGAGCGATATACTTCGACAATTGCGATTAGTGGGAGATGCAACCCCGGGGAAGCACCCTGACTTCGGCGGGAAGAAATGAAAGCGCGATGCGAGTGAGCTGAATTGGACAAAGAAAAGTATTTTCTTTGAGTTGCCGTATTGGTCGAGTCTTACGCTGAAGCATAACCTCGATGTAATGCATATAGAAAAGAATGTATGCGACAATCTTCTGGGTACCTTGCTGAACATCGAGGGGAAGACGAAAGACACAGATAAGGCGCGGTTGACTTTGGCGGACTGGAACATAAGGCACGAGCTTCATTTGTACCAAGAAGGAGATAGATGGATGAAACCGCCTTCTTCATACACTCTGACACCTTCAGAACGGAAGCGGTTTACTGAGTTCTTGAGATTTGTCAGATTTCCCGATGGTTTTGCGGGGAATTTGAAGAAGAATGTTACCGCGGATGGGAGGTTGACGGGTTTGAAGTCTCACGATTGTCACGTGATTATGCAGCGCCTATTGGCTCCTGCTATTCGTCCTTTTCTGGATCGAACAATTCGAGATGCCATAATAGAGCTCTGCAACTTCTTCAGACTTATTTGCTCTAGAACGCTGGTAATTTCTGACATTGAGAAGGCGCAAGAGGATGTGAAGCTTATATTGGTAATGCATCTACCGGAGGAGGCAATTAACGGAGGTCCAGTTCATATGCGGTGGATGTACCCATTTGAGAGATACCTTGGAACGCTCAAGAACTTTGTGCGTAATCGAGCTAGACCAGAGGGTTCAATTGCCGAAGCCTATGTTGTAGATGAAGCATTGACATTCTGCTCAAGGTATCTAGAAGGCGTTGAGAATCGTTTCAACATGCCCCAACGAACAGACGTCGCGTCTAACTTTGAAGGTGTCGAACGGGAGTTATCGGTGTTTCAGTCATCAAGTTGTCGGCCTTACGGGAAGATGACCACGATACGCTTAGATGAGAATATATGATTGCTCGCTGAGTGGTACATTTTACGAAATTGTCCCGAAATTGACGATTTCATGAGGTAAATGAGTGAAATAAATGAACTTGAATTATATTTATACGAAGTGATGTATTAAATGAACATGAATTTTATTTCAGTGAACACATAGATCTCATGGAATTAGAAGGTCGGCCAGATGTTGAAGAAGCGCATTGACTTGAGTTCCCAAAGTGGTTTTAGGAAAAGGTATTTCACTACCAAACTCAAAGAATATGAGATAATTAATAACCGACTCGTTAATTGTTGTATGTAGGTATTTCGCATGAGCCAAGACGGATTATCCGTTACCTCCGAATTATATGCATTGGCATTGGGACCACATTTCGCACCACAGACGTATCCGTGTTGTGTAGTGAACGGGGTTAAATTTATCTCCCGTCAACGTGATAGCAGAAGAACGACTCAGAATAGCGGGGTATGTGTACCAAGTGAAGGAGGTCACGACTTCTACGGTCAAGTAGAAAACGTCATTGTCTTGACGTATCAGAACAATTGTCGCGTCGTCTTATTTCAATGTTGTTGGTTCGGTGATCAAGATCCGAGGAAAAGGACACGCAACGACAATAACTTGACAAGCGTGTATGTGGCAAAAGAATGGTACAATGACGAGCCATTTATTTTGGCAACTCAAGCGAAACAAGTTTTCTACTTGGAAGATAACTTGAATGGTCCTGATTGGCGAATCGTCGAAGAGTGTAATCATCAAAATGTGTGGGATCTTCCTGATATTGACCTCATTCTTGGTCAATCTTCGTCTTCAGTTCAGTTGTCAGTAGAACCGTTAGATTTAGATTCACTGTCAACGCGTCATCAGTCTGCGATACCAGAGCCCGTGAGCAACGACGCAGTGAACTTGTTGGAAAATATTGAAGAAGAAGAGTTTATCGATGATGAAGAAACGGAGGACGAAGATTTGATGGAAGAAGATGATTTGTCAGACGACGATGATTGATAGTATATAAAGTTTTTCATTTACTTACTAAATTAACTGATTTAAATCATTAAGAATGCATAACTAAATAATTTTTTTTTTGAATTTCAGATGGCTGCGGCTACAGGAGCTGGAGGCAGCGGAGGCGGGGATGACTTCTTAGCCCGTCTCCCGAATTATTGCCAGTCGGCGCCCGTACGTGATGGCGTCGAAGAAGAAGACGAGGATATCGAACCGGCCGTGCGTGGGCCGACGGTCGGGCTTCGATCTGAGCGTGCACGGCGCCCCGGGGTGAAGGAAGTCGTCGTTTATAACGAGGACTTTCAGTCGTTCTTGCAGCCAGAGCGCGAGATGGATCCGGATCTCGCGACGTTCGCGAACACGCTCGGGTTGGTCGTCCGAGACAAGATCTCGCCTACGGTCCCAAGGTGGACGAATGCGAACGTGGGGCCGGCGAAGGAGGCCGAGATCCGAGCAGCGATTCGAGACAAGTACGACATTCGAGTCGATGGTGATGCAACCGGGAAGAAGAAGGCGATTGTCGATGTGGCAATCATTCGAGACGCGAAGACTCGTCTTCGCGATTGGAGGCATACATTGCGGTCGTGGTTCGACATCGACTGCAAGAGCAGCGTACAGGTGGCGCGGTCGCTGAAACCGAAGACCGTTAAGCTCGACACCGAATGGGAGACGCTGATACAACGATATACGAGCGATGAATTTAAGGTAATATCGAATCATTTACGTTACTCGAATGTTTATTAAATGGTTTGTTATTTACGTGTACGTTTACTTATATTACAACAGGCTATACAAGCGAAGAATAAGGCGAATCGCGCGAAGAAGAAGACGAAGACTCGACAGGGGACGATTGGGTTCTCGACCCACCGCATGAAAAACGTAAGTTTTATGTTTATATGATACATCAAATCGTTAAAATTATCTAACACTTGAAGTTTTGTTTACATGCAGAAGAGCGTCGAGACATGCGCATTCGAGAGCTTGTTTGCGAACTACAAGCGCCAACATCAGTCCGACAAGTCTGAATGGCTGACTCCTGAAGCCTCCGCACGTTATGTAAGTTTACATTTATTTTTCTTATTTTTCGATTAATATATACTAACTAGTTAATTATATCAGGATCGACTGGTCGCTAGGTTCAACACGTTGCGAGCGGAGGCTGAGCACCAAGGAGCGGACGTTGATATTTCCGTTCTAGAGCAGCAGGCGATCCGCGATATTATGGGTTCGCGGACTGATCACTTGACCGGCGTTGGACGTTTGGTGCCACAGGGAGCACGGATGGCGGCTGAAGTCGCCGAAGTCTACGGTTCGGAGGCTGGGACGTCGCAACCAGGATATGTCTCGCAGGAGGTGTTGGCATCGACCCTCGCCGCGTTCGCCGAGACAATACAGAGTCAGGTGCCCGGCCTCAACCTTAGCTCGTTCATGTCCCAATTTCCGCAGAGTTCGCAGCAGGCTTCGTCATCCCACAGCCAGCAGACTCCGACGGCCGGCGTCCACACTCCGACGCCCGACGTCCGCACTCCGACGGGCGGCCAGCAGAGGACTCCCGACGGCAGCCAGCAGACGACGCCCGGCGGACCAAGTCAGTCTACTCCGACACCGCAGCCTGCAGAACTTCAGCGCCAGCAGAAGAGCGTTTCTCGTCGAGGAGGGGGAAAACGAGTGGCGGGACGACAAAGCAAACGTCACGACTAGTGGTTTATTAGTTGTTTTGTGTATTTATTATTTACATATTTCTCGATAACCGAAAACGTACGTAACTGGATTTTATATAGTTGTTGATTTGGATAATATAATTTAGTTTTTATTTGATTTTTCATTTTAGAATTTCACAACCAAAAAACCGTAAAAAATAAATAATTAACGACGAAAAAAAAATTATAATAATAATAATTAGCGACGATAAAATCGTCGCTAAATATTATTCACACAACGTTTTAGCGACGACTTTGTCGTCGCTAATTTGCGCGGGAAAAATTCCCGCGTGAATTAGCGACGACAAACTCGTCGCTACAACTCTGTTTCACAACGAAAATAACTTCTCGTCACAACATTTAGCGACGACTTTGTCGTCGCTAATTGACGCGGGATTTTTTCCCGCGGTAATTAGCGACGAAAAAGTCGTCGCTAATTGTCTGTTTCAAAATGAAAAAAACTTCTCGTCACAACATTTACGGACGATTTTATCGTCGCTAATATCGTCGCTAAATATTTACCGACGACTAAATCGTCGCTAAATATATTTAGGCACGGCGAATTAGCGACGATTTTTATCGTCGCTAAACACATTTAGCGACGATTTTAGGGTTATTACCGACGAAAAAAATAGTCTGTAAATGTTATAAATGTTGTAGTGTATGTCGCCACGGCATCCCCGCGTCAATCGTGACCGATAACGGCGCGCAGTTCGACAACGCGAGGGTTAGAGAGATCTGCGCCCAACTAGGGATAAGTAAGACATTCTCATCCCCGCGACATCCACAGGCTAATGGCCAAGTGGAAGCCGTCAACAAGACGATTAAGAGCAACCTCAAGAAAAAGCTCGAAGCCAAAAAAGGCGCCTGGGCTGAAGAACTGCCTTTCATCCTATGGGCCTATCGAACGACCGTTCGAAACGCCACCGGAGAGACCCCCTTCTCCCTAGCTTTTGGGGTGGAGGCGGTGGTCCCCGTGGAAAAGGAAGTCCCCACCTATCGGGTTGACACTTTCGACGAAAAAGAAAATGATGAAGCCATGCGCCTCGAACTGGATCTAATCGACGAGAAAAGATCCGAGGCTCTCACCAGACTCGCTGCACAAAAGCGAAAGGTCGAGAGATACTACAACGCCAAAGTCAAAAGGCGGATCTTCGCCGTCGGCAACCTTGTACTCAGATGCGTGTTCCAGAACACCCAAGTGCAAGGCGCCGGAGTCCTAGGCCCAAATTGGGAAGAACCGTATAGAGTCCGACAAGTCATACACGACGGGACCTACTACATCGAACACACGGACGGAACTCCAATCCGGCACCCGTGGAACGCCGAACACTTTAGGCAGTACCACCAGTGATCAAGTCCCCTCATTATTGCTCTGATTTCCCTTATTTAATAAAGGCCTATGTGCCACTGTTCAAGGATGTTCCCCGTTAGCGAAAATCAATAAAAAATAAAGTTTGCGGTCTTTTTTACCCACTTTATAAAAAAAAAAAAGTTTTTAGTCATCAAAGCACGGCCTGTAAACTAAAAACTTGGGGGGCTAATGGGTCCTGCGACATACACTCAAGAATTCACGGCCAAAAAAAAAAAAAAAAAGGTAAAAACTTAAAGCTCCCCACTTCTGGGATGAGACTTAGGTCGACCTAGCTCGGCGAACTCGGTCGCTCACCAGAACAAGCTCAACAAGGCCGGCATCGAGTCGAGCTCGTTCCTCGAGCCCAGTTCGCTCCTCGAGTCGAGCTCGCTCCTTGAGTCGAGTTCGCTCCTCGAGTCGAGCTCAAGTTCGCTCCTCAAGTCGAGCTCGCTCCTTGAGTCGAGCTCACTCCTCGAGCCCAGTTCGCTCCTCAAGTCGAGCTCAAGTTCGCTCCTCGAGTCGAGCTCGCTCCTCGAGTCGAGCTCACTCCTCAAGTCGAGCTCGCTCCTCGAGTCGAGCTCGCTCCTAAGGTCGAGCTCGCTCCTTGAGTCGAGCTAGCTCCTCAAGTCGAGCTCACTCCTCAAGTCGAGCTCGCTCCTCAAGTCGAGCTCGCTCCTTGAGTCGAGCTCACTCCTCGAGCCCAGTTCGCTCCTCAAGTCGAGCTCGCTCCTTGAGTCGAGCTCAAGTTCGCTCCTCGAGTCGAGCTCGCTCCTCGAGTCGAGCTCGCTCCTCGAGTCGAGCTCACTCCTCAAGTCGAGCTCGCTCCTCGAGTCGAGCTCGCTCCTAAGGTCGAGCTCGCTCCTTGAGTCGAGCTCGCTCCTCAAGTCGAGCTCACTCCTCAAGTCGAGCTCGCTCCTGGAGTGGAGCTCGCTCCTCCAGTCGAGCTCACTCCTCGAGCCCAGTTCGCTCCTCAAGTCGAGCTCGCTCCTTGAGTCGAGCTCAAGTTCGCTCTTCGAGTCGAGCTCACTCCTCAAGTCGAGCTCGCTCCTCAAGACAAACTCGCTCCTCAAGTCGAGCTCGCTCCTCGAGTCGAGCTCGCTCCTCAAGACAAACTCGCTCGTCAAGTCGAGCTCGCTCCTCAAGTCGAGCTCGCTCCTTGAGTCGAGCTCAAGTTCGCTCGTCAAGTCGAGCTCGCTCCTTGAGTCCAATTCGCTCCTCGAGCCAATTTCGCTCCTCAAGTCGAGCTCGCTCCTTGAGTCGAGCTCGCTCCTCAAATCGAGCTCGCTCTTTAAGTCCAGTTCGCTCCTCGAGTCGAGCTCGCTCCTCGAGACGAGCTCCGAGTCCGTCAAGCCGACTGGTACTCCCCACACCGAATCTACGCCTCCTCGCGTCGAGCTCGCTCTTCGAGTCGAGCTCCGAGTCTACGAGTCGACTGATACTCCTCGTGCCGACTCTTCAAAAAAAAAAACCCTTAAGCCCCCCACTCATGGGAGACAAAGGGTTAAGAAGCTCTGGCCCCCGATGGCCCATCAGACTTATGGGTCCGAGAAAAGACGTCGGCCTAACCCGAATCACCCGCGTTCGCTCACTCCAGGGTGAGCGGGCCCAAAAGACGTCGGCCTAACCCGACGCACCCGCGTTCGCTCACTCCAGGGTGAGCAGGCCCAAAAGACGTCGGCCTAACCCGACGCACAGGGCCTAAGTCCCCCACGGGGATACATACTTAGGAAGCTCGGACCTCGACGGCCCTTCGTGCATACGGGTTCGAGTAAAACGTCGGCCTTCCCGGCATGCCGTAAGACGCGTAAAGGCGCAGGTGAAAGACGTCTTCCGAGATGCATGTAAGTCGCGTAAAGGCGCTGCCTCAAACCCGAAAAAGGCCAAATTTGAGCCAAACTAAGGTTCACTAGCCTCAGGGCACGAACACCAAAAGACGCAGGCCTATCCCAGCACATGTGGTTTGAGTAAAAGACGTCGGCCTAACCCGGCGCAATCGCGTTCGCTCACCCCAGGGTGAGCGAGCCCAAAAGACGTCGGCCTAACCCGACGCACCCGCGTTCGCTCACCCCAGGGTGAGCGAGCCAAAAAGACGTCGGCCTAACCCGACGCACCCGCGTTCGCTCACTCCAGGGTGAGCGAGACCAAAAGATGTCGGCCTAACCCGACGCACCCGCGTTCGCTCACTCCAGGGTGAGCGGGCCCAAAAAAGACGCCGGCCTAACCCGGCGCACCTATGTTCCGACGACTAATGGCGCGAACACTAAAAAGACGCCGACCTAACCCGGCGCACCTACGTTCCGATGCTCAAGGGCGCGAACACCAATAAGACGCCGGCCTAACCCAGCGCACCAATGTTCCGATGCTCAATGGCGCGAACACTAAAGAGACGCCGGCCTAACCTGGCGCACCTACGTTCCGACGCTCCAGGGCGCGAACACTAAAAAGACGTCGGCCTAAACCCGACGCAAAGCGCATTCGCTTGCTTCAGGGCACGAACCCAAAGACGCCGGCCTAACCCGGCGAGCTCGGTCGCTCAAACAGCGCGAGCTCGAAGACGCCGGCCTAACCCGGCAAGCTCGGTCGCTCAAACAGCACGAGCTCAAAGACGCCGGCCTAACCCGGCGAGCTCGGTCGCTCAGCAGCACGAGCTCAAAGACGCCGGCCTTACCCGGCGAGCTCGGTCGCTCAAGCAGCGCGAGCTCGAAGGTGCCAGCCTAACCCGACAAGCTCGGTCGCCCAAACAGCGCGAGCTCGAAGACGCCGGCCTAACCCGGCGAGCTCGGTCGCTTAAAAGCACAGGCTCCAAAAGACGCCGGCCCAACCCGGCGCGACTTACACGTCCAGTCGCCAATGGCACGGATGCAAAGCCCCCGGGGACTACCCGGTACGACCTCTTCGATCGCCGAAAGGCACGAAGCGAAGTCCCTGGACCACAATAGCCCACAAAGAAGGCACATGCAAGTAAAAATTGCTCGAAAAATGAGATAGCATTCAACATGAAAGCAACGAAAATATCTCATAAATAAAAAGAGCCACGGCTCTGATAAACACGTGCTGAACAAAAAGTGCGTGAAAAATAAATAAAATCCTAGAAATAGGAAGAGAAAGCAAAGCGCTAAACATGCGCGCTGAAAAAGAAAGCCACTCGGCTCAAGGAGCACCCTCGTCCAACAGAGGGAACAAGGTGTTGAAGAAGTCAAAAGTGACCCCCCGGGCCTAGTTCTCGTCCGCGGTCGCGTCTCGACATTCCACCGCTCCGGCACGACGGGCTTCCTTGGTCCCTATGTCGTAGTCATCCTCCAAGTCGGACGCTCTCCGCTCCGCTTCAGCAAGCTGGGACGAGAGTCGAGCGTTTTCCTCCGCCAGAGAGTCGCGCTCGCGCTCCGCCCTAACACGCGCCGCTTCACTCGAGGTAAGCTGGCGGTGCGACGTCTCCAAGGCATCGGATCAAGCATCCAGTTGCCTCCGAAGGTCGGTAACCTCAGTGCGAAAAATCTCCGCTGATCGGGTCGCCACCTCGCAAGCTCGCCGTTCTTCGGTGAGCTCGCCCGCCATCTTGGCCACTGACAGGTGGGCTCTGTCGCGCTGGCCTTGTACGATCTGGAGTTCCACCTTGGCCTCTCGAAGCTGGTCTCGAAGCGTCTCGGTCTCCGCCCTCGGGTGCGAACCTCGCTCGACCTGAGCCAACCTAGCCTTCGTCCGGGCGAGCTCCTCCTGAGATGCCCCTAAGCGCCGGATGAAGTCGTGCAAAATCATGTCGCTTCGCACGGCCCTCACATACGCCTGCGACGACAAAGAAGCAAGGGTTAAAGCTAAAACCCACGCTTATAATGAAACAAACAGAAGTACTGACCCTCTGAGCGTCGGTAACACCCGCCTGGAAGAAAGCGATGTCCCCCTTCGACACCACGCCCTTCCACCAGGATAATGGGGATCCCTCGAGGTGGCGGAAACAATCCCCTCGAGCATCTATCGCCTCCAGCTCCACCGCCGAGTTCGCCCTCTTGGGTTCGGAACGCTCGTCGGGAGGTGCCGATGTCGAAACCCTCTTTAAAGAAGCCCGAGACTCCGGTTCGACTAGACCGGCGGTCTCGACGCGCTCTCCCTTCGCCTTGCGGTCAGCGACCCTAGAGCGAATCTCCGCCATCGACTCGGGGTCCCGAGAAGCAAGAGCCAACCTCCTAGCTCGTCACTTCGCAGATACGCAAGGCAAAGTAACGAAAGTCAAGTTCTGCCGAACATAAAATTTTTACAAAACCGTAAAAGTTACCTCGAGAAGCAGGAGCGGCTGGCTGAACCACGGGACTCCGGGGCCTGCTCGCCCGGAGCGCCTCCTCGGTGCCCGGAGCGAAGGGCGGGAACCACCCGGTGAGCGCCATCAGCTCGGGGGAACGGAACCGCTCGCCAGCCTTACGGGCTTCCGACATCCCCGATATTTCTCTCACAAAGGGGAGCTCCGCTGCGTCCGAGGTGACCCACACCCACGCCCGGCGGCTAGGCGGGTCACAATCTTCGACCAGCCTCACATTGCCCCGTCCAGGGGCCATATGAAATACTGGCTGCCCCGGCGTCGGGAAGACGGCGACCAGGTTACGGAAGTCGTCCACGGTCATGGCACGCTGCGTCTGGCAGTGCCACTCCATGAAACATGTAGCCAACAGGCGATAGAACGCCGGGCTCATCTGATATTCATGGACCCCTAGTCGGGTCAGGATCTGCTGGACGATCGTGGGAAACGGGAGACGCAACCCGCAGACAAGACTCCCGATCGTCACGGCCGCATACCCGTCCCTGGGGCGAGAGGGCCAGTCCTCGGGAGCGAGTCTAAGCAACCCCACCAAGGGAGGGATGTTATACGTCTCCCGAAGCGTGCTGAAGACTCGGGAAGTGAGCGTGCTCGCAGCATCGATTCCCTTGCAGTCTAAGCCGATGGGGGCGACAGAGTCGCCTGCTCCGTACATACGAGTCCTCTCCAGCGATCGGGCATAAGTGTAGCCCGAAGCCTCCGCGGACTCGAGGGCCGGCCATGCCGTCGCCAACACCTCGCCATCATGTTTCTCCTTCCCCCTGCGCGCGAAACACAAGGCCCGGCCCGCGGGCTGGCCTCGCGCGCGCGCCAGTCCGCCAGCGCCAGGCCGCGCGCGGGTCTTGCTGCCCGACCGGCCCGGTCCGGCCCCTAGGGGTCTGGCCACAAAAGATATGCGTGCGGATGATCACATGTGATCGAAGGTGAAATTACCTCAACGCCATTTTCTTTTCTAAAGTTCACGACTTACGTCCCGTAAGCCATAAACTTGGGGGGCTAATGTTACCGGTCGTTTTCGGGACACCGGAAATTCAAAAACGATTCAAGGCCGGCCGGAAGCCCGACGGGCCCCGGCCCACCAGGCCTGAGCGCCCCGACGCACCCACGGCCCGGCACAGCTGGCGCGCGCGCACCTGCGCCCCCGGCCCAACGGGCCTCAGCGCGCCCTATCGCGCCTGGCTCGCGCGCACCCTGCGCCCCAGCCTCCCGGCCCGTGCGCGCACTCCCGCGCACCCCGGCCTCCCGGCCTGCGCGCGCCTCGGCGACCCGGCCGAGCACCCCTGCTGCCTCAGCCGGGTGTCCCTGCCACATCGGCCACCTGGGTCGAGCGCCTTCGCCAGCTCGGCCACCTCGGCCGAGCGTCTCCGTCAGCTCGGCCACCTCGGCCGAGCGTCTTTGCCACCTCGGCCACCTCGGCCAAGCGTCCTTGCCACCTCGGCCGAGCGTTCATGCCACCTCGGCAGGGCACGCCCGCTGCCGGGCACGCCGCGCTCGGCCAAGTCCCTCGCTTGGCACGCCCCGCGCCCATCCAGGCGACATGTCCCGCGCGCCCTGCGCCCTCTTGGGCGTGAGGCCTCGCGCGCCTCGTTCCCGGCCACCCGATGGGCCTCAAGGGGCCGGCCCAAGGCCTCCCCTCAAATACTATAAATACCCCCCCTGGGGGAGGAAAAAAAAGGACATACATACATTTTCGAGAACAATACTTCTCTTCTCTGAAGAATTCTCTCGTGCTCTTGTGACATTCCAAGAGCGCGCACTCCTTTTCCCTCGGCTCAGAAACAAGGACCCCCCTCTGTTGGAATCGATCTAGGGTTTGAGAAAATAATTAACGCTTCGGTAAGCGGCGGAATTTTAAAAATTTTCTTTTACAAGTAAAATAGTTTTTACTAACATAGACAAGGAGCAAGTACATGTAATTAAAAACTATTATGAGCATAGAAGTTTACTAACCTTTCTTGAAGCTTGAACTTTGAGAAGCTTTTGGAAAGTTGCAACGCTCGTCTCCCTCGCAGCACGTCTCTCTTGCTTTCCTCGCCAACTCGAGCAACCACGAAAGTTTCTATCACATGAATCACTCGAGAATAAAGGAATTAGTGAGTGGGCACTTTTAAACACGACGACTCGAGAACAAGTCTCAAAGTCGAAGAGCTAAAACCACTAGGTCCAATGAGGACCTAGGTGCCAAAACAAAAACAAAAATAACTAGAGAGAGAGAGAGGAGAAATCGGCCACAAGGTCTAGAGAGAGAGTCTCTCAATCTCTAACTTATGTGGAATGAATCAAATGAGAGGAATGAGGTGGGGTATTTATAGGAGGAGGATTACCTTCAAAAGGTAGTTTCCTCATACCCCTTGCACGTCCAAATGAGCTTCTAGAAGCCTTTGGATTTGTTTCCTCATTTGCTTTCTCTCTTATTGGCCGAAAATGCACTTTCCTTCTAAAGGAAATTTGTTTCCTCTTTTTCTTTTGGCAAGTATCTTCATACATCAATGCACAAAATAAACTCTCTTTTTCTCTATGGGGCTGCACGAAATTAGTCTCCTATTCTCTTGGGTTGGACGGCCAAAGGGCTTCCAGAAAGCCTTTCTAGATTTTTCTTTACTTGTTCATGACAACATAAGAAAAGCCCATTGAGAATTTTCAAGTAAAATTCTATGAAATGAAATTAATCCACAAGGCCCAATGAACACATCATGGCCAAGTGATCTAGGCCATCATATGACCATGTCAAAAAAATTTATTGACATTCATTTCATGCTATGTCCAAAAAGACAAATTTACCCTTTTGACAATTTTCGTAAAACTTGTCTCGTTCTTGTTTTGACTTAGCTTCTAGTTTAACTATTCCTACTCGATATGATTTGTGACAGTGACCTCATGGATCCAAATGAACAAAGCTTGAGCTAAACACTTGGACTCAAAAGTTCACAAACCTTTTCCAAGTTTAGCTTAATGCCAACTGACTCCACTAAAGAGTTGACACTGAAAATCTCTCGGTTCAAATGAATTTATTTTCTACTCAAGAATTCAACCTAATTATGATGAGCGGATCCACTGAATATTATCTATGCTACCCTTCATGAATGTCATCAGCTAGTCGGGATTTACTAAATTACAATTTTACCCTTCTAGCTGTTATTTCCTCAACTCCTTTGTCGCTTGTGAATAAGTTAGAAACAATGTATTGACGAGGAGCTAACAAGTCACATTGTTTCATCCAAAAGAGTCAGGACTCAATTTGGATACTGGCCAGTTCAATTATTCACACTCCAAGGAACAAAGCATGAGGTGACATACATTGCATTTCAGCAATCTTGTACATGAATTCCATATCTATGAGAACTTCACAAAGTTACTCATGACAGACTCACAACTTAGTACTTCACCAATAGGCCTTGTTCGGAATCACATAGTGAGTACGAACTTTGACTTTCTCAAATGAGAATACTAAGGTGTGAAATGGCATGTCTCATTTCAGGATTAAGGTAAGCATGATGCAATTCATACATAGTGACTTCGAGACATAAGAGGTTAAATGGTTTGTTCTTATATTGTCTCTAGAAGTGCACTGGTCAATTCAGTACCTTCGGAAGATACCTAGAAGAACTATAGAGTCCCCAACTCTCAATGCCTCATAACCAGACATCATAGATTCTTCTAACAATCATACTGAGGTCAATAGTCCTTTGACCCTAAGATTGCGAATATATCGTTTTAAGCAAACTACGAAGAGTTCGTTCATGCAAATCTACATTTGTCTCTTCGTAAGTTGTTAAGTTTGTTTATCGACTAAAAGACTAAGGTTTTATCATAAAGCTTCAAACAAAGAAAGAATGAATGAATGTTTCAACTTTATTAATGAATGAATAGGAAATTACAAGCAAGAGTCTTCGTAAGACTATATGACATCAAATGTACATAAATAGACACTACTACTCTTCTTGTGGGCACCATTGACAACAAACTCCCACTTGACTCAAAGAAGATGTGAGTAGTCCTTTATGCCTAATCCCTCTGATTATGGTCGAAGACCAGGTTCGCTAGGGCCTTGGTGAATGGATCTGCCAGAGATCTACTTCACCTCCACGTCTCCGCGTTGCGCGATCTCTCGAATCAAATGGTATTTCCTCTCAATATGCTTAGAGCGCTTATGGCTTCTAGGTTCCTTTGAGTTAGCGACAGCCCCACTATTATCACAATAAAGGGTCATGGGCTCGTCAACGTTTGGAACAACTTCCAAATACTTAAGGAATTTTCTAAGCCATACAGCCTCTTTGGATGCTTCACAAGCAGCCACATATTCTTGCTTCCATTGTGGAGTCAGCAATGCAAGATTGTTTAATACTTCTCCACACAACAGCTCCACCATTAAGGATGAACACAGATCCCGAAGTGGATTTCCTGGAATCCTTATCCGCTTGAAAATCGGAGTCGGTATATCCCGTCATAGTCAGGTCAGTACCTGAGTATGTAAGCATCAAGTTCCTAGTTCTTCGAAGATACTTAAGAACATGCTTAACAGCAATCCAGTGCTCGGGTCCAGGGTTGGATTGGAAACGGCTAACTACGCCAACAGCGAAACAGATGTCAGGTCTAGTGCAAAGCATAGCATACATGAGGCTTCCTACGGCAGAGGTGTAAGGAATCTTCCTCATGTCTTCAATCTCTTGTGCAGTCTTGGGAGACTGGTCCTTAGAGAGTGAAACTCCATGCCTAAAGGGTGTTTGACCCTTCTTGGAATCTTGCATCGAGAAGCGATCCGTCACCTTATCAATATAAGATGCTTGAGAGAGCGACAGGGTCCGGTTTTTCCTATCTCGAAAGATTTGGATCCCCAGAATGTACGCGGCTTCTCCTAGATCCTTCATATCGAATTGCTTTGCCAGCCAGACCTTAACCTCAGATAACTTACCCACGCCATTACCAATGAGTAGTATATCATCGACATATAATACCAGAAACACAACTTTGCCTTCGTATATTAACTTGTAAACACAAGGCTCATCTATTGACTGTTCAAAGCCAAAGCTCTTTACAGTTTCATCGAATCTAATATTCCATGATCTAGATGCTTGCTTTAGTCCATAAATGGATTTAAGCAACTCACAAACCTTGGTCTCTTGACCTTTATCCACGAAACCGTCTGGTTGAGCCATGTAAATGCGCTCGTCAAGATTGCCATTCAGAAAGGCTGTCTTGACATCCATTTGCCAAATCTCATAGTCGAGAGCTGCAGCTATGGATAGGAGTATGCGGATGGATTTAAGCACCGCGACTGGCGAGAAGGTTTCTTCATAGTCAATCCCTTCTTGTTGGGTATAACCTTCGCCACAAGTCGTGCTTTGAACGTCTCAACGTTCCCATCAGGACCCCTTTTCTTCTTGTATATCCACTTACACCCTACGGGTTTAATCCCTTCAGGAAGGTCTATAAGTTTCCAGACATTGTTGACATACATCGAGTGCATTTCAACTTTCATGGCGTCAAGCCAAAGGTTTGATTCAGAACAAGCCATCGCTTGGCTATAGGAAACAGGGTCATCCATGTCGGAGACACCTACAAGAGAGTCTCCATAAGACATGTACCTGTCAGGCTTTTGAGTAGCCCTCCCACTACGTCTAAGTACTACTTGACGAGATTCTGATGAGTTAGGTTATGTTTCAGTTGGGGTAAGAACAGTTCTTACAGATGAGGTAGAAGCTTCCTCACCCAACTTTTCTTCAAGCACAATTTTGCTTCTAAGTTTTGCATCTTTCATAAAGTCCTCCTCAAGGAAACGAGCATTCGTGCTAATGAAAGTCTTATCGTCCTCGGGACTATAGAAAGTAAAACCTTTGGTTTCCTTTGGATATCCCACAAACAGGCACAATTCTGACCTACTAGCCAACTTGCTAGTCTTTTGCCTCAGCACGTGTGCAGGGCAACCCCAAATTCGGATGCGGCCAAGATTCACTTTACGGCCAGTCCATCATTCATAAGGAGTACCAGGAACCGTTTTGGACAGAACTTGGTTCAGAATATAGGCGGCTGTTTCAAGGGCATATCCCCAAAAGGAAAGCGGGAGTGATGAGTAACTCATCATTGATCTAACCATCTCCATAAGAGTTCGGTTTCTTCTCTCTGACACTCCATTTTGTTGAGGTGTGCCAGGTGCGGTAAGCTGAGAAGCGATACCTTCTTCTTTAAGAAAGTCATCGAACTCTCCAGACATATACTCACCACCTCGATCAGATCGAAGAGTTTTGATCACTTTGCCAGTTTGCTTTTCCACTAAAGCCCTAAAAACCTTAAATACGTTAAAGGTCTCGGATTTGTGTTTAAGCAAATAGACAAACCCATATCTTGAGTAATCATCAGTGAAGGTAACGAAGTATTCGTATCCCCACGTGCCTGTTGGTTGAGCGGACCACATACATCAGAATGTATTAGTTCCAGCAACTCAGTGGCTCTTCGACCCTTATCGGAGAAAGGTCGCTTAGTCATTTTTCCTTCTATGCAGGATTCACAAGTAGGTAGTGAACCTATTGTAGAGGCTTGGAGTGGACCATCCCTCACAAGTCTCTTAATCCTATCTAGATTGATATGACCAAGTCTTAAGTGCCAGAGGTATGTTGATTTTGTTAGATCGGAGGATTCAGAAAGTTTGATCCTCTTTGGCTCCCTAATTAGATCGTTATCTATTTTGGTGTCTAAAAAAGAAGGTTGAGTGGGATAGATGTAGAAAAGAGCATTCTTCATACATGCATCAGTGACAAAAGAATTATCAGGAAACGAAATACGAATTCCATTCTTAATGAACTTTAAACAATAATCTTGCTCTAGAAGACGAGCAACGGTATTAAGTTCTTCCCAAAGGTAGGAACAAAATAAACAGTATTCAAGTTTAAAGTGCGGTCTTCAAAAGACAGCGTCACGGATCCCACAGCCTTTGCAGACACCAGGCTCCCATCACTCCATTTGAAACAGAATTCGCCTTCCTCTAAGCTTTTGGTTTTCTTGAAACCATTCAAGGAACAACAAATATGGTTAGTAGTAGCGGAGTCAAGAATCCACGTTGATACATTATCAGCTACTAAGCATCCTTCGGTAACTAGTACAATACTATGTTCCTTTGCTTTGAGATAGGCGGGACAGTTCGTTTTATCGGCCTTGTGAGGTCTCTTCTTAGTTCCAGAGGCGGAGGCTTTTTGCTCAGTAGCATGTGCCTCTCCTTGATTCCTCTTTCTCTTATGGAGACCTACAGCAGTGTGAAGCTCCTTCATAAGCTCGGTAACAGTGTACTTTAGCTTTCTAATGGAGTAGTTCAGCTTGGAGGTATCAAGAGATGCGGGGAGAGTTTCTAAGATCATATCTATGATATTCTTCCCATCAATCTCAGATCCTAGGATTTCCATTTCATTTAGGTAACCAATGATCAGCATCATATGGTCCCTAACAGGAGTCCTAGCCTTCATGCGACACTTCATAAACTGTCGGACTGCTTGTAGCCTTGTTTGACGCCTTTGCCCTCCAAACATCTCAAGGAGATTGTAGAGCATGTCAGCGGCAGTCTCGATGTCACGATGTTGCACTTTCAGCATATTGTTCATAGATGCCAAGATATAGCACCTCACAATCTCATCGGATCGAAGCCAGGCCGCTAAGGCGTCATTGTCCTCTTGAATTGAATCATCATTCGTCAGAGGAGGACACGGGGTGGTGAGCACCCATTTGTGCTTGTTAACGGTAGGTATTATGTCGAGGTTACGTTTCGAATCTACGTAGTTTTCGTTTTCGAGTTTGATCGAGGAAAGAAAGATTGAGAGATGGTTGAGAGACATATTGCCTATATAAGTTGAAACAAGTTAATGATTAGTCTTTGGTTTAGGATTTAAGTTTTATTAAGACTTTTGTAAAATCCAAAGGTGTTATAAACCAAACGATAATTTACTCCCTCAAGAGAAGGCCGCAAAAAATCTCCATTTATAAGTAAATGACACATCATTAATGCTAAGCCAAGATGTCAATACATCTATTTTGACTAGCCACCTTTTAAATTGGTTTGATCACTCACATCCTTTCGCAGAGCCTCAAGGGAGGATACTAGGGATTGAGCCTAAGCGTGCAACCAACCACTTAGTCCAAAAGATCAGCTTTGAAAAACAATCCCCCAAGGGGAGGCCTTGCCATCATTGCATCACTCTCGGACGTAGCTCATTGAGCAATGATCGAAGCAATAACGTCTTGGAGTACTCACATTTAAGTGAGGGTCGCAAGAGCGGCTCTTAGTCCCACGTTATTGCATCTTTCACTAGTGTTGGGGATCGCGGGTTACAAACAACGAATATAACCCTCCCACTTAGTTTTTGGAGTTGGTTCATCGACTCTTATAAGTTCGGAAACAAATTTCCTAGTTGGAGAGCGACAGAGCGGACAACTAGAAGAGAATCCTAGATTGACATGTTCAGAGCAGTATTAGTGCATAAAGGCACAAGGTACATACTCGATCTTTTCCTATTTTCTATTTCGGGAAAGTGCGTGAGGGAAGTGTGAACTTCAACTCACTCGAACACTTGAAAGTTTGAGATTACACATCTTTTTATTTTTCGGCTTGTCTACAAGGAGACCTCCCACTCAAATTTTCAAGAGCATATAGATTTTGAACATATGTGATATAGATATAGTTTTGAAAACATTTTGAAAATTTATTTGATTTGGATGACAAAATATTTTTCAAGTTTGAAAGTGAAAACGGTTTTTCAAAATTCAAACTAGTTTTGTAAAAATTCAATTTCAATTAAACTTTCAAAAATCAAAACATTTTAATCTTACACATCATGTTTATAATCATATGAAAAACATTTTTGCTCAAGAAAATTTTCTCATTACAGTTCTATAACTCATGGTAGTGGGGTTTGAAAATCCGGATTTCTAAAAAACTGGAGTTTCAGACAGCCGCGCACCTCGGAGTAAAATCCCGATATCTGGCGGCTCCGATGTCCTTTTGAGCCGAAACCGGTCGTATTTTACAGAGGACAGACAGAGCTTTAATTTGATTCAAGAATCATTAAATTTCGATTTCTGAGCAGAGAGTTATGCCACTTTTAATGCGGGTTTACTCCAGCTCGAAGAAAAAGAAATAAATTAAAGCTTGGTCTTTTTTAGGTGCGAAAAAGAATCGAGTGTAACGGAACGTTTTAAGATGTTGTTTAAAGCTTTTATTTGTGTTTTATTAGCAGGGTAATAACATAGAATAAAAGAAATAACAACATGCATAAAACGATTCAAGTAAAAATAAGAAACTAGCAATATATCAAAACTAGTCACAAAATTTTACTCGAAATTTCTCAAACCTTTAAAACACGTTTTTCAATATAAAAAATTAAAAAATTTTAGAACTGATTCTAATGTGTTTTAAAAACATCCCAAACTCATAGAAAATCAACATGCTTTTTAATTTAAAGACATGAGCAATAAATTAAAAAAAAATCAAAGATTACAATTCTAACTTGTCACAAAATTAGTAAACTTTCGAAAACGATTTTCAAGCTCATAATTTTAAAAACATGTACATGCTAATCTTTGACCATAGCTCTGATACCATTTGTTGGAATCGATCTAGGGTTTGAGAAAATAATTAACGCTTCGGTAAGCGGCGAAATTTTAAAAATTTTCTTTTACAAGTAAAATAGTTTTTACTAACCTAGACAAGGAGCAAGTACATGTAATTAAAAACTATTATGAGCATAGAAGTTTACTAACCTTTCTTGAAGCTTGAACTTTGAGAAGCTTTTGGAAAGTTGCAACGCTCGTCTCCCTCGCAGCACGTCTCTCTTGCTTTCCTCGCCAACTCGAGCAACCACGAAAGTTTCTATCACATGAATCACTCGAGAATAAAGGAATTAGTGAGTGGGCACTTTTAAACACGACGACTCGAGAACAAGTCTCAAAGTCGAAGAGCTAAAACCACTAGGTCAAATGAGGACCTAGGTGCCAAAACAAAAACAAAAATAACTAGAGAGAGAGAGAGAGGAGAAATCGGCCACAAGGTCTAGAGAGAGAGTCTCTCAATCTCTAACTTATGTGGAATGAATCAAATGAGAGGAATGAGGTGGGGTATTTATAGGAGGAGGATTACCTTCAAAAGGTAGTTTCCTCATACCCCTTGCACGTCCAAATGAGCTTCTAGAAGCCTTTGGATTTGTTTCCTCATTGGTTTTCTCTCTTATTGGCCGAAAATGCACTTTCCTTCTAAAGGAAATTTGTTTCCTCTTTTTCTTTTGGCAAGTATCTTCATACATCAATGCACAAAATAAACTCTCTTTTTCTCTATGGGGCTGCACGAAATTAGTCTCCTATTCTCTTGGGTTGGACGGCCAAAGGGCTTCCAGAAAGCCTTTCTAGATTTTTCTTTACTTGTTCATGACAACATAAGAAAAGCCCATTGAGAATTTTCAAGTAAAATTCTATGAAATGAAATTAATCCACAAGGCCCAATGAACACATCATGGCCAAGTGATCTAGGCCATCATATGACCATGTCAAAAAAATTTATTGACATTCATTTCATGCTATGTCCAAAAAGACAAATTTACCCTTTTGACAATTTTCGTAAAACTTGTCTCGTTCTTGTTTTGACTTAGCTTCTAGTTTAACTATTCCTACTCGATATGATTTGTGACAGTGACCTCATGGATCCAAATGAACAAAGCTTGAGCTAAACACTTGGACTCAAAAGTTCACAAACCTTTTCCAAGTTTAGCTTAATGCCAACTGACTCCACTAAAGAGTTGACACTGAAAATCTCTCGGTTCAAATGAATTTATTTTCTACTCAAGAATTCAACCTAATTATGATGAGCGGATCCACTGAATATTATCTATGCTACCCTTCATGAATGTCATCAGCTAGTCGGGATTTACTAAATTACCATTTTACCCTTCTAGCTGTTATTTCCTCAACTCCTTTGTCGCTTGTGAATAAGTTAGAAACAATGTATTGACGAGGAGCTACCAAGTCACATTGTTTCATCCAAAAGAGTCAGGACTCAATTTGGATACTGGCCAGTTCATTTATTCACACTCCAAGGAACAAAGCATGAGGTGACATACATTGCATTTCAGCAATCTTGTACATGAATTCCATATCTATGAGAACTTCACAAAGTTACTCATGACAGACTCACAACTTAGTACTTCACCAATAGGCCTTGTTCGGAATCACATAGTGAGTCCGAACTTTGACTTTCTCAAATGAGAATACTAAGGTGTGAAATGGCATGTCTCATTTCAGGATTAAGGTAAGCATGATGCAATTCATACATAGTGACTTCGAGACATAAGAGGTTAAATGGTTTGTTCTTATATTGTCTCTAGAAGTGCACTGGTCAATTCAGTACCTTCGGAAGATACCTAGAAGAACTATAGAGTCCCCAACTCTCAATGCCTCATAACCAGACATCATAGATTCTTCTAACAATCATACTGAGGTCAATAGTCCTTTGACCCTAAGATTGCGAATATATCGTTTTAAGCAAACTACGAAGAGTTCGTTCATGCAAATCTACATTTGTCTCTTCGTAAGTTGTTAAGTTTGTTTATGGACTAAAAGACTAAGGTTTTATCATAAAGCTTCAAACAAAGAAAGAATGAATGAATGTTTCAACTTTATTAATGAATGAATAGGAAATTACAAGCAAGAGTCTTCGTAAGACTATATGACATCAAATGTACATAAATAGACACTACTACTCTTCTTGTGGGCACCATTGACAACACCCTCCACGAGAGGGAGCGCGCTCCTCTTCTGCGACCCGAGCTTCTGCAGTACGTACTGCTCTCCAGCTTCTTGGCCCTTGAGCTAGATGTTGTCGCTGTTTTTCGGACAACTATTTAGGAGCCAAAGACGGTTAGACCCAAGGTCGGACCAAGTGGTCTCGTCTTGACTCGAGCGTGTCGGACCCGGTGTCCCGAGTCGTCCCTTAGCTGTGGATGTCCCTTGAGTTCGTCAGAGTACCTGAAAAGGAGTAGAGAACACGTGAACTACAAAGGGGAAACAGGGGGGGTGCCCCTGTTTACCTCTCCGACGCTCAACATTAGTGTGATTGAGGTGGAGTATAGAGGTTTTAGGGGTGTTTAGAGGCCAAAGCTTGAGAGAAGCGAGCGAGGTACGAGTTCGGCAGCGTTTCAGTGCTCAAGAATGGATTACCTGGACTGGGGAAAGGATCCCTGTATTTATAGGCGACCAAGGGATGTTTCGAGGGTCCCTTGGCCGAGTGAGGTTGAGCCGGCCATCGGCCGAGTGAGGCTCGGCCGGCCGATGGCCGAGTGAGATGTAGGCCGCTGGGGAAGGCTCATTCGGCCAATGGCCGAGTGAGGGCAAGGGCACCGGGTGAGATTGAGTCGGCCATCAGCCGAGTGAGGCTCGGCCGGCCGATGGCCGTGTGAGGGAGTGGGCGCCGGGCGAGGCTGAGTCGGCCATCAGCCGAGTGAGGCTCGGCCGGCCGATGGCCGAGCGAGGGAGTGGGCGCCGGGCGAGGCTGAGTCGGCCATCAGCCGAGTGAGGCTCGGCCGGCCGTCGGCCGAGCGAGACGCTGGACGCCGAGGGAGGTTCACTCGGCCATCGGCCGAGTGAAGGGTCTGGGCCAAGAGAAGACTCACTCGTCAGTTGGCCGAGCGAGTTGTTGGGCCGGCAGAAGGTTTCACTCGGCCCTTGGCCGAGTGAATGTGTTGGGCCGACTGGGGCCTCACTCGGCCATTGGCCGAGTGAGCGTTGTGGGCCGCCTGGGGGTTTCGCTCGGCCTTTGGCTGAGTGAATCTGTTTGGGTCGGCCGACGGCCGGGCGAACTGGGCCGGCCCTCGGCTGGGGGAGCTTGTCCGGCCGCCCGAAACGCCGGTCGCGACATCGGACCTCGTCGGGCCGATAACATTAGCCCCCCGAGTTTGGCGCCGGGCGTAGCCCGTGCGGTAAACTCAAGCAAACTCCGATCTCCGTCGTCTCGCCGGGCCATCTCGTCGTTGAACGGTAGGCCCTTACTTGATTTTTAATATTATTTTATTTTCTTTTCACGTGCTTTTTCGTTACACGTGCCTATGGATCCCACCAACCACCTATCGGGGTGTGGGTCCGTCGAGGACGACCTCTTCCCGCTTCTCGAGAATCGAGACGTCGAATTGGATAACTTTTGGGCACAACTTTCGCCTACCCATTCCAATTACAACGCTCCGACTTTGTTCGTATCGGGTAGGAACATGGTGGAAGCACCGAGCGGTGATTTTTCTTTGATCGAGGTGTGGCTGGCCGACGGGGACGGTGACGCGCGCGCCGGGGACTGCCCAGACCGGCAGGGGAGCGTCGGCCTGATGGCACCGACCGCCGGGGACCACCGGGCCGACCAGCGCGAGGCTGGCTTGGCCGAGGGACGCGCCGCGTGCGCAGGGTTGACCGCCCAGAACACCAGCGGCGACATACCCAGCGCTGGGGAGGATGCCCTCGTTGAGCCCGGCGCTGGAGGAGGCGGGCCGGCCATGGGCGGCGCTGCGCGGGACGCCGCCAACGTCGGGGGAGCCGCGCCTGGCTGGGTCGGCGCTGTCTGCGCTGGGCCCAGCCCCGGGATCGCGCTAGAAAGGTCGCGCACGACGACCCCGACCGAGGAGCGCGCCGATGAAGCAGCAGCGGCCGACGCCGGCGTGGAGGAGGCTGCGCCCGACCGAGTCGGCGCCGTCTGGGGCGAACCCAGATCTGGGGGAGGTGTCCCTCGTCCTGAGCGGGCCGAGCCGGCCATGGGGGGCGCGGGCGAGCTCTGGGGCGGCGCGTCTGGCGAGGTCGGCGCCGACGATGACGCGCTGGCGTGGAGGAACGCCGCCGGGGGCGGCGCTGGTGTCGGGGAGGACCCCACCCCCTCGGGTGGGGCTGCGCTGCAGGTGGTCGGCGGCCATGGGAGCCAAGGTGGGTCGGGCTCGACCGGGCTGGAGCGCGTCCATGGAGGAGGAGCGCCGCCGGCGGTGGCCGACGCTGCAGGCGGGGGGGGCGGCGCCGGACAGGTGGAGCACCGGCCGCCCAACGCCGGGGGGGAGCTTTGCCGATCGCCCACGGCTGAAGAGGTGGGGGCGGCCACCTTGGCCGCCCTGCGAACCCTAGGGCCCAATGGGCCGGGCCTAGGGGGTGAGGAATTAGCCCCTCTTGGGCCGGGTCACGCGGTTGGGCCGTACACACCACATGGGTGCCCCATGGCCGACCCAATGACCCAGGGCCATGAAGGGGGGGCGTTTGGACCGACCCTAGGCGAGACCGGCCTTCGGGCCCGAGCGGCCGATGGGCATGACGGGCCCGCGATCGGGCCGTCCCTCGCGGCCGCTACACGGGTCAAGGGCCCGGCCGGGCCGGGGGTGCGTGTCTCGGCCCGAGCGATCCTTTCTAACGGCGAGGATTCCGGCGAGGCGTCGAGCCGCCATACCCCGTCGATTGCCTCAATCAGCTTGACCGCACAGGAGGAGGAGCGCGCCTTGTTATTCCCTATCGGAGAATCAGCGGTTCGAGACGGCTTCGATTGTTCCGGCGTTGACTTCTCGAGTTCTCTTTCGTTCGCGAGCTTCCGGGGTTTGAGGAAACGCTTCGGTATCCCGCAATCAGTGTCACTGTTGCACCCATTGCCGGGAGATCTCCCCACTCGTCCTCGGAGGGGGTACGCCGCCGTCCATGAGGCTAGTCTTCGCGGGGGATTGCGACTACCTTTCCAGCCCGTAATCCAGGACCTCCTAGCCCGGCTCGGCGTCCATGCGGCCCAGATGTCTCCATCCTTCTACCGCATGGTAGCCGCTTGTCACATGATGCTACACCGCGCGAAGGGTCGGGCATTGACGGCCGATGATATAAGGAACCTCGTGGCCGTCTTCGACGTTCCCGGGAAACCTGGCTTTTACAAGGCCCAGCATCGGAAGCGGTTCCCCATTCTCACTAAGCTGACCTCCAAGCATCGCTATCCTTGGATGTGGGTATCCGAGTCCGCCTTCGGGGCGGCGCCCCTCGTCTTTGGTCCCGTAGCTGACTTCCCCGCCGACTACGGTCTTGAGAGCTCTGACCTCGCGCTCGTGGTCGGAGCGGTTCCAGATTCGGGGCGACAGGGGTGGCTTTTTGAATCCCCGGACCTGATGGCGACCACCGGGTGGTTCACACCTGCCGTCGAGGACCCATCGCGACCCGGATCCGGAGCGGAGGCCGTGGAGGACCCCGTATCTGAGGCAGGGGGCTCCTCTGCCCCCCTACCCGACGCGGGGGGTACCGATCGATTACATGTTTTCGCACCATTGTTGCTTTTCATTGTTCGTGCTTATTATTGTGTTTTAATCGACTGACACTTCTTCCTTGCAGATACCATGGTACGTCGATCACGCGCGATCACGCGCGAGAGTGCCGGCGGTAGCTCCTAGCGCTGATGCCGAGGCCGCGGCGCGCTCTCAGGTAGAGGTCCGACACGGGGGGTCACCGACGCGGACGAGGAATGAGGCGAACTCCTCGAACAAGCGACCATCGTCGACGGCCCTCCCCGGTTCGTCGTCCGGCCACAAGCGCATTCGTACGTCAGCGGCGTCGGACGGCATAGAGTCGATGCTTTTAGCGGAGGCGGCCGAGCTGCGAGGCCAGTGTTCCCGGGGACTTCTCGAGACTCCTCTAGGGGATTTCAAGAGTCTGCTGACCGCAAGCGACCTAGACCACTTCCATAACAGGGTTCGCAATGCCCGAAAGGTACGACCCATCGATCACGCGCGAGAGTGCCGGCGGTAGCTCCTAGCGCTGATGCCGAGGCCGCGGCGCGCTCTCAGGTAGAGGTCCGACACGGGGGGTCACCGACGCGGACGAGGAATGAGGCGAACTCCTCGAACAAGCGACCATCGTCGACGGCCCTCCCCGGTTCGTCGTCCGGCCACAAGCGCATTCGTACGTCAGCGGCGTCGGACGGCATAGAGTCGATGCTTTTAGCGGAGGCGGCCGAGCTGCGAGGCCAGTGTTCCCGGGGACTTCTCGAGACTCCTCTAGGGGATTTCAAGAGTCTGCTGACCGCAAGCGACCTAGACCACTTCCATATCGGGGTTCGCAATGCCCGAAAGGTACGACCCATCTTCTTTGCACCGCGCATAACCACCGCACTTGTCATGATGATGCATATATCACGATTCCTTGCAGATGCTCGCGAGCCAGGAGCGGAGCGAGCGCATCCTCCGAGACTTACTTCGCAGAATGCAGATCATGAAGAGAGATATGGAGCGTGCGGCGGCCGACCATGCTGCCGCCCTGGTGGGGGTCCGAACCGCCCAGGAGTTTCAGGCGCTTGAGGAAGAATCGCAGCGAACCCGGGAGGAGTTGGCGGCCGAAAGATCGCAGCGCATAGCGGCGCAGGCGTCCCTAGAAAAGGCGGAGCAGGCCGCCGACACATTCTTAGGCGAGACTAAGAAACTTCAGTCGACGCTCTCGAGCCGGGACGAGGAGCTGAAGATCGTCCAGGCCCGACTATCGGCGAGCGAGATGTCTCGGGTCAAGGCCGAGAGGGAGAGGGACTCTTTGCTATCTGAGGTGCAGACCCTCACAGAGGAAAGGGAAGATGCCGTGCGATCCAAGGAGGAACAGGAGGAGAATTGGGACTTGGCGTTAGAACAGGCTCGCTATGAAGCAGCTGTACGAGTCCGAGACGCGACCGCGAGGGAAAACGCGTCCCGAGGAACAACCTTTTCTTTTTTTAACGCCATGTTCCCGTCTCCCGACGATGAGTCACCGGAAGACGGCCCGGATCCCGAAGTTCCCACGGAGGCCGCGCAGTCGACAAACCGCCGGTTTGACGGAGAGGACATCGGCGGGCCCGACGCCCCACATCCCGAGGATGATGAAGAACAAATCGATTTCGGCTCAGAGTAGCCGTGCCTTCTTTGGTTTTTTGCGCACCTGTTTAGCGCTTGCTTTCGGATTCTCGTTATGTTTGCATTGTACTCTCGTACTTTTCTTGTCGGGTTGTTTACGCAACATCGTTTTGCTTTGATTGAAGCTTTCTTTTCATCGTGCGTCTTATTTTCTCGATTCGCTACGCTTAGTGTAATCGATTTGCGCGATTCGAATAGTGCGTGTCTTACGAGCCCGGCTTACTATGCTTAGCGTAACCGGTTGGCACGGCTTACTGCCGCATTTGGCGGCGAAGTTTCCCACGGACGCAGGCTAGACCAGTTTCATCCGGCGGGTGCGATTTCCGGCCATCCATTTGTGACTCGCTGCCTATCGGCGCGCGCGAGCTGGGTGGCCGTCGCGCTCATCCTCCGGCGAGTACGCTACCTATTGGCGTGCGTATCGGGATGGGTTTGCAGCTCCCAGTGAGCGTGGTACTCGTTGGTACGCGCGTCACGTTTTGGGTTTTAACTGTTGAGATCGACAATCCGGTGCGCGGACGTGATCCATCGATGACTTGCCGCCTATCGGTGCGCAAGGTGCATCGGTGCACGAGAGGGTCGCAGCAAAAGACGTGCGAGGCCGGAGGTCCGGTGCGCGGATCCAACTCATCGACGTTTCGCTATCTCTCGGCATACGGCCTCAACCCGTGCGAGAGCGTCGCACGAGGAGGGTACGAAGTCGGAGGTCCGGAGCGCGGATCCGATTTATGGGTATTTTGTTACTGCTTGGCGCGTGGAAAGCGGAGTAAGCGAGCTTGTTGCTCTCACCTTATCCTCCTTAGCCCCCCGAGTTTCTTGGGTGCTCGTAGAGGAGGCTAGAAACTAAGATACCAAGTGTTTTGAAGTGAAATGTAATTTATTAAATTATCGAAATGGTTCAAAAATTACATCCCAGGCCTTTGGCCAAACTTGAAATTTAAAATTGACTTTGCTAGAATCGAAAGTTACACGAAAACATCAAAGCGTAAAAATGGACGAGTGAACATTTATTGATAATATTGCCGGAGATGCTCCGCATTCCACGGGTGTGTGAACACGAGTCCCTCCATGTTCTCGAGCTCGTATGTGCCATTGTGGATGGCTCGGCGCACACGGTACGGGCCTTCCCAGGTGGGGCCTAGAACTCCCGCACCTTGCACTTTGGTGTTTTGGAACACCCTTCGAAGGACGAGGCTTCCGTCGGCGAACTTCCGCAGCTTGATCTTCGAGTTGTAGTACTTCTCGACCTTCCTCTTCTGCGCGGCAAGCCGGGTAAGTGCGTCCGCCCTCCTTTCGTCTATGAGGTCTAGCTCGAGCCTGATCGCGTCATCGTTGGCGGCTTCGCCGTACTCCTCGACGCGCAAGGTTGGCAACTTGATCTCGACGGGTACCACAGCCTCGACGCCGAACGCGAGAGCGAAAGGGGTTTCGCCGGTCGCGTTTCGGGCGGTGGTGCGGTATGCCCATAAGACCATGGGGAGCTCGTCAGCCCAAGCCCCCTTTCTCGCCTCCAGCTTCTTCTTCAGGTTCTCCTTGATCGTCTTATTCACCGCCTCGACCTGACCGTTGGCTTGGGGATGGCGGGGAGAGGAGAAAGTCTTGCTAATGCCAAGCTGTCCGCACATTTCTCGGAGGCGCGCATTGTCGAATTGCTTTCCGTTGTCGGTTACAATTGACGCAGGGATCCCGAAGCTGCAGATGATGTTTCTCCAAATGAAGCTTGTCGTGTTCGCCTCGGTGATCTTTGCTAGCGGCTCAGCCTCTACCCACTTCGTGAAGTAATCGATAGCCACGATCGCGTGCTTGTATTGTCTCGGGGCCGTAGGTAGCTCGCCGATGAGGTCTATTTCCCACTTCGCGAAAGGTCGCGGCACGATAATCGGACACAAAGGGGCCGGTGCTTGGCGCGGAATGTGGGCGAACCTTTGGCACTTGTCACACTTCTTGGCCCACTCGTGGGAGTCCTTTTTCAAGTTTGGCCAGAAATATCCAAGTCTTAGCAACTTCAATGCCAAAGATTGCCCGGCGGCGTGGTTACCGCACACCCCCTCGTGCACCTCGTGGAGTGCTTTCCTCGCCTCCACCTCGGTCAGGCAACGGAGAAGGGGCATGGAGTAGCCTCTCTTGAACAAACTGTCCTCCCTCATCGTGTACTTCGGGGCTAGGCTTCTCAGCTTTCTAGCTTCTTCTTTATCCTCGGGGACGACTCCTCGTTTGAGGAATTCCACGAGCGGGGTCATCCATGAGGGGGGCGGAATCTCGTCAATGACCCCTACGTCGCCTCTCGAGACGTAGGGTCGGGTCAACACTTCGATTGGGACGCTGCCCTCGCCTTCCTCGTCTATCCCAGACGCGAGGCGAGCTAGGGCGTCGGCGTCAACGTTCGCCTCTCGAGGGACCTGGACGATCTCGAACCACGACAGGGCCTCCAAGTTCTTTTGGGCCTTGGACAAGTAGGCGATCATGTGTGGCTCCTTTGCGGCGTAGTCGCCCTTAACCTGATTCACGATCAATTGCGAGTCGCAATGGATGCGCAGGTTTTGGGCGCCCAACTTGTTCGCTAGCTCCAAGCCAACAATCAGAGCCTCGTACTCTGCCTCGTTGTTGGAAGCCTTGAACTCGAACCGCAGGGCATACCTCAGCTTTTCCCTATCGGGATTTGTGAGCACAAAGCCGGCGCCAGCCCCCCGGGCGTTTGACGCGCCATCCACGTGTAAGTCCCAGACCGGCCCTATCGGGTCGTTGGTTCTCTTCCTTGAAGACTCGCTATGGTCGTCCTCCTTGTCTTTCGTGGTCTTACTTCTTTCGTCGCCCTCGTTGGTTGGGGGCGCGCTTGTGAACTCAGCGATGAAGTCGGCGAGGGCCTGACCCTTAATGGCGGTTCTCGGTTGGAACTCGACCCCGTATTCGCCCAGCTCTTGGGACCATATCGCCATTCGAGAGGAGGTCCCTTTTTGAAGGGCCTTCTCGATGGGATGCCCCGAGCGGACCACGATGGGGTGCGCCTGGAAGTAGGGCCGGAGCTTTCTCGCGCTCATGACGAGGGCGAGGGACAGTCTCTCGATCTCGGGGTATCGGGTTTCGGCGTCGAGGAGCGCCTTGCTAACGTAGTAGACTGGCCATTGCACCTTGTCTTCTTCTCGTATGAGGACCGCGCTCACGGCCCTATCGGAAACCGCGAGGTAGAGGTATAGGGTTTCGCCGTTCTTCGGCTTTGCGAGGAACGGAGGGGAGGTGAAATAGGATTTCATATCGCGGAATGCTTCCTCGCACTCCTCCGTCCACACGAACCCGTCGGTCTTCTTCAGTGCCTTGAAGAACGGTTGGCACCTGTCAGTGGCTTTGGAAACAAATCGCGTCAGGGCGGCGATCCTTCCCGTCAAGCTTTGAACTTCTTTGACCTTTTGTGGCGACCTCATCTCTAAGATCGCCTTAATCTTCTCAGGATTGGCCTCGATCCCGCGGCGGCTCACCATGTAGCCCAGAAACTTTCCAGACTCGACCCCGAAAGCGCACTTGTTGGGGTTAAGCTTCATCTTGTAGCGCCGCAGAATCGTGAACATTTCCCTAAGGTCTCGAACGTGGTCGTGGGCTTTGAGGCTTTTGACAAGCATGTCATCCACGTAGACCTCCATAGTCTTGCCAATTTGATTGGCGAACATGCGGTTCACCAACCTTTGATACGTTGCTCCCGCGTTTTTGAGGCCAAAGGGCATGACCTTGTAACAGTAGAGTCTGCGGTTCGTAACAAAGGTGGTCTTGATTTGATCCGGCTCGTGCATGCGGATCTGGTTGTAGCCTGAATAGGCGTCCATGAAGCTCAGCAACTCGTGGCCCGCCGTGGCATCCACGAGCTGCTCGATCCTCGGAAGAGGGAAGCTGTCTTTTGGGCAGGCTTTGTTGAGATCTTTGTAATCGATACAGATCCGCCACTTCCCGTTTGGCTTCTTGACCATTACCACATTGGACACCCACTTGGGGTGCTCCGCCTCCCTGATGAAGTCGGCGGCGAGAAGTTTGTCAACTTCTTCACCAATGGCTTGGTACCTCTCCCCACTGAACGCCCGTCGCGGTTGAACGCGCTCGGCCACTCTCTTGTCGTCGTTGAGACGATGAACCATGATCTCGGGGTCGATCCCCGGCATGTCGGCGTGTGTCCACGCAAAGACATCTTTGTGCTCTCGGAGGAAAGCGGCGAGCTCGATTCGGGTCTCAGACGGGAGTTGGGCGCCTACCTTGACTACTTGGTCAGGTTTGGCGTCGTCCAACACGACGGGAACGAGGTCGTCCAGTGTCTCCACCTTTCGACGCTCGACTTCGTCCCTTTGGTCTAGCTCTCCGAAGGTGCCTCCTTCCTCTAACTTGCACGGGAATTTGTCTCCGAGTTGGAAGACGGTGCTTACCACCTTCGCTTTCCCCTTTCCGTCCACGCCTTGGATGTAGCACATCCTCGCCATGGATTGGTCTCCCAACATCACGGCGATCCCTTTATCGGTCGGGAACTTCATCATCAGGTGGTATGTGGACGTTATGGCCTTCAACCGATTGAGAGTCGGGCGGCCGACGATGATGTTGTAAGCCGAGGGCTGATCCACCACCAGGAACGACACGATGTGGGTAACCTCGAGCCCCCCCGGTGTACCGAAGGTAACCGGGAGGTCAATAGTTCCCTCCGTCATAACCCTCTCCCCAGAGAAGCCGAAGAGCGGGGTTGAGATCGGGGTCGGTCTTACCCCGGATAGCTTCATCCTGTCCAACGCAGATTTGAAGATTATGTCGGCGGAGCTCCCATTGTCGATCAGGATTCTCCGGACGAGGTTGTTGGCGACCGGGGCAGAGACGACTATCGCGTCATTGTGCGGATGGAGAACTCGCGTTGCTTCTTGTCCGGTGAAGAACATGGTCTCAAAGGGGGCCGGAGGAGGGACCTCGTACGTGTGGTTGATGTAGTGCGCTATTTTCCCTTGGGAAACTTCGCGCACGTACTTCTTCCTTTGCGTAGCCGAGTCCCCGAACTCCGGGCCGCCCAAGATTGCACCCACGACGTGGAGTTGCGAGCTCTCCGGCTCTTCGTTTGTCGCTCGGTCCGTGACAGTCACCGTCGCCGGGCCTTTCTTCCCTTGCCGCGGGCGACCTCCGTGCGCCGCGGCCGTCCCGATAGTTCTCAGGACGTACTCTTTCAGCTTCCCATCTTGAATCAGGGCCTCAATCTGACGCTTGAGTTGATAGCATTCGGATGTCAGGTGCCCGTGATCTTGATGGTAATCACAGTACTTGCTTTGATCCCTCTTGGCGGGATCCTTCGTGAGCGGGGTCGGGCTCCCCAACTTATCACGGTGCAGAGCTAGGATTTGCTCCGGCGGAGTGTTCAGAGGAGTGAATGGCGAGAACCTCCGGAAGCTGTCGACATGCGACGGCTTCGGCCCGGGGAGGGAACGGCCGTTAGGGGCCTGGCTTCCCTTATTCCTCCTCTTTCGGGGGTCGGGACGATCTTCATCTCGATCGTCGCGGCGGCGACTCCCCTGTCCTCCTGCCTTTCGGCCATCTCGGCCATCGAGATAGTCCTCGACTCCCATGTATGTGCGGGCTCTTGTCATCAGCTCCGCCATGTCACGCGGGACTTGGCCAACAATAGACTTGAGGAAGTCGCTCGTGCGCACTCCCTCGGTGATCGCCGTGATGGCGTCCCTGTCGTCGAACCCTTCGACCTTGTGAGACTCCTCGGTGAAGCGAGCGAGGTATTGTCTCAACGTCTCGTCTCTTCCTTGTCGGATAGAGAGGAGGTGGGTCTTCGGCTTCTTTTGCGCCACGAGGGTGGCGAATCGGGCGAGAAAAGCCTCTCGCAAGGCCCGGAAAGACGGGATGCTTCCCGGCCTCAAGCTTCGGAACCACTCAAACCCCGAGCCTGTGAGGGTCAGGCTGAAGGCTTGGCAGAGGGTGGCGTCCGCCTGCCCCTGCATAGTCATCCACGTCTCATAGTGTTGGACGTGGAAGTGGGGGTCCGTACGTCCATCGTAGGGGGGAATGGACGGTAACTTGAAGTTCCCCACGCATGGTTGATTCCTCGATCCCTCCGTACGGCCTTTGCCTCCCCGTACGGCCTTTGCCTCCCCGACTCCCTCATTTCGATGATTTGATTCTGGAGGCTTTGAATCATCGTGACCATGTCGAGCCCGTTAGCGGGGCCGATCGTCGGGGCCACGGGAGTCACCGGTTGGCGTTCGTTGGACGCTTGGTCCACGACATTGGCCTGCGGCCGGCCGAGAGTTGCGGCGGGGAGCGCGTCCCTTCGAGAGTTTAGCCTTTGGCGGAGATCCTCCCCTCGGGAGTTTCTCTACGCCGTCAAGCGCTCTCTAAGGTCCGCACTCGGTGCGGGGCGAGGTGAGGTCGCCCTTGGTCGGGCCGTCCGGCGAGCGCTTCGGCTGTCGGCCCCATCATCTACCAGAGTCGCTCTCTCCTCGGCGAGGGGCCGTGTCCGGCCACCTCTTGAAACCGAGGGGGCGAGTCCCCGGGAATGTGACCGTGCCTGCTGCCGCGCTATGTGCGACGGTCCGGCCAAAGCGTCGTTGGGCCTCTCCGGCCGCGAAGGGGCGAGGCTAGGCGTTGCCTCGTTGGTCCTCGACTCCCCCACATATTCGGAGTCGGAGTAGTCTTTGGCGGACCTATCTTCAATGTCATAGCCGAGGAGGTCGGCTATGAGCGAACCGTCGACGCCGGGGCGGTCAAGGAGCTCCGCAAGCCGCCGGGCCGTGTCCTCTCGGAGCGCGGCCTCGGGGTCAACCATCGGGTCTTGGGGCTGGCTCTCGCTATCGCGAGGTTGCCCTTCAAGACGATGTGCGAGGTGTCGAAGGCCGTACCTCGAGCCTGTCGCTCGGGTACCCGCGGAGGTAGCGGGAATGTGACTCATCTCTCGAGAGTCGTGAGAACAAAGGGAGAAAACTGGTAGAGGGAATGCGTCGTCAAGGTCGAGAGATCCCCTCCTTCTAGCGCCAAAATGTTGTCGCTGTTTTTCGGACAACTATTTAGGAGCCAAAGACGGTTAGACCCAAGGCCGGACCAAGTGGTCTCGTCTTGACTCGAGCGTGTCGGACCCGGTGTCCCGAGTCGTCCCTTAGCTGTGGATGTCCCTTGAGTTCGTCAGAGTACCTGAAAAGGAGTAGAGAACACGTGAACTACAAAGGGGAAACAGGGGGGGTGCCCCTGTTTACCTCTCCGACGCTCAACATTAGTGTGATTGAGGTGGAGTATAGAGGTTTTAGGGGTGTTTAGAGGCCAAAGCTTGAGAGAAGCGAGCGAGGTACGAGTTCGGCAGCGTTTCAGTGCTCAAGAATGGATTACCTGGACTGGGGAAAGGATCCCTGTATTTATAGGCGACCAAGGGACGTTTCGAGGGTCCCTTGGCCGAGTGAGGTTGAGCCGGCCATCGGCCGAGTGAGGCTCGGCCGGCCGATGGCCGAGTGAGATGTAGGCCGCTGGGGAAGGCTCATTCGGCCAATGGCCGAGTGAGGGCAAGGGCGCCGGGTGAGATTGAGTCGGCCATCAGCCGAGTGAGGCTCGGCCGGCCGATGGCCGAGTGAGGGAGTGGGCGCCGGGCGAGGCTGAGTCGGCCATCAGCCGAGTGAGGCTCGGCCGGCCGATGGCCGAGCGAGGGAGTGGGCGCCGGGCGAGGCTGAGTCGGCCATCAGCCGAGTGAGGCTCGGCCGGCCGTCGGCCGAGCGAGACGCTGGACGCCGAGGGAGGTTCACTCGGCCATCGGCCGAGTGAAGGGTCTGGGCCGAGAGAAGACTCACTCGTCAGTTGGCCGAGCGAGTTGTTGGGCCGGCAGAAGGTTTCACTCGGCCCTTGGCCGAGTGAATGTGTTGGGCCGACTGGGGCCTCACTCGGCCATTGGCCGAGTGAGCGTTGTGGGCCGCCTGGGGGTTTCGCTCGGCCTTTGGCCGAGTGAATCTGTTTGGGTCGGCCGACGGCCAGGCGAACTGGGCCGGCCCTCGGCTGGGGGAGCTTGTCCGGCCGCCCGAAACGCCGGTCGCGACATCGGACCTCGTCGGGCCGATAACACTAGAACTGCGAGCTACGAGCACGCGACCCCTCTAAAGTCTTCACCAGAAGCTACGAGCCGGGTCCTACTCTAAAGACTTGGGTTCCCAAAGCCTCTGAGCCCAAGATAGCCCCCATACACAAATTGAACTACGTTCTGACCTGATCCTGACTAAAGGGTACGTAGGCAGCCAACCTTTGGCACGGTCACACCCCGCAAAACACACCTCAGGGTCTGGAGGGTGCAGCTCGGTCTACGAGCTCCCATTTTTGGCCCGGGCGCGATCACTTGGTCCGGCCTTGGATCGAACCGCCCGAGGTATTTAATCGTTGTTCATTTTCGTACGACAACAGGTCTAGCCAGCGTCCACGGAAAACCCGGTCACACAAATGTGACACCGAGGCCCCCCGAGGCCCAAGCCGTGCAAACCGATCACGCCTTCATTGGTAGGTCGAGAAAATAGGCCACGCACAATAAAGTCGTGCTAATCGATCACGCCTTCATTGGTAGGTCGAGAAAATAAGCCACACACAATAAAGTCGTGCTAATCGATCACGCCTTCATTGGTAAGTCGAGAACGTAAGCCACGCACCGACAAGACGGGCGAATCGATTGCACCTTCGTCGAAGGGTCGAGAAAATAAGACCCGCATCCACAAAACCGCGCGAATCGACTACGGTAATATATTGAGAACATAAGACACGTAACGCAAAACCGTCCCGCACGACGCAATAAAGCCGTCCCATGCGACACACCAAATCCGTCCCTCACGACGCACAAAAGCTGTCCCTCGCGACGCACCAACGCCATCCCTCGCGACGCATTAAACGCCCTTCTACGGTGCGATCACAGACTCAATTGTGGTCGTCTGGAGTCCACTCGACCTACGCTCGACCAGAAACTCGGGGGGCTAATGTTGTCGGCTTGTCAACGACCGATAGGGGCAAAAGAGTCAAAACACGCCACGATAGGCCGGACCGTCGCAATGACTCCCGACCGGCCAGCCAAGGACCACACAACGAATCCCGGCCGGCCACAGCCCGACCGGTTGACTCCTGGCCGGCGGCCGCCCGGCCAGTGGCCGGCCCAGAGCCGGTGCCCCCAGAGCCGGCGCCCGACCGATGGCCGGCCCAGAACCGGCGCCCGGCCGATGGCCGGCCCAGGGCCGGCGCCCGGCCGATGGCCGGCCCTGAGTCGGCGCCCGGCCGAGGGCCGGCCTAGGGGCGGCGTCCGGCCCAGAGCCGGCCCTTGCCTCCATGGCCGACCCAGAGCCGGCCATTGCCTCCATGGCCGACCCAGAGCCGGTCGTTGCCTCCATGGCCGACCCAGAGCCGGCCATTGCCTCCATGGCTGACCCAGGGTCGGCCCTTGCCTCCATGGCCGACCCAGAGCTAACCATTGCCTCCATGGCCGACCCAGAGCTGGCCATTGCCTCCATGGCCGACCCAGAGCCGGCCTTCGGCCAAGGGGATGCCCAGAATGCCCCTTGGTCCCTTATAAATATCGGGGTCCCTGCCCTGGTCCAGAAAATCCAATTTTGAGTCCCGAAACGCTGACGAACTCGTACTTCACTCATTTTGCTCATCTTTGGCCTCTCACCACCTCTAAAACCTCTATACTCCACCTCAATCCTACTAATGTTGAGCGTCGGTGAGGTAAACAGAGGCGCCCCCTCTGTTTCCCCTTTGTAGTTCATCGTTTCCTTCTCTTGCAGGACCAACGATGGGCGAGGCAAATACCATCCACAGCTAAGGGAAGACTCGGGATACCGAGTCCGACAAGCTCGAGCCCGAACGCGACCACTTGGTCCTGCCTTGGGTCGAACCGTTTGGGGCTCCTAAATCGTTGTCTGAAAAACGGCGACAACAACATTAATGATGTGTCATTTACTTATAAATGGAGATTTTTTGTGTACTTCCCTCGAAGGAGTAAATTATCGTTTGGTTTATAACACCTTTGGATTTTATAAAAGTCTTAAAGAAACTTAAATCCTAAACCAAAGACTAATCATAAACTTGTTTCAACTTAATTAAGCAATATGTCTCTCAACCTTCTCTCGTTTCTCCTTTCCTCGAACAAACTCGAAACCAAAAACTACGTTGATTCGAAACATAACCTCGACATAATCCTTACTAAGCACAAATGGGTACTCACCACCTTGTGTCCTCCTCTGACGAATAATGATTAAACTCAAGAGGACGAAGACGCCTTGGCGGCCTGGCTCTGCTCCGATGAGATTGTTAGGTGCTATATCTTAACATCAATGAACAATGTGTTGCAACAACATTATCGTGACATCGAGACTACCGCCGACATGCTCACCAATCTCCATGAGATGTTTGGAGGGCAAAGGCGTCAAGCAAGGCAACAAGCAGTCTGACAGCTTATGAACTGTCACATGAAGGCTAGGACTCCTGTTGGAGACTTTATGATATTGATCATTAGTTTTTTGAATAAAATGGAAATCTTAGGATCTGAGATTAAAGGGAAGAATGTCATAGATATGATCTTAGAAACTCTCCCCGCATCTCTAGATACCTCCAAGATGAACTACTCCATTAACAAGCAAGAGTACACTGTTACCAAGCTGATGGAGGAACTTCACACTGCTGTAGGTCTCACTAAGAGAAAGAGGAATCCAGGAGAGGCACATGCTACTGAGCACAAAGCCTCCGCCTCTGGAACTGAGAAGAGACCTCACAAGGCCGATAAAAAGAACTGTCCTGCCTATCTCAAAGCAAAGGAACATAGTGTTGTGCTAGTTACCGAAGCATGCTTAGTAGCTCATAATGTACCAACGTGGATTCTTGACTCCGCTGCTACTAACCATATTTGTTGTTCCTTGAATAGTTTCAGGAAAACCAAAAGCTTCGAGGAAGGCGAGTTCTGTTTCAAATGGGGTGATGGTTAGATCAATGATGAGTTACTCATCACTCCCTCTTTCCTTTTGGGGATATGCCCTCGAAAGAGCCGCTTACATTCTGAACCAAGTTCCGTCCAAAACGGTTCCTGGTACTCCTTATGAACGATGGACTGGCCATAAAGTAAATCTGGGCCACATCCGAATTTGGGGTTGCCCTGCACATGTGCTAAGGCAAAAGACTAGCAAGTTGGCTAGTAGGTCAGAATTATGCCTGTTTGTGGGATATCCAAGGGAAACCAAGGGTTTCATCTTCTATAGTCCCGAGGACGAAAAGACTTTCTTTATCACGAATGCTCGTTTCCTTGAGGAGGACTTTATGAAAGATGCAAAACCTAAAAGCAAAATTGTGCTTGAAGAAAAGTTGGGTAAGGAAGCTTCTACCTTATCTGTAAGAAATGTTCTTACCCCTACTGAAACACAACCTAACTCATCAGAATCTCGTCAAGTAGTACTTTGACGTAGTAGGAGGGCTACTGAAAAGCCTGACAGGTACATGTCTTATGGAGACTCTCTCGTAGCCGTCTCTGACATGGATGATCCTGTTTCCTATAGCCAAGCGATGGCTTGTTCTGAATCAAACCTTTGGCTTGACGCCATGAAAGTTGAGATGCACTCGATGTATGTCAACAAAGTCTGGAAACTTGTAGACCTTCCTGAAGGGATTAAACCCGTAGGGTGTAAGTGGATATACAAGAAGAAAAGGGGTCTTGATGGGAACGTTGAGACGTTCAAAGCACGACTTGTGGCGAAGGGTTATACCCAACAAGAAGGGATTGACTATGAAGAAACCTGCTCGCCAGTCGCGATGCTTAAATCCATCCGAATACTCCTATCCATAGCTGCAGCTCTCGACTATGAGATCCGGCAAATGGATGTCAAGACAGCCTTCCTGAATGGCAATCTTGACGAGCGCATTTACATGGCTCAACCAGACGGTTTCGTGGAAGAAGGTCAAGATACCAAGGTTTGTGAGTTACTTAAGTCCATTTATGGACTAAAGCAAGCATCTAGGTCATGGAATATTAGATTCGATGAAACTGTGAAAAGCTTCGGCTTTGAACAGTCAATATATGAGCCTTGTGTTTACAAGTTAATACAGGAAGGCAAAGTTGTGTTTCTGGTACTGTATGTCGATGATATACTACTCATTGGTAATGACGTGGGTAAGTTATCTGAGGTTAAGGTCTGGCTAGCAAAGCAATTCGACATGAAGGATCTAGGAGAAGCCGCGTACATTCTGGGGATCTAAATCTTTCGAGATAGGAAAAACCGGACCCTGTCGCTCTCTCAAGCATCTTATATCAGTCTCACTCTCTAAGGACCTGTCTCCCAAGACTGCACAAGAGATTGAAGACATGAGGAAAATTCCTGACGCCTCTGCCGTTCGAAGCCTCATGTATGCTATGCTTTGCACTAGACCTGATATATGTTTCGCCGTTGGCGTAGTTAGTCGTTTCCAATCCAACCCTGGACCCGAGCACTGGATTGCTGTTAAGCATGTTCTGAAGTATCTTCGAAGAACTAGGAACTTGATGCTTACATACTCAGGTTTTCAAGCGGATAAGGATTCCAGGAAATCCACTTCGGGATCTATGTTCATCCTTAATGGTGGAGCTGTTGTGTGGAGGAGTATTAAGCAATCTTGCATTGCTGACTCCACAATGGAAGCAGAATATGTGGCTGCTTGTGAAGCATCCAAAGAAGCTGTATGGCTTTGAAAATTCCTTAAGTATTTGGAAGTTGTTCCAAACGTCGACGAGCCCATGACCCTTTATTGTGATAATAGTGGGGTTTTCGCTAACTCAAAGGAACCTCGAAGCCATAAGCCTTCTAAGCATATTGAGAGGAAATACCATTTGAATCGCGAGATCGTGCAGCGCGGAGACGTGGACGTTAAGTAGATCTCTGGCAGATTCATGCACCAAGGCCCTAGCGAACAAGGTCTTCGACCAACATCGAGAGGGATTAGGCATGAACGACTACACACATCTTCTTTGAGTCAAGTGGGAGTTTGTTGTCAACGGTGCCCACAAGAAGAGTTGTAGTGTGTATTTATGTACATTTGATGTCATATAGTCTTACGAAGACTCTTACTTGTAACTGCTTATTTATTAATAAAAGTTGAAACGTTCATTCAATCTTCCTTGTCTGAAGCTTTATGATAAAACCTTAGTCTTTTAGTCCATAAACAAACTTAACAACTTACGAAGAGACAAATGTAGATTTGCATGAACAAACTCTTCGTAGTTTGCTTAGAACGATATATTCGCAATCTAAGGGTCAAAGGACTATTGACCTCAGTATGATTGTTAGAAGAATCTATGATGTCTGGTTATGAGGCATTGCGAGTTGGAGACTCTATAGTTCTTCTAGGTATCTTCCGAAGGTGCTGAATTAAAAGTGCACTTCTAGAGACAAGATTAGAACAAACCATTTAACCTCTTATGTCTCGAAGTCACTACGTATGAATTGCATCGTGCTTACCTTAATCCTAAAATGAGACATGCCATTTCACACCTTACGTATTCTCATTTGAGAAAGTTAGAGTTCGGACTCACTATGTGATTCCGAACAAGGCCTATTGGTGAAGTACTAAGTTGTGAGAATGTCATGAGTAACTTTGTGAAGTTCTCATAGATATGGAATTCATGTACAAGATTGCTGAAATGCAATGTATATCACCTCATGCTTTGTTCCTTGGAGTGTGAATAAATGAACTGGCCAGTGTCCAAATTGAGTCCTGACACTTTTGGATGAAACAATGTGACTTGTTAGCTCCTCGTCAATACATTGTTTCTAACTTATTCACAAGCGACAAAGGTGTTGGGGAAATAACAGCTAGAAGGGTAAAATGGTAATTTTGTAAATCCTGACTAGCTGATGCTATTCATGAAGGGTAAACACTGATAATATTCTGTGGATCCGCTCATTACAATTAGGTTGAATTCTTGAGTAGAAAATAAATTCATTTGAACCGAGAGATTTTCAGTGTCAACTCTTTAGTGGAGTCAGTTGACATTAAGCTAAACTTGGAAAAGGTTTGTGAACTTTTGAGTCCAAGTATTTAGCTAAAGCTTTGTTCATTTGGATCCATGAGGTCACTGTCACAAATCACATCAAGTAGGAATAGTTAAACTGGAAGCTAAGTCAAAACAAGAACGAAAATTGTCGAAAGGGTAATTTTGCCTTTTTGGACATGGCATGAAATGAATGTCAATAAATTTTTTGACAATGTCATATGATGGCATATTATATCAGACGGCCATAACATGTTTATTGGGCCTTTCGAATTAATTTCATTTCATAGAATTTTACTTGAAAATTCTTAATGGGGTTTTCTTGTGTTGTCATGAACAATTAAAGAAAAACCTAGAAAGCCTTTCTAGAAGGCTTTTGGCCGTCCAACCCAAGTGAATGGGAGACCAAATTTCGTGCAGCCCTTAGTGTGAAAGAGAGATTATTTTGTGCATTAATGTATGAAGATACTTGCCAAAAGAAAAAGAGGAAACAAATTTCCTCTAGGAGGAAATGACATGGGCGGCCAAGGCAAGTAAAATAGGAAACAATTTTGCTTCTAGAAGCCAAGGCTCACACGCCCAAATGAGAAAAGGAAATAAGGAATATTTTCTCATGAATATGTGATATTCTATAGAAGAGGAAACTACCTTATTGAAGGTGAAGCTGTTGTCAATGGTGCCCACAAGAAGAGTAGTAGTGTCTATTTATGTACATTTGATGTCATATAGTCTTACGAAGACTCTTGCTTGTAATTGCTTATTCATTAATAAAAAGTTGAAACGTTCATTCAATCTTCCTTGTCTGAAGCTTTATGATAAAACCATAGTCTTTTAGTCCATAAACAAACTTAACAACTTACGAAGAGACAAATGTAGATTTGCATGAACAAACTCTTCGTAGTTTGCTTAAAACGATATATTCGCAATCTTAGGGTCAAAGGACTATTGACCTCAGTATGATTGTTAGAAGAATCTATGATGTCTGGTTATGAGGCATTGAGAGTTAGGAACTCTATAGTTCTTCTAGGTATCTTCCGAAGGTACTGAATTGACCAGTGCACTTCTAGAGACAAGATAAGAACAAACCATTTAACCTCTTATGTCTCGAAGTCACTATGTATGAATTGCATCATGCTTACCTTAATCCTGAAATGAGACATGCCATTTCACACCTTAGTATTCTCATTTGAGAAAGTCAAAGTTCGGACTCACTATGTGATTCCGAACAAGGCCTATTGGTGAAGTACTAAGTTGTGAGTCTGTCATGAGTAACTTTGTGAAGTTCTCATAGATATGGAATTCATGTACAAGATTGCTGAAATGCAATGTATGTCACCTCATGCTTTGTTCCTTGGAGTGTGAATAAATGAACTGGCCAGTGTCCAAATTGAGTCTTGACTCTTTTGGATGAAACAATGTGACTTGTTAGCTCCTCGTCAATACATTGTTTCTAACTTATTCACAAGCGACAAAGGAGTTGAGGAAATAACAGCTAGAAGGGTAAAATGGTAATTTAGTAAATCCCGACTAGCTGATGACATTCATGAAGGGTAAACATAGATAATATTCAGTGGATCCGCTCATTATAATTAGGTCGAATTCTTGAGTAGAAAACAAATTCATTTGAACCGAGAGATTTTCAGTGTCAGCTCTTTAGTGGAGTCAGCTGGCATTAAGCTAAACTTGGAAAAGGTTTGTGAACTTTTGAGTCCAAGTGTTTAGCTAAAGCTTTGTTCATTTGGGTCCATGAGGTCACTGTCACGAATCACATCGATAGGAATAGTTAAACTGGAAGCTAAGCCAAAACAAGAACGAAAATAGTTAAAAGGGTATTTTTGTCTTTTGAGACAAAGGATGAAATGAATGTCAATAAATTTTTTGACAATGTCATTTTATGACATGTTTCACTCGGCCATGACTTGATCATTGGGCCTTGTGAATTAATTTCATTTCATAAGAATTTTATTGAAAACTCTTAATGGGCCTTTTTCATGTTCTCATGAATAAATGAAGAAGCTTCTAGAAGCTCCTTCTAGAAGTGAAATGGGCGCCCATAATACCCAAGGAAAGAGAGTTTATTTTGTGCATAAATGTATTTAGATACTTGCCAAAAGAAAAAGAGGAAACAAATTTCCCACACATGCAATGGGAAATTCGGCCAAGTGAGAAAAGGGAAAGCCAAGGAACAAAAAAGGAAACAAATCCTAGCCTCTAGGAGGCAGCCTTGGGCGCCCAACAAGGAATGGGAAATGAAGGATTTTTGCTCATGAATATGTGATATTCTATAGAAGAGGAAACTACCTTATTGAAGGTGAGACCTCTCCTATAAATAGGAGCCCCATTTCCTCACAATTCATTCATCCAAGTTTAAGAGATTTGAGAGACTCTCTCTCTAGAACTTGGCCGAAGTCCTCTTCTCTCTCTCTCTAGTTTATTTTCGGTTTTCTCTTGTCTTGGCACCTAGGTCCTCACTCGACCTAGTCTTTAGCTCTGCGACTTCGAGACTCGTTCTCAAGTCGTAGTGTTTAAAAGTGCCCACACACTAATTCCTTCTTTTCGAGTGATTTAGTGATAGAAACTTTCGTGGTTGCTCGAGTTCCCGAGGAAAGAAAAGAGAGACGTGCTGCGAGGGGAGACGAACGTTGCCAACCTTCCAAAGGCTCATCAACGTTCGAGCATCAAAAAGGTTAGTAACTTTTATAGCTCATATTAGTTTTTTACATGTACATGCTCTTGTCTAGGTTAGTAAAAACTAGTTTTACTTAAAAAGAAAATTTTTAAAATTCCGCCGCTTAACGAAGCGTTAAACTTTTTCTTAAACCCTAGATCGATTCCAACAAATGGTATCAGAGCTATGGTCAAAGGAATGCATGTGCATGTTTTAAAATTATGAGCTTGAAAATCGTTTTCGAAAGTTTACTAATTTTGTGACAAGTTAGAATTGTAATCTTAGTTTTTTTTTTAATTTATTGCTCATGCCTTTAAATTAAAAACCATGTTGTTTTTCTATAAGTTTGGGATGATGTTAAAACACATTAGAATCAGTTCTAAAAGTTTTTAATTTTTTATATTGAAAAACGTGTTTTAAAAGTTTGAGAATTTTCGAGTAAATTTTGTGACTAGTTTTGTTTTCTTGCTAGTTTCGTTTATTTACTTGAATCGTTTTATGCATGTTGTTATTTCTTTTATTCTATGTTATTACCCTGCTAATAAAACACAAATAAAAGCTTTAAACAATATCTTAAAACGTTCCGTTACACTCGATTATTTTTCGCACCTAAAAGGACGAAGCTTTAATTTATTTCTTTTTCTTCGAGCTGGAATGTAAACCCGCATTAAAAGCGGCATAACTCTCTGCTCAGAAATCTAAATTTAATGATTCTTGAATCAAATTAAAGCTCTGTCTGTCCTCTGTCCAATGCCACCGGTTTCGGCTGAAAAGGACATCGGAGCCGCCAGATATGGCGATTTTACTCCGAGGTGCGCGGCTGTCTGAAACTCCAGTTTTTTAGAAATCCGGATTTTCAAACCCCACTACCATGAGTTATAGAACTCTAATGAGAAAATTTTCTTGAGCAAAAATGTTTTTCATATGATTATAAACATGATGTGTAAAGATTAAAAGTTTTGATTTTTGAAAGATTAATTGAAATTGAATTTTTACAAAACTAGTTTGAATTTTGAAAAACCGTTTTCACTTTCAAACTTGAAAATATTTTGTCATCCAAATCAAATAAGTTTTCAAAATGTTTTCAAAACTATATCTATATCACATATGTTCAAAATCTATATGCTCTTGAAAATTTGAGTGGGAGGTCTCCTTGTAGACAAGCCGAAAAATAAAAAGATGTGTAATCTCAAACTTTCAAGTGTTCGAGTGAGTTGAAGTTCACACTTCCCTCACGCACTTTCCCGAAATAGAAAATAGGAAAAGATCGAGTATGTCCCTTGTGCCTTTATGCACTAATACTGCTCTGAACATGTCGATCTAGGATTCTCTTCTAGTTGTCCACTCTGTCGCTCTCTAACTAGGAAATCTGTTTCCGAACTTAAAAGAGTCGATGAACCAACTCCAAAAACTAAGTGGGAGGGTTATATTCGTTGTTTGTAACCCACGATCCCCAACACTAATGAAAAGTGCAAGTGTCGCCGGACTAAGAGTCACCCTCGTGGCCCTCTCTTAAATGAGAGTACTCAAGGGCGCTTTGCTCTGATCATTGCTCAATGAGCTACGTTCGAGAGTGAGACGATGATGACAAGACCTCCCCTCGGCGGATTGTTTTTCAAAGTCAATCTTTTGGACTAAGTGGTTGGTTACACACTTAGACTCAATCCCTAGTAATCCTCCCTCGAGGCCCTGCGAAAGGATGTGAGTGATCAAACCAATTTACAAGGTGGCTAGTCAAAATTGATGTATTGACATCTTGGCTATGCATTAATGATGAGTCATTTACTTATGAAAGGAGACTCGTTGCGGCCTTCCCTCGAAGGAGTAAAGTGTCATTTCGTTCATAACACCTTTGGATTTTACAAAAGTCTTAATGAAACTTAAATCCTAAACCAAAGACTAATCATAAACTTGTTTCAACTTATATAGGCAATATGTCTCTCAACCCTCTCTCTATCTTTCTTTCCTCGAACCAACTCGAAAACGAAAACTACATAGATTCGAAACATAACCTCGACATAATACCTACCGTTAACAAGCACAAATGGGTACTCACCACCCCGTGTCCTCCTCTGACGAATGATGATTCAACTCAAGAGGACAATGACGCCTTAGCGGCCTGGCTTCGATCCGATGAGATTGTGAGGTGCTAGATCTTAGCATCTATGAACAATATGCTGAACAAGCAACATCGTGACATCGAGACTGCCGCTGACATGCTCTACAATCTCCTTGAGAGTTTTGGAGGGCAAAGGCGTCAAGCAAGGCAAAAGCAGTCCGACAGTTTATGAACTGTCATATGAAGGCTAGGACTCCTGTTAGAGACTTTATGATACTGATCATTAGTTTTCTAAATAAAATGGAAATCCTAGGATCTGAGACTGATGGGAAGAATCTCATAGATATGATCTTAGAAACTCTCCCCGCGTCTCTTGATACCTCCAAGATGAACTACTCCATAAACAAGCTAGAGTACACTGCTACCAAGCTTATGGAGGAACTTCACACTGCTGTAGGTTTCACTAAGAGAAAGAGGAATCAAGGAGAGGCACATGCTACTGAGCAAAAAGCCTCCGCCTCTGAAACTGTGAAGAGACCTTACAAGGCCGATAAAAAGAACTGTCCCGCCTATCTCAAAGCAAAGGAACATAGTATTGTACTAGTTACCGAAGCATGCTTAGTAGCTGATAATGTATCAACGTGGATTCTTGACTCCGCTGCTACTAACCATATTTGTTGTTCCTTGAATGGTTTCAAGAAAACCAAAAGCTTAGAGGAAGGCGAGTTCTGTTTCAAATGGGGTGATGGGAGCCTGGTGTCTGCAAAGGCTGTGGGATCCGTGACGCTGTCTTTTGAAGACCGCACTTTAAACTTGAATAATGTTTATTTTGTTCCTACCTTTGGGAAGAACTTAATATCCGTTGCTCGTCTTCGTGAGCAAGATTATTGTTTAAAGTTCATTAAGAATGGAATTCGTATTTCGTTTCCTGATAATTCTTTTGTCACTGACGCATGTATGAAGAATGCTCTTTTCTACATCTATCCCACTCAACCTTCTCTTTTAGACACCGAAATAGATAATGATCTTATTAGGGAGCCAAAGAGGATCAAACTTTCTGAATCCTCCGATCTAACAAAATCAACACACCTATGGCACTTAAGACTTGGTCATATCAGTCTAGAAAGGATTAAGAGACTTGTGAGGGATGGTCCACTCCAAGCCTCTGCAATAGGTTCACTACCTACTTGTGAATCCTGCATAGAAGGAAAAATGACTAAGCGACCTTTCTCTGATAAAGGTCGAAGAGCCACTGAGTTGCTGGAACTAATACATTCTGATGTATGTGGTCCGCTCAGCCAACAGGCACGTGGAGGATACGAATACTTCGTTACCTTCACTGATGATTACTCACGATATGGGTTTGTCTATTTGCTCAAACACAAATCCGAGACCTTTAACGTATTTAAGGTCTTTAGGGCTTTAGTGGAAAAGCAAACTGGCAAAGTGATCAAAACCCTTCGATCTGATCGAGGTGGTGAGTATATGTCTGGAGAGTTCGACGACTTTCTTAAAGAAGAAGGTATTGCTTCTCAGCTTACCGCACCTGGCACACCTCAACAAAACGGAGTGTCAGAGAGAAGAAACCGAACTCTTATGGAGATGGTTAGATCGATGATGAGTTACTCATCACTCCCGCTTTCCTTTTGGGGATATGCCCTCGAAACAGCCGCTTACATTCTGAACCAAGTTCCGTCTAAAACGGTTCCTGGTACTCCTTATGAAAGATGGACTGGCCGTAAAGTAAGTTTGGGCCACATCCGCATTTGGGGTTGCCCTGCACATGTGCCAAGGCAAAAGACTAGCAAGTTGGCTAGTAGGTCAGAATTGTGCCTGTTTGTAGGATATCCAAAGGAAACCAAAGGTTTCATTTTCTATAGTCCCGAGGACGATAAGACTTTCGTTAGCACGAATGCTCGTTTCCTTGAGGAGGACTTTATGAATGATGCGAAACCTAGAAGCAAAATTGTGCTTAAAGAAAAGTTGGGTGAGGAAGCTTCTACCTCATCTGTAAGAACTGTTCTTACCCCAACTGAAACACAACCTAACTCATCAGAATCTCGTCAAGTAGTACTTAGACGTAGTGGGAGGGCTACTCAAAAGCCTGACAGGTACATGTCTTATGGAGACTCTCTTGTAGCCGTCTCCGACATGGATGACCCTGTTTCCTATAGCCAAGCGATGGCTTGTTCTGAATTAAACCTTTGGCTTGACGCCATGAAAGTTGAGATGCACTCGATGTATGTCAACAAAGTCTAGAAACTTGTAGACCTTCCTGAAGGGATTAAACCCGTAGGGTGTAAGTGGATATACAAGAAGAAAAGGGGTCCTGATGGGAACGTTGAGACGTTCAAAGCACGACTTGTGGCAAAGGGTTACACCCAACAAGAAGGGATTGACTATGAAGAAACCTTCTCGCCAGTCGCGATGCTTAAATCCATCCACATACTCCTATCCATAGCTGCAGCTCTCGACTATGAGATCTGGCAAATGGATGTCAAGACAGCCTTTCTGAATGGCAATCTTGACGAGCGCATTTACATGGCTCAACCAGACGGTTTCGTGGATAAAGGTCAAGAGACCAAGGTTTGTGAGTTGCTTAAATCCATTTATGGACTAAAGCAAGCATCTAGGTCATGGAATATTAGATTCGATGAAACTGTAAAGAGCTTCGGCTTTGAACAGTCAATAGATGAGCCTTGTGTTTACAAGTTAATACACGAAGGCAAAGTTGTGTTTCTGGTACTATATGTCGATGATATACTACTCATTGGTAATGACGTGGGTAAGTTATCTGAGGTTAAGGTCTGGCTAGCAAAGCAATTTGATATGAAGGATCTAGGAGAAGCTGCATACATTCTGGGAATCCAAATCTTTCGAGATAGGAAAAACCGGACCCTGTCGCTCTCTCAAGCATCTTATATTGATAAGGTGATGGATCGCTTCTCGATGCAAGACTGCAAGAGGGGTCAAACACCCTTTAGGCATGGAGTTTCACTCTCTAAGGACAAGTCTCCCAAGACTGCACAAGAGATTGAAGACATGAGGAAAATTCCTTACGCCTCTGCCGTAGGAAGCCTTATGTATGCTATGCTTTGCACCCGACCTGATATATGTTTCGCCGTTGGCGTAGTTAGTCGTTTCCAATCCAACCCTGGACCCGAGCACTGGATTGCTGTTAAGCATGTTCTTAAGTATCTTCGAAGAACTAGGAACTTGATGCTTACATACTCAGGTACTGACCTGACTATGACGGGATATACCGACTCCGATTTTCAAGCGGATAAGGATTCCAGGAAATCCACTTCGGGATCTGTGTTCATCCTTAATGGTGGAGCTGTTGTGTGGAGAAGTATTAAGCAATCTTGCATTGCTGACTCCACAATGGAAGCAGAATATGTGGCTGCTTGTGAAGCATCCAAAGAGGCTGTATGGCTTAGAAAGTTCCTTAAGTATTTGGAAGTTGTTCCAAACGTCGACGAGCCCATGACCCTTTATTGTGATAATAGTGGGGCTGTCGCTAACTCAAAGGAACCTAGAAGCCATAAGCGCTCTAAGCATATTGAGAGGAAATACCATTTGATTCGAGAGATCGCGCAACGCGGAGACGTGGAGGTGAAGTAGATCTCTGGAAGATCCATTCACCAAGGCCCTAGCGAACAAGGTCTTCGACCAACATCGTGAGGGATTAGGCATGTAGGACTACTCACATCTTCTTTGAGTCAAGTGGGAGTTTGTTGTCAATGGTGCCCACAAGAAGAGTAGTAGTGTCTATTTATGTACATTTGATGCCATATAGTCTTACGAAGACTCTTGCTTGTAATTGCTTATTCATTAATAAAAAGTTGAAACGTTCATTCAATCTTCCTTGTCTGAAGCTTTATGATAAAACCATAGTCTTTTAGTCCATAAACAAACTTAACAACTTACGAAGAGACAAATGTAGATTTGCATGAACAAACTCTTCGTAGTTTGCTTAAAACGATATATTCGCAATCTTAGGGTCAAAGGACTATTGACCTCAGTATGATTGTTAGAAGAATCTATGATGTCTGGTTATGAGGCATTGAGAGTTAGGAACTCTATAGTTCTTCTAGGTATCTTCCGAAGGTACTGAATTGACCAGTGCACTTCTAGAGACAAGATAAGAACAAACCATTTAACCTCTTATGTCTCGAAGTCACTATGTATGAATTGCATCATGCTTACCTTAATCCTGAAATGAGACATGCCATTTCACACCTTAGTATTCTCATTTGAGAAAGTCAAAGTTCGGACTCACTATGTGATTCCGAACAAGGCCTATTGGTGAAGTACTAAGTTGTGAGTCTGTCATGAGTAACTTTGTGAAGTTCTCATAGATATGGAATTCATGTACAAGATTGCTGAAATGCAATGTATGTCACCTCATGCTTTGTTCCTTGGAGTGTGAATAAATGAACTGGCCAGTGTCCAAATTGAGTCTTGACTCTTTTGGATGAAACAATGTGACTTGTTAGCTCCTCGTCAATACATTGTTTCTAACTTATTCACAAGCGACAAAGGAGTTGAGGAAATAACAGCTAGAAGGGTAAAATGGTAATTTAGTAAATCCCGACTAGCTGATGACATTCATGAAGGGTAAACATAGATAATATTCAGTGGATCCGCTCATTATAATTAGGTCGAATTCTTGAGTAGAAAACAAATTCATTTGAACCGAGAGATTTTCAGTGTCAGCTCTTTAGTGGAGTCAGCTGGCATTAAGCTAAACTTGGAAAAGGTTTGTGAACTTTTGAGTCCAAGTGTTTAGCTAAAGCTTTGTTCATTTGGGTCCATGAGGTCACTGTCACGAATCACATCGATAGGAATAGTTAAACTGGAAGCTAAGCCAAAACAAGAACGAAAATAGTTAAAAGGGTATTTTTGTCTTTTGAGACAAAGGATGAAATGAATGTCAATAAATTTTTTGACAATGTCATTTTATGACATGTTTCACTCGGCCATGACTTGATCATTGGGCCTTGTGAATTAATTTCATTTCATAAGAATTTTATTGAAAACTCTTAATGGGCCTTTTTCATGTTCTCATGAATAAATGAAGAAGCTTCTAGAAGCTCCTTCTAGAAGTGAAATGGGCGCCCATAATACCCAAGGAAAGAGAGTTTATTTTGTGCATAAATGTATTTAGATACTTGCCAAAAGAAAAAGAGGAAACAAATTTCCCACACATGCAATGGGAAATTCGGCCAAGTGAGAAAAGGGAAAGCCAAGGAACAAAAAAGGAAACAAATCCTAGCCTCTAGGAGGCAGCCTTGGGCGCCCAACAAGGAATGGGAAATGAAGGATTTTTGCTCATGAATATGTGATATTCTATAGAAGAGGAAACTACCTTATTGAAGGTGAGACCTCTCCTATAAATAGGAGCCCCATTTCCTCACAATTCATTCATCCAAGTTTAAGAGATTTGAGAGACTCTCTCTCTAGAACTTGGCCGAAGTCCTCTTCTCTCTCTCTCTAGTTTATTTTCGGTTTTCTCTTGTCTTGGCACCTAGGTCCTCACTCGACCTAGTCTTTAGCTCTGCGACTTCGAGACTCGTTCTCAAGTCGTAGTGTTTAAAAGTGCCCACACACTAATTCCTTCTTTTCGAGTGATTTAGTGATAGAAACTTTCGTGGTTGCTCGAGTTCCCGAGGAAAGAAAAGAGAGACGTGCTGCGAGGGGAGACGAACGTTGCCAACCTTCCAAAGGCTCATCAACGTTCGAGCATCAAAAAGGTTAGTAACTTTTATAGCTCATATTAGTTTTTTACATGTACATGCTCTTGTCTAGGTTAGTAAAAACTAGTTTTACTTAAAAAGAAAATTTTTAAAATTCCGCCGCTTAACGAAGCGTTAAACTTTTTCTTAAACCCTAGATCGATTCCAACAGAAGCCTCTCCTATAAATAGGAGCCTTATTCTTCTCATTTCATTCATCCAAGTTTAAGAGATTTGAGAGACTCTCTCTCTAGAACTTGGCCGCCCCTCTCCTCTCTCTCTCTAGTCAATTTCGTTTGATTGTTTTGGCACCTAGGTCCTCATTTGACCTAGAGTTTAGCTCTGCGACTTCAAGACTCGTTCTTAAGTCGTAGTGTTTAAAAGTGCCCACTCATTGATTCCTTTTATTTCGAGTGATTTAGTGATAGAAACTTTCGTGGTTGCTCGAGTTGCCAAGGAATGAAGAGAGACGTGCTGCGAGGGGAGACGAACGTTGCAATCTTTTTCCAAAATCTTCTCAACGTTCAAGCGTCCAAAAAGGTAAGTAAACTTCTATGCTCATATTAGTTTTTTTTTACATGTGCTTGCTCTTTGTCTAGGTTAGTAAAAACTGTTTTACTTGTAAAAGAAAATTTTTAAAATTCCGCCGCTTAACGAAGCGTTAAACTTTTTCTTAAACCCTAGATCGATTCCAACACCCTCCGGCTCAGAAACCGCCGCGGCATTAGTCTCCAACTCCGCGAGCCATTGATCGGCCGCGCGATAGTCTTCCTCGACGAAGATGGGAATCCCGTGGAGTTCTTGAAAGGGGCCCTTTGCCGCCCTCCCAAAGGCAGAAAGAGTCTACCTTGGGATCATCAACGTGGGATTAAAGTTCACTCCCCATGATGGGCCAGGCCCGTGCGCCGGCCACAAGCGCGCGCTGGCCCGCCGGTATTAAGCCGCATGCATGCCGTGCTGCCCATCAAAGATCACACATGGTCAAAGGGGTAAAAAGACCTCAACGCCCTTTTTTCAAACTAAAGTTCACGACTTGCTGGCGCGCGCGCGGACCCATTGGGCTGGGGGCATGGGTGCTCTAGGGCGCGCGGGTCTAGTGGGCCGGGGGCATGGGTGCGCTAGGGCGCGCGGGCCCAGTTGGCCGAGGCCCTATTGGGTGATCCGGCCGGCGATGCCCGGCCGGCGATGCCCAGTTGGCCGAGTGATTTAGTCATGAATTTAAAAACAATTCATGACCAGCCGGGCATCGTCGGCCGGATCACCCAATAGGGCCTCGGCCAACTGGGCCCGCGCGCCCTAGCGCACCCATGACCCCGGCCCACTAGACCCGCGCGCCCTAGAGCACCCATGCCCCCAGCCCAATGGGTCCGCGCGCGCGCCAGCATGCCCGCGCCCCGGCCCGCGTGTCCGCCAGCGCCCCCCGGCCGCCCCGGCCCACGCGCACTCCTAGGCCCCCGGACGTCCCAGCCCGCATGCGCTCCCGCACCCTCGGCCGCCTCAGCCTGCACGCGCTCCCGTGCCCCCAGGCGTCCCAGCCCGCACGCGCGCAGTGCCTCCTCAGCCGAGCACCCTGCTGCCTCGGCCGAGGATCCATGCTGCCCCAGTCGAGCGCCCATGCTGCCTCGGCCGGGTGCCCCTGCTACCCCGGCCGAGTGCTCATGCTGCCTCGGCCGGGAGTCCCTACTGCCCTGGCCGAGTGCCCCTGCTGCCTCGGCCGGGTGCTCCTGCTGCCTCGGCCGAGTGTCCCTGCTGCCCTGGCCGAGTGCCCCTGCTGCCTCGGCCGGGTGCTCCTGCTGCCCCGGTCGACCACCCCGCACCCATCCAAGCCTCTCGCCCTGCGCGCCCCGTGCCCGTCCAGACAACACGCTCCACGCGCCCTGCCCCCGTCCGGGCGTTGTACCTCGCGCGCCCCACTCCCGGCCATCCGGCGGGCCTTGAGGGGGCCGGCCCAAGGCCTCCTCTAAAGCTATAAATACCTCTCCCCCTTGGGGGAGGAAAAGGCATCCATTTCTTCACACATCTTTCTCCAACACAACACTCTCTCACTCGAGAACTCTCTCCTCTCCCGTGCTCTTGTGAAATTCCAAGAGCGCGCACTCCTCCTCCGTCAGCTTAAAAATTTAAGGACCCCCTTCCACGAGAGGGAGCGCGCTCCTCTTCTGCAACCCGAGTCTCTGCAGTGTACACGCTAATCTCTCGCTTCTTGGCCCTTGAGCTAGAACTCCGAGCCACGAGGCAAGCGACCCCTCTAAAGTCTTCACTAGAAGCTACGAGCCGGGTCCTACTATAAAGCCTTGGATTCACAGCCTCCATGCCCAATATAGCCCCCAACACTCACTTTGAACTACGTTCTGACCTGATCCCAACTAACGGGTACGTAGGCAGCCAACCTTTGGCACAGTCACACCCTCCAAAACACACCTCAGAGTCTGGAGGGTGCAACTCGGTCCACGAGTTCAAATTTTTGGACCGGATGCGATCACTTGGTCTGGCCTTGGATCGAACCACCCGAGGTAATTAATCATTGTTCATTTTTGTGCGACGTCAACATCCGTGCACCGGATGCGAGTCCCAAGGCAACAGTCAAAACCCAAACTGCGACACGCGTACCGATAGGTACCATGCTCGCTGGGAACTGCGCCTACTCCAAGCCCATCCTGGCGCACAACACGCACGCCAACAGGTAGCGTACATACCGGGAAAGAGGCCCGCTCGCCGCCCAGCTCGTGCGCCAATAGGCAGGGAGTCACATATGGGTTTCAAAGGCTTGCGCCTGTCGGACGAAACTGGTCTAGCTAGCGTCCACAGAAAACCTGGCCACACAATGTGGCACCGAAGCCCCTCGAGGCCCAAGCCGTGCAAATCGATTACGTCATCGTCGGTAAATCGAGAAAATAAGACACGCATCAACAAAATTGTGCAAATTGATTACGCTAGACATAGTAAATTGAGAAATTAAGACGCGCAATAAACTTGAAAAGGTTAAATAAAGACAACCAATGTCAACAAAGAATCCAACAAGAGAAGAATGATAAATGATATCCAGAACATCAAGAAAAGCAAGCGCTAAATAGTTCTTCGATTAGGTAGCTTCGATGCAAGGGATGACCACTGGAGGAAGGACATCCAATGAAGGGAACATGCCGACAAAGAAACTGAAGACGAACCCGCGAGACGCGTTTTCCTTCGTCATCGCATCACGAACCTTCCTCTGAGTTCTCCTTCGCCAGCGCGGCATTGTTCTTTTTGGTGACGACCTACATCTCTGCCAATAACAAGTCGTGCCCTCTCTCCGCTTGGGCGCGAGAAACTTCGCTCGGTGATAGTCGAGAGGGGATGATCTACGGCTCCTCGACCGACCCGCGAGCGTCGCCTTCTCCCAAGATGCTTGCTCAACCACCCGCAACGCTATCTCAGCCTCCAGCTCCGTGCTCAAGTGACTCGCCTCCTCACGAGCCCGCTTTAACTCTTCCTCAAGAGCCTCGACCTCATGCATGGGCCGAACCCTCGTTATTGCTCGACCGCGGTGTCTCCATGTCGGTTTGCACGTTGCATATCCGACGAAGCAAGTCATGGAAAATCTAATCGCTCCGCTCCTAGGGTGCGGGCATCTGCAACGATAGACGACGTGAGTATGACTAGGATAAACACGATAGTCTGAAACACTAAATCATCAACCTCAAAAACAAAAACATAAGTATAGAGAAATCTGAAGGGGCCAATGCTTAGGACGGATGTCCCAAAGAGAAACAACCCGAATCCCCGAGTCGACTGGCTAGTCCTTATGTCAACTTTGCGCATAACTCCTCGAGTTGAGCTCACTCCTCGATTCGAATCCCGACCCACGAGTTGACTGAATATTCCTCGTGTTGACTTTGCACATAACTCCTCGAGTTGAGTTCGCTCCTCGAGTCAAGTCCCGATCCACGAGTCGACTGACTAGTCATCGTGTTGACTTTGTTCATAACTCCTCGAGTTGAGTTCTCTCCTAGAGTCGAGTCCCGATCCACGAGTCGACTGACTAGTCCTCGTGTCGACTTTGCGCATAACTCCTCGAGTTGAATTCGCTCCTTGAGTCGAGTCCCGATCCACATGTCGACTGACTAGTCCTCATGTCGACTTTGTGCATAACTCCTCGAGTCAAGTTCGCTCCTCGAGTCGAGTCGACTGACTAGTTCTCGTGTCGACTTTGCGCATAACTCCTCGAGTTGAGCTCACTCCTCGAGTCGAGTCCCGATCCATGACTCAACTGGCTAGTCCTCATGTCAACTTTGCGCATAACTCCTGGAGTTGAGTTTCTCCTCGACTCGAGTCTCTACCCACGAGTCGACTGATAAGTCCTTTTGTTGACTCCCTGAAGGATTCCTCGGGTCGACATACGACACCTCGAATCGAATCTCTAGTCCACGAGCAAATTGTGAGTCCCATGTCAAGTCTATGTGTTACCCTGCGAGCGTCCCAAAACCATCCCTAACGACGTACTTAAGTCGCCCCTAACGGCGCACCGAAATTTGCTCCATGACGGTCCCGCGTGACGGAAAGACGGTTCAATTGAGTCCTCAAACGCGACCAGCGCACCAAGGTGCCACAATTGTCAGAAAATTAAGCCCTCACAAGGCTACACTCAGCCCCACCTATAATATAGCATGCGCACCAGAGGATGCCATGCTCACATGGTAGCCGGTCGGAATCACCGCCCAATACAGCGAGTCGATTCCCAGCTGCAATAGCCGGTCATGCCGACCATTGTGGGACATCAAAGACGCCTCTAGAAGCGTACCAAAAGGCCTCTCTATGATGCACTCCCGAACTCGAGAGTGTTCGTCTGAAGTCCAAGCGTCAGCGTGATTCTTGAGTTTCCACTAAACCCACGCTCGACCAAAAACTCGGGGGCTAATGTTGTCGGCCCATCGACGACCAACAGGGGCAAAGAGGTCAATACAACCGCGAGAAAGCGAGGTGTCGCTGGCCAATCCGGACCAACAAGGTCAAAACCATCACGACGCCTCCCAGCCGGCCAATGCCCGTCCGGCCTGTCCCGCCCGGCCTTCTCCCGGCCGGCCATGCCCGTCTGAATGTCTCCCGTCTGGCCAATGCCCGTTCGGCCGTCTCCCGTCCGGTCGGTCCCGCCCGGCCTTCTCCCGGTTGGCTAATGCCCGCCTGGCCGTCTCCCATCCGACTAGTGCCCATCTTGTCGTCTCCCGTCCAGCCGATGCCCGCCCGATCAGCCTCGGCCATAGGCCGGCCCAAGGGTTAATCTCGGCCATTAGCCGGCCCTGGGCATGCTTCGCTAATGGCTGGCCCAAGGGCTAGCCTCGGCCAATGGCCGGCCTTAACGCATGCCCGGCCAATGGCCGGCCCTAGGGTCAGCCTCGGCCATTGGCCGGCCCTAGGGCATGCCCGGCCAATGGCTGGCCCTAGGACACGCCCGACCAATGGACGGCCCTAGGGTCAGCCTCAACCATTGGTCGACCCTAGGGCATGACCGGCCAATGGCCGGCCCTAGGGCATGCTCGGCCAATGGCAGGCCCTAGGGCATTCCCGACCAATGGTTTGCCCTAGGGTCTTCCCACAGCCGAGGGGTTCCCCAAACACCCCTTGGTCGTCTATAAATACAACGCTCGACCCCTCAAATAAGGTAATCCGAAATTGAGTACTGAAATGTTGTTGAACTCGTACTACACTTGTTTCTCTCAATCTTCGACCCTCTAAACACCAAACCCTCTATACTCCATCTCAATCCTCCTAATGTTGAGCTACGGAGAGGTAAACAGAGGCACCCCCTCTGTTTTCCCTTTGTAAATCACGTGTTTTCCTCTTATTTCAGGTGTTCCGATGAATGCTATCGACATACAAGCTAGGGGACGACTTGGGATACCAAGTCTGACACGCTCAAGCCAAAGCGAGACCACTAGATCCGGCCTTGGGTCTAACCGCTTAAGGCTTCTTAATCATTGTCCGAAAACGAGCGACACCATATATTGTCTAGCTAGTTTCGCTTATTTACTGGTTTCGTTTTACGTTTGTTGTTATTTAATTTTATACCATGTTATTACCATGTTAATTAAACATATATAAAAGCTTTAACAACTCTCTAAAACGTTCCCTTACACTCAATTCTTTTGTACTCAAATCCGAACTTTAATTATTTCCAGTTTTCTTCTCGAGAAAAACCCGCAGTAAAAGTGGCATAACTCTCTGCTCATAATTTGAAATTTAATGATTCTTGAATCAACTTAAAGGTCTGTTTGTCCTCTTTCCAATTCAATTGGTTTTAGGTCAAAAAGACGTTGGAGCCGCCAGTTATGGAGATTTTACTCTGTGGTGCGCGGCTGTTCCGAAAGTCATGTTTTTTAAAATTTTTGAATTCCGGATTTTCGACCCCACTCCATGAGTTATAGAACTTTAATGAGAAAATTTCCTTAAGAAATTTTTTTTTATAAGATAATAAATATAATGTGAAAGATTAAAATGTTTTGATTTTTGAAAATTTAATTATAATTAATTTTTTTACAAAACTAATTTGAATTTTGAAAAACCGTTTTCGCTTTCAAACTTTAAAATATTTTGTCGTCCAAATCAAATAAGTTTTCAAAATGTATTCAAAACTATATCTATATCACATATGTTCAAAATCTATATGCTCTTGAAAATTTAAGTGGGTGGTCTTCTCGTAGACGAACCGAAAAATAAAGATGTGTAATCTCAAAATTTCAAGTGTTCGAGTGAGTTGAAGTTCAAACTTCCCTCATGCACTTTCCCGAATAGAAGATAGGAAAATGTCCGAGTATGTACCTTGTGCCTTTATGCACTAACACTGCTCTTCCTTGAACATGAAGATCTAGGATTCCTTTCTAGAAGTCCACTCTATCTCTCTAAGTACTGGGAAAGCATGTTTCCGAAATATATTAGAGACGATGTGCCTTTTCTAAAAACTAAGTGGGAGGTTTATACTTATTGTTTGTAACCCACGATCCCCACCTCTAATGAAAGAAGTAATTAAACGTTTGACTAAGAGTCACTCTTGTGGCCCTCTCTTCAATGAGAGTACTCTATGGCGTTTTTGCTTCAATCATTGCTCAATGAGCTACATCCAAGAGTGAGATGATGAAGACAGCGTCCTCTTGGGGGATTGTTTTTTCAAAGTTGACCTTTTGGACTAAGCGGTTGGTTGCAAACTTAGACTCAATCCCTAGTAATCCTCTCTTGAGGCTCTGCGAAAGGATGTGAGTGATCAAACCAATTTAAAAGGTGGCTAGTCAAAATTCGTGTATTGACATCTTGGCTAAGCATTAATGATGTGTCATTTACTTATAAAAGGAGATTTTTTGCGGCCTTCTCTTGAGGGAGTAGATTGTCATTTGGTTTATAACACCTTTGGATTTTATCAAATCTTAAAAACTTAAATCCTAAACTAAAGACTAATCATAAACTTGTTTCAACTCTTATAGGCAAAATGTTTCTCAACCCTCTCTCAACCATCCTTTCCTAAAACAAACTCGAAGGGGAAAATTACGTCGACTGGAAACGTATCATCGACATCGTCCTTACTGTCGACAATCACAAATGGGTACTCACTACCCTCTGTCCTCCAATGAATTGTAATCAGAGAGAATTGGAGAATGAAGGTTGTGAGTTTGTCATTCATAGTTACAGGTATGTATACACAAAAATAATAACGTAATTGGTAACAAAATATTCTCTAATAACTACGTAATAATCTCCTAATAACTACATAATATTCTATCATAATTATGTAATATTCTATTCTATAACACCCCCCCTCAAGCTGGAGCAAATATGTTAATCATGCCTAGCTTGTTACAAAGATATTCGACCCGAACCCCATTAAGTGCCTTCGTGAAAATATCTCCTATTTGATCGCTGGTTTTTACATATGAGGTGGAAATCGAGCCTTGTTGAATCTTTTCATGAACAAAGTGACAGTCGATCTCAATATGTTTTGTTCTCTCGTGGAAAACTGGATTGGATGCGATATGGATGGCTGCTTGGTTGTCGCACCATAATGTCTCTGGCAAAGTGACGTTGAAGCTTAATTCTGTCGAAAGCTGATGTATCCACATTATTTCGCATGTCCCTTGGGCCATCGCTCTATATTCCGACTCCGCACTTGATCTTGATACGACATGTTGCTTCTTGCTCTTCCATGAGATCAAGTTTCCTCCAAAAAATATGCAATATCCAGTAGTTGATGTTCTGTCTATCTTAGACCCTCCATAGTCTGCATCTGTGAAGCATTCAATTCGAGTATGACCATGATTTGAGTATAGGATTCCACGTCCTAGTGCTCCTTTCAAGTAACACAAGATCTGTTCCAATGTTGCCCAATGATCAATTGTCGGGGACGCCAAGAATTGACTTACTATGCTGACGCAGTATGCAATGTCTGGACGAGTAACGGTGAGGTAGTTCAACTTTCCGACCAATCTTCTATATCTTTCAGGATCATCCATTAGTTCTCCCTCCTTAGTAAGCTGCATGTTGGGAGTCATTGGGGCACTGCATGGTCTGGTACCTAATTTTCCTGTTTCAGAAAGCAAATCAAGTACATACTTCCTTTGCGATAAGTATATACCTTTTTTGCTTCTCGATACATCAACACCCAAGAAGTATTTTAGCGTGCCCAAGTCTTTTGTTTGGAACTGAGTGTGGAGGAATGCTTTGAGAGACGAGATGCTGGTAGTATCACTCCCTGTAATTACTATGTCGTCAACATAAAAAACTAGGAGAATGACACCATCTCTTATGCTCCTGAAAAATACAGAGTGGTCAGATTTGCTCTTTCGAAGCCCAAACTCTTCAAGGGCATGGATAAACCTTTCGAACCAAGCACGAGGGCTTTGTTTCAGCCCATACAATGCTTTTCGAAGACGACAGACATGGCCACACTCCCCCTGAGCAACAAAACCAGGAGGTTGCTCCATATACACTTCTTCATGTAGGTCTCTGTGTAGAAATGCATTCTTTATGTCAAGTTGGTGAAGGTGCCAGTCATGAGTTGCTGCCAAGGAGATGAAGAGCCGGATGGATGTCAACTTGGCAACAGGAGAGAAGGTATCAGAATAGTCAACGCCGTATGTCTGGGCAAAGCCTTTAGCGGCTAAGCGGGCCTTCAATCGAGCAATCGTGCCATCTGGATTCATTTCGACTGTAAAGACCCATTTACATCCAATTGCCCGTTTCCCTGAAGGAAGAGTAACCAACTCCCAAGTACCATTGTCATCTAAGGCATTCATTTCCTCTGTCATTGCTTTCTGCCAACCTGGATGATCTAATGCCTGACGAACAGTTTCAGGAATGGTGATAGAGTCGAGGTATGAAACAAAGGCATATGAGGAGGATGACAAAAGAGTATATGAAATAGAGGAAGAGATGGAGTAAGTACACTGTCGTTTACCTTTGCGTAATGCAATGGGAAGATCATCGATCGGAGGTGGATCGATGACGAAGGACCCGGTGTAGGACATGTCTCTGGAGGATCAATGAGCGTGTGTGGTTCCGGACGGATACGACGAGTGTAGATCTTGATCGGAGGAGGAGGAGGTGCAACGCTAGGAGCAGGTTCAGTGGTGTTTGTGGAGTCAGGTGCTATGGTGTCTGTGGAGTCAGGTGCTATGGTGTCTATGGAGTTGGGTGCTAAAGGAGGTGGTACCTGTGAGGGAGATGGAACGTCTGGTGAAGTAATGGAATAGACTAAAAGATCATCGTCCTCGGGAGGTGGCAAGGTTGGTTTCTCATATGTAAAGTATGGTAAGTGTTTCTGAAAGGTGACATCGATAGATACAAGATACCTTTGAAGACTAGGACAGTAACATCGACACCCTTTTTGAAGACGAGAGTATCCCAAAAACACACATTTTAAGGATTTTGGATCTAACTTTTTGAGACATGGACGAACATCCCGAACAAAACATGTACTACCGAAGATTTTTGGATTAACGGGAAACAAATGCTTTTGAGGGAATAATGTTTTGTAAGGAATCGCACCTTGAAGAACAGATGATAGCATTCGGTTGATAAGAAAACATGCAGTAGAGATGGCATCAGCCCAGAAACACTTTGGAACACCTGTTTAAAATAGCAAAGCTCGAGCAGTTTCAAGAAGGTGTCAATTTTTGCTTTCAGCAACTCCATTTTGGGACGGAGTATCAACACATGATGTTTCATGAAGCATGCCATGTTGGGTCATGTAATTTTGGAATTGACTAGACACCTACTCTTTGGCATTATCACTACGGAAGGTGCGAATAGAGATATTGAATTGAGTACGGATATCAGCACAAAAAGAGAAAAATAATGAGAATAATTCAGAACGGGTTTTCATTAAAAATAACCAAGTTACACGAGAAAAATCATCCACAAAAGTGACAAAGTATCGAAAACCTAGTTTGGACATAATAGGACATGGACCCCAAACATCTGAATGAACTAATTCAAACGGAGCGCTAGATCGCTTATTGATCCTAGTGTTGGAATTGATCTAGGGTTTAAGAAAAAGATTAAACGCTTCCGGAAGCGGCGGAATTTTAAAAAATTTCTTTTCAAGTAAAAACAGTTTTTACTAACCTAGACAAAGAAGCAAGTACATGTAATTAAAAACAATATGAGCTAAGAGTTTTCTAACCTTTCTTGAAGCTTCAACTTTGAAGAAGCTTTTGGAAAGTTTGCAACGCTCGTCTCCCCTCGCAGCACGTCTCTCTTTCTTTCCTCGGCACCTCGAGCAACCACGAAAGTTTCTATCACTAAATCACTCGAAATAAAAGGAATCAGTGAGTGGGCACTTTTAAACACTACGACTTAAGAACAAGTCTTGAAGTCGCAGAGCTAAACACTAGGTCGAGTGAGGACCTAGGTGCCAAGACAAGAAAAAATCGAAAATAAACTAGAGAGAGAGAGAGAGGATTTTCGGCCACAAGTTCTATAGAGAGAGTCTCTCAAATCTCGTAAACTTGGATGAATGAATTGTGAAGAAAAGGGGCTCCTATTTATAGGAGAGGTCTCACCTTCTATAAGGTAGTTTCCTCTTCTATAGAATCTCACATATTCATGAGCCAATTACCTCTTTTCCCACTTGAGATGCTCGGCCAAGGATGCCTTCTAGAAGGCTTGGATTTGTTTCCATTTTTGTTCCTTGCCTTGCTTTGTCTCTCTCTTGGCCGAAGTTGTTCTTTCCTTCTAGAGGAAATTTGTTTCCTCTTTTTCTTTTGGCAAGTATCTTGATACATTTATGCACAAAATAATCTCTCCTATTTCTCTATTAGGGTAGGCGCCCAAGTCTCTCTAGAAGGAGCTTCTAGAAGCTTCTTCATTTGTTCATGACAACATGAGAAAGGCCCATTAAGAATTTTCAATAAAATTCTCATGAAACGAAATTAATTCACAAGGCCCAATGATCAAGTCATGGCCGAGTGACATTAAGTCATCAAATGAACTTGTCAAAAAATTTATTGACATTCATTTCATCCTTTGTCTCAAAAGACAAAAATACCCTCTTGACTATTTTCATTCTCGTTTTGACTTAGCTTCCAGTTTAACTATTCCTATCGATGTGATTCGTGACAGTGACCTCATGGACCCAAATGAACAAAGCTTGATCTAAACACTTGGACTCAAAAGTTCACAAACCTTTTCCAAGTTTAGCTTAATGCCAACTGACTCCACTAAAGAGCTGACACTGAAAATCTCTCGGTTCAAATGAATTTATTTTCTACTCAAGAATTCGACCTAATTATAATGAGCGGATCCACTGAATATTATCTATGCTACCCTTCATGAATGTCATCAGCTAGTCGGGATTTACTAAATTACCATTTTACCCTTCTAGCTGTTATTTCCTCAACTCCTTTGTCGCTTGTGAATAAGTTAGAAACAATGTATTGACGAGGAGCTAACAAGTCACATTGTTTCATCCAAAAGAGTCAGGACTCAATTTGGACACTGGCCAGTTCATTTATTCACACTCCAAGGAACAAAGCATGAGGTGACATACATTGCATTTCAGCAATCTTGTACATGAATTCCATATCTATGAGAACTTCACAAAGTTACTCATGACATACTCACAACTTAGTACTTCACCAATAGGCCTTGTTCGGAATCACATAGTGAGTCCGAACTTTGACTTTCTCAAATGAGAATACTAAGGTGTGAAATGGCATGTCTCATTTCAGGATTAAGGTAAGCATGATGCAATTCATACATAGTGACTTCGAGACATAAGATGTTAAATGGTTTGTTCTTATCTTGTCTCTAGAAGTGCACTGGTCAATTCAGTACCTTCGAAAGATACCTAGAAGAACTATAGAGTCTCCAACTCTCAATGCCTCATAACCAGACATCATAGATTCTTCTAACAATCGTACTGAGGTCAATAGTCCTTTGACCCTAAGATTGCGAATATATCGTTTTAAGCAAACTACGAAGAGTTTGTTCATGCAAATCTACATTTGTCTCTTCGTAAGTTGTTTAGTTTGTTTATGGACTAAAAGACTAAGGTTTTATCATAAAGCTTCAAACAAAGAAAGAATGAATGAACGTTTCAACTTTATTATTAATGAATAAGCAACTACAAGCAAGAGTCTTCGTAAGACTATATGACATCAAATGTACATAAATAGACAATACTACTCTTCTTGTGGGCACCATTGACAACACCTAGGGCTAGAACTAAGGCGATGATGTTTAGCAAACTGACATGACTCACAATCTAAAGAAGAAACTGAGCGAAATTGAGGACAAAGAAGCTTGAGAAGAGGAAGGGAAGGGTGACCTAAACGACAATGTTCTTCAAGGGCAGACGTGATGTTGGAACAAGCAATGGATTTGGGTGTGTCGAGAATGTAGATGCCTCCAGATTCATGTCCTTTACCAATAGTCTATTTCTTCATGAGATCCTGAAAAACACAAGAGTTGGGGAAAAATGAAATTGAGCAATTTAACGTTTTTGTGAGTTGGCTAACAGACAAGAGATTAAATGATAGGTTGGGTAAGTGCAAGACTTGCGATAGTGTCAAAGAAGAAGTAGGTGTGATAGTGCCAGAGACAATAACATTGGAAGGAGATCCATCGGCTAAGGTAACCGTGGAAGCGGAAGCATGAGGTGTAAGGGTGGAGAAAAGTTTTGAATTACCTGTCATATGATCTGTAGCACCAAAATCAATGACCCATTTGGAGGATGAGGAAAGAAGACAGGCACTCGGATTACCTGATTCGGCAATGGCAGCGACAGAGGGTTTTGAAGTCCTTAGTGATTCAGCAATGGCATACTCATCGGCAGGGACACGAACCAAATTGTTGTCGGAGGATGCAGCATGAGCATGTTGTCAATGGTGCCCACAAGAAGAGTTGTAGTCTTTATTTTGTACATTTGATGTAATAAAGTCTCATGAAGACTCTTGCTTGTAATTGCTTATTCATTAATAAAGTTGAAACATTCATTCATTCTTTCTTGTCTGTTTGAAGCTTTATGATAAAACATTAGTCTGTAGTCCATAAACAAACTTAACAACTTACGAAGAGACAAATGTAGATTTGCATGAACAAACTCTTCGTAGTTTGCTTAAAACGATACATTCGCCATCTAAGGGTCAAAGGACTATTGACCTCAGTATGATTGTTAGAAGAATCTATGATGTCTAGTTATGAGGTATTGAGAGTTGGAGACTCTATAGTTCTTCTAGGTATCTTCCGAAGGTACTGAATTGACCAGTGCACTTCTAGAGACAAGATAAGAACAAACCATTTAACCTCTTATGTCTCGAAGTCACTACGTATGAATTGCATCGTGCTTACCTTAATCCTGAAATGAGACATGACATTTCATACCTTACGTATTCTCATGTGAGAAAGTCAGAGTTCAGACTCACTATGTGATTCCGAACAAGGCCTATTGGTGAAATACTAAATTGTGAGAATGTCATGAGTAACTTTGTGAAGTTCTCATAGATATGGAATTCATGTACAAGATTGCTGAAATGCAATGTATATCACCTCATGCTTTGTGTTGTCGGTCATTTTCGGAAAATCCGAGACGCCGAGGAGGCACGTCATTCAAAGGGCCGATGGTCAGGCCGGAGGTCCTCGAAAGCGGCAAGCCTTCAAATCCTCGCCCCGAACTCTTGACTCCTTGAGTCGAGCGGAGTCCCTCGAGTCGAGACTTGAGTCGGCTCCTCAAGTTGTGCCTCGAGTCGGTCTCCTCGAGTCGAGCTTCGCTCCTTGAGTTGAGCCTCGAGTCGGTCTCCTCGAGTCGAGCTTCGCTCCTTCAGTTGAGCCTCGAGTCGGTCTCCTCGAGTCGAGCTTCGCTCCTTGAGTCGAGCCTCGAGTCGATCTCCTCGAATCAAACATCGAGTCGAGTCTTATCCGTCAAACGAGCATTTTTGTCATAAAATACCATGTCCACAATAGCTCAAAGGGAAGCGAGACGATCGCAAAAAGCCAGCAGAAACGAAGCCCAGCGCACGCCGCGCCAGCAGGACCGCGCGCCGTGCGCCGGGGTCGCGCGCCGCGTGTTGAGCGGCGCAGATCCCGCGCCGCGGGTTGCGCGCCGCGCCCTGAGCGCCGCGGGTTGTGCACCCCCTCTTGAAGAGGGGTGCGTTCCTAGTCCCACATGGACGCCAAAGTACCCTTCTAAGACCCTCAAACGCCTATATAAACCCCCTCCCATTGAGGGGAAAGCCATCCAATAAATTATCTTCATCTCTTATCGACACGCTCGATTTCTTACTCTTCTCTGCTTCTCTAGATGCCATATTTGGCCTGAAGCAGTCTCTCTTCTCTCTCCCCTGTTCTCAGAGGTTCCGAAGCACTCACGGGGACTTCCCGGATGTCGCTCCCTCTGACCGAACGTTCTCCGGTGCTCAAGCATGCCCCTAGGGTTCTCGACTAGAGTTCCCCTCGCGCGTCTAACACGCTAGACGCGTACGCGATCTCCGAGGTTCTGAGACGCTGCCGAGGACTCCTCGCGCCCCGTCTCCTTCGTCGAGCTCGCCTCTCCACCAAGGTTCTACGCCTCATACTGCGTCTTTCACGCTTGAACTACGTTCTGACCTGATCCCACGCACGGGTACGTAGGCAGCCGACAACCAAGGCACAGTCACTCCTCCTCCTCACCCCCTACCTCTCCCGAGAGGCGGGTTGATCGGAGAAAACCCTAGCTCGAGACTATCGAGTTCACACTCTTGGCCCGGGTGCGATCACTTGGTCCGGCCTTGGATCGAACCGCCCGAGGTTTTAAATAGTTGTTCATTTTCTTGCGACAACATTTTGGCGCTAGAAGGAGGGGACTTCCCGACCTATTCAGCCCGAAATCCCTTCTGTTCATCTTCTTCTTTTCTTCTACGAACTCAACCTTCTCGAACTTGAGAAACGATGAGTAGCCAACCACCCGTACGTTCTGAGGGCGTGATCAACCCCGATAACGTCACTGGGACCAAGAAATACTTCTTGCGCTCCCGAGCGCATGGTGACGAAGAGTCGCTCCACGAAGAGAGCTCGACCCGCTCACCATCTCCATCTCCTGATAACAGGGACGACCGCATCATGGAGTTAGAGGAGAGTATCCGCCGACTGAAGGCGAGGAACGCAAGGTACCACAGCCGACTGGCTGCAAAGCAACCTATGCGTGACACGATAATCCCCAACGGGAATCCTGAGAACCTCAACGAGGAAAGCCGCGACCGTGACCCTGATTACGAGGGTACTGGTGAGTCGGAGGATATCGAGACTTCTCTCACGAAGGACGGGGGACTCCCCGCCGTGTTTGAAGCCGGTCCGTCGAATCCCTTACCCCGAACAGGCGATGCGCCGGCAGCTTCTCAAGAGGGGAATTCCCGACGTTCAGCTCTCGACCGACTAGGTCCGAGGGAGAATGTTGCGGAAAGTCAGGGCGCGCGGAGAGCGCACCGTCGCAAACAAAGCCTGCGCCTCCGTACGACCAGCCCTGACCTTAGGGACCGCCTCACTGCTCAACGCATTGGGCGTGGCAATGATCTGAGAGAGCGACTAAGCTCTAGACCCAATATCCCGCTGGCAGCCCCAACTAACGGGAACCGCCGCGCAGGACAGGGGTCTAACGAGAGGCTGCAGGTGACTCCTCCCGATCAAGGGGTTACTCCAACGACCGGTCTCGATGTGGTCACTATGATCCACAACCTTCGAAATGAGGTACGAGATCTCCGAGAATACGGAATAGGTGGAAGTGCCTATGGGGTCGTTGAGGAGAATTCATCGCCTTTTACTACTCAGATACTGGCTGAGGTTTGTACGGGGAATTTCAAGCTCCCGAACCTCGCTCCTTATGATGGGAAAGCAGATCCTGCTTACCACATCCAGCACTATGAAACCTGGATGACGATGCAGGGTGTTTCTCCTGGCGCCATGTGCCAAGCTTTTAGTTTGACCCTCGCCGGACCCGGCTTTGAGTGGTTCAAGAACTTAAAGCCAGGAAGCATCCACTCGTTCAAAGACCTGAAGGATATGTTCCTAGCACGGTTCGCTACATCTATGGTCCAAAAGAAGACGAAGATGTACCTGTGGTCAATCAGGCAAGAGAGTGGCGAGTCTCTTAGACGATACCTCGCCCGATTCACTGAAGAGTCAAACAAGGTCGACCGCTTTGACGACGGTGACGCAATTGCCGCTATCATAGAAGGCTTGCGCACAAGTGACTTCCTCAAGTCTGTCGTCGGCCGTGTCCCTTCTACCATGGCCGAGTTAATGACTCGAGCTAAGACCTTCATGGGAGTCGAAGATTACCTCGACGGCCGCAAGAGCACTAATCAAAGCTCTCGCCGTCGAGAAGAACCTAGCCGCGAGCAGAACGAACCTCGTAAAAGGCGAAACAAGGGGAACCAGGTTTCTAGCAACCAACCCCCTGTACCTCAGAAACCGCGACTTGCGGAAAACTTCAAAGGGTACTCGTCGTTGACACCGCTTAACACAACGCCGGAAAGGATCTTGGCTCTGGCACATGACAAGTTCACGCCCCCGGCTCCAATGAAGAAGGATCCCGCAACTCGCGATCGATCCAGGTATTGTGAGTTCCATCGGGAATACGGTCATTTGACCTCGGAATGCTACAACCTCAAAAGGCAAATCGAGGCTTTGATCCAACGGGGTGAGCTGAAAGAGTTTGTGTTACGCATGATTAGCGCTGCGGGCCCCACCACGAACAGACAACAGTCTGGTCAGGGAGGAGGAACAGCCGCTTCTGCCGACCGAACCACGGCTACTGCCAACGCCGACCCACAACTCCACGTGGTAACCACCATACTGGGAGGTCCACAAGATGGAGATTCAGCCCGACAACGGAAGAAATTCCTTAGGGCCATGTCTCAGGAAGACGCTGCTATGCACGTCAACTTCACATATGAAGAACCTCCGTCCGTGCCTCACGAGACGATGTATTTCACCAATGAAGAGGCCAAGCGAGTTGTGCATCCGCACAATGACGCGATCGTGCTCAAGGCCCAAGTGGCCAATAACTTGGTGAAAAGGGTTCTCATCGATAACGGCAGCGCTGCCGACATAATTTTCAAGTCCACCCTAGAGCGCATGAAGCTCGGGGGGCTGCGCCCGACTCCAACCCAAACGCCATTATTTGGGTTCACTGGGGAAAAGGTTATGACCGAGGGCATCATCGACCTGCCGGTCACCTTTGGGACCCCCGGAGGAATTGAGGTCGTTCACATGGTTCCGTTCCTAGTGGTCGATCAAGAGTCGCCCTACAACTTAATCATCGGGCGACCCACATTGAACCGGCTAAGGGCAATCACTTCCATGTATCACCTACTGGTGAAGTTCCCCACTGAAGAGGGAATTGGCATTATGGCTGGAGACCAATCCCAAGCCAGAATATGCTACGTGCAAGGAGTTGATGGCAAATCCGCAGGAAAAGCGGTCAACACAATCTTCCAACTGGAAGACGATTACCCATGCAACCCAAGGGATGCAAGGAAGTTTGGAGAACTTGACCCCCGGGATGAAATCGAAAGACTCAAGGTGGAAACCTCCGATGATCTTGTGCCAATCGTCCTGGACGAATCTAAGCCTGATCAGGTTGTAAAAGTCGGCACCCGACTTCCACTCGCCATCAAAACTCAGCTTACTGCCTTCCTTAGGGAGTTCAAGGATGTTTTTGCGTGGACTCATGCGGACATGCCCGGAATCGATCCCGAGGTAATAGTGCACCGATTGAACGACGACCCAAAGGTCGCCGAAAAAGTGCAGGCTAGACGAACGTTCAACCCAGAACGATACCTGGCCATAAATGAAGAGGTCGAGAAACTCCTCACCGCAAACTTCATTCGAGAGGCTAAGTACCCTAAGTGGGTCGCCAACGTGGTAATGGTAAAAAAGCCCAACGGGAAGTGGCGAATTTGTATAGACTACAAAGATCTTAACAAAGCCTGCCCTAAGGACTGCTTTCCACTCCCACGCATCGAACAACTGATGGACGCCACGGCCGGCCATGAACTTCTAAGCTTCATGGACGCCTATTCAGGCTACAACCAAATTCGAATGCACGAGCCCGATCAAATTAAGACGACCTTTGTCACCGATCGAGGTCTCTATTGTTACAAGGTCATGCCTTTCGGCCTTAAGAACGCGGGAGCAACGTACCAGCGCTTGGTAAATCGGATCTTCGCCGATCAAATCGGCAAGACAATGGAAGTATACGTGGACGACATGCTCGTTAAAAGCCTACTGGCAACCAATCACGTACGCGACCTAAGGGAGATGTTCACAATCCTCCGCCGATATAAAATGAAGCTCAACCCCAACAAATGCGTATTCGGGGTTGAATCCGGGAAGTTCCTCGGTTACATCGTCAGCCGACGAGGCATAGATGCGAACCCGGAAAAAATCAAGGCATTCCTTGAAATGAAGTCGCCAAGACGAGTCAAAGAGGTACAAAGCCTGACCGGTCGGATTGCCGCTCTCACACGCTTCGTGTCTAAAGCCACCGACAAGTGTCAACCGTTCTTCAAAGCTCTGAAGAAGACGGACGGCTTTGAGTGGACGGACGAATGCGAAAGTGCCTTCCAAGAAATGAAGGCTTACTTTGGGTCCCCACCATTCCTCTCTAAATCGAGAGAGGGCGAGACGCTATACGTGTATCTCGCCGTCTCTGAAAGAGCTGTAAGTGCTGTCCTTGTCCGCGAAGAAAACAAGGTCCAGTGGCCGATCTACTACGTAAGCAAAGCCTTACTCGACGCGGAAACACGCTACACCGAGATAGAGAAACTTTCTCTGGCTCTCGTAACGGCAGCTAAGAAGCTGCGGCCGTTCATCCAAGCTCGCCCAGTCGCAGTGCGAACTGAGCATCCGATCGGTAAAGCTCTTCAAAAGGGAACATCGACTCGCATGGCGATCTGGTCCCAAGAATTGAGCGAGTACGGGATTGAGTTCCACCCAAGAACGGCTATAAAGGGGCAGGCCTTAGCCGACTTCGTGGCATAATTCTCTTATACTCCCGATATGGGAAGAGCGGAAGCTGACTTAAACGATGATGCGTTAACTCGGAAAAGGAAGGTAGACCCAACGGGTCCCATCTGGGAGCTATACGTAGATGGGGCATCTAATGCTCAGGGGGCTGGCGCCGGAATAATTTTGATTAACCACGACGGGGAAAAGCTGCGATACGCGCTTCACTACGGCTTCCAAGCCTCCAATAATGAAGCTGAATATGAAGCGCTCATTGTAGGGATAGAGCTGGCACAGAAACTCGGCTCCCATAACCTGCGAATACACCGCGACTCGCAGTTGATCGTAAACCAGGTTAAAGGAGATTACACCGCCAAGGAACCTAACATGGTCGCGTACCTGGCTAAGACAAACTCCAAACTCGATGCCTTCTCTTGGTTCGAGATTCACCAAATCCCAAGAGAACAAAATTCGGAGGCTGACGCGCTTGCTCGCCTCGGATCTGGCATCGACGAAGACGAATTGGGGACCGTACCCATTGAATTTCTCCCACGGCCATCCGTCTCCCGAGACGAAGTCGGGACCATAGAGGTTGCATCTCAGCCCACTTGGATGGACTCAATTGTCGAGTTTTTGCGAAAAGGGGAACTCCCCGAAGACCGCAAGGAAGCCGATAAACTGAGGGCCTTAGCATCCAAATACACGCTCCGTGAGGGCACACTCTATAAGCGCGGTTACTCGACACCGCTGCTCCGGTGCCTCGATAGCGTTGAGTCGACCAAGGTCCTCCTCGAAATTCATGAGGGCATCTGCGGGAACCACGCCGCTGGAACTTCCCTTGCGCTCAAAGCGCTTAAGCAAGGCTATTTCTGGCCTACCATGAAGCGAGATGCTTGCGAATGGGCAAGGCGTTGCGATAAATGCCAGCGCTTCGTGGAAATTCCGCGACAGCCCCCGACCCCATTAAGCAGCATCGTTGTCCCACGTCCCTTTGCTAAGTGGGGCGTGGACATCATTGGTAAGCTCCCTAGAGCGCCAAGGCAATACGAGTACGCCATTATCGCCATCGACTACTTCACTAAGTGGGTAGAGGCCGAGCCGCTTGCCAGAATAACTGAAGCAAACACGACAAACTTCATCTGGAAAAGCATCATATGCAGGCACGGTATCCCCGCCTCGATTGTGACCGACAACGGAGCACAATTTGACAACGCGCGAGCAAGAGATATCTGCGATCAATTGAAGATCAGCAAGACCTTCTCCTCGCCGCGTCATCCTCAGGCCAACGGCCAAGTCGAGGCAGTCAACAAGACTATCAAAAGCAACCTGAAAAAGAAGCTCGAAGACAAGAAAGGTGCCTGGGCCGAGGAATTGCCATTCGTCCTATGGGCATATAGGACCACCGCGCGAAACGCCACCGGCGAGACGCCATTCTCCCTTGCATATGGGGTCGAGGCCGTGGTTCCAATTGAAACCGAGATACCCACGTTCCGAATCGATACATTCGACGAAGCAGAGAACGACGAGGCCATGCGCCTTGAGTTGGACCTGATCGATGAAAAGAGAGCGGAAGCATTCAGACGCCTCGCCGCACAGAAGCGCAAGGTCGAAAGATACTACAACTCCAAGATCAAAAGGCGAACATTTGCCGTCGGAAGCCTCGTCCTCAGACGAGTGTTCCAGAACACACAAGTCCAAGGCGCCGGCGTCCTAGGCCCGAACTGGGAAGGCCCTTACAGAGTCTGCAAAGTCATTCACGACGGGACATACTACATCGAGCACACGGACGGAACTCCGATTCGCCACCCGTGGAACGCGGAGCACTTGAGGCAGTACTACCAGTAGCTAGCGTCCCCCGCATTTTTATCGCTTTTATTTCCCATTTTCAATAAGGCCTACGAGCCAATGTTTTAGGATTTTAATTTTCTCGCAAGTTTTTTGCAAAAGTAATAAAACTCGAGTTTTCCGTTTCAAATTCCGTTTTATGCAAGTTTTCTGGTTATCAACAATTAACTTATAACCCAAAAACTTGGGGGGGCTAGCTATGGTAAGGAAACTCTCAAAAGAACACGCTCACTCTCAAAAGAACACGCTCCACCAAAAAATCTTAAAACGCGTAAACGCGCAACCTATAAGACGCCTACATGGCGCAACCTTAGACGCCTACATGGAGCAACCTAAGACGCCTACATGGCGCACTTAAGACGCCTACATGGCACACGTAAGACGCCTACATGGCGCGACCTAAGACGCCTACATGGCGCACTTAAGACGCCTACATGGCGCACGTAAGACGCCTAAATGGCGCGACCTAAGACGCCTACATGGCGCACTTAAGACGCCTACATGGCGCACGTAAGACGCGTAAAGGCGCACTTAAGACGCTTACATGGCGCAACCTAAGACGCCTACATGGCGCACTTAAGACGCCTACATGGCGCACGTAAGACGCGTAAAGGCGCAACCCGTAAGACGCTTACATGGCGCAACCTAAGATGCCTACATGGCGCACTTAAGACGCCTACATGGCACACGTAAGACGCGTAAAGGCGCAACCCGTAAGACGCCTACATGGCGCAACCTAAGACGCCTACATGGCGCACTTAAGACCCCTACATGGCGCACGTAAGACGCGTAAAGGCACAACCCGTAAGACGCCTACATGGCGCACTTAAGACGCCTACATGGCGCACGTAAGACGCCTACATGGCGCAACCTAGGACGCCTACATGGCGCACTTAAGACGCCTACATGGCGCAACCCAAGACGCCTACGTGGCGCGCTTAAAACGCCTACCTGGCGCGACCTGAGACGTCCACTTGGCACAATCCGGCACACGTAAGGCACCTACGTAGCATGGCTGACTCGCAGTTGAAAATACTTAAGAACGCAAACCATCCAAGTGACTGGCGTGTTTGAAAAGGTATCCTGCTGAGGTAAAAGGATGGGCAAAACCATTGAGACAAACAATTGAGCATCTAAGCATGCCATAAAAGATGAATGTGCGAAAACATTAAAAGAAAGGGGCAACTGCCTCAAATCCTAGAAAGCATGCGCTAAGACAAGTGCGCTAAAGGGAAAAATCCTAGTAAGCAAGCGCTAAAACAGGTGCGCTGAATGGAAAAACCTAAAAAGCATGCGCTAAACACTTGCTCGAGAAAAATAAATAAAGGAAAAGGTCACTCGGCGGGATCGTCGCCTACAGGATCGGCCCCATCGAGTGATGGGAACAACGAGTCGAAGAAGTGGAAGGTGACCCCCCGAGAAACATTCTCGGTAGCTGTGGCGTCCCGACACTCCACCGCCGCCGCATGTCTTGCCTCCTCGACCCCGACATCAAAATCGTCTTGAAGGTCGGACGCAAGTTGTTCCGCCGCGGCTTTCTCCTCGGTGACCCGAGCCACCTCCTCCGCCAAGGAGTCGCGCTCACGCTCCGCACGAACACGGGCAGCCTCGCTCGATGTAAGCTGGCCCTGGAGAATGCCAACTTCTTCTATGCGCGATTCCAACTGACGTCGAAGGTCCCGCGCTTCGCTCCGGAAGACCTCCGTCGATCGAGTCGCCACTTCGAGGGCTTGACGTTCCGTCGTTAGCTCCTCAGCCATCTTCGCCACGGCCGCCTGAGCACGGTCGCACTTGCCGCGGGTGACTCCCAGTTCCACGCAAGCTTCTTGAAGCTGCTCGCAGAGACTCGCGAACTCTGCCCTGGAGTGAGAACTTCGCTCGGCGCGAGATAGCTGAGACTTCGCTTGAGCAAGCTCCTCTTGGGCAATCCTCATCCGCCTGATGAGGTCATGAAGGATCTTTTCGCCCCGGGTCGCTCGAGCAAGCACCTGAGAAGGCAAGGAGACAATTCAGTAAGAGACAAAGCCCCAAAACAGACAAAACAGGAGAAACTTACTCTCTGCGCGTCAGAAACGCCGTGACGAAAGAACTCCACATCGCTGCTGGCCACGATGCTCTTCCACATCTTCATCGAAGATTGAGCAAGGCCCTGGGAACATTCCCCCCTAACCTCCACGGCCTCCACGTCGACCATCGAGTTCACACGCTTAGAGTCCGAAGACATGTCTGGCAGAGCCGAGGAGGAGGGCCGCTTCAGAGAAGCGCGAGGGACGTTCTCCGGTGGATGGCCAATGTCGGGTTTCTCCCGACCGTCTGACACAGCAATCCGACAACGGACCGCCGCTAGCGACTTTGGATCCCGAGAAGCCTTCGCTAAACGCGCTCGAGCCCTCGCCCTAGCCGAAGAGACTGCAAAAGAGACAAAGTCAAAACCCTAAGCTAAAAGCAAAGGCAAGAAGCGCGAAACGTCGACATACCTTGAAGATCGCCGCTCGAGAGAGATGATGCGACACGGGGGGCACTCTCGGTCCGCTGACTAGGTGGAAATGGCGGGAACCACCCGGTGGAAGCCATCAGCTCAGGGGAACGAAAACGTTCAACGGCTTTCCGAGCCTCCGACATTCCTCGGATCTCCTTCACAAAATGGAGGTCATCGGCCCCCGCGTCAGCAGGAAACTCGGTCAAGGGGCCGAACCGGAGCGGCGCGTCGCCAAAGGCCTCCGCCGAGACCCACACCCATGGTCGTCGATTATACTTCTCTGAATCGATGATCAGCTTAGTATTCCGACGATCGCGGGCCACAAAGAAACTGGGTTGCCCGGGCGCAGGGAAGACCGCGATGAGATTGCGAAAATCACTCACGGTCATTACCCGCTCAGTCTGGCAATGCCACTCCATGTGGCACATCGCCACTATGCGGTAGAATGCCGGACTCATCTGACATGCGTGCACCCCCAGATGGGCGAGAAGCTGCTGAACGATGGGTTGAAACGGCAGCCGCAGCCCGCAGTTGAGACTTGCAACTGAAACTGCGGCAAATCCGCGACGAGGCCGAAAAGGACGGTCGCCCTTTAAGGGACGGAGAAGCGCCACGGACGACGGAATGGCGAATGCCTCCCGGAGACCGACGAATGTCCGGTAGGTGAGCGAGCTTGAAGCATCGACCCCCGAACAATCAAAGTCCTCGGGAGCGCAAAGCCCTCCTCGGGATACCACTCCGTCCTAGCAAGCGACCTCGCCGATACTAACGCCTCTGCGTCAGGGGTCTCGGGCTGAGAACCCCCTGGCTCCACGGAAGGGCTCCTACCCTCCGACACAACCGCGGCAGCCGCCGACGGTATCTTTGGACGCTCTGATGCGAGGCCTTCGGCCCCCGGACATGTCTCCGACTCACCTCCGGGATCTTCAGACTCGGGACCAAAGTCGTCCACGCAGTCTATCTCGTCGAGGACCGACTCTAGTGGAGTCACCGCATCCGCGTCCGTAACGTCTCCCGGCACGCCTTGAGGGTCCAAGTCGGACTGCGGCACGTCGAGGCGGGCTTTGTCACGAACCCCCTCGCCAACTAAGTTGATCACGAGGCGAGGGGCAGGTTCCCCGGACGTGGGATGATCGAACTCCCCACCTGTATCGCGCCCAGTTGGCGCGCGCTCTTCGTGAGGCTGAGTGACGGGCACGGTCACGCCTAGCTCGCCTTCCTCCAGCCACTGCTCTACTCCGCTTGGATTCTCTTCCATGTGCAGAGGAACTTCCCCTAATCCCGCGAAGAGATCATCCTCTGCATGTTCAGAACCCTGAAACAAGATAGAGAAATCAATCTCGGGACTCTCAGTTGAAAAGAGAGGAGGGACACCCATAATGCAAGCGTAAAAAAGGGAAAACAAGCGTAGAGAAGAGAGAAAAAATAAAGTGAGGAATAAATAGAAGGGGGGGCCTATTTATAGACTTCTAGGGGGGTAGGAGTCGAAATCCTACTTACACAAGGAGCAAAATCGGAGAAAAAAACTCCATAAAGTCGGAGTTCTCCCGCGCAAGGCGAACCAGCCCCGCGCACGGGGCGCGCCGCGCGCCAAGCCCGCGCGCCGCGCCGTCCAGGGCGAGCGCCGCGCGGCCCCCTAAAAAAAAAAAAAAAAAAAAAAGAAGAAGAGGAAAAGATTTTTCCTCGGGATCACAAGACACGGGAAATATTTTCCTCAAACACCCAACTAGAAGAACAAAAAGTTCATCGCTGGGACACCTCCCGAGCGATGAACTTGGGGGGCTAATGTTGTCGGTCGTTTTCGGAAAATCCGAGACGCCGAGGAGGCACGTCGTTCAAAGGGCCGATGGTCAGGCCGGAGGTCCTCGAAAGCTGCAAGCCTTCAAATCCTCGCCCCAAACTCTTGACTCCTTGAGTCGAGCGGAGTCCCTCGAGTCGGCTCCTCGAGTCGAGCCTCGCTCCTCGAGTTGAGCCTCGAGTCGGTCTCCTCGAGTCGAGCTTCGCTCCTCGAGTTGAGCCTCGAGTCGGTCTCCTCGAGTCGAGCTTCGCTCCTTGAGTTGAGCCTCGAGTCGGTCTCCTCGAGTCGAGCTTCGCTCCTTGAGTCGAGCCTCGAGTCGATCTCCTCGAATCAAACATCAAGTCGAGTCTTATCCGTCAAACGAGCATTTTTGTCATAAAATACCATGTCCACAATAGCTCAAAGGGCCCGGAAGCGAGACGATCGCAAAAAGCCAGCAGAAACGAAGCCCAGCGCACGCCGTGCCAGCAGGACCGCGCGCCGGGGTCGCGCGCCGCGCCTGGACAAGGCCGCGCCGCGCGTTGAGCGGCACAGATCCCGCGCCGTGGGTTGCGCGCCGCGGGTCGCGCGGCGCGCCCTGTGCGCCGCGGGTTGTGCGCCCCCTCTTGAAGAGGGGTGCCTTCTGTTGGAATTGATCTAGGGTTTAAGAAAAAGATTAAACGCTTCGGGAAGCGGCGGAATTTTAAAAAATTTCTTTTCAAGTAAAAACAGTTTTTACTAACCTAGACAAAGAGCAAGTACATGTAATTAAAAACCAATATGAGTTATGAAGTTCACTAACCTTTCTTGAAGCTTGAACATTGTAGAAGCTTTTGGAAAGTTTGCAACGCTCGTCTCCCCTCGCAGCACGTCTCTCTTCCTTTCCTTGGCACCTCGAGCAACCACGAAAGTTTCTATCACTAAATCACTCGAAAAGAAGGAATCAGTGAGTGGGCACTTTTAAACACTACGACTTAAGAACGAGTCTCGAAGTCGCAGAGCTAAACACTAGGTCGAGTGAGGACCTAGGTCCCAAGACAAGAAATAATCGAAAATAAACTAGAGAGAGAGAGAGAGGATTTTCGGCCAAAGTTCTAGAGAGAGAGTCTCTCAAATCTCTTAAACTTGGATGAATGAAATGTGAGGAAATGAGGCTCCTATTTATAGGAGAGGTCTCACCTTCAATAAGGTAGTTTCCTCTTCTATAGAATATCACATATTCATGAGCCAAATTCCTCTCTTTCCCTTTGAGACACTCGGCCAAGCTAGGGCTTCTAGAAGCCTTGATTTGTTTCCTATTTTGTTCAAGGCTTGCCTTTTCTCTCAACATGGCCGATTCTTTATGCATCCCATATGCAAAATTTGTTTCCTCTTTTTCTTTTGGCAACTATCTAAATACATTTATGCACAAAATAAACTCTCCTATTTCTCTATTAGGGTAGGCGCCCAAGTCTCTCTAGAAGGAGCTTCTAGAAGCTTCTTCATTTGTTCATGACAACATGAGAAAGGCCCATTAAGAATTTTCAATAAAATTCTTATGAAATGAAATTAATTCACAAGGCCCAATTAATCATATTATGGCCGAGTGACATTAAGTCATCAAATGAACTTGTCAAAATTTATTGACAACCATTTCATCCTTATGTCTCAAAAGACTAAAATACCCTTTCGACAATTTTCGTTCTTGTTTTGACTTAGCTTCCAGTTTAACTATTCCTATCGATGTGATTCGTGACAGTGACATCATGGACCCAAATGAACAAAGCTTGAGCTAAACACTTGGACTCAAAAGTTCACAAACCTTTTCCAAGTTTAGCTTAATGCCAACTGACTCCACTAAAGAGCTGACACTGAAAATCTCTCGGTTCAAATGAATTTATTTTCTACTCAAGAATTCGACCTAATTATGATGAGCGGATCCACTTAATATTATCTATGTTTACCCTTCATGAATGTCATCAGCTAGTCGGGATTTACTAAATTACCATTTTACCCTTCTAGCTGTTATTTCCTCAACTCCTTTGTCGCTTGTGAATAAGTTAGAAACAATGTATTGACGAGGAGCTAACAAGTCACATTGTTTCATCCAAAAGAGTCAGGACTCAATTTGGACACTGGCCAGTTCATTTATTCACACTCCAAGGAACAAAGCATGAGGTGACATACATTGCATTTCAGCAATCTTGTACATGAATTCCATATCTATGAGAACTTCACAAAGTTACTCATGACAGACTCACAACTTAGTACTTCACCAATAGGCCTTGTTCGGAATCATATAGTAAGTCCGAACTTTGACTTTCTCAAATGAGAATACTAAGGTGTGAAATGGCATGTCTCATTTTAGGATTAAGGTAAGCATGATGCAATTCATACATAGTGACTTCGAGACATAAGAGGTTAAATGGTTTGTTCTTATATTGTCTCTAGAAGTGCACTGGTCAATTCAGTACCTTCGGAAGATACCTAGAAGAACTATAGAGTCTCCAACTCTCAATGCCTCATAACCAGACATCATAGATTCTTCTAACAATCATACTGAGGTCAATAGTCCTTTGACCCTAAGATTGCGAATATATCATTTTAAGCAAACTACGAAGAGTTTGTTCATGCAAATCTACATTTGTCTCTTCGTAAGTTGTTAAGTTTGTTTATGGACTAAAAGACTAAGATTTTATCATAAAGCTTCAAACAAGGAAGATTGAATGAACGTTTCAACTTTATTAATGAACAGATAGGCAATTACAAGCTAGAGTCTTCATGAGACTTTATTACATCAAATGTACGAAATAAAGACTACAACTCTTCTTGTGGGCACCATTGACAACAAACTCCCACTTGACTCAAAGAAGGTGTGTGTAGTCCTTCATGCCTAATCCCTCACGATGTTGGTCGAAGACCTTGTTCGCTAGGGCCTTGGTGAATGGATCTGCGAGGTTGTCCACCGTTGAGATCTTCTTCACTTCCACGTCTCCGCGCTGCACGATCTCTCGAATCAAATGGTATTTCCTCTCAATATGCTTAGAGCGCTTATGGCTTCTAGGTTCCTTTGAGTTAGCGACAGCCCCACTATTATCACAATAAAGGGTCATGGGCTCGTCGACGTTTGGAACAACTTCCAAATACTTAAGGAACTTTCTAAGCCATACAGCCTCTTCGGATGCTTCACAAGCAGCCACATATTCTGCTTCCATTGTGGAGTCAGCAATGCAAGATTGCTTAATACTTCTCCACACAACAGCTCCACCATTAAGGATGAACACAGATCCCGAAGTGGATTTCCTGGAATCCTTATCCGCTTGAAAATCGGAGTCGGTATATCCCGTTATAGTCAGGTCAGTACCTGAGTATGTAAGCATCAAGTTCCTAGTTCTTCGAAGATACTTAAGAACATGCTTAACAGCAATCAAGTGCTCGGGTCCAGGGTTGGATTGGAAACGGCTAACTACGCCAACGGCGAAACAGATGTCAGGTCTAGTGCAAAGCATAGCATACATGAGGCTTCCTACGGCAGAGGCGTAAGGAATCTTCCTCATGTCTTCAATCTTTTGTGCAGTCTTGGGAGACTGGTCCTTAGAGAGTGAAACTCCATGCCTAAAGGGTGTTTGACCCCTCTTGCAGTCTTGCATCGAGAAGCGATCCATCACCTTATCAATATAAGTTGCTTGAGAGAGCGACAGGGTCCGGTTTTTCCTATCTCGAAAGATTTGGATCCCTAGAATGTACGCGGCTTCTCCTAGATCCTTCATATCGAATTGCTTTGCCAGCCAGACCTTAACCTTAGATAACTTACCCACGTCATTACCAATGAGTAGTATATCATTGACATATGGTACCAGAAACACAACTTTACCTTCGTGTATTAACTTGTAAACACAAGGCTCATCTATTGACTGTTCAAAGCCGAAGCTCTTTACAGTTTCATCGAATCTAATATTCCATGACCTAGATGCTTGCTTTAGTCCATAAATGGATTTAAGCAACTCACAAACCTTGGTCTCTTGACCTTTATCCATGAAACCATCTGGTTGAGCCATGTAAATGCGCTCGTCAAGATTGCCATTCAGAAAGGCTGTCTTGACATCCATTTGCCAGATCTCATAGTCGAGAGCTGCAGCTATGGATAGGAGTATGCGGATGGATTTAAGCATCGCGACTGGCGAGAAGGTTTCTTCATAGTCAATCCCTTCTTGTTGGGTATAACCCTTCGCCACAAGTCGTGCTTTGAACGTCTCGACGTTCCCATCAGGACCCCTTTTCTTCTTGTATATCCACTTACACCCTACGGGTTTAATCCCTTCAGGAAGGTCTACAAGTTTCAAGACTTTGTTGACATACATCGAGTGCATTTCAACTTTCATGGCGTCAAGCCAAAGGTTTGATTCAGAACAAGCCATCGCTTGGCTATAGGAAACAGGGTCATCAATGTCGGAGACGGCTACAAGAGAGTCTCCATAAGACATGTACCTGTCAGGCTTTTGAGTAGCCCTCCCACTACGTCTAAGTACTACTTGACGAGATTCTGATGAGTTAGGTTGTGTTTCAGTTGGGGTAAGAACAGTTCTTACAGATGAGGTAGAAGCTTCCTCACCCAACTTTTCTTCAAGCACAATTTTGCTTCTAGGTTTCGCATCCTTCATAAAGTCCTCCTCAAGGAAACGAGCATTCGTGCTAACGAAAGTCTTATCGTCCTCGGGACTATAGAAAGTAAAACCTTTGGTTTCCTTCGGATATCCTACAAACAGGCACAATTCTGACCTACTAGCCAACTTGCTAGTCTTTTGCCTCAGCACGTGTGCAGGGCAACCCCAAATTCGGATGCGGCCAAGATTCACTTTACGGCCAGTCCATCGTTCATAAGGAGTACCAGGAACCGTCTTGGACGGAACTTGGTTCAGAATGTAGGCGGCTGTTTCGAGGGCATATCCCCAAAAGGAAAGCGGGAGTGATGAGTAACTCATCATTGATCTAACCATCTCCATAAGAGTTCGGTTTCTTCTCTCTAACACCCCGTTTTGTTGAGGTGTGCCAAGTGCGGTAAGCTGAGAAGCGATACCTTCTTCTTTAAGAAAGTCATCGAACTCTCCAGACATATACTCACCACCTCGATCGGATCGAAGGGTTTTGATCACTTTGCCAGTTTGCTTTTCCACTAAAGCCCTAAAGACCTTAAATACGTTAAAGGTCTCGGATTTGTGTTTAAGCAAATAGACAAACCCATATCTTGAGTAATCATCAGTGAAGGTAACGAAGTATTCGTATCCTCCACGTGCTTGTTGGTTGAGCGGACCACATACATCAGAATGTATTAGTTCCAGCAACTCAGTGGCTCTTCGACCCTTATCGGAGAAAGGTCGCTTAGTCATTTTTCCTTCTATACAGAATTCACAAGTAGGTAGTGAACCTATTGCAGAGGCTTGGAGTGGACCATCCCTCACAAGTCTCTTAATCCTATCTAGACTGATATGACCAAGTCTTAAGTGCCAGAGGTATGTTGATTTTGTTAGATCGGAGGATTCAGAAAGTTTGATCCTCTTTGGCTCCCTTATTAGATCATTATCTATTTCGGTGTCTAAAAGAGAAGGTTTAGTGGGATAGATGTAGAAAAGAGCATTCTTCACACATGCATCAGTGACAAGAATTATCAGGAAACGAAATACGAATTCCATTCTTAATGAACTTTAAACAATAATCTTGCTCACGAAGACGAGCAACGGATATTAAGTTCTTCCCAAAGGTAGGAACAAAATAAACATTATTCAAGTTTAAAGTGTGGTCTTCAAAAGACAGCGTCACGGATCCCACAGCCTTTGCAGACACCAGGCTCCCATCACCCCATTTGAAACAGAACTCGCCTTCCTCTAAGCTTTTGGTTTTCTTGAAACCATTTAAGGAACAACAAATATGGTTAGTAGCAGCGGAGTCAAGAATCCACGTTGATACATTATCAGCTACTAAGCATGCTTCGGTAACTAGTACAATACTATGTTCCTTTGCTTTGAGATTTGCAGGACAGTTCTTTTTATCGGCCTTGTGAGGTCTCTTCTTAGTTCTAGAGGCGGAGGCTTTTTGCTCAGTAGCATGTGCCTCTCCTTCATTCCTCTTTCTCTTAGTGAGACCTACATCACTGTGAAGTTCCTTCATAAGCTTGGTAACAGTGTACTCTAGCATGTTTATGGAGTAGTTCATCTTGGAGGTATCAAGAGATGCGGGGAGAGTTTCTAAGATCATATCTATGACATTCTTCCCATTAGTCTCAGATCCTAGGATTTCCATTTTATTTAGAAAACTAATGATCAGTATCATAAAGTCTCTAACAGGAGTCTTAGCCTTCATATGACAGTTCATAAACTGTCGGACTGCTTGTTGCCTTGTTTGATCCCCTTGCCCTCCAAACATCTCAAGGAGATTGTAGAGCATTTCGGCAGTGGTCTCGATGTCACGATGTTGCTCTTTCAGCATATTGTTCATAGATGCCAAGATATAGCACCTCACAATCTCATCGGATCGAAGCCAGGCCGCTAAGGCGTCATTGTCCTCTTGAGTCGAATCATCATTCGTAAGAGGAGGACACGGGGTGGTGAGTACCCATTTGTGCTTGGTAAGGATTATGTCGAGGTTATGTTTCGAATCTACGTAGTTTTCGTTTTCGAGTTTGATCGAGGAAAGAAAGATAGAGAGATGGTTGAGAGACATATTGCCTATATAAGTTGAAACAAGTTTATGATTAGTCTTTGGTTTAGGATTTAAGTTTCATTAAGACTTTTGTAAAATCCAAAGGTGTTATAAACCAAACGATAATTTACTCCCTCAAGAGAAGGCCGCAAAAAATCTCCATTTATAAGTAAATGACACATCATTAATGCTAAGCCAAGATGTCAATACATCTATTTTGACTAGCCACCTTGTAAATTGGTTTGATCACTCACATCCTTTCGCAGAGCCTCAAGGGAGGATACTAGGGATTGAGCCTAAGCGTGCAACCAACCACTTAGTCCAAAAGATCAGCTTTGAAAAACAATCCCCCAAGGGGAGGCCTTGCCATCATTGCATCACTCTCGGACGTAGCTCATTGAGCAATGATCGAAGCAATAACGCCTTGGAGTACTCATATTTAAGTGAGGGTCGCAAGAGCGGCTCTTAGTCCCACGTTATTGCATCTTTCACTAGTGTTGGGGATCGCGGGTTACAAACAACGAATATAACCCTCCCACTTAGTTTTTGGAGTTGGTTCATCGACTCTTATAAGTTCGGAAACAAATTTCCTAGTTAGAGAGCGACATAGCGGACAACTAGAAGAGAATCCTAGATCGACATGTTCAGAGCAGTATTAGTGCATAAAGGCACAAGGTACATACTCGATCTTTTCCTATTTTCTATTTCGGGAAAGTGCGTGAGGGAAGTGTGAACTTCAACTCACTCGAACACTTGAAAGTTTGAGATTACACATCTTTTTATTTTTCGGCTTGTCTACAAGGAGACCTCCCACTCAAAATTTCAAGAGCATATAGATTTTGAACATATGTGATATAGATATAGTTTTGAAAACATTTTGAAAACTTATTTGATTTGGATGACAAAATATTTTCAAGTTTGAAAGTGAAAACGGTTTTTCAAAATTCAAACTAGTTTTGTAAAAAATTCAATTTCAATTAAACTTTCAAAAATCAAAACATTTTAATCTTACACATCATGTTTATAATCATATGAAAAACATTTTTTCTCAAGAAAGTTTTCTCATTAGAGTTCTATAACTCATGGTAGTGGGGTTTGAAAATCCGGATTTCTAAAAAACTGGAGTTTCAGACAGCCGCGCACCTCGGAGTAAAATCGCCATATCTGGCGGCTCCGATGTCCTTTTCAGCCGAAACCGGTGGCATTGGACAGAGGACAGACAGAGCTTTAATTTGATTCAAGAATCATTAAATTTTGATTTCGGAGCAGAGATTTATGCCACTTTTAATGCGGGTTTACTCCAGCTCAAAGAAAAAGAAATAAATTAAAACTTTGGTCCTTTTTAGGTGCGAAAAAAAATCAAGTGTAACGGAACGTTTTAAGATGTTTTTTAAAGCTTTTATATGTGTTTTATTAGCAAGGTAATAACATAGAATAAAAGAAATAACAACATGCATAAAACGATTCAAGTAAAAATAAGAAACTAGCAAGATATCAAAACTAGTCACAAAATTTTACTCGAAATTTCTCAAACCTTTAAAACACGTTTTTCAATATAAAAAATTAAAAACTTTTAGAACTGATTCTAATGTGTTTTAAAAACATCCCAAACTCATAGAAAATCAATATGCTTTTTAATTTAAAGACAAGAGCATTAAATTAAAAAAAATCTAAGATTACAATTCTAACTTGTCACAAAATTAGTAAACTTTCGAAAACGATTTTCAAGCTCATAATTTTAAAAACATGTACATGCTAATCTTTGACCATAGCTCTGATACCATTTGTTGGAATTGATCTAGGGTTTAAGAAAAAGATTAAACGCTTCGGGAAGCGGCGGAATTTTAAAAAATTTCTTTTCAAGTAAAAACAGTTTTTACTAACCTAGACAAAGAGCAAGTACATGTAATTAAAAACCAATATGAGTTATGAAGTTCACTAACCTTTCTTGAAGCTTGAACCTTGTAGAAGCTTTTGGAAAGTTTGCAACGCTCGTCTCCCCTCGCAGCACGTCTCTCTTCCTTTCCTTGGCACCTCGAGGAACCACGAAAGTTTCTATCACTAAATCACTCGAAAAGAAGGAATCAGTGAGTGGGCACTTTTAAACACTACGACTTAAGAACGAGTCTCGAAGTCGCAGAGCTAAACACTAGGTCGAGTGAGGACCTAGGTCCCAAGACAAGAAATAATCGAAAATAAACTAGAGAGAGAGAGAGAGGATTTTCGGCCAAAGTTCTAGAGAGAGAGTCTCTCAAATCTCTTAAACTTGGATGAATGAAATGTGAGGAAATGAGGCTCCTATTTATAGGAGAGGTCTCACCTTCAATAAGGTAGTTTCCTCTTCTATAGAATATCACATATTCATGAGCCAAATTCCTCTCTTTCCCTTTGAGACACTCGGCCAAGCTAGGGCTTCTAGAAGCCTTGATTTGTTTCCTATTTTGTTCAAGGCTTGCCTTTTCTCTCAACATGGCCGATTCTTTATGCATCCCATATGCAAAATTTGTTTCCTCTTTTTCTTTTGGCAACTATCTAAATACATTTATGCACAAAATAAACTCTCCTATTTCTCTATTAGGGTAGGCGCCCAAGTCTCTCTAGAAGGAGCTTCTAGAAGCTTCTTCATTTGTTCATGACAACATGAGAAAGGCCCATTAAGAATTTTCAATAAAATTCTTATGAAATGAAATTAATTCACAAGGCCCAATTAATCATATTATGGCCGAGTGACATTAAGTCATCAAATGAACTTGTCAAAATTTATTGACATCCATTTCATCCTTATGTCTCAAAAGACAAAAATACCCTTTCGACAATTTTCGTTCTTGTTTTGACTTAGCTTCCAGTTTAACTATTCCTATCGATGTGATTCATGACAGTGACCTCATGGACCCAAATGAACAAAGCTTGAGCTAAACACTTGGACTCAAAAGTTCACAAACCTTTTCCAAGTTTAGCTTAATGCCAACTGACTCCACTAAAGAGCTGACACTGAAAATCTCTCGGTTCAAATGAATTTATTTTCTACTCAAGAATTCGACCTAATTATGATGAGCGGATCCACTGAATATTATCTATGTTTACCCTTCATGAATGTCATCAGCTAGTCGGGATTTACTAAATTACCATTTTACCCTTCTAGCTGTTATTTCCTCAACTCCTTTGTCGCTTGTGAATAAGTTAGAAACAATGTATTGACGAGGAGCTAACAAGTCACATTGTTTCATCCAAAAGAGTCAGGACTCAATTTGGACACTGGCCAGTTCATTTATTCACACTCCAAGGAACAAAGCATGAGGTGACATACATTGCATTTCAGCAATCTTGTACATGAATTCCATATCTATGAGAACTTCACAAAGTTACTCATGACAGACTCACAACTTAGTACTTCACCAATAGGCCTTGTTCGGAATCACATAGTGAGTCCGAACTTTGACTTTCTCAAATAAGAATACTAAGGTGTGAAATGGCATGTCTCATTTCAGGATTAAGGTAAGCATGATGCAATTCATACATAGTGACTTCGAGACATAAGAGGTTAAATGGTTTGTTCTTATATTGTCTCTAGAAGTGCACTGGTCAATTCAGTACCTTCGGAAGATACCTAGAAGAACTATAGAGTCTCCAACTCTCAATGCCTCATAACCAGACATCATAGATTCTTCTAACAATCATACTGAGGTCAATAGTCCTTTGACCCTAAGATTGCGAATATATCGTTTTAAGCAAACTACGAAGAGTTTGTTCATGCAAATCTACATTTGTCTCTTCGTAAGTTGTTAAGTTTGTTTATGAACTAAAAGACTAAGGTTTTATCATAAAGCTTCAGACAAGGAAGATTGAATGAACGTTTCAACTTTATTAATGAATAGATAGGCAATTACAAGCTAGAGTCTTCATGAGACTTTATTACATCAAATGTACGAAATAAAGACTACAACTCTTCTTGTGGGCACCATTGACAACACCTTCCTAGTCCCACATGGACGCCAAAGGACCCTTCTAAGACCCTGAAACGCCTATATAAACCCCCTCCCATTGAGGGGAAAGCCATCCAATAAATTCTCTTCATCTCCTATCGACACGCTCGATTTCTTACTCTTCTCTACTTCTCTGGATGCCATATTTGGCCTGAAGCAGTCTCTCTTCTCTCTCCCCTGTTCTCAGAGGTTCCAAAGCACTCACGGGGACTTCCCGGACGTCGCTCCCTCTGACCGAACGTTCTCCGGTGCTCAAGCACGCCCCTAGGGTTCTAGACTAGAGTTCCCCTCGCGCGTCTAACACGCTGGACGCGTACGCGATCTCCGAGGTTCTGAGACGCTGTCGAGGACTCCTCGCGCCCCGTCTCCTTCGTCGAGCATGCCTCTCCACCAAGGTTCTACGCCTCATACTGCGTCTTTCACGCTTGAACTACGTTCTGACCTGATCCCACGCACGGGTACGTAGGCAGCCGACAACCAAGGCACGGTCACTCCTCCTCCTCACCCCCTACCTCTCTCGAGAGGTGGGTTGATCGGAGAAAACCCTAGCTCGAGACTATCGAGTTCACACTCTTGGCCCGGGTGCGATCACTTGGTCCGGCCTTGGATCGAACCGCCCGAGGTTTTAAATAGTTGTTCATTTTCGTGCGACAACACTTTGTTCCTTGGAATATGAATAAATGAACTGGCCAGTGTCCAAATTGAGTCCTGACTCTTTTGAATGAAACAATGTGACTTGTTAGCTCCTCGTCAATACATTGTTTCTAACTTATTCACAAGCGACAAAGGAGTTGAGGAAATAACAGCTAGAAGGGTAAAATGGTAATTTTGTAAATCCCGACTAGCTGATGATATTCATGAAGGGTAAACACTGATAATATTCTATGGATCCACTCATTACAATTAGGTTGAGTTCTTGAGTAGAAAATAAATTCATTTGAACCGAGAGATTTGTGTCAACTCTTTAGTGGAGTCAGTTGATGACATTAAGCTAAACTTGGAAAAGGTTTGTGAACTTTTGAGTCCAAGTATTTAGCTCAAGCTTTGTTCATTTGGATCCATGAGGTCACTATCACGAATCACATCGAGTAGGAATAGTTAAACTGGAAGCTAAGTCAAAACAAGAACGAAAATTGTCAAAAGGGTATTTTTGTCTTTTGAGACATTGGATGAAATGAATGTCAATAAATTTTTTGACAAGGTCATTTTATGACTTAATGTCACTCGGCCAATATTAGTCTTATTGGGCCTTGTGGATTAATTTCATTTCATAAGAATTTTATTGAAAATTCTTAATGGCCTTTTTCATGTTGTCATGAACAAATGAAGGAGCTTCTAGAAGCCCCTTCTAGATTGAAATAGGCGCCCAACATACCTAAAGAAAGAGAGAATATTTTGTGCATAAATGTGTCATGATGCTTGCCAAAAGAAAAAAGAGGAAACAAATTTCCCACACATGTACTAAGGGAATCGGCCAAGTAGACAAAAAGGCAAGGCAAGGAACAAAAAAGGAAACAAATCCAAGCCTTCTAGAAGGTTGCCTTGGCCGTGTGGAATAAGAGGTTAATGGGCAATATTTGCTCATGAATATGTGATATTCTATAGAATAGGAAACTACCTTATTGAAGGTATGACCTCTCCTATAAATATGAGCCTCATTCCACACATTTCATTCATCTCAAGTTCTAGAGATTTGAGAGCTTCTCTCTCTGGCTTGGCCGATCCTCTCTCTCTCTCTCTATTCAATTTCGTCTTTATTGTTTTGGCACCTAGGTCCTCATTTGACCTAGTGTTTAGCTCTCCGACTTCGAGACTCGTTCTGAAGTCGTAGTGTTTAAAAGTGCCCACTCACTAATTCCTTTCCTCTCGAGTGATTTAGTGATAGAAACTTTCGTGGTTGCTCGAGTTGCCGAGGAAGAAAGAGAGACGTCCTGCGAGGGAGACGAACGTTGCAACTTTCCAAAAGCTTCTCAATGTTCAAGCTTCAAGAAAGGTTAGTAATCTTTAATGCTCATATTAGTTTTTATTTACATGTGCTTGCTCTTTGTCTAGGTTAGTAAAAACTGTTTTACTTAGAAAGAAATTTTTTAAAATTCCGCCGCTTACCGAAGCGTTAAACTTTTTATTAAACCCTAGATCAATTCCAACAGAGCAGCAGGGTTCTTTTGATTCTTGTACTGAAGCTTTCGGCACTCTTGGATTGTATGACCTGGTTTCTTGCAGTAGTTACAAGTGACTGCGACAGTGTCTGTTGGACGAGAATCTGAATTCCTTGGGGCTCCAGGTTTGTAATAAGCGGGGCGGCTTGAGCTATGCGTGTTTCGGGATAGTAGAGCTCCACTGACAGGATTAGACGGGGTTTCCTCATTGCGAAGAACGCGGCTGAACACCTCTTGGAGAGAGGAAATGTCAGAACCAAAGATGATCTGAGACATTGCAGTGTCAAAGGTCGAAGGCAGTCCCGCAAGAAAACTCATAATGGCCATTTTCTCTCGCTGCTCTTATTGAACTTTCATGTCGGCACTGAAGGGCAGCAATATGTTGAGCTCTTCGTAGATCTTCTTGAACTCCATAAAATAGGTGGTGAGAGATTGGTGCTGTTTTTCAGCCCTGTAGAAGGCTTTGCATACATCGAACATGCGAGAGAGATTCCCTTTTCCAGAATAGAGGAAATCCAAATAGTCCATTAATTCTTTGATGAACTCGCAGTGATTAACAAGACCAATTACCTCACTACCAATGGAGTTACGGATTTGAAGGAAAAGACGAGCATCTTCCCGAAGCCATGCTTGCTTTGACTCGTCACTTGGAGCTGTATTAGTTAGATGATCATCTTTGTCGATACTCCGGAGAAATAACCGGATGGTTTTGCTCCAATCAAGGTAATTAGAACCACTCAACTTGTGGTCGGTGATCTTCGAGAGGATGGACATGATCTCCGGTACACCAAGAGCTTTTTTCTCAGCCATGTCGTTCTAGAAGAGTGAGCAGCTAGACGTAACGTCGAAGAGTTTTTTTTTTTTTTGCGGCAGCGACGACGGCGGCGTGTGGCTCGGCGGAATGGACAGGTTTTGGCACAGAGTTGGTCAAAATTGTGTTTGGGATGTTTATAAGTAGGTGGTGAGAGTAAAAACAATTGAGAACAAGGGATTTTGAAATGGGTTTTGAAACCTTAGAAATTGGGTAAAGAAATTTTGAATTTTCTTTGAAATTTAGAAGGCTCTGAGTTTGTGAGGCTACGAATTTTGAGAAGGCTCTGATACCATGTAATCAGAGAGAATTAGAGAATGAAGGTTGTGAGTTTGTCATTCATAGTTACGGGTATTTATACACAAAAATAATAACGTAATTGGTAACAAAATATTCTCTAATAACTACGTAATAATCTCCTAATAACTACATAATATGAATGATGATTCGAAAAAAGAGGAAAAGGACGCCCTGGCGGCCTGGCTTCGATCCGATGAGATTGCGAGGTGCTATTTCTTAGCATCAATGAACAATGTGTTGCAACAACAACATCGTGCCATCGAGACTGCCGCCGACATGCTCTACAATCTCCATGAGATGTTTGGAGGGCAAGGACGTCAAGCAAGGCAAGAAGCGGTCCGACAGTTTACGAACTGTCGTATGAAGGCTGAAACTCCCGTTAGAGATCATATGATGCTGGTCATTAGTTATCTAAACGAAATGGAGATCCTTGGATCTGAGATTGATGTAGAGACCAAAATAGATATGATCTTGGAAACACTCCCCGAGTCTTTTGATACCTTCAAGTTGAACTACTCCATGAACAAGCTAGAGTACACTGTTACCAAGCTTATGAAGGAACTTCACACTGCTGAGGGTCTCACTAAGAAAAACAGGACTCAATGAGAGGTACATGCTACTGCCTCCACCTCTGGATCGAAGAAGAGACCTCGCAAGGCCGAGAAGAAGAACCAATCTAAGGTTCAAAAGAAGAACAAGACGCCAAAGGTTCCAAAGGTGGACAAGTCTAACGACAAGTGCCACCACTGCAATGAACCTGGTCACTGGCGTAGGAACTGTCTTGCCTACCTCAAGACTAAGGAAAAAGATATTGTACTTATTACCGAAGCTTGTTTAGTAGATGATAATGTATCATCGTGGATTCTTGACTCCGCTGCTACTAACCATATTTGCTGCTCCTTGACTGGTTTTAGGAAAAGTAAAAGCTTAGAGAAAGGCGACTTCTGCTTCAAGTGGGGTGATGGGAGCTTGGTGTCTGCGAAGGCTGTGGGATCCGTGACGCTGTCTTTTGAAGACCGCAGTTTAAATTTGAATAATTTTTATTATGTTCCTTCCTTTAGGAAAAACTTAATATATGTTGCTCATCTTTTAGAGCAAGATTATTGTTCAAAGTTTATAAAGAATGGAATTCGTATTTCTTTTTCAAATTCTTTTGTCACTGATGCATGTATGAAGAATGCTCTTTTCTACATTTATCCCATGCAAGCTTCTCTTTTAGACACTAAAATAGATAATTATCTAGTTAGGAAGCCAAAGAGGATCAAACTTTCTTAATCCTCCGATCTAAGCCTCTGCAATAGGTTCACTACCTACTTGTGAATCTTATATAGAAGGAAAATGACTAAGCGACCTTTCACTGCTAAGGGTCGAAGACCACTGAGTTGTTGGAGCTTGTACATTCTGATATATGTGGTCCGCTCAGTACAAAGGCACGGGGAGGATACAAATACTTCGTTACCTTGACCGATGATTACTCGATACGGTTTTTGCTATTTGCGAAAACACAAATCCGAGACCTTTAACGTATTTAAGGTCTTCCGGGCTTTAGTGGAAAAGCAAACTAGCAAACAGATCAAAACCCTTTGATCCGATCGAGGTGGTGAGTATACGTCTGGAGAGTTCGATGACTTTCTTAAAGAAGAAGGTATCACTTCTAAGCTTACAGCACCTGGCACACCTAAACAAAACGGAGTGTCAGAGAGAAGGAACCGAACTCTAATGGAGATGGTTAGATCAATGATCAGTTACTCATCACTCCCTCTTTCCTTTTGGGGATATGCCCTCGAAATAACCGCTTACATTCAGAATCAAGTTTTTTCTAAAACGGTTCCTTGTACTCCTTATGAACAATGGATTGGTCGTAAAGTAAATCTTGGCCGCATCAAAATTTGGGGTTGCCCTGCACACATGCTGAGGCAAAAGACTAGTAAGTTGGCTAGTAGGTCAGAATTGTGTCTGTTCGTTGGATATCCAAATGAAACCAAAGGTTTCACATTCTATAGTCCCGAGGACGACAAGACTTTCATTAGCTCGAATGCTCGTTTACGTGAGGAGGAGTTTATGAAAGATGTAAAAGGTAGAAGCAAAATTGTGCTTGAAAAAAAGTTGGGTGAGGAAGCTTCTACCTCATATGTAAGAACTGTTATTACCCCAACTGAAACACAACCTAACTCATCAGAACCTCGTCAAGTAGTACTTCGACGTAGTGGGAGGGCTTCTCGAAAGCATGACGGGTACATGTCTTATGGAGACACTCTCGTAGCCGTCTCAAACATGGATGATCCTATTTCCTATAGCCAAGCGATGACTTGTTCTGAATCAAACCTTTGGCTTGATACCATGAAAGTTGAAATGCACTCGATGTATGTCAACAAAGTCTGAAAACTTGTAGACCTTCCTGAAGGGATTAAACCCGTAGGGTGTAAGTAGATATACAAGAAGAAAATGGGTCCAGATGGGAACGTCGAGACGTTCAAAGCACGACTTGTGGCTAAGGGTTACACCCTAAAAGAAGGGATTGACTATGAAGAAACCTTCTCACCCATCGTGATGCTTAAATCTATCTGCATACTTTTATCCATAGCTGCATCTCTCGACTATGAGATCTGGAAAATGGATGTCAAGACTGCCTTCCTGAATGGAAATCTTGCCGAGCGCATTTATATGGCTCAACCAGACGGTTTCATAGAAGAAGGTCAAGAGACTAAGGTTTGTGAGTTGCTTAAGTCCATTTACGGATTATAGCAAGCATCTAGGTCATGGAATATTAGATTCGATGAAACTGTGAAGAGCTTCAGTTACTGCAGTCAATAGATGAGCCGTGTGATTACAGGTTAATAGACGAAGGCAAAGTTGTGTTTCTGGTACTATATGTCTATGTTATATTACTCATAGGTAATGGTGTGTGTAAATTATATGAGGTTAAGATCTGGCTCGCAAAGCAATTTGATATGAAGGATCTAGGAGAAGCCGCATACATTCTGGAGATCCAAATCTTTCGAGATAGAAAAAACTGGACTTTATCGCTCTCTCTCAAGCACCTTACGTATTTGGAAGTCGTTCCAAACGTCGACGAGCCCATGACCCTTTATTGTGATACTAGTGGGGCTGCCGCTAACTCAAAGGAACTACGAAGCCATAAGTGCTCTAAACATATTGAGAGGAAATACCATTTGATTCGAGAGATCGTTCAGTGTGGAGACGTGGTGGTGAAGAAGATCTCAACGGTGAACAACGTGGCAGATCCATTCCCCAAGGCCGTAGCGAACAAGGTCTTCGACCAGCATTGGTAGGGATTAGGCATGAAGGACTACTCACATCTTCTTTGAGTCAAGTGGGAGTTTGTTGTCAATGGTGCCCACAAGAAGAGTAGTAGAGTCTATTTATGTACATTTGATGTAATATAGTCTCACGAAGACTCTTGCTTGTAATTTCCAAATCATTAATAAAAGTTGAAACGTTCATTCATTCTTCCTTGTCTGTTTGAAGTTTTAGGATAATCTATAGTCTTTAGTCCTTAAACAAACCTAACAACATATAAAGAGACAAATGTAGATTTGCATGAACAAGCTCTTCATGGTTTTCTTAAAACAATATATCCGTAATCTAAGGATCAAAGGACTATTGATATCAGTACGATTGTTAGGATAATCTATGATGTCTGGTTATGGGACATTGAGAGTTGGACACTCTATAGTTCTTCTAGGTATCTGTTGTCGGTCCGTCTCGGACCGACGGGGACTAAAGCGTCACTTCGACCCACGCGACCGGTGCAAGGCCTCGGGCGGCGAAACCTTGCCTCGGCCTTTGGCCGGCCCAAACCGATGGCCGGGCCAAGGGTTAGCCGGCCAGCGGCTGGCCGTATGCTTGACCGGCCTATCGCCGGCCCAAAGGATAGTCGGCCAGTGGCCGGCCAGATGCTCAGCCGGCCAATGACCGGCCATATGCTCAGCCGGCCAATGACCGGCCATATGCTCAGCCGGCCCATGGCCGGCCGACCCACGTCCAAGGCCGGCCCTCCTCCAAGGCCGGCACTCCAGGGCCGGCCCTCCTCCAAGGCCGGCGCTCCAAGGCCGGCCCTCCTCCAAGGAAGGCCGGCCCTCCTCCAAGGCCGGCGCTCCAAGGCCGGCCCTCCTCCAAGGCCGGCACTCCAAGGCCGGCCCTCCTCCAAGGCCGGCGCTCCAAGGCCGGCCCTCCTCCAACGCCGGCACTCCAAGGCCGGCCCTCCTCCAACGCCGGCACTCCAAGGCCGGCCCTCCTCCATGGCCGGCCCTCCATGGCCGGCTCTCCATGGCCGGCTCTCCATGGCCGGCTCTCCATGTCCGGCCCTCCAAGGCCGGCCCTCCAAGGCCGGCACTCCATGGCCAACTCTCCAAGGCCGGCCCTCCTCCATGGCCGGCTCTCCATGGCTGGCCCTCCAAGTCCGGCCCTCCTCCATGGCCGGCTCTCCAAGGCCGGCACTCCAAGGCCGGCCCTCCTCCAAGGCCGGCCCAACCTTGCTCACTCGGCCAAGGGGTCTTCAAACCACCCCTTGGCTGCCTATAAATACAGGGGCCGCTCCCCTAGTCGAGGTAATCCATTCTTGAGTACTGAAACGCTGTCGAACTCGTACCTCGCTCGTTTCTCTCAAGCTTTGGCCTCTAAACACCCCTAAAACCTCTATACTCCACCTCAATCTCACTAATGTTGAGCGTCGGAGAGGTAAACAGGGGCACCCCCCCTGTTTCCCCTTGGTAGTTCACGTGTTCTCTACTCCTTTTCAGGTACTCTAACGAACTCAAGGGACATCCACAGCTAAGGGACGACTCGGGATACTGGGTCCGACACGCTCGAGTCAAGACGAGACCACTTGGTCCGGCCTTGGGTCTAACCGTCTTTGGCTCCTAAATAGTTGTCCGAAAAACAGCGACAACGTTTTGGCGCTAGAAGGAGGGGACCTCGACGCTCTCCCTTCCATTCCTCTATCACTACACCTACGACTCTCGAGAGATGAGTCACCTACCCACTACCTCCGCGGGTACTCGAGCGACGAGCTCGAGGTACGGTCTCCGACTCCTCGTACACCGTCTTGAAGGGCAACCTCGCGATAGCGAGAGCCAGCCCCAAGACCCGGTGAACGACCTCGAGGCCGAGCTCCGAGAGGACACGGCCCGGCGGCTCGCGGAGCTCCTTGACCGTCCCGGCGTTGACGGCTCCCTCATCGCCGATCTCCTCGGCTACGACGTTGAGGATCGATCTGCTCAGGATTACTCCGACCCCGAATACGTGGAGGAGTCGAGGACCAACGAGGCCACCCCTAGCCTCGCTCAAGCACGACCCGAGAGGGCCAATGGTGCGTTGGCCGATCCTTTGTACCCGGCGCGACAACAGGCACGGTCACAGTCCCGGGCACTCGCCCCCTCGGTTTCAAGAGGTGGCCGGACACGGCCCCTCGCCGAGGAGAGAGCGACTCTGGTCGACGACGGAGCCGATAGCCGAAGCGCTCGCCGGACGACCCGACCAAGGGCGACCTCGCCTCGTCACGCACCAAGCGTGGACCTTAGAGAGCGCTTGACGGCGCAGAGAAACTCCCGAGGGGAGGATCTCCGCCAAAGGCTAAATTCTCGAAGGGACGCGCTCCCCGCCGCAACTCTTGGCCGACCTCAGGCCAATGTCGTGGACCAAGCGTCCAACGAACGCCAACCGGTGACCCCCGTGGCCCCGACAATCGGCCCTTCCAACGGGCTTGATATGGTCACAATGATCCAGAGCCTCCAAAACCAAATCATCGAGATGAGGGAATCGGGGAGGCAAAGATCATATGGAGGGATCGAGGAGTCATACTCTCCCTTTGCCGCACAAATCCTCGCGCAGCCTTGCATGGGGAACTTCAAATTGCCGTCCATCCCTCCCTATGATGGACGGACTGACCCGAACTTCCACATCCAACACTACGAGACGTGGATGAAAATGCAAGGACAGTCGGATGCGACCCTCTGTCAAGCCTTCAGCCTAACCCTCACAGGGTCGGGCTTTAAGTGGTTCCGGAGTTTGAGGCCTGGAAGCATCCCGTCCTTCCGGGCCTTGCGAGAGGCTTTCCTCGCTCGCTTTGCCACGCTTGTGGCACAAAAGAAGTCGAAGACCCACCTCCTCTCCATTCGACAAGGGAGAGATGAGACATTGAGACAATACCTCGCTCGCTTCACCGAGGAGTCTCACAAAGTCGAGGGCTTCGACGACAAGGACTCCATCACAGCGATCACCGAGGGAGTTCGCACGAGCGACTTCCTCAAGTCCATTGTCGAGCAAGTCCCGCGAGACATGGCGGAGCTGATGACGAGAGCCCGCACACATATGGGAATCGAGGACTATCTCGATGGCCGAGATGGCCAAAAGTCGGGAGGACAAAGTAGTCGCCACCGCGACGAACAAGACGAAGATCGTCCCGACCCTCAGAGGAAGAGGAGCAGGGGAGCCTGGGCCCCCAATGGTCGCCCCCTCTCTGGTCCAAGATCGTCGCACGTTGATAGCTTCCGAGCGTTATCAACGTACACCCCACTGAACACTCCGCAAGAGCGGATCCTAGCTCTGCACCGCGACAAGCTAGGAAGTCCGGCTCCTCTTGCGAAGGATCCCGCGAAGAGGGATCGAAACAAGTTCTGTGAGTACCACCAGGATCACGGGCATCTGACGTCCGAGTGCTATCACCTCAGGCGTCAGATCGAGGCCCTGATTCAAGACGGGAAATTAAAAGAGTATGTCCTGAGAACGGTCGGGACGGCCGCGGTGCACGAAGGCCGTCCACGGCAAGGAAGGAAGGGTCCAGCGACGGTGACTGTCACGGACCAGGCAGCGATTGAAGAACCGGAGAGCTCACAGCTGCATGTCGTGGGCTCGATCATGGGTGGCCCAGAGTTTGGGGACTCATCCACGCAAAGGAAGAAGTACGTGCGCGAGGTTTCCCGAGGAAAAGTTGCGCACTACATCAACCATACGTACGAGGCTCCCCCTCCGGCCCCGTTCGAGTCCATGTTCTTCACCGGCCAAGAGGCGACACGAGTTCTCCACCCGCACAATGACGCAATAGTCGTCTCGGCCCCGGTCGCCAACAATCTAGTCCGAAGAATCCTGATTGATAATGGCAGCTCGGCCGACATCGTCTTCAAATCAGCGTTGGACAGGATGAAGCTGACCGGACTGAAACCGACCCCAATCTCGACCCCACTCTTCGGCTTCTTCGGGGAGAGGGTTATGACGGAGGGCACTATCGACCTCCCGGTCACCTTCGGGACTCCGGGGGGGCTCGAGGTCACTCGCATCGTATCCTTCCTAGTTGTGGACCAGCCCTCAGCATACAACATCATCACCGGCCGCCCGACTCTCAACCGGCTGAAGGCCATAACGTCCACCTATCACCTGATGATGAAGTTCCCGACTGAAAAGGGGATTGCCATCATGTTGGGAGACCAGTCGATGGCGAGGATGTGCTAAATCCAAGGCGTGGACGGGAAAGGGAAGGAAAAGATGGTGAGCGCCATCCTCTAGCTCGGTCAAGCTACAGAAGCTGGCACTGCAGCGGAAGCTCGTCCCCATTTCTTATTATGTCATTTTATTTCTGGTTTTAAGACAATCTCGAATTTCAATAAGGCCAATGGCCCAGGGATGTAATTTTTTACTATTTTTGCATGATAATTGTATCACATTTCACCTCGAAGTCTTTATCTTGATGCATTATAATTTCTAGTCTCCTCTACGAGTACACGAGAAACTCAGGGGGCTGATGGGAAACAATGCTCAACGAAGAACAATGCTCGACGAAACTAGAGTTCGCTCGCTCAACAAAAAAAAAGGTAAAAAAAAAATACAACAAAGACGTGCAAATCAATTATGCCTTCGGTGGCAAATCGAGAACATAAGATGCGCACAATACAGAAAAGACGTGCAAATCGATTATGCCTTCGGTGGCAAATCGAGAAAATAAGACGCGCACAACATGACAAAGACGTGCAAATCGATTATGCCTTCGGTGGCAAATCGAGAAAACAAGACGCGCACAATACAACAAAGACGTGCAAATCGATTATGCCTTCGTTGGCAGGTCGAGAAAATAAGACGCACACAACACAACGAAGACGTGCAAATCGATTATGCCTTCGTTGGCAAGTCGAGAAAACAAGACGCGCACAATACAAAAAAGACGTGCAAATCGATTATGCCTTCGTTGGCAGGTCGAGAAAACAAGACGCGCACAATACAACAAAGACGTGCAAATCGATTATGCCTTCGGCGGCAAATCGAGAACATAAGACGCGCACAATACAAAAAAGACGTGCAAATCGATTATGCCTTCGTTGGCAGGTCGAGAAAATAAGACGCGCACAACACAACGAAGACGTGCAAATCGATTATGCCTTCGTTGGCAAGTCGAGAAAACAAGACGCGCACAATACAAAAAAGACGTGCAAATCGATTGTGCCTTCGTTGGCAAGTCGAGAAAATAAGACGCGCACAATACAAAAAAGACGTGCAAATCGATTGTGCCTTCATTGGCAAGTCGAGAAAACAAGACGCGCACAACACAATAAAGTTGTGCTAATCGATCACGCCATCACTGGTAGATCGAGAAAATAAGCCGCGCACGATCAACCCGAAACAATAAGTCGTCCCTCGCGACGCCCAAAGGCCGTCCCTCGCGACGCGCGAAGGCCATTCCTCATGACGCAAACCCGAGAGTGTTTGTCCTGGGTCCACACATCAACGCAAGCGCTGAGTTTCCGCTCGACCTATGCTCGACCAGAAACTCGGGGGGCTAATGTTGTCGGTCCGTCTCGGACCGACGGGGACTAAAGCGTCACTTCGACCCACGCGACCGGTGCAAGGCCTCGGGCGGCGAAACCTTGCCTCGGCCTTTGGCCGGCCCAAACCAATGGCCGGGCCAAGGGTTAGCCGGCCAGCGGCTGGCCGTATGCTTGACCGGCCTATCGCCGGCCCAAAGGACAGTCGGCCAGTGGCCGGCCAGATGCTCAGCCGGCCAATGACCGGCCATATGCTCAGCCGTCCAATGACCGGCCATATGCTCAGCCGGCCCATGGCCGGGCGACCCACGTCCAAGGCCGGCCCTCCTCCAAGGCCGGCACTCCAGGGCCGGCCCTCCTCCAAGGCCGGCGCTCCAAGGCCGGCCCTCCTCCAAGGCCGGCACTCCAAGGCCGGCCCTCCTCCAAGGCCGGCGCTCCAAGGCCGGCCCTCCTCCAAGGCCGGCGCTCCAAGGCCGGCCCTCCTCCAACGCCGGCACTCCAAGGCCGGCCCTCCTCCAAGGCCGGCACTCCAAGGCCGGCCCTCCTCCATGGCCGGCTCTCCATGGCCGGCTCTCCATGGCCGGCCCTCGAAGGCCGGTGTTGTCGCTGTTTTTCGGACAACTATTTAGGAGCCAAAGACGGTTAGACCCAAGGCCGGACCAAGTGGTCTCGTCTTGACTCGAGCGTGTCGGACCCGGTGTCCCGAGTCGTCCCTTAGCTGTGGATGTCCCTCGAGTTCGTCAGAGTACCTGAAAAGGAGTAGAGAACACGTGAACTACAAAGGGGAAACAGGGGGGGGTGCCCCTGTTTACCTCTCCGACGCTCAACATTAGTGTGATTGAGGTGGAGTATAGGGGTTTTAGGGGTGTTTAGAGGCCAAAGCTTGAGAGAAACGAGCGAGGTACGAGTTCGGCAGCGTTTCAGTGCTCAAGAATGGATTACCTGGACCAAGGGGGGTGCCTTGGTATTTATAGGCAGCCAAGGGGTGGTTTGAAGACCCCTTGGCCGAGTGAGAATGCTTGGGTCGGCCTTGGAGGAGGCTGGGTCGGCCAATGGTCGAGTGAACATGGTGGTGAGGTTCACTCGGCCATTGGCCGAGTGAAGGCATTGGGCCGGCTGAGGTTCACTCGGCCATTGGCCGAGTGAACTGCTGGAAGGTTCACTCGGCCAATGGCCGAGTGAACTGCTGAGGCAGCAGGGAGGTTCACTCGGCCGTCGGCCGAGTGAACTGCTGGAAGGTTCACTCGGCCAATGGCCGAGTGAACTGTCTCGGCGGCTGGAAGGTTCACTCGGCCATTGGTCGAGTGAACTGCTGGAAGGTTCACTCGGCCAATGGCCAAGTGAACTGCCTTGGTGGCTGAGGGGTTCACTCGGCCATTGGCCGAGTGAACTGCTGGAAGGTTCACTCGGCCAATGGCCGAGTGAACTGCCTTGGTGGCTGAGGGGTTCACTCGGCCATTGGCCGAGTGAACTGCTGGAAGGTTCACTCGGCCAATGGCCGAGTGAACTGCCTTGGTGGCTGAGGGGTTCACTCGGCCATTGGCCGAGTGAACTGTCCAATGGCCGAGTGAGCCATTTGACCCAGCCAATGGCCGGGTGAGCCGTTGACTCGGCCCGTGGCTGGGTTTTGACTTGGCCATTGGTTTGGGCCGGCCCCTGGTTGAGTCGGGGTTTCGCCGCCAAAGATCTCGTACCAGCCATGTGTGTCGAAGTGATGACCTTGATCCCGTTGGCCCTAGACGGGCCAACAACATTAGCCCCCCGAGTTTCCGGTCGAGCGTAGGTCGAGTGGAAACTCAAAATTTACGCCTTTATACGGATGCGGGATGAACGCTCTCGGGTCCGTGCCGTGAGGAACGGCCTTCGCGCGTCGCGAGGGACGGCCTTTGTGCATCGCGAGGGACGACTTTTTGTTTCGGGTTGATTGTGCGTGGCTCATTTTCTCGATCTACCAATGAGGGCGTGATCGGTTAGCACGGCTTTATTGTGTTGTGCGCGTCTTGTTTTCTCGACTTGCCAATGAGGGCATAATCGATTTGCACGTCTTCTTTGTGTGGTGCGCGTCTTACTTTTCTCGACTCGCCAACGAAGGCATAATCGATTTGCACGTCTTTTTCGTATGGTGCGCGTCTTATGTTCTCGATTTGCCAACGAAGGCATAATCGATTAGCACGTCTTTGTTGTTTGGTGCGCGTCTTACTTTTCTCGATTTGCCAACGAAGGCATAATCGATTAGCACGTCTTCGTCGTATGGTGCGCGTCTTATGTTCTCGCTTTGCCAACGAAGGCATAATCGATTAGCACGTCTTCGTCGTATGGTGCGCGTCTTATGTTCTCGATTTGCCAACGAAGGCATAATCGATTAGCACGTCTTCGTCGTATGGTGCGCGTCTTATGTTCTCGATTTGCCAACGAAGGCATAATCGATTAGCACGTCTTTGTTGTTTGGTGCGCGTCTTATGTTCTCGATTTGCCAACGAAGGCATAATCGATTAGCACGTCTTTGTTGTATGGTGCGCGTCTTATGTTCTCGATTTGCCAACGAAGGCATAATCGATTAGCACGTCTTCGTCGTATGGTGCGCGTCTTATGTTCTCGATTTGCCAACGAAGGCATAATCGATTAGCACGTCTTTGTTGTTTGGTGCGCGTCTTATGTTCTCGATTTGCCAATGAAGGCATAATCGATTAGCACGTCTTCGTCGTATGGTGCGCGTCTTATGTTCTCGATTTGCCAACGAAGGCATAATCGATTAGCACGTCTTCGTCGTATGGTGCGCGTCTTATGTTCTCGATTTGCCAACGAAGGCATAATCGATTAGCACGTCTTTGTTGTTTGGTGCGCGTCTTATGTTCTCGACTTGCCAACGAAGGCATAATCGATTTGCGCGTCTTTTTTGTATTGTGCGCGTCTTACTTTTCTCGATTTGCCAACGAAGGCATAATCGATTAGCACGTCTTTCTTGTTTTGTGCGTGTCTTACTTTTCTCGACTTGCCAACGAAGGCATAATCGATTTGCACGTCTTTGTTTGTTTTGTGCGCGTCTTACTTTTCTCGACTTGCCAACGAAGGCATAATCGATTTGCGCGTCTTTATTCTGGACGCAGACCTTGAACCCATTTGTAACTCGTTGCCTGTCGGCCGACGAGCTGGGCGGCGAGCGCGATGCCACATTTGTGTGGCGAGGTTTCCCGTGGACGCTGGCTTGACCAGATACGCCCTGGCGGACGCAAGCCTTGAACCCATTTGTAACTCGTTGCCTTTCGGCCGACGAGCTGGGCGGCGAGCGCGATGCCACATTTGTGTGGCGAGGTTTCCCGTGGGCGCTAGCTTGACCAGATACGCCCTGGCGGACGCAAGCCTTGAACCCATTTGTAACTCGTTGCCTTTCGGCCGACGAGCTGGGCGGCGAGCGCGATGCCACATTTGTGTGGCGAGGTTTCCCGTGGGCGCTGGCTTGACCAGATACGCCCTGGCGGACGCAAGCCTTGAACCCATTTGTAACTCGTTGCCTTTCGGCCGACGAGCTGGGCGGCGAGCGCGGTCTCAAGACTCAACTCGAGGGCTCATGTAGAGCCTGCACGAGGAATAGTTAGTTGACTTGTGGACTTGGGACTCAACTCGAGGGCTCTTGTAGAGTCTGCACGAGGAGTTTCGTGAAGAGTTGTCGCGAGGAGTATCGGTCGACTCGCGGACTCGTAGCTCGACTCGAGGAACGAATTCATCTCGAGGAGAGATGCGAAGAGTGGGCACGAGGAGTATTGGTCGACTCGTGGACTCGAACTCGACTCGAGGACTCACGTAGAGCTTGCACGAGGAGTTTTGTGAAGAGTGGGCGCGAGGAGTATCGGTCGACTCGCGGACTCGTAGCTCGACTCGAGGAACGAATTCATCTCGAGGAGACATGTGAAGAGTCTCTCTTATTTTTATTTTTTGAGTTGTTGTTGAATTGTTTTTTTGATTGAGCGTTTTGATTGAGCGTTGGTCCCTGTTAGCCCCCCGAGTTTCTTGCGTTTGTGAGACAAAGGTTGAGAAACTCTCGCGTTAGAGGTATACAATAGTATGCGTTACATTTTTTCGTGTGTGAAATAACTCTTTATTGCCATAAGGGGGTCACTACAGTTTGCCATGGCACTTGGCCTTCTTTGAAAAAAGGAAATTACATTTTTGAAATGAAAGTGATCACGAAGCCGATCGAGTTCGGGCGTGAATGTCGAAGTCGCGACCATCATGGCTTGCTAGTAGACGCAACGAATTCCCTGAGATTCCCAACTCAAATTAGGGAATCAATTCGCTTCTTGAGCTGCTTGCATTCGATCGTCACGTGCCCGTGATCTTTGTGGTATTCACAGAATCTGCTTCGATCTCGCTTTGCGGGGTCCTTTGTGAGTGGAGCGGGGCTTCCCAGCTCATCGTGGCGTAAGCTCAGGATTCGGTCGGGCGTTGTGTTGAGCGAGACGAAGGATCGCTTTGGGGCTGGAGAAGGGTGGTCATTAGGGACTTGACCCTTCCGGCGCCGTTTCCTTCGTGACTCGGGACCAACGGCCGGCATCACAAGCGTGGCCGCGCGCTTTTGGTTGGGTGCTTGATCAGTGTTGGGTGGTTGCTGCCCCAAGACGATCGCGGTCTCACGCTGAGCGTCGAGTTTTTCTCTCAAGTCGAACTCGTGATTCTCTCTTTGAGAGTTGAGGCGGTCTCTCAAGTCTCCGGAGGCCGTCCCTATCACCCTTGTTAAGGGCGCGTCATTCGGGCGACGCCTTTGGCGGGGGCCGAGACCATCGACGTTGTCACCTTCACAAGGGTTTTGGACGCGGACGGTGAGCTTGGATCGTCCCTTTCGGGACCTCGAGACCGAGCGTCCTCGGGTATTGCGCGAGTTTTGACGCCTTGACGTGGTCGCCCGAGGGTGTTCCCTCGATGGCGCGTGCGCGTGCTCATAAGAAAGTTGACGTCTCGGCGCGGCCGCCCGAGGGTGTCCCCTTGGAAGTGTGCGCGTGCGTCCCCTTTCGTGAGCAAGGTGGTCGAGGTCGGTCTCGAGGTTGACGTCGTCGACGTTGTTGGAGTCGAGGAGGTCGGCGATGAGTGCGCCGGTGACGCCGGGGCGGTCTAGGAGCTCGGCGAGCCTCCGAGCCGTGTCCTCTCGGACTGCGGCCTCGGGGTCATTCGCCGGGTCTCGGGGCTGGCTCTCGTTATCACGAGGTTGCCCTTCGAGACGGTACGCGGAGCTTTTGAGGTCGTGCCTCGAGCTAGTCGCTCGGGCGCCCACGGAGGTGGCGGGGCTACGACTCATCTCTCGAGAGTCGTAGAAGTGAGAAGTAGACTGGTAGAGGGGATGTGTTGCCAAGGTCGAGAGATCCCCTCCTTCTAGCGCCAAAATGTTGTCGCTGTTTTTCGGACAACTATTTAGGAGCCAAAGACGGTTAGACCCAAGGCCGGACCAAGTGGTCTCGTCTTGACTCGAGCGTGTCGGACCCGGTGTCCCGAGTCGTCCCTTAGCTGTGGATGTCCCTCGAGTTCGTCAGAGTACCTGAAAAGGAGTAGAGAACACGTGAACTACAAAGGGGAAACAGGGGGGGGTGCCCCTGTTTACCTCTCCGACGCTCAACATTAGTGTGATTGAGGTGGAGTATAGGGGTTTTAGGGGTGTTTAGAGGCCAAAGCTTGAGAGAAACGAGCGAGGTACGAGTTCGGCAGCGTTTCAGTGCTCAAGAATGGATTACCTGGACCAAGGGGGGTGCCTTGGTATTTATAGGCAGCCAAGGGGTGGTTTGAAGACCCCTTGGCCGAGTGAGGATGCTTGGGTCGGCCTTGGAGGAGGCTGGGTCGGCCAATGGTCGAGTGAACATGGTGGTGAGGTTCACTCGGCCATTGGCCGAGTGAAGGCATTGGGCCGGCTGAGGTTCACTCGGCCATTGGCCGAGTGAACTGCTGGAAGGTTCACTCGGCCAATGGCCGAGTGAACTGCTGAGGCAGCAGGGAGGTTCACTCGGCCGTTGGCCGAGTGAACTGCTGGAAGGTTCACTCGGCCAATGGCCGAGTGAACTGTCTCGGCGACTGGAAGGTTCACTCGGCCATTGGTCGAGTGAACTGCTGGAAGGTTCACTCGGCCAATGGCCGAGTGAACTGCCTTGGTGGCTGAGGGGTTCACTCGGCCATTGGCCGAGTGAACTGCTGGAAGGTTCACTCGGCCAATGGCCGAGTGAACTGCCTTGGTGGCTGAGGGGTTCACTCGGCCATTGGCCGAGTGAACTGCTGGAAGGTTCACTCGGCCAATGGCCGAGTGAACTGCCTTGGTGGCTGAGGGGTTCACTCGGCCATTGGCCGAGTGAACTGTCCAATGGCCGAGTGAGCCATTTGACCCAGCCAATGGCCGGGTGAGCCGTTGACTCGGCCCGTGGCTGGGTTTTGACTTGGCCATTGGTTTGGGCCGGCCCCTGGTTGAGTCGGGGTTTCGCCGCCAAAGATCTCGTACCAGCCATGTGTGTCGAAGTGATGACCTTGATCCCGTTGGCCCTAGACGGGCCAACAACAGCCGGCACTCCATGGCCGGCTCTCCAAGGCCGGCCCTCCTCCATGGCCGGCTCTCCATGGCCGGCCCTCCAAGGCCGGCCCTCCTCCATGGCCGGCTCTCCAAGGCCGGCACTCCAAGGCCGGCCCTCCTCCAAGGCCGGCCCAACCTTGCTCACTCGGCCAAGGGGTCTTCAAACCACCCCTTGGCTGCCTATAAATACAGGGGCCGCTCCCCTAGTCGAGGTAATCCATTCTTGAGTACTGAAACGCTGTCGAACTCGTACCTCGCTCGTTTCTCTCAAGCTTTGGCCTCTAAACACCCCTAAAACCTCTATACTCCACCTCAATCTCACTAATGTTGAGCGTCGGAGAGGTAAACAGGGGCACCCCCCCTGTTTCCCCTTGGTAGTTCACGTGTTCTCTACTCCTTTTCAGGTACTCTAACGAACTCAAGGGACATCCACAGCTAAGGGACGACTCGGGATACCGGGTCCGACACGCTCGAGTCAAGACGAGACCACTTGGTCCGCCCTTGGGTCTAACCGTCTTTGGCTCCTAAATAGTTGTCCGAAAAACAGCGACAACAGTATCTTCTGAAGGTATTGAATTGACCAGTGCACTTCTAGAGACAGAATAAGAACAAACCATTTAACCTCTTATGTCTCAAAGTCAGTATGTATGAATTGCATCATGCTTACCTCAATCCTGAAATGAGACACATCATTTCATAGCTTACGTATTCTTATTTGAGAAAATCAGAGTTTGGATTCACTATGTGATTCTGAACTTGACCTATTGGTGAAGTACTAAGATATAAAGTTGTCATGAGTAACTTTGTGAAGATCTCATAGATATGGAATTCATGTACAAGATTGCTGAAATGCAATGTATATCACCTCATTCTTTGTTCCTTGGAATGTGAATAAATGAACTGGCCACTGTCCAAATTGAGTGATGAGTCTTTTGGATGAATCAATTTGACTTGTTAGCTCAACGTCAATACATTGTTTCTAACTTACTCACAAGCTAGAAAGGAGTTGAGGAAATAAAAGTTAAAAGGGTAAAATGGTAATTTTGTAAATCCCGACTAGCTGATGATATTCATGAAGGGTAAACATAGATAATATTTAGTGGATCCACTCATCACAATTAAGTTGAATTCTTGAGTAGAAAATAAATTCATTTGAACCGAGAGATTCTAAGTGTCAACTCTTTACTGGAGTCAGTTGACATTAAGCTAAACTTGGAAAAGGTTTGTGAACTTTTGAGTTCAAGTGTGTTAGCTCAAGCTTTGTTCATTTGGATCCATGAGGTCACTGTCACAAGTCATATCGAGTAGGATTAGTTAAACTAGAAGCTAAGTCAAAACAAGAACGAGACAAGTTTTACGAAAATTGTCTAAAGGGCATTTTTGTCTTTTTGGACATAGGATGAAATGAATGTCAATAAATTTTTTGACATTGTCATATGATGACAAATATCGCTCGGCCATGATGAGATTTTTGGGCCTTGAGGGTTAATTTCATTTCATGGAATTTTACTTGAAAATTCTTAATGGGTTTTTCTTATGTTGTCATGAACAAATGAAGAAACATCGAGAAGCTCCTTCTAGAAGCCCCTTGGCCGCCCAAAAAAGAGAGAAAAAGAGAGATTATTTTGTGCATTGATGTATGAAGATACTTGCCAAAAGAAAAAGAGGAAACCAATTTCCTCTAGAAGGCAAGAGGGATTTCGGCCAAAGCAAGAGATGAAGCAAAAGAGGAAACAAATCCAAGGCTTCTAGAAGCCATGATGGCCGTGTGACTTAAAGAGAAGGAGGGCAAATTTTGCTCATGGATATGTGATATTCTATAGAAAAGGAAACTACCCTGTTGAAGGTAATTCCTCTCCTATAAATAGGGCGCTCATTCTCATTGTTTCTCTCTCTAGACATTGTGGCCGCCCAACTCTCTCTCTCTCTCTAGCTCTTTTCGTTTTTGTTTTGGCACCTAGGTCCACATTTGACCTAGTGTTTATTTTAGCTCTTCGACTCTAAGACTTGTTATTGAGTCGTTGTGTTTAAAAGTGCCCAGACACTAATTCCTTCTTACCTCGAGTGATTTATGTGATAGAAACTTTCGTGGTTACTCGAGTTCCCGAAGAACGAAGAAATACGAGCTTAGTGGGGAGACGAGCGATTCAACCTTTACAAAAGCTTCTCAACGATCAAGCTTCGATAAAGGTTAGTAAACGAGTAATGCTCTTTAATAGCTTTAATTTAATAATAACATGTTATTGCTCTTTGTCTAGGTTAGTAAAATCGTTTTACTTGTTTAAAAGAAAATTTTTATTTTCTGCCGCTTGCTAGAAGCGTTAAATCTTTTCTAAACCCTAGACCAATTCCAACACAGCCGGCACAGACTGCTTAGCCTGCTCAAGAAGATGAAGAGAATGAAGATGAAGACGATGACGAGGAAGAAGATGTGCCTGATAGTGGTGAAGAGGAAGATGAAGATGACGATGATAAAGGTTCTGCCAAAACTCTTACTCTCTAGAGTCTCTCTTTATTTAGTCTGTACTATTTGAATATTTGGTCACCTTTAGTTGTTTATGCTCTAGTTGATACACTCTTTGGCTTCTCTTTGTGATCAGCCTCTGCTCTCCTCTTCGGTATGCTATGTTGATTGTGGTGATTAGGTGTTGTTTGCTTCAGTTCTCGTGTGCTTATTTTTCAAATATTTGCCTTCCCTTGTTTTGGTTTATCCTTGCCTTTGCTTTGTTTTTGAGGCAATCAGGGGAAGAGGTAGTCTATCATGTCATTTATTTTGACTGAGACTTTATCTGACCGAGAACTGCTCTGGAAGTGTTTGCCTAAAAAATAGCCAAAGGGGGAGTTTGTTGTTACGTTATGTGTTGGCTTAATCTTTCTCTTTGTGCATATATAGACTGTAATTTTGGTAAGTTTCCTATATTGCCAAATCTTATCGCTGAAGACTTTCTTTGATGATCTTCACGCGTTTATGGGTAAGGAAACCCTAGATTGACTTCCAGACTTGTATGACTGCCATAAAAGCCGAGTGCTACCTCTTTAGCAGTTCTTGACGCTTTATCAAAATACTTAGGTTTCCTAGACGTGCACGACTGGCAGAATGGGAGACTATTTGTTTTGATAAGAGCGGTGTAATTCTCCAAACACTACTTCAAAAGTCTGAGTGTCTGTGGGATTGGGTTTTGTGATTGTGTGATTGAAGTCTTCACGTATGTTGAGATTGAAGTTGACCAAGCAACAGGACGTTCTTGAAGAGTGGAATTGAGAGGGATCTCAAATTCATGGGGAGTCCCATTTTTGGTAATCAGTTGTAGTAACAGTTTCTAGGGCATTGGTATATGTATTGTTCATATAAATCCTTGTTTGTACTAGTGACTACTTGATAGTGAAATCATTTCCACTGGCTGTGAACCCCCAGACGTAGGTGATGTTACATCGAACTCTGTTATCATATTGTGTGTCTTTATTTTTACGCACTGTTTTGTTAATTATCCATTATCTATGTTAAAGCAAGTTGTCGGACATATTGCTGCTACATTGTGTACGATATCTTGCCTTTTACTCTAAACAGAATTTCACAACTTAGTTCTTAAAAAGAACATAGAAATTATGCCAAGCCAACTAAAAATAAAAATCTAAATTCAATGTTGAGATAGTACGGCGTTGGTGGATTGATTTGTCAAGGGCATTCCCATTATTCACTAGAACCACAATAATATAAAACGCGATCACTAAATTGTTCATCCACATTGCACTAATGTTATCTACTACATCATTACCAAGTGCTGGTGACTATCCATAGACTCATAGCAACTATCCCATGGTGTAAGAAGGGCTTGGCAAGTTTATCACGGTCGTCTTCACTTTGGTCATCATGTTAATGCTATTCGTGATTCCTTGTGATCCAATTCCACTGTCTTTTATACCCTGCGTTTTTCATTTAATTTTTTTCATTATTTTCTCTTTAATTCGCTAACACATATATAAACAAATAAAACACTTGACATAAAAAAATAGAGAAAGTAGCAATAGAGTCGGTTAAAATTTGATTATAATATATATATATATGGACGGACCCAATGATGTAAATTAACGACGTTAATATGTAGAAAAAAAAAGGTTCAAGGGGGTTAATTTGTAAATTTTTAGATAGAGAAAAAAAAAAAACTAGAAAAAAGTGTAATTTATTACTAAGGGAAAATGACCGTGTATATATAAATTCTTGGAGTTCATTGAGAGCTTACCTGAAAAGGAAAATGATCGGGCCCACGAGCCGGCGCAGAGTTAATCTGGACCGTCCCCGTTTCCATTGCGTCGCCGATCAAGATCGCCTTGTTTATGTCTTTTGTAAAGACACAACCCTGTTTGAGATAATAGGAGTCAAGTGACCAACTTCTCAAATTATACGAAATATTTTGCAAGCATAAAACTATAGTCGAGAAGAATATGACAAAGTGATTGTACCTGGAGTCCGAAATTGCTAGCATTGCAGTGGTGAATCCCTTCTTCGGCGGAGTTGATACGAATGAGAGGCAAGACGGGCCCAAAAGGCTCTTCCCAGGCTATCCTCATATCGGGCCTGACATGGTCCAATAACACGGGCCATACGAGGTTGCCTTCTCTCTTGTAAGGCTGGCAAAATGTGGCTCCTTTCTCTTTGGCGTCGCTCACGAGTCCCTCGATGAAGTTCGCAGACGACTCCGACACCACTGGAGTGATGTCGCAGTCCTCCTCCGGTGGGCCCACCGTCAGTTTTGCCACCCGGGCGTTGACTTTCTCCACGAGGGCGTCCGCCACCGATTCCATCGCCAGGATGACCTTCACCGCTGTGCATCTCTGACCGCTTTTTTTTTTTTTTTTTTAAATCAAATTGAAACTCTAATTGATCAACGTGTTTTATACATTAAATTTGAATGGGTATAATAACTATTACTCGTTTATTGGCATTTCTGATTATGATTTCAAACAGAAATAGTACGTGATCACATATATTATAAATTAGCCTAGCTGAATGATGTAGCATAGCATAAATTTAGGGCCTCTTTGGTAACATTTTTGTTTTTTGTTTTTAAAAATACAAATTATGTTTTGTTTTGTTTTCTAATTTTTAAAGAATAAAAACATGTTTGGTAGTCGTGTTTTTGTTTTTTATTTTTAAAAATAAAAAATAAAAACATGTTTGGTAATCATTTTCCCGATGCTCCGGGGAAGACGGCCGCCGAGATCGTTGTTCGCCAGGATGAGCACGGAGACCGGCGAGTTTCCGAGATTCGCCGGAATTCCGAGGCGGAACCGGTTGCCGTTCAGGAAGATCGCGTCCATCTGGCGGTCGAAGAGCTTCGGAGGCACCGGACCTTCGAACTCGTTGAATCGGAGGTCGAGGAACTTCAGGCGAGGGAGGAACAGCACCAGCGACGGAAATCCGCCGGTGAATCGGTTGTTCGAGAGATCCAGCTCGTGGAGGTGCTTCAGTCGCCGGAAAGACTCCGGAACGACGCCGCAGAAGCGGTTCGAGTTGACGTGAAAGAGAGAGAGGTCGGTGAGGAGGCCGAGCTCCGACGGGAGGTAGCCGGCGATGTCGCCGTGGTTCAGATCGATTCCGGCGACCACTCGGAGTTTAGGGTTCCACGGCGACGGAGCGCAGAAGACTCCGGTGTAGGAACAGACCGAAGGACCGGTCCACGTGGCGGTGAAGTTCTGCGGATCGGCGACCAAGGTCTGTTTTTGTTTTCGTTTAAGAAAATAAAGAGACGATCGAGTTTTTGTTTTTAAAAATTTTGAAAACAAGTTTTTTTTATTCTCCAGTTTTTGTTTTATTCTCTCCCCAATTTTTTAAAACAAAAAACAAAAATGACTTTATCAAACACGTTTTTTTGCCTAACGGTCACTTTTTTATTTTTAAAAACAAAAAACAAAAAATAAAAACGTTACCAAACAACCCATTAATCTTTTACATGCGTTTTATCACTTAAAATTTTGAGTTAAGGATTTTTCAAGTCATTCATTAACCGGGGCCAGAAATTTCGGCTAAAAAATTAACGCATTGATAAAGTTGAACCGGGTCATCTTCGGTTAAGGACAACTGTGATGAACCAAAATTTTCAATTTAGCTATAACTGTCTTACCTTTCTAAACATGAACTTTAGCCAAGATTGCATAATTGTTTTTTTAATTAAACTGAAAAAATTGAGTAATTTGGATGCAAGTCTAATTCGCAATGATACTAAAGTTAATAATCACATATATGTAAAATTCAATCAATGTCTATTATCCCTCCTCGCCGAGTCCTAAAAGATATATAACTCGTGATCTAGACCACTATTTTAATAAAGTTGGTACCGACGCAAAGTCCTGATAAGATGATTATTTTGACACCAGTTAAGACCTACTTCTCATACTATTTTAAATTAATCGTGGTTAATAAAAAAACTGCTTATAAAGTTTATAAAAAAAAAAAAAAAAAAAAAAAAATTGACATTTATTCATTTTTAATATTTGTGTCTATTTCTTAAGAGTAACCTAAAAGTTACTTTAACCCACACCTTTATAATTTACTATACAAATATTTCCTAAATCGCTAATTGTACCTATTTTTGTAATTAAAATAAAAGTACCCCAAGTATACCTATTATACTAAATTTCTTTTAAAACAGTATCTTATGAATTACCTGTAAGAGAGGCCTCCTTTAATGATGTTAGCGGCGACCAAATCTAGGTCGGCGTCCTCGAGCACAATGCACGCATCTTTGCCTCCCAACTCCATCTGCAGAGGAACCATCCCCGACTTCTTCGAAATTGCGATTCCCGTGTCACCTCCGGTGAAGCTGATTTGGACAACCCGGGACTTATATAAGACAAGAAATAATGGCTTGCGAATAACTACCAACTCATAAATAAAATTCATAGTAAAATAATTATTTGAAAAAGCATGTATTTTAATTCACCTTATGCAATTCACTCCGGGGTGCATTGTAAGAAAGTCGCCGATCTCGGAGCCTTTGCCCGTGACACAGCTGATTAGGCCTTTTGGAAACCCGGCCAAGTGGAAGCAGTGAACCATGTGGAGACAAGAAACTGCTCCCTGAAAAAAAAAAAAAATAAAGATGCGCAACATATGACGAAATTAGCTATTTATTTTGAATTTATTGTATTATTAATGTGTCTTGATATTACATTATAATTTAGTTGTAATAGTGTTGTGTAATTATAAATATGGAAACACCTGAGTCGGAGGCTTGAGGACGAGGGAATTCCCGGCAATCAATGCAGGGGCGATTTTCGAGACGGCGAGATTTACCGGATAATTAAATGGCGGGATCGCTAAAACCACCCCGAGAGGAATCTGTTCCACAAAATTTATTATACATTATTTATTTACTTCGGAAACTAGTAATTCTTAAAGATGTTGTTGTGTTGGTTTGCAATTATTTATTCCTAGTTGCTTACCTACAATATAAAAAACCTTTTATTTTTATTTTTACTGTACCAAAAATTCTAATATAAAAAAATTGTAACTTATGTTAATAAGAGTTAAGAAAGTCATTAAAATAACTAACCGTTGACTTGACCACCATAGAATTGACAAGAAAACACTAGTATTTTATATTTTCTTATCTCAGCAGTATATGGTTATAGATAATAGACACGGATAAATGCCAATAAGAAATTTTTTTCTTTCTTTTTTTTTTTGTTACTATTTTATTTATTCGAATAACCAACCAATCTGTTTCATGATTGCGTCACTAAACCAAACTAATTTTGCATGTTTTGATGTTTGTACATATTCATATACAGTTATATTCAATAAAGGAAAGATTATGAACAAAAGAAACTTTAATGGAAGTATAGAAATAAAGAATGGATACTGATTTTAGATAAATACCTTTGAAGTGAGACAGTACTTTGTCCTTTCATTTCCTGGGAAACTATCAGAAACCAAAAATTTCCCTTCTCCGAGAATTCTGACTCCTTCCTCTGCAGTGTAAGACACCAGATCTCCAGACCTCACAACCTTCATAAAATTCCAAGAAAAAAAATTATTAACTTTCAAAAATTTAAAAATTGGCATTCACGTGATCACACGCACATTAAATAGAAACTACATGAGCATAACTTTCTAAACTTATAAAATAAAAAATGAACTATATTGAATTGAAACTGAAATTACAGAGTTTTGTTCGTGAAAATAGAAATATTACATGATAGTTCTAATTAAATTAAAGGACTAGATCTCTCCACTCTCTCTGGCAGTAAGCGTTTTGATTTATTTCGTCATTGCTAGAAATTTTGAAGGTTTGGCCAAATTTTTTACACTCATCCAATTCCAAACTGGCCCAGAAAAGTAAGTTTAGCATTCTGCTGATTGATCTAATAAAAACGATAAATATTATTATGCTCAACTTATTTAAGTGGAAAAGTCATTGGTTGTGTGTGTGAATGAACATGTGTTTATATATTAATTGGACCTCTTCACTTGACACCAATAGGTTTTAAGATGGAATTCAACATGGTGTCAGAGTCTTGTACATTTACACAACTTGAATTTGACCCGGCCCACACGAACGAAGTGATTGTCATTCGGTCTGGTCACGGTACGCGTGAGAGAAAGTATTGAAATGGAAAAGTCACACATTGATTGTGTGATAAATATGTCTTCATGTATTAGTTGGACCTCTCTACTTAACACCAATTGGTTTTAAGATAAAATTCAATTAACTTATGCAAAATCCTCAGTTAGCCGAGGGCTTAGTCTCGCATTTAAAATTGAACTTCTAACCTAATTGATATATAACACAGCCCAAACAATTTCATATTTCCAACATCTAACCTAAAAATACCCAAACATAATATACCAAAATAATAATTAGTATTCGTGAATTAAAATTAAAAAAAAATGAAAAAAAAACACCAAAGAAAGTTCACAACATAATAAACCCAGACTTTATTTTTTTTATTATTTTTTTTAGGGAAACATGATATTATTTTACACAAGAAGACATATAGATGAAATACCTCAATGACTGAGTCTTTGGCAGGTTTAGCAATTTCTTTAACAAGACACTCAGCAATGGGAGCTTTGTGTTGCTTGAGAATAGAAGCAGCTTTATGCAGCAACTCTGCTCTCTTCCACAGAGGAGTCTTAGCCCATGATTTCTGTGCTGCTTTTGCTATTTCCATCACCTGGTTCACCTCCTCTTGAGAACATGCTATTATAATAACGTGAAAAAGAAATAGTCACTGAACTAAACTTGCAAATAAATTAGACAAATAACAATTAAATACTTACTTTGTAACAGCAATGCATGGTTCAACTAAGCAAAAAATTACCTTGAACCTTGTACTGAGTCTTTCTAGTGGTTGGGTTGATTATGGAGACACTTTTGCCTGAAGCACATTTCCTCCACTCTCCATTCACATAATACTTGTACACATCTCCATCCAAAATTTCTTCAAAAACTCCTGTCCCAGCCATTTTTAAAATTATGAATTACAAAAAAAGAAATCTTGAAAATAGCTCAAAAGCCCAGAAAAGAGAAATAATTGTGATTTGGTGAGAGGAAGATGAGGAGTGAAGTGGTGAAGAGAAGTATATATATCTTGAGTTTTACTCAATTTGTGTATTTATGACACTTTTGTTGTGTGGCTTTGAACTTTGAATGAGGAAGAAGCTAAGCCACTAGAATGCACATCGGGAAGAGGTTGGGTAGAACTTAGATGGTGGTTCTACGCTTGCCAAGTGGGCTTTTTTTTCCGTTTTCTTTTATTATTATTAGGGAAAATGGTAGCAAAAATACTTGGACAAAACAATATCTATATACTCATTCTTTTTTTTCTTTAGCAAAAATACTCAAAGTTTCAAATTCAGTTACACGTAAATACTTTGCTGTTAAAATTTCTGTTTGAACTTAACGGTCCGAATAGTAACAGACCCACTATAACGTAACATGTGGTATTTTTGCCAAAGAAAAAAAACTTTGAGTATATAAATAATATTTTGATCAAACAGTGAGTATTGTTGCCACAATTTCCCCTTATTATTATTATTATTATTATTTGTTATGTGAAAGTTCTAGAGACTAGAGAGTGGTACTTTTGAGCTGTGACGCCAAATATAACCATTTGAAAGTTAAAGTGTCACACAAGTTGCTTGCGTCAGTTTTAACGAGGGAATTGTAAGCAATTGTTAATAATATTTTTGTTATCCTTTGCAGCCATAGAAATTATCTAAACATATATGATACTTGAACTGGAGTAGGGATTAGAAGATATGAGTACAATATTGATTATTGAAATAGATTTATTAAAAATTGTATAATGGATGATAAAATTCATAGTGAATTTTGTTGTCACTAGCCCACCTTACACTTCTTATTAGGGGAATAGCCAAAGTTTTATTTAATTAAGGAAATAGCCCATTTTTTCTCAGCTGACAATTATACCCTTCACTATATACATTCGCTCAAACAAGCTCAAACAAACAAATTCACGCTCAAACAAACAAGCTGGGCGTTCTCTGTCCAGAATCCAACCATCAAACCAGCTTTTACGATCATCATCATCATCGCAAGATCGTTTGTCCTGGTAACGAACGATCTTCTCTGAATTTCCTAATTCTTATCATCATCGCAAGATCGTTCACGCTCAAACAAGCTTGGTGTTCTCTGAATTTTTGTTTTTTGCTTTTTGTGGTTTGCGATCAAACAGGCTTTTGTCTCCGAGATTTTCACAATCAAACAAGCTTTTGCGATCATCATCATCATCGTCATTGCATAACGAACGATCTTCTTTGAATTTTCTGGTAAGTTGCTGTTTTTTTTTTTTGTGGTTTTGTATTTGATTCATCAATTACAAAAAATTCTCTATTGATGTTTCGTTTATTCAATTTCGGTGTGTTCTGTCAATCCTATTGTTGATTTATCATCGTTCTTAGACAAATCAAGCTTTTATTTTATTTTAGGGACGATACGTTTATTAATTAACCGGATGAGTTAATTTAATTTACTGATTTCTTATTTGTGTCTTTTGTTCGTTTAGTATTTGTTTGTATATTTATGATTATTAAATCTTCAGTGTTCATATTTTTCAGTACACTAACGTTAATGGCATCACAATCTCATTCTCGAAGTGCATCCGATGAATTACAAGGTTTTCATTTAATTTAATTAATCGTTTGAGTAAATTTGATTAACTAAAACCATATAGGTTTCTTTGTAGTTGTATAACTGTTTTTGTTCCAATTTTTGCTTAGAAAACGCGGCTGGGTTAATTCTTTACGATTCTTCCAGCAGTGGATCTTCAATTGATACCTGTTACCTGTCCGTCTTGGCCCGGTAGATCGACGGCAGCCACGCTGGCGGCCGTCCAGAGACTCCCCCGCCCACGGCCGACTCAAAGACGGCGCCCGTCCAAGGCCGGCTCAGAGCCGGCGCCAGTCCAAGGCCGACTCGGAGCCGCCGCTCGTCCAAGGCCGCCTCAGAGCCGGTGCTCGTCCAAGGTAGGCTCAGAGCCGGCGCTCGTCCAAGGCCGGCTCAGAGTCGGCGCTCGTCCAAGGCCGGCTCAGAGCCGGCGCTCGTCCAAGGCCGCCTCAGAGCCGTCCTTCCTCTCCAAGGCCGCCTCAGAGCCGGCCCTCGGCCAAGGGGATGCCCAAAGCACCCCTTGGTCGCCTATAAATACCAGGGCCCCTCCCCTGGTCCAGGTAATCCAATTTTGAGGCCCGAAACGCTGTCGAACTCGTACTTCACTCGTTTCGCTCATCTTTGGCCTCTCACCACCTCTAAACCTCTATAATCCACCTCAATCCCACTAATGTTGAGCGTCGGAGAGGTAAACAGAGGCACCCCCTCTGTTTTCCCTTCTTATCTCACGGTTCTCCTATCATTTTCAGGTATGCCGGCGAGCTCAAACACCATTCACAGCTAAGGGAAGACTTGGGATACCAAGTCCGACACGCTCGAGTCAAGGCGAGGCCACTTGGTCCGGCCTTGGGTCTAACCGCCTTTGACTCCTAAATCGTTGTCCGAAAAACAGCGACAACATTTTGGCGCTAGAAGGAGGGGATCTCGACCTTGGCGACACATCCCCTCTACCACTCCTCTTCTCACTTCTACGACTCTCGAGAGATGGGTCATGTCCCCGCCACCTCCATGGGCGCCCGAGCGACTAGCTCGAGGTACGGCCCCCGAAGCCCCGCGCGTCGTCTTGGAGGGCAACCTCGTGATAACGAGAGCCAGCCCCGAGACCCGGCGAATGACCCCGAGGCCGCAGTCCGAGAGGACACGGCTCGAAGGCTCGCCGAACTCCTAGACCGCCCCGGCGTCACCGGCGCGCTCATCGCCGACCTCCTCGACTCCAACAACGTCGACGGCGTCAACCACGAGACCAACCTCGACCACGCTGTTCACGAAAGTGGACGCACGCGCACGCTTTCAAGGGGACACCCTCGGGCGACCGCGTCGAGACGTCAACTTTCTGATGGGCACGCGCACGCGCCCTCGAGGGGACACCCTCGGGCGACCACGTCAAGGCGTCAAAGCTCGCGCAATACCCGAGGACGCTCAGTCTCGAGGTCCCGAAAGGGACGCTCCAAGCTCACCATCTGCGTCCAAAACCCTCGTGAAGTTGACAACGTCGAGAATGACACACCCTTAACAAGGGTGATAGGGACGGCCTCCGGAGACTTGAGGGACCACCTCAGTTCTCAAAGAGAGGTTCACGAGTTCAACTTGAGAGATAAACTCGACGCCCGACGCGAGATCGCGAGCGAGGTCATCTTGGGACGCCAACCACCTGACACTGCTAGCTGTGCACCCAACAAGAAACGCGCCACCACACTCGCCGCATCAGCCGTCGGTCCCGACTCGCGAAGGAAGAGACGTAGAAGGGGTCGAGTCCCTAATGACCTTCCCTTTCCGACCCCGAAGCAATCCTTCGTCCCTCTCAACACAACGCCCGACCGGATCCTGAGCTTACACAAGGAAAAGCTAGGATGCCCGGCCCCGCTGAAGACGGACCCCGCGACGCGGGATAGAAGCAAGAGTGCGACTATCACCAAGATCACGGACACGCAACAACTGAATGCTACCAACTTAGGAAGCAAATTGATTTCCTGATTCGAGGTGGGGATCTCAAGGAATTCATCGCATCTGTCAGCAAGGTGACAACCCCGACCGAGCGCCCGACTCGTCAGGGGGAATGAGGCATCTCAAGGGGCCGATGGTTAGGACGGAGGTCCCAAAGAGAGACAAGCTCCCACCATTCGCCGTGACGGCTATCACGGCTTCCGCCATTAAACTCACGCCCGAACTCGATCGGCTGCGTGACCACTTTATTTTGAAAATGTAATTTCCTTTTTTCAAAGAAGGCCAAGTGCCATGACAAAGTGTAACGACCCCCTTATTGCAATAAAGAGTTATTCCACACGTGACAAAATGTAACGCACACTATTGTATACCTCCAACACGAGAGTTTCTTGGCCTTCGTCTCACAAACGCAAGAAACTCGGGGGGCTAACAGGGATCAATGCTCAATCAAAAACAACTCAACAACAACTCAGAAAAAAAAAATAATGATAATAAAGTCTCGAGGGGCTGGTGGTTAGGCCAGAGGTCCCAAAGAAAGACTTTTCACGTAACTCCTCGTGCAGGCTCTACATGAGTCCTCGAGTTGAGTAACGGATTGTTGGGATTTCAAGCTCGTCAGTTCGCCAAGTCGAGCACGTCAGTTCGCCTAGTCGAGCTCGTCAATTCGCCTAGTCGAGCTCGTCAGTTCGCCAAGTCGAGCTCGTCACCTCGCCTGGTCGAGCTCGTCACTTCGCCTAGTCGAGCTCGTCACTTCGCCAAGTCGAGCTCGTCACTTCGCCTAGTCAAGCTCATCAGCTCGCCAAATCGAGCTCGTCAGTTCGCCAAGTCGAGCTCATCACTTCGCCTAGTCGAGCTCGTCACTTTGCCAAGTCGAGCTCGTCACTTCACCTAGTCGAGCTCGTCAGTTTGCCAAGTCGAGCTCGTCACTTCGCCTAGTCGAGCTCGTCACTTCGCCTAGTCGAGCTCGTCACTTCGCCAAGTCGAGCTCGTCACTTCGCCTAGTCGAGCTCGTCACTTCGCCTAGTCGAGCTCGTCACTTCGCCAAGTCGAGCTCGTCACCTCGCCTGGTCGACCTCCTCACTTCGCCTAGTCGAGCTCGTCACTTCGCCAAGTCGAGCTCGTCACTTCGCCTAGTCAAGCTCATCAGCTCGCCAAATCGAGCTCGTCAGTTCGCCAAGTCGAGCTCATCACTTCGCCTAGTCGAGCTCGTCAGCTCGCCAAATCGAGCTCATCAGTTCGCCAAATCGAGCTCGTCACTTCGCCTAGTCGAGCTCGTCAGTTTGCCAAGTCGAGCTCGTCACTTCACCTAGTCGAGCTCGTCAGTTTGCCAAGTCGAGCTCGTCACTTCGCCTAGTCGAGCTCGTCACTTCGCCTAGTCGAGCTCGTCACTTCGCCAAGTCGAGCTCGTCACTTCGCCTAGTCGAGCTCGTCACTTCGCCTAGTCGAGCTCGTCACTTCGCCAAGTCGAGCTCGTCACCTCGCCTGGTCGACCTCCTCACTTCGCCTAGTCGAGCTCGTCACTTCGCCAAGTCGAGCTCGTCACTTCGCCTAGTCAAGCTCATCAGCTCGCCAAATAGAGCTCGTCAGTTCGCCAAGTCGAGCTCATCACTTCGCCTAGTCGAGCTCGTCAGCTCGCCAAATCGAGCTCATCAGTTCGCCAAATCGAGCTCGTCACTTCGCCTAGTCGAGCTCGTCAGTTTGCCAAGTCGAGCTCGTCACTTCACCTAGTCGAGCTCGTCAGTTTGCCAAGTCGAGCTCGTCACTTCGCCTAGTCGAGCTCGTCACTTCGCCTAGTCGAGCTCGTCACTTCGCCAAGTCGAGCTCGTCACTTCGCCTAGTCGAGCTCGTCACTTCGCCTAGTCGAGCTCGTCACTTTACCAAGTCGAGCTCGTCACTTCGCCTAGTCGAGCTCGTCACTTCGCCTAGTCGAGCTCGTCAGTTCGCCAAGTCGAGCTCGTCACCTCGCCTGGTCGAGTTCGTCACCTCGCCTGGTCGAGCTCGTCACCTAGCCTGGTCGAGCTCGTCACCTCGCCTGGTCGAGCTCGTCACTTTCGAGCTCGCCACGTCGTCCAGTCGAGCTCGTCACTTCGTCCAGTCGAGCTTGTCACTTCGTCCAGTCGAGCTCGCCACGTCGTCCAGTCGAGCTCGTCACTTCGTCTAGTTGAGCTCGCCATTTCGTCTAGTCGAGCTCGCCGCTTCGTCTAGTCGAGCTGGAGCGACCTCATCACTTCGTCCAAACGTCTTTGGATTCGGTTCGTCAAATCGCCCAAACGTGTTGGGCTAACTCTCTTGAAACAGAAAACAAATAATAATACAAAAAATTAGAAAAATAGCCAACTTAAACGTTTGATATTGCTAAATAGCCAAGGTTTGGTAAATATTAAGTAAATAGGCATAAATGATGACGTGGCTTAATATGGCAGTGGCTATTTACTTGATATTTACGTTTGTAAATATATAAAAATGGCTATTTACCTACTATTTACAAAACCTTGGCTATTTAGCAATTCTCAACGTTTAAGTTGGCTATTTTGCTAAATTACCCATAATAATAATAGTAAAGTCTCAAGGGGTCGATGGTCAGGCCGAAGGTCCCAAAGAGAGACTCTTCACGTAACTCCTCGTGCAGGCTCTACATGAGTCCTCGAGTTGAGTCCCGAGTCCACGAGTTGAGTGACACTCCTCGTGCCGACTCTACGTGTCTCCTCGAGATGGTTCATTCCTCGAGTCGAGTTCGAGTCCACGAGTCGACGGAACTCCTTGTGCCGACTCTTCACGTAACTCCTCGTGCAGGCTCCACATGAGTCCTCGAGTTGAGTCCCGAGTCCACGAGTCGACTGATACTCCTCGTGCCGACTCTACATCTCTCCTCGAGATGAGTTCATTCCTCGAGTCGAGTTCGAGTCCACGAGTCAACTGATACTCCTCGTGCCGACTCTTCACATAACTCCTCGTGCAGGCTCTACATGAGTCCTCGAGTTGAGTCCCGAGTCCACGAGTCGACTGATACTCCTCGTGCCGACTCTACATATCTCCTCGAGATGAGTTCATTCCCCGAGTCAAGTTCGAGTCCACGAGTCGACTGATACTCCTTGTGCCGACTCTTCACGTAACTCCTCGTGCAGGCTCTACATGAGTCCTCGAGTTGAGTCCCGAGTCCACGAGTCGACTGACACTCCTCGTGCCGACTCTACGTGTCTCCTCGAGATGAGTTCATTCCTCGAGTCGAGTTCGAGTCCACGAGTCGACTGATACTCCTCGTGCCGACTCTTCAAGTAACTCCTCGTGCAGGCTCTACATGAGTCCTCGAGTTGGGTCCCGAGTCCATAAGTCGACTGACACTCCTCGTGCCGACTCTACGTGTCTCCTCGAGATGAGTTCATTCCTCGAGTCGAGTTCGAGTCTACGAGTCGACAGAACTCCTCGTGCCGACTCTTCACGTAACTCCTCGTGCAGGCTCTACATGAGTCTTCGAGTTGAGTCCCGAGTCCACAAGTTGACAGATACTCCTCGTGCAGGCTCTACATGAGTCCTCGAGTTGAGTCCCGAGTCCACGAGTCGACTGATACTCCTCGTGCCGATTCTTCACGTAACTCATCGTGCAGGCTCTACATGAGTCCTCGAGTTGAGTCCCGAGTCCACAAGACGACAGGTACTCCTCGTGCAGGCTCTACATGAGTCCTCGAGTTGAGTCCCGAGTCCGCGCTCGCCGCCCAGCTCGTGAGCCAAAAGGCAGCAAGTTTCAAATGGGTTTCAAAGGCTTGCGTCCGCCGGGCGTATCTGGTCTAGCCAGCGTCCACGGGAAAATCGCCACGCAAATGTGGCTCCGCGCTCGCCGCCCAGCTCGTGAGCCGAAAGGCAGCGAGTTTCAAATGGGTTTCAAAGGCTTGCGTCCGCCGGGTGTACCTGGTCTAGCCAGCGCCCACGGGAAAATCGCCACGCAAATGTGGCACCGCGCTCGCCGCCCAGCTCGTGAGCCGAAAGGCAGCGAGTTTCAAATGGGTTTCAAAGGCTTGCGTCCGCCGGACGTACCTGGTCTAGCCAGCGTCCACGGGAAACCCGGCCACACAAATGTGGCATCGCGCTCGCCGTCCAGCTCGTGAGCCGACAGGCAGCGAGTTACAAATGGGTTTCAAAGGCTTGCGTCCGCAGGACGTATCTGGTCTAGCCAACGTCCATGGGAAACTTGGCCACACGGATGTGGCATCACGCTCGTGGCCCAGCTCGTGCGCCGACAGGCAGCGATTTACAAATGGGTTTCAAAGGCTTGCGTCCGCAGGGCGTATCTGGTCTAGCCAGCGTCCACGGGAAACCTGGCCACACGAATGTGGCACTGCGCTCGCCGCCCAGCTCGTGAGCCGACAGGCAACGAGTTGCAAGTGGGTTTCAAAGGCCTGCGTCCGCCGGACGTAACTGGTCTAGCCAGCGTCCGCAGAAAACCCGCTCACACCAAGCGCGACACAATAAAGTCGCCCCTCGCAATGCGCCGAGGCCGCTCTACGATGTACTCAGAAAATCGAGAGTGGTTGTCTGAAGTCCGCATGTCGACGTGATTTTTGAGTTTCCACTCGACCTACGCTCGACACGAAACTCAGGGGGCTAATGTTACCGGTCCGTCTCGGCCCGGTAGATCGACGGTAGCCACGCTGGCGGCCGTCCTGAGACTCACCCGCCCGCGGCCGACTCAGAGCCGGCGCCCGTCCAAGGCCGGCTCAGAGCCGGCGCCCGTCCAAGGCCGACTCAGAACCGGCGCTCGTCCAAGGCCGACTCAGAGCCGGCGCTCGTCCAAGGCCGGCTCAGAGCCGGCGCTCATCCAAGGCCGCCTCAGAGCCGGCGCTCGTCCAAGGCCGCCTCAGAGCCGGCGCTCGTCCAAGGCCGGCTCAGAGCCGGCGCTCGTCCAAGGCCGCCTCAGAGCCGGCGCTCGTCCAAGGCCGCCTCAGAGCCGGCGCTCGTCCAAGGCCGGCTCAGAGCCGGCGCTCGTCCAAGGCCGCCTCAGAGCCGGCGCTCGTCCAAGGCCGCCTCAGAGCCGGCGCTCGTCCAAGGCCGGCTCAGAGCCGGCGCTCGTCCAAGGCCGCCTCAGAGCCGGCGCTCGTCCAAAGGCCGGCTCAGAGCCGGCGCTCGTCCAAGGTCGCCTCAGAGCCGGCGCTCGTCCAAGGCCGCCTCAGAGCCGGCGCTCGTCCAAGGCCGCCTCAGAGTCGTCCTTCCTCTCCAAGGCCGCCTCAGAGCCGTCCTTCCTCTCCAAGGCCGCCTCAGAGCCGTCCTCCCTCTCCAAGGCCGCCTCAGAGCCGTCCCTCCCCTCCAAGGCCGCCTCAGAGCCGTCCCTCCTCTCCAAGGCCGCCTCAGAGCCGTCCTTCCTCTCCAAGGCCGCCTCAGAGCCGTCCTTCCTCTCCAAGGCCGCCTCAGAGCCGGCCCTCGGCGAAGGGGACGCCCAAAGCACCCCTTGGTCGCCTATAAATACCAGGGCCCCTCCCCTGGTCCAGGTAATCCAATTTTGAGGCTCGAAACGTTGTCGAACTCGTACTTCACTCGTTTCGCTCATCTTTGGCCTCTCACCACCTCTAAACCTCTATAATCCACCTCAATCCCACTAATGTTTAGCGTTGGAGAGGTAAACAGAGGCACCCCCTATGTTTTCCCTTCTTAGCTCACGGTTCTCCTATCTTTTTCAGGTATGCCGGCGAGCTCAAACACCATTAATTGACAGCTAAGGGAAGACTTGGGATACCAAGTCCGACACGCTCGAGTCAAGGCGAGGCCACTTGGTCCGGCCTTGGGTCTAACCGCCTTTGACTCCTAAATCGTTGTCCGAAAAGCAGCGACAACAATACCGTTGATATCGGAAAACAGGTTTCGATCATTGATGATATCGACTTTGACAACTTCTCTATGTCATTTGATATCAAAGAAAATGATATTTTCTTGTCTAAGGAGTATATGATTAAGGTCATGCAATTATATGCTATTACACATCATTTCGAGTACAAAGTCCTTAGATCTTCAAGTACTCGTTTCAATTTGATATGATGTGCACCTTCTTGCCCATGGATGATGAACGCGGTGTCTTCCAAGAATTGTCATTTTTGGACTGTACGCAAGTACACTAGTCTGCACTCTATGGATCATAGGATGGAAGTCTTTTCTAATCGTCATGTTCAAGCTACCTCTTCCTTGGTCAGTCAATGCATCAAAACAGAGTTGTTGAATAGGAGTGCTAGTCATGTTACACCGAAAGATGTGATTTCAACCATGTTGGTTAAGGGAAAAGTCGAAATTTCTTATTACAAGGCATGGAAATCTCGACAACTTGCTCTTAAAGAAATAAGAGGTTGTCCCGAGGAGTCATATTCTTTGCTTCCTCTTGTTGCAAAGATGATGAAGGAAAGGAATCCAGGTAAACCATTTGACATCATTCTGGCTCAGTAAATTAATTAACCTACTGTTCTTCATTTGTTAATTAATTAACTGAAACAACAATGCTAAACAGAAACTGTTTTCTCTTTTACAGAGATATTGTAATTATTTTACTTACTTTTTGTCAACACAGGAACATTTACTGATTTACAGATCAAACCAAGCGGAGAGTTTTTGTACTTCTTCATTTCTTTTGGTGCATCCATAGCTGGCTGGAAGTATTGTCTTCCCGTTTTTTCCATAGATGGCTCATTTCTTAAAAGTAAATTTGGAGGTCAAATGCTTCTTGCTTCTGCCTTGGATGGCGATAATCACATATTCCCACTTGGATTAGGTATCGTTAATTCGGAGAACGATTAATCATGGGAGTGGTTTCTTTCTAAGCTCAAAGAGTGTATGGGTGATCGTGACGACTTGGTAATCATATCCGATCGTCACATTAGCATTCCTAAGGCAGTTTCAAATGTCTTTCCATTAGCCAAACATGCCATATGCATGCAGCATTTATGCAACAATTTGAAGACTAGGTTCCATCACGGCGCCATTGAGCCATTCTTCAAAACATGTGCAAAGGCTTACAAAACTCAAGAGTTTGAAAAGTTTATGACTTTGTTGGAAAGAATTGATCCCGGCATCAAAAAGTACCTAGAAGATGCTGACCCCTTACGATGGTCGTGTGCACTTTTCCCGGGAAAGCGTTACAACATCATGACAACGAATATATCGGAATCGATGAATGCACGGTTGCTTGAGGCAAGGGGATTGCCGGTTTTGCAGTTAGTAATTGAGTATCGAAACATTCTTCAGGGATGGTTTTTTGATCGGTTACTCTCGGGCCAATCGATGAATTCGTCATTGACAACTTGGCTCTCGTTGAATATGTCTCATGAAAATGAGGAAAAAGCACGATCAATGTTGGTGAGTAACTCTAAATACTTTTAATTTACTTATCAATGGATTAATTTAATTATGTACTATTTACATAATTGATGTTGACTTTTATTATGTCTTTACTAAAATATTTGTAGTTGATACGTGAAATGTATTTTCCTGAAGGAGTTAATTTAATTAACTTACTAAGTTAATTAAATTTACTGTCTGATTGCAGGTCAATCCTATTAATGTTGATGAATTCCAAGTTCAAGATAATGGAGTGAACGAAGTTGTCAACATCAACAAACGAACGTGCACGTGTAATAATTGGCAAATGAACGATTTTCCGTGCTCACACGCGATGGCTAAGATGTGGAAAAACAGGCTACAAGTGATGCCGTTCATTTCACAGTATTATACAAAAGATTTTTATATTGCCACCTATTCTGCTAGTTTGTACCCGATTGATGATATGTCGAGTTGGGATATTCCATCGGAGTTGCTTAAGGAAATTAAAGCCCCCATTGTGGTAGCAAAGGCGGGAAGGCCAAAGATGAAGAGGTATGCATCATCTTCGATTGTTGCGGAGCAGATGAATTGCTCGAATTGTGGAGCAATGGGACACAACAAGAGATCCTGTCTTAAGAAGCATTAGAGTTTTAGTTTCAAGATTTTGGAATTTTGTCTTAATTCTTTTATTGAACTATTTTTCATGTTAGAAATTTTCACATATTTTTGTTACCTTTTCTATACGACAATGGCTTGATTTTATAGGCTAATTGATTGTTGAATTATCTTTTTGAATTGTGCAATCAATTAACAGTTTGCTTATGTTAAGTTAATTAATTAACAGACTTATTGGGAGTCTTTATACTTTGATAAGCACTTGTGTGTTTTTGTTGCAAAAAGTGATTGGTGTTACAGTTTGCTTATGTTAAGTTAATTAATTAACAGACTTATTGGGAGTCTTTTTACTTTGATAAGCCCTTGTGTGTTTTTGTTGCAAAAAGTGATTGGTGTTTGTTCGTCCCTTTCGCACATATTTAGCTCATCACATCGATTATAACAATTGACAAAGTAACACTAAAAGTATCAGATTTGATTATGTATCATAACTAATTTACTCTATATAGTTGATGAAACTAATCTGTTTTTCACCACAAAAGGAATTTCAAAATGAAATCCAACTACAACCATTATCTAAACCTGCCCTTCCTTCTAATTTTTACACCTAAATCCCAAAATACTCTAATTAACCATACAACCTGTCTATTTTTTGTTCTTCGTTCTTTGATACACCAGACTTTTTTTGGAATTCTTGGGCTTCTTCGCTCTTTTGTCATCGAACTGCGAAAGATTAAGACTAAATGACGGTGAATCAATGTCTTCAATTGTAGCCTTACTTTTCTCTAATGCTGATCCAAAATCCATCGGTAAGGACTTCGTATCATCACTGCTGGTTGCTTGGGTCTTCTAGGACCTCTCTGTCCTAGTACATTTTCTTCAAAGGCTTCATTCAAGCTCAATAGGCGTGGAGACCTACGTGGCTGTGGTTTTGGCTGGTCGTTTGCTTCCGCTGCTTTTGTCGGGGTTTTCTCTTTATCACCCTCTTGATTGTCCTTCAAAAATCAAGCTAAACTAACTCAACAACATGTGTTTTTATAATGTAAAATATGCCTATATTCTATATTTACCTCACATAATTTCCGCTTCATTGAAGCTGCTCCAAGTTCCTCACTTTTTGTACTTGTGCTATCATCACTTCCAAACACATCGACAACATCATTCAAATTGGCATCGACAGCCGACTAGACATTGAGATGTACAGTTAATTAACATAGGTCAGAATATGTTTCAGTTAATTAATTAACTTTATAAACTTACATTGAGATGTAAGTAAAACTATTGTTACTTACATTTTCATTCGCCGGGACTGGTGCAATTTCAATTTGAATTTCGGGGATATTGTTAATATCATCCATCTCAATTTCAGCTTGCTGTAAAAGAAGGCGAGTTAACATGTTTTAGTAAATTTAATTAACTTAGGCCATGAATCAATTAACTTAGTACGTAAATAATATTTAATTTACATTATATTTCTTACCACATTTGAGTAATTCTCAGCAGCCCTTCTGCTCTTCGATGACGGAGAAACTTGTTCCTTCAAAGCAGATGATTCTTCACTGCGTCTCTCATTAGAAGTCTCACGATTATTCTGTTATTCAAAGAAACATTGATGCAGATATTCAATTAACTGATTTCTATGTTAAATTAACTATTTTTGACTTGTATAGCTACCTCATTTCCTTCCTCTTCCGCATGCGTCTCTGTGCCTTGTCCTTCATAACCTTGTGATCGTTCTTCATCGTCCTGGTAAGAAACATCATTTTTTAGGTATTTAGTTCATAAATTTACCAATAACTTGAACTTAACAAAGATTCTCACCTCTTCGGGATTTGATTCATTTGTTACAGTTCTGTTGACGCTGTTGTTTTGTAGGTCAACTCCACCTTTTCCGTAAACTATCTTCATTACTTTAATGATTCCATCAAGTTTCATAGTCACTATTTCGTGATTTTCCTGCATCTCTTTCTTCATCTTTTACTGTTCTTTCTTCATCACTGCTTGCTGTTTCGCAATCTTGCTCACAATTTGAAACAGCGATGAACTGTCCCATGCTTCCCCGGCATCTTTTTCTTTATCTGAATCTTCCTTATCCTCCCTCGCCTCCTCTTCCTCCTCCTCATCTTCCTCTTCCTCCTCTGCCTCTGCCTCGTCTTCCTCATCCTCCTCTGCTTCCATTTCCTCTGACTCCTCCTCCTCTTCAGCATCAGACTGATCTTTATCGTTTTCTTTAAGAAGATCAATAATGTAATAAGCGTTTGTCTCTTCTTCGCTCAATTTAATTACACCTACATGTACCTGCCAGCCCAACATCATAATAATGTCAACCATTCATAATTCCTAATCCCAACATTCAACATTCAACATTCAACATTCAGTTAATTAATTAACCTAAATCTATTTTCAATCTGTAAATAAATTAACATAACAGACATAACTTGAGCAAATACCTAATTCAAGCATTCAATACGTTCAGTATAGGTTATGAATGTCACTTTTATAGATGATTGATATATTTAATCAAGCATGGAAAGTTATTTAATTAACTAAATCAGTAAATTAAGAATTACCTCTTTGTTGTTAAAGACATTATTGTACATCTGTGTGGCAACATTTTTGTTCGAATAGTAGACGTAATTCCATCGCAGTATTCGTGGCAAGTGATCAACATTTCTGATTTGTCCATAGTCGTGATCTAAAAGTGATGGAAGAATATCGTATGCCCATGCAACCAAGGCGTGCGAAAACCCTTCCAAACCGTACGCATTAACATTGTTTCGGATTGAGTTTGATGCACTATTAATTGAATTGCAAAGGTCTTCGTAACTCAGCCATCCCCACGGAAACTCATTCACTTGCTTCTCATCACTTGCTATGCATACACGACTCATGTCGATTCCTATGTTTGGCTGTTTCGGAAATAGGATCAACTCAATAATGCAAGCATTTGCAAGCATAATCAGCAATTCGTCAGGGGTCTCATCAGATTTAACTTCTTTATACTTTTGGAGAAGGTCTGCCTTTGTAACTCGTCGTGTGTTGGCGAAGAATGTCTTGTAAAAGACGGAATTCTCAACCACCTGTTTCAATTACAAATACTACATTAGAATATTTATCTAGATACAATGCATAACTTAATGTCTTGTAAATTGAGTTATGTAGTTAGGTTAATTACCTTTCGTGATTTAAGATAATCAAGTTCCTCTTGTGTGGGTTTTTGACAGTTTAAGCCTGTCATGAGAGCATAATCTTTGATGCCAAAACGTCTCATTTTTCTATTGATTTTGAAGGTGGGCTCATTTTCGTTGCTGCCTTGACATAGCCTCAGGACTAGATGATTGATGATTCTTGAAGGGAATCTCGTGACTTTACTTGGCAATGCTTCAGCATGATAGAGCGGTAACAACGAGCCAAAGGCTGACCTGCTAAACAGTTGTCGCTGCAGTTCATTAAGCTTCGAGATGATCTGATCAAAGTGCTCCAACTTTGTGTGTGTATTTATTATTGCATTAACGAGCCATTTACTTGAATTGCATTTATATTTGGACTGCAAAATGATAATAAAATACATGAGTACACTATATTCATGTATAAAAAAATACACTCTTTGGGTTACTACATCAGTTGCTTACCCCCATTTTCCTTCAGATTTATGCAGGCAGATTCATAAACGCTATAGCCAGATTCATCAGTTGAATACCTAATGAATAATAAATCAGTTCATAAATTAATAAGCATTCACTAAATTAATTAACTTAATGCATGCATTCAGTTCACTACATTAAGCAAATCAAATCCATAACACAATGACTCCGTTAATTGATTAACTCATCCAGTTAATTAATGAACTTAATGCAAGCATTACATTAAACAAAGCAATTCCATAACTCATTAACCTATTCAGTGTATTCATTAACCTATTCAGATAATTGATTAACCTAATGCGAACAATTCCATAACTCAACCGAAGCAAAGCAATTCCATAACTCATTAACCTATTAAGTGTATTCATTAACCAATTCAGTTAATTGATTAACCTAATGCGAACAATTCCATAACTCAACCGAAGCAAAGCAATTCCATAACTCATTAACCTATTCAGTGTATTCATTAACCTATTCAGTTAATTGATTAACCTAATGCGAACAATTCCATAACTCAACCGAAGCAAAGCAATTCCATAACTCATTAACCTATTCAGTGTATTCATTAACCTATTCAGTTAATTGATTAACCTAATGCGAACAATTCCATAACTCAACCGAAGCAAAGCAATTTCGTAACTCAACAGAAGCAAAGCGATTTCATAACTCATTAACCTATTCAGTGTATTCATTAACCTACATTAAGCAAAGCATTCAGTTTATTATTAACATATACAGTTAATTACAGAATAAGCATTGAGACTATACGAGCGGAGAAACTTTCTCGTAACAGAGAGACTCTCGATCCCCCGATTATATTGTAATATTTTTCAAAACTCAAGTGAGACTGACCTCGATGAATTTGCAAATGAGATTGACCTTCGCGATCTGACCTTGTTGTCGATCTGACCTTCGCGAAGAGTTTCAGCAATTGGAGTACCACCGTAAGGGCTCTACGTGTTGCCGAGAGAGATGCGCTGGTTGGATAGACGACGATCGGCGACGACGCGGCGGCGTGGAATGGATCGGCGGAGATTGGTCACGTGGTGGCGTGAAATGGATAGGGACAAGGACCGAACGAATTTAGGTTTAGGGTTGGGTAAATTTAGTGCGAGGGTAATTTGGGTAGTCAATTATTAATTGGGCTATTCCTTTAATTTATTCAAACTTGGGCTATTCTACTAATATTGGTGTACTGATTGGGCTACTATGCTCATTCTCCCTAATTCATATATATAAAACAAAGATATTAATTGAAATAATTCTATTGATGTGGTTTAAAAGAAGAGAATAGAAAAACGAAATAAGATTTTATTTATTTATTTATTAATCTAATTCATATATATAAAACAAAGATATTAATTGAAATAATTCTATTGATGTGGTTTAAAAGAAGAGAATAGAAAAACGAAATAAGATTTTATTAATTTATTTATTAATACGTAAAGCTTAACTCAAAATTGATAATCTAATTTCTTACTATTATTATTAGGTCTATTAACTTTAAATACGACGAAATATATGTTTTGTTATATGACTATTTAAAAGAAAACAATAAAATTAATTAATATATCTACAGAATAATATGATAAAATTGTCATTTCAACATGTTAGACTTTTTAAAAAATATGAGTATCTATGTTGATTTTTTTGTTATTCAAATTCCATGTGTGTATTACTATATGATAGACAATGCCCCGTATATATCATAAATAAATTTTGTAAACATAGTTACAAAATTTGAAATCTTAACTTAGTTGTTATTATTTAATTGTTATGTTTTTTTTTCTTAGAGATATTAGAATACGTGCAATATTATATTATAGGTATACAAAATAATTTTTTTTCTTGGGATTTAAGGAACCGTAAATTAATTATGTCGCGAACTTTTAAATATTTTGCAAACACATATAATCTTATAAATTAGATAGATGTGATATTATTTTACAAATTTGATAATTTATTAAATCATACACACATAAAAAAAATACATAAAATAAAAACCACATGTTAATAACATATTAATTTTGATATTTTAAATTGAATTTTACAAAAGCTACATATAACTATTTATGATAGTATAAACTGTTGTCGCTCGTTTTCGGACAACTATTTAGAGCCCCAAACGGTTCGACCCAAGGCCGGACCTAGTGGTCGCGTTCGGGTTCGAGCGTGTCGGACTTGGTATCCCAAGTCATCCCTTAGCTGTCGGTGACGCTTGCCTCGTCCAAACACCTGAAACGAGATAAAGAACACGTGAACTACAAAGGGGAAACATAGGGGATGCCTCTGTTTCCCTCTCCGACGCTCAACATTAGGAGGATTGAGGTGGGATGTAGAGGATTAGGTGTCTAGAGGGCAGAACTTGAGAGAAACGAGTGAGGTACGAGTTCAGCAGCGTTTCAGTACTCAATTTCGGATTACCTGACTCGAGGGGTCGACCCTTGTATTTATAGGCAACCAAGGGACGTTTTGAAGGCCCCTTGGCCGAGTGACGGCTCTGGGTCGGCCATTGGCCGAGTGACGGCCTTGGGCCGGCCATTGGCCGAGTGACGGCCCTGGGTTGGCCAATGGCAGAGTGACGGCCCAAGGCCGGCCGGGTGACGACCCAGGGCCGACCATCGGTCGAGTGACGGCCCTGGGCTGGCCATTGGCCGAGTGACGGCCCTGGGCCTGCCAATAGCCGAATGACGGCCCAGGGCCGACCGAATGACGGCCCAGGGCCGACCGAGTGACGACCTAGGGCCGGCCATCGTCCGAGTGACGGTCCTGGGCCGGCCATTGGCCAAGTGACGGCCCAGGGCCGGCCATCGGCCGTGCGCCGAGGGGAGGTCCAAGGTAGGCCACTATTGCAGTCGTTGTCGTCTTACCGGGTCGGGATGGACCGGTAACATTAGCTCCCCGAGTTTATCACCGAGTGTAACTCGTATGGTAAACTCAAGGATTTTCCGCTACCGTCGGCCCACCGGAGTAACCCGTCGTCAAGAGGTATGTCCCGATCGCTTTTAATTACTATTTTTTTCTTTGGTCGCTCTATTTTCCATACCTTCTCGTCTCGTTGCATGCGCTCATGGACCCCACCAACCACCTGTCGGCGTGTGGGGCCGTTGAGGATGATCTCTTCCCTCTACTCGGGATCAACATGTGGACTTGGAAGATTTTTGGGCCCGGTTTTTATCTCCTTGAACACAAGTATGATAGGAATGGCCGGGGATGATTTCTCCTCGATTGACGCATGGTTGGCCGGTGAGGAAGGGGCTGCGCTCGGGAGACGGGTCGCGCCACCAGGAGGACACCGGCCCATCGAGCGCCGGGGAGGGCTGGATCGACCGGTGCGGGACCAGCCTGGGTTATAGACACGCCGGGGACGTCATGCGCAAAAGTGGGACCGACCAGGGGGACGCTTGCGGGTCGCACAGCCTGGGTGAGGCCGTCTCCGGCGAGATCGGTGCCAGGGGAGGTGCGCCAACCCTGGGCGGCGCTGCCTGGGCCGTCGCCGGCATCGGGGAAGACCTGGGCGAGACGCGCCGCTCGAGCGGGGCCGCGCCCGGGGGGACGCGCCGGCCATGGGCGATGCGGTCTGGGCTGATCCCGGTGCCGGGTAGGACCCCACCCGACCGAGTGGGGCTGTTTGGCTACCTGCCGGTCTCGCTAGCGAGGCGGGCGGCCTGGGCGGAGCGCGCGCACCGGAGGAGACCGCACCCGGCGAGACCGACGCTGGGGGAGGCGCGTTGGATGAGGGTGACACCGTTTGGGTCGATCCTGGCATCGGGGAGGACCCTACCCAACCGGGTGGGGCTGTTTGGCCACCTGCCGGTCGCACCAGCGAGGCAGGCGGCCTAGGCGTGACCGCGCCGGTGGGGAGGCGCCGGCACCGGGCAGGAGGCGGGCCGGGCAAGCAGCGCCGACCAGGGGGCGGCAGCCTGCATGACCCCCGAGCCAACCCTAGGCCTGAGTGGGCCGAGCCCGCACGAAGGGAACCCAGCCGGCCGAGAATTGGCCCGGGCCCTTGGGCTGGACGCGCGCGTGGAAGGGTGCCCGGCCGACCCAGGGATGGACGGACGCGTGGAGGGCGAGGGGCCATTCGGGCCGGGCTTAAGTGGGGTAGACCCGATCACCCTGGGACCGGGCCACGCCTCTGGGCCGGACGCGGGCATAGGGAGATACGGGAGCCCGGGCGACCAAGGGCTGGGCCTACATGGAGACGGGAGCCCGGGCGACCACGTGTCGGGCCGACGCGTGGGAGACTCTACCGATCCCGACGTGGGGGAGATAGACCTTGCTGGGTCGGGCGCGTGCACGGGGAGCCGGCGGTTCGATTGAGCGACCGCCAGGGGGACTCGTCTTGCTTGAGGAGTGCTCCCGACTTCAAAGCACCGATACCCTTGGTATGGGTGTCTGAATCCGCCTTGGGGGCGGCGCCTCTCGTGTTTGGTCTTGTGGCCGACTTCTCGGCCGTTGGTGATGTTGAGCACTGCGAGCTTGCAACCGTGATTAGGGCGGTCCCAGATCCGACGGGGCAAGGGTTGCTCTTCGAGTCCACGGACTTAATGGCGACGACCTGGTCGTTCGTGCCCGGCGATGACGTTCCCTGATGCCCTACCCCAAACGCGGAGGCCGTGGCGGGCCCCGAGTCTAAGGCAGGGGGTTCTCCTGCCCCTCTCCCCGATGTGGGGGGTACTAACTATATATATTTTTTGTGCTATTGCAGTACTTTGTCGCTTACGTTTATTATCTTGTTCTAACCGATTGACGCCCTTTTATGACAGGTACCATGGCTCGAGATTGTTCGCGTGCGTGAGTGCCCAGGGCGCAACCCACTGCCGAAGCCGTGGCCGCGGTCCATTCTCGAGTTGAGGCTCACCGTGGGGGGTCGCCTGTGCGGACGAGGAATGAGGCGAACTCTTCGAATAAGCGACCGTCGTCGTCGGTGTCTCTCAGCTCGCCCTCCTGTCAGAAGCGCGCTCACACATCGGCGACACAAGATGGCATGGACTCGATGCTTCTAGCAGAAGCGGCAGAGCTGAGGGGCCAATGCTCCCAAGGAATCCTCGAAGCCCCTCTGAGAGACTTCAAGGGTCTCCTGACGACGAGCGACATCGAATACTTCCAGAACGGGATCAGCGACGCTCGGAAGGTACGATTGGTTATTTGATTTGTATATAGCCGTCGTAGTTATCACGATTGCGCATGTGCCACCCACTTTTGCAGATGCTTGCACGTCAAGACAAGGCGACCGCATTCTTCGGGACTTGTTGCGGTGGATGCAAATCATGAAGACAGACATGGAGAGCGCAGCGGCCGACCATGCCGCCGCCTTGGTGGGAGTCTGAACTGCCTAGGAGTTTCAAGCACTCGAGGAGGAGTCGAAGCGGGCCCGCGAGGAGGTGTCTAGTCTAGGCGTGGAGCTGGTCACCGAGAGGTCATTGCGAGCGGTTGAGCATGCGTCTCGGGAAAAGGCGGAATAGTCGGCCGACACCTTTCTGGGGGAGACGACGAAACTCCAAGCGTTATTGAAGAGGGAATGGGACTCCCTGCTGGTGGAGATGCAAGCCTTTAATGAAGAGAAGGATGACACCGTGCGAGCTAAGCGGATTTGGAGGATGACTGGGACATCGCCCTAGAGGAGGCTCGTTACGCGGTGGCCGTACGGGTTCGTGACGCGACCGCAAAGGAGAACGCATCTCACGCAACCATCTTCTCTTTCTTTGAAGGCATGTTTCCCCCCTTGGACGACGTGCCACAAGCGGATGACCCTTGTCCCCAGGTTCCCACGGAGGCTGCTCAGTCTATAAACTGCCCGCCTGACAGAGAGCCCACCGTCGGGTCGGGCGTCCCTCCGCCCGAGATTTATGAGGAGCAGGTCGAATTTGGTTATGAGTAGTTGGTCTTGTTTTGGTTTTCCGCGCACTTGTTTAGCGCTTGTCTTCTTTGTTGCTTTCTTTTCGGATATTTGTCACATTCTTTTTCCTTTTGTTGGGTTGTTTACGCAACATTGATTGTTTTTATTAAAGCTTTTCCGGTTTATTATGCGTCTTATTTTCTCGATTTACTATGCTTAGCATAATCGATTCGCACAATCCGGCTAGTGCGTGTCTTACGACCCTCGGTTTACTATGTCTAGCGTAACCAGTCTGCACGGCTTAGTGCCATACTTAGTGGCGAGGTTTCCCGTGGACGCTGGCTAGACCAGTTTTGTCAGACGAGTGCGAGCCTTTGACATCCATTAGTGACTCGCTGCCTCTCGACACACGAGCTGGATGGCTAGCGTGCCTCTTTCCTAGCGTGTACGCTACCTGTTGGCGTGGTGTTACATGCTGGGACGGGCTCGAAGCAAGCGCAGTTCCCAGCGAGCGTGGTACCTATCGGTACACTGGTCGCGTTTTGGGTTTTGACTGCTGCCTTAGGATCAGCGGTCCGGTGCGCGGATGCGACTCGTTGACGTCTCGCTACCTTTCGGTGTGCGAGGCGTGGAATCGTGCGAGAGCGTCGCACGAAAGATGTGTACCTGTTAGCCCCCCGAGTTTCTTGTGTACTCGTAGAGGATACTAGAAATTATAACAATGCATGACAAAGCTTTTGAGGCGAAATGTAATCCGTCGGCGAACTTTCGAAGCTTGACCTTGGAGTTGTAATATTTTACGACCTTCCTCTTTTGTGCGGCGAGGCGGGTAAGTGCGTCTGCCCTCTTCTCGTCTATGAGGTCCAGTTCGAGCCTCATTGCTACGTTGTTGGCGGTTTCTTCGAACTCTTCGATGTAGAAAGTCGGGAGTTTGGTCTCGACGGGTGCCACGGCCTTGATGCCGAATGCGAGCGTGAACGGGGTTTCATCGGTCGCGTTCCGTGCAATTTTCCGATATGCCCACAAGACCATGGGGAGCTCCTCGGCCCATGCCCCTTTTCTTTCTTCTAGCTTTTACTTTAGGTTCTCCTTGATCTTTTTGTTGACCGCTTCAACTTGGCTGTTGGCCTGAGGATGATGGGGGGAGGAGAAGGTCTTGCTGATGCCCAACTGTTCGCATATGTCGCGGACACGCGCGTTGTCGAATTCTTTCCATTGTCAGTCACGATCGATGCTGGGATTCCAAAGTGGCAGACGATGTTCTTCCAGATGAAACTAGTCGTGTTCGCCTCCGTGATCTTTGCCAATGGTTCTGCCTCCACCCATTTCATGAAATAATCGATAGCTACGATTGCGTGCTTGTATTGTCGCGGGGCCGTATGCAGCTCGCCGATGAGGTCGATACCCCACTTCGCGAAGGGTCGAGGCACTACGATCGGGCATAGTGGTGCCGGTGCTTGGTGCGGGACGTGGGCGAATTTTTAGCATTTGTCACACCTTTTGGCCCACTCGTGGGAGTCCTTTTTCAAGGTTGCCCAAAAGTATCCAAGCCTTAGCAACTTCAGAGCCGGAGACTGTCTGGCGGCGTGGTTCCCACACAGCCCCTTGTGCACCTCACGGAGCGCTTTTTTCGCTTCGACCTCGGTTAAGCATCAGAGGAGGGGCATCGAGTACCCTATCTTGAATAGGGTGTCCCCCCTCATCGTGTACTTCGGCGCCAAGCTTTTCAGCTTTCTTGCTTCCTCCTTGTTTTCAAGGACGACTCCTCGCTTAAGGTACTCCACGAGTGGCGTAATCCATGAGGGGCGGTGGCATTTCGCCAATCACCCCTACATCGCTTCTCGAGACGTAGGGTCGGGTCAATACTTCTATCGGGACATTGCCTTCTCCGTCTCCGTCTATCACTGACGCAAAGCGCGCCAGGGCATCGGCCTCAATGCTCGCCTCGCGGGGAACTTGGACTATCTCAAACCATGAAAGTGTTGGAATTGATCTAGGGTTTAAGAAAAAGTTTAACGCTTCGGTAAGCGGCGGAATTTTAAAAAATTTCTTTTACAAGTAAAACAGTTTTTACTAACCTAGACAAAGAGCAAGCACATGTAAATAAAAACTATTATGTGTTGGAATCGATCTAGGGTTTGAGAAAAAGTTTAACGCTTCGTTAAGCGGCGGAATTTTAAAAATTTTCTTTTAAAGTAAAACTAGTTTTTACTAACCTAGACAAGAGCATATGCATGTAAATAAAAACTAATATGAGCTATAAAAGTTACTAACCTTTTGATGCTTGAACGTTGATGAGCCTTTGGAAGGTTGGCAACGTTCGTCTCCCCTCGCAGCACGTCTCTCTTTTCTTTCCTCGGGAACTCGAGCAACCACGATAGTTTCTATCACTAAATCACTCGAAAAGAAGGAATCAGTGAGTGGGCACTTTTAAACACTACGACTTAAGAACAAGTCTTGAAGTCGCAGAGCTAAACGCTAGGTCGAGTGAGGACCTAGGTGCCAAGACAAGAAAAAAATCGAAAATAAACTAGAGAGAGAGAGAAGAGGACTTCGGCTAAGTTCTAGAGAGAGAGTCTCTCAAATCTCTTAAACTTGGATGAATGAATTGTGAGGAAATGAGGCTCCTATTTATAGGAGAGGCTTTACCTTCAATAAGGTAGTTTCCTCTTCTATAGAATATCACATATTCATGAGCAAATATTGCCTCTTTCCCACTTGAGAAACTCGGCCAAACAAGGCTTCTAGAAGCCTTGATTTGTTTCCAATTTTGTTCAAGGCCTTGCCTTGTCTCTCACTTGGCCGATTACCCTAAAGCATCCTTATGCAAATTTGTTTCCTCTTTTTCTTTTGGCAAGTATCTTGATACATTTATGCACAAAATATTCTCTCTTTTCCCTTGGGTAGTAGGCGCACATATTCCTCTAGAAGGGGCTTCTAGAAGCTCCTTCATTTGTTCATGACAATATGAAAAGGCCCATTAAGAATTTTCAATAAAATTCTTATTAAATGAAATTAATCCACAAGGCCCAATAAAATTAATATTGGCCGAGTGATGCATGTCATCAAATGACCATGTCAAAAAATTTATTGACATTCATTTCATCCTATGTCTCAAAAGACAAAAATACCCTTTTGACAATTTTCGTAAAATTTGTCTCGTTCTTGTTTTGACTTAGCTTCTAGTTTTACTATTCCTACTCGATGTGATTCGTGACAGTGACCTCATATATCCAAATGAACAAAGCTAGAGCTATATACTTGGACTCAAAAGTTCACAAACCTTTTCCAAGTTTAGCTTAATGTCAACTAACTCCACTAAAGAGTTGACACTGAAAATCTCTCGGTTCAAATGAATTTATTTTCTACTCAAGAATTCAACCAAATTATGATAAGTGGATCCACTGAATCTTATCTATGTTTACCATTCATGAATATCATCAGCTAGTCGGGATTTACGAAATTACCATTTTACCCTTCTAGCTGTTATTTCCTCAACTCCTTTGTCGCTTGTGAATAAGTTAGAAACAATGTATTGACGAGGAGCTAACAAGTCACATTGTTTCATCCAAAAGAGTCAGGACTCAATTTGGACACTGGCCAGTTCATTTATTCACATTCCAAGGAATAAAGCATGAGGTGATATACATTGCATTTCAGCAATCTTGTACATGAATTCCATATCTATGAGAACTTCACAAAGTTACTCATGACATTCTCACAACTTAGTACTTCACCAATAGGCCCTGTTCAGAATCACATAGTGAGTCCGAACTCTGACTTTCTCAAATGATAATACGTAAGCTGTGCAATGGCATGTCTCATTTCAGGATTAAGGTAAGCATGATGCAATTCGTACGTAGTGACTTCGAGAAATAAGAGGTTAATTGGTTTGTTATTATTTTGTCTCTAGAAGTGCACTGGTCAATTCAGTACCTTCGGAAGATACCTAGAAGAGCTATAGAGTCTACAACTCTTAATGCCCCGTAACCAGACATCATAGATTCTCCTGACAATCGTACTGAGGTCAATAGTCCTTTGACCCTTAGATTGTGAATATATCGTTTTAAGCAAACTACGAAGAGTTTATTCATGCAAATCTACATTTGTCTCTTCGTAAGTTGTTAAGTTTGTTTATGGACTAAAGACTAATGTTTTATCATAAAGCTTCAAAAAGACAAGGAAGAATGAATGAACGTTTCAACTTTTTATTAATGAATAAGCAATTACAAGTAAGAGTCTTCGTGAGACTTTATTACATCAAATGTACAAAATAAAGGCTACAACTCTTCTTGTGGGCACCATTGACAACAGAAAGCGCTTCCAGGTTCTTCTGAGTCTGGGACAGATACGCGATCATGCTCGGCTCCATGGCTGCGTTGTCGCCCTTCACCTAGTTCACAATTAATTATGAGTCGCAATGGATGTGCAGGTTCTGGATTTCTAGCTTGTTCGCCAACTCCAATCCAACTATCAGAGCCTCGTACTCTGCCTCGTTGTTGGAGGCCTTGAACTCGAATCGCAAAGCGTACCTCAATTTTTCCCTATCGGGGTTTGTGAGTACGACACCGGCGCCAGCCCCCCGGGCATTCGATGCGCCGTCTACGTGCAAGTCCCAGACCGGCCTATCGGGTCAACCTTATTTGATTCTGCGGTGAATCAGGTGAGATACTGTCTCAAGGACTCGTTATTCTCTTGCCTGATCGACCATAAGTACATCTTGGTCTTCTTTTGGACCATGGATGTAGCAAATCATGCTAGGAACATGTCCTTCAGGTCTTTGAATGATTGGATGCTTCTTGGTCTTAAATTCTTAAACCACTCAAAACCGGGTCCGGTGAGGGTAAGACTAAAAGCTTGGCATAGAGCCCCAGGTGAGACGCCTTGCATCGTCATCCAAGTTTCGTAATGTTGGATGTGATACGTGGGATCAGATTTCCCATTGTATGGAGGGAGATTCAGGAGTTTGAAGTTTCCCGTGCACACCTCAGCAAGGATTTGGGCGGCGAAGGGAGAGGAATGTTCTTCCACGACCCCGTATGCATCACCGGCCAAGCCGCCTTCACGCAGGTCACGCACCTCATTACAAAGGTTGTGAATCATGGTGGCGACGTCGAGGCCAGTGTTGGGGGTCACTCCTTGTTCAGGAGGAGTCACATGTCGCCTTTCGTTCGACCCTTGAGCCGTGCGAGGGTCCCCATTGATTGGGGCCGTAGGGTTGTGACCCTTACGAGCGCTCAGCCTCTCTCGGAGGTCTTCGCCACGGTTGTTCCGTTGGGCGGTAAGTCGATCTCTAAGATCCGGCCCGGCGGTATGGGGGCGTGAGCTTCGAGCCACACGCCTTACTCGCCGAGTCGTAGTACCTTCCCTAACATTGCCTCTTTGACCGAGTCGGTCATGGGCTGAACGTCGGGAGGTTTCTTCTTGAGAGGAGACCGGTATTGCTTTTGTTTTCGTCGGACCGGCTTCGATCTCAACAGGGAGTTCCCCGTCTTTGGTGAGAGAAGTCTCGACATCCGCCGAAATTTCCAAGCCTTCATAGTCGGGGTATAATCATGTCCCTCGTCCACGAGGTCCTCAGATTCCCCGTGGGGGGCGCCGTGTGCAGGTGCCTTGCCCGCCAGTTGGCGGTGGTACCTTGCATTGGCTATCTTCAGTTGGCGGATTTTCTCCTCCATTTCAAGGATGCGGTCGTCCCGACTGTCCTGAAGAGGAGGGGGCGAGGGAGTGTGGCTCTCGTCGTTGAGAGACTCCTCGTCGCCTTGCGCTCGGGAGCGCAGGAAGTATTTCTTCACCGCGGTTGTGTTTTCGGGGTTATTCACGCCCTCAGAACGATCAGGTGGTTGACCACTCATATCTTTCTCGAGTCGAGAAGAAAGGGGTCGAGCTGTAGAAGGGATTTCGGGCTGTGTAAGTCGGGAAGTCCCCTCCTTCTAGCGCCAAAATGTTGTCGCACGAAAATGAACAACGATTAAATACCTCGGGCGGTTCGATCCAACGCCGGACCAAGTGATCACGCCTGGGCCAAAAACGGGAGCTCGTAGACCGAGCTGCACCCTCCAAACCCTGAGGTGTGTTTTGGGGTGGTGTGACCATGCCAAAGGTTGGCTGCCTACGTACCCTTTAGTCTGGATCAGGTCAGAAGGTAGTTCAATTTGTGTATTGGGAGGCTATCTTGGGCTCAGAGGCTTTGTGAATCCAAGGCTTTAGAGGGGGACCGGGCTCATAGCTTCTAGTGAAGGCTTTAGAGGGGTCGCTTGCCTCGTAGCTCGGAGTTCTAGCTCAAGGGCCAAGAAGCAAGAGAGCAGTATGTACTGCAGAGGCTCGGGTCGTAGAAGAGGAGCGCGCTCCCTCTCGTGGAGGGGGGTCCTTGACTTTCTAAGCCGAGGGAGGAGGATTGCGCGCTCTTGGAATGTCACAAGAGCACGAAAGAATTCTCAAGAGAAGAGAAATGTTCCAAGAAGGAATTATGTAAAATTCGGATTGTCGATCTCTCTTTCTCCCCAAAAAGGGGGGGTATTTATAGCGTTGGAGGGAGGCCTTGGGCCGACCCCTTGAGGCCCACCGGGTGGCCGGGAGCGGGGCGCGCGAGGCTTCATGCCCAGGAGGGTGCGGGGCGCGCAGGACATGTCGCCCGGACGGGCATGGGGCGCGCCGGGCGTGGGACATGGTCGGGCGCGGCGTGCCCGGCAGTAGGCGTGCCCTGCCGAGGTGGCAATGATGCTCGGCCGAGGAGGCCGCGGTGGCGAAGAGGCTCGGCCGATACGGCCGAGGTGGCAAAGGTGTTCGGCCGAGGCGGCCGAGGTGGCTAGGATGCTCGGTCGAAGTGCGCGCGGGCCTGGATGCCGGGGCGCATGGGAGTGCGCGCGCGGGCCGGGAGGCCAGGGCGCTGCGCGCGGGCCAGGAGGCTGGGGCGCGGGAGCGCGTGCGGGCCGGGAGGCCGGGGCGTGGGAATGCGCGCGGGCCAGGAGGCCGGGGCGTGGGAATGCGCGCGGGCCAGGAGGCCGGGGCGCGGGAGCGCGCGCGGGCCGGGAGGCCGGGGCGCGAGAGCGCGCGCAGGCCGGGGCGGCCAGGGCGCAGGGTGCGCGCGAGCTAGGGTGTGCTGGAGCGCGCAAGCTAGGGCGCGCTGGGGCCCATTGGGCCGGGAGCCGCTGGGCTTCAGGCCGGCGGAGCCCGGCCGTCCTTGAATCGTTTTTTGAATTTCCGATGTCCCGAAAACGACCGGTAACAACATGTACATGTATTTAAAATTATGAGCTTGAAAATCGTTTTCGAAAGTTTACTAATTTATTGATTGTTAGAATTGTTATCTTAGATTTTTCTTTAATTTATTGCTCTTGCCTTTAAATTAAAAATCATGTTGATTTTCTATGAGTTTGGGATGATATTATAACACATTAGAATCAGTAAAAGATCGAACTTTTACTATTTCTTTTTGTTTGAGCTAGGGTAAAACCCACAGTAAAAGTGGCATAACTCTTTGCTCCGAAATCAAAATTTAATGATTCTTGAATCAAATTAAAGGTCTTTCTGTGCTCTTTCCAATGCCACCGGTTTTGGGTCGAAAAGACATTGGAGTCGCCAGTTATGGCGATTTTACTCCAAGGTGCGCGGCTGTTCCGAAAGTCCAGTTCTTTTGAATTCCGAATTTTCAGCCCCACTACCATGAGTTATAGAACTCTAATGAGAAAATTTTCTTGAGAAAAAATGTTTTTCATAAGATTATAAACATGATGTGTAAGATTAAAATGTTTTGATTTTTGAAAGTCTAATTGAATTTGAATTTTTACAAAACTAGTTTGAATTTTGAAAAACCGTTTTCATTTTTAAACATGAAAATATTTTGTCATCCAAATCTAATAAGTTTTCAAAAATTTTTCAAAACTATATCTATATCACATATGTTCAAAATCTATATGCTCTTGAAAATTTGAGTCGGAGGTCTCCTTGTAGACAAGCCGAAAAATAAAAAGATGTGTAATCTCAAACTTTAAACTGTTCGAGTGAGTTCAAGTTCACACTTCCCTCATGCACTTTCCCGAAATAGAAAATAAGAAAAGATCCGAGCATGTCTCTGGTGCCTTTATGCACTAACACTGCTCTGAACATGAAAATCTAGGATTTTCTTCTAGTTGTCTGCCCTGTCGCTCTCTAACTAGGAAATCCGTTTCCGAACATATAAGAGTCGATGTACCAACTCCAAAAATTAAGTGGGAGGGTTATATTTGTTGTTTGTAACCCACGATCCTCAACACTAATGAAAGAAGCAATTAACGTGGGACTAAGAGCTGCTCTTGCGACCCTGTCTTAAATGGGAGTACTCCAAGGCGTTTTTGCTTCGATCATTGCTAAATGAGCTACGTCCGAGAGTGATACGATGAAGGCAAGGACTCCCCTTGGGGGATTGTTTTTCAAAGTTGACGTTTTGGACTAAGTGGTTGGTTACACACTTAGGCTCAATCCCTAGTAATCCTCCCTTGAGGCTCTGCGAAAGGATGTGAGTGATCAAACCAATTCAAAAGGTGGCTAGTCAAAATTGGTGTGTTGACATCTTGACTAAGCATTAGTGATGTGTCATTTACTTATAAATGGAGATTTTTTGCGGCCTTCTCTTGAGGGAGTAAATTATCGTTTGGTTTATAACACCTTTGAATTTTATCAAGTCTTAAATAAACTTAAATCCTAAACCAAAGACTAATCATAAACTTGTTTCAACTTTTATAGGCAATATGTCTCTCAACCCTCTCTCAACAATTCTTTCCTCGAATAAACTCGAAGGCGACAATTACGTCGACTGGAAATGTAACCTCGACATAGTCCTTACTGTCGACAAGCACAAATGAGTTCTCACCACCCCATGTCCTCAAACGAATGAAGATTCGACACAAGAGGAAAAAGACGCCCTGGCGGCCTGGCTTCGATCCGATGAAATTGCGAGGTGCTATATTTTGGCATCTATGAACAATGTGTTGCAACAACAACATCATGATTACGAAACTGCCACCGATATGCTCTACAATCTCCATGAGATGTTTGGAGGGCAAGGACGTCAAGCTAGGCAACAAGTGGTCCGACAGTTTATGAACTGTCACATGAATGCTGGGACTCCCGTTAGAGATCATATGATGTTGATCATTAGCTATCTAAACGAAATGGAGATCCTTGTATCTGAGATTGATGGGGAGACTAAAATAGACATGATCTTGGAAACTCTCCCCGAAACCTTTGATACCTTCAAGCTGAATTACTCCATGAACAAGCTAGAGTACACTGTTACCAAGCTTATGAAGGAACTTCACACTGCTGTATGTCTCACTAAGAGAAAGAGGAATCAAGGAGAGGCACATGCTACTGAGCAAAAAGCCTCCGCCTCTGGAACTAAGAAGAGACCTCACAAGGCCGAGAAAAAGAATTGTCCTACCTATCTCAAAGCAAAGGAACATAGTATTGTACTAATTACCGAAGCATACTTAGTAGCTGATAATGTATCATCGTGGATTATTGACTCCACTGCTACTAACCATATTTGATGTTCCTTGACTAGTTTTAAGAAAACCAAAAGCTTAGAGGAAGGCGAGTTCTGTTTCAAATGGGGTGATGGGAGCCTGGTGTTTGCGAAGGCTATGGGATCCGTGACGCTGTCTTTTGAAGACCGCACTTTAAACTTGAATAATGTTTATTTTGTTCCTACCTTTCGGAAGAACTTAATATCCGTTGCTCGTCTTCTTGAGCAAGATTATTGTTTAAAGTTCATTAAGAATGGAATTCGTATTTCATTTCCTGATAATTCTTTTGTCACTGATGCATGTATGAAGAATGCTCTTTTTTACATTTATCCCACTCAACCTTCCGTCTTAGACACCGAAATAGATAATGATCTAATTAGGGAGCCGAAGAGGATCAAACTTTCTGAATCCTCCGATCTAACAAAATCAACATACCTATGGCACTTAAGACTTGGTCATTTCAGTCTAGATAGGATTAAGAGACTTGTGAGGGATGGTCCACTCCAAGCCTCTGCAATAGGTTCACTACCTACTTGTGAATCCTACGTAGAAGGAAAAATTACTAAGCGACCTTTCTCCGATAAGGGTCGAAGAGCCACTGAGTTGCTGGAACTAATACATTCTGATGTATGTGGTCCACTCAGCCAACAGGCACGTGGGGGATACGAATACTTCGTTACCTTCACCGATGATTACTCGCGATATGGTTTTGTCTATTTTCTCAAACACAAATCCGAGACCTTTAACGTATTTAAGGTCTTTAGGGCTTTAGTGGAAAAGCAAACTGGCAAAGTGATCAAAACCCTTCGATCCGATCGAGGTGGTGAGTATATGTCTGGAGAGTTTGATGACTTTCTTAAAGAAGAAGGTATCGCTTCTCAGCTTACCGCACCTGGCACACCTCAACAAAACGGAGTGTCAGAGGGAAGGAACCGAACTCTTATGGAAATGGTTAGATCAATGATGAGTTACTCATCACTTCCTCTTTCCTTTTGGGGATATGCCCTCGAAATAGCCGCTTACATTCTGAACCAACTTCCGTCCAAAACAGTTCCTGCGATGGACTGGCCGTAAAGTAAATCTTGGCCGCATCAAAATTTGGGGTTGCCCTGCACACGTGCTAAGGCAAAAGACTAGCAAGTTGGCTAGTAGGTCAGAATTGTGTCTGTTCGTTGGATATCCAAAGGAAACCAAAGGTTTCACATTCTATAGTCCCGAGAACGATAAGACTTTCGTTAGCACGAATGCTCGTTTCCTTGAGGAGGACTTTATGAAGGATGCAAAACTTAAAAGCAAAATTGTGCTTGAAGAAAAGTTGGGTGAGGAAGCTTCTACCTCATCTGTAAGAACTGTTCTTACCCCAACTGAAACACAACCGAACTCTTCAGAATCTCGTCAAATAATACTTCGACGTAGTGGGAGGGCTACTCAAAAGCCTGACAGGAACATGTCCTATGGAGACTCTCTCGTAGCCGTCTCTGACATGGATGATCCCGTTTCCTATAGCCAAGCGATCGCTTGTTCTGAATCAAACCTTTGGCTTGACGCCATGAAAGTTGAAATGCACTCGATGTATGTGAACAAAGTCTGGAAACTTGTAGACCTTCCCGAAAGGGTGAAACCCGTAGGGTGTAAGTGGATATACAAGAAGAAAAAGGGTCAGGATGGGAACGTCGAGACGTTCAAAGCACGACTTGTGGCGAAGGGTTATACCGAACAAGAAGGGATTGACTATGAAGAAACCTTCTCGCCAGTCGCGATGCTTAAATCCATCCGCATACTTCTATCCATAGATGCAGCTCTCGACTATGAGATCTGGCAAATGGATGTCAAGACAGCCTTCCTGAATGGCAATCTTGACGAGGGCATTTACATGGCTCAACCAGACGGTTTCGTGGAAGAAGGTCAAGAGACTAAGGTTTGTGAGTTGCTTAAGTCCATTTGAGCTGTCAATAGATGGGCCGTGCGTTTACAAGTTAATGCACAAAGGTAAAGTTGTGTTTCTGGTACTATATATCGACGATATATTACTCATAGGTAACGATGAGGGTAAATTATCTGAGGTTAAGGTCTGGTTAGCAAAGCAATTCGATATGAAGGATCTAGGAGAAGCCGCGTACATTCTGGGGATCCAAATCTTTCGAGATAGGAAGAACCGGACTCTGTCGCGCTCTCAAGCATCTTATATTGATAAGGTGATGGATCGCTTCTCGATGCAAGACTCCAAGAAGGGCCAAACACCCTTTAGACATGGAGTCTCACTCTCCAAGGACCAGTCTCCCAAGACTGCACAAGAGATTGAAGACATGAGGAAAATTCCTTACGCCTCTGCCGTTGGAAGCCTCATGTATGCTATGCTTTGCACTAGACCTGATATATGCTTCGCCGTTGGCGTAGTTAGCCGTTTCCAATCCAACCCTGTTAAGCATGTTCTCAAGTATCTTCGAAGAACTAGGAACTTGATGCTTACATACTCAGGTACTGACCTGACTATGACGGGATATACCGACTCCGATTTTCAAGCTGATAAGGATTCCAGGAAATCCACTTCGGGATCTGTGTTCATCCTTAATGGTGGAGCTGTTGTGTGGAGGAGTATTAAGCAATCTTGCATTGCTGACTCCACAATGGAAGCAGAATATGTGGCGGCTTTTGAAGCATCCAAAGAGGCTGTATGGCTTAGAAAATTCCTTAAGTATTTGGAAGTTGTTCCAAACGTCGACGAACCCATGACCCTTTATTGTGATAATAGTGGGGTTGTCGCTAACTCAAAGGAACCTCAAAGTCATAAGCGCTCTAAGCATATTGAGAGGAAATACCATTTGATTCGAGAGATCGTGCAGCGCGGAGACGTGGAAGTGAAGAAGATCTCAACGGTGGACAACCTGGCAGATCCATTTACAAAGGCCCTAGCAAACAAGGTCTTCGACCAACATCGAGAGGGATTAGGCATGAAGGACTACACACATCTTCTTTGAGTCAAGTGGGAGTTTGTTGTCAATGGTGCCCACAAGAAGAGTTGTAGTCTCTATTTTATACATTTGATGTAATAAAGTCTCACGAAGACTCTTGCTTGTAATTGCTTATTCATTAATAAAAAGTTGAAACGCTCATTCATTCTTCCTTGTCTGTTTGAAGCTTTATGATAAAACATTAGTCTTTAGTCCATAATAAAACTTAACAACTTACGAAGAGACAAATGTAGATTTGCATGAACAAACTCTTCGTAGTTTGCTTAAAACGATACATTCGCAATCTAAGGGTCAAATGACTATTGACCTCAGTATGATTGTTAGAAGAATCTATGATGTCTGGTTATAGGGCATTGAGAGTTGGAGACTCTATAGTTCTTCTAGGTATCTTCCGAAGGTACTGAATTGACCAGTGCACTTCTAGAGACAAGATAAGAACAAACCATTTAACCTCTTATGTCTCGAAGTCACTACGTATGAATTGCATCGTGCTTACCTTAATCCTGAAATGAGACATGCCATTTCACAGCTTACGTATTCTCATTTGAGAAAGTCAGAGTTCGGACTCACTATGTGATTCCGAACAGGGCCTATTGGTGAAGTACTAAGTTGTGAGAATGTCATGAGTAACTTTGTGAAGTTCTCATAGATATGGAATTCATGTACAAGATTGCTGAAATGCAATGTATATCACCTCATGCTTTGTTCCTTGGACTGTGAATAAATGAACTGGCCAGTGTCCAAATTGAGTCCTGACTCTTTTGGATGAAACAATGTGACTTGTTAGCTCCTCGTCAATACATTGTTTCTAACTTATTCACAAGCAACAAAGGAGTTGAGGAAATAACAGCTAGAAGGGTAAAATGGTAATTTCGTAAATCCCGACTAGCTGATGATATTCATGAAGGGTAAACATAGATAATATTCAGTGGATCCGCTCATCAAAATTTGGTTGAATTCTTGAGTAGAAAATAAATTCATTTGAACCGAGAGATTTTCAGTGTCAACTCTTTAGTGGAGTCAGTTGGCATTAAGCTAAACTTGGAAAAGGTTTGTGAACTTTTGAGTCCAAGTGTTTAGCTCAAGCTTTGTTCATTTGGATCCATGAGGTCACTGTCACGAATCACATCGAGTAGGAATAGTTAAACTAGAAGCTAAGTCAAAACAAGAACGAAAATTGTCAAAAGGGTATTTTTGTCTTTTGAGACATACGATGAAATGAATATCAATAAATTTTTTGACAAGGTCATTTGATGTCTTAATATCACTCGGCCAATATTAGTTTTATTGGGCCTTGTGGATTAATTTCATTTCATAAGAATTTTATTGAAAATTCTTAATGGACCTTTTTCATGTTGTCATGAACAAATGGAAAAGCTTCTAGAAGCTTTTTCTAGAAGGCCTTGGGCGCCCAACCCTAAGAAAGAAAGGGAGATTATTTTTGTGCATGAATGTATCAAGATACTTTCCAAAAGAAAAAGAGGAAACAATTTTCCTATACAAGGCAATAGGAATTTCGGCCAAGTAGAGTCAAGGCAAGGCAAGGAACAAAAAAGGAAACAAATCCAAGCCTTCTAGAAGGCTGCCTTGGCCGTGTGACTTAAGTGGGAAGGAGGCAATATTTGCTCATGAATATGTGATATTCTATAGAAGAGGAAACTACCTTATTGAAGGTAAGACCTCTCCTATAAATAGGAGCCTCATTCCACACATTTCATTCATCCAAGTTTAAGAGATTTGAGAGACTCTCTCTCTAGAACTAGGCCGATCCTCTTCTCTCTCTCTCTATTCAATTTCGTTTTATTGTTTTGGAACCTAGGCCCTCATTTGACCGAGTGTTTAGCTCTTCGACTTCAGGACTCGTTCTTAAGTCGTAGTGTTTAAAAGTGCCCACACACTAATTCCTTTTTATCTTGAGTGATTTAGTGATAGAAACATTCGTGGTTACTCGAGTTAGTGAGGAAAGGAAGAGAGACGTGCAACGAGGGAGACGAACATTTTCAACCTTCCGAAGGTTCATCAACGTTCAAGCTTCTAAAGAGGTTAGTAAATTTATTATGCTCATATTGCTTTTATTTACAGGTGCTTCCTCTTTGTCTAGGTTAGTAAAAACGTTTTACTTGAAAAAGAAAATTTTTAAAATTCCGCCGCTTACCGATGCGTTAAACTTTTTCTTAAACCCTAGATCGATTCTAACAATTTGGACACTGGCCAGTTCATTTATTCACACTCCAAGGAAAAAAGCATGAGGTGATATACATTGCATTTTAGCAATCTTGTACATGAATTCCATATCTATGAGAACTTCACAAAGTTACTCACGATATCTTCACAACATCTTCACAAATTAGTAATTCACCAATAGGTCCTGTTCAGAATCACATAGTGAGTCTGAACTCTGACTTTCTCAAATGAGAATACGTAAGCTGTGAAATGGCATGTCTCATTTCAGGATTAAGGTAAGCATGATGCAATTCATATGTAGTGACTTCGAGACATAAGAGGTTAAATTGTTTGTTCTTATCTTGTCTCTAGAAGTGCACTGGTCAATTCAGAACCTTCGGAAGATACCTAGAAGAACTGTAGAGTCTCCAACTCTCAATGCCCCATAACCAGACGTCATAGATTCTCCTAACAATCGTACTCAGGTCAATAGTCCTTTGACCCTTAGATTGCGAATATATTATTTTAAGCAAACTACGAAGAGTTTGTTCATGCAAATCTACATTTGTCTCTTCGTAAGTTGTTAAGTTTGTTTATGGACTAATGTCTAATGTTTTATCATAAAGCTTCAAACAGACAAGGAAGAATGAATGAACGTTTCAACTTTTTATTAATGAATAATCAATTACAAGCAAGAGTCTTCGTGAGACTTTATTACATCAAATGTACATAATAAAGATCACAACTCTTCTTGTTGGCACCATTGACAACACTTTGCACTTCTTTAACCTTTTGCGGCGACCTTATTTCCAATATCGCCTTGATTTTTTCGGGATTAGCTTCGATCCCGCAGCGGCATACCATGTAGCCAAGGAATTTTCCGGACTCAACCCCGAGAGCGCACTTGTTGGGATTGAGCTTCATTTTGTAGCGCCGCAGGATTGTTAACATCTCCCTGAGGTCTTTGACATGGTCGTGGGCTTTGAGGCGTTTGACTAACATGTCATCCGCGTTGACCTCCATTGTCATGCCAATCTGGTTGGCGAACATTCGATTTACCAACCTTTGGTACGTCGCACCCTTGTTTTTAAGGCCAAAAGGCATGACCTTGTAGCACTAGAGCCCGCGGTTCGTAACGAAGGTGGTCTTGATTTGATCCTCTCATGCATGCGGATCTGATTGTACCCCGAGTAGGCGTCCATGAAGCTTAGTAGTTCATGGCCCGTTGTGGCATCCACGAGTTGCTCAATTCTTGGGAGAGGAAAGCTGTCCTTCGGGCAGGCCTTGTTGAGATCTTTCTAATCGATGCAGATCCATGACGACATTGGACATGACGACATTGGACACCCACTTGGGGTGTTCTGCCTCCCTGATGAAGTTGGCGGCGAAAAGCTAGTCAACTTGTTCACCAATGGCTTGGTATCTCTCCCCACTGAACGCTCGTCTTTGTTGGACGCGTTCGGTCACTCTTTTGTCGTCATTGAGGCGGTGGACCATTATCTCGGGGTCGATCCCCGGCATGTCGGCGTGTGTCCACGTGAAGACATCTTTGAACTCGCGGAGGAAGGCGGAAGTTAGAGTTGGATCTCGGTTGGGAGCTGGGTGCCTACCTTGACTACTTGGTCAGGCGTGGCATCGTCCAGCACAATGGGAACGAGGTCATCCGGTGTCTCCACCTTCCGACGTTCGACATCTTCCGTTTGGTCCAGTTCCTCGAAGGTGTCTCCTTCCTCCATTTTGCACGGGAATTTGTCTGCGAGTTGGAAGACGGTGCTCACCATCTTTCCCTTCATCTTTCCATCCACCCCTTGGATGTAGCACATTCTCGCCATTTATTGGTCTCCCGACATTATGGCGATTCCCTTCTCAGTTGGCAATTTCATCATCAGATGGTAGGTGGAAGTTATGGCCTTCAGCCAATTGAGAGTCGGGCGACCTATGATGACGTTGTACGCGGACGGCTGATCCACAGCCAGGAAGGACATAATGTGGGTGACCTCGATCCCCCCGGGCGTTTCAAAGGTAACCGGGAGGTCGATGGTGCCCTCCGTCATGACCCTCTCCCCGGAGAAGATGAATAGTGGGGTTAAGATCGGGGTCGGTCTCAGCCCGGTCAGCTTCATCCTGTCCAGAGCTGATTTGAATCAGAATTCTTCGGACAAGGTTGTTGGCGACTGGGGCCGAGACGACTATCACGTCATTGCGCGGGTGGAGCACTCGCACCGCCTCCTGGTTGGTGAAGAGCATGGACTCGAATGGGGTCGGAGGTGGAGCCTCGTATGTGTGGTTGATATGGTGTGCTATTTTCCCTTGGGAGACTTCCCGCACGTACTTCTTTCTCTGCGTGCTTGAGTCCCCGAACACTGGCCCTCCCATGATCGAGCCCACAACGTGCATTTGCGAGCTCTCTGGTTCATCGTTCGCCGTCCGATCAGTGACGGGTACCGTCGTCTGACCCTTTCTTTCTTACCGCTGGCGTTCAACTTCCCATCTTGGATAAGGGCTTTAATCTGACGTTTGAGCTTATAGCATTCGGACGTCAGGTGCTCGTGGTCTTGGTGGTATTCATAAAATTTACTTCGATCCCGCTTCGCGGGATCCTTCGTGAGAGGAGCGGGGTTTCCTAGCTTGTCGCGGTGCAGAGCCAGGATCCGCTCTTGCGGAGTGTTGAAAAGGGTGAATGCCAAAAATTTTCGGAAGCTGTCAACATGCGAGGGTCTCGACCCAGGGAGGGAGTGACCGTTAGGGGCCTGGTCTCCCTTATTCCTGATCGTGATCGTCGTGATCGTCGGGGCGATCCCCATCCTGATCGTCGTGACGGCGACCGCCCTGTCCCCCAGCTTTTCGGCTGTCTCGGCCATCGAGGTAGTCCTCGATCCCCATGTAAGTACGGGCTCTCGCCATCAGTTCCGCCATGTCCCGCGGGACCTTTCCAACAATAGACTTGAGGAAGTCGCTTGTGTGAGCTCCCTCCGTGATCGCCGTGATGGCGCCCTTGTCATCGAATCCTTTGACCTTGTGGGACTCTTCGGTGAAGCGAGCTAGGTATTGCCTCAAGGTCTCATCTCTCCCCTTTCGGATGGACATGAGGTACGTCTTTGATTTCTTGTGCGCCACCAGAGTGGCAAACCGAGCAAGGAAGGCCTCTCGCAAGGCCCGGAAGGACGAGATGGTCCCCGACCTTAGGCTTCAGAACCACTCAAATCCCGACCCGGTGAGGGTCAGGCTGAAAGCTTGGCACAATGTGGCGTTTGATTGTCCCTGCATTGTCATCCATATCTCGTAATGCTGGATGTGGAAGTTCGAGTCCGTCCGTCCGTCGTAAGGAGGGATGGACGGTAGCCAAAAATTACCCACGCATGGCTACGCAAGGATTTGAGCGGCGAAGGGAGATTCCTCGATCCCGCCGTACGGCCTCTTTCTTCCCGATTCCCTCATCTCGATGATCTGGTTTTGTAGGCTTTGTATCATCGTCACCATGTCAAGCGCATTGGCTGGGTTGACCACCAGGGCCGCGAGAGTCGCCTGTTTACGTTCATTGGACGCTTGGTCCCCGACGTTGGCCTGAGGTTTGCCCAGAGTGGTGGCAAGGAGCGCGTCCCTCCGGGAGTTGAGCCTTTGATGGATGTCCTCGCCTCGGGAGTTCCTCTGAGCCGTCAAACGTTCCCTCAGTTCCACGCACTGCGCTTGACGGGGCGAGGCAACCGTAGGTCGGGTCGCTCGGCGGGCGTCTCGACTGTCGGCCCCATCATCTCTGTGGGTAGTTCTTTCCACGGCGGGGGGCTGTGTCCGGCCACCTCTTGAGCCCGAGGGGGCGAACCCCCGAGAATAGGAGCGCAAGCACAGGCGCGCCGGCGGGGTTGGCCCGACTGTGGCATCCCTCGTCCTTTCGGACCGGGAGCGTACGAGGCTAGGGGTCACCTCGTCAGTCCTAAACTCCCCCTTGTAGTCGGGGTCAGAGTTGCCATGATCGGGACCACCCCCGACATCATAGCCGAGAAGGCCAGTAATAAGTGCGCTATCCACGCCGGGGCGGTCTAGGAGCTCGGCGAGCCTCCGAGCCGTGTCCTCGCGGAGAACGGCTTCGGGGTCGGCTGCCGGAGCCTGGGGTGGCTCTTGTTGTTACGAGAATGCCCTCCTAGGTGGTGTGCGAGGTTCATGAGGCTGTACTTCGAGCCCGTCGCCCGAGTGCCTGCAGAAGTGGTAGGGACTTGACTCATCTTTCGAGAGTCGCAAAGGTTGCAAGAAAAGAGATTGGAAGGGAGAGCATCGCCAAGGTCAGGAGGCCCCCTCCTTCTAGCGCTAAAATGTTGTCACTCATTTTCAAACAGCCATTTAGGAGCCCCAATTCACTACAACAAATAGAGTCATTACCGACGATTTTTTTCGTCGCTAATAACACCTTAGTCGTCGCTAAATCTATTTAGCGACGATATTAGCGACGATTATTATCGTTGCTAAATGTCCGTGCCTAAATATATTTAGCGATGAAATAGTCGTCGCTAGATATTTATCGACGACATTAGCGATGATAATGTCGTTTCAAAAAGTATAAACGAAGACATTTTTTTAATTTTGTGAAATATGATTAGCGACGATTTAGTCGTCGCTAATTAGCGCGCAAAAATTTTCGCGCGCGATAAAGCGACGGAATAGTCGTCGCTAATAACTTCACTCAGTAAAAGAATTAGCGACGATTTTTCGACGCTAATTAATAAGTTATTATTTTTCTTTAGTTTATGAAATTCTAAAATGAAAAATCAAATAAAAACCAAATTATATTATCGAAATCAACTTATATATAAAATCCAGTTATGATTTTGATAAATGAGAAATATGTTAAAATACATGTAAATAATAATCTACTATACACAAAATATCTAATAAAAGACTAGCCGCGACCTTTGGGTCGTCGTCCTTTTTTTCCTCCGCCTCGACGTGAAATACTCTACTGGCGCTGATACTTTTCATGGCTCGGAGGAATAATGTTCTCATCAGCTGACTGACTCGGACCACCACAGTGGGAGGTCTGGCTACCGTCGGGAGTCATCTGCTGTCCGCCCGTCGGAGTCTGCTGGCCACCCGTCGGAGTGTGGACAATGGCCGTCGAATTCTGCTGGCTGTGGGTTGAAGGAGCCTGCTGCGAACTCTGCAAAAATTGGGGCATAAACGAGCTCAGGTTGAGGCCGGGCACCTGACTCTATATTGCCTCGGTGAACAAGGCGAGGGTCGACGTGAACACGTCCTGCGAGATATATCCCGAATGCGAAGTCCCAGCCTCCGAACCGTAGACTTCGGCAATTTTAGCCGCCATCCGCGCTCCCTGTGGCACCAAGCATCCGACGCCGGTCATGTGATCACTCCGCGAACCCATAATATCGTGAATCGCCTGCTGCTCTAGGACGGAAATATCAACGTTCGCTCCTTGTTGCTCAGCCTCCGCTCGCAACGTGTTGAACCTATCGACCAGTCGATCCTGATATAATTAACTAGTTAGTATATATTAATCAAAAAATAAAGCAAAATAAATGTAAACTTACATAACGTGCGGAGGCTTCAGCAGTCAGCCATTCGGACTTGTCGGACTGATGTTGGCGCTTGTAGTTCGCAAACAAGCTCTCGAAAGCGCATGTCTTGGCACTCTTCTACATGTAAACAAAATTTCAAGTGTTAGATAGTTTTAACAATTTGATGTATCATATAAACGTAAAACTCATCGCTCGTATATCGTTGTATAAGCGCCTCCCATTCGGTGTCGAGCTTAACGGTCCTCGGTTTCATCGACCGCGCCACCTGTACGCTGCTCTTGCAGTCAATGTCGAATCGTGATCGTAAGGTATGCCTCCAATCGCAAAGACGGGTCTTCACGTCTTGAATGATTGCCGCATTGACAATCGCCTTCTTCTTCCCGGTTGTGTCACCATCGACTCGAATATCGAACTTGTCTCGAATCGCTTCTCGGATCTCGGCCTCCTTCGTCGGCCCCACGTTCGCATGCGTCCACCTTGGGACTGTAGGCGAGATCTTGTCTCGGACGACCAACCCGAGCGTGTTCGCGAACGTCGCGAGATCCGGATCCATCTCTCACTCTGGCTACAAGAACGACTGAAACTCCTCGTTATAAATAACGACTTCCTTCACCCCGGCGCGCTATGCACGCTCTGATCGAATCCCGAGCGTCGGCCCACGCATGGCCGATTCGATCTCCTCGTCTTCTTTTTCGTCGCCATCGCGTACGGGTGATGACTCGCAATAATTCGGGAGACGCGCTAAGTAGTCATCCCCACCTCCGCTGCCTCCAGCTCTTGTAGCCGTAGCCATCTGAAATTCAAAAAAAAACTTTATTTAGTTATGCATTCGTAATAATTTAAATATGTTAATTTAGTAGTTACATGAAAAACGTTATATACTATCAATCATCATCGTCTGACAAATCATCTTCTTCCATCAAATCATCGTCGTCAGTTTCATCGTCATCGTTAGACTCTTCTTCTTCAATAGTTTCCAAGTTCAGTCCTTCGTTGCTCACGGGCTTTGGTATCGCAGACTAATGACGCATCGACAGTGAGTCCAAATCTAACAGTTCCACTGACAACTGAACTGATGACGAAGATTGACCAAGAATGAGGTCAATATCAGGAAGATCCCACACATTTCAATGATTACACTCTTCGATGATTCGCCAATCAGGACCATTCAAATTATCTTCCAAGTAGAAAACTTGTTTTGCCTGAGTTGCCAAAATAAATGGCTCGTCTTTGTACCATTCTTTTGCCACATACACGCTTGTCAAGTTGTTGTCGTTGCGTGTCCTTTTCCTCGCATCTTGGTCATCGACCCAACGACATTGAAATAAGACGACACGACAATCGTTTTGATAAGTCAAGACAATGACGCTTTCTACTTGACTGTAGAAGTCATGACCTCCTTCACTTGGTACACATACCGCGCTATTCTGAGTCATTCTTCTACTATCACATTGACGGGAGATAAATTTAACTCCATTCACTACACAACATGGATACGTCTGTGGTACAAAATGTGGTCCCAATGCCAATGCGTATAATTTGGAGGATACGGGTAATCCGTCTTGGCTCATGCGAAACACCTACATATAACATGTTGTCGCAGTTTTTCGGACAACGATTTAGGAGCCCCAAACGGTTCGACCCAAGGCCGGACCAAGTGGTCGCGTTCGGGCTCGAGCGTGTCGGACTCGGTATCCCGAGTCTTCCCTTAGCTGTGATTGTCCCTTGAGTTCGTCCAAGCACCTGAAAAGGACGAGAGAACACGTGAACTACAAAGGGGAAACAGAGGGGGTGCCTCTGTTTACCTCTCCGACGCTCAACATTAGTGGGATTGAGGTGGAGTATAGAGGTTTTAGAGGGTGAGAGGCCAGAGATGAGCAAAACGAGTGAAGTATGAGTTCGACAGCGTTTCGGGACTCAAAAATGGATTTTTCGGGTCAAGGGAGGGACCCTTGTATTTATAGGCAGCCAAGGGGTGGTTTGAAGACCCCTTGGCCGACTGAGCAAGCTTGAGTCGGCCATTGACCCATTGAATGGTTGGGTCGGCCAATGGCCGAGTGAACATGGTGGTGAGGTTCACTCGGCCAATGGCCGAGTGAACTGCATGGCCGGCTGAAGGTTCACTCGGCCATTGGCCGAGTGAACTGCTGGAAGGTTCACTCGGCCAATGGCCGAGTGAACTGTATGGCCGAGGCTATTGGGCCGAGGTCGAGCTCATGAGGCCGAGTGGAGATCGTTCTCATGAGGCCGAGTGGAGGTCGAGCTCATGAGGCCGAGGTCGAGCTTATGAGGCCGAGGTCGAGCTCATGAGGCCGAGTGGAGGTCGAGTGGCCGAGGTCGAGCTCATGAGGCCGAGGTCAAGCTCATGAGGCCGAGGTCGAGCTCATGAGGCCGAGTGGAGGTCGAGCTTCTGAGGGCGAGTGGAGGTCGAGCTCATGAGGCCGAGTGGAGGTTGAGCTCATGAGGCCGAGTGGAGGTCGAGCTCATGAGGCCGAGTGGAGGTCGAGCTCATGAGGTCGAGGTCGAGCTCATGAGGCCGAGTGGAGGTTGAGCTCATGAGGCCGAGTGGAGGTCGAGCTCATGAGGCCGAGTGGAGGCGGAGCCTTGGTGGACCGGTCTTTGGCCTCTAGGCCATGGGACCCCGCGGGCGCCCGCGGGCGCTGTCGACCAGGAACGGGCCGAGAACATTAGCCCCCCGAGTTTGCGGTCGAGCGTGGGTCGAGTGGAAACTCAATGCTTACGCCGGCGTGCGGACGCAGGACAAACGCTCTCGGGTTTGCGAGCATGCCGCAAAAGGGCTTTTAATGCACCGCGAGGGAAAGCCTCTGTGCGTCGCGAGGGACGGCCTTTGTGCGTCGCGAGGGAAGGCTTTTGCGTGTCGCGAGGGACAGCCTTTGTGCGTCGCGAGGGACGGCTTTATTGCGTCGCGGGGGACGGATTTATGTGTGTCTTATGTTCTCGACATACTATCATAGTCGATTCGCACGGTTTTGTCGGTGCGCGTCTTATTTTCTCGACTTACCAGTGAAGGCGTAATCGATTTGCGCGACTCGGGCCTCGGGGGGCCCCGGAGTCACGTTCGTGTGACCAGGTTTCCCGCGGACGCTGGCTAGACCAGATACGTCCGGCGGACGCAAGCCTTTGAGACCCATTTGTGACTCGCTGCCATTCGGCTCACGAGTTGGGCGGCGAGCGCGGTGCCACATTTGTGTGGCCGGGTTTCCTGTGGACGTTGGCTAGACCAGATATGTCCGACGAACGCAAGCCTTTGAAACCCATTTGTGACTCGCTGCCTTTCGGCTCACGAGCTGGGCGGCGAGCGCGGTGCCACATTTGTGTTGCCGGGTTTCCCGTGGACGCTGGCTAGACCAGATACGTCCGGCGGACGCAAGCCTTTGAAACCCATTTGTAACTCGCTGCCTTTTGGCTCACGAGCTGGGCGGCGAGCGCGATGCCACATTTGTGTGGCCAGGTTTCCCGTAGACGCTGGCTAGACTAGATACGTCCGGCGGACGCAAGCCTTTGAAACCCATTTGTAACTCGCTGCCTTTCGGCTCACGAGCTGGGCGGCGAGCGCGGTGCCACCTTTGTGTGGCCAGGTTTCCCGTGGACGCTGGCTAGACCAGATACGTCCGGCGGACGCAAGCCTTTGAAACCCATTTGTAACTCGCTTCCTTTTGGCTCACGAGCTGGGCGGCGAGCGCGGTGCCACATTTGTGTGGCCAGGTTTCCCGTGGACGCTGGCTAGACCAGATACCTCCGGCGGACGCAAGCCTTTGAAACCCATTTGCAACTCGCTGCCTTTCGGCTTACGAGCTGGGTGGCGAGCGCGATGCCACATTTGTGTGGCCAGGTTTCCCGTGGACGCTGGCTAGACCAGATACGTCCGGCGGACGTAAGCCTTTGATACCCATTTGTAACTCGCTGCCTTTCGGCTCACGATCTGGGCGGCGAGCGCGATGCCACATTTGTGTGGCCGGGTTTCCCGTGGACGCTGGCTAGACCAGATACGTCCGACAGACGCAAGCCTTTGAAACCCATTTGTGACTCGCTGCCTTTCGGCTCACGAGCTGGGTGGCGACCGCGATGCCACATTTATGTGGCCGGGTTTCCCGTGGACGCTGGCTAGACCAGATACGTCAAACGGACGCAAGCCTTTGAAACCCATTTGTGACTCGCTGCCTTTCGGCTCACGAGCTGGGCGGCGAGTGCGATGCCACATTTGTTTGGCCATTCCACCTCACGGGCGTGGCACCCTTGGGTGCACATGTCGTGTGATAGGCGGGGTTAGGTGTAGACTTGATCCCCCGGCGAGTGTGGCACCTTAGTGCACTGGTCGCGTTTTCGGGTTGAGTCTCTTGGGTCGAATCTTGAGCCCTTGTGAACGCGACGCCATGGCGCGCGCGTCACGCTTGGGGACTCAATTGGTCCATTCTTTCTCTCACGAGAGCGTCGTGGAGTGAATTTTTGTTTACCGTGTAGGGGCAATTTTTGTTGCTTGTGTGAGAGCATTTAGATTTATCATTGAATCTTGTGAGTCTATCGTTAACTGGTGACTCAGGAAGTTGTAGATTTTTGACACGAGGACTTTCAAGTTGATTCGTGGGTTTTGGGACTCAACTTGAGGAATAGACTTGACTCGAGGAGTTACACGTAAGGTCGACTCGAGGGTCAGTAAGGTGTAAAGCTGGCACGAAGACTTATCAGTCGACTCGTGGACCCGGACCTATCCTCGAGGAGTGATCTCGACTCAAGGAGTCATGTAGAGCAGGCACAAGGAGTAGTTAGTCGACTCATGGACTCGAAACTCAACTCGAGGAGTGAACTTAACTCGAGGAGTCATGTAGAGTCGGCACGAGGAGTCATCAGTCGACTCGTGGACTTGGTACTCGACTCGAGGAATAGACTCAACTCGAGGAGAAATGTAGAGTCGGCACGAGGAGTAGCTAGTCGACTCGTGGACTCGGTACTCGACTCGAGGAGTGAACTCAACTCGAGGGGAAATGTAGAGTCGGCACGAGGAGTAGCTAGTCGACTCGTGGACTCGGTGCTCGACTCGAGGAGTGAACTCAACTCGAGGAGAAATGTAGAGTCGGCACGAGGAGTAGCTAGTCGACTCGTGCACTCGGTACTCGACTCGAGGAGTGAACTCAACTCGAGGAGAAATGTAGAGTCGGCACGAGGAGTAGCTAGTCGAATCGTGGACTCGGTGCTCGACTCGAGGAGTGAACTCAACTCGAGGAGAAATGTAGAGTCGGCACGAGGAGTAGCTAGTCGACTCGTTGACTCGGTACTCGACTCGAGGAGTGAACTCAACTCGAGGAGAAATGTAGAGTCGGCACGAGGAGTAGTTAGTCGACTCGTGGACTCGGTACTCGACTCGAGGAGTGAACTCAACTCGAGGATAAATGTAGACTCGGCACGAGGAGTAGCTTGTCGACTCGTGGCCTCGGTACTCGACTCGAGGAGTGAACTAAACTCGAGGAGAAATGTAGAGTCGGCACGAGGAGTAGCTAGTCGAGTCGTGGACTCGGTGCTCGACTCGAGGAGTGAACTCAACTCGAGGAGAAACGTAGAGTCGGCACGAGGAGTAGATAGTCGACTCGTGGACTCGGTACTCGACTCGAGGAGTGAACTCAACTCGAGGAGAAATGTGTACATCGTCTCTCTTTGGGACCTCCGGCCTAACAATCGGCCCCTTGAGACTTCGTTATACTTTTATTTTTTTGTTTTTGAGTTGTTTAGTTGATTGGGTATTGATCCCTGTTAGCCCCCCGAGTTTCTTGCGTTTGTGAGACGAAGACCAAGAAACTCTCGTGTTGGAGGTATACTATAGTGTGTGTTGCCATGTATAGGATAGCTCTTTATTGCAAAAAGGGGGTCGTTACAGGTTGTCATGGCACTTGGCCTTCTTTGGAAAAAGAAAATTGCATAATTGAAATGAAGCGATTACAAAGTCGAGCGAGTTCGGGCGTGAGTTTAAGGGTCGAAGCTGCGACAATCATGGCTTGCCAGCGGATGCGATGAATTCCTCGAAGTCCCCCCCTCGAATTAGGGAATCAATTCGCTTCCTAAGTTGGTCGCATTCAATTGTCGTGTGCCCGTGATCACGGTGATATTCGCACCATTTGTTCTTGTTTCGCGTTGCGGGGTCATTCTTCATCGGGGCCGGGGATCCCAGCTTCTCTTTGTGTAAGCTCAGGATCTTGTCGGGTGCCGCGTTGAGAGGGATGAAGGATTTCTTCGGGGCTAGAGAAGGGTGGTCATTGGGGACTTGACCATTTCTACGCCTCTTCTTTCGCGAGCCGGGACCGGCGGCCGGTGCCGTGAGTGCAGCGGCACGCTTTTTGTTGGATGCATGGTCTACAACGTTGGGTGGTTGGTGTCCCAAGGCAGCCTCTCTCGCGGTCTCGCGTCGGGCGTTGAGTTTCTCTCTCAAGTCGCATCCACGAGATTCACTTCGGGAATCGAGATGGTCTCTCAAGTCTCCGCCGGCCATCCCTATCACCCTCGGTAAGGATACGTCGTTCAAGTGACGTCATCGACAGACGCCACGGCCATTGACGTCGTCATCCCCCCGGGGGTTTTGGACGCCGATGGTGAGCTTGGAGCGTCCCTTTCGGGACCGAGAGCTCGAGCGTCCCCGAGTATTACTCGACACTCGACGCCTTGATGTGGTCGCCCGAGGGTGTCCCCTCTAGAGCGCGTGCGCGTGCTCATTAGAAAGTTGACGTCTAGACGCGGTCGCCCGAGGGTGTCCCATTGGAAGCGTGCGCGTGCGTCCCCTTTTGTGAATAGCGTGGTGGAGGTTTGTCTCGTTGGTTCTTGACTTCGCCACGTAATCGGGGTCTTTCTCGTCATGGTCGATGTAGTTGTTGGAGTCGAGGAGGTCGGCGATGAGCGCGCCGGTGACGCCGGGGCGGTCTAGGAGCTCGGCAAGCCTTCGAGCCGTGTCCTCTCGGACTGCGGCCTCGGGGTCATTCGTCGGGTCTCGGCGCTGGCTCTCATTATTATGAGGTTGCCCTTCGAGACGGTGCGCAGAGCTTTGGAGGTCGTGCCTCGAGCTAGTCGCTCGGGCGCCCACGAAGGTGGCGGGGACACGACTCATCTCTCGAGAGTCGTAGAAGTAACAGGAAAGAGGAATGGAAGTGAGAGCGTCGCCAAGGTCGGGAGGCCCTCCTTCTAGCGCCAAAATGTTGTCGCAGTTTTTCGGACAACGATTTAGGAGCCCGAAACGGTTCGACCCAAGGCCGGACAGAGTGGTCGCGTTCGGGCTCGAGCGTGTCGGACTCGGTATCCCGAGTCTTCCCTTAGCTGTGATTGTCCCTTGAGTTCGCCCAAGCACCTGAAAAGGACGAGAGAACACGTGAACTACAAAGGGGAAACAGAGGGGGTGCCTCTGTTTACCTCTCCGACGCTCAACGTTAGTGGGATTGAGGTGGAGTATAGAGGTTTTAGAGGGTGAGAGGCCAGAGATGAGCGAAACGAGTGAAGTATGAGTTCGACAGCGTTTCGGGACTCAAAAATGGATTTCTCGGGTCAAGGGAGGGACCCTTGTATTTATAGGCGGCCAAGGGGTGGTTTGAAGACCCCTTGGCCGAGTGAGCAAGCTTGAGTCGGCCATTGACCCATTGAATGGTTGGGTCGGCCAATGGCCGAGTGAACATGGTGGTGAGGTTCACTCGGCCATTGGCCGAGTGAACTGCTGGAAGGTTCACTCGGCCAATGGCCGAGTGAACTGCATGGCCGGCTGAAAGGTTCACTCGGCCATTGGCCGAGTGAACTGCTGGAAGGTTCACTCGGCCAATGGCCGAGTGAACTGCATGGCCGGCTGAAAGGTTCACTCGGCCATTGGCCGAGTGAACTGCTGGAAGGTTCACTCGGCCAATGGCCGAGTGAACTGTATGGCCGAGGCTATTGGGCCGAGGTCGAGCTCATGAGGCCGAGGTCGAGCTCATGAGGCCGAGTGGAGATCGATCTCATGAGGCCGAGTGGAGGTCGAGCTCATGAGGCCGAGGTCGAGCTCATGAGGCCGAGGTCGAGCTTATGAGGCCGAGGTCGAGCTCATGAGGCCGAGTGGAGGTCGAGGGGCCGAGGTCAAGCTCATGAGGCCGAGGTCAAGCTCATGAGGCCGAGTTCGAGCTCATGAGGGCGAGGTCGAGCTCATGAGGCCGAGTGGAGGTCGAGCTTCTGAGGCCGAGTGGAGGTCGAGCTCATGAGGCCGAGGTCGAGCTCATGAGGCCGAGTGGAGGTTGAGCTCATGAGGCTGAGTGGAGGTCGAGCTCATGAGGCTGAGTGGAGGTCGAGCTCATGAGGCCGAGGTCGAGCTCATGAGGCCGAGTGGAGGTTGAGCTCATGAGGCCGAGTGGAGGTCGAGCTCATGAGGCCGAGTGGAGGCCGAGCCCTGGTGGACCGGTCTTTGGCCTCTCGGCCATGGGACCCCGCGGGCGCCCGCGGGCGCTGTCGACCCGGAACGGGCCGACAACATAACCATTAACGAGTCGGTTAGTGTCGAATACCTACGTACGGAGTTTAATCATATTCTTTAAGTCAGTCAATACCTTTTCCCAAAACCATTTTGGGAACTCAAGTCGATGCGCTTCTTCAACATCCGGTCGACCTTCTAATTCCATGAGATCTATGTGTTCACTGAAATAAAATTCATGTTCATTTAATACATCATGTAGTGTAAATAATTGAAGTTCATTTATTTCACTCATTTATCTCATGAAATTGTCAATTTCGAAACAATTTCTTAAAATGTACCACTTAGCAAGCAATCGTAGATTCTCATATAAGCGTATCGTGGTCATCTTCCCGTAAGGCCGACAACTTGATGACTGAAACACCGATATCTCCCGTTCGACACCTTCGAAGTTAGAGGCGACATCTGTTCGTTGGGGCATGTTGAAACGATTCTCAACGCCTTCTAGATACCTTGAGCAGAATGTCAATGCTTCTTCTACAACATAAGCTTCGGCAATTGAACCCGTGGTCTAGCTCGATTACGTGCAAAGTTCTTGAGCGTTCCAAGGTATCTCTCAAATGGATACATCTGTTGTCGGTCCGTCTCGGACCGACGAAAACTAAGGCATCGCTTAGATCCACGCGACCGGTGCGAGGACCGCACAGCGGCTCCCGGCCGGCCAAGTGCCGTCCGGCCAGCTCCCGGCCGGCGGCCGCCCGGCGTATGACCGGCCCAAGACCGGCGCTGGCCAAGGCCGGCTCTCCAAGGCCGGCCCTCCTCGGCCGGCGCTCCAAGGCCGGCCCTCCTCGGCCGGCGCTCCAAGGCCGGCCCCCCCTCGGCCGGCGCTCCAAGGCCGGCCCCCCTCGGCCGGCGCTCCAAGGCCGGCCCTCCTCGGCCGGCGCTCCAAGACCGGCCCCCCTCGGCCGGCGCTCCAAGGCCGGCCCTCCTCGGCCGGCGCTCCAAGGCCGGCCTCCCTCCATGGCCGGCGCTCCAAGGCCGGCCTTCCTCCATGGCCGGCCCTCCAAGGCCGGCCCTCCAAGACCGGCCCTCCTCGGCCGACCCTCCAAGACCGGCCCTCCTCGGCCGGCCCTCCAAGACCGGCCCTCCTCGGCCGGCGCTCCAAGACCGGCCCTCCTCGGCCGGCGCTCCAAGACCGGCCTTCCACGGCCGGCACTCCAAGGCCGGCCCCCCTCCAAGGCCGGCCCAACCTTGCTCACTCGGCCAAGGGGTCTCCAAGCCACCCCTTGGCTGCCTATAAATACAAGGGTCCTTCCCTTGACCCAGGTAATCCATTCTTGAGTACTGAAACGCTGCCGAACTCGTACCTCGCTCGTTTCTCTCAAAGCTTTGGCCTCTAAACACCCCAAAAACCTCTATACTCCACCTCAATCACACTAATGTTGAGCGTCGGAGAGGTAAACAGGGGCACCCCCCCTGTTTCCCCTTTGTAGTTCACATGTTCTCTACTCCTTTTCAGGTACTCTGACGAACTCAAGGGACATCCACAGCTAAGGGACGACTCGGGACACCGGGTCCGACACGCTCGAGTCAAGACGAGACCACTTGGTCCGGCCTTGGGTCTAACCATTTCCGGTTCCTAAATCGTTGTCCGAAAAACAGCGACAACATTTTGGCGCTAGAAGGAGGGGATCTCTCGACCTTGACGACGCATTCCCTCTACCAGTTTTCTCCCTTTGTAATCACGACTCTCGAGAGATGAGTCATCTACCCACTACCTCCGCGGGTACCCGAGCGACGAGCTCGAGGTACGGTCTCCGAAACCTTGCGCACCGTCTTGAAGGGCAACCTCGCGATAGCGAGAGCCAGCCCCAAGACCCGGTGAACGACCCCGAGGCCGAGCTCCGAGAGGACACGGCCCGGCGGCTCGCGGAGCTCCTTGACCGTCCCGGCGTTGACAGCTCCCTCATCGCCGGTCTCCTCGGCTACGACGTCGAAGATCGATCTGCTCAAGATTACTCCGACCCCGAGTACGTGGAGGAGTCGAGGACCGACGAGGCCACCCCTAGCCTCGCTCAAACGCGACCCGAGAGGGCCAGCGGTGCGTTGGCCGATCCTTTGTGTTCGACGCGACAACGGGCACGGTCACAGTCCCGGGGACTCGCCCCCTCGGTCTCAAGAGGTGGCCGGACACGGCCCCTCGCCGAGGAGAGAGCGACTCCGGTCGACGATGGAGCCGATAGCCGAAGCGCTCGCCGGACGACCCGGCCAAGGGCGACCTCGCCTCGTCACGCACCAAGCGTGGACCTTAGAGAGCGCTTGACGGCGCAGAGAAACTCCCGAGGGGAGGATCTCCGCCAAAGGCTAAATTCTCGAAGGGACGCGCTCCCCGCCGCAACTCTTGGCCGACCTCAAGCCAATGTCGTGGACCAAGCGTCCAATGAACGCCAACCGGTGACCCCCGTGGCCCCGACGATTGGCCCTGCCAACGGGCTTGATATGGTCACAATGATCCAGAGCCTCCAAAACCAAATCATCGAGATGAGGGAATCAGGGAGGCAAAGGCCGTACGGAGGGATCGAGGAATCATACTCTCCCTTCGCCGCACAGGTCCTCGCGCAGCCATGCGTGGGAAACTTTAAGTTACCGTCCATTCCCCCCTATGATGGACGCACGGACCCCCACTACCACGTCCAACACTATGAGACGTGGATGACGATGCAAGGGCAGACGGACGCCACCCTCTGCCAAGCCTTCAGCCTGACCCTCACAGGGTCAGGCTTTGAGTGGTTCCAAAGTTTGAGGCCTGGAAGCATCCCGTCCTTCCGGGCCTTGCGAGAGGCTTTCCTCGCTCGCTTTGCCACGCTTGTGGCACAAAAGAAATCGAAGACCCACCTCCTCTCCATTCGACAGGGGAGAGATGAGACGTTGAGACAATACCTCGCCCGCTTCACCGAGGAGTCTCACAAAGTCGAGGGCTTCGACGATAGGGATGCCATCACGGCGATTACCGAGGGAGTTCGCACGAGCGACTTCCTCAAGTCCATTGTCGGGCAAGTCCCGCGAGACATGGCGGAGCTGATGACGAGAGCCCGCACACATATGGGAATCGAGGACTATCTCGATGGCCGCGATGGCCGGAAGTCAGGGGGACAAGGTGGTCGCCACCGCGAAGAACGGGACGAAGATCGCCTCGACCCTCAAAGCAAGAGGAGCAAGGGAGGCCGGGCCCCTAACGGTCGCCCCCTCTCCGGTCCAAGATCGTCGCACGTTGATAGCTTCCAAGCGTTATCGACGTACACCCCGCTGAACACTCCGCAAGAGCGGATCCTAGCTCTGCACCGCGACAAGCTAGGAAGTCCGGCTCCTCTAGCGAAGGATCCCGCGAAGAGGGATCGGAACAAGTTCTGTGAGTACCACCAGGATCACGGGCATCTGACGTCCGAGTGCTATCATCTTAGGCGTCAGATCGAGGCCCTGATTCAAGTCGGGAAATTAAAAGAGTATGTCCTAAGAACGGTCGAGGCGGCCACGGTGCACGAAGGCCGTCCACGGCGGGGAAGGAAGGGTCCGGCGACGGTGACTGACATGAACCAGGCAGCGATTGAACAACCGGAGAGCTCACAGCTGCATGTCGTGGGCTAAGCCCGTCCCCTTTTCTCATTATGTCATTTTATTTCCAGTTTTAAGACAATCTCGAATTTCGATAAGGCCAAAGGCCCAGGGATGTAATTTTTTACTATTTGTGCATGATAATTGCATCGCATTTCACCTCGAAGTCTTTATCTTGCTGCAGTAAAATTTCTAGTCTCCTCTACGAGTACACGAGAAACTCGGGGGGCTAATGGGAAACAATGCTAAAAAAAAAAAAAAAAAAAAAAAAAAAAAAAAAAAAAAGAAACGACGAAGACGTGCTAATCGATTATGCCTTCATTGGCAAATCGAGAAAAATAAGACGCGCACTAAACGACAAAGACGTGCTAATCGATTATGCCTTCGTTGGCAAATCGAGAAAAATAAGACGCGCACTAAACGACGAAGACGTGCTAATCGATTATGCCTTCGTTGGCAAATCGAGAAAAGTAAGACGCGCACAATACAAAAAAGACGTGCTAATCGATTATGCCTTCGTTGGCAAATCGAGAAAAATAAGACGCGCACTAAACGACGAAGACGTGCTAATCGATTATGCCTTCGTTGGCAAATCGAGAAAAATAAGACGCGCACCAAACGACGAAGACATGCTAATCGATTATGCCTTCGTTGGCAAATCGAGAAAAGTAAGACGCGCACAATACAAAAAAGACGTGCTAATCGATTATGCCTTCGTTGGCAAATCGAGAAAAATAAGACGCGCACTAAACGACGAAGACGTGCTAATCGATTATGCCTTCGTTGGCAAATCGAGAAAAATAAGACGCGCACTAAACGACGAAGACGTGCTAATCGATTATGCCTTCGTTGGCAAATCGAGAAAAATAAGACGCGCACTAAACGACGAAGACGTGCTAATCGATTATGCCTTCGTGGGCAAATCGAGAAAAGTAAGACGCGCACAATACAAAAAAGACGTGCTAATCGATTATGCCTTCGTTGGCAAATCGAGAAAAATAGGACGCGCACTAAACGACGAAGACGTGCTAATCGATTATGCCTTCGTTGGCAAATCGAGAAAAATAAGACGCGCACTAAACGACGAAGACGTGCTAATCGATTATGCCTTCGTTGGCAAATCGAGAAAAGTAAGACGCGCACAATACAAAAAAGACGTGCTAATCGATTATGCCTTCGTTGGCAAATCGAGAAAAATAAGACGCGCACTAAACGACGAAGACGTGCTAATCGATTATGCCTTCGTTGGCAAATCGAGAAAAATAAGACGCGCACTAAACGACGAAGACGTGCTAATCGATTATGCCTTCGTTGGCAAATCGAGAAAAATAAGACGCGCACTAAACGACGAAGACGTGCTAATCGATTATGCCTTCGTTGGCAAATCGAGAAAAGTAAGACGCGCACAATACGAAAAAGACGTGCTAATCGATTATGCCTTCGTTGGCAAATCGAGAAAAATAAGACGCGCACTAAACGAAAAGACGCGCAAATCGATTATGCCTTCGTTGGCAAGTCGAGAAAAATAAGACGCGCACAATACGAAAAAGACGTGCTAATCGATTATGCCTTCGTTGGCAAATCGAGAAAAATAAGACGCGCACTAAACGAAAAGACGCGCAAATCGATTATGCCTTCGTTGGCAAGTCGAGAAAAATAAGACGCGCACAATACGAAAAAGACGTGCTAATCGATTATGCCTTCGTTGGCAAATCGAGAAAAATAAGACGCGCACTAAACGAAAAGACGCGCAAATCGATTATGCCTTCGTTGGCAAGTCGAGAAAAGTAAGACGCGCACAATACAGCAAAGACGTGCTAATCGATTATGTCCTCGTTGGCAAGACGAGAAAATAAGACGCGCACGACACAATAAAGTCGTGCTAATCGATCACGCCGTCATTGGCAGATCGAGAAAATAAGCCACGCACGATTAACCCGAAACAAAGGCCGTCCCTTGAGGCGCACGAAGGCCGTCCCTCGCGACGCACAAAAGCCGTCCCTCGCGACGCGCGAAGGCCATTCCTCATGACACGAACCCGAGAGCGTTCATCCCGCATCCGTATGAAGGGGTAGATTTTGAGTTTCCACTCGATCTACGCTCGACCGGAAACTCGGGGGGCTAATGTTGTCGGTCCGTCTCGGACCGACGAAAACTAAGGCATCGCTTAGATCCACGCGACCGGTGCGAGGACCGCACAGCGGCTCCCGGCCGGCCAAGTGCCGTCCGGCCAGCTCCCGGCCGGCGGCCGCCCGGCGTATGACCGGCCCAAGACCGGCGCTGGCCAAGGCCGGCTCTCCAAGGCCGGCCCTCCTCGGCCGGCGCTCCAAGGCCGGCCCTCCTCGGCCGGCGCTCCAAGGCCGGCCCCCCCTCGGCCGGCGCTCCAAGGCCGGCCCCCCTCGGCCGGCGCTCCAAGGCCGGCCCTCCTCGGCCGGCGCTCCAAGACCGGCCCCCCTCGGCCGGCGCTCCAAGGCCGGCCCTCCTCGGCCGGCGCTCCAAGGCCGGCCTCCCTCCATGGCCGGCGCTCCAAGGCCGGCCTTCCTCCATGGCCGGCCCTCCAAGGCCGGCCCTCCAAGACCGGCCCTCCTCGGCCGGCCCTCCAAGACCGGCCCTCCTCGGCCGGCCCTCCAAGACCGGCCCTCCTCGGCCGGCGCTCCAAGACCGGCCCTCCTCGGCCGGCGCTCCAAGACCGGCCTTCCACGGCCGGCACTCCAAGGCCGGCCCCCCTCCAAGGCCGGCCCAACCTTGCTCACTCGGCCAAGGGGTCTCCAAGCCACCCCTTGGCTGCCTATAAATACAAGGGTCATTCCCTTGACCCAGGTAATCCATTCTTGAGTACTGAAACGCTGCCGAACTCGTACCTCGCTCGTTTCTCTCAAAGCTTTGGCCTCTAAACACCCCAAAAACCTCTATACTCCACCTCAATCACACTAATGTTGAGCGTCGGAGAGGTAAACAGGGGCACCCCCCCTGTTTCCCCTTTGTAGTTCACATGTTCTCTACTCCTTTTCAGGTACTCTGACGAACTCAAGGGACATCCACAGCTAAGGGACGACTCGGGACACCGGGTCCGACACGCTCGAGTCAAGACGAGACCACTTGGTCCGGCCTTGGGTCTAACCGTCTTTGGCTCCTAAATAGTTGTCCGAAAAACAGCGACAACAACATCCACCGCATATGAACCGGACCACCGTTCATTGCCTCCTCCGGTAGATGCAATGCAAAATGAACCATGATTGTGAAGAAATCAGGCGGGAAATTCGTTCCAACTTACACAATATTAGCTTCACATCCTCCTATGCCTTTTCGATGTTTGAAATTACCAGTATTCTTGAGCAAATAAGTCTGAAGAAGTTGCAAAGCTCTATTATGGCATCTCGAATGGTTCGATCCATAAAAGGGCGAATAGCAGGAGCCAATAGTCACTGCATAATCACGTTACAATCGTGAGACTTCAAACCCGTCAACCTCCCATCCGCGGTAACATTCTTCTTCAAATTCTCCGCAAAACCATCGGGAAATCTGACATATCTCAAGAACTCAGTAAACCGCTTCCGTTCTGAAGGTGTCAGAGTGTATGACGAAGGAGGTTTCATCCATCTATCTCCCTCTTGGTACAAATGAAGCTCGTGCCTTATGTTTAAGTCCACCAGAGTGAACCGTGCCTTATCTGTGTCTTTCGTCTTCCCCTCGATGTTCAGCAACGTACCCAGAAGATTGTCACATACATTATTTTCTATATGCATTACATCGAGGTTATGCTTTAACGTAAGATTCGACCAATACGGCAACTCAAAGAAAATACTTTTCTTTGTCCAATTCAGCTCACTCGCATCGCGCTTTCGTTTCATCCCGCCGAAGTCAGGGTGCTTCCCCGGCGTTCCATCTTCCACTAATCGCAATTGTCGAAGTATGTCGCTCGCCGATTTTCTCCTTGGTGGTGGTCGTTTCTCATTTCGTACCTTGTACAGTTTGCTCTTCCTCATCGGGTGTAACAACGGCAAGAATCGACGATGGTCGCAGTAAACAATCTTGTTTCGAGCCTTGAAAGACGGTGTGTCGTTGTTACACGTCGGAAAAGCAAGGTACCCTTGACCACTCCATCCCGACAAACTGCTTCTCGCTGGAAAATCATTCACCGTCCATAGCAGTACGGAAAACAACCTGAATAGCTCACCAGTCGAACCATCTCTCAACACAACACCGGTTTCCCACAATTCCTTCAGCTCATCAATAAGAGGTTCTAAAAAAAACGTCCATGTCTTTTCCTGGCGCACTAAGACCTGGTATACGCAATGTTAACATCAAGTACGATGTTTTCAAGCACAACCACGGCGGTAAGTTGTACGCAGTCAAGACTACCGGCCACATACTGTACGATAAACTCATGTCACCAAATGGGTTGAAACCATGGGCGGCAAGTCCAAGCCGCACGTTCCTCGGTTCTGCCGCAAACATGGGATATTTTCGGTCGAGCTCCTTCCATGTTGCTCCGTCAGCAGGATGTCATAGTACACCATCCTCTTTAATGCGTTCATTCTCGTGCCACTGCATCTCAAGAGCTGTGTGCCGACTCGCGTACAATCGCTTAAGCCGATCTTTCAGTGTAACGCAACACCTTATGCGCTACTTTTTTTTCACCGTCTTTCTTCAGCCACCGTCTCTCATTACAAACTGGACAATGGTCTAGATTGGCGTTGTCCTTCCAAAACAACGCGCAATCGTGTTTGCAGATGTGAATCAACTCGTAACCCATACCAAATCGACGCAATTTCGCATTTGCTTCATAGTGTGACTCTGGATTTGTGTTGTCGATCGGATGAGACTTTTTCATTACTTTTAGAAGCTGATCAAACGACTTATTCGTCCACTTGTTCATCACTTTCAAATGCATCAACTGACAACAAAGGAGAGTTCGAATACTCTGTACAACCCGGCCATAATTCGGTGTTCAGATCGCTTAAAAGGTCGTCGAACTGTCCACTCCGGTATTCTGCATTCGGGTTAATACTGTCATCGTCACCGTTTACGTCGTTGCGATCTAAGAGATCATGTACAGCATTAAATATCCGACCTCCTCTTCCGTAATCCGTCTGATACTGCATTACGTCATCTTCTTCCTCCCCGTGAAAGATCCACCTCGCGTAATTCCTCTTCAATCCTCCGATAAAGAGATGATTCTCTATATCATAAATCTTTTGCATCAACACATTGTTACACCTCTTGCATGGACACTTAACTCGTCCTTCAATGTTTACGTGTTGTCGGGCCACTGCCATGAACTCTGTCATGCCAGCCAAAAACTCAACGCTTAGACGTTGGTCCTCGATTATCCAATTCCTATTTGGATAACTCATTTTACCTAAAGATTCAACATTTAAAATTTTAGTAGTTTTCAGATTTTATTTTATAATTTCACGATCCTACCGAAATTTCGGCAGAACCTCCCCTATAAACTTAACAACCCAGCATCAAGCCTTTAACTTTAAAACTTGCATAGAAACATCATAAAACTAACAATAAATCGAACCTCAATGGTTCGATTACTAAAATACGTAATCCATAACCAACTTTAACAAAATTAATTACAATTTCAATTGTTATTCTTTTTTACATAATTTTACCTAATCAATTTTAATTACAAAACTAATTAATTTTTGTTAAACTAATCTACTAATCCTAAAAAAATTCCATTTCATAATTAATCTCTACTCCTAATATTTATATTTATATCTCTAATCCATTTCATGTAAATATTTATATCTCTAATATTTATAATCTAATCCTAAATTATATTTATATATATATAAATAATTATATCTCTAATTTACATAAATATTTATACCTAATTTAAATATTTATACCTAATATAAATAGTTATAACTAATTTAAATATTCATGTAAATATAACTAATTTAAATATTTATACCTAATGTATAGGGCCGGCAAAACAACTAGCCAAAACAACACCCCTACATTAAAATTATAGCCCGACTATTAACATATTTAGTAAAATAGCCAATTTATCATGATAGCATTCTAATATTCCAATAATACCCTTAAGTTAATATTATTAATCATCATAGTAAATAATATCATCCATAAAAAAATAGTAAATCTAATTAACAATAACAAAAACTACAGTAAATCTTATTTGTCGTAACAAGAATAACAATAAATCTTATTTATCGTAACACGAACAATAGTAAATCTTATTTACTGTAACAAGAAAACAATAAATCTTATTTACCGTAACAATAACAGTAAATCTTATTTACCGTAACAAGAACAATAATAAATCTTATTTACCTTAACAAGAACAAAGTAAATCTTATTTACCGTAATAAGAACAAAGTAAATCTAATTTATCGTAACAAGAACAATAGTAAATATTATTTACCGTAATAAGAACAATAGTAAATCTTATTTACCGTAACAAGAAAAGTATCAGAGATGAGGACTAGTTAATCTAACAGTAAGTACGATTTACTAATTATTTATATGAACAATCGAGGACAGTAAATCCGACAATAAATCATATTAACCATTGAGTAAATCATTGGTTTCTATAGTAAATATAACAGTAAATCTGATTTATTTAGAACCAAATACCTACGATATGCACAACATTACAATTCTATTTTTCAACATAGAACCAATTTATTTATATAAAATCGATACAATGTATACTAATTGGTGTCAAAGTAACCAAAATTAGTGCAAAAGTACATAAATTGTTCATACGACAATACTACCAAACTTCTAATAATTAAAAATGTGAAATCACTACCTACAATTCTACAATTCCATAGTTGATATCTTCCATCTGACAATAATTTTCACATTTTCACTCATGCGCACATCTCACAAGTACAACATCACGTTTGATCTCAAACACATCACATCATCACTAACCCTATCTACGGAATTACCACCGTTAATCCTCCAATTCGCACTCACCCTGTTTCCCTCAAGCTCGATCTCGATTTTCGGAACCCTAGGCCCCGCCGTGGTCTAGTCAACTCCCTATGCCTAAAAACACGCCCCGAACGGCTTGTCCGTCGCAAATCTCGTCATGTTCCTCGCCGCCGCTCTTCTCGAAAACCCAGTTATGACATCGGAGAATAGAGAGCTCTCCAACGCGCCGTAGCGCGTGGCGGTGCTGATCTCGACACGCGTCGCGATTCTCCGGATCGATTTTGCGTCGATCTTGACCGATTTCTCCGTGATTGAGTATCCGGCGCCATTTTTGATCGGGCGGGAGAGAGAAGTTCTCGATAGCCATTCGCCGGCATTCACTCAGCGCGGCAAACATGTATCTTCCGTTGCCGATGAAGAGGCCATTCGCCGGCGTTCACTCAGCGCGGCGAACATGTATCTTCCGTTGCTGATGAAGAGGTCGTCGTAACCGAACTCGTTTGAGGAGGGAACGTAGAGAGCGAACTTCGGAGCGATTCCGTAGGCGGTGAAGAGACTCACCGTCGTGGTAGCGCCGAGTCCGATTATGCCGTCGGAGCCTCCAGCGAGGCCGGTCAAGAGGCGCATGACCAGTCCGTCGGAGAATTCCGACGACGCTATGGACGTAGCTGCCATTTTTTTCCAGCGAGGTTGTGGTCGTCTAGATCATTTTTACCGCCTCTGCTCTATTCTCCTCCTCCATCACCGTCGCCTCTCACCTGCTCCTGGAAATCTTTCTCAATCCTTGAAACAAATAGACCATCAAAATCGATCAAATTAGGGTTTAGGAATCGATGAATTAGGTTTACTTGGCGGCAGAAATCGCGGAGGAGAGAGAACGACTTGCGGCGGAGATATTCTTAGTTCGACTGATTGTTCGTCGAGCTGAGATCGTATTGATCGTATTGATGGAGATAGTGAGGTTAGGGAAAAAGAGCATTTTTGGTACTCCATCGAATATTGGCTATTTAGCTAAATAAGAGAATACATTGGCTACTATTCTAATACCCCCTTATAATTAGGCTAGTTATTATATATACACATACCGTATAAATGAAGCGGACGAGGACTTCGGCATCGGTGGCGGACGAGGACTTCGGCATCGGTGGCGGACGAGAACTTCGGCGTCGGCGGCGGATGAGGACTTCGGCGTCGGTGGCGGAATGGCGGAGGACGACCGGCACGGGCGGGCGGGGAAATTCTGGAGGAGAGAGAGAAAAGTGAGGTGAGAGAGATGTGAGGAGAGAGAGAAGTGAGGAGAGAGAGACTCACCGGAGGAGGGAGGAGGACGGCGACACACGGCGGAGGACGGCGACACACACGGGAGATTCGGAGATTCGGAAGATTTAGGGTTAAGTTCGCGTGAAAATGAAATGGGGGAACTGAACGCGATCTGGTATTTCAAGACATTTAGCGACGATATTATCATCGCTAAATGAACTTAAATTTTACCAGGCATTTAGCGACGATATTCTCGTCGCTAAATGGTTTCATAAATAGTTAACGACGATATTATCGTCGCTAATTCTTCTCGATTTAATATACCTGGAGGGATTTTTCCCTCTTCAATTTTCGTCAGAATTTGAAAATAATTCGCGACGAAATTATCATCGCTAATTGGTTACATAAATATGTAGCGACGGTAATATCGTCGCTAATTCTTTTTGATTTAATAGTATTGGAGGGATTCTTCCCTCTTCAAAATTCGTCAAAATTCGAAATCATTACCGACGATAATATCATCGTTAAATGAAATAAAAAAAAATATAGCAACGGTACAATCGTCGCTAAATAGTTTCCCGCGAACTTTGTGACGACAAAAAATAATTAGCGACGATATAGTCGTCGCTAAATGTCTTTGCCGCCAAACTTCGGAATTTTTAACACCAAATTTTCATACTATTTTAGCGACGACCTAATTGTCGCTAAAAGTATGATTAGCGACGACTTAATCGTCGCTGATAATTTTGTAGCTAAATGTCATATTTCTTGTAGTGCAAACGGTTCGACCCAAGGCCGGACCAAGTGGTCGCGTTCGGGTTCGAGGATGTCGGACTTGGTATCCAAAGTCGTCGCTTAGCTATCGGTGATGCTTGCCTCGTCCAAACACCTGAAACGGGATAAAGAACACGTGAACTACAAAGGGGAAATAGAGGGGATGCCTCTGTTTACCTTTTCGACGCTCAACATTAGGAGGATTGAGGTGGGATGTAGAGAATTAGGTGTCTAGAGGGCCGAAGCTTGAGAAAAACGAGTGAGGTACGAGTTCAGCAGCGTTTCAGTACTCAATTTCGGATTACCTGACCCGAGGGGTCACGCCTCGTATTTATAGGCGACCAATGGACGTTTTGAAGGCCCCCTGGCCGAGTGACGGCCCAGGGCCGGCTGAGTAACGACCCAAGGCCGGCCATCGGCTGAGTGACAGATTTAGTTATATCTCGTCGGAATTGAGTGTGAAAGACCGAATGAGGGATTGAGAAGATAAGAGTGAAAGTAAAATGAGTTTATTTGTTCAAAAGGGCATTTGTATAAGAAATTGAGACAAATGTCCATTTTTTTATATTGCTAAAATATGAAGTCTAATCTCGATATTTTGTTAACTTTTAGGACCATAAAAGTAAAATTGCAACTATAATGGTGCTGGCAATATTTGGTCATTAGACGTATATTGAAGTATTTTTTACAAAATTGTTTATAAGCGCGTATAAAAAAATTAAGACAACATTATAATCAAATACCAATAAACCTTTGAAGCTACCATTCAAAATCGCATTTTAATTTCTTAATTCAAAACAAAGGATGAAATACGATATTAATGAATATACCGATAGTTTTATTTTATATATCTTGTTGGCTGACGGGTATTATGAAGGAACCTGAAATACTAATACGAACAAGAACTAAACAAATAAGGAATTTGCATCGACGGATGTTGTGAAAAAGTTGTATACAAGGTGTCGAAGATTTCATATTTTCAAGGTTAACTTCAGAGGTGGTGGTTTCGAGCGGGAGAACCCCATCAAATGTTAGAGGGTGAACTCAACTCGAGGAGTCAGTTGTAGAGTCGGCACGAGGAATTATCAGTCGACTCGTGGACTCGGAACTCAACTCGAGGAGTGAACTCAACTCGAAGAGTCATGTGTAGAATCAACATGAGGAATTATCAGTCGACTCGTGGACTCGGAACTCAACTCGAGGAGCGAACTCAACTTGAGGAGTCATGTGTAGAATCAACACGAGGAATAGTAAGTCGACTCGTGGATCGGGACTCAACTCAAGGAGCGAACTCAACTCGAGGAGTTATGCGCAAAGTCGTTACAAGGACTAGTCAGTCGACTCGTGAATCGGGACTCGACTCGAGGAGTTATGCGCAAAGTCGATACGAGGACTAGTCAGTCGACTCGTGGATCGGGACTCGACTTGAGGAGCGAACTCAACTCGAGGAGTAATGCGGAAAGTCGACACGAGGACTAGTCAGTCGACTCGTGGATCGGGACTCGACTCGAGGAGCGAACTCAACTCGAGGAGTTATGCACCAAGTTGACATGAGGACTACTCAATCGACTCGTGGACCGGGACTCGACTCGAGGAGCGAACTCAACTCGAGGAGTTATGCGCAAAGTCGACACGAGCACTAGTAAGTCGACTCGTGTATTTAGATTGTTTTTCTTCGGGACCTCCGGCCTAACCATCGGCCCCTTGAGACTTCGTTATATTTTTGTTTTTTATATTTGAGGATTTCATTGAGTATTGTTCCCCATTAGCCCCCCGACTGTTTTAGGTACTCGTAGAGGAGCCTAGAAATTTTGACAAATGTGAAATGAAACACGAAAGGTGGAACGTAATTCAAAGTTTCGTATTTCGTAAAAGTAAATGAAATCACATTCCATGGCCTGTCGGCCTCGAATAAGATTGTCTTGAAAAAATTTGAAAATTACGGAAATGTGGGAGAAAATTGGTGGCGAGCTTTATTTGTTGTCGACTCGAGCGTGATCGCGAGCCCACATAAATTCTCGAGCTTGATGCCACTGTCCTTACTTACCATTCTTATCCTTAGGTCGGTAGATGGTGCTAATCATCTCTCCCTTTCCCTTTTTCGTCCACCCTTCGTATGTAGCACATCCTAGCCATTGATTGGTCTCCCATCATTACGGCGATTCCCTTTGCGGTCGGGAATTTCATCATCAGGTGATAAGTTGAGGTTATGGCCTTCAATCTGTTCAAAGTAGGGCGGCCAATGATTATGCTGTAGGTAGACGGTTGATCCACCACCAGGAACGACACGATGTGAGTGACCTCGATTCCCCCGGGTGTTTCGAAAGTTACAGGAAGGTCGATGGTACCTTCCTTCATCACCCTCTCCCCGGAGAAGCTGAAGAGTGGGGTCGAGATCGGGGTCAGCCTTAGCCCAGCCACCTTCATCCTGTCCAAAGCTGATTTGAAGATAATGTCGGCCAAGCTGCCGTTGTCTATCAGAATTCTCCGGACAAGGTTATTGGCGACCGGTGCCGAGACAACAATCGTGTCATTGCGCGGGTGCAAGATACGTATCGCTTCCTAGTTGGTGAAGAACATAGTCTTGAAGGGGGACGGGGGCAGAACCTCATAGGTGTGGTTGATTTGGTGAGCGATCTTCCCTTGAGAGACATCCCTCACGTACTTCTTCCTTTGCGTGCTGGAGTCCCCGAGTACAGCGCCTCCCATGATCGAGCCCACGATGTGCATTCGCGAGCTTTCCGGATAGTCATCCGTTGTGCGGTCGATGACAGTAACCGTTTCTTGACCCTTCTTCTCATGCCGCGGGCGCTCTCCGCCACCCGCGGTAGTCCCGATTGTACGGAGGGCATACTCTTTCAACTTCCCATCCTAGACAAGGGCTTCAATCTGACGTTTGAGTTGGTAGCATTCAGATGTCAGATGCCCGTGATCTTGGTGGTACTCACAGAACTTGCTCCGATCCCGCTTCGTGGGATCCTTTGTCAGAGGAACGGGGCTTCCTAGCTTGTCGCGGTGCAAAGCAAAGATCCGCTCCTACGGGGCGTTGAGAGGGGTGAATGCCGAGAACTTCTGAAAGCTGTCGACATGCGAAGGCCTCGGCCCGGGAAGGGAGCGACCGTTAGGGGTCTGGCCTCCTTTGTTCCTCGTCTTTCGAGGGTCGGGGTGATCTTTGCCTTGGTCGTCGCGACGACGGCTGCCTCGTCCATCACCCTCTCGACCATCCCGGCCGTCGAGGTAGTCCTCGATCCCCATGTACGTGCGGGCTCTCGCCATGAGCTCCGCCATGTCCCTTGGGACCCTTCCGACTATGGATTCGAGGAAGTCGCTTGTGCGAGCCCCCTCAGTAATCGCCGTAATGGCGTCCTTGTCATCGAATCCCTCCACTTTGTGGGATTCCTCGGTGAAGCGAGCGAGGTACTGCCTCAAGGTCTCGTCTTTCTCTTGCTGGATAGACAAGAGGTATGTCTTTGACTTCTTTTGTGCCACTAGCGTGACGAATCGAGCGAGGAATGCCTCTCTGAGGGCTCGGAAGGATTGGATGCTTCCCGGCCTCAAGCTTCTAAACCATTCGAATCCAGACCCGGTGAGAGTTAGGCTGAATACCTGGCACATGGGTGGCGTTAGACGTCCCTACATGGACATCCATGTCTCGTAGTGTTAGATATGGAAGTTTGGGTCCGTGCGTCCATCATAAGGAGGGATGGACGGTAGCTTGAATTTTCCGATGCATGGCTGCGCCAGGATTTGTCCTCTCGATTCCCTCAACTCGATGATCTGGTTTTGGAGGCTTTGGATCATCGTGACCATGTCAAGCCCAATTGCAGGGCTGACTGCCGGGGCCACGGGAGTCGCCTGTCGCCGCTTGTTGGATGCTTGGTCCCCGACGTTGGCCTGGGGGCGGCCAAGAGTGGCAGTAGGGAGCATGTCCCTTCCGGAGTTAAGCCTTTGACGGAGGTCTTCTCCTCGAGAGTCCCTCTGTGCCGTCAAATGCTCTCTTAGATCCCTGCTTCGCGCTTGGCGGAGCGAGGCGGTCTTTGGTCGGGCCGTCCGGTGAACGTCTCGGCTATCGGCCTCGTCGTCATCGGGGGCGGCTCTCTCCCCGGCGAGTGGCCGTACTCGGTCGCCTCTTGAAACCGAAGGGGCAAGCCCTCGATACAGGGAGCGCGAGCATTCTCGTGTCGGTGGGTCCGGATCGGCTGTGACATCCTTTGTCCTTTCGGATCGGGAGCACGCGAGGCTAGGGGTTGTCTCGTCAGTCCTCGACTCCCCCTTGTAGTCGGGATCGGAGATTAATGATAAAATCACAATAATTAAGCCTCACGAGTGCCTTGGGTATAGAAATGGCAACGGATACGGGTCCGGTCGGGTCCACTTGTCTCGCTATTCGGACCTGATTTAAAAATAGATTCATTACTCGGATTCATTTACCCGATTTTTAGAGCGGACATAATATTTAACGATAACGGGTAGAAAAGTATCGGACCCGTTACCCGTTAACTTCGAATTAGGATAAGAGAAATTTTTACATCATGTATTTTATATTGATTTATGATCTCGCTTTCCTCTTTAAGTTTGACATATTCTTCTTATTAATTTCCGCCACCGCCCAATAAAACCTAAATAGTTTGCTATCCAATCAGAATTCATTAATAAAATAAATTTCAATCCCCCACGATTTCCATTCCCACAGCTCACTCCCTCGAATTCTATTTCTATAAACAACAAACCCAAAGCACCGAAGGAGTACCTTGGCTGAGACTACCCTCGACGTCGTAGCCGAGGAGGCAAGCAATCAGTGCGCCATCCATACCTGGGCGGTCTAGGAGATCGGCGAGCCTCTGGGCCGTGTCCTCTCGGAAAGTGGCCTCGGGGTCGGCCGCCGAGTCTTGGGGCGAACACTCGTTATCACGAGGTTGCCCCCCTAGGCGGTGCGCTAGGTTCCTGAGGCCATACCTCGAGCTAGTCGCTCGGGTGCCCGCCGAGGTGGCTGGCACGTGACTCATCTAGCGAGAGTCTTTGCCTGTCGTAGAGGATAGATGAAGTGGTAGGGAGAATGCGTTGCCAAAGTTGGGAGATCCCCTCCTTCAAGCGCCAAAATGTTATTGCTCGTTTTTGGACAACTATTTAGGAGCCTAAGGCGGTTAGACCCAAGGCCGGACCAAGTGGTCTCGCTTCGGCTTGAGCGTGTCAGACTTGGTATCCCAAGTCGTCCCTTAGCTGTTGGTGATGCTTGCCTCGTCCAAACACCTGAAATGTGAGAAAGAATATGTGAACTACAAAGGGGAAACAGAGGGGGTACCTCTGTTTACCTCTCCGATGCTCAACATTAGTAGGATTGAGGTGGATAAGAGGAGTTAGGTATTTAGAGGGCCGAAGCTTGAGAGAAACGAGTGAGGTACGAGTTCATCAGCGTTTCAGTACTCAATTTCATATTACCTTTGGGAGAGGATGGACCTCTGTATTTATAGGCAACCGAGGGGTATTTTGGGGGACCCCTTCGCCAAAGGTTTGGGCCGGCCAATGGCCGAGGGAACCTTGGGTCGGCCATTGGCCGTCCAAAGGTTTGGGCCGGCCAATGGCCGAGGGAACCTTGGGTAGGCCATTGGCCGTCCAAAGGTTTGGGCCGGCCAATGGCCGAGGGAACTTTGGGTCGGCCATTGGCCGGCCAAAGGTTTGGGCCAGCCAATGGCTGAGTGAACCTTAGGTCGGCCATTGGCCGGCCAAAGGTTTAGGCCGACCAATGGCCGAGTGAAACTTGGGTCGGCCATTGGCCGGCCAATGGCCGATTGAACCTTGGGTCGGCCATTGGCTGGCCAAAGGTTTGGGCCGGCCAATGGCCGAGGGAACCTTGGGCCGGCCAATGGCTGAGGGAACCTTGGGCCGGCCATTGGCCGTCCAAAGGTTTGGGCCGGCCAATGGCCAAGGCACGGTTTTCCCGTCCGGTGGCCATCCGAAGCCTTGCGTCGGTCGTGTGGGTTGAAGTGATGCTCTTGTCCTCGTCGGTCCAGAACGGGCCAACAACAGTATATATGTCATCATATTACAATGTCAAAAATTTTATTGACATTAATTTATCCTATATCCTAAAAGACAAAAATGCCCTTTTGACAATTTTCGTAAAACTTGTCTCGTTCTTGTTTTGACTTAGCTTTTAGTTTAACTATTCCTACTCGATATGATTTGTGACAGTGACCTCATGGATTCAAATGAAGAAAGCTTGAGCTAAAATACTTTGACTCAAAAGTTCACAAACCTTTTCCAAGTTTAGCTTAATGTCAAATGACTCCACTAAAGAGTTGAACTGAGAATCTCTCGGTACAAATGAATTTATTTTCTACTCATGAATTCAACTAAATTGTGATGACTGGATCCACTAAATATTATCTATGTTTACCCTTCATGAATATCATCAGCTAGTCGGGATTTACAAAATTACCATTTTACCCTTCTAGCTGTTATTTCCTCAACTCCTTTGTCGCTTGTGAATAAGTTAAAAACAATGTATTGACGAGGAGCTAACAAGTCACATTGTTTCATCCAAAAGAGTCAAGACTCAGTTTGGACACTGACCAGTTTATTTATTCACATTCCAAGGAACCAAGCATGAGGTGATATACATTGCGTTTCAGCAATCTTGTACATGAATTCCACATCTATGAGAACTTCACAAAGTTACTCATGAAATCTTCACAACTTAGTACTTCACCAATAGGTCATGTTCAGAATCACATAGTGAGTCCGAACTCTGACTTTCTCAAATGAGAATACATAAGCTGTGAAATGGCATGTCTCATTTAAGGATTAAGGTAAGCACGATGCAATTCATACGTAGTGACTTCGAGACATAAGACGTTAAATGGTTTGTTCTTATTTTGTCTCTAGAAGTGCACTGGTCAATTCAGTACCTTCGGAAGATACCTAGAAGAACTATAGAGTCTCCAACTCTCAATGCCTCATAACCAGACATCATAGATTCTCCTAACAATCGTACTGAGGTCAATAGTCCTTTGACCCTTAGATTGTGAATATATCGTTTTAAGCAAACTACGAAGAGTTTGTTCATCCAAATCTACATTTGTCTCTTGGTAAGTTGTTAAGTTTGTTTATGGACTAAAGACTAATGTTTTATCATAAAGCTTCAAACAGACAAGGAGGAATGAATGAACGTTTCAACTTTTTATTAAATGAATAAGCAATTACAAGCAAGAGTCTTCGTGAGACTTTATTACATCAAATGTACAAAATAAAGACTACAACTCTTCTTGTGGGCACCATTGACAACACTTTTGACCTAAAACAAATTGCATTGGAAAGAGGACAAACAGACCTTTAATTTGTTTAAGAATCAATATATTTCGAATTCTGAGCAAATAGTTATGCCACTTCTACAACGGGTTTTTATTGAGATCGAAGAAAACTGAAATAATTAAAGTTCGGACTTTGAGTGCGAAAAAGAATCGAGTGTAACGGAACGTTTTAGGAAGTTGTTAAAGCTTTTATATGTGTTTTATTAATATGGTAATAACATGGTATAAAAGAAAACAACAACAAACATAAAACGAAACGAGTAAATAAACGAATCTAGCAAGACAATATAACTAGTCACAAAATTACTCGAAATTTTCTCAAACTTTAAAAACATGTTTTTCATTATAAAAAATTAAAAACTTTTAGAACTGATTCTAATGTGTTTTAATAACATCCCAAACTCATAGAAAATCAACATGATTTTTAATTTAAAGACATGAGCAATAAATTAAAAATAAATCTAAGAAAACAATTCTAACTTGTCACAAAATTAGTAAACTTTTGAAAACAATTTTCAAGCTCATAGTTTTAATTACATGTACATGCATATCTTTGACCATAGCTCTAATACCATTTGTTGGAATTGATCTAGGGTTAAGAAAATATTTAACGCTATGAGCAAGCGGCAGATTTCTTTTAAACAAGTAAAACGTTTTTACTAACCCAGACAAAGAGCAAGTACATGTTAAATTAAAACTATTAAAAGCATTACTCATTTACTAACCTTTGTGAAGCTTGAACGTTGAGAAGCCTCAGGAAGGTTGAAACGTTCGTCTCCCTTCGCAACACGTCTTTCTTCTTTCCTCGAGAACTTGAGCAACCACGAAAGTTTGTATCACAAGAATCACTCGAGAAAGAAAGGAATTAGTGTGTGGGCACTTTTAAACACGACGACTCAAGAACAAGTCTAAGAGTCGAAGACCTAAAACACTAGGTCAAATGTGGACCTAGGTTCCAAAACAAAAACGAAAGAAAACTAGAGAAAGAGAGAGAGAGAGAGAGAGAGAGAGAGAGAGAGAGAGAGAGAGAGAGAGAGATATAGAGTTGGGTGGCCACAAGGTCTAGAGAGAGAAGCTCTCAATCTCTAACTTATATGGGATGAGAAAACAATGAGAATGAGGCCTCTATTTATAAGGGATAGATTACCTTCATAAAGGTAGTTTCCTCTTCTATAGAATATCACATATTCATGAGCAAATATTGGCTTCCTTTATCTTTCTCTCTCCTTGCCTTAGTTGGCCGCCCACTATTCTTTCCTCCTAGAGGAAATTTGTTTTCTCTTTTTCTTTTGGCAAGTATCTTCATACAATAACGCACAAAATTGGTCTCTCTTCCTTGGGTTTGGACGTGCAGCCCTTCTAGAAAGTGCTTCTAGATTTTTCATCATTTGTTCATGACAACCTAAGAAAAACCCATTAAGAATTTTCAAATAAAATTCCATGAAATGAAATTAATCCTCAAGGCCCAAATTCTTTAACTTGGCTGAGTGTTTATATGTCATCATATGACAATGTCAAAAAATTTATTGACATTCATTTCATCCTATGTCCTAAAAGACAAAAATACCCTTTAGACAATTTTCGTAAAACTTGTCTCGTTCTTGTTTTGACTTAGCTTATAGTTTAACTATTCCTACTCGATATGATTTGTGATAGTGACCTCATGGTTCCAAATGAACAACGCTTGAGCTAAAATAATTGGACTCAAAAGTTCATAAACGTTTTCCAAGTTTAGCTTAATGTGAACTGAGTCCACTAAAGAGTTGACACTGAGAATCTCTCGGTTCAAATGAATTTATTTTCTACTCAAGAATTCAACTAAATTGTGATGAGTTGATCCACTGAATATTATCTATGTTTACCCTTCATGAATATCATCAGCTAGTCGGGATTTACAAAATTACCATTTACCCTTCTAGCTGTTATTTCCTCAAATCCTTTGTTGCTTGTGAATAAGTTAGAAACAATGTATTGACGAGGAGCTAACAAGTCACATTGATTCATCAAAAAGAGTCATGGCTCAATTTGGACACTGACCAGTTCATTTATTCCAATTCCAAGGAACAAAGCATGACGTGATATACATTGCATTTCAGCAATCTTGTACATGACTTCCATATCTATGAGAACTTCGCAAAGTTACTCATGACATCGTCATAACTTGGTACTTCACCAATAGGTCCTGTTCAGAATCACATAGTGAATCCAAACTCTTACTTTGTCAAATGAGAATACGTAAGCTATGAAATGACATGTCTCATACGTAGTGACTTCGAGACATAAGAGGTTAAATGGTTTGTTCTTATTCTGTCTCTAGAAGTGCACTGGTCAATTTAGTACCTTCAGAAGATACCTAGAAGAACTATAGAGTCTCCAATTTTCAATGTCTCATAACCAGACATCATAGATTCTCCTAACAATCGTACTGAGATCAATAATCCTTTGATCCTTAGATTGTGAATATGTAGTTTTAAGCAAACCGTGAAGACTTTGTTCATGCAAATCTACATTTGTCTCTTCATGTGTTGTTAGGTTTGTTTAAGGACTAAAGACTATAGATTATCATAAAGCTTAAAACAGACAAGGAAGAATGAATGAACGTTTCAACTTTTATTGATTGTTCAGCAGTTTCAAGCAAGAGTCTTTGTAAGACTATATGATATCAAATGTACATAAATAGACACTACTACTCTTGGTGTGGGCATGATTGACAATATACTCCTACTCCTACCCCTTGTTTTGAAGATGCACCATCCACTTTTAGTGTCCAGGTGCCCTCGTCTTCGGTCACGGCGGGGTCTTCTCTTGGGAGTTCGACAAGGAAGTGTGCTAAAACCTGGGATTTACCGCACATCCTAATTCAATACTCGATGTTGCATTTTCTTAGTTCTATGGCCCATTTGGTCAATCTCCCCGACTGATTAGGGCTGTGTAGGAAACTTCTCAGCGGTTGGGTCGTCATCACTATTATGGAGTGGGATTGGAAGTATGGTCGAAGCTTTCGCGCAACGGAAACAACGGCTAAAGCCAATTTTTCCATAATAGGATACCGAGTTTCAGCATCGACTAATGACTTACTCACATAGAATATGGGTCATTTGTCCCCTTGCTCTTTCCTGACGAGCACTCCACTAACTGCCGCTTGGGAAACGGCGACGTATAGGTAGAGTGGTTCTCCTTTTGCGGGCTTTGCTAGGATCGGGGGTGTTGACAAATATTCTTTTAGTTCTTTAATGCTTCTTCACATTTCTCATCCCATTCGAGCTTCTTATTTCCTCTGAGGAGTCGGTAGAATGGGAGACATTTGTCCGTGGATCGAGAGATGAAGCGATTGAGGGCAGCGATCCAGCCTATCGACCTTTGCACCTCGCGTCTGTTACGAGGTGAGGGCATCTCTCGTAGGGCATGTAACTGGTCCTGGTTGGCTTCAATTCCTCGTTAGGTGACTAAATACCCAAGGAATTTCCCGGAGGATACCCCGAATGAACACTTGGTGGGATTCAGTTTCATTTGATACTTATTTAGTACCTCGAAACATTCCTCCAAATGTCCTACGTGGTCATTTTCCCTTAGGGAATTTACAAGCATATCATCGATATACACTTCCATTTTTTTCCCTATTTTCTCTTTGAACATTTTGTTGACTAACCTTTGATAGGTGGTGCCATCGTTTTTTAGTCCGAATGGCATGACCTTGTAGCGATACGTGCCTCAGTCTGTTATGAATGTTGTTTTTTCTTGATCATCTGGATGCATTAAGATTTGGTTATATCCTAATAATACATCCATAAACGAGAGTATCTTATGTCCCGCGGTTGCCTCGACCAGTTGGTCAATACGCGGCAAGGGGAAGCTATCTTTGGGGCATGCTTTGTTCAGGTCCGTGAAGTCAATGCATACCCTCCATTTTCCGTTCTTTTTCTTTACGATGACGGTATTTGCTAACCAACCCGGATATTTAACTTCGCAGATTGAATCTGCTTTGAGGAGTCTTTCGAATTCGTCGTTGACCACTGACGCTCTATCAAGACCGAGCTTGCGTCTCTTTTGTTTTATTGGTTTGAAACTAGGATCAACGTTAAGTTGGTGAGACGTAACGTCGATACTAATCCCTGGCATATCTTCTGTCATCCAGAAGAAGGTAGATTTGTTTCATTTTAGGAAACAAATCAGCTCTCGCATACTTTCTTTGAGCTCGGCTCCGATCCCTACACAGTTGGAGGGGTCGAGGCCATCGAGCTGTATTTGTACTGTCATCTCAGTACTTGACAATTCTGACTCATCTAATTTAGAGCTTTCTTTTTTACCTGGCTCTACGTTCATTAATTGCTATTGTTTCTCGTTGGCCTCTTTAGCATTTTTTTTGTGGCTAGTGAGATAGTAGCTACGGGAGGTTGCCTGATTTCCTCTGATCTCTCCTATCCCTCTAGGCGTGGGAAATCGAATACACTGATGAAAGGTTAAGGGAACGGCCATCATCTTATGTATCCACGGTCGTCCCAAGATGATGTTATAGGGGGAGAGACATTGCCGAACCTGGAATTCAACTATCTTGTTTACCCCGTTTGTCTTTACGGGCAACTTAATGGTCCCTAGTGATGGAATAATCGATCAATTGAAGCCTATTAATTGGGTATGTTCCCTTTAGATCTCGGACTCTTCAATCTCCATCCTTGTGATGGTGTCTTTGAAAATGAGATCTATACAGCTTCCTCCATCAATCAGGACTCGAGCGACCTCGTAGTTAGACACGTCGATCGTTATCACGAGTGCGTCGTCATGCAGGTCTGTTAACCCTACGGCTTCTTTTTCGGAGAACAAGATTTGAACATCATGTTATGCTCCGATCTTGGTGGTCTTATTCATCGGCTGACGCTGATAAGGTTTAATCGAATTGACAGAGCTGTTGCAAAATTTTGAACCGCCCATTATGAAGTCCACTCGATGTTTTGCGGTGGTCGGCGGGGAATCATGTTCTCCTTCGTCGTTGGGCCTAGATCTCTTAGTGGAGGGGTTACCCCTTCCTCGGTTTTTGTTGAAGACCTTTTTGGGCGGGGGACCCAAATCGACATTTTTTAGTTCCCCATTCGCATATTTTTTCAGCCAAAACTTTGCGCATAGTTTCGCAATTTATCGTGGCGTGGCCTTTGGTCTGATGGAAATCGCAGAATGCGTTCGGGTCTCTAGTACATTTTTTCGCTTGGGGACATCCCTCCTTGTTATCATATCCTATGTTGAAAGCGAAAACCTGGGGGGCGTGTTGCTTTCTGACTTACGGTACAGCCTCCTGAGGGTTGGCCCTTCGGGGGTTGCTCCCAGCGCTTAATGGTCGCACCTATATGTTTCCATATGGTTTCTTCTCGGCCGTACGCTGTTTTGCTAAGGAAGTGAATTATGTTGTCAATGGTGCCCACAAGAAGACTTGTAGTCTTTATTTTATACATTAGATGTAATAATGTCTCACGAAGACTCTTGCTTGTAATTGCTTATTCATTCATAAAAAGTTGAAACGTTCATTCATTCCTCCTTGTCTGTTTGAAGCTTTATGATAAAACATTAGTCTTTAGTCCATAAACAAGCTTAACAACTTACGAAGAGACAAATGTAGATTTGCATGAACAAACTCTTCGTAGTTTGCTCAAAACGATATATTTGCAATCTAAGGGTCAAAGGACTATTGACCTCAGTACGATTGTTAGGAGAATCTATGATATCTGGTTATGGGGCATTGATAGTTGGAGTCTCTATAGTTCTTCTAGGTATCTTCTGAAGGTACTGAATTGACCAGTGCACTTCTAGAGACAAGATAAGAACAAACCATTTAACCTCTTATGTCTCGAAGTCACTACGTATGAATTGCATCATTCTTACCTTAATCCTGAAATGAGACATGTCATTTCATAGCTTACGTATTCTTATTTGAGAAAGTCAGAGTTCGGACTCACTATGTGATTCCGAACAGGACCTATTGGTGAAGTACTAAATTATGAAGATGGCATGAGTAACTTTGTGAAGTTCTCATAGATATGGAATTCATGTACAAGATTGCTGAAATGCAATGTATATCACCTCATGCTTTGTTCCTTGGAGTGAGAATAAATGAACTAGCCAGTGTCCAAATTGAGTCCTGACTCTTTTGGCTGAAACAATGTGACTTGTTAGCTCCTCGTCAATACATTGTTTCTAACTTATTCACAAGCGACAAAGGAGTTGAGGAAATAACAGCTAGAAGGGTAAAATGGTAATTTCGTAAATCCCGACTAGCTGATGATATTCATGAAGGGTAAACATAGATAATATTCAGTGGATCCGCTCATCATAATTTGGTTGAATTCTTGAGTAGAAAATAAATTCATTTGAACCGAGAGATTTTCAGTGTCAACTCTTTAGTGGAGTCAGTTGACATTAAGCTAAACTTGGAAAAGGATTGTGAACTTTTGAGTCCAAGTGTTTAGCTCAAGCTTTGTTCATTTGGATCCATGAGGTCACTGTCACAAATCACATCAAGTAGGAATAGTTAAACTAGAAGCTAAGTCAAAACAAGAACGAGACAAGTTTTGTGAAAATTGTCTAAAGGGTATTTTTGTCTTTTTGGACATAGCATGAAATGAATGTCAATAAATTTTTTGACATGGTCATATGATGGCCTAGATCACTTGGCCATGATGTGTTCATTGGGCCTTGTGGATTAATTTCATTTCATAGAATTTTACTTGAAAATTCTCAATGGGCTTTTCTTATGTTGTCATGAACAAGTAAGGAAAAATCTAGAAGGCTTTCTAGAAGCCCTTTGGCCGTCCAACCCAAGAGAATGAGAGACTAATTTCGTGCAGCCCAATAGAGAAAAAGAGAGTTTATTTTGTGCATTGATGTATGAAGATACTTGCCAAAAGAAAAAGAGGAAACAAATTTCCTTTAGAAGGAAAGTGCATTTTCGGCCAACTAAGAGAGAAAGCAAATGAGAAAACAAATCCAAAGGCTTCTAGAGGCTCATTTGGACGTGCAAGGGGTATAGAAAAGATGAAACTACCTTTTGAAGTTAATCCTCCTCCTATAAATACCCCACCTCATTCCTCTCATTTCATTTCATTCCACATAAGTTAGAGATTGAGAGACTCTCTCTCTAGACCTTGTGGCCGATTTCTCCTCTCTCTCTCTTAGTTATTTTTGTTTTTGTTTTGGCACCTAGGTCCTCATTTGACCTATTGGTTTTAGCTCTTCGACTTTGAGACTTGTTCTCGAGTCGTCGTGTTTAAAAGTGCCCACTCACTAATTCCTTTTCTTTCGAGTGATTCTTGTGATAGAAACCATCGTGGTTGCTCGTGTTGCCGAGGAAAGAAGAGAGACGTGCTGCGAGGGAGACGAACGTTATCAACGTTCTAAAAAGGTTAGTAAATTATTTATGCTCATAATAGTTTTTATTTACATGTGCTTGCTCTTTGTCTAGGTTAGTAAAAACGTTTTACTTGTGAAAAGAAAATTTTTAAAATTCCGCCGCTTACCGAAGCGTTAAACTTTTTCTTAAACCCTAGATCAATTCCAACAAATTCTTCCTCAGCCTTAGCATAGTTTGCGAACTTGTGGATCGCGTCTTCCAGTGTAAGGGGGCGGTTAACAGTCATCTAACTTGAATCTGGATTCATGCCACAGACCATTCCTTAGATAGGTTATGGCAGATTCGGGATCAACGTTAGAGATTTTTTAGAGTACATCCTTTGTAACGGACAATGTAGTCCTTCAAGGATTCGTTCTCCCTTTGTTGGACCCCCCACAGGTCTGCTATTTTGAGTTCGTCATCTACAAACATCAAATAGTGTTTTAGGAATGCTGCCGATAGTTTGGCAAAACTATCGATAGAGTTAGGCTCAAGTCTGGAGAACACTCCAAAGCAGCTCCAAACAAGCTTTCAGCGAACAGTTGGCAGTACCCCGCCTCTTGTTCTCTCTCTGTCAGCATAGCCCGTCCCATTCCAATTCGGAAGGACAAGATATACGCCTTCGGATGGACCTTCCCAGCGTCACCGATGAACACGTCGGTGATGTTTTTAGCGAAAGAAGTCATTCCCGTTTCTGCAATGAGTCGGTCTATTTCGGGGACTGAGCTAGTCGAACTGTGAAATTTTGAGTGGACTGCTCTCAGCTCGGCCGTCACCGACTCCTTGAATCTTTCGAACTCAGTCATGCTGGGTTCACCCTCTTGAGAGGGGCAAAGTCCCGTGCGCACTGGGGTGATTGTAGTGATTAGGTCTGATTGTACTGCGTCTGGTTCTGCCCGCCAAAATATTGGGGGGTGAACATCCGAGAGGTCGTCAAAGGACGAGGTCCGAAACTTGCTGGGAAGTATCCAGGGGGTGCTCCTACCAGCGGGGGTCGGGGCAGTCTGGCTGGATCGGTCGTAGCTTCAGTGGCAGCCTGTTCTGCAGTCCCTCCGAGCTGGGAGCTCGGACCCAGAGACTAATCTATCCCTTGGGAGACCTGGATCCCGGTGAAGTCCAGGCGGACTCCAGGAGGAAGAACCCGGCTCGTCTGCGCGGCTGAGGCCATGTTTCAAGAAGAATCTGAGGCGGTCATTTCGCCGGATCCCAACTGGGGATCCGGAGTATTCTGAAGGGTCGAGAGGGAATCCAACCGAGCATTAAGAATCCGGTTGGTTTCTTCCTGACTTTCTATTTTTTTTGTTCAACATATCCAGGATTGCCCTGATACCCGGAGGGATTTCCTCTCTTGATTCATAATGAGTCGGGGTGAAAGACATGGTGTTTCTTTTCTAGTGAACTTGCTTCTTTCGAGGTCGGTCTTTCTGAAATTTCCCACAGATGGCGCCAAATTGTTGATGTCGATTTCGGGATCGCCAACAATCACAAATTATAATACAATATAAATTTGATTTATTTAGATATGGGTCTCAGTAGACTTCGTATAAGAAACAAATATTTTAGCTAGAAGAAATGAATAAGGACGACTAAAAGAATAACAATATCTCTATTGATGAACGAATAAATTACAAATGGGAGAAGTGCCGAACTCTAGCAGGCGAACTCAGCAATGAGAAAATAGTAGAGAAATAATGAGAATAATTGCGTAGCCTTGTGTGTGCGAAAATCGGCGTACCGTCTTCTATTTATAGCAGAAGGGAATTCGTCGAAGAGGACACGTGTTGATTAGCTCGGCTCTGCCACGTCGCTATCGAAGTCATCTCAAACCCGGTCTTCGTGGCGAAGTCTTCTATCTGATCAAGACTGGTTTCTTCGATTGGGTCAACACGGTCGACTCGTCCTTCCTTTGGTGAACTGGGCTGCTGATTGGGCTTGGGCCAACCTTCAAGAGTCGATCTGGGCTTGGATAAGTCATCGAGAGTCGGACTGGGTCGGCTGTTGGGCTTTGGTCGAACTAAAGCCCAACTAAAATGATTTTATTTTTAGAAAATTGATTTTTAACCCCCACATTCACTATGTTTGGTTCCTTGATCACGTGAATTAATTAAGCATGTGATTTGTTTTTTCTTATTTTCCTAATCAGATATGTTGCAAATGTGAGAAGCCTAAAGCCACCCTAAAATATAACCTTTTTTTAAATAAAATAAAAATTACTATTATCTAAATATTTTTTTAATTTTCATGAAAAAATTGACTATCCCCCGTGAAAAAAAAAAAAAAATCTACTACCACCTTTTAACTTTCTAGTCATACCTGATAGCTGATTAATCTAGTGCCTGTGCTAAACTCCAGATTTTAGTTTGCGGAGAACGTTTAAGTTTAGTAGTTAAACAACGTTCAAGTAAAGAAGAGCATAATTTTAGCACAGGACAAGTCTTGTCAGATCATATTGAAGTAGTACAATGAGAAATTAGTTGATTGTTGGGGTCGCTGGAAATTGAAAAGCAGAACTGAAGAAGCCAGTCTTGTGGTTGATGTATATAGCTATTGTGGTTCACAAATATTTCTGTGGGTTACATTGTTTAAGAAGAAATTATTGGATGGACCAAAAAAAGCCACAAAAATTACAAGTCATGGACACGTATGCCTCAGTAAAAGCACGACCTACCAACTTTAAGATGTGATCGATGATAAATCTGGTCTACCATATCTCTTCATTTTTATTTTATCATGGCTGAACGATTTGTTACCGAGACAAAAAAAAATTGCAGGTTTAAAAATTTGAACAAGTTAATACGAGGGCTTTGGATGGGAAAAAGCTCAGATAAGACCGAGCTAACAAATAAAAAGTTTTAATACGTTTGGCATTGTCGATTTTTTGGAGTTGCAATTTATTTAGAGAAACTCGGTTGCATATGATCATAAAATTGGTTTATAACTCGTTTATGTGTCAAAAATTAGGTTTTTGTTTCTATCTGTGTAGCTTCCGACAAAAAAAACCTGAAACCAGTTTGAAAAGAATGTCTTTTATTTCTTCCACCATCTTACAGAAATTTTATCATGCTCCAGCTCCACAGCAAATATCAAACTATTACTGATTTTTTGGGACATTTAGTCGAGTTTTATATTGGTTATGCAATTAAAATAGGTCTTCAACGGGCATTGTTGAGGTTAATGGAAAAATTTCCGTACCGGACCTACCATAAGGGGTACCGCGTCGTCACATGTACCAGTTTTACTTAATACTGGCGAATTTCGTGGAGCAAAGCCCACTCGTTTATTTTTTTACAACCATAATCATGTATTGCATTTTCCACGATCACAGCCGCGAAATTTCCTTCCTAATACTTGTCAACCAACTAGTTAAGAACAACATTTTGGTGACAAAAGAGAAAACGAGGGTTATTTCACACTCAAACACCATATATCTGCGTTATTACCAAAGATTAGCGAACATGAAATCTTATTGCCCGTCAGAGCTCCACCTAGGTTACTCCGTTGCTCACCCTTCAACTCCCGAGGGTTCCAACTTGGTGGTGCTCTTGCCTATACCACTATGAGTGTGAGACACAGACACGAGTGACCCTACGAAAGTAAGAGCTTCTTTGGAATTTATTTAGCTTACTAAAGCCAACCTTCTCTTCTAATAACTTCCGCTACTTCAAGTTCCATCCATGTAGAACACTGCTCAAGGCAGCTAAGAAGCATTTCGAGCCCCAACGATTCCACCTTCTTCATCCCTGCTCTCCTCCATGATATATATCACAGTGGTAAAACCTTGTCCTAAGAAGCACCTCCAGAAGTCTCCAAGAGTTCCTCAAAAGTGTCAGCACAACCATCAGCTGATCAAGTTTAAAGCATGCAAAATAATCTTATCTTCTTCCTTGCCTTAAACGGATAATTGCAATCTCAACAAAGCGAGATAAAAAACTTGCATGTCATCTTAAGCGAAGTTGGACACAAACTTAATGTTCTTGAACATAGGTTAATTACGTGCGTGAACGCAGTCAGAATTTTTTGAAGCAAGAAACTGTTACGGTGGACATAAAATCTTTTCCAAAGAATGCAAGGCTTGGCAATTTACTAACTCTAATGTCTGCAATTTACTAACTCCAAGAAGAGCAAAATCGTTAAAAGTTTTATTTTAAACCAATGTCTGCATTTGGTGGATACAATATTATATTTATTTCTGGAATACAGCGTTTTAAATTAAATGCCACTACTTATACATATAAAATATATTTGGAAATTAAGGAAAGAACAAAAAAATGGGAATAAGAATAAATTGAATGGTGAAGAGTGTAAATAACTCGAGAAGACACATTGAAGAAAACTCAACTGTATGGAGAAACTCCAAGCAATGGTTCCAAGCTTGAGAGTTGATTTCTTAGGAATCTATAAACAGATTCGGTTGTTGTTGCAACTACGCGAACAATGACACCTTTACCCTAAGTACACCATTTATACACGGTTACTTCACTTAAATTGTTCCAATATTGAGAGATTCTCAGGCGAGAGTGAAATTAGCATACATAGTAACTTCTATCAACATGATAATTGGTAGTATAGTTTGAAAAGTAAGTACCTCGGGACCGAAGATGCTTGAAGAAGCAATGAAATTTGGCTTGTTCAGGCGATTATCTGAACTTGTATTCACACGGCGAGCTGCAGTGTGAGGTGAAAATTGTAACTGCTCGTTCATCATCCTCTTCACATCTTCTTGAACTTGCTTCTGAAGGTGTTTGGTCTTTGGCCTGCAACAATCAACCCAAAAGAAGAATTTTCAATTTGTTATCTATAATTTTACTATCCAGGTCTGGTATAGAAAATAAAATCATGTAACAAAATCCAAAACAAAGCGTGCTAAAAGAAATTGTTTTATAGACTTGATATTGTAAAACTCACCCCCAGAATACAACCATTGCAATTACTTGGTAGCCCTGCATACGCTCGGCCACAGAGAAAATGCCCGTTTTCTCCAAAAGAACCTGCATAAGGAAACGTTTCAGATAACCGATTTAATTAAATATAATAAACAAATGAAATATTAAGTACCAGCAATACAGTGGTTGGAAAGCAGTGGAACTACCCTGAGAGATGCAAGACGAGCCAATTTTCCAAGCTCTTCATTTTCTAAATGCATGTTATACCATAGGTAGAATCCACTATTTCGTTGATCGGCAAGTTTGGCTTTTTCATCATAATGGTTCAAACCAAACGACATTTTAAATAAGCGTATAAAAGAAACCAAACTAATATGGGTAATGCAGAGGAGAAAATAGTGAAAACGACAAACAACAAAAAGCACATCTGAAATCCTAAGAAATAATCATTAGATAATTTACTCTTGTTATCAATACAGAGATTACTGCTAAGTATCTAAACATGTCATTTGGCATTTGATCAGTATAAATTTACTGTCGGGGGATTCAGTCGTCTTCTGGACGATCTTAAGAAGAAGAAACAAAACTCGCGAGCAAGTTTGTACAGAGATGGTTGAATGAAAATGCATTTTTCTAAATTGAATTCCATGAGATTATCTGATGGTAAAAAATACACTCACTGTGTCAAGAAGTAGAGGAACATCGCCTTCAAGGTATATCTGATTGGTGCTCTTATAGAGGTCAAAATCCCACCTTTCCCCACTTTCATGGCGACCACTAGTAACCCAATCAACAAGGATTAAACTGGAGTCCTTCGCAATCCTAAAGACTTGCTTCTGACTGTACTTCGCAGTGGAAAAACAAGTAACAGGATCTGGAATCACCACAAAAAGGCCATCGCTCCCCACACTAGCCTACTGCACAGAAACGATTTAGCCAAGGTCACTTCCAAGCATGTATGCTTTCTGGCTACATGAATATATTATTCATCTCAACTGTAAACTGTAATTATAAGAGTGAAAACAGTACCAAATGTCGTATTAGTGTTTACCTCCAAGAGTTGGTAAGAGCATTTTGAACCTAGAGACTTGTACACCTGTGCATCAAATGAATGAGAGAGAGAAATGCAAAGATAACGGAATGGTTAATGATGCAAGTAAATGAAACCTTAGTGGAAGCTTGGGTGGTGAGAACAGCAGTGCAAGCACTAGCGATAGTGAAGTTGCATGAAATAGAGTCACCCTATAACCCAACATAATATCACGTCGTTAGATCATCTTAACATAGTCAATCGTGAAAGGGAAATCAGTTTACATATCTATTAAGAAAACATACAGAGACAATGCCACCACCATAGGTGAGAGAGTAGATCCAAACAACATCTTCTTTTGAGTTGCCAACCTAGGATAAGCATGGCATTATGTGTTTATTAATATAACAATTGGAGAGAAAAATGATCACGAAAGAGAAACGCAACCTTGGTGGGTATGATGAACTTGAGAGGATACTTGGAGAAGCAACTTGTCACGCTCGATTTTCCGTTAACTTTCTCAACCGTGACTCTTCCCACAGGTTCCATTCTATATATTTGGGGAATTTTTTCAAAAAACCTTGTAGGCATGCAAAAAAATGAATTTATATGCATGTACCTAAAATATATATCACAAAAGAAGATTTTGCATTTAGAATTTAACCAACCAACGATGTTTACCACTTACACATTTATAAGGAATGAAAAGAAAAACTATATATTCATTAACAATTTGATTTTAGAAAGCACGTGAAAAATGGCACAAGATCCTTGTTAATTTAGTATCTTATGTGTGTCATCTGATAACTTAATTCTGTATCGAAACTATATAAGTCAAGATCTCCCATTGATCACCGCCATCAGCATCAGATGATGGTGTGTGCGTGTAACCGATAGACTAATCCTTAACAACGACACTGCTTGGGCTTTCATCTAACAAATACAACACTTTGGCATGCATCATTGCTTAGGTCACCCATCCCACAAGAATCGTCAACATCTTATGATGAAAAACAACCATGTCTAAGTCGAGCTTCAACATCGGTAAGCAAGGTCCGGATAGAGTGTGTCCTTATACATAAACTTGTTTGCATGGGAAAGTAACCTTTTTAGAAAATTTACAGCTTTCACATTGTATCCTCTTATGAGAATCGACGAGCTAATGCTCAGGATGTAGAAACTATGCACCTATATAGCATAACCCGGTTGTATGAGCTCTATCCTTTATGTGCACTGGTACCATTTTCAAAGACACCCTGAATGTGCGTACAGTCAGTGTACATTGTGGATCGCCATGTAAGCCCGCCCATAATTATTCATGAAACTTTGACAATTGAACTACTACGGCGAATCTCATGAGGGCAATACCCATGAGCAACAAGACTGAAAATAATCCATGCGGACAATCTCACTGATGAGCAACAAGACTGAACAATCCCATGAAAATAACCCCTCTCATAAGCAAAAAAATTAATAATAATGAAAAAAACCTACTCTAGAAACCACAAGAACAAGAAAATGCCATCTATAGGTGACCCACCACACACACACACCTCGAAAAACCTTGGGTACTTTCCGAAACTTAACAGTTTTGATGCAATTTGATGCTAAGAAACGCACATTGCAAACGCAATTCCAAGAATAGTTTCACAATGAACATAATACACACACGAGGCATTACCATAATTGAATAACATAAACACTTATTGCCATTAATCATAAGCCAAATTTTACTTACTTGATCTGCTATCAATAATATTCTGGCTTTACACCGCCTCCTCTGTACCTGTGTACTTCCTGGAATAATATCAATCTATTGTCACAACTGTTTCAGCATCCATAAGAGCTATAACTATATACATTTACTTTTTCAAAATTTCTGCAGAATTGACTTAATTTTTTTAACAAAACCGCCTAAGCCTCGCTCTTCGATAATCACTTAAATAGTGAAGACCAACTCAAACGAACTCTTCCAACACGTATGATAACATTTGTTGAACTGACTACAACTTCGATTCTATTCGGGTTGTTATCAAAACTTCCGAACCAAATTCTTGCATAATTATTCAATTAAAAATGAAAAAATCATCTCAAATTTACCTTCTGTTCGACGATCGAAAGACCAACACCTATCTTGGAGTTCGAGTAAGAATAACGCCGGCGAATAGAGCCGAGCAACTCAGTAACGATTCAGGCAGCGAAACAACGGGGTGTGAGGTCACACAGGACACCGATGACTGAAGAGATCGCTGTGTTCGGGTCGTCGGAGCGCGAACGAGAGAGAGGTCTAATGGAAATATAACCAGAGGTTTATCAATATCAGTTCGAAGAATTTGTTGGAAGCCAATCCCTAGGCCAAAGTTCACTCTAATTTAATTTTAATTAATGTAATTTAATTTAACCAAAATTTTATTTTATTAAAAAATAGTCTACCATGCTCATAATAAATAAATTAATTAAAAAGTAAATTAAATTAACTTTATTTGCAAGCCTTATTACGAAGGTCAAGTAGAAGATTTGTTTTGCTTGAGTCGCTGGTATAAATAGCTTGTCCGTGAATCATTTTTTACCACATATAATTGCTCGTCGTTCCACATATGTTATTTGTGCGTACTCGTCTCTATGTGTTGTGTTTGTCACCATACCAATGACATCGAAGTAATACGATTCGACAATCATGTCGATAATTCAGCACGATGACCTCATACATCATTTCGTAGAAAGTGTATTCATCTACAAGTACGCACACACCAATGTTTTGAGTAATTCGCATCTCATCACGACGAGAAGTGATAAACTTCACACCGTTGACGACACAGCTCGAATACATGTGAACGTTCTGAAATGGTTCTATTGAAAGAACGTAAAGCTCTTCAGACACATCAGATCCCCTAGGTTTCATATTGTATATGTGCAATTAGAAAAATATTATCCTTCGATTCCGGCCCAAAAACGTCCACGCAGTCGATCGCGTCGAGAATAGACTCTGACAAAGCTAGTAAAGCGGCATCAACGCCTCCCTCCTGCACACCTAGAACATCCAAGTCGGATGCTCGGCACAACGCGCCAGACTTTGATGTGTCCCGCGCCCCCCGTCAACCAGGTTGATGACGAGTCGGGCGCACCTTCTCTCAGCACACCGTGCCGACCTACTTCCTTGACCGGACCACGCTAAGTCAGCGCGCGTACCTCCTTCCGCTCCATACGTTGAGCGACGGATGCAGTCTGTCCGCCTCGCCCGCTCCGAGCTGCTGCTAGACTCCTCTTGGATCCTCCTCCACGTGCACAGGAATCTTCTCCAATCCCGCAAATAGATCGCTCTCTGGATGCTCAGAGTCCTGAAGCAAGTGAGAGAAATCCACTTCGGGATCTTCGGTTGAGAAGGGGAATTGAATTTCCATTATGCACTTGTGTAGAGAGAGACGGAAAAGTGTGAGAAATCACGTGCAGTTGTGAAAAATATGTAAAGTTGTGCTCTTATTTACAGGCACATGGGGGGGGGGGGGGGGGGGGGGGGGTTGGTTAGGATTCCAAAAGTGGGAATCTTAATCCTCCTCCAGCAACGAAGGGAACAGGAAGCAAGAAAAAGAGGAAAAAACTCCTCTCTGGGGCGACCGAACCACGCACACACGAGCCAACCTGCCCCCCCCCCCCCCCCCCCCCCCCCCCCCCCCCCCCCCAAAAAAAAAGAGAGAACTTCGCGACGGCGAAGTTTGAGGAAATCCATTTTTTCTCAAACACCCGGTGTAAAACAACTAAAGTTCATCACCCGGGCCTCCCGAGCGATGAACTTGGGGGGCTAATGATGTCGATCGTTTTCGAAAAACCCGAAACATTAAATTCCACGCGACTTGCGTGGAATTTCGAATTCTAAACCGAAACAAGCCGGATCATTAAAAAACCCATCAATGCCCACAATGGCTAAGGCCCACTCAAAATGGCC